>NC_080833.1:65620506-66976339 GCF_030435755.1 Ochotona princeps
GAGGACTCGTTCACTGCCTTGCGGCAGTGTCTTTGGCGTGAGCCCCCAGCATTGGGTCCGACCCGGCAGGGGCACCCCCCACAGCCGCCACACTGTGAGGAGCGGCAGTTGCCCCCGAATCCCAAGGCCCGAACCCCTCCCAGACTCACCTAGCTGCCAGATATTAGCGGCTGGGTGGAGCTAGGAATTTTAAGCCAGTTCCCAAGTTCCCACATGGTGCACTTACCCTGAGGACTGAGCTCTCTTGGGTCCTGGATGAGGCCGAGGACTCGTTCACTGCCTTGCGGCAGTGTCTTTGGCGTGAGCCCCCAGCATTGGGTCCGACCCGGCAGGGGCACCCCCCACAGCCGCCACACTGTGAGGAGCGGCAGTTGCCCCCGAATCCCAAGGCCCGAACCCCTCCCAGACTCACCTAGCTGCCAGATATTAGCGGCTGGGTGGAGCTAGGAATTTTAAGCCAGTTCCCAAGTTCCCACATGGTGCACTTACCCTGAGGACTGAGCTCTCTTGGGTCCTGGATGAGGCCGAGGACTCGTTCACTGCCTTGCGGCAGTGTCTTTGGCGTGAGCCCCCAGCATTGGGTCCGACCCGGCAGGGGCACCCCCCACAGCCGCCACACTGTGAGGAGCGGCAGTTGCCCCCGAATCCCAAGGCCCGAACCCCTCCCAGACTCACCTAGCTGCCAGATATTAGCGGCTGGGTGGAGCTAGGAATTTTAAGCCAGTTCCCAAGTTCCCACATGGTGCACTTACCCTGAGGACTGAGCTCTCTTGGGTCCTGGATGAGGCCGAGGACTCGTTCACTGCCTTGCGGCAGTGTCTTTGGCGTGAGCCCCCAGCATTGGGTCCGACCCGGCAGGGGCACCCCCCACAGCCGCCACACTGTGAGGAGCGGCAGTTGCCCCCGAATCCCAAGGCCCGAACCCCTCCCAGACTCACCTAGCTGCCAGATATTAGCGGCTGGGTGGAGCTAGGAATTTTAAGCCAGTTCCCAAGTTCCCACATGGTGCACTTACCCTGAGGACTGAGCTCTCTTGGGTCCTGGATGAGGCCGAGGACTCGTTCACTGCCTTGCGGCAGTGTCTTTGGCGTGAGCCCCCAGCATTGGGTCCGACCCGGCAGGGGCACCCCCCACAGCCGCCACACTGTGAGGAGCGGCAGTTGCCCCCGAATCCCAAGGCCCGAACCCCTCCCAGACTCACCTAGCTGCCAGATATTAGCGGCTGGGTGGAGCTAGGAATTTTAAGCCAGTTCCCAAGTTCCCACATGGTGCACTTACCCTGAGGACTGAGCTCTCTTGGGTCCTGGATGATGCCGAGGACTCGTTCACTGCCTTGCGGCAGTGTCTTTGGCGTGAGCCCCCAGCATTGGGTCCGACCCGGCAGGGGCACCCCCCACAGCCGCCACACTGTGAGGAGCGGCAGTTGCCCCCGAATCCCAAGGCCCGAACCCCTCCCAGACTCACCTAGCTGCCAGATATTAGCGGCTGGGTGGAGCTAGGAATTTTAAGCCAGTTCCCAAGTTCCCACATGGTGCACTTACCCTGAGGACTGAGCTCTCTTGGGTCCTGGATGAGGCCGAGGACTCGTTCACTGCCTTGCGGCAGTGTCTTTGGCGTGAGCCCCCAGCATTGGGTCCGACCCGGCAGGGGCACCCCCCACAGCCGCCACACTGTGAGGAGCGGCAGTTGCCCCCGAATCCCAAGGCCCGAACCCCTCCCAGACTCACCTAGCTGCCAGATATTAGCGGCTGGGTGGAGCTAGGAATTTTAAGCCAGTTCCCAAGTTCCCACATGGTGCACTTACCCTGAGGACTGAGCTCTCTTGGGTCCTGGATGAGGCCGAGGACTCGTTCACTGCCTTGCGGCAGTGTCTTTGGCGTGAGCCCCCAGCATTGGGTCCGACCCGGCAGGGGCACCCCCCACAGCCGCCACACTGTGAGGAGCGGCAGTTGCCCCCGAATCCCAAGGCCCGAACCCCTCCCAGACTCACCTAGCTGCCAGATATTAGCGGCTGGGTGGAGCTAGGAATTTTAAGCCAGTTCCCAAGTTCCCACATGGTGCACTTACCCTGAGGACTGAGCTCTCTTGGGTCCTGGATGAGGCCGAGGACTCGTTCACTGCCTTGCGGCAGTGTCTTTGGCGTGAGCCCCCAGCATTGGGTCCGACCCGGCAGGGGCACCCCCCACAGCCGCCACACTGTGAGGAGCGGCAGTTGCCCCCGAATCCCAAGGCCCGAACCCCTCCCAGACTCACCTAGCTGCCAGATATTAGCGGCTGGGTGGAGCTAGGAATTTTAAGCCAGTTCCCAAGTTCCCACATGGTGCACTTACCCTGAGGACTGAGCTCTCTTGGGTCCTGGATGAGGCCGAGGACTCGTTCACTGCCTTGCGGCAGTGTCTTTGGCGTGAGCCCCCAGCATTGGGTCCGACCCGGCAGGGGCACCCCCCACAGCCGCCACACTGTGAGGAGCGGCAGTTGCCCCCGAATCCCAAGGCCCGAACCCCTCCCAGACTCACCTAGCTGCCAGATATTAGCGGCTGGGTGGAGCTAGGAATTTTAAGCCAGTTCCCAAGTTCCCACATGGTGCACTTACCCTGAGGACTGAGCTCTCTTGGGTCCTGGATGAGGCCGAGGACTCGTTCACTGCCTTGCGGCAGTGTCTTTGGCGTGAGCCCCCAGCATTGGGTCCGACCCGGCAGGGGCACCCCCCACAGCCGCCACACTGTGAGGAGCGGCAGTTGCCCCCGAATCCCAAGGCCCGAACCCCTCCCAGACTCACCTAGCTGCCAGATATTAGCGGCTGGGTGGAGCTAGGAATTTTAAGCCAGTTCCCAAGTTCCCACATGGTGCACTTACCCTGAGGACTGAGCTCTCTTGGGTCCTGGATGAGGCCGAGGACTCGTTCACTGCCTTGCGGCAGTGTCTTTGGCGTGAGCCCCCAGCATTGGGTCCGACCCGGCAGGGGCACCCCCCACAGCCGCCACACTGTGAGGAGCGGCAGTTGCCCCCGAATCCCAAGGCCCGAACCCCTCCCAGACTCACCTAGCTGCCAGATATTAGCGGCTGGGTGGAGCTAGGAATTTTAAGCCAGTTCCCAAGTTCCCACATGGTGCACTTACCCTGAGGACTGAGCTCTCTTGGGTCCTGGATGAGGCCGAGGACTCGTTCACTGCCTTGCGGCAGTGTCTTTGGCGTGAGCCCCCAGCATTGGGTCCGACCCGGCAGGGGCACCCCCCACAGCCGCCACACTGTGAGGAGCGGCAGTTGCCCCCGAATCCCAAGGCCCGAACCCCTCCCAGACTCACCTAGCTGCCAGATATTAGCGGCTGGGTGGAGCTAGGAATTTTAAGCCAGTTCCCAAGTTCCCACATGGTGCACTTACCCTGAGGACTGAGCTCTCTTGGGTCCTGGATGAGGCCGAGGACTCGTTCACTGCCTTGCGGCAGTGTCTTTGGCGTGAGCCCCCAGCATTGGGTCCGACCCGGCAGGGGCACCCCCCACAGCCGCCACACTGTGAGGAGCGGCAGTTGCCCCCGAATCCCAAGGCCCGAACCCCTCCCAGACTCACCTAGCTGCCAGATATTAGCGGCTGGGTGGAGCTAGGAATTTTAAGCCAGTTCCCAAGTTCCCACATGGTGCACTTACCCTGAGGACTGAGCTCTCTTGGGTCCTGGATGAGGCCGAGGACTCGTTCACTGCCTTGCGGCAGTGTCTTTGGCGTGAGCCCCCAGCATTGGGTCCGACCCGGCAGGGGCACCCCCCACAGCCGCCACACTGTGAGGAGCGGCAGTTGCCCCCGAATCCCAAGGCCCGAACCCCTCCCAGACTCACCTAGCTGCCAGATATTAGCGGCTGGGTGGAGCTAGGAATTTTAAGCCAGTTCCCAAGTTCCCACATGGTGCACTTACCCTGAGGACTGAGCTCTCTTGGGTCCTGGATGAGGCCGAGGACTCGTTCACTGCCTTGCGGCAGTGTCTTTGGCGTGAGCCCCCAGCATTGGGTCCGACCCGGCAGGGGCACCCCCCACAGCCGCCACACTGTGAGGAGCGGCAGTTGCCCCCGAATCCCAAGGCCCGAACCCCTCCCAGACTCACCTAGCTGCCAGATATTAGCGGCTGGGTGGAGCTAGGAATTTTAAGCCAGTTCCCAAGTTCCCACATGGTGCACTTACCCTGAGGACTGAGCTCTCTTGGGTCCTGGATGAGGCCGAGGACTCGTTCACTGCCTTGCGGCAGTGTCTTTGGCGTGAGCCCCCAGCATTGGGTCCGACCCGGCAGGGGCACCCCCCACAGCCGCCACACTGTGAGGAGCGGCAGTTGCCCCCGAATCCCAAGGCCCGAACCCCTCCCAGACTCACCTAGCTGCCAGATATTAGCGGCTGGGTGGAGCTAGGAATTTTAAGCCAGTTCCCAAGTTCCCACATGGTGCACTTACCCTGAGGACTGAGCTCTCTTGGGTCCTGGATGAGGCCGAGGACTCGTTCACTGCCTTGCGGCAGTGTCTTTGGCGTGAGCCCCCAGCATTGGGTCCGACCCGGCAGGGGCACCCCCCACAGCCGCCACACTGTGAGGAGCGGCAGTTGCCCCCGAATCCCAAGGCCCGAACCCCTCCCAGACTCACCTAGCTGCCAGATATTAGCGGCTGGGTGGAGCTAGGAATTTTAAGCCAGTTCCCAAGTTCCCACATGGTGCACTTACCCTGAGGACTGAGCTCTCTTGGGTCCTGGATGAGGCCGAGGACTCGTTCACTGCCTTGCGGCAGTGTCTTTGGCGTGAGCCCCCAGCATTGGGTCCGACCCGGCAGGGGCACCCCCCACAGCCGCCACACTGTGAGGAGCGGCAGTTGCCCCCGAATCCCAAGGCCCGAACCCCTCCCAGACTCACCTAGCTGCCAGATATTAGCGGCTGGGTGGAGCTAGGAATTTTAAGCCAGTTCCCAAGTTCCCACATGGTGCACTTACCCTGAGGACTGAGCTCTCTTGGGTCCTGGATGAGGCCGAGGACTCGTTCACTGCCTTGCGGCAGTGTCTTTGGCGTGAGCCCCCAGCATTGGGTCCGACCCGGCAGGGGCACCCCCCACAGCCGCCACACTGTGAGGAGCGGCAGTTGCCCCCGAATCCCAAGGCCCGAACCCCTCCCAGACTCACCTAGCTGCCAGATATTAGCGGCTGGGTGGAGCTAGGAATTTTAAGCCAGTTCCCAAGTTCCCACATGGTGCACTTACCCTGAGGACTGAGCTCTCTTGGGTCCTGGATGAGGCCGAGGACTCGTTCACTGCCTTGCGGCAGTGTCTTTGGCGTGAGCCCCCAGCATTGGGTCCGACCCGGCAGGGGCACCCCCCACAGCCGCCACACTGTGAGGAGCGGCAGTTGCCCCCGAATCCCAAGGCCCGAACCCCTCCCAGACTCACCTAGCTGCCAGATATTAGCGGCTGGGTGGAGCTAGGAATTTTAAGCCAGTTCCCAAGTTCCCACATGGTGCACTTACCCTGAGGACTGAGCTCTCTTGGGTCCTGGATGAGGCCGAGGACTCGTTCACTGCCTTGCGGCAGTGTCTTTGGCGTGAGCCCCCAGCATTGGGTCCGACCCGGCAGGGGCACCCCCCACAGCCGCCACACTGTGAGGAGCGGCAGTTGCCCCCGAATCCCAAGGCCCGAACCCCTCCCAGACTCACCTAGCTGCCAGATATTAGCGGCTGGGTGGAGCTAGGAATTTTAAGCCAGTTCCCAAGTTCCCACATGGTGCACTTACCCTGAGGACTGAGCTCTCTTGGGTCCTGGATGAGGCCGAGGACTCGTTCACTGCCTTGCGGCAGTGTCTTTGGCGTGAGCCCCCAGCATTGGGTCCGACCCGGCAGGGGCACCCCCCACAGCCGCCACACTGTGAGGAGCGGCAGTTGCCCCCGAATCCCAAGGCCCGAACCCCTCCCAGACTCACCTAGCTGCCAGATATTAGCGGCTGGGTGGAGCTAGGAATTTTAAGCCAGTTCCCAAGTTCCCACATGGTGCACTTACCCTGAGGACTGAGCTCTCTTGGGTCCTGGATGAGGCCGAGGACTCGTTCACTGCCTTGCGGCAGTGTCTTTGGCGTGAGCCCCCAGCATTGGGTCCGACCCGGCAGGGGCACCCCCCACAGCCGCCACACTGTGAGGAGCGGCAGTTGCCCCCGAATCCCAAGGCCCGAACCCCTCCCAGACTCACCTAGCTGCCAGATATTAGCGGCTGGGTGGAGCTAGGAATTTTAAGCCAGTTCCCAAGTTCCCACATGGTGCACTTACCCTGAGGACTGAGCTCTCTTGGGTCCTGGATGAGGCCGAGGACTCGTTCACTGCCTTGCGGCAGTGTCTGGCGTGAGCCCCCAGCATTGGGTCCGACCCGGCAGGGGCACCCCCCACAGCCGCCACACTGTGAGGAGCGGCAGTTGCCCCCGAATCCCAAGGCCCGAACCCCTCCCAGACTCACCTAGCTGCCAGATATTAGCGGCTGGGTGGAGCTAGGAATTTTAAGCCAGTTCCCAAGTTCCCACATGGTGCACTTACCCTGAGGACTGAGCTCTCTTGGGTCCTGGATGAGGCCGAGGACTCGTTCACTGCCTTGCGGCAGTGTCTTTGGCGTGAGCCCCCAGCATTGGGTCCGACCCGGCAGGGGCACCCCCCACAGCCGCCACACTGTGAGGAGCGGCAGTTGCCCCCGAATCCCAAGGCCCGAACCCCTCCCAGACTCACCTAGCTGCCAGATATTAGCGGCTGGGTGGAGCTAGGAATTTTAAGCCAGTTCCCAAGTTCCCACATGGTGCACTTACCCTGAGGACTGAGCTCTCTTGGGTCCTGGATGAGGCCGAGGACTCGTTCACTGCCTTGCGGCAGTGTCTTTGGCGTGAGCCCCCAGCATTGGGTCCGACCCGGCAGGGGCACCCCCCACAGCCGCCACACTGTGAGGAGCGGCAGTTGCCCCCGAATCCCAAGGCCCGAACCCCTCCCAGACTCACCTAGCTGCCAGATATTAGCGGCTGGGTGGAGCTAGGAATTTTAAGCCAGTTCCCAAGTTCCCACATGGTGCACTTACCCTGAGGACTGAGCTCTCTTGGGTCCTGGATGAGGCCGAGGACTCGTTCACTGCCTTGCGGCAGTGTCTTTGGCGTGAGCCCCCAGCATTGGGTCCGACCCGGCAGGGGCACCCCCCACAGCCGCCACACTGTGAGGAGCGGCAGTTGCCCCCGAATCCCAAGGCCCGAACCCCTCCCAGACTCACCTAGCTGCCAGATATTAGCGGCTGGGTGGAGCTAGGAATTTTAAGCCAGTTCCCAAGTTCCCACATGGTGCACTTACCCTGAGGACTGAGCTCTCTTGGGTCCTGGATGAGGCCGAGGACTCGTTCACTGCCTTGCGGCAGTGTCTTTGGCGTGAGCCCCCAGCATTGGGTCCGACCCGGCAGGGGCACCCCCCACAGCCGCCACACTGTGAGGAGCGGCAGTTGCCCCCGAATCCCAAGGCCCGAACCCCTCCCAGACTCACCTAGCTGCCAGATATTAGCGGCTGGGTGGAGCTAGGAATTTTAAGCCAGTTCCCAAGTTCCCACATGGTGCACTTACCCTGAGGACTGAGCTCTCTTGGGTCCTGGATGAGGCCGAGGACTCGTTCACTGCCTTGCGGCAGTGTCTTTGGCGTGAGCCCCCAGCATTGGGTCCGACCCGGCAGGGGCACCCCCCACAGCCGCCACACTGTGAGGAGCGGCAGTTGCCCCCGAATCCCAAGGCCCGAACCCCTCCCAGACTCACCTAGCTGCCAGATATTAGCGGCTGGGTGGAGCTAGGAATTTTAAGCCAGTTCCCAAGTTCCCACATGGTGCACTTACCCTGAGGACTGAGCTCTCTTGGGTCCTGGATGAGGCCGAGGACTCGTTCACTGCCTTGCGGCAGTGTCTTTGGCGTGAGCCCCCAGCATTGGGTCCGACCCGGCAGGGGCACCCCCCACAGCCGCCACACTGTGAGGAGCGGCAGTTGCCCCCGAATCCCAAGGCCCGAACCCCTCCCAGACTCACCTAGCTGCCAGATATTAGCGGCTGGGTGGAGCTAGGAATTTTAAGCCAGTTCCCAAGTTCCCACATGGTGCACTTACCCTGAGGACTGAGCTCTCTTGGGTCCTGGATGAGGCCGAGGACTCGTTCACTGCCTTGCGGCAGTGTCTTTGGCGTGAGCCCCCAGCATTGGGTCCGACCCGGCAGGGGCACCCCCCACAGCCGCCACACTGTGAGGAGCGGCAGTTGCCCCCGAATCCCAAGGCCCGAACCCCTCCCAGACTCACCTAGCTGCCAGATATTAGCGGCTGGGTGGAGCTAGGAATTTTAAGCCAGTTCCCAAGTTCCCACATGGTGCACTTACCCTGAGGACTGAGCTCTCTTGGGTCCTGGATGAGGCCGAGGACTCGTTCACTGCCTTGCGGCAGTGTCTTTGGCGTGAGCCCCCAGCATTGGGTCCGACCCGGCAGGGGCACCCCCCACAGCCGCCACACTGTGAGGAGCGGCAGTTGCCCCCGAATCCCAAGGCCCGAACCCCTCCCAGACTCACCTAGCTGCCAGATATTAGCGGCTGGGTGGAGCTAGGAATTTTAAGCCAGTTCCCAAGTTCCCACATGGTGCACTTACCCTGAGGACTGAGCTCTCTTGGGTCCTGGATGAGGCCGAGGACTCGTTCACTGCCTTGCGGCAGTGTCTTTGGCGTGAGCCCCCAGCATTGGGTCCGACCCGGCAGGGGCACCCCCCACAGCCGCCACACTGTGAGGAGCGGCAGTTGCCCCCGAATCCCAAGGCCCGAACCCCTCCCAGACTCACCTAGCTGCCAGATATTAGCGGCTGGGTGGAGCTAGGAATTTTAAGCCAGTTCCCAAGTTCCCACATGGTGCACTTACCCTGAGGACTGAGCTCTCTTGGGTCCTGGATGAGGCCGAGGACTCGTTCACTGCCTTGCGGCAGTGTCTTTGGCGTGAGCCCCCAGCATTGGGTCCGACCCGGCAGGGGCACCCCCCACAGCCGCCACACTGTGAGGAGCGGCAGTTGCCCCCGAATCCCAAGGCCCGAACCCCTCCCAGACTCACCTAGCTGCCAGATATTAGCGGCTGGGTGGAGCTAGGAATTTTAAGCCAGTTCCCAAGTTCCCACATGGTGCACTTACCCTGAGGACTGAGCTCTCTTGGGTCCTGGATGAGGCCGAGGACTCGTTCACTGCCTTGCGGCAGTGTCTTTGGCGTGAGCCCCCAGCATTGGGTCCGACCCGGCAGGGGCACCCCCCACAGCCGCCACACTGTGAGGAGCGGCAGTTGCCCCCGAATCCCAAGGCCCGAACCCCTCCCAGACTCACCTAGCTGCCAGATATTAGCGGCTGGGTGGAGCTAGGAATTTTAAGCCAGTTCCCAAGTTCCCACATGGTGCACTTACCCTGAGGACTGAGCTCTCTTGGGTCCTGGATGAGGCCGAGGACTCGTTCACTGCCTTGCGGCAGTGTCTTTGGCGTGAGCCCCCAGCATTGGGTCCGACCCGGCAGGGGCACCCCCCACAGCCGCCACACTGTGAGGAGCGGCAGTTGCCCCCGAATCCCAAGGCCCGAACCCCTCCCAGACTCACCTAGCTGCCAGATATTAGCGGCTGGGTGGAGCTAGGAATTTTAAGCCAGTTCCCAAGTTCCCACATGGTGCACTTACCCTGAGGACTGAGCTCTCTTGGGTCCTGGATGAGGCCGAGGACTCGTTCACTGCCTTGCGGCAGTGTCTTTGGCGTGAGCCCCCAGCATTGGGTCCGACCCGGCAGGGGCACCCCCCACAGCCGCCACACTGTGAGGAGCGGCAGTTGCCCCCGAATCCCAAGGCCCGAACCCCTCCCAGACTCACCTAGCTGCCAGATATTAGCGGCTGGGTGGAGCTAGGAATTTTAAGCCAGTTCCCAAGTTCCCACATGGTGCACTTACCCTGAGGACTGAGCTCTCTTGGGTCCTGGATGAGGCCGAGGACTTGTTCACTGCCTTGCGGCAGTGTCTTTGGCGTGAGCCCCCAGCATTGGGTCCGACCCGGCAGGGGCACCCCCCACAGCCGCCACACTGTGAGGAGCGGCAGTTGCCCCCGAATCCCAAGGCCCGAACCCCTCCCAGACTCACCTAGCTGCCAGATATTAGCGGCTGGGTGGAGCTAGGAATTTTAAGCCAGTTCCCAAGTTCCCACATGGTGCACTTACCCTGAGGACTGAGCTCTCTTGGGTCCTGGATGAGGCCGAGGACTCGTTCACTGCCTTGCGGCAGTGTCTTTGGCGTGAGCCCCCAGCATTGGGTCCGACCCGGCAGGGGCACCCCCCACAGCCGCCACACTGTGAGGAGCGGCAGTTGCCCCCGAATCCCAAGGCCCGAACCCCTTACATCATTTAAAATTATCGAAAGCATCAAATACCTGTAATTGGTACCGTTTTATCATTTGTGGACTGTTTTAATGACAAAAGCTTATGTCCAGAAGACATGAGCATAGAACTGCCCATCCTGCTGATCTGATTGATTTGACTATGAGCAGAAGGAGAGTGTCAGGGTTCTAGTAGGGTGGTGCAGGAACAGGATGGGATTTCATGGCTCAGACCCCCAACAGTGCCACAGCAAGCCTGGAGGGCCAATAGTGAGCTGTGCAGTAGTTCAGGTCGCTCCCAGACTTAACAACCAAAAGGTCCAGACACCCACTAGTGCCACATCAGGTGCCATTTGTGTATTGAGGAAAGCCTTGTGCATGGGAGTGGTCCTGGAGGAACCACTGAGCTTCACATTCACTAAGCTGGGAGAAAATCCATGTCCAGCTCAACACACTGCATTGGTCCCACAAAGAAAACAGTATCAACTTGGCATCCTAGAGGGTCCACTACAATAGGTCAAGTGACTTCTAGATCTAGTGGCCAGCAGGCCCAGACCTCCACCAGTGCCACACTGGGTGCCATTTTTTTTTTAATTTCCAGGGAATAATTTTATTTTACATAGAAATACATATGAAGTTAGCAAGCAATATTTTTAAAAAATGAAATAGTTCACATTTCGAGCTGATAACTGCTCTAGTAAGTTTGTTACTTAAAAGGAATAAATTAAAAACCAAAAGGATAAAACAGTAAAATGACAGAAAATTACTGGATCCAATAATACAGAGGCATTAACTAAATACATATCAAATTCTCACCCTCTATACTTATTGCCAAGTAAGTACAGATTAATACCCCTAACAATTTTCATTGCTTCTAGTATCTGCTCCATTACAGTTTTAACTCTTCCATTATATAAGCTATAGATTTCACAAAGAAATTCATGTGTACATAAGGAGAAATATAAAAGTAGAATAAGTACTGAGGAAAAGGCTATGGGGGCTGAAGGAACAAGAGCAGACTGTACAGGCACTGAGACTGGAGTGAACTCACTTCTGGCTCAATGCATTGCACAGGTCTCACAGGGAAAATAGTACCAACGTGGCACCCTTTGGGTACCACCAAAAATAGGTGCAGACTTAATGTCCAGCATGTTCTGGCATGACTAACACTGCTGCCAATTCAGTGATTTAAAACAGCTGGCATTGCCCTAGTCCTTGGCACTGCTTGAACTGGGAGTGGGATAACAGCTGTTCAGGGAAAGGTGCAGACACAGCACAGGATTATAAGAAGTAGAAAGTGGTGTTCCGGGAGCTGGGGCTATGAAGACCATGGTGGAAACCTAGCACAAGAGCCCAGGCCTGATATTCATTTGAGGAAGTGGCGTAAGGGACTGCAAATGAAGAATCATGTACTGAACACAATCAGCAAAATTGACCTGTATACCAGTGAGCAACACAGCTTAAAAACCAGTCATAAGCAGAGCAGTCTGCCAAGAAAAGCAATGACCAGGAGCAAAAGAAGAGGCAGAGGCACAATGAGTATTACTGATTCTTTCCCCGCAAAGGAGCAAAAGCCTCTGTCAAACTCAGAGTTAAGTAAGACATTGAGGAAATGGAGTATAATGAATTTAAAAAGCTTGCTATAAAGCTTCTTAACAGCAATGGGAAGTACATATAGAAATCCAAGGAATTTCAGGAATGTGTCACACAGGAAATAGCAACACTGAAACAAAATCAAGCCAAGTTATGAGAAATGAATGATATAAAGGATCAAGAATTCAGTGGAGTGTTCCCTGCATTGTGTCCAGATGAGGAACTCTCCCCAACCCTCAGGTGGGCAGCCCAGGTGCCAATGGTGCTATGTGAATCCCTTGGGCTTCCCAGCAGCATGCTTGGAGGACTTGAGAGTGAACTTATAGGGGATACAGTTATAGGAAAATGCACGGTGGAGGTGAACGGGGATCTGAGGGTGTGGAATTACTACTGAAGGACTTCCAGAAACAAAGCCACTGTACAGGCAGGTAAACAAAGGGGCTGAGACTGAGTGGTTTGGGTGTTGGGGGAATGGGAAAACCTTTAAGGGTCATACTGAAGTACCAGAACACGTGGGAGACCTGAGCTAGGATAGATATCGTTGACCATAACCAAACACCACTCACTGCTGCACACTAAATCTATGGCTGGGGGCCTATTTGGCAGGGTTAGATTATAGCACCCACCAATGAAAGTTGGATCAGGGGACGGGATATGTTAGCCTTGGTCATGACAATAACCAGCACATGATAGAATCAGGTCTGGGGACAGAATCTGCAGGGTAGGTGGATTAATTGCTGTGGAGTTTTAATCTTCGTTGGCATGCTCAAGAGCTGTGACTGGGAACAGGTCTGGTTGGGGAGCTAAGGGCATGCATTGGCTGGGTTAGTGTTCCAATTGGTGAGTCCAAGGGCCAGAATGGAGGCAGTGGATTGGGCTGGACATGGGTGCAGTCTCTCTTGGCATGAGTGTGGACTCTGTCTGGGAAGCAATAGACTGGACTAGACTCCAGCACCTGCTGGTACTTATGAGAACCTGGATGGGTGTAGAATGGACCGGGTAGGTCTCAGTTCCCACTGAACCATGTGACAGCTGTGCCTGGGTGTAAACCAGGTATGGCTTGGCTACAATACTCAACAGTAAGAGTTAGAATGAGTGTGTGCTGGTTGGGCAAGTGTGCCAGCTCCAGCTGAGTGTGGAGGTCAGGACGGGTGTCTGGAGTAGGCGAAAAGAAAAGACACAGACACTATCACATGGTGCCCTCCTGTTAACAGCTCAAGAAGCTGTCCTTTTCATTTACTCATACACATCACAAGCCTCTGCATAAACTATTGATTGTTCTATTTTTACTTCATGACTAAGTGGGTATATACAGATGTTTGATTATTTTATTTTTTACTTCATGGTCAACCAAGTGCCCTTTAAGATAATTCTGTGAGTTACTGTAATCATTTACTTCAAAGCAAGCCATTACTCATTATCAGTAGTAGCCATTAGGCAACAGCAAGGACTCTAAGGCCAAGGCACATGTGATTGCCTACTAATCAATAATACATTCCTACTACATTTCTATTTCCACAACGTGTCCATCACTTAATGGGAGAAATATGTCACATGAAAAAACAAACATAAAAATCCAAGACAAAAGTTTCAAGTATTAAATCCCTCTATGACTACAAGCTCTATAACCCATAAACAATCAAAGAATAATTAAAAGCATATCTCCATAATATTAATAAAAGCATCCTTTAATTCCTCTAGCCAAAAATTATGTAAGAGGCTAAAACAGATACATTTTATAGGCTCCAAAGAAACTGCAAAGACAGGCTATCCTTTAAGGTCACTGTGATTGTATTTATCACCGTAGCAGTTTCAGCTCATATTCCCATCACTTTCAGTAATTTTCAGGATATTTATCAAGCCCTTTTCCAGAAGGCGTGCTACAAGTCTGAGCCAGATTCTGGGCCAATGGTAGGCACACAATAAGGTGTCCAGAAATGGCATGGGCTTAATTATACTCCTGTGTGTAAATTGTTAAAGGCTCACCAAGACATTGTCAGCAACATGAGCTCCCAAGCTCACATCAGTTGCAAAAAGCATCTCACAAGAGCAAACAACAATGCCTCAATAAATTACAGAATTCTTAGTGGGGTGGTGAGTGTCCATGCAAAAGTGGGTGATACTGCATAAAAGTGGTTGGAGAGAACTCTGCTGGGCCTTGCCAAACAGCTGGAAGCTCCTCTGGGCCTTGCCAAACAGGGGAGCTGTTCTGTTCACACCTTCATGTCATCCACACCCACTGCATGGACCCCAGCACAAGTGTAGTGTACCTGCCAGGACAAGAGGTGGACAAACTCAATCTGGGCCAAGGACCCATCAGTGTGTTCGAGGTCTGCCACTGGGAAGAGGGTTGATAGAAGAGC
The DNA here is from genome assembly GCF_030435755.1 of Ochotona princeps. Lineage (NCBI taxonomy): Eukaryota > Metazoa > Chordata > Mammalia > Lagomorpha > Ochotonidae > Ochotona > Ochotona princeps. Next base: position 65,634,836 of record NC_080833.1, read on the forward strand.
TTTGGAGACTCCTTTATTTGGGAGCAGTCCCTGCAGGTGAGTACAATAACTGAGTCGAGGAGCAGCTCAGATTAGGCCAGGCTACAGTATCCACGGCATACATGCAGGTCAGGTCTAGGGGCATACTGGGCTGGGCTGGTTCATAACATCTATTGGCAGATCTGAGAACCAGAACAGAGTGCAGGAGGGGCCAGGTTGGGCCACAATACCAGCCAGTTCACATTAGAAGCAAGGCAGGGTGCTGGCTGGGCTAGGCTGGGCTAAGCTGCAGCATACCAGCAGGAGCTAGGAATGGGGGTAGGCTGGACTGAGCCAGGCTGTGTAACTCAGTGGTGGATGTAGAGGTGAGGTAAGCCATGCTAGTCTGGGGGCGGTGGATGCTGAGTCTGTGAGGCCCTGGGGTGCTGCAGGACCTGGGTTCTTTGCCTGGAGGCATAATTGATGCTTGGGTCCACGAGCCCTGCTGTGAAGGGTTTGGTGCCTGGGTTGCTTGGGCTGGGTCCCTGCGCCCTCCTGCAGAGTGGGTGCTGGATCTGTGAGCCCTAGCAGGGGGTCTGGCAGGGCCCAGATCACCTGGCTCAGATTTCTGGGCCTGTTCATGCTGGGTGTCAGGTTTATCAGTCCCAGAGTAGGGATTTTGGGGAGATCTGGGTCACCTGGCCCAGGTCCTTGGGCCCACCTGAAAGAACAAGTCCTCCTCAGTGGAAAGACAGAGCAGTGGATGGCAGGCATGGATGAACACGGAGAATACAGCAGCACATTGGGGCATGCAGAGGACATCAGGTACCCTAGCAGAGGAAGAAGAACAGAACAATTTGGACGACTGCTCCAGCTAAAGGGAGCGAAGATCTGGGCAAATGGAGACTCTAAGGTCGACTATGTCAACCAGTGGACATCAGGAGGATTCCTTATACTTGGATCGGCGAAATCAACAGTGTTTCAGAACTCTCCAAACTGCTTGGCTAGTATTCTTGCAATGTGCTCCACATTGGGACCCTGGATGGATATTGGGTTGCTGTACCCCATCCTTGGGTATTGGGGTGGTCGGGAGGCTGAGTATGGGTTCTCTCCTTATCTCCCCCATTCCCCTGGACATAGAAAGAAATAGAAAATTTGAAAACAATAATTATTTCCAATTTTCCTTAATCTTCTATCTTTCCACCCTGATCAACTGTGTCAATATAATAATATATTTAAAAATTCAGTGCAAAGCCTCACTAATAGAATGAGTGAGGCAGAAGACTATTAGCACTGAAGAAATTTCCTTCAACAGTGGGGGAAAAAATAAACACATTGGAAGAAAAACTGAGTTGAGCCAGGAAAATTATTCAAGAAATAAGGAACACTGTTAAAAGGCTGAATGTAAGAGTTATAGGAGTTCCAGAAAGCACAGAAAGAGAAGCTGGGATTAAAAATGTATGAAATGGGACCTGGCACACTAGGCTGGTGGCTAAAGTCCTTACCTTGCTCTCGCCGGGAACCCATATGGGCAATAGTTCATGTCCTGGCCACCCTACTTACCATTCAGTGCCCTGCTTGTAGCCTGGGAAAGCAGTGGGGGATGGCCCAAGGCCTTGGGACCCACATCTACATGGGAGACCTAGAAGAAGCTCCTGGCTCATGGCTTTGGATCAGCTCACCTCAACCTTTTGCAGCCACTTGTGAAGTGAATCAGTGGACAAAAGATCTTCTTGTCTTCTGTCTGTATATCTGACTTAGCAATAAAAATAAATAATTTTAAAAATGTATGAGATGAAATAATAAAGCAAATCTTCCCTAACTTGGAGAAAGAATTGGGAAACAAAATGCAGAAGAGGCACAGAACTCCCCATAGTTTGACCAAAGTGATCTTCACTAAGACACATGACAGCTAAGCTTTCCTCAGTTGACTAAGGGAGTACACATGCTGTGTTTATCTGTTGAACACAGTGGTTTTGCCTTCTGTTTTTCACCTGCTACCCACCACTACGACTGGTGTCATGGATAGCTAATCATGGCACTTCGTTTCTGGTAATCTAGTTTCTGGAGCAAGGTATGTTAGAGACACATATGCAATGTGAGTGTTAGAATTCTATCAGTTCAATTGCAGCTCCTGATGGTGCTGTGTTTCTCTCTGGATGTAAATGAATTTAAAAAGATGAACATTTAGCATGAAAAAATTTCACATGTATAGAAGGAAGGAAAGTAGGCAACTCAGCAGGTTTGGCCATTTTCTCTGCCTTTCATTGTGCTGAAAACTGAAGAAACCAAAGTCGCTTAGATCTGACCCTTAATGGCCTTTGCACAGGTGATCTATTAGTTTTGTCAACAATGAAAGACCTATACCTGTTTGCTGTCCCAGATGAGTTTCTCCTCTGCAAAGCAACAACACATTTAATCATTTTTATATTTTTCCTAGTATCTGACATTGATGTTAAAAGCTCCAAAGATAGACTCTTTAATACTTAAAACGTTTAGCGCAGCATATTTGCAGAGTAGCTTTAAACCATAAATGTATTGACTAACAGTCTTTTTCAGTGTAAAACAAGCTCATCTAAAAATCATTCTTGAGCAGTCTTTGTTGTGTGTTTTTCCATTAATCATCGCGATGACGAGCATTATGACGTACATATCCTCGATTAATAGTCTTGAAACTGTGAATGGAATCTTTATGCTCCTTTGTATCTGGTTTCTTTCACTAAAATTACATTTTTTGGAAACTACCCAAGTTGGGCATATAGGTACCCATTTCCTTATTATGTTCTTGTGTCCTGAAACACATATTCTAAGTTGGAAGTATTGTACTTCAATAATTTATTTAACAGCTAATCAAATGAGCATCATAGCTTATTGATAGCTTTGTGATCAAATGACTGACTGAAAGTTGTGGCTTGCTGCTGCCACCTTGCGTTGTGAGACAGGATTGCATTGATATTATTAGTCTGGGAGCAGGTACAAATTTAAAATTCAAAGATGATTTTTACTGAATGTTTGCACCATTTCACAGCATTTTTAAGTTAAGACAAGCCGTAATGTTAGGTCACATCTGTAGAAATACTTTTAATTTTCATTGATGCATTTTTAAAAGATTTATTGTATTTTCATTTGAGAAGTAGAATACAGAAAAGATACCTCTGTAACTCTGCAACAGAGAGGAAAGGTGAGAGAGAGAGACAGAGACAGAGACAGAGACAGAGAAAGTGATATAGATAGAGCGAGACAGAGAGCTTCCATATGCTGGTTTACTTCCCAATGGCCACAATGGTTATATCTGAAGCCAAGTCCAGGGCCCCTTCCATTTCTTCTATTGTTCCATTTTGTTGTTCTATAGTTGCTTGTGATAGTTCCTGGTTATTCTATTTATGTTCAAGTTATCTGTTATATTTGTTTCATTTTTATTTATGAGTTTTTATTTAAAAACCAGAATTACAGAGAGACAGAGATAAGAGGAGAGACATGAGAAGATAGGTGAGAAAAAGAGAGAGGAATAGAGAGAGCAAGAGAGCGAGAGAGCGAGAGAGAGAGAGAGAGAGTCCTAATGGCCACAACAGCTGAGTGGAGGTAAGGCTATGCAGGGCTAACATCAGGAACTTAGAGCTCCATTCAGCTCACCCTTGCAGGAGTCCTAGGACTTGGGCTATCTTTCATTGTTTTGACAAGTGAATTAGTAGGAAGGTGGATAACAAGTGGGACAGCTAGAAATGCTGTGGTACCTAGCATATTAATCCTTCATTTATTTCATCATATTAACAAAGTTGTATTCTATACCCAGCTTGCAAAATGATCTCTTACCCAATTATTAATTCATGTGGAGTTGGCATCCCTGTGGATGCTGGTTTATGTCTGAGCTACTCTACTTCTGATCTAGTTCCCTAATTAACAGTTCCCTAATTATAACCTTTAAAGTCAGTGGAGGATGACTGAAGTTCTTGGGCCCCTGCACCCACATGGGACAATCGGAGGCTCTTGTCTCATATCTTCAGATTGACTCAACTTTGGCTGTTGCAGCCATTCAGGAAGTAAACCATTGGATGGAAGGCCTGTCTCTCTCTCTCTCCTTCTCTCTCTGTAAAATCTGCCTTTTCAGTAAAAATAAAATGAGAATAATTTTTGAAAAATGGGGCATCTTGGATTAGAATTCTCACACATATGGGATGCTAGACTTGAAGATGGTAGCTTAATCTACTACTCCATAACACCAGACTCCTTAATTGCCTTTTCAACCATGCATAATTTAGAAATTAGTGTAAATTTCCAAGCACTGGAACCATTTTAATGCATTGTGTTAACATCTTTAAGCTCAACATTATCTGTTTTTATGGGATAAACACTTTTGGATTTGTATAACCTGAGTCTTGCGATAGAAACATAAATTTATGATTTCTATGTCTTCTTGTTTAAATTTTATCAATTAAAATATTTATTTAAAAGTCAGTGTGTGTATCTGTGTGTGTGTGTGTGTGTGTGAGAGAGAGAGAGAGAGAGAAAGGGAGAGAGAGAGAGGGAGAGAGAGGGGGAAAGAAGAAGGAGGAGGAGGAGGAGGAGAGGTTGGTATCTGTCATTTGCTTCTTTGCTTTCCAAACTTCGTGAAACAGCCAGAGTTAGGCCAGGAGCAAGCCAGGAACAAGGAACTCTAACCAGTGTCTCATACAGGAATCCAAATACCTGGGCCATCTTCTGTTGTACTCCCAGGTGCATTAGCAGGAAACTGAGTGGGAACCGAGAGGCTTGGGCTTGAATAAGGAATCCAAGCAGAGGCTCAACCTCTTGGTCCCCTGTGCTTTTATAGTGATTAAATATTTGTCTTTAGATCTAGTATGTTTCTTACTTTAGGACCCACTTTGATGTTAGTATAGCTACATAATTATTATTTTGTTAATATGTGCTGTGTTTATGTTCTGTTTCTTAATATTTTTATCCTTATGACATTTTGTTGTTAATAATATCTAGTTGAACTTAAATGTTCTATCTGAAAATATTTTTCTTTTAACCAGAACACTTCAATAGCTTATATCTTATTTTCTTTAATTTCATTCTGTTTCTTTTTTTTAATATAAATTTTATTAATTACATTTCATTATGTGACAGTTTCATAGGCTCTGGGGATGCCCCAACCCTTCCCTGTACCTTCCCCCCATGGTGGATTGCTGCACCCCATTGCTGTATTACATTTTTGTGGTTTTTTTTTAATTACATTGCATTATGTACCATGGTTTTATAGGCCCTGTGATTCTCCCCACCACCACCATAGTGTATTCCTCTACCTTGTTCCATTACCACAGATCAAATTCAGTTGAGATTCTTTCATTGCGTGCATCTACCAGGCAAGAACAGCTTATATCTTATATAAGCATTATATAGTTGTCTAATCTGTTTTCACGCTATTTGATATTTATTTTTCTGATTGGTTCTTTGTTCTTTATTTCCATTCTATTTTGATTCTTTTGTGTTATCTTAATTGCTCATTTCTTAGCTGCTTACAGCATATTATTATATTTTTAAGGATCACTTCAAAAATCACACACCATGTTGATTTATTAAGAGTTTACCACAAGTGCCTACTTTACTTCATGGTCAGTGTAAAAACCTTGCACAGTTTGAACTTTATCTAGTGCTACTTCTCCCAGGCCATGGCAACCATTTTTTCTTAAGGTTGTCATTTGTTTTAATTATATGTATGTTGCAATAATATTACATTGTTAATTTTAGTTAGATTTGCCATAATCACTCTGTGCATCGTTTCTTATTCCTATTGAAGGTCTTCTAAGCAGGGATGACATTCAGTATTATATCTCATCCATCTGAACTTATGAGATATAGTGTATTTTTAACAGTATTTATTGCCTTAACTCAAATGATTTAAATTGAATAATATCAAGCTAGAAGGACATCAAATAATGAAATGGTGAGAACATTTTTGAAATGGAAAAGGCTGAATAGTGAAATTAAGACTCAGAGAAATTTGATTCTCTCAGAATCCTAGAACCTGTTCTGTTTTTTTTTCTCTCAATATTTCCTTGTTCTAGAAAAAGTTAATTGTATTCTATTAAGTTTTGTATTGGGGGAGTCCTTTTTCTCTATGAACCACCAAAATTTTCCCAAATTATCCTTTGCTTTTTCATTAGCCATTCTTTGCTGGTTAATTCTCTTTATCCTTGTATCTTAGCGAACATTAGCTTTATTTTTTAATGAACATAGATAAGCATATTCTTTTATTGGAATATTGCCATCTCTATTCAGGCTGTGAAAACATTATTTTCACAGAGTACACTTTAAGTTTACAGCCTTTTATAAGTTTAATAAGAAGTTTCTCCAAAAAAAACTTTCTCCAATTTTAATTTTATTTATAAAACAAAACACTGAATTGCTTATGGCATGCTTCCAGCAAGGCCTACTTCTAAGAAATCACCTAATCTCACACTTAAACTTGCCTCTTCCACAATTTGGAAAAGTTGACATTTGAGGTTACTATGAGGCAGAAGAACTAAACAAAGAGTAGAAAATTTGTTGAGTGCTTTGTCTTAAAACTCAGTATCTGCTTGAAAGTATCATAGCAAGTGTAGTTAAATGGATCCGATGGCAATTCAGACCATGGTGGTCATCACTCAATCATGTAGTCCCTCAATGGCATTTTATCTTCTAAAGATCTCCAGGGGATAAAGTTCTGTTTGATATTGTGTGGGTGTAATTGAATTATCTTTACTATTGTTATAGTATTTTATAAAATGCAACCTTTTGCATTTGGTGAAAATATAAATTATATTACAAATATACATTCCATGAGTTTCATGCAGAATCATATTTGTTGTTTTATTAATATGTGAAAGCCATTCTTTGTCAGAAACTGCAGAAAGAGCAGGCATGATTCTCCTTTGGAAATCTATAGAAAATGACTTGGATCTGTCTGCTTTGCACTTTCAGTAAAAACAAACAAACAAAAAACCCCTTTCTACTCATTTGTTCAGAACAAGCTCCCTTTCTTCAAACAAACTGCATATAATTTTAAAAGTTGGTAAATAACCACGGCTATTTAAAAGCATGTGACAGGCATTGTGACAAGAAAAAAAGAACAAACATGCAGAGGTGCACTCTTCTTTTTGCAATATTTACCCATCGAAATTTTTTAAAGTAATAGATGTGAAGATTGAAGCAGGCAAAACAAAGACTTAAAGTTGCTCTGGTCTCACTGGATTCGTAATATGAAAAAGCAGTGATAACAAGGAACTTGTGACTCAGGGCCGAGGTCCTGAAGAAAAGGAAACTATGGAGACATGATACCACATTCTTGCAGGCTCTTAAGCTTATGTTACATCATAAAAAAATAGGCACCCTTTTTGGAAGAACGTCAGCTTGTTTTTTGAGGTTACCTACTGGGATTTTCAACTGGTTAGAAACTGCCTTTTATAGACCCTTGATGTGTAGCTAAGATTTCATTGGCAATATACATTAAGAATCCTTCTTTTCTTTTTGTATAGCTCAGGGTGATGCTTGGAAACAGCAAAAAGGGAGCCCAAGGATATGATGAACAAAGGAATAAACAGGGGTTGTGAGAATCACGGAAATTCATGGATAAGGGACTGCATTTGTTCTAGGTTCTTTCATTCACTGGGGTTTTTGACTGTAGATTCTACTAAGAACATCATAGCACCTCAGTTGCTGTTCCTTGGGATTGATTTAGATTGAGGTTCAGCAAACTTATGTGGGAAGCATTTAATAAATATATTCACTGTTGTGAGTCAAATGGATTCTTCTACAGCCCTTCAGCCCAGCGGTTGAACTGTGAAGATAGCCAGAGACAATACATACATACATACATACATACATACATACATAACGCCAGTCATGTTCCAATAGAACCTGATTTATGAACACTGGAATTTAAGTTTCATATAATTTTCATGCTTCATTAATTAATATGTGAAAACCATTTTTTGCCACAAGCTGTAGAAAAACCGGTGGTGGAATAGATTTGGCCCATAATTTTCTGAGCCCTGCCTTAGAATCTCAAGTCTCTTCTGACATTCAAGGTCATCAGAAGACACAGTATTCCTTCTAAGAAAAGCAGTATGTTCATATGGGATTGGCTGAAATATTTTGAGAACAGTATGTTTCTAGAATTAACTTCAGCTGCTTAAGAGTTGCATCATCATGAAGGAGACGACTTGCCACTCCAGTGATTACTCTGTGTTTGTTCCAGAAATAGCTTCCTTGATTTTTTTCCTTCAGAGTTATAGATCCTAAACATGAATGAAAGATGATTCAATATGATTCAGTGTTCTGTTAGGAAGGACATGCATGTTTGTTTTTTTGGTAGAGATTTTGCATTTTTAAAACAATGACATGCTCATAAATAGATCCAAAACCTGGCTAGACTGCATATGTTCAGGGCAATCATCAGTAATGAAGCAGGTGACTGATGGACTGACTGAATCAGCACTCAAAGCACAGACATCTATTGTCTCTTGATGAATCAAGCCAGAGCTTAGTTTAAGTGGGGATATTAAAAAAACGATGTCAGTGAAAGTAGCAATAAAGTGCTGCAGACAAGTGATAATATATATCCAAGTATAAGATTGTTGTAACTTAGAAATAAACATCAATGTTTTGAAAAACCTAGAAACCCATTCCCAAGATAAAATCTGTTTGTCAAGGTTTCTTAAAATCAAATGGGAAAGTGTTGAAAAAAGCAATGTGAGTGGACACTAAGCCTTTGCATTCCAAGGAATTTCTCACTTTAGAAAAGGAAAATAGCACTGTTCTTTACAGAAAAACTGAGAAATGTTTTCCTTGCCTCTGTTGGAAACTACATACTCCTTTTTTTTTTTTTCTTGATGAAGTTGTTCAGCACAACAAAAATCGTGGAGTTTAACTACCAAAGAAAAGTGTTGGAGTATGTCAGTGTGAGTGGCTTCAGAAAAGATATCTTCAGCAAGAAAAACTGTTAGTACTTGCTCCCAAATAACTCAAATTGTCCAAATCTAATAGCACAAAAGACCAGTAATTTAAAGCGCCAGTAGATGGCATGAATAAGTCAGGAAAAAATCTTAAATTGCATTAAAGGACACTTTGGTAGCTCCTGGCATCTCTGCCTGGCTGGCTGTACTTGTCTGTATGCTTCTTTGATCCTAGTACCCTTACCTCTTGCTATAGCATTTGTCCAGTCTTAAGAAGTGTTCTATGAGAAAAAGCACTAAAATATGTAGTATTTGTGTATATGCATGTAATTTTTATAAAAGGTAACGATATTGATTTAGTTGGCCACTCAACACAAGGATCTTAGATTTTTCATTTTCATGTTACTTGTGGGAGGATATATATATACATACATACATATATATGTTAATATGTAAGTATGTAATATATTATATAAGACTAAAAATAAGAAAATCATAAACAAATAATCTTTATCCTTTCTGCTGGTTCATTCTTTAAATGCCGCTAACAATTCAAATTGGGCCAGGCTAAAGCCAGGGGCTGACTTTTCAATAGAAGTCTCTTACCTGGGAGTCAGACACTCAAGTGTTTGAGTCATTATCTAGTCTTTTCTGGGGAGCACATTAATGGAGGCTAGAACTTGAAGCGAGGCAGGTCTAGGCATCCTGATATGAAATTAAGAAATCCAAATGATTATCTTAAATTATGTTTTAGCCTCCCAAATGAAGATATGTTCAAGATGTTGCTGCCTCTGCTACCATAGTGTGTACTACTGCATCTTAATTGGATATTCCTCTAATAAATAACAAGACTAGCCTATGGTCATTTGGGCTCAATCTTTCCTTTTCCTTTCTATTTCTTGGAACATTGTCAAACTTTGGAAAAATAAGTTTTGTAAAATGGCTTTTAAAATATTGATAAATAATAAAGCAGGCTGAGAAGGTGAGGCAAAAAAAAGGGTAAGTGTATGCATCTGTGCATGTCTTTGCGCATGTGCAAGTCTTGGAAAAATCATTCTTATTACTTATTACTCCACTGTACATCTAATCTATTCCTTTCAACTGTCTTGCTGGGTATTCTAATGCTCATTATGACTGACTCTTACATTTTTTAAGACTAAGTATGAAAACCAAGGAGATAAATTTACATATAGTTTATTTTAGAGGACGTCCCTTGTTCTGTCAATAAATTTTGAATAAAGAACCAAAGTGACAGTGTTAACAGACTGGAGTATCTGACTAGTGTACTGTAATGAACATCACAGCTACTTCCTAATCTAACTTTTCTTCATGGAACATTCTTGCTCAGCAGTATGACGCACTGCAGTGTGTCAGCTGCTTACCTTCATGATCCTGCAGCTGACTCAGAGCTGGGCTTGCTCAAGATGCCCAGCATGACTAAACAGTGTTCTAGCACATGCTTCTAGTTCAAGGAAAATTAAAATGCAATATTTGAAATGCAGCTTCCAGGGAATGTGTATTGCTTTTCCATGAGTGTAAAGTCAAAAAATAGAAACTCTGAGCATCATACATAGTGGACCATCTGTAATATTTTGTCTGGAAAAATATTTTGCTATACTCAGCCTCAATAGAACAGTCGTGTCAGATAGACAAGGAATTGGGTGATTGGGTGGAGTGGAGAGACAATGTATGCTCTTCACACACTTATCAGGAGTAGCAAATGTTTTATATACACGACACAATGGATGGTACTATATCCCTTGAAAATTGATGTTGAAGCTCTCAGGTTTTGTGTAGCAGCATTGCAGATAATGCCTTTAATAATACAATTAAGATTTACCTGAACAAAAATTACATATGTGTGATATTAATATACCTATGCTTATTATATAGTTCAATCCATACTAGCTAAAATGCACAATCAGCCCAGATGACCATCAGCAGATGATTGGATAAAGAAAATGTGACAAATACGCACTACAAAATATTACTCATCCATAAAATTAGTGAAATCCTGTCTTTTACAAAAAATCCTGTCTTATGATTAGTGAAATAAGACAGTCTTCAAAAGATAAATACTATATGTTTTACATTTTCACTGATCTGATAAAAAATACAGTACAAAAATATAACGTACATGAACAACGCTGACATGGTTGATATGGATCAGCTGAAATAGACAACAAGACCAACCATGAACTCTGTGAAAGTCAGTTTGGGTGAGGCTCTTGGAAGGCTGAGAGCCTCTGGCTTCTTTATAGTTATTTTCTGTTTGAGGGCATGCTGACCTCTATAACTTTTGTTTTTCTGCTTGAGATGTTATTGCTGTTAGAATTAACAGATTGTTAGCAGTGACCACTCTGCTGTTGTGCATGTAGCATGACCTTGTGTATATTTCACTTTAACTATAAACATCCTGTTTTGCCTTCCCCTTTGGTGCGCATTATTCTGTGAAATAGTTGCCGCCCTGCTCCATGATAAACTCATTTTCCTTGAAAGGTTGAGACTCTGCATTCCGATTTACAACACATATTAATATTTGATTATTGTGTATAGTCTGCATATATACTCTTGAAAAGTAGTAGGTTTTTATTTCTATTTGCTATTTGTTGGATTATTTACCAAATGGAGTGTTAAGCATGATTTTGAAATGAAAGTAGTCTATTGAAAACATTTTAAAAAAAGAAGAAATAAGGAAGGAGGCTAGTGGGTAGGGAACACAAGCAGGAGTTAAAATAGTGTGGGAAGTATCACCATGCCACCAAATCAGTATTGTAAAATAAAAGAAATGTATTCATCTCACACAAATAAAATACGTTTAAAAACTAAATAAGGAGTTGATGAATGAATAAGCTTAAAATCTAAATAAGGATTTAATTGGGAGCTAACCCTGGGAAAGAATGGGTAGAGAAAAGAGAATGATCCAAGAAGCTTCGAGCATAGAAGGAAAACACCAAGGGCACCTAAAATAAGCTGTGAGAAATATGGGAACAATTCTTACTTTAGGATAGAGTTTGTAATAAAAGTGAAGAACAGGGAATATTTCAAAATGATGTGGTGGCTGCCAGAGGTTAAGATATTGATGTAGGAAAAGTCATTGGATTTGACATTGGAGGTTATTGGTGTATCATTCATGAGCACAATATGGAGAATAAAATGAGGGCATGGATCTGAAAGTGAAGAGGGAAAATAAGATGAGCATTGAACTTGCCTGATAAGATATGAGACCAAGTTGATCTCTGCTGCTTACCACTGAATCATCTGTGAGAATATACTTAATTTCTTTGAACCTCATTTTGCTTCTCTGCAAATTGAAGACAAAAACATATGAAACTGTCACATAATGCAAAATAATTAATAAAAAAAATCACACTCAAGGGTTGTTAGAAGGACTAAGTAGGATAATGTAAGTAAAGTGCAAACTGCACATATTGGCACTTTTCAAGTGTCATTTCCTTTGTTTAAACACAATCTATTTACTAACTATACTCCATTTTTCTAGTAATGAGGGTTTCTAATGTAAAGAGCCACAGGTGGCCTTTCCATTTTCCAAGAAATCTTGGTGTGAATATAAAAACAGCTAACAAACAACAAAGAATTTTCTTCTCTAGTATACTCAATTGTGTATGAATGTGCAATAAGCATTATTATTATTGGTCTCTGGGTGCCACTCGTATGTGCAAGCAGGTGGATGGTTGCAACACAGTCATAAAAAGTCTCTTTGGGAGGTCTATGAGAAAGTTGTATGCTAAATTCTATGTACATCTAGAATATATACATCCTGGCATAGTGTGAATGACAACAGAAAGTATTGAAATCCAAAGATGATGTACTTTCACCAGCAAAGCAAGACTAGCAATGCAAAGTGGGTGCTGAGAAATTCATGGTGTCCTGTGTTAACTGAATCGTGAATGAACTTGTTCCCCTAAAAGAACAATGGAATGAGAGGAGCCAGTGCATGATTTTCTCTAAGTCTTCTATAGTATGGTATAGTATGGTATAGTATGGTATAGTATAGTATAGTATAGTGTAGTGTAGTGTAGTGTAGTGTAGTGTAGTATGGTGTGGTATGGTATGGTATGGTATGGTATGGTATAGTATAGTATAGTATAGTGTAGTGTAGTGTAGTGTAGTGTAGTATGGTGTGGTATGGTATGGTATGGTATGGTATAGTATAGTATAGTATAGTATAGTGTAGTGTAGTGTAGTGTAGTGTAGTGTAGTGTAGTATGGTGTGGTATGGTATGGTATGGTATGGTATAGTATAGTATAGTATAGTATAGTATAGTATAGAATAGTATAGTATAGTATAGTATAGTATAGTATAGTATAGAATAGTATAGTATGGTATAGTATAGTATAGTATAGTATAGTGTAGTGTAGTGTAGTGTAGTGTAGTATGGTGTGGTATGGTATGGTATGGTATGGTATGGTATAGTATAGTATAGTATAGTGTAGTGTAGTGTAGTGTAGTGTAGTGTAGTATGGTATGGTATGGTATGGTATGGTATAGTATAGTATAGTATAGTATAGTATAGTATAGAATAGTATAGTATGGTATAGTATAGTATAGTATAGTATAGTATAGTATAGTATAGAATAGTATAGTATAGAATAGTATAGTATAGTATAGTATAGTATAGAATAGTATAGTATGGTATCTCCAGGAGATTCCATTCCACAGCAGACCACTTTGATGCTCATAAACAAAATAAAATGAGTGATCTCAACTTACCGACCTGCTACATTCAGTTTGCCTTCTTTTGAACATGTATCCTCTTTTCTTTTTCCTTTCCCACCCCTGTATCTGCCACTAGGGCAGTTTCACAATTTAAAAATTGTCTTACTAATTAAAATACTTATGTGAGTACAGTAATAATTAATTACATAACAACCCTAGGAGCTGTATACTATGTTTCAACCAACTAGGACTCAAAATAGCTGAGCAATTAAATCTTGATAAGTGATAATGGAAAAGACTGCTCAGCCTAACTACAGTGATGCTACCAGCAGTGCTATAATTATAATTTCTTCTTTCATTACGGAACATCATTTGCCATTGATTTTTATGTAAAAATCCATTGACTTCAGTAGGAATTCCTTACACATAGTAAAGGGAAAAAAGGGTTTTGGTGTTTCTTTGAGTTCTTCAAAAATATTTAAACTTTCAACCTTTAAAAACACAAACTGCACAATTGGGTGCATTATCATAAAACATTTTACTTCTCTCATTGCATTTTATTTTTTCTTAGTGTGTATAAAATTACTATAATTTTTCCTAGAATGTTTATTATTTTTGGAAAAAGTTGGTAAAGAATCATATTCCAAAAATCAACATAACATGGGTTGTAACTATTTAAAGATACAATAAAGTTCAAGAAAAATTTCACATGGAACCTACAGAATTCCATTCCTATGTTTCATGCCACAATTTTGCTATTTTATTTTTGTTTTTGTTTGTGTGTATATGTATATGCCTTTGGCAATGTCTGCAATCTGTAAGTATTTGGGAAATGTTGAGATATCCCAGCAAAAAGCTGAAGTCCATTCTTATCCAATTATCTATTTTCCCTTCCAGCCACCCACCTTTTCATTCTTTCTACTTCTGTACTCCCTTTACAAATATAGACTTATGCACCTGATACTAACTCAGGCACATTTAATTTCAGGCAAAGGTAGTATCCAGAATCACAATGAACATTGTGTTTTTAGGCCATTTTCACTTGCCATTAAAGCACTAGAACTGGAGATTGATATTTTGTCAGTATTCTGCATACCATTCTTTTATTTCTGGTAAGGTCTTAATGGTCACTATTTAGAAGATTGAATACTCCCATCTTACCACATAAAAGCACAGGTCATTTTCATCCTGAGAGGGTCACCCTGTTTCTATCGCTTACTAGGTATTATATAAGAAGATCCTCAATGTAGTTTTTATTTGTATTTACCTGATATCCAGGGTACCGGAGCATTTTTCATATGCCTGCTAGCCATTTCAATTTGTTCTTTTGAAAAATGCCTGCTCATTTTCTTCACGCATTTCTCCACAGGGTTGTGTGTTCTGTTATTGTTGAATTTCTGAAGCTCCTTGTAATTTGTGGATATTAGTGCCTATCTGTTGTTTAGTGTGCAAAAACTTTCTCCCATTCTGTTGGTTGCCTCTTCGCTTTGCTGATCATCTATTTTACTGTGTGGAAGTTTCTCAGTTTGATGTAGTCCCATGTGCTTATTTAGACTTTGACGGCCTGTGCTGTTAGTGACTTTGCTAAGAAGTCTTTCCCTATTCCTATATCTTGCAGAGTGCTTCTGTGTTTTCTTCTATTAGTTTGATGATTTCTTGGCACAGATTTTAGTTCCTTGATCCATTTAGAGCTGATCTTTGCACAAGGTGAGAGGTGGTAGGCTTGCTTCTTATTTCATGCTGGCTGCTATCCAGTTGTCCCGACAGCATTTGTTGAAGAGACCAGATTTTTTCCTTGGATTATTTTCAGATCTGCTGTTGAAGATTAGTTGACTGTAAATGTGTGGGTTCCCTTCTGTGGTTTCCATTCTGTTTCATTGATCATCGCTGCTCTTGTACCAGTACCAAATCCATTTTGATAAATATTGCCCTATGGTATGTCTTGAGGTCTGGAATTGTGATTCTTCCAACTTTACGTTTATTTTTCCAGGTAGCTTTGGCTGTTTGTGGTCTCTTGTGTTTCCAGATGAATTTTCCTGTCACCATTTTTATTTCTGTGATGAATGTTGTGATTTTTATTGGGATTGCATGGGATCTATGAATTTCTTTTAGTATTATGGACACTGTGATGAAGTTAATCCTGCCGATCCAGGAACATGGTAGATTCTTTCATCTTTTAATGTCTTAACTGTATTTCTTTCACTTTTTTTGAACATTTTGTAATTTTTATCATAGGGGTCTTCCATGTCTTTGGTTCAGTTTACTCCAGGGCATTTAAGACTTTCTTAGTTATTTTAAGGGATACTGTGCTTAGGAGTTCTTTCTCAGCCCTGCAGTTATTTGTGTATATTAGGGTTACTGATTTATGTTCATTCATTTTATATCCTGTTACCTTGTTGAGATCCAACAAACTCCAAAGAGACTGGCCTCCATTCAGAATTCTGGTGACCACACCTGTTGAAGTGGGAAGATCTATAACCTGATTCACTGTTGGTGGAATGTCACTTCGCACAGCCGCTAAGAATTTCATTTTACGGAGTGCTAAGACAACTGAAAATTGATATGCCATATTATCTAGCAATCCCACTTATGGGAGTATATGCAAAGGAAATGGAATCTGTGAATGAGAAAGTTATCTGCCCTCTTTCATTTATAGCAGCACAATCTATAATAGTGAATGCATGGAAACAACCTTGATGCCATTGCAATAGGAATAGAGTGTGATACATCTACTCAATGAATACTACTCTGCCATTAAAAAGAATGAAATTC
The DNA here is from genome assembly GCF_030435755.1 of Ochotona princeps. Classification (NCBI taxonomy): domain Eukaryota; kingdom Metazoa; phylum Chordata; class Mammalia; order Lagomorpha; family Ochotonidae; genus Ochotona; species Ochotona princeps. The sequence continues at coordinate 65,651,162 of NC_080833.1, forward strand.
TACCATCTGCAAGAAAATTATCCCAAGTGGAAACATTATGCTCAGTGAAATAAGCCAATCCCCAAATGACAAATATCATATGTTCTCTCTAAGACAACCCTCATGTAAAATAATAAATAGGTATAAGGGCAAATATATACACACACACACACACACACACACATATATATATGTATATTTATTATTTATTCACCTACAGAAACTGCATAGGAGAGGCTAGCACACAAGGGGATGAAAATGCATTGCATTATGCATCTCTACTTCTGAATAAAACATCAACTCTCGATGAAACTGCCAAATGTGTCTTGACAAAAGGATGCTGAACTTTCTACCACTGCCTATACCTATAAGGTCATTAAATAACAGAATGATGAACTTACAGCTGTTGCTAAATGACTATACTGCTGTGACAATATAGGGGAAAACACTGGGTGGCAGAGTAAATGGGTTGTGGAAGGGGAAATCCCTGAGCCTATGGAATTGCATCATGGAAAATAAAAAAAATAATAATAAAAGAAGATTCCAAGGGGGTCATTGCCAAAGCTTTTGAGATGTGACTGCTTGCAGTGCTAGCATCCCATAAGGGTTCATGTCCTGACTATAACATTTCTGTTACAAACGTCTCTGTGAAAGCCGAAGAGCATGTACAAACTCTTGCTCCAGTGTGGGAGGCCCTGGAGAGGCTTCTGACTCCTGGCTTCAGACCGGCCCAACCTTTATCTTTTATAGACAACTTGGGTGGCTATCAGGCAGATTGAACATGTCTGTCTCTCTTCCCTCCTCTCTCTGTAATTCAATCTTTCAAACAAATAAAGAAATCTCCTTCTCTTAAAAAATATTGTGAGGAGGAGGATGAATGGCTGTGAATCCCATCCTTAACAATGAAGTTGGGCCTGTCTCATGAGCAGTGTTGTGAGGAAGTGAAGCCTTCTCCTCTTGTCTTTTTCTTTGTTTTTAAAAGCAAAGCAAGCCCAACAGTTGAGGCCACAGTGATTTAATGAGAATAAACTAGTCTGTGAGAAATGGGAGTCTAACTCTGCTACTTCTCATCAGGTAGACAAATGTGGTATCACCATTCTGAACAAAGTTGACTGTTAATAAAGTGTGAGGATAGCAATCAAATGGCACTTATGTTCTGTGTGATATTTGGATACAAAACAAAAAAGCAGGCCTGCCCATGAGCCCAAGGATGGTTGCGGGTGGGCAGGTCTAGGGTACATGCGACTGTTTCACTGTTTCAACTTGCAAATGTAATGAACAGGCAATTTTATTTTGGTGCAAAATATCTTAATTTTTGAATTCTGCTTCCAAAGATCTGCTATGGTAGCTCAATAGGCTAATCCTCTGACCTGAAACCATGGACATCCCACATGGATTCTGGTTCTAGGCTTTGGTCTCATCTGTTCCACATCCAATCCCCTCTCTACTTAAGTGCTCTCAAAATCATTAGAGGATGACTCAAATCCTTGGGCCTCTGCACCTACAATGGAGACACAGAGCAGGCTTCCTGGCTCCTGACTTTTGATCAGATCAGCTTGGCTCATGCAGTTGTAGCTGTTTGGGGAAGGAACTAGTTGTGGATATTGGGATGGAACTTTTTCTCCTTCTCTTCCTCTCTCTCTCTCTCTCTCTCTCCCTTTTCATCTCTCTCTCCCTTTTCATCTCTCTTTCTTTCTCTCCCTTTCTCCATCTCTCTCCTTCTCTCTGTAGATCTTCCTTTCAAACAAAAAACAATAGAAATGGAAAGAATAAACTTCGCTTCCTATGGATGTTTTGAATTATCTGTATTGTGAACCATAGCAGTAAAAATGGAATTTGCTCTTTCTAGATATTTACATTTCTAATTTCTATGTTGCTATTCTCAGAAATGAGGGGTCAACAGATCAAAATTTGGGGATTTTTTTTTTTAATGTGTAGGGAGGTTGTTAGGAGTAAATGTAACTACTATGTAAATGTAATCACTATGGAAAATATGCTTACATTGATTTGATTTGTTTCTTTCTTTTTCTTAAATCCTGCCAACTGACTTGGTAATATTTATATAGCGTTAGGAATCATTATAGGCAGTGCTATTGGGGGTCTAGAAAGAAAGACTACAGGCAAGAAATTCTAAGTAATTTCTGAATAAAAACATATATATCTTGTTTTATATATTGTTGTCTTCTCAGAAATAGCAGCGTAGCAGTGAACCTTGTGGTCTAGCAGGCTGCATGTCACTTGCAATGTCTGTACTCCACATTCCAGTGCCTGGAATCAAATCCCACTCTACTGTGACCCAGCAATGCACAGTCTAGGAGGCAGTAGATGTGTTCTCTGCCTAGGATCCTTATTACCCGTGTGTGAGATCGTGATGGAGTTCTTGGCTTCCAGTTTCAGCTCAGTCAAGCCCTGGCTATTGTGGATGGAAGAGTCTTGCCTCTCCTGTCATTCTTTGAAGTAAAAATATAAATACATACATTTTAAAGATACATGTTAATCTTCACAGAGTGAATGATCATTTTCTCAAAAATGCAACTTATTTTCCTAAAATTTATGGTAATTCTAGTCTTGAGCTATCTTTTTGTTTGTTTGTTTGTTTGTTTTGCTTTTTTGTTTTTTATTTTCCTTTTACACTTGCATGTAAACATAACCATATTCAGAGTTTTTTAAATGTAAAATTTCAACTGAAAGGAAATCAAGACTTTCCCTTCCTCTTTCTTCTGTTTTGACTTACTGCCATCCTGGGGCCGTGATATAGTTCAGTAGTGTTAATAGGCAGAGGGGCCTCCCCTGTGCTGGCTCTAGTTGAAATGTTCTAATTACTTTGGGTCCTCAGATAATACTTTCATAGAATTTGAGTTTGGAATTTAAGTGTACCACACTGGGTTGTAGATTAGTTCTCTTATGGTATCACAAAGAAACTTTAGCTTCGTGTAGCTTATTACTGCACTCTGGCCACACAGTATAAATGCAAAGCAAATAAAAATATTGAGAATTATTTCCATTCTCTTCATGCCCTCTGTAGTTTTGTGGGTATCCTGGGTATTTGTCTATATTTGAACTATCTCTTCCTCTAGGATAGCTCCCAGAGAGCCGAGAAGAGGAAGCATATAGCTCTATTCATAGACTCCACCGCCACCAGTTTATCTTAGTTTATCATTCCTCTTCAGGTGGCCTGAGGCCAAAAAATAAGGGCAAGGCTACCTGGCCGAATGACTTTCTCTTCCAACTGTTTCTCCCAAGATTGAATGATCACTATTAAATGAAGTGTGGAAGGAGGGGTAAAAATATTTCTTCATTTTCTACTAAATGTTTTTATTTATAGGTATGAAATTATCAAAATAGTGCATTTTTGACACTTAAAGTCAAGGATTTGATAGTTTACTTCTGTGGTACTACTCAGCCTTTGAGAAGGGTGAAAAGTGAGAGACAGGCATGCCAGTTAATAATCTCACCACACCAGCCTGAATATTAGCCATCTTAGGAGATGGCTAAAAAAATCATATTTGAACAATAGTTGTTTATATCATTAAGGTTCTTTAGTGTTTTGAGGAATTGTCACATCATCCCATTTAATTCTTACAGTGGTTTTCTGGGGCTGGGCTTATCAAAGGATGTGGGAGTGTTGAATGTATTTCATCATTTCATGAGCTGTATCTCCTGCAGTTGTTGTTTTGTCGGGGCTAGGAAACATAACATACAGACATCTGGAAGACACTGCAGATCTTCAGACATAATTCTTAATTTACTTGTAAATTGAATTTGCTAATAGCTGGAGATATTTCTTGAGGCTTTGCTAGGTGCATTGTAAGCTACTTCAAGTCAAGGATGTGAAAGTTTGCTCAGAAAACTTCAAGGGAATTAGCATGAAAAGATAAGCTAATTAAGTTCACAAGACTGTTACCCATTCTTTGCTCTGTGCTTGTCTGCTCTATTAGTTTACACAATTGAGCATCTGAGTGGTTCATCTTCTGACACATTGGCCCTGTGGATCCTCAGCTCCATTCTTCACAGAGCAGTATTGTGGGGTATAAAAAGGTAGCCCTGAGAACGAAGCTTCATAAAAACCCAGAGGGTAGAAGTCGGAGAGGCAGAAAATATAATAGGGTGAAATAGTAAGATGAAAAGTATTAATTATAAAGTAGTGTTATTTGATTATCCCGTCTGCCCCTTGAACTGGCTCTGTGCTTTAGAGAATGAAAACAGTAATTAAAACACTGGCAGAGCTTCCTCCAGAAGGGACTTCAAGAGATACTGGATGATAAGATATGCACAAAGGGTATTGGCTTTGTCTCAGTTTCTGCCAGCAGCAGTTTGGCTTCGTCTTACTCAACATTCAAAAGACGTCATTGTACACACAAGTTAACAGTGTGCACACATGGCCTTCTGGGACTTAGCCTCCTGCACTGATAGAGAAAAGGAAAACCCTCAAGGAAGAAGGAAGCGAAAATGTCTGCATTGTCAATCACCATCAGGGCACAAAGCCCTCAGAGTCAGACAGAAAGGGATCAAATCATTCTCTTTTTGCGATGAGTGGTGTTTAATAGAGCATAGTTTGAATATTGTCCCTTCAATGTACTAACCATGGGAACTTAGTTCATTAATCATGTAAACATTTTCTGTGGCTCAGTTTAATTACATAACTCATTTTTTGGTCATGGTAAAGTGAATAAAAATAGAAAATATCTTAATTGTTATTTTAGAGACAAACTGGTCCCATCTTGCTATGGCAATTGCATAAGGGGTTAGAGCAAATTTCTTCCTTCCTCCTCTCTCTCCCTTCCTTTCTTCTTCCCCTCTTCCCTGCCTTTCTTCCTCTACCCCTTACTTCCTCCTTTCATTCCTTCTTACCTTTCTTCCTGAATTAATTGAAGTTATCATATTTTATAATTTTTCTTATTAATTAAAATAGCTTTATATATTGGCTCAGGATGTTTTCTATTCAAAAATAACCAATATTTCTTGATTTCATTTTTATAATAAAGAATAAACTTTTTATTTTGCATTTACAAAAATTTCTCAATACCGTTTGCTCAGTTTCCTCTGCAATTTTTTATCTAATGACAGCACCTTTTTCAAAACTAAAGACTAATATGTATACATTATTGTTAATTAAAATAAACTTTATGTAGATCCCACCAGCTTTTCCATGAGTGTAATTTTTCCATACTTGGAGACAACACTGCTTTTAGTCGTCTCTGTTGTTAAGAGAAAAGTGTGTGTTCATTAAGCATAAATTTTCAGAAAACATAAAACAAAATTCTGGTATGAATTTATTTATGACAAAATTTTGGTAAATTATGCCATTAGAAGAAATTAGAAAGTTTCCGTTTTGAACTCTCAGTATTACAATTGTACCATAAATGTATCATATATAAATTTCCACTTAAATTTCTAAAATACTAAGTAAAATAAGCAGAGCAAGCCCAGAATATACACTTGTTGTTCAGTCTGAGCATTAAAGGTAACTTTCAGGACGAATATGGAATACATTACAATCATAATTTGTTAATTGTAGTCAGTTAAGTGGTTCGACTTTAGTGAAATTGGAATACATGGTATTTATTGGTTTTCTTTATATAACAATAGAATATTGAAGATACTAAAGAAATTTGGCTTTATTTTCATTTTCAGTGCTTAAATCCTGGGTCACCTTGGTGAAGTTACCTAGCTTCCTTCTGCTTAAATTTGCTCATATGAAAATGAAGAGATTGATGCGCATGGTCTCTAAGGCCCAATTAATTCTAAAAATCCCCAGCCTATACATTCTTTTTTTTTTTTTTTAAATAGCAACTCCAGGAAATAGATAAAGCCTATGGCTCAGTGGAGTTAAATGATTCATTTAGGTTATCTTGTGGGTAAGTGACAGACTGAGAGGGTAGGTAAAAATCTTAGGACTGCAAGGCCAATGTCTTTTCCATCCCATGGAGTGTTCCTTCTTTGAATACTATAGGAATAGGAAATATTAGCTCATTAGGCTGCAGAAACACAATTATTTTAAGAAAAATCAAAAGGAGTTTGGGATTTATCTTCTACAGGGAAAATTTTACTTTATTCCCTGCTCTCCCCAAGATTTGAACTGTTGCAATTATTTTATTGTTTAAGGTTATTTTCATGACCTACTTCCACTTTGCAAAAAAAAAAAGTTCCATTTAACTCAAATAACGTTTGCAGTTTGCAACCCAGAAGATGACATTGTATAGCCATCTTTCTGGATGTGGAAGTTGAAGACTTGAGAAAATTAAATGTCATGGATGCTCTCACCAAAGAGACCTGGCTTCATCACCGATGAGACGGTATCTCTAGGTTTACGTCTGTGATTACAGATGCCCTCTGCTGAATATGGGTATCGTTTGTCTCAGTTCTCCAGCACTGCCTAGTTTCCTGCTTCTTCTTACGTTGCCCTTAGAAGTTATGTGTGCTGTGAAGGGGCCTCTTATTTCTAGGGAAACAAGGAGCTTGCTGTGATTTCGCATGACTACGGTTTTGACTCATTTTTCACAAAAACAAATGAAGATCTAAATTCCGAGGTCTGTGGGGGATGCACTTTCGCTTTATTACGGTTGGCATATTGAGCTGCCTTGCATGAAACCCATTTTTCTTATAAAAATGTGCAGTCCATCACTGACAATGGCACTAAGGATCCTTCTGAACAACCAGAGTCACATCTTTTACCTGTTAGAATAAAAAAAAATGGGAGTAATATGCAAACTACCACCTTATGTAAATTGATCCTTGCATTTTCAAATGATATTTTTGCTAGAAATGTATGCAAAGATGAGGTAACAGGTTACAGGAAGAGCTGTATGGTATGCTGTGCAGCCCAAATTCATACATGTATAATGAGCTTGTGGTGAGGTAGCAGAAGTAAAAGCTGTTACTGCATTATTTTCTTCTTTCTGAAGATTCTCTTATTCCTATAATCAACCAAAATTTGAGGGAAGGAATCTGCCGACATTTCAAGCATTCTACAGATCCTGGACATTGCATGCTGGAATTAGCTAGAGCTACTTTTACCTGTTAGTGGCTCATTAACAAAGTAAAGCTTGAAAAAACTGGGAGGCTACAGAGAGTGAAAGAGTCATTCGTCCAAATAAAAATTGGAAGATGAGAGGGCAACCAATTTAATTCTCATTCTGAAGACAGAGTTTTAATCACAGAGTAAGAATTGCTTTAGGCAAACTGTGCAAAGAAAATATATTTTGGATGCCTAACATATTATGCAGTACGTATGAGTTGTTCAACCTTACAAATGGGAAAGAGTATTAAAGAAGGAAATGCACAGTCAAATTCCTTTAGAGTCGAGAACAAATATTATGTTCATTTATTATGAAGCATCATACTGTCTTTGTAGTGTAGTAGTCCTTGTACCATTCAAGGTGACTCTCACCAGTCTCAATGATAATGGACAGTATGCTTTCCAATTAGTTCCTGAATTAGGAATAAAAAGCTACTGTGTTTACTCTCGTTGTGAAGCATTAAAGAAAAAGTTGAATTCCATGTTATTAGTAGGCTAAAGTCATATACTTTATACAGGGAGATATTATGCCAGCACTCGTGTTTCTTTAATGTGATCATGTTTCTTCGTGTGTGCATGAGTTTGAAAGAGAATAGTATGATTATACTTTCACATAGGAGAGGTGCATTTCTGGATAATCTTATGCTCAGCTTGATTTATCAATAAAATAGACAACTTCTAAATGTATATTTGATGAGTAATGCATTTATTATATACAGAACTATACCTAATGCATTAGGCTTTGTGTGAATTTTACTATTTTTATCATTATTATAGAACGATCTATTTAAAATTCTAATGCATCTATTATAATTCTTTCATTGTCAGGGTATTTATGCATTTTTTTAAATTTTTTTTTTTTTATTACAAAGTCAGATATACTGAGTGGAGGAGAGATAGAGAGGAAGTGGAGCTGCCAGGATTAGAACCAGCGGCCATATGGGATCAAGGCGAGGACCTTAGCCACTAGGCCACACTGCCGAGCCCCAGTATTCATGCATTTTAATAGTAGCTTACCATTTTAGAGTAACTAGCATGATACTTTAAAGAAAGTCATGTTGGAATAAACAATCAATAATCAACGTCTCTAGCTTTTCCTTTCCTCTTTCTTTTGATGCACAATATTTATTTGTCTCTTAAATATATCTTGATAACAGGATGTTGGACTATGCCATTGTCTGTACCAAAACATCAGGATACACTTAAATAGCAGAATGATGGACTTATGACTGCTTATGAAAGACTGTATTACTGTAATAATATAGAGGAAGTCAATGAGAAGGGGAGAGGAAATTTGTGGACTGGGTAAAGGAAGTTCCAGAGCCTATGGAATTGTATCATTAAAAAAATTGATAGGGGTAGAGTGAAATGTTTGTAAATTGTTTACCTTTGTAGGTGGCATCAGACTCACTAGCGTGTCATGTTTTCTGACAAATGAGGCATAATTCCCAGTCATCTCTGTTGAGTACAAAGACCATCTTGCAGACAGCTGATGCTGGCTTTCACAGCTGGTCTTAAATAGGAGACCACTGTGGAAACTATGCACCAGCCACCTGTTTCAGTTTAATCAATCCCTGTATATTAGCTAATATATTAGCTCTACATTTGTTTTTAAGTTCATTCATAAGGATAAATCCTTTGGAGAATTTTCAAGCTTTTATGAACTTCTAATTAAAATTTCCCATATAGCCTCAAATCTGGCATAGCATTTTCCAGTTTCAGCATTAACTTGACCATGCAAATTTATCATTTGCAGCATGAATAGGATATATCCTTTAATGCTGAAATAATCTAAATGGAATAATATAATTTATTCTCTAATAAAAATTCTCAGCTGTTTGGTGGTCTGTCATGGTGTAGAGTATTAGAGTCTCAATTTGGATTAAGTTTGCATAATTGAGATGCGCAAAACTTCCCTTATTTTTTCCTGGTTTTGTTGTCTATGAGAAGTGTGTTGCCTATGATGAAAGTTTAAAACAATTTTATAAAGATTTCACTTGGTTTTACTTAAAAGTCCAAAATTAGAAAGAGGAAAAAGGAGACTCAGAATGAAACAATCAAAAGTACACTATAAATTTGGGTTGCAACTTCCATAATTGACTTTTCACAGCACTAGGCAATATTCTAATTATTAATAATTGTACTTTTCCTTACAGCCTGACTCAAACATTTCGAAATACTATAAAAAATATTGCGCAAGTATTTTGTCTGCTAATACAATTTATTGTCACTTAAGAGTTGCCTGAGTAACATTAAATCAAATTACCAGATTCCTGTTTGTCTTCCCTATTAAACTTTAGTGTCTCTGCTGACCGAGGTTGCCATGGTGTCTGTTTTTTTTTGATCAGCAGAAAAGTACTTGTCACCATCAAGAGAAGCAAGTTGTAGCTATGACTATCACATTTTTATATAGTCTACTTTTTCTTAGTCTTTTCTATTAATTTCCCTTGTAATAAGTCATCAAGTTATGTATAGGCCTATGTATTTTAGCACTTTAAAGGATTTCATTTCATGTTCCACAGGATCTGAGGCTACCTCTTTTGCTTAACACTATATTAGTCATTGGTTGGCTTAGTGACTAGTTCATGTAAACACTTCATAAATACTTTTGAAAATGTGTAAGTGAACATATGAATGATGTAATTATTCTTCATTTTTGCTTTATTCTGGTTGGTTGTGTAGAGCGAATATCTCTGTTTCAGTTACAGCTGTGTAAAAAGTGACCTAAAATAACATTTATTTTGCTTAGAAAGTAAGAATTGGCAATCTGGGCGGGGTTTGGAAGGACATCTCATTTACTTTACTTCCCACTTATTTGGACTGAAATAAATTATTTTAGGATGCTGGGATCTCCTGAAGACTTGTGACTCACGTATCTGGAGACTTCGCTGGAAAGATTCTATGATCAAGGGTTAGAAAAGGTGGGGCATCCTTTTCATTTCTCTGAGTAGTCTGTGTTCCATTAATACTTCATTACAGCCGTAATTCCTATGGGATGATTTAGAACTTCACAGGCATATGTCTGAAAGAAGACATGGAAGCTGTCTTCTATAATCTGAGTTTGGAAGTGACACAGCGTTGTCTGTGCCATGTAGTCATTCCTTTATGTCCACAGGGCATTTGTTCCAGGATGGCTGGCAGACGTTAACATCTGTGAATGCTCAAGTCCCTTACATGAATGGTATTTACATATTATCGAGACAAATCCTCCCTTTTCCTTAAATGAACTCCTAACTCTATAATACATAACACAGGGTAAATGACATACAGACATTTGTTATATTGTGCTGTTGAGGGAATTTTTAGAGGAAAGAAGTCTATACCTGTTCAGTACAGATGTACTTTTCCTAAATGTTTCTGATGTGCAGTTGTTTGAATCTTATAGATGCAAACATCAAGAACATGAAAGATTTACTGCACTCTACTCTAGGAAAATTACAAAGGTTCATCCAAGTTAGAAGGAAGCACTACATCCTAGCACTCAATATAGGAGCATGAGCACCTTATTGGATAGACTCAGACATCTTAGGAAAATTAAAATCTGTTATAATTAACCATACTGTTTTAAAGGAATTTATTTACTTGAAAATCAGAGTGGCAGAGAAGAGAGGGAGAGAAAGAAAGAAACTGAGAGAGATGCTTCATGTGTTGCTTCATTCCCAAAAGCTGGATGCAGCCACAGTTGGACCAAGCCAACACCGGAAGCTAGAAATTCTCTAAGGGTCTTCCATCTGGTTGACTGGGGTCCTTGGGCCCTTCTCTACACTGGAAGTTGGAAAAGAAGTGGAGGACTCCAGTTGGTACTCAGTAAAAATCTAAGCGAATCATTTGTTTGCAAAAATATTATTCTGGGGTTTCAGTACGGTGGCCTAGAGGCTGACGTCCTTAACCTGCTTGCACCAGGATTCCAGTTTTGGGTTCTGGTTCTAGTCCTGGCAGCCTGCTTCCCATCCAGCTCCCTGCTTGAGGCCTGGGAAAGTAGTCGAGGACGGCCCAAAGCCTTAGGACCTTGCAACCACGTGGGCTCCTGGCTTCGGATTGGTGCAGCTCCAGCCACTGTGGTCACCTGGGGAGTGAATCAATGGACAGAAGCTCTTCCTCTTGTCTGCATATCTGCCTTTGCAATAAAAATACATAAATCTTTTTAAAAATTGTTCTGTGAATTTCTTTAAGTTTCTAGGAAAATGAAAGAACATTTATAATTTACTAAAGCCTTCAAATTTTAATTTTTGCTTATTGGTAAATCATGTTTTCTGAAATGGAGAACATTTTTTATTTTCTTGTTATTTGAAGAGCATGAATTATTTAAAAAAAATATGAAAATTTGATGGCAAATGTTTGAACATGTTTTTCCTGCATGATAATTGAGTTCTGACTGAATCCTAGAAAATATGCAGTGTCTTTGTGATACTATGAGTGATTATTATACCTGTGTACTTTGACAGAGATCCAATCATGTTCTATAGATCATAATATCCATGAGCAGGTGAAGATTTTAACCTCAGTTTCAGTTTAGAATATCTTCTGTCAAAATAGCCCCCCAATGTTTTAGAATAACACCCCATCATGTACCTGAATTATACGCAATGACAACTTCCTATAGATGACCATTCGTGTACTCCTGCTCTGCTTGCGATGCCCTGGTGTTTTGGACATTCCCCAAATGGTACAAGGAAGTGAGCTTCGAACATTCCACAGGATCCTGCCCTGGGTTCCGTTTTCTGCATTGATGGAGACAGCAGTTCTTCCTTTCTCATGAAAGGAGATTGCCCAAACTCACATTTGAGTGTTTCCTTTCCCTTTCAGTAAATCGTGCTTCCTGTTTGTTAAAAAAATCATATCATACCTTAAAGATGTATTTATTAAATTTATGCTTTGCTCACACAAATTAATATGCTATCTTATATTAACAGAGTTCCCTGACTAGCAAAGTCAGAGAAGAATTTCTAAACACTGTTTATATATTTCCAATTTTTATCATTTCACAAGTTTCATTTTAAATTCATTTTATCTTCGAAATACAAATATGAATAGTTCTCCTTTTAAAAGCTGTATTTTGTTTATTTGAAAAGCACAGGTACAATGACAGATAAGAGATATTCCATCTACTGGTTTACTTCTCAAATGTCAGCAAGGCTGAAGCTGGGAACATGTAACTCAATATGGGTCTCTCAGGGGGTAGCAGGGACCCAACTTGAGTCAATGCTTGTTCCCTTCCAGGGTGCGCAACAGCAGGAAGTTAAAACTGTGAGTAAAGCAGGACCCAAACTCAGATACCCTCTAATATGGGATGAAAACACCCCAGTGGATCTTTCAGCTATTGCATCAAATTTGAGCGTTAAGTGAAATATTTATTGATAGGTTAAAATATTCACATGATGGCAAGAAATTATATTTAAGAGGGTATCAAGCTTTGTAGCCCAGGCAAATCTTTTAACCATTTATGGACCGGTTTTCAGACTCAGAAATGTAATGCATTAAAAAGTTAACAGGGAGTTAATGAGCAGGCTAAAAAGAAAGTTCAAAATCCACATCTGTAAGAGAATAATAAACATGGTTAGGGCCCGGCGGCGTGGTCTAGCGGCTAAAGTCCTCACTTTGAAAGCCCCAGGATCCCATATGGGCACCGGTTCTAATCCCGGCAGCTCCACTTCCCATCCAGCTCCCTGCTTGTGGCCTGGGAAAGCAGTTGAGGACAGCCCAATGCTTTGGGACACTGCACCCGCGTGGGAGACCCGGAAGAGGTTCCAGGTTCCCGGCATCGGATCGGCGCGCATCGGCCCATTGCGGCTCACTTGGGGAGTGAATCATGGGACGGAAGATCTTCCTCTCTGTCTCTCCTCCTCTCTGTATATCTGGCTGTAATAAAAATGAATAAATCTTTAAAAAAAAAAAACAAAAAAAACATGGCTAGGATAATACAATGTTAGTAGAAATGAAATAAAATGTGGAAATTTTAGTTACAACTATGTTTTTGTCAGAGAAGAATTTAATGTATATGAAAGAAACATGGTACTTTTATAGCCTCCTTGGTGTGTGAATGCAATTCAAGAGCTGGAAACAACAATCTTCTAAGCGGTAGGTAGGACTTAACTTCGAAGAGCTAAGATTGCAAGGAGTCAAATATTCCAATGGGTACTTTTTCTAGGAAACAACTCTGTCCCAGGTGAATTTTATTCTCTACTTTCCCACCATTACTCCATCATTTTTTCTTTCTTTCCTTCCCTCCTTTCCTTTTTAGCTAACATTTATTGACCACAGACCCTGTGCCAGGTCCTGTTGTAAAAACTCTGATTGTTACAACCTATTTATGCAGAAATGCTGGGTATGGAATATCTGTTTGTCAAGCTGTATAAACACTGCGTTGGACCAGTACCATCTGTCACCTCATATAGTCAGACACTACCACATTTTTTCTAATCCCATTTTTGGATTTAATATGATTTGGGGCTGAATGAACAGCTTATGTTTCTATAGATTTTCCTTTGTAATTCAGCTTTGGGGCCACAATAGATTGAATTCCAAACCCAAACAACAAAATAAAACATATATGCTAAAAAAATGAAAGAACTCTAAATATAATGCAACCATTACGAGGAGAAGGTTAATTTCTGTGCCAGTTGAGATGAGGTATGAGTAATACTCTGAGATTATCAGTAGAACCTTGCCAAAGAATGAAAACTGTGACCTGTCAAGATCAACAATAAAACTATAACGAAACATTAACTTTTGAGTAATTCTGGGAGTCTGACAAAGGAATGGATGGAAGTTGAAATGAATGATCGTTTAAGAATGGATGAATATTTAAGAAATTATGGGAATTAAAAAAATACAGACTTGGATAAATAATTATTTTTTAGATATATTGTCCAAGTGCAGATTTTAAAATAAAAATGATTGTGCATCTTGTTTTTCAAGTGAAAAGCATATTTTCTGCTCAAAGATAAGTCTTACCCTTCTTTCTTAGAAGATGTATTTATTTTTATTGGAAAGACAGATCAGATTTATGGAGAGGAGAGAGGAGAGAGGAGAGACAGACAGACTAGTTCACTCCCCAAGCAGTTGCAACAGCAGAAGTTGAGCTGATCTGTAACCAGGAACCAGGAGCCAGGAACTTCTGGGTCTCCTGCATGGGTGCATCGCCATTCTCTGCTGCTTTCCCAGGCCACAAGCAGGGAGCTGGAGGGGAAGTAAAGGCGCCAGGACATGAACTCATGCCCATATGGGATCCTGTTGCTTTACAAGGTGAGGATTTAGTCATGAGCCATTTTGCCAGACCCAGCCTCATCATTCTTTACATCCTTAGCAGCCAATGTTTCCTTCACATTCAGAAGACAACAATTAATGGTGACATGTACTTTCCTAAATTTCAAAGATGTGTAGGATAATATTAAAAATAGAAATAAAACTTAAAGCATTATTGATTAAGATGTCACGCCACATCTCAGCAATTGATATTATAGAAATACAATGTTGAGATTATTTTCTGTTTACTTTAGTATATTTTTTATTTCTTCCATTCATTAATTTACAACCCTATGGATTTAACATTGATATCTCTGCCTAGAACATTGGTTCTCAGCTCTGGACGCACATAAAAATAAATGAAATTCAGGAGCTTGGTGAAAATTAAAGTGTTCTTAAAAAGGTCAGAGTAATTCTTGTGATTTCTCCTTACCAAGAACCACTGGGCTGTCATAGCTTTTCTTAGTTTATGCTTATGGCTGAGCCCCAACATTATCATATATACATTTATATTTTTTGGAGGAGGAGTTAGCAGATGATTAATATTAAATGTAATAACATTTTTAAATTTCTCATTTTCCCCGTTCATCAACAAACATAGATGTACAGTACAAGTCAGAATATACAAGAAGTTTAAGGTGACTGGGCATGAGAGTACCACACTTCTGAATGGATTTCAACTCTTGTGATTGGCTGGAAGGAACTTGGAAGGCCAATTTTTGCCTTCTGTCTACCACCATGGAAAGAATCAGCAATATGGCACCACCCTATAAGCAAATAATGGCTCCCTCCAGACACCAGGGCTCTGTCAACTAGGTTTATAATATTTGTAGATTACCCAGTTGCTGATACTTTCAAAATAGCAATACAAACACACTAATTCCAAATGCCTGAGAGCCAGCATGGGTTAAGGGTGGAATCTTGGACCCAGTACAACAGCCTAGTGGCTAAATCTCCGCCTTGCATGCACCGGGATCCCATATAAGGATGGGTTCATGTCCCGGAGGCCTGGCTTCTCGGTTTCCCATCCAGCTCCCTGCTTGTGGCCTGGGAAAGCAGTCAAGGATGGCCCAAAGTCTTGGAAACCTGCACCCACGTGGAAGACCCAGAGGAGGCACCTGGCCTCTGGCTCCTGGCCCAAGTGCTTGGGCCCCTACACTCATATGGGAGACTTGGATGAAACTCCTGGTTCCTGGCTTAGACCTGACCCAGCCTTGTTAACTACAATTATTTGGGGAGTGAAACAGCAGTTTGAAGATCCTTAGTGCACACGCTCTCTCTCTCCTCCCTCTCTATAACTCTGCCTTTCAAGTAAATAAAACAAATCTTAATAATAAAAAACCTCTTTCTAATGATCAGTCAACCCTGTCTGCAGCAAAAGTGTCTCCAAATGAGAATATTCATGTTAAGAAATCTTTGCCCAGAAGCTTTAAATATAAAAACTTTCTTTCGAATTTAAATTTATAATAAATATTAGTAGATAATGGATAAAACTTGTGCATATATTGTGTTTTTTTTGATAAATAATTCTTAAGTGTGTAAAGTAAAATGTATCTGTTAAAGTATTTGCTTTTTGATAAAGTTGGAGAACAGCAATTTGTAAAGGAAGTGGTGAAGATTGGGCAAAAGAGATAGATGTCAACTTTAGGGACTAACATTATGTATAGAAATTGATTATTTTAAATCATCCACATGTAATAGCTTTTGGAAATAGTTTATATATTCTAGTTTGAAATTCCTGGTTCTCAAACTTACTGATAATGAGAAATGATTAGGTGAGGCAAAACATTCATTGTTCCATGGAAATTGTTCTGTTCTGGTGCCTCATTGATTTCTAAGTATATACACTTGTATAGAAACAGTGAGAAATTATGCATATTTCAATTGAGCTACTGGATTGATAATGTTCTAAAATTTTTACCAGAATGCTTGGTATAAATACAGAATTTGAGAGTGACATAGTTACTGGTAAATTTCTTTAATCTTAATGAAAAACGAATTTTTGGAGTTATATGTCTGACTATTGAGAATCAAAAACAGGATTGCTATTTTTGTGTTAATCTGGTTGCAGGACTTCATTATAAACTGAATCCAAAGACAAGTTTTGGAAAATACTAAACTATGGCTATAGATTGATATGTGGTTTAAAAAATCATGATAAAACGTAACTTTGATGTCTTCGTAATATTAAAATTTTAAAATTTATTTGAGAAAGAGACACACAGGAAATAGTGACTTTTAAAACAAAGTTTCTTATGAGGGAGACAGAACTCTCCATGAGCTGGCTCACTCTAAATGCTGCAGCAACCAGGGCTATGTTAGGCTTTTACCAGGAGATGTCCAGAGTTTACTGTTCGGAAATTTCCACTTCAGGCACTTTCTTAAAAAGAATATATTATTTATTTGAAAGGTGGAGATAATAGAGGAGAAACGGAAGCCAGCAAATGCATCTGGAACTCCAACACGACACATCTCTTACAATTTGTTGACATTTTTAGTTATTAATTATAATGTGTTTACTTGAATATGAATTTATCTGAGGCAAACCTACAATCAAGGCATTGGGACTTGCAAAATGTAGGTGAAGGAAACGTAACAATGTAAGGCTGATTGATGTAAGGCTCTACAGTTATTCTGCATTGCTGTATAGGCAGTTGGATTGGATCATTTCATAGATGCATAAATTGAATTACAATTATTGCCAAAGGCAAGCAGCACCATTAGAAAGCACATTGGAAATGCAACCCAAACAGACACAGTGTCAGCGTTTTTAATAGAAGTATCAAATTGTCCATGAAGATGTTGCTGAAAAATCACTTGATGAGATTCTTTTTCTGCTCTGCCTAAGGAAAGGGGGCTATTAAGATGTATATTCCACTGACTTAGAAAGCAGCGTATTGTTTTAGTAGGTGAAGTGAGTGATCTCACAGACACTCATGAAACAGAGTGTGTGTGCACACACATACACCCTTAGTAACACATGGGATGCTTTGCTTATCTTTTTGATATTCAAGGTAGAATATATGTATATCAGTCTTCCAACAGAAAACTGTATTCCCTAAAAACTGGCTTTTCTTGAATAAATCTGATATTTGAAACCCCATTTCTAAAAAGAGAAAAGAAAAGTAAAATTTCATGAAGATAAACCTACTTCTCCTGAATTCAACTTCATCTCCTTGAAGAGGATTTTCCTGCCGTTTCAGCATAAAATGACCACTTCCCATCATGTTAACCAATGATTCTTTTATTTATATTACATCCTGGCCACTAAAGCATTACCCATCTCTGGTAACAATTTCCCTGTTTTACTTTCCCATGTAACTGTTTTAGGGCAAGCTGTTGGTCATTTTTGAGGTGTCTCAGGAAACCTTTCATGGTGCTTTATCTATCTTGGATGGCACACAGGAAGTAATAATAATCATTACCATTTAATGCACTTACTACTTTGTAATAATGATCATTTGCTGAACTTTTCAGTGGGTGCTATGTACTGCTTTTCTGTCTACATATAATACTTCAATTAATTTCAGCAGTGACATTGTGAGGTGGTATTTTCCCCAGTTCAGTAGACATTGATAGGCTCTGAGATTACATTTTTGATGCTATTACCACTGATCAGGAAAACATACGGTATTTGTTTTTCTAGGGCTGGCTTATTTCACTAAGTTTGATGGTTTCCAGGTGCATCCATTTTGTGGCAAAAACAATATTTCATTTTATACACATATATATTTAATTTTTATAATACATTTCCATAGATATAGATATTCCCTCTTCTCCTCCCCCCACTCCTCTCCTCACTCTTTTTCTCCATATTATAATACTACACACAGTCCTTCAGTAGCAATCACATTATGTTGCACACACTTATGTTGTACAATCAAAAGAAGTCCTTTACTGTATTTTGTCAATGAATACATAACTCACGAGTCTACTCATATCTACATAGTGGTACAGTAGAAATAATCTGATTCTGTGTGGTTTTTGAGGACTAATAAGGCCACTTAGCAGAACGGTTCTTGATTTCCTTTGCTAAACATGCTGAGAAAATATCCTTGCCACCTGAAGTTAAATTTTGGAGACTGCCAAGTTAAATTTGAGAAATTGCCAAGAGTGGGAATTCTTTGTTCAACCAATGCCAATGCCTTCTTGAGCCAAGGTTATTATGAGAAAAATTTTTCTGTAATTTTTCTACAGTGAAGTCAGTTCACAATAAATTTTATGAGAAGTTGAGGACAGCTTTGTTCTACTCTACTATTTCAACTTAAATGTACATACTTAAGGATGACTCCAAATGAGAGTTCCTTGACTTCATGATAATATGAAAGCAACATGTAATTGTTTGCAACTGTAATTTAGAGTGAAACATTGTAATATAGTAGGTAAAACTTTTGCCTGTTACACCAGAATCCCATATGGTGTCAATTTTTGTCTCTAGCTGCTTCCTTTTTAAAAAAGAAACAGTATTTTTAATTCTGATCTATTCCTGGACTAGTTATTTGCAGTGTGATATTCTCATGTTGTTGAGCAGCAAGGAAGGACTGCAGGTCCAAGTCATATTTGGTCACAACTGGTACTCCACAGTGTGCTGTGTTGCCAAGTAATGATATCCAATAGATTAGATGTATTTTATGTGTTTTTGACTTAATGATATTTTCAACTTATGGTGGGTATAATGGCCATTACTCAATTAATTTGCTGATCTCTCCATTGGATACCTCTCAACATGAATTGGCTTCTTATTGGTCTGCATCATCTTCCTGTATATTAAGAATGAATTTGAGTTTATGAAAATTTGAATATCACTTAACTTGTTAAAATATAATCCTATAACAGCTATTCGTCAACTTCATATAACTCTTTAGCTATAGATAAAATCATGTTTTTCTTCACTCTTATGGAAAGCATGAGATTCAGTGTCTGCCAAGGGTAGACCTTTGTACTTGGTTGCTTGGGTAAGACCCAGTAAACAATGTTCACACTGAAGTTTCTTGAGGGTCAGAGACATAGCGTGAGTTAGTATAGTTAATCCTATAAAGAGGGCTCTTGATAACTCATTGATTTCATTTTACTGAGGGAGATTTTGAGGCATTACAAATTAATTAGATATCTTATTCCCTTTATACACTGTGAGACTTCAAAATGGAATAGGATATTTAGAAATTGTAGTATGTGAGAAGAAATGTATTCCATTGTTACAGTTGAATAAATCTGTGTATTCTTATCAGGCTGTCTCTGAAAAATACATCAATAGGAACTGATGTATTGGCATAACACGCTAATCCTCCACATTCCATCTAGCTCCTTGCTTAAAGTCTAGGAAAGCAGAGAAGGATTGCCTGAGTATGTCCTTGGGTCCCTGCATTCACATGGCAGAGCTGGAGGAAGCTCCTGGCTTCCAGGTTTGGACTGGTTCAGCTCTGGCTGTTGTGGTCACTTGGTGAATGAACCTGTAGATGGAGTATCTCTCTGTCTGACTCTCCCTCTTTTATAATAGAAATACATCAATAATCAATAATCAATAATCAAAAATATTCCTTTTTGAGATTTTTTCCTGCTCTTTAACTTTATAAAGGGATGCTAGCACCAGTAGGAAAACTCTTGTATTCTGGAAGAAAAAACTTATAGATACGATCAATGTGTTTTCTATCTTATTAGGGTAACAGTTCCTTTCCATTGTTTAATTTTGAAAGTACTAATACTAATTCCTGTTTTAATAAGTTCTTTAAAAGCCAAAATATGAAGCAATTTCATCTGCAAAAATTAACATGTGAAATGCATATTCCATGTGAATCAGGGATGGAAAACACCTACTTCATGGACAATATGAAATCCGTAAAATTGAAATTCAGCAAAACTAGGGGCTTTTTAGTGTCAATATAAATTTACTTCAACAATAATAATCATGCACATTTTGAGGAACACACAAAGAAAATTTATTGTGGAACAGACACGACACATATGAGAACATGAAGGGAAAAAATCTGTAGTTTTCAATGATTTACCGCAGCCCACCTGCTCAGAAGACAGTCACTGTTGACAAGGTTGTGGGTGTACACATTAAGAAAGTCTCAACATCCCCAGCTGTAGAGAACAGCCTAGAATGCCTTGTACCTAGGAAAGCATTACACAGCTGGGAGAAAATCAGTTAGTAGCTGGCAGGTGTTCTGGCCTGATTAATGCAAAATTTGTGTTAATTATACCAGTATGCCACCATGTTTGTTTGTTTATTTATTTATTTAAACAGGAGTGGAGAAGGTAGGGAATTTCAGCCTAGGACACTCCACCCTGGTCCCCAGGTTGGGGAGCTGCAGACTGCCCAGGGAAGAGGTCCTGGTGGGGGAAGAATTGAAGTGGGTATGGCTGAGGGCATGTTTGATGGGAAAGGCTGGATGACGGCACCTGCTGGAATATGCAAGACATAAGTTTGGTAGTGGACCTAATAGGGAAACTTTGGGGACTTCTTTGCTGGCTGCTGATTACACTGGTGAGTGTTAGAGCTGGGATTGGGGGTGGGCTTCTCTTGGGGAAGGCCAGGCTGGGCTAAGTTGCTGCACCTGCAGGCATGTATGAGCGCCAGAATGGGAGCGTGCAGCCTAGGTAGGCTATAATACCAGCTGGGTGTGAGTCATGTCAAGCTGAAAGCTGAACCTCTGTATCCCCTGGCAGGTGCACGATCCAGGGCTAAGAACATGCTTGGCAGGTAAACTATGGGCGCAACCCTGCTAGGCTGTACCTATTGCTTCTGGTCACTAGAACCAGAGCTGAGCTAGGCTGGATAATGCTATAGCACCTGTCAGCAGATGAGAGGGCTGGGTCTGGGGATGGGGCAGGTTTAGCTAAGCTGCAACCTCCTCTGGGTGTGCATGAGAGCTGGATGGAATGTGGGCTGTGCTATGCTAGGTTGCAGCAGAAACTTGGACTGGACCTAGTGGGGGTTATTGGGAGTCTCCCTGATTAGGTCATAAAACCCACTGGTATGCATGAGGACCAGGTCTATTGTGGGCTGAGTAGGCTAGGCAGTAGCACCTGTTGGATGGTGTAAGCTGTGGGGCTGCAGTGGAACTGACCAAGCTGCATCCACTGATATGTGTGTTGGTGGATGTAGGTGACAGATCACACCTGACTCTGTGCTGGCTGGCACACATAAGAGTCAAGACTGAGATCACTGCAGGCAAGATTTCTTTTGGGACTTCTTAACAAGTTGACTGAATGAAGACCCTGGCCACAGGGAAAATCACAGGATATGTAGTTCGATCTTGGAGTGTCTATATTGGAATGGGGTCTCCTTAGTTTCTGATACTTGCATGGGTGACAGCTTGTCCAGATACACATGAGACATGAGAGACATAACAGCTAGCTCATCTAGGCTAGTAGGGGATAACAACTGCCTTGTCAGAGGAAGGAAAGTAGACTGGGTTGAGCAATTTTCCTGGCCAAGCTTTGCAACATGTTCCTGGATCTGTGGATGCACTAAGGTGGATTTTGTCCATCAATTGACCTTGGACAGTTTTCCTCAGTCCTGGAGTAATGAAACCAACAATGTTTCAGGGTATCAAAACCACTCAAGGAACTCAATCAGAACATTCTTTGTCACACTGAGGTCTCTAGGGCACCATCAAAGGACTGTCCCTCATCCCTGGGTGCTGATGTAGTTTGGCAGCAAGGAGTAGCCTTCTCCCCCTCCTCCCTGTGGACATCGGAGGAAAAAAAAAAAACAACTGAAGCATAAAACGTGTCCCACCCAACTTTCTCCATATCTGACCCTCCCCATCCTTATCAGAGGTCTGCATTGGCTTTCAGCCCTCTCAACTATGTAAGCAATATTATAAATTTTTGAAAAAGGAAAAGGAAAAAATTGTGTTAACATGCCATGATGAAATTTTTAGCAATGGTGAGGTGATTCCTTGCGACGTTGATAACTTTGTCTCTGATGATTGATGATGATGCTGATTTCTGTGTCACACGCTACAGCACACACTATAACCGCAATTCAACCCTTACTTACGTGTTTTTGATCTACCATCCTCTCAAAACCTGAGTCTCAGATGAAGATTAAGAAAATGATGGTGTACGAAAAAGACTTAAGAGTCAATGGTCCAAACTTTGGCTGTATTCCAAATGCAAGGTTCAGGATTAGATCAGGGATCAAGACAGAAGAGTCATGTTGTTGCAGACATATACACTAGATATCATTTAAAATTTAGAGTGTGTGAATCTCACAAAACTGACTTTCCAGGAGAAATGCACACATGATACTTTGTTGGTACTGTTGAATTCAAAAGTAAACCTGAGTGTCTAATTTGTGATAATATGATAAAAGCCAATCTGAAATATCATTACAGGTCAAAACAGTCTAAACTCAATGGGTCGGGGTGAACGCATCTGGATCCAATCAGTATGCTTCGGCAGAGTCTGGAATCATAGTAAACTGCTTTCACCATCCCTTGTTGTGAACAAATTGCAGTTGACATGAATGAACCAGCTAATCTCAGAGAAGCAGAGACCTCATGGAGTGTGTGAATTTGTGAAAGACTGTGTGGTGGTTGCTGCAGAGTTCTTGGCACTGGAGTAAATAGAATTGCTTTTAGAGTGTTAGCTTCTCTTAGACAACTCTTCAGGTCATGTTAGCTATCTAGTGTAAGATGTTGAAAACGCAACAAGAATTCTACAAGGGGTTTTTAATTTTTATCTCTGACTTTTGAAGAGGCAATGGACATAATAAATAATTTTCAAGTTGCTGTTTCTGTGTGTGGGATAACTGCAGGCTTGGGCAGATTTGAGAAACTGCTTTCACTTGAAAGCGATGGGTGTGGGCCCGGCACAATAGCATAGTGGTTAAAGTCCTCCCCTTGAACGCGCCAGGATCCCATATGAGCACCGGTTCTAATCCCAGTGGCCCCACTTCCCATCCAGCTCCCTGCCTGTGGCCTGGGAAAGCAGTCGAGGATGGCAAAAGGACTTGGGCCCCTGCACCCATGTGGGAGACCCTGAAGAAGCTCCAGGCTCCTGGCTTCGGATTGGCTCAGCTTCAGCCATTGCAGCTGCTTGGGGAGTGAACCATCGGACAGAAGATCTTCCTCTCTGTCTCTCCTCCTCTCTGTATATCTGACTTTGTGATAAAAATAAATGTTTTTTTAAAAAAGCCATGTGTGGCACCACAAGGGGTGAGGACTTGCTTTATCCCTGAAAAGCTGTGTTAACACTTGAAGGATTAAGAGGCCTTGCTACAGATGGCATTCTAGCCATGGTTGGCTTGTGAAAAGAGTGAATTATATTTGTCCAAAAAGATCCAAGGGATTTAATTTATGTTGCTGCATTATATACCAAGACATTCTCTGTGCACATTGTGGCAGCTCCACAATTTGACAACAACAGTGGTATAATGTCAGGAGCAGAGAGTTTAACAGGCAGCAGTTTAAGGAGTTACACAATGATCTTGACTCTGAATACAGTGGTTTTGCTGTGTTGTGGGAAGATGTTCCTGAGGTTTGTGAACTGCAGGATGAAGCGAAGCAGTTTACAGAGATGAAAGAAAAGCCTGTCAAAGAATTTACTGATAGTAAGTGGCTGCGTGATCTAATGTTCAGTGTAGACTTGCTGTGTATCTCTGAGAGGCAAACATCAAGTTGCAGGACCAAATCAGTTTCTTAGTTTCCTGCTTTCAAATGTGACATCAATTGAAACTAAATTAAGGTTGTGGCAAATGCAACTTAAAAAGCATAGCATGATGTATTTCCCCATCTAGGAAGACAAAATATGTTATTGATATGCAAAATTAATTGAGGCTGTTAGTGAAAGATTCAAGAATGTGAAAAAGTAAAAACAGAATTGAACATCTTTGTTATGCTATTTGATGTTGAACCAACTTGATAATATACAAAAAAAAAAATTAAAGTGCAAAGGGATGAAAGCTAGATACAACAATCTCCCCCGGCTTGAGTTTTATAGCTGCTGCATAAGCAATGGTGGATTTCCCATTTTGTGGAGACTTACACTGATATACACATCTTCGTCAGAAAAAGTTACTGCTGTGAGCAGTTTGTATCAATATTTACTATTGTGCAGTCAACTGCATTCCGCACTGGCTGAAAACAGCCTTAAAAATGTAGTGAGTAGCAGCGTCATCAGTACCATGTGAGACATCCAAGAGAAGTAGTTTTTGCTATTCCATTAAGAGGGAGTTAATTAAATGTTTGACTAAATATAGCAGGTTAGTTTTTGAGCTGGCAATTTCATAAGACCTACAAATAATGTTACAAATATCCAAATTGTACTTGGCAGAAAAAAAGGGTTGCTCACCCCACCGCCCCCGAACACCCAAGAGAGTGATTTGAACAATCCTTGCAAATTCAACGTTTTTTTTCCTGGAAATTGGGCTCAAATGGAAGGACAGAAGTCTTCCTGGTATGCAAATTGATTACGGTCACTACTTATAATTCTTGATTTGGACTGTTAGTTTAATACTTCCTTACAGACAAAGCTATCTCAGTTTATACATACATACATACACACACACACATAGATGCTTCATCAATGCAAACATGTAGTGTTAGAGAAAGCACATAGGTCAAGGGAATTTTTAGTCTTAGTTATGTAAAATGCCTAAAAGATTTAAACAAAGTTTGTGTTTTACTCATTTGTTCAATAAACACTGCCTCTATGCACATTGTTTTGGGTACTGCAGATACTCCTGAAAAAGAAAACATCTGCGTCCTGTGGGAAGATACAAATAACAAATTAGTAAAAAAAAAAAAAGTGTACAAATAAATAAATCAGGGAATTTTAGGAAGATATGAATCTTTCCTGATCTGCAAAGTAGTATAAAGAATATACATCTGGTATGGAAGTACGGTAAAAGATAACTTCCACAAAAAGGTGATAACTGGGCAGCTGTAAAAAAAATTGTATGAACCAACCAAATAGTCAGTTGAGATAAGATCATCCCAGTCATACAAAATAGAGAATATGAAGATGCAGGAAGAAATACAGCTTTGTGAGTTTAAATACCAGTAAAATTTAGCATGGCTGGAGTGTAGTGGCTAATACATGAGGATTAGGGTGCGGTGTGACACTGAGCCAAAGCAAAGAGAATGTTAGATCCTATCATATTCCAGAATAAATTATGCAGCTTGATCTACAGCACCAGTCACACATGCAGCATAAAATGATGAAAATTTATAAGATGTTTTCAAGCAGTGTCTTAGAGTCTTAGATGGGTGAAGAAAGGGAAAGTAGTAACTTTAGAATGAATACAGATGAGGCTCTTCTGATTTGTTCTCAAGGTGCATCAAAAACGTGGCTTTATTCAACATTAAGTTGGACTTACTCAATTTTAAGCTTACTCAACATTAAATTGAGAATTCCAATTGGAAACTGGCATTTTGCATCTGAGGTTTGGAAGGAAGATTGGGAGTGTATATGTAAATGTAGAAATTGATTGGAAGTGATCTTTCAGGAGGGCAATGAGACAGAGAAAATAAGCTCTGGCAACTGTTCAACGTTAAAAGAACTGGCACTGGATTTTAAATTTTTACTTTGAATTTGACCATTCTTAATGAATCACTTTGTTGTTTTTAGTGCCAAGGTAAAACAATTATCTTAATGTATTGTGATAGGTTGAATTCTAATTCTTATTTATGATGTTCAAATTAGACAAAACAGTCAATATTATGGATAGTATCTTGCAGGAATTTTTTCTTCTATGACAGCATGAAGCATTATTAAGCACATTAAGCCAGTAGCCTTGAGAGGCATCTCTATCTCAGGATACTTTGTCAAGGTTACTTCAGGAAGACGGAAGAGTACATTTGAAAAACATGAAAGAAATTCTGTTATTACATTAGGTGGAATTGTTTTCTTAACATTAAGTTTGTCCATCATCTCAGATATAGTTTAAAAGTCTGAGAGGGCTAACATAATTCTCTGTTCTTAAAGTTCTTATTTCTTTTTTTTTAAGATTTATTTTTATTGCAAAGTCAGATATACAGAGAGGAGGAGACACAGAGAGGAAGATCTTCCTTCCAATGATTCACTCCCCAAGTGACTGCAACAGCCGATCCTGTGCCGATCTGGAGCTGGGAACCTGGAACCTCTTCCAGGTCTCCCACATGGGTGCAGGATCCCAAGGTTTTGTGCCATCCTTGACTGCTTTCCCAGGCCACAAGCAGGGAGCTGGATGGGAAGTGGAGCTGCCGGGACTAGAAACGGTGCAATATGGGATCCTGGCGCGTTCAAAGTGAGGACTTTAGCTGCTAGGCCACCGCACCGGGCCCAAAGTTCTTATTTCTGAACTTTTATAAGCAAACAAGAATGTATACAACATTTAATAATCATTGCTGCGTTAGCATAGTTTTTATTATTTCATAATTTCACAAAAGACTTGGATCATTGTTTGATACAGAAGATTTTCCCATTCATTCGGGATGGTTTTCTTTCAGAGATTCAGTAACCGCATTTTATTTTTATTATTATAAATGTTACTTATTCAAAAGGCAAATTTATAGAGAAAAGGAGAGACAGACTGAGAGATATGGAAAGAGAGAGAGAGATCATCAGCTTGCTAGTTAACTCCCCAAAAGGTCACAGCAACCAGGGCTGGACAAGACCAAAATCAGGATGCAGGAACTCCATCTTGATCTCCCTTACCAGGGACCTAAGTACTCTGATCATCTGTTGCTGCGTTCTCATGTGCATTACCAGGAAGCTGGATCAGAAGAGGAGTAGCCAAGAATCAAATCATCACTCCAACAGGTAAACTATAGTCTTAACTAGTGTTTTAAACTGCACAACCATATCACATCCAGTAAGAATATTTTAATTATTTTCTCGGCAGAGTCTAGAATCAAATGAATAAAAAAACAATGCAAAATTTCTTGCTTCTGAAGGAGCATCCTTCTGTAGGTTTTGTTTTTTGTAGGTTGGAAAAGGACAATGAATGAGGCAGCACACAAATTTACAGCTTGTGCATAGGTAAAGATTGAGTGTAAAGCATTCTGGGCAAGTCATATCCATGAAGTAGGAACTGTGGATCTATATCCATACCCTTTTCTTTGTGTTTTATTTTCCTCTTTTTGAGAGGAATGCAGGATATTTTAAGAAGAGTTATGGTCTTCTGGATGTGGGGGGTCATCATTGCTTAATGAAATGATGACCTTCTCTATTAATTCAACTCAGAAAGTGCATATTACTTCTCTTATCACCAGTAAGCACCATCGGATAGTTTCAGTATACACTGAGAGGGCAAAGAAATGTAGCCGTGATTGACTACTGATCTAACCCTTACCAAGATTCAATAGAGAATAAAATTGAAATTAATTAGCAGGATGCCAGGTGATTTTATTTCTGAAAAATTAAAAAATATGACAGGTGACTAAACTTCATGATTGAATACATGCAAATTTAACAGCATTTAATAAATTTATGTAATTTTATTTGTTTGAAAAAAAAAATATATATATATATATATATATATATATATATATATAGAGAGAGAGAGAGAGAGAGAGATACAGCCAGAGAGAGAGAGAGATTCTTATACTCCAGGTTTAAGACCAAATACCCACAGTAACGGGACCAGACAAGAAGCCAGTAGCCAATAGCCTGGAACTCCATTTACATCTTTGACATTAGTGGCAGGAACTCAACTTCTTCAACTGCCTCCTAGGATGTGCATTAACAAGAAGCTGGATAGAAAGTGGAGATGGGGCGAGGCAGGTCAGCACCCTGGTTCAGCAGATTATATCTGTACCTGCAGTGGCAGCATCTCATGTGGGCACTGGTTTGTGCCATGGCTGCTCCACTTCCAATCCAGCTCTTTACAAATGGCCTGGGAAAGTGCAGAGAATATCTGGAGTGCTGGTGCTTCTCATCCACATGGAATACATTTTTTTCATACATTATAGGTGCACTTATTGAAAAACCTTTTATATTTTACTTAATTAATATATTCCTATATTTTCTTTAGACATAGCTTTTAGATTGGCAAATGTTTCAGGGAAGTGAGAATAATTTTGTTTTAGAAAATTTAATCATGTCACCATTAGCTGAGAATATTTTAGAAATACAACCTGGTATAAGTGACATGGGCCTTTGGAGACTCTCAGTAAGTCAAAAGGTTATTTCTTCCCATGGTAAATCCTTGGCCCATTATTTTTCAGCCTAGAATGCATAAAGGAATGAAGGCAATTGAGCAACAGACAGAGGGAGGAGGAGCACACTTAGGAATTCCTGTTTGCGATGAAAGAAGCATGTTTTATTCAAAGTTCAATATCCATTTATTTTCAGGATAGAGGTGTCTGTGTTGTGACTCATGCATGCTGTGAAAAAATGCCAAGTGTCTTGGTAACTAATGTTAGCAAGGAAAGATTCACCAAGAGGGGGCAGAAGCTCATGAAATGCTAATTGTGGAATTCAAGAGTGGGAATCAATTTTAGCTTCTCATGTGTTTGGAACATTTCAAAGGACTTAATATTTTAGTAAAAAAAAAAAGGAACATATTCTGAGAGCAATGATAAACATTTCTCATCACATGTAATCTGTCTTTGAGATTTTCTTTCTTTTCTCACTGCTTTAGTGTTCCCATTTTGCTTTTTTCTCCTGAAATCCCTCATTTTCTTTCTAAGCTTTAGACTAAATATTCCATTCCTTTACCTCTTCTAAAAAAATATGATTGCATATGCACTCTTTTTTATGCTAAGTACCGAAAGAAAGGCTTTAAACCAGAAAGACTATATTTCCCTCAAAACCTTGCATTTAACAAATGATTTTTCAGAACATTCAAAACATCGTCAAGAGATAGTATGGCTTTCATTGATCATTCAAAGTATGATAAGTGGTACATCCTGAGAAGGAATGTAGAGCCATCTTGGGAAGTTGAAAGAACAAATACTCTCACTTATTGACTCTATTGTCTACAGACACAGGCAGATTAATTGCACAACAGTGGATCAAATAAATTCCTACAAACTGACAATGACAATGCTGGATATCACCACTGTGAAACGCCTTGGTCATAGGCTTGGCAAGTCAGTCTCGCATAAACACACAAGCCAAATTCTTCCAGAAAATAAATCGCTAGATGTGATTTATATTTATGTGAGAATAGTCCCGCAAAATTTTTGAAGACAGTTTTCTTTAATGGAAATATTGCTATAGTAATAGGAACTCTTCTAAATCTCATGACAAGTACTTCAAAAGAAGACACAATGGAACTCAAAGGAGGCAGTCCGATAAGCTCGGCATCCTTCAATAGCTTTGGTATTTGAGAATAACTATGAGCTAAGAATCCGCAGGCTCCTTCAATTTTTATTGTGAAACAAAGTGAATTTACTTTAACAGGGAATGCAACTTAGTCCTACTTGGAAATTTCCAAAGTACTTACAGAGAGGACATAGACATAAGAAAATTGTGTCTAACAATTAATAATAACATTAATCCAAATAATATCATTGATCACAATTTTTCTGCATTACAAATGTATCTTGATGCTAAATGCAATCTTGCAGAATATTGGTCCCATACTGATAACTCTGAATTTAATGAATGCCGGAGAACAGCTCCAGTTGAGTTTGGAGCTCCGGAAGAGTGTGTGAATCGGCAGCAAAGGGGACAAGAAGAGACATGGACCGCTACTGCATGGTGCTCATAGTGGACAACTTAGAAAAGCTACCTTCTTTATACTGAAATCATCACAAGCTTTTGCACAAATTCCAATTGTTTAATTTTTACTTCATGGTTAAAAGAATGGTTACAAAAACAATTCTAAAAAAACACTATTATTATTTCACTTCAAAGAAAGTATTTTCAGCAAACCTCTACTCAGTCAAACCTTGAGTCACCCAGCTGAAGCCAGGCACTCCACGGCTGGCAGCACATGCGGTTACATAGTGACAGGTAGTTTACTTATGTCCAAAATCAATTTCAACTAAACCTAAACTAACATTACTTAAGATATAAAGAATACTGAATTAAAAAGAAATTTTATAAATGAAAGAAATTTATGAAGGCATTTATTATAGATTCTTTACTAAATCTTGTAAATAATGATACACTAATTACCATCATCTTCACCTAATACTGATTCAATTGTTATTTTTTTAAGATTTATTTATTTTTTATTGCAAAGTCAGATATATATATATATATATATATATATATATATATATATATATGTATGTATATATATAAAAGAGAGAGGAGAGACAGAGAGGAAGATCTTCCATCCAAAGGTTCACTCGCCAAGCAACCACAATGGCCAGAGCTGAGCCAATCCGAAGCCAGGAGCCAGAAGCTCTTCCGGTTCTCCCGTGTGGCTGCTGAGTCTCAAGGCTTTGGGCCATCCTCCACTGCTTTCCCAGGTCACAAACAGGAGCTGGATGGGAAGCGGAGCTGCCGGGATTCGAACTGTTATGCATATAGCATCCGGGTGCATGCAAGGCCAGGACTTTGACCGCTAGACCACTGCACAGGCCCCCAGTTGTGTTTGTTTTTGTTCTTTTGTTCAAGTGCAGTGAAAAGGTTAGGACAACTCAACCTTCCTATAAATGGAGGAACTTCATAAGAAACTTCTTTTTTATCTCTTTAACCTGTTTTCTTTACCTAAATATAAATGCCAATTTAAGATAGAAGTTTCAAACCCTTTTCCTCTTGGAGCTTGCATTTGTCTCTCTTTAGATAATGCCTGATGTACTTTCTGCTTTAGTGGTGGGAAACTAAAATATGTCATTTCATGTGTTGTAACTGTTACAGGCTGCATGTAAACAAACTCTTTGTACCGCCACTATTGCTATCTATTTCAAGATGTTATCAAGTCATTTCTTATAGGGAACATCACATATTAGAGTAAGTTTCAGGTTGAAAGTGGGCACACAATGAGACATTTGGGAACAATAGGCTCAATTGTGCTACTGTATGCTTTTGGCTGTGTCTCATTGTCTTAAGTTGCTAAAGACACTTTTACCATACCACTATTGATAAAAATCCATTTCCAGTATTAAACCAGTCACAGAAATCATTTCACATTTGCAGAAGAACAACATTTGAAAGAAAATTCAATGAAATATTAGAGGTGATCAAGTGTCCATACAATGGGGTGAGACAGCAATGAGATGATTAGAGACATTCTGCCTGCCTTCCACGCAGCCAGAAACTCTTCCTTGCTAATGAGCAGCGGTGCTTATCTCACGTCCGTGCTGTCTGCCCCAACTGCATGGCTTCTCGCAAATAAATACATACATAGATCTAATATCTATAGATTAGTTTTTTAAAAAATCTAAGCGTTTATGTGAGACATACAATTTTTTTTTTAAGATTCATTCATTTTATTACAGCCAGATATACAGAGAGGAGGAGAGACAGAGAGGAAGATCTTCCAACCGATGATTCACTCCCCAAGTGAGCTGCAACAGCCGATGCGCGCCGATCCGAAGCCGGGAACCTGGAACCTCTTCCGGGTCTCCCACGCGAGTGCAGGGTCCCAAAGCTTTGGGCTGTCCTCCACCGCTTTCCCAGGCCACAAGCAGGGAGCTGGATGGGAAGTGGAGCTGCCGGGATTAGAATCGGCGCCCATATGGGATCCCGGGGCTTTCAAGGCGAGGACTTTAGCCGCTAGGCCACGCCGCCGGGCCCTATAGATTAGTTTTGAAACAAACTAGTTGTAGTTAAATTGATGTGCTGTGTGATCTGAATATTTTGAAGATGCTAAATATAGGGAATATTTTTTTAAAAGCAACTATGTCACTTGCCCTTTTAAATTGCTCTGCTGAATTTTTAAGAATTTTAAAAATGGGCACTTGGTGTGCATAAAACAGTAACTGCTGCTCATTCTATCTTTGTCTCTACTCCAGCTAAGATGTTTTGAAAAGGAATATATTAGAAATATATAGGAATATATAATGCAATAGAAATGGTTCACTTACAAAACAAAAAGAAAAAGAAACTTTCACCCAAGCGTTTTGTTTGTGTGCAGGGGGAAATGTCTCTCTCCAAACCTTCATGATTACGTCTCACTGCGGCCAACTTCCAAATTCCAGCTAGGCAAATTGCCATGAATCAGAACGTATGACAGACCTTTACAACATGTCCTATCTGGGCCCAGCGTGTTGACTCAATGGCTAAATTCTGACCTTGTAACACTGGGATCCCATGTGGGTGCTAGTTCTACCTCCCAACCAGCCCTCTGCACTCACATGGGAGACCTGCAACAAGTTCCTCTCCCCTGGCGTCAAACTGGCTCAGCTCTTGCCACTGTGGCCATTTGGGGAGTGAACTGATGGAGGATCTTTGTTTCTCCTTCTCTCTGTGAATGTGCGTTTTTAATAAAAATAAATCTTAAGAAAAAAAGAAAGAAAGAAAGCCCTACTTTTCTTTGAAATAATATGATTGTTTTGGTTAAAGATAACACAGTTGGATATTTTTCTAAGAATGTGGCTTGGACAGCTATTTAGGCAGAACATCTTTTCATACTACTTTTTTCTTTTTCCTCTTCTCTATGTCACAATATGTGGGAACGCCATCGCATCTAACAAAAATAGCACTAACACTGAAGTACAAAATTTGCACCTCAAAAATTAACTAGAGACTTTCGTTACAAGTTTAAGAAGATCAGTGTTCTAAGATTATGGTTCCAAGACAGAATTGAAAATTAAACTGTGACCTTAAAACTGGGAGGCAAAAATCCTTGAAATTTTGAATATTAAGATGAATTTTAAAATACAATTAGCAGACTGAAACTTACTTTTCAAGCAAGCAAAGTCCATTTTCTCTTTGTTTGTATTCAAACATGCAAATATTTAATGATTTTAAAATGTACAAGAACTATATTTGCTATGTTTAAAACATGTCTGTACGCATATTATATACATATTACATATATTACATGCAATTATTTATTTGAACATGAGATGTCACTGTATTGAGTCGTTTAATGTCTTTTGAAGTGTATATTTCTACCTCACCTCTTTTGATTTTATTGTTTTATAAATAGTCACTCTCTTTCTGAATTTCTTTTTGTTTTCTCTGCTTTGAACTTTATCTCAATGTGTTGCTTGTGTCTGGAAATAAGATCTGACCTTTTGCACAGCGATCTTATAGTAAATTAACCTGCTAAAGTTTTACTAATTCTAGTTATACACACACACAGACACAGAGACACAAACAGATCTTTGTAGATCTGTGTGTGAATATTTTATGTGTCCAATCCAATCATCAATGAATGTGACAGTCTTTGCTCTTTTAATATTTTCTAACATTTATGCTTTTAATTCTTACTGTATTGAAAATATCCTCAATAAAAGTAGTAATAACAATCTGGTTTTACATGGCGTATATTTAGAGTTTAACAGTTATGAGAAAATTTGTTATAAATTTTTTTTATGTTAGAAAGCTTTTTTTTAAATTTTTTTTTAAATTTAGGTGTTTATTTTTCCTTTTTTTAAAATCTATTTTATTGTATTGTTGTTGACAATCTTTACATAGTTGATTACAGTTAAAGAAAAAAAAAAAGGTTCAGGGGGCTAGGGAAGTGGGCAACACTACCATGTCCATACTGTTTCCATCATGCATCAGAGGCAAAGGGGGATATCGAGGGAGAAGCCCCACGCGGTTTCCCGCCCACCCCAAGTCCTGGATGTGGGGCATGCTCTGAGATATTTGCTCAAGTGGTGTCAATAGTTCTCCAGTTATGAATTGCTGCCAGTTTCACTCGATGAGGTCGTCCACTGATTGATATGGTCCATCACAAAGTCTCCGTTTGCCCCATATTTCGCTGCCAACACACAGCTGAGATGAATGATTGACCTGTTCTGTCTCTGTCTTCTCTTGATTAGAGTCCCGAGTCCAGCACTTCGACTGGGGAGATCTCCAAAGAAACCTTGAGGTATTCCCAGACCAGATTCTTGTATGTTCTAGCAAGCACAGGGCCCGGCACAGTCCATCACCCCGATCAGCTGGTGGTTTCAATTGCCGGGTTGGTTCTGTTTTCGGTCCCGAGTTGCACTGGAACCAATGGGTGTTGCAGTCCAGTCTGGTTCGGCCCTTACATAAAAACTATGGAACGCTTCACGAATTTGCGTATCATCCTTGCGCAGGGGCCATGCTAATCTTCTCTGTATCTTTCCAATTTTAGTATATGTGCTGCCGAAGCAAGCACTATAAATGTTTTGATATGTAGGTTTTGATGAAGCTAAGAAGTTCCCTTCTGGTCCTGGGATTCTGTTATTTCTTTGCTGGAAGGGCTAAGCAATTTTATAAATTTCCTTATCTCTTGGGTGATTTTGTTCCTTTGTTTTTCTCTTCAGTACGTTACTATGCTATTAATATGTTGTCGCCGTCAAAGTGCATTTACATTCCTAACTTGGGTGCTGTTTGTTTTTGAAATTATTTTGTATTCGGTTTGTAAGTCTAATCCTTAAACTTTTACATTTGTAGTTATAAGTAAAATGAAGTGATAATTTGCTTTGTTAAAACTGTGCTTTTGTCATTTGTGATATCAATATTTCGAATTCTTAGCTATCGAATTCGTTGTACAAAAGTTTTTTTCTAACTAAGCTAATGCATAATATGTTAACTCTAGTAGACCTCCCAAACATCGACTTAACATTCAAAAGTTTTGTGTTTGGACCATTTATATATTTTAAGACATAAACTACTTGATTAATCTGTTGAGCTCAATACTCAGTCAACATGTGCTGTGTTTCCTGTGTTTTTGTAATCCATAAAGAGTGACTGCTTTATGCTTATAAATAAGCATTAAGAGAATTATTAAATCAGGCGTAGGTGCTGCTAATCCAACACTGTGACATTTGAAACATATGAATATTAATATAGTAAAATTATGTGAAGCAGCAGCTACTTTGTATTTTTCTGTTCCTTTTGCTTGTATTTGCTCCCATTCCTAGATAACTTCTCTGGTCATTTCTGCTGTTTCCTTTGTTCACTTTCAGATGATTAGACGAACACCTCCAAGTTAATGGAGTCTTAGTAATAATGATGGGACCAATTCACCAAAGATCAGAAACTTCTTGTTTTTAAATTGAAAGTATCTTTAAAATATTATCATTCCTGGTTTTCTCGACACCACAGTACTTGTCAAATTGATACGAATAATTTTCTATGAAAGCTTTAAATAACAACAGAAGAAAACTTAAATATCGACTTATTCATCTTGAGATATTGCTTAAGTGGATTAATTTTGCTTTTATTAATATGGAATAAAGCATTTGCTTGAGACAGTGGCACTAGGTTTGAAAATTTAAAGACATTTTGTGATTCTTTGAAAAATTCAATGAACTAGCTTCTAGGACATCACCGAATAGAAGGTGTGCAATGTTAAGGACTGCTACAAAGAATACTTGCTATTTGTGTGAAATTCAAGTTTACAAGGGTAGTCTGTTCCTTTATTTGCTAAATCTGGCCCCCTGATCCCCAGGGAGACGTAAGCAGTGTGTCTCTTAGAGCGAATGTTAGTAACAGAGTCTGAATGAGAAGGAGGGAGCTTTTGCTAGATTTCAGTAAAAGTAGGTATTAAAAATATGATTTGGTAAAGTCATCTGCCTCAAAATAAGACTCTCCCACTCTAGACTTAATCTTAATATCTGAAAGGCAATATGTAATAATTGTCAGTATTTTATTTCTTGGGAAATATGTTCTGGTGTTTTATAGCATTTGTTGAGTGATAATGGGTAAAGAAAATGTACTGTATACTTCAAAATAGCTAACAAAAAGAATTTAAGAGTTTTCAGTTAGTTTATCACAAATGAATAGATAAGCTTTAAGTTATGTAACTGCTTTTCCGTATTTAAAATTACGGGGACCTAGTGCAGTAGCCTATAGGCTAATGTCATCACCTTACATGCAGCGGGATCCCATATGGGGCTCTAGTTCTGATCTTAGTGGCTCTGCTTCCCATCCAGCTCCCTGCTTGTGGCCTGGGAAAGCAATCAAGCATGGCCTAAAGCCTTGGGAACTTGTACCCGTGGGGGAGACCTGGAGTAAGCTCCTGGCTTCTAACTTGGAATCTGCTCAGTTCTGGCCATTGCGGTCACTTGGGGAGTGAATCAGAGGATGGAAGATCTTTCTCTCTGTCTGTGCTCCTCTAAGTCTGACTTTTCAATAAAAATAAATAAATCCTTTTAAAAAATTATGTGTTGTGGGCTCGGTGCAGTAGCATAGCAGCTAAAGTCCTCACCTTGCACTCAACGGCATCTTGTATGGGCACTGCTTCATACCTTGGCTGTTCCACTTCCCTTCCAGCTCCCGACTTGTGACCTGGGAAAGTAGTTGAGCTTGGCCCAAAGCCTTGGGACCTTGCACCCATGTGGTAGACCCTGAAGAAGCTCCTGGCTCCTGGCTTTGGATCAGCTCAGTATGCATATATATTTAAAAGTCACATAGTATCCCATTCATTATATAAATGCATCATCTGTAAAACTTAAAAGTCACAACCTAATGCGCAATTATGTTAATTCCCAAAGGAATATTCATGATACTTAAATATTCTTAAAATACTTTAGATAAAATATAATGAATGCTTATTTTAACATTTCATCTCACTAATGTATCTTTATAAGTGAAAGGCAGTGGTTATAAAGCTGAATTATAGGCCAGGTTCAATAATTATTCATATCAGTAGATAATGAAGCTTCAATATTTTTGAGTAGCAGGATGTCTTTAAAGAATTTTATTTATTAACTTATTTGAAAGGTGAAGTAACAGAGTAAAGGGAGAGACAGAGTTTTCACCTGTTAAGTTCACTTCCCAAGTGGGAACCAGGAGTCAAGAATTCCATCCAGGTTTTCCATGTAAGTGATAGTGTCTCAAGCACTTGAACTATCATCCCTCTCTCTTCCTAGACATATTAATGGGCTGGATTTGAACAGGAATGTTTGGGATTCGAACTAGTACTTCCTAAGGAATGCTTGTGCTGAAGTTTGTAGCTTAATTTGTTGTGCTGCAACGCTAGACGCTGAATAATAGAAAATTTTTATGCCCCAATGTGTTATTCTTAACACTACCTATAACCCTTCCCATTGAACAGTGAGTGCTTCACTTTGCAGACTCAGTAATATATTTTGAAAATGACATTTTACATATATATATGGTGAGATATATGGTAAATATATTTTTATGACAACTATATAAATGTTATTGCTTTTTTGTTATTTCATGCATAGTTTTTCTTTGCACTCAAAGATGTATTACATGAATACAGTAAAAATATTCAGGGAAGTTTGTCTTCTAATATAGGGTTTAGAAAAATAATTTATGATTACATAGCATTGATTATGTTTTTTTCCTTCTTCTTAAAAAAAAAAAAAAAGAGTACTTGAAAGGTAGAACGACAGGTACAGATAGTTCCCAGTGTGGGTCCCCTGCTCCAAGTGGTAAAGCCAGCAGTAGGAAACTCAGTTTGGGGTTTCCAGGTGTATGTTAGGAACCCAAACACTTGAAGCATCCCAGCCTGTCTCCCAGGTACACATCAGCAGGAAGTTAGAATAGGTGATAGAGACAGAACTCGAACACAGGTGCTTTGATATGAGGTGCAGGCTTCCCAAAAGGTACCCATGCCCTCCTTTTTCCTTTGATTTTAGCATTGCCATTGTTAATCACATCACAATAGAAATGAAAGTCAGGTTCTAACCCATGTGGGAAACTCGGAAGAAGCTCTAGGGTCCTGTTTTCACATTGGCTCAGCTCTAGTAGCTGTAGTCATTTGGGAAGTGAACCAGCACATGGATGATCTGTCTCTCTTCTCTGTAAATCTGCCTTTTCAATAAAAATGAGTATATTTTTGAAGAAGTCAGCTTCTGTTTTTTTATTAACATCTGTGAATAAAAAGTGGAAAGAAACTTTTCATGTGCTGTTTAAATCTCCAGAGGTGATGTCTAAATATCTCTTTTTGGTGCATGAATTTATTTCTAACAAAACAACTGACATGTAATAAATTCAAAATATCATCCTGTTTAGCAAGCAATATTGTCTGTATCTCAAAAGCACTTTCCTATTTATCTGGCAAGTAAGGCAGATTTGTGGCCAATGAATCTGAACTTACCTGCCTGACAAAGTGTGTAAGCTTTCGGACTATCTTATAATTTACTCATTCAAATCATTGAATTATTTTTCAGCTGAATGAATTCATTTCCTTATTTATGCAATTCCTCGATCTCTGTGTCAGTTTCTGCACAATGAAGAATGTGGAATGAAGTAGAATTCTCACATTCAAGAAAAATGCCTTTAGTGTGGGATGTGAATGCATCAATTTTGGTCCAGCGGGGTTAGTGCAGTTATGCAGAGACAAATGTTGCATCTGTAATGAGGAGAGGGGAGATAGAAGACAGCAACATCTTAGAGAAGTTAATGCAGAGCTGAAGTTTTACTATTGAATTGACAGTTGAAGAAATGGATACCATAAACTGCTGTTTCCTCAACATAGTAGGTGGTTTGGAAATATGCATTAGAATGGTTACACAAAAGTTACTATTTGCCATTCTTATGTTCTGCTGTTGTGCAGGCACAGGGAGAAGTACTTTAAAGCTGTTGATCAGAAGAGAGCTTACAGAATGAAAAGTTGCAGCTTTTTTGAAGTTCTCTGCCGAGCAGTCTCACAATTATACATTGTGTTTAATAGTTTGGCAAATAGTATTGGCTTTTTAGCTTATATCTTCTTCAAAAGCTCCTCATTTTCTAAGATACTGCTAGATAAATACATGATAGCAATTCATGCAGGGGGCACATAACAGAACATTCAAGGATGAATCCTAACAAGCTGAGGGGATAAAAGAATTTTTAAAACCTCATTTTTCAGGTGGGCAAAAAGAGAATATAAGTGGGTTTTATTTAGTCTATTCAATAATTCAAATCACAGGAGAACAGTTGTGACACATTCCCAGGCAGAGATTTTTCTTTTTTAAAAACAATTTCATATGCCATTGACCTATTTCTACCAACTAATGAAAGCTGCAGATCGATTCTTCCCTGGTGAGCACGGGTAGTCGGCCAAATGTGGCTGTAACGCAGGTGACACATGTCAGTGTCTGTGGAATTATACAGCAAAGTACAAATAGGAAGCCAAGGTTAGCTGTGCTGTTTTAACATTAAAAAAAAATTTATAAGGTTATGAAAGGATGTGTGCTGCCTGTGATCTTTGTACCAAAAAAGTAGGCTGGATGGACATTTCCAGTCCAAATGCACTTTTAGAAAATAACATTGGGTATATTGAGTGTCTATAATATTGAACCTACCTGTAAAATTTTTGCTTGAAAATTATTTAAATAATGTTTTAAGCATGGTATTAAAGAAAAAGAAGAGTATTTTCCAAAGCATATGCCCACATTTGTGCTTTAATCATAACAACCTCATTTTCCAAAAATTTATTTACATGAGGGCTTTCTCTGTAAATGTTACTTTAGAAAAAAAAAATACTCATTCACATAACCTTTTAAATCAATGAATGCTGGCAAAATGAATGGAGGAGACCAAAGAAATGAGCCAAAAGTCATTTGGAAATGTAGTTAGCCTTAGCGCTGTTTATAAAATTCATTTTAACTTTGATGCCTGATTGCATTGCAATACTTTTCCAAGATTCCATCTGGTGCTGTAAGAGTAGAGGGAAATATGTGCTGAAAGGAAGTTGGGGAGGTGTTAGGTGTATTGCCTCATGGGGATCTTGGACAGGGCAGAGGTACTTACAAGTGATTAAAGTCAGGTGAACCTCATCTTCCCTTTTCATTTTGTGCACTGGAGGCCAACTTTTCCACGGTAGGCCCCCTCTGCAATCCACCTTTTAAGTAATGTTAATGAGAATCAAATTGCTCCAGCATGGAGAAAGAGCTTGTCACCAGGCAATCTACTTTTTCTGTCCTAAATGTATGTTCAAAGGAGTTGATGAAATAGATGACTGGCTTTCTTTAAGAGTGTGCCGAAGTCCTTGAAGAAAGCACTAGGACATCGCGAGCCATGCAGATCCCAGTCTTGAAAAGGAATTTTAATGAGTTTTAATTTTAAAAAATCGAAGTAGTTTCATCATCAAATTTTTATATTTCTGAATTCATTTGACAAGTCTTTTCTTCAATTGCCTTGTAATAGGGACTCAAAAGTCTTCTTTGTTAAAGTGCTGCTGGATTTTTCAGTTACATTACTTTACAAATATAAACATTTTCAAAATTGAGAGATCACAAAACTTTTTATTTCAGTCACACTCCATGTTGTCTTTCTGAGGTTAATTAAGGAAATCCTGCCTATGTTATGGCATATTTTTTTAACCCCATGGGCCAAACTCTTTTTCCGTAGATTACAGAACCATCTGTCTTCATTTGTTTGGTACTTGGTTACAATTGTTTCACAGGGAGTATTTTGAATAATAATTAGTGGAAGTAAATCAAAGCTTTCAGAGAAATAGTTCTGGTGTAGTGGAATAGCTAAACAATATGAAAATATATCTGCAAATATGAAATTAGTTTTTGAAGTAAGTTGTAACGATTTTGCCTTGTAACCATGGTCCAAGTCAAGAGGGCTCATGTGGGCAAGACCTGATGAAATGCTCTACAAGTGCTCTCACCTACAAAAATTGAAGGAAACTAGAACCAGCTAAAAATGTCAGGATAGCACAAGGACTCCAAAGAAGACAACCTCAGAAACCCATATTTGGTAAAACTAGAATAACATGTTGTATTAAGTCATTCAGTGTTTTTTGGCAGCATCATGGAGGTAAAATTTATACTCCAGAGTGAATCTGACTAATTCTCCTACCTGCTGTTCCCTGGGTCTTTACATCTTTTCACTGGTACTTTCTTTCCTTGGTTATGCTGGCTACAGCTTTCCTCTCTTGGGTGAGAATGATGAAGAGCCCGATTTTTCATTTTTCAATATGGTTGAAAGTCTCAGCCGCATGCTGATCTCCCATCACTTAGTCTCAGCTCCTGAAGACTTGTTTCATGAGAAAATAACAGGGAACACATTTTGGTGTGTTAACACACATTTCAAATCCAAATGTAAAACATGGTGGGCAATACAGGCAAAATTGTTTGACAAAGGCCATAATGCTAAAAGCATGTGTCAAAAATCCACTTGTTTATTTTAATAAATGTCTCAGACAAAAGACTTCATAAAACATAAAATGTAAATTTTATTAAGTTAATGTAGTTAGTATTCAGTTATCATGTATGATTTAGGATAATTCAATAATTATCTGAACCTGAAGTGAAAATATAGAATAAATGATTATGATTTTTTTGTCTATGACTAAAAATAACAATTCCAGTACTGCAATTAGCACATATTATTATATTATGGAGTGTTATCGATATTTTACTGTAGATTGACACTCATTTGTAAGCAGGATTAGCAGATCTGTTGTCTTGGGGGTGTATGATTGTGAGGGTGGTACTTAAGAAATCTGCATCCAGTATTGCAATGCCTAAGTTCAGGTAGCAGCTTTGATTTAATTCCAACTTCTTGCTATTGCACACCCTGGAAGGAAGTGTCGGTAGCCCAAATAGTTAGATCCTTTCTAATGTTTTGGGGGTCTTATATTGTGTTCTTGGGTCCTGCTCATGGCATAGCCCAGTCAATGTTATTGCAGACATTTGGTAACTGATCTCTCTTCCTCCCTCTGTACACTTTAAATGATACTAATCTTAAAGAGAATACTGTTGTCTTCTTAGAACTTTATTTCCATGGCATATCTGTTCAGTGGGGCGCCCATTCCTTTGGCTTCTTCATTTTTTAGAGACTGAGAGTATTATTATCCCAGACTCTTAAATCTGCAAAAATATATTTCCAACATGAAATCAAAGCTATTTACTATCCTGTCTGTATTTTTCACTTATTGTAACTTTGTGTAACATTGTCTTATTTAAACTTTATGTAATTTTCATAAATATAAAAGATGGTTTGCATTCATCTATTTATTCTTCAAGGAAATTTGTTTCTCTGTTCCTCATATGTTTACCACATGCTTTAATGTGACATTTTATATTAATTGGGTCCTGTTGTTCCTTATTTCCTCTGTGCCAGGAATCTCACTTACATTTCTCTCTGACAACTTATTTCTACAGCCATATCCTGAATGTTTCCTCCATTAGAATCAAGGCTCCTTTAACATCATTAAGGGAATAATTATTCCTTTCTGAATGTGACATCCTTTCTTTCCAGATATTCTGACACATCTCATTTCCATTCTTTCCATTATTTCCTATGTCCTCTACTATATTTCTCTTATTGCAAGAGAAAGGCAGATAGAGAAGGCGAGATCTTCAATTCACCAGTTCACTCCCCAAGTTGTGGCAATGACCCGATATGAGTCAGTCTGAAACTAGGAGCCAGGAGCTTCTTCTGGGTCTTCTGTGTGGGTCTAGGGTCCCGAGACTTTGGGGCATCTTCTACTGCTTTCCCAGGCCACAAGCAGGGAGCTGGATGGGACGTGGAGTATCTGGGACATGAACTGGCACCCATATGGAATCCCAGCAGGTGAAGGCAAGGATTTAGCCACTAGCTATAGTACCCTATTTATGTATGTGAAAGGCAGAA
This sequence comes from Ochotona princeps, assembly GCF_030435755.1. Taxonomy (NCBI): domain Eukaryota; kingdom Metazoa; phylum Chordata; class Mammalia; order Lagomorpha; family Ochotonidae; genus Ochotona; species Ochotona princeps. The sequence continues at coordinate 65,693,928 of NC_080833.1, forward strand.
CTAGAAAGAGAGAGAGAGAAAGAAAGAAAAAGGGCTTCACTGGGCCACAATGCCACAACTGTACACTCTCTCTCCCAGACACATTAGCAGGGAGCTAGATTGGAAGTGGAGCAGACAGTAAATGAACTGGCACCTATATGAGATGTCAGTAATGTAGCTGGCAATTTGATCTGTGAGGCAACACTGCTGGCCCTATTGCTGGAAACATAAAACAAAAAAAATTGCCTTCTATGTCTTACACTGCTATACACCTAGAGACAATCACAACATTTAACAACTGTTCTATTTCCTTGATTGTTGTGCTTGCACCTTAAGCAATTTATCTTGTACCTCTGCAACCTGAGACTTAAATTTTGAGTCTTATTTCAAAGCCAGACAGTAGAAACCACTAGGTCAGAACTAACTCCTGTCTGTCTGTGGAGTCATCTTGACTTCCATCTCCTAGAAAGCTGAAATTGATTGTCAATCTGTACCTAAGACTTACCTTTTGCCAAATCTTCTGCAACGTGTGTTCATACACCGTGTCCTCTTTCTTGTCCTTCACATTTTCTCTTCTGTTTACCTTTTTCTATCAAAATTGAAAAGAAATCCAAAGCAAATCTCAATATTATACATTTAATAATGCCTCAGTCCTTCTTTCAAGCAGGTCTGTGTCGAAGGTAATATAACCTAACCAGTGAAATTCAGGTTCAGTAATGTGTAGCTTTTTGTTGAATGTTACATGACTATGGTAGATAATCAATATTTTTCAGATCTTTAGATTTATCCCAATATGCCTTTGTTAATTGTTTTATTTGCAAATTTTGGTTTTAAAGTGATGTTCTTCATTGTCTATATAACAGCATTTAGTTGAGTGGCTTTCAGATATTGTTTTCTATACATATTCCACGTAGTGCAGTATTTAAGAGCAACACATTCATAGCAGAAATCATCTTTTTATGACTGATCATGAATTTTAATTGGACACTATTGTTCTTTTAAAACACTTTATATGTTATTAAGGTGTCTATTCTTATAGGATAATTTTTCTCATTTTGTAATTGTCAACAATTCTAATTTGTTATGTAGATATTCTAAAAGGTTAGAAAAAAGGCATATGGAAAAGCTACATGACTTCTGTTCATAATGCAGAAATCATTTAAGACTTTGAAACATATAAATAATTTATTGTACATTAATATTATTTATTTTGCTTTTGGCATTTAGATACAATTGAATTTTGGTAGCAGATAACCACATAAAGCATGACAGTTATATGGTGGAATCTGGATTTGAGCCATGATAAAACAGTCACAAAGATTTGATATTTTAAATGCTGCATATACAAGATGACATCATGCAGACTATTCATTCAGTGTCCTACTTACAGAAGCGGAACATAAGCTTCTCTCTCCCGGCAGCCAATGGAGCCTGGCACAGTATTTCCAACATTTAAAAAGAGTAGTGGTTCACATCACTAAACTTCAAAACCATACTGTTGACTCCTAATGACCTTCTTGACTGTTAAGAGATTTCCCTCAGGTTATACAAATGCCTGAAATCATTTGAAAACAGAAAATCTGAAACACCAAGATGATATTTTAAGTTATACCTTCAATAAATTCCTCTAGTAGTCATAAAAACCACTGAACTATAGATAAAACTATTTTACTTAAAAAATCATGAAGACTACATATTACACAGTATGTAAGAGAATTAAGGAAAAATACATACAATTTTCAATTTCTTCTCCAATTTTAATTTGAAAATTTAATTCAAAGTAACTTTGTGCATAGAGTTGTGCAACTGTTTCAGTTTAGCAGTTTTCAGTTGTATTGTAGGCATTCTAGGAAATAAACAAAGCAGCAACACTATTCTCACCTGAAGTATTAATTGGCTCACAAATAATCTTCTTTTTAGTTACTGCTAGTTTTTAAGATATGGATTTTACATATCCCTATAAATTATAGAACCACATTTTAATGGCTATGCTTTCATAAGCTGTTTTAAACTTTAAGTATGCATCTCTATTTATTTTAGATGATAGATTATGCCAAAAGATTCAATCAATGAAAACATACTTAATTGAGAAGCAGGTATCAGGTATCAGGTATTGAGGGATTTAGGACACACACACACACACACACACACACACGCACGAGAGAGAGGGAGAGAGAGAGAGAGAAAGAGAAGGCAGGGAGAGAGTGAGAGAGAGTAAGTTCCCATCCACGGATTTGCTTCCCAAATACTATATTCAGGCTGGGCTGGGCTGGTGCTGGATCCAGAAGTGGCAGGGACCCAATTTCCTGTGACGTCATTACAGACTCCCAGAGTGTACATCAGTAATGAATTGGAAACTGGAGCTAGATGCAGAAACCAAAGCAGACAGTATTCCCCTCCCCAGGAATACTATGATATTAGCATGTTCTGAGTAAAAATTGGTAAGTATATTATTCACTGCATAGTTTTGTGGATATTAATTTTCTGTTGTTAAGAGAATATAAAGAAAAAAGTAAACACATGTTAGCACAGTGTGGCTGTACTTCAGAAGCATTTGGCATAATTTGAAACAATTTGATAATCATCTCATGTAGTATGATAGAAGAGATACCGGAAATCCCAATCTTATAAGTGATGTCTTTGAACCATTCCAAGCAGAACATTGTGCATTCTTTTTCTATTACATATATAGTAGAAGTCTTTTATTCATTTACTGACAATCAGAACATTTTTGCCAACTTCAGCTATCATTTGTATTCATTCAAATTATTTGTGTCAACTCAGAAAATGTACTGACAATGATCATCATATGTAAGATAGCAAGGAGATCAATCAATGAAACAAATGGCTTTCTTTTGCTAACAGTTTTGGAAGCAAATGAAGGTTTTGGAAAAATGAAGTGGGTTGATGCTCTTTACTAGAGATTAAAGTCCATTGTGGTAGTTACAATTACATCTAATAGCAGAAACATCTGTTCGGTTTGCTTATGCTTCTTTGGACTTTATTTTCTGATAGAATTGGGGAGGGAGGTATAAGGTTTTATGTAAGTTAGATTAATCATATGTCCCAGTGATATTTATGGCTTTCAACACTGCTTTCTGGAGCTGCAGCTTTGGTACAGAAGCTTGAGTTGTCACCTGTGATTGTTGCATCCCATTAAGCACTACTTCAGGTTTTAGTCACTTCACTATCAATCCAGCTCCCTGCAAATAGGGTGTAGGAATGGCTCAAGTGCTTTGGCCCTGCCACCCACATGGGAAACTGATGGAGTTCCAGGTTCCTATTTTGTGATCCCACCTACTGATCCCACCTATTGTTTTCATTTTGGCAGTGAATTGCTTGGTGGAGATCTCTCTGTCTCCCCTTCCATTGCCCTTTCAGACCATCTTGTAACTGTCTTTCACATAAATGAATCTTTTAAAAAAGTCTTTTTTTGAAAAAAATTATGTGGCAAATGCAGGTTAAATCATGTTAGTGTGACTCATCTGCTAAATTTTCAATGAAAAGATTTTACCTAGTTGGTATATTATGATGTCGAGTTTATTTAATATTTACTCATTTACAAGTCTTATTTGTTAATTTGCGTCTACTTGAAAAGAAAACCAACAGCAACAGAAAAAGACAAAGGAAAGCGACAGAGATGCAGATGGAGGGGGTTGGGGGGAGGAAGAGAGAGGGAAAGAGAGAGAGAGATTCTGTCTACTGCCTCACAACCCAAATGCTTGCAACACTGGGTGTGAACCAGGCCAAATTTATGAACATAGAACTCAGTCCAAATCTCCCATGTAGATTCCAAAGGCCAAGCACTAAAGCCATTCTCTGTTGCTTTCAAGGATGCATTAGCAGGAAGGAAACTGGATGATAGCCAAAGGAGATTCCTATTCCATACAGAATGTCCACATTCAAAGTAGAGGTTTGTCACTTTCTAACCTTGAAAATCATTCCTTTAATAGTGCATTGTAATTTCATGAAAAAGCCAGTTTTTCCATTTCTCATCCAGCTCCCTGCTTGTGGCCTGGGAAAGCAGTTGAGCATGGTCCAAAGCCTTGGACCCTGCACCCTTGTGGGAGACTTGGAGGAGGCTGTGGGTTCCTGACTTCAGATTGGCTCATCTCCAACCATTGTGACCACGTGGGGAGTGAACCAGCATATGAAAGATCTTTCTCTCTGTCTCTTCTCTCTGTAAATCTGTCTTTCCAGTAAAAATAAACACGCCTTTGAAACAGAATGAATAAAAGGAGTTGAATTTTGTAGGACAAGTACAACTTAAATACTTTCACATTGGTCAAATTGCAATCCTAACCATTTGCAAATAAGTGCTCTGTGTGTGTGTGTGTGTGTGCTTTGTTTTCAGCTAGGTTGACAGTATCAATACAAGATTACTTTTAGCAAATTAGGAATGAACAATGACCACACGGTAGCTAGGCATCTGCAGTGGAAAACTGCCTCGCAGACTATTACGGCTCTTGGTATTACCAATTGTAGCTTTACATTGCTCCTGGTCTATTTTGTAACCAATTGTACATAACTATTAGCAATGAGAAGTAGTGTTTGTGAATAAGTGAAATTGTGTCAGAAAGAAGTCCAGTTGATTTCCCTCACTCCCCACTCTGTAAGTATTCTCATGGAGAAAGCCAGTTTGAAGTTTTTGTAAATATATTTCAACATTTCTTTATTCCATATGAATTTCATATACAGAAGGAAACTGTGGCAAATTAGATGACATGTCATAGGTCTCTCCCCACATTACCTCACTTTTATGCTTCCTGAAGTAATTATTTCCTGACTCCAGGAATAAAATCTAAATACTTGGTTAATGAGGTATTTATTAGATGAAAAGTACTATATAATTACTATGATAGTGGTTAAACCATCATGTCTTCACTTTTATCATATGTTTTTGTTTGAAGAACATGTCCAACTTAATTCAAATCATTAGAGCTTAATTAAAATCACCATGCCTGTATTGTAGGTTTTCTAAAAAACATTACATTTAAGAATAAACTAGTTCTTAGCATTTGAGTTTGATATATTTTAAATACTTCTTTGAAATACTTACAGAACATTATTTCATAATTAAGAAGGCCACTTCAGATTTGTATGTAAATGACCAACAATTATTTTAATTTTAAAATATGTATTTATTTGAAAGAATTATAGAGAGACACAGAGAGATCTTCCATCTATTGGTTAACTACCCAAATAGCTGCGCTGATTATTAAAAATCATGTAAAAATAGCTGGAACTGGCTGAGCTAGTTTGAGTCATGTAATTACCACACTCAGCTATATAAATCACAGGTATATACAGCCAAAGGTCCATGAAAACAACTTTCAGCAACATCATTAAAATTCAGAAAACAGACTTCAGAGTTAGGCAAACCTGAATTCATATTCTAGCTTCATCATTCATGAACTTAACTTTCTGTAATTTAACCTGCCTAACTTTTGCTTCTTCATTGGTGCTTGATAAAATTAGAGATCATGTACATTACCATCTAGTGCAGTTTCTTACAAATTGTTACAAATCAGTACTTTTTTAAAGCAATATTAAGTTTTTAAAAGTGCTAGATCTGTAAGGCAAAGCTATTACTTAACCTGCACAGAAATGTTAATGTGACATAAATTGTAGACTCTAGCTATATATGGGTTTTTAGAAAATACAAATGTTAGACATTTAATTTTTATAACATAAATGAAGAATAAATATTTTTATGCACTTATACATATAAAATATCATTTATTAATCATATAGAGTAGATTACAAGTAGGAAAAGGTGGAATTAAACAGACAATTTTGAGGTTGCTACTCCAAACATTATGGTGTTAACTTGGAAAAAGTTTCCCAAGGACAGATAGAAAGGTGTGGAATATTTTGGGCAGTATTTGTGATATTAATTCAAGAAGATTAAATGATGGGATGCAGGTATTATGAAGGGTAGGTTCAATAATAAGGCCAAAGTTCTTATTGATGCAAGTGCTGACTGAAATAAAAGAGTTTGGGATAAAATAATTTCATTTTTAATTGATATACAATTAGAATCTATAAGGCTTCAGTTTTATGGTTTGTATTAGTACTATCAAAGCACTAAGGAATATTTTAAAATACTTTCATAAGCTCAGAAAATACCTTCATATTCCCTTCATTCTTACAAACATATATTTTCAGTTAGTCTATGTTAATGCTTAGCAATGAAATTGCTGGATTGTAGAGTAGTATATATTTAATTTTAATGAAAAACTGGCAAACGATTCTCCAGTATAGTTTTCAAGTTATGGTCTTGACAATATATAAGAATTCCAATTACTCTGCATTCTACTTGGTTTACTTATTTGCCACAATCTAGTTATGAAACAAATTTCATTTAGCTTTTCATAAATTGTATTTCCCTGATCATAAGTGTGCTAAGTGTCTCGTAATATGCTTGTTATCCATTTGAATATCCTATTTTGGGAATTATCTATTGAAAGAACTTCTCCATTAAAGACACTTAATTAATCATCATTTTGTCATGTAAGAATTTTGTGCCTTTTTGTGTTATTGGGAGGGGAGTCTTTATGGCATTGTTCTTGATTCCTGGTATGATTTAAAGGGAAGCTGCCACAGTGTCTGGAGCCTTTGATGTCCTACAAATGCAGGAAGAGGATATCTTCTTGCTTCTTGTAGTAAGAAACCACCTAGGTGGCACCAACTTTGTCTTCCAGATGCAACAGTATATACTGAAAAGAAAAATAATGGCGTCTATGTCACAAATTTGAAAAAGGCCTGGGAGAAACTTTCATGGGTGGCTCATGCCATTTTTGCATTGAAAACCCTGCAGTTGTCAGCATGGTATCTTCCAGAAACCCTGGCTTGTGGCTGTGCTGGAGTTTGCTGCTGTCACTGGAGCTGCTCCTATGGCTATAGCTTCATACCTGGAACCTTCATTAACCACATCCAGCCAACCTTCCTCGGGCTGCCTCTTCTTGGTGGCTACTGATCATATGGATGACCATCAGCCTTTCACAGAGGCATCTTATGAACTTACCTGCCAGTGCTATGTGCAACAGACTCTCCTCTTTAATCATAGAACATTCATTGAGCATCAACTGATTGTGTAACTGTAAATTTGTTTCTGGAGCCTCTAACCTGTTATGTTGTTTAAAGTGTTTTAATTCCAATATAATGCTATGTTGTTTTCTGAGGACCTACCATATTATTTTCACAATGATTATATTAATTTGCATTGCAAATTATACAAGTGTTCACTTCTCCCAGCATTATCACAACTTACTGCTTTGCCAGTTGATTAGCATTTGAAGTCGTATGATAATGCTTCTATTTTCTGTTTGCCCAAGATTCATTTGCCTATTCAGGATCATTTTTTCATTAGTGTCCTTGAACATTTTATTTATTTATTTTTAATTTGTTTATTCTGTTTTTTTGTGTTCCATAGCCTCTTGGATTTCCCCTATCCCCTGCCCAAATTCCCACCTCCCCACTGATTTTCTGTATATCATTACCATAGCGCTGAGTGGGTGGCCAAAGGGTAGCCTCCTTCTCTGATTAAGGAAAGACAACTCTACAAACTCATTGTACCAACACTCTAACAGTTCAGGGAGTCAAATTACAGGAATTGATGTGGCACAAACTTTGAAAACTACAGCCTATATTCATGTTAACCAGCTAATTATTGACAATTAGAAAACAACAGCATAAGCCAAATACAGAAGTCAGTACATCACTATCTCAATTATATTATAGTACATAGTTCTGTGACCTTGAACAATTTCCCAACTAGGGTCCATCGCCTGTAGACCTTGTTCCAGAACCATTGCCACTTGTGGTGCCACAGCAGTTTATAAAAACAAAAACAAAAACAAAAAAAAACAAAAAACAAAAAAGCAAAGCAATGTGACTTGATAAGGAAGAGCAGGGCAGACCATGCCTTGAATCTTGAGTTCACAGAATGCTGGCACCAAAGACCAAACTCAAAACTTGCAGGCAACAGAACACAAGTTGGTCAAAGGACAAGACCAAGGTTGTGACCTTAAGATGTGCATCTGCAGTTGGGTAAAGTCCAAGGCCATAGAACTATGTTCTTTAAGAATGTACTTGAAACATTTACACATTGACTTTTGTGTTTGCCAGACATACTATTATTTAACCTCAGCATATTTTTGGTACTTTTATAAAGAAATCACTTTGCTAGGGCCTGCTTTATGGTCTGAGTTTTGGCTCAGAATATTAGCATCCTGTGTAGGTGCAGGTTTTTGCCCTAGCTGCTGGGAAATAACGGCATGCCTTGATATAGAAGAGCATGACAGACTGTGTGTCTGATTCTTGAGTTCAGTGATTGCTGGTGCTGGAGACCAAGGTCAAACTCTACAGATGAGAGGGCGAAACTCTGAGACCATGGTTGAGGTCTGTGGATAGGTGTCAGCAGTTGGACAATGGTCCAAGGTCACAGGACTGTGTGCTTTAAGATAGCCTCAATGTAGTCATATGCTAACTCATGTACTTGGGTCACATTGTTGCTTCCTGATCATCAAGCTTTGGTTAGTTAACAGGCATATGGGCTGTCATTATCAGTATTTGTGTCACATCAATTCCTGTAATTTGACTGCTTAGGCATTTTAATAAGATTGAGACAGCAGGCCTTCTAGATTGACCTTCCTCAAAGAAAAGGGCTTCCTTCTGGCCATCCAATTTTCACAGCCTTTATCTTGTGTCTGTCTCATTTCTTATTTTGTCAATTGTATGTTGTCCCCTCTTCAGTGCTTGTCATGCCATTGAGGTCAGTGGTAGCTGTTTCACTTCTGATCTAGATCATTGCTAATTTCTGAGATAAGCAGCTAAAGATTATTCCTGTTCCTCATGTGGGAAATCTGGATGAATCTCCTACCTCCTGGCTTCAGCCTGTCCTAACCCTAGCTGTTGAGGCCATCTGGGCAATGAACCAGCAGATCGAATGTTTCTCTCACTGTTTCTCCCTCGCCCCTGTGATTCTGGCTTTCAAATAAATAAATCTTAAAAGAAAATCAGTTCTTTGTGTGTTTATAGTGTAATGACTGGACTTATATTAATTTAATATTTAGAGGACTTTTAGAGTATGTTTTATATTTCTTTTTGTACAAGGTAAAATTTTTATTTTATATCATAAAAATCTGCCATAATAAATTTGGTCAAAATATTCTCATATAATTAAATGATTGGTAATAATATCTGTAGTATTTCTAATGACATTCCTTTTAAATTCCTGCTGCTAACTTGTGTTCTGCTATCACAAGACATTGGCAGGTTAATTTGCTGATATTTGGTGAGGTTAAAACACTTCACTGTTCTTGACTATAACTTGGGGAAATTTTTCAATAATTCAAAGTTTGCTTAATTTTTACTCAATAATCATTTTTTCATTACTTTACCTAGTAGTATTATTTTCTAGCTTTATCTACCCATTAATAGCAATGCTGTATGTTTTCATTCTTTGATACAAATAACTACATAATTGTTTTCAGAGCATGAAAAGTATCATAAGCATTGATGTTATTAATCACTAAGATATAAAATGTATAACATAAAACATGCGTTTGAGTAATTCCTTCTTCTCATGGTGGTATTAACTATACCAATCTGTAACTACTACATTAATTTATTAGTCACTCAATAATTATGGAAACCCATTTTAAGTCAATCTTTGGTAAAATGCTGGAAATAAAATGATGGATAAGACCTAGTTTTTGCTCTGGAAGAGCTTACAAGTGAGTATTTAAAGAAAAGTTACTATATCGTAAGTGATGTAAGTAGGCACAGAAAAACATAAAAAGTTCAGGGCTCAGCATGGTAACCTAGCAGCTAAAGTACTTGCCTTGCACGTACCAAGGTCTCATATGGACATCGGTTCTAATCCCTGTGGCCCTGCTTACCATCCCGCTCCCTGCTTGTGGCCTGGGAAAACAGTTCAGGACAACCCAAAGCCTTGGGACCCTGCACCCACGTGGGAGACCTGGCTTCAGACTGGTGCAGCTCCGGCTGTTGCAGCCACTTGGGGAGATGGAAGATCCTCCTATGTCTCTCTTCCTCTCTTTTTATCTGACTTTGCAATAAAAATAAAATAAATCTAAAAAGAAAAAAAGAACATAAAAGTTTAGATAACTGAGTCTAATTAGGAAGGATTCTAAAATCAAGCATTATATAAATTTTGTTTAGAGGATTAAGTAAAGGTAGAGACATACCCTAATTCCTGCTTAAGAAAATCATGCTAATGCTGTCAGTTACCATTATATATGGATTCTAGATTTGAGACTTTGAAATGTTTTCAATTATCTGAGAAGAGCTATATTGTTTTTACTGATTATTCAGCAATATTTCTTTTTAGGACATTGGCTAAGTGGTAACACATAATAAAAAATAAAGTTTAGTATATAGGCTTAAAAAGGTTTAAATGCTCTAATAACCATAACGTCCTTTTCAAACATGAGAGCCAATAGATAATTTGAAGAGTTTAGTAGATATTTATTTTGTTTTTGATGGAGCTGACTGTTATTATTTGAGATTATTGTGATTTAAGATAGTGCAAATAGTTTTCCAATTTAAAATACCTGAATATGCTAAATATTGACCACATTTAATGCATTCCCTAATAAAACAGCTTCATTTTCAGAAGCTGTTTTAGCAGTATGGTGCTAAGGAGCATCTAAATATCAGATGGTTGTTTCATGGATTTAATGTTGTAAAAGTTATTCTAAAAGGATGACCGTGAAGGCTTAGACTAGGTATGTGAATTAAAAAGCATCTTTACAACTAAAGATCCCTCCATTTGGTGGTGAGTTTCAGACTTATTGAGACTTACTACAATTATTATTAAGATACAGAATAATGTTGTGTTATGTTTATTATCACACAGGTTTAGTGTCAATCAATAGCCAAAACTGAAAATGTTCACTACGTGTTGAAAAATCCCATATAGTTTGTATAAACGTTTTAGATTGTGTGTGAAAATAGCTAGATTGTACAAAGGCTTAACTGCTGGGATTAGATCAATGGAAGCTGCAAAAGTCTTACGATTTGTTAATGCAGCATTTTAGATTTCACTAAAATGATGGCAGGTCTTAGTTTCCTTGCAGCTCTAGTCCATGTCTTGCTGATAGCTCAGCTGTGGAATTACTTAGATATTGGAAAACAAGTTGAAGGTGGCTGTGTTGATAAGGAAACATTTAAGAAGTCTGTTTCATTTTCAGGAATTGCCTCTTAAAAGTACAGATAAAAATAGCATGATATTCTACTGTAGGATATGGATATCAATATCCTTAAAATATATTTGAAATAAGGTACTTGTAAAATTAAATATTTATAGAACTATCACTCTTCAGGGTACTTAAGCTGAATTTCTGTTGGGAGACAGATATGGAAATTAGAGGGTTGACCCAGAAGTGATATCAAAGTAAGTATTAACATTTTTGGAATTTGTTAGATAGCTAAGAAAATCACACATATCAAATTTCCAAGGAATTTCTTTGCAAGCATTATCAACAGCTAAAGATTTTGGAATGTGATCATAACAAGAATCTTAGTATTAACATACTTTGGGGACACCAATGTTGCTGAAAAAACCACAAAAGAATTTTCATTTGGATGTTAGTATGCCTAGATCCAAACCCACAGTACTTTCCTACACTTGTCTTGGAAAAGAAGCATTAATGGCCTGTGAAGAAAGGTAACTGCTCTAATTCTGCTCCTCTCCTTGCTGTTATTTCTGATTCTTTCCCCCAAGATTAGTAATTTTCCTTTGGGAGGGAGGCAAGGAGGAAAGTTATGAAAACAGATTGCCAATTGTTCAGAAATAAAATGTCCACTATTTTGCTATTTTTATATTTCAGTATTTACTTTTCATGTCTTCTAGCAATTCTGGATGGCAACTACAATGGCCACAAAACTAGCAAATTTTGAAATTCAGAATACAAATGCTAGGCCTAAAATTTTCATTTTTTAAATTTCTATGTTTTAGAAGTCTTTATTTGGGGCAAATGTTGGGGTACACTATGTTCAATTAATGTTTGCAAAGTCATTATCCCATATTGAAGCTCTGATTCTCATCTCCGCAGCTCCATTTTGGATCCGGATCTCTGATCTGTGTCTGAGAAAGTGGTAAGAGATGACCCAAGTGCTTGGACCTCTGCCAAGCTTTTTGAAACCCAGTTGGCACTCCAGCCTCTTGGCTTCATCCTAGCCCAGTCTTAGCTTTTTTTTTTTTTTAAAAAGATTTATTTATTTTATTACAAAGTCAGATATACAGAGAGAAGGAGAGACAGAGAGGAAGATCTTCCGACCGATGATTCACTCCCCAAGTGAGCTGATCCGAAGCCGGGAACCTGGAACCTCTTCCAGGTCTCCCACACGAGTGCAGGGTCCCAAAGCTTTGGGCCGTCCTCGACTGCTTTCCCAGGCCACAAGCAGGGAGCTGGATGGGATTAGAACTGGCGCCCATATGGGATCCCGGGGCTTTCAAGGCAAGGACTTTAGCCTCTAGGCCACTCCGCTGGGCCCCAGTCTTAGCTTTTGTTGTCGCTTGGTGAGTGAACCAGCAGGTGGATGATCTCTTTGTGTATTCTGTCCTCTTTGATGGCATTATGCCTTTCAAACAAGCAGAATACACGTTTTTAAAAAGGATTTAATCAATACCACTTTTTAAAATTTGTATTTTGAATTTTGATTTTTATGGTATAATTCTGCCATGTCTGATCCCCCTAAACCATAAAAGATTTATTTATTCATTTATTTTTCTCTGAATAATTCACATGAAGTTGGAAGTAGAAGCTTGTTCTTAATTGCATTCTATAGTTGAATGTAGTAAGATTTCATTTTTTTCCTTTTAAAATATATGAGATAACATGCAGTTTATATCTTTTGTCTTCTGTGATTGAAACTTTCTCCATTGAAAAATCTATTAAAATTGTTATGTTTCAGGCTTGTGTTGTGATGTAACAAGTGAGGCCACCACCTGCAATGCCAGAGTGTCATATCAGTGTTGTAACGAGTCTCAGCTGATCCACTGCCAGTCCAGTGCCCTGCTAATGGTCCGGGAATGGCAGTGGAAATTGGATCAAATCCTGGGCCCCTGCATCCATGTGAGAGATGTGAATGAAGCTCCTGGTTTTATCCTGTTCTAGTGTGGAGCACTGAAGCCCTTTGGGTAGTGAATCACTGCATAGAAGATTCTCTCTTTTTTCATCTCTGAAACTCTATTTTTCAAAGAAATAAAATAAATAAAAAAATAAGACAACTATTACAGAATAAATAAATAAATAAAATCAAATAAATGATTTTTATGTTTTTTAATTTTCTCATTGAACAATTCATTTCACTACTCTGATTCAAAATCTAAACACATTAAAAGAGTGATACAATTGTTTTGCTCTAAGTTACATGAGTTCATATAGACTCAGAGTACGTAACAAGAAAGCCAAAAAAATGTGAAAAGATTTTCGTTTTTGTAGTTTGACTTTATTTCCAGATCAAAAACTCACCACCATGAAATGATTACCGAATATTGTCTTATGATAAAGTGGTACAATTCAAATACAGAACAGAGCAGAAAAAAAGGAATCTTGAATTTTTCAAAAAGAGGAGAAAATTTGGTAAAATATATTATACTCCTTTCAATTTGTTGTTCCGAGCATTTCTGCACATAAATAGTTCATTAAACACAGGGGAAAGGGGAAAAGGTATCTAATAATTGATTATTCATGTGGAATGCGAACAAGTCAGACTTTCCAGGTCAGTTGTCTGACTGGTTCACTGTGAAACTCCTTTTTTATATGCTTTAGCTCTATTTAAAACCTAGAGGGAGATGACCAATATGTTCTTCTGGGAGTATGAGTATAAAGATAGAAGAGAGATTTTTTTTATTCCTATGGTATTTCAAGCAGAAAAAGTCTTTGTGTAATCAGAAAATGCAAGAGTATTTTTTTTTTTGGCCTCTTCCTCTGAAACACATTAATCACACAACCACCATGAATTATCTTAGTTCATTTCTTTAATTTTCACAATGTTTATTTAGCTGTAGATATCCTTGGCTGCTAAAAATCTGTTTCTTTGCTGCACAAAGCAACAAAGGCCCTTGAGGAAACTCTTCTAAGATGTTTATTTTCATATATTACATCCATGCATGCTTTATAATATGAAGTATAGAAGGGCAAACATTTCCATGAACCCACATGGGAGACCCAGAAGAGCTGGTCATTTTGGGGAGTGTACCAGCATATGGAAAGTTAGCCCATGTGTGTGTATGTGTGTGTGTGTGTCTCTGTCTCTTTTTCTTCCTTGTGTGTGCGTGTAAAACTGTGCCTTTCAACTAAAAATAAAGAAATCTTTACAAATGAATGCATTTGTGAAAAAGTTGTACCAAAAGCTGAATGTACTTTGACAATTTTGCAGATGGAAAACACTTAGTCCTGTGGCAAATCTAAGTTAAACATAACTGCCTAAAGGGATCTGTTGACTCTGCCTGTAGGGGCATGAGCACATACCTTTTATATTGAAGTAGATGTTTCCTTCCTTGACCTCATCTCTTAGACCTGAATGTGGCCTCTGTGCAGAAGGGTCCAGAAGCTTGGCCTTACATGTGTCGAGACTTCCTGAAACAAATCACCTTTTGATTCTGCTCTGCATTCCTTCCTCACGTTATTTAAAGCTACAGAGACTGCGTTTGGAAAATATTTCATCTCAGAAATCTTCTAGAAGGGCCCGGCGTGATAGCATAGTGGTTAAAGTCTTCACCTTGCACACCGGGATCCCATATGGGTGCCGGTTCTAATCCCGGCAGCTCCACTTCCCATCCAGCTCCCTGCTTGTGGCCTGGGAAAGCAGTCGAGGACGGCCCAAAGCTTTTGGACCCTGCACCCACGTGGGACACCTGGAAGAGCTCCTGGCTCCTGGCTTTGGATTGGCTCAGCTCTGGCTGTTGTGGCTGCTTGGGGAGTGAACCATCGGACAGATGACCTTCCCTCTGTCTCTTCTCCTCTCTGTACATCTGCCTTTCTAATAAAAATAAATAACTCTTTTACAAAAAAAAAAAGCATGTACTTACTTTTTTTGAAGGGGAGAGTGAGAGAGAGGGAGGGATCTTTCATTTTTTGGTTCAATACCCAAATGGATTCAGTGGGTGGAGCGGTGCAGCTCAAGCCAGGATCCCACATACATTCTTGTCTACTATGTAGGTGACAGGGACACTGCTGTCTCAGACACACTAACAGAAACCTGAATTAGAATCAGTGCATCTGCCTTCCAACTGGTACTCTGATTTGGGATGCTGGGGACACTTAATATGCCGCACTTTGAAATGAACTCCTGAATTTCTGTTTTCAAACCTAAAATAGACACCTTCACTAGGAGACATAATTCCTGCAGAATTAAGTTGACAGTTCATTTGTGTACTAACAGCTTGTAAACCAATACTGAGCAAACAGATTTGGTATATCTTAGATCAACTGAGAGTGGTTATTTAATTGACTGGGCAACCCAGGGACAGCTGTCCGAACCCTCTGGCTCTTTTTTTGCCTTTTCATTTTTATTATTTTCCATGGCAGTGTTTTGTAGGTATAGGGATTCTCCTTCTACTTGATCCCTCCCTGTTTTCCCCCCTCACCAAATCCTCCCCAATTATTATAGTAGTATAGTATTTTTCTAATAGTTACAAGTTTAACATTCTGCTATTTAAGTGTATCATGGCATTGTAGGCACAGAAAATGGCATAAAATCTAGTGTCAATTATCAAGGCATATTGAACAGTTTATGCAAGTCCTCCTTTTTTATTGAGGAGTAGAGATGCATACTGCAATGTGTCTTCACTTCCTGATATACTAGCCTCCATTATACAGTTCATTGTGAGAGTATATGTATTTACCAATTTACCTATATGCCTATTTGTTTCATAGTTTGCACGAAGACTGCCTTATATTAAAGAGAACATATGATATTTGTCATTTTTGGACTTGTTTCTTTATTTTTCTTTCTTTAAAAAGATTTATTTATTCTTTATTGGAAAGTAAGATATACAGTCAGGAGGAGAGACAGAGAGGAAGATCTACCATCTGGTGATTCGGAATCAAGATGACAGAATAGGGTAAGGATAGGTTTAAATGGATGAAAAAACATTTAATCAGGATGAAGCAGAGAGGACATATTTCAGGAAATAAGAAAGGACAGAACAACAGCAGAGGGGTGCCTGGAGACTGACTGACAGGAAAACAGCGGGCACAGCAGTGTGGTGTTGCAGTGACTGATACTCCAGCACGGCGATCTGAACTCCACCAGCAGCCAGAAATCCACTAGCAACAAGGTGGGAAGGGACTTTCACTGGGAGCTCGGGAGGTGAACCCAGACAAAGAACTGTCCATTCTGCTGGTCTGTTTGATTTGACCAGGAGCAGGGACACAGCAGCAGATCTCAGACAGGCAGTGTGAGAACAAAGTGGATTTCATAGCCCAATCAGCCCCATAGAGCTGAATTGGGTGCCATTTTGTGTAAGGAGGAAAAGGTAAGGGAAAGGACTGAGCATGCGCTGAGCTGGGAGTGAGCTCATTTCTGTCTGGGTGAACTGCAATGAGGTGGCATTCTATAGGTTCCACCCAGGGCAGGTCTGGATAGCCCTTGGATCTGACGGCCAGCAAATCAAGAACTGTAGTGGTGGTACATTAGGTGCCATTTTGCGCACTGTGGTAATAGCTTTAGGACTGCAGGGGACAACAGTGAACTGCGCATGCGCTGAGCTCGGGAGAACTCGCTGAGCTCTGTGGATTGCACTGGTCCTGCAGGAAAATAATACCGACTATGGCATCCTATGAGTCAGAACTAAGCTGATTCAAAGCCAGGATCCTGGAGCCTCCTCCAGGTCTCCCAAATGGTTGCGGAGTCCCAAGGCTTTGGGATGTCCTTGACTGCCTTCCTAGGCCAGAAGCAGGGAGCTAGATGGGAAGCAGGACCACTGGGATATGAACCAGCACACATATGGGATCGAGGTGCATGCAAGGTGAGGACTTTAGCCATTAGGCTACCACGCAAGAACCGGGACTGGTTTATTTCACTGAGCATAATGTCTCCAGTTGGGACCATTTTGTTGCAAATTGGGCAGAATTTCATTCTTTTTAATGACTGTGTAGTATCGCATGGAGTAGATGTATCACAGTTTCTTATCATTGGTTCTTAATAGTTTGTGATGCCCTGCAAATATTAATAGATTGAGAACGAATATCACCTTGCATAGCTAATATGAAATAGTGGATATTCCGTAAGAGTTATTTTACCTTTATTTCATGTTTTAGTTGACTAGTTTTTAGCTCTACTCCATATTTTAGGTGATTCATTTTTACCTTCACTGCATATTTAGAATACAAGCAAAACAGTTATGCTTGTAATATAATCAAAGGGAGACCTATAGACAGTAGATTTATGACATAGAACCAGGGACCAAGGCAGTCCCCTCTTTGGTTTCAGAGAATAGGGCAACATTCCTGATCAGAAAGTCAAATTTTTCCTCCTGTTGCATCTGGGGCTATGAGTTTTCTCAAAGCCGCGAGGGTGGGCCTTCTGACAAGCCAAGTGTGTGGGCGCCTGACAAGCCTGTGGTTTTGAAACAGCCAACTAATGATTCTAGATGTCATAACATCAATAATTAGACTCTTTCTGTGTTGAGGGGAATAGAAATTGTCTTGGTAATTTTAAACATGGTTGGGAACCACCACTATTTTCTTTTTTCTAACATCTTCTCTGAAATAAGCATGCCTACTCTATGTCTGTCCAGTCATTGCAAGTGAAAAGCACAAAATTCATCTAGCTTCCTAGTTTTATATCTGGTGTGAAATTTTGCTTCAGGATGAATCAAGACTTGGGTGTTATCCACATTCCATTTAGATGTTTAGATGAAACCTTGGATACCAGAAACTGTGAACAGTTTTGGCACTACTGAGATAAGATGAGTGCATTTTTATACAGAAATAACTTAAATTTAGGTGATCCGAGGGCAGAATGTTAGGAGGTACCTTCCAAACTATCTATTGACAGTATTTAGGAGATAATTAAAGGCCACTAGAATGGAGTTATAATCTGATACTGTATTGGAATTTAGAAAATGTTCAGGGATGATCATAATAAACAGTGGAAAGAGCCTGAGGAAAGAATAAACTTTCACAAAATGCAAAAAAAAAAAAAAAAATGGAGGGGGGTGCTCCACTGTTGAGGGTGCAGAGAATGAGTTTTTGAAATAGTGTTGGAAGGAAGAGAGGAGGCAAGTTATGCAAGACCAAAGGAATTGTGCTTAGACTGTGACATGTATTAGGATTCTAGACACTTCATGTTTTGGAAATTGAATCTTCAAATTCTTTTGTCATTGGTATTTGGATATGACCCTTTGGGAGGTGATTGGGTCATGAGGGCTCTGATTAGAGTTAGAATTAGAGTTAATTCACTAATGGATTAACAGACTATGGAAGGAATAACTTTTTGGCAACAGTGAGCTCTTCTTGGCATGCTTGTAATGTCTCATCCTGGGACGTACTTTGTCATGTTATCATGCACCAGAAAGACCTACCAAATGTCAGACAACCTCTGCTTAGTAATTCCTAAAGCTGTAAACCAAGGCCTTACCCACTGTCAGGTCAGTATTGATCTACACAAAAGGAAATGGAGTAAGAGCTATTGTGAAGGGACAGCACAATAAAGAGAACAGAAATCTCCTGTCCAATACAAGAATGAAGAAAACAGTTTGTGTTGAATGGAGAATGAAGTATGATCATTCAAAAGAGAACATGCAAGGATAAATGCTTGAGCAACACACAGGTTGTCACCAATTAAGGTTGAAAGAACCATATTTCTTTCAACAGTTTCTTTAAAATGTTCACCACAACTGCCTCACATCTTGACATATTAAGAGAAAAATTACTTCACTGTGATAAGTCCCGATTGATATTTAGCAAATAACTCCCCAAAAAACCTTTAGAGTTTCAAGGAAACCCTACTGAATTTCCTTAGCCCATTTATTTTCTTCACTCCTCTGAGTCATAGATTAGTAAACATAGCCTGAATTCACATTCATCTGCCTGTTTTGAAAATAGTCTTTTTTTCCCCCGTTTCCTTTCTTCCTTTCTCTTTCTCTCTCTCCTTTCTTTCTCTCTCTCCTTTCTTCCTTCCTTTCTTTCTTTCTTCCTTTCTTTCTTTCTTTCTTTCTTTCTTTCTTTCTTTCTTTCATTCTTTCTAATTCACTCTTGTGCCTTTGGTTATGCATTGCCTATAACTGCTTTTAGACTATATCACAGAAGCTGAGCAGCTGTGACAGACTAAATCATTCACAAAGCCTAAAATATTTAATATCATCTTTGTAGTAACATTTTGCTGATCTCTGATTTAGGTGACTATTGCATCTGCTTCATCTCTGTAACTGTTTGATTTTTATTTCCTTCCTACCGAGTTGATAGCCTTGTCTTTCATTTCAAAATCGGAGTATATATAACAGCATAGAAAAACTTTACATTTTTTTTCACACAAGGTGTATTACGTTTTGCAGGTCTACTGACATGTTCTTTCCTTTTACACTTATTCATTTCCTTTTTAAATCTGTTGCTCCTACTTTTACTGAATGCTTCTGCAGTTATTCAAGTTACTCTGGCCAACATTGCTAAAGATTTTTGTCTGCTTTTGGTTCCTCTTTCAATGATATCCTAAAATCAGGTAACCAGAAGTGAATGTTTTCATTAAAATTGTCCAATTTCTTCAAGGTATTCAACAACTGAGTTGGTCAGAAGCTGGGAGCCAGGAGATTTTTTCAGGTATTCCTTGTAGGTGTAAGGACCCTAGGACTTGGGCCATTCTCCAATGCCATCCCAGGTCTTCAACTACTGGAATCTCTTCAACTTCTACTGCATGGCTTTCCAAACTTTATGGGTTACTATGTCCAAATTCTTGTCCCTGAAGCAACAGTAATTGAAAGACATGATGTAGTTAAATTTAGTAGAGAAGGAATGTTGCCTTGCATGTAGAGAGAGTACATACTCAAGAAAGAATTGGGAATACTGAATAATGGCTGGATTAGTTGTTTTATAAGATGTGGAGACATAGCGATGAGCTCTATTAAACACTCAAAAAGGGTAAATTTGGGGAGGGGCTTGTATATGCCCACTTTCTCCTTCTGGAAAACTTGTGCAGTGCTGTGACAATAGGTGGATGATTGCAGTAGGATGGTCAGCCATTATGATTTTAGTGTAAGACCTTATAGTAGCTTAAGCCCATTGTGGAGACACAAAAAGCAGCCATGTTGGTTATTCAAGGTTGACAGCAAGTTCTAATTGGCCATTTCACAGAAGCTGCAGTTTTCTGCTGCAGAGAAAGTGTCACCTGTGTGTTTGAGTGGCTCAGGACATGCAAGGTGCTGGAAGAGCTTCACATTCATGACCCGCTTCCTCCTGCCTTGATATTTCCTCGCTATGTCAATACGTTGTCATTCATTCATACAGCACTCTACTCAACAATCTCAAAATAAACATTGCTTATAAATACATTTATAGATTTACAAATATCTTCCACAAACCAGGACATAAGAAAAGTAGTTACTTATTGTATTTCAGCAAATTGAGACTCATTGAAAATTTTTCTAACTGTGATGAATTTGAACTGAAGTCAACATACCTAAAGATAGACAACTTAGGAAGGTGAGTAACTGAATACTTGCTTCTAAATAGACAAAGATTCAAGATAAGAAAAAAATTACCTTTGAAATTAAACATTCGCTGGAACTGGATCGTCATGAAAATACGACGATATGTTTCTGTGTGTAAACAGAGGAGAATGGTGGTTATGATTTGTGGCCTAAGCACCAAGTCAGTGTTATGTAACAGTCAAACAGATGTTTATATTCTCACTAGAAAGGGAAAGTAAAACAGGAAACAAGTATTCAGTCAAGGAGTTTAGCATCTAACTTGGTCTTTGAAAGCACTAATTTGATGAACTAGTTGAGAGTGTTAAGTAAGAGGGAAAGGTGAAGAACAAACAAATTGTCAACGTTATGAATGAGTGAATATCATTATATATTCAAAACACATTAAAATATAAAATAATATGGGAAATTATACCCCTAAATCGAAAAATCCTTGTAAAATGAGCAAATATATGAACTAAACCATCCTAAATGCAAAGAAACAAAAACTCTTAATATTCTTATATCAAACACTTCAATTTCATAAAGTGCTTCCAAGAAACCTTATGTTCATCTGTCTTTATCAACATATACTATCAAACATCACAGGAAGGCATCATCAGTTTTGTTCAACTACTTCCAAGAAATAGAAAAAGTGGAAACATTTTCATCTTCATTTCGTGAGGTAACTCTAAAAATGGAAACAAAGTCTTACAAACTTTTAACAAATATCAAAAAAACCTGTATTAATAAGCAACAGTGCAAAAATTCCCCCCAAAATACTAACAAGTTTAACATGGTAATACATTAAATGGATAATATATATAAAGATAAATTGAATTTTTCTACAAGGAAAAAATATTTAAACTTTACAAATCAGTGTACTCTATTGAGAACTACTTTTCATAGTCCAAATAGATGCAGAAAACCCATTTGCATATAATAACATTCATTATCAACCAATATTTACAAATTCTTAAGTTCTTTCATATGCAAAGTTTCATCACAAACTTCCCAGTTACTGATGAAATATTTAGACATCTTCCCCAAAGATGGTAATTTGAGAAACAAATTTTTGGTCACTACTTGTATTCATGTACCCACTACAATAAAGTGAAAAAAATGTAAATTTTGATGACTGAAGCCCTGATTCACTCCCTAAATTTCTGGAAAC
Source organism: Ochotona princeps (assembly GCF_030435755.1). NCBI lineage: Eukaryota > Metazoa > Chordata > Mammalia > Lagomorpha > Ochotonidae > Ochotona > Ochotona princeps. Next base: position 65,715,743 of record NC_080833.1, read on the forward strand.
TGAAAATGTTGGATCAGAACTAGAGCCAGGAGCTGGAAATTCAAAAAAAATTTTTTTGGCCTCCGTGGTAAAAACTCAAACACTGAGGCAACACCACTGCCTCCCAGGTTCTGCAAGCATTCTTCTTAAAGTCAGAATCAACCCCAGGTGACTAGTATCACCACTATTAACCAATTTAATGAGATTGCAAGTAAAAGGAAAAAATAGAATGGCTAGTGGAAACTAGAAGTACAATTTATCAGGATTCCCAAAGATCGTATGATGGTATTTGCAGAAAAAAATAATAGAAACTGGAAGAAAAGGTCAGAGTTTTGTTCAGCAGTTAAGGGTGCAGCACTTCCAGTGGCCATGACTAATGCTCACGATCACAGTACAGCAGTTTCATTGATTCGGTACTATTGCTGAGTGCATCACTTTTAAAAAGCACATCTCAGGGTGTTATCAGCAAACAATAGGTTATTTTTAATACACAAGGTAGCTAAAAAAGTTACTGAAAACTAATTTAAAAAAGTGAGGGTTTCATAGCATTAGGATACCTTGATTTCTTAAAGAATTATTTTTTCTTATTGGAAAATCTTATACACAGAGAGGGGATATACAGATAGACAGCGAGAAAGATCTTCCGTCCAATGATTCACTCCCCATGAGGCTACATCAGGCCGAGCTGAGCCAATCCAAAGTCAGGAGCCAAGAGTTTCTTCCATATCTCCCATGCAGGTGCAGGGTCCCAGGGCTTGGGCCGTCCTCCACTGCTTTCCAAGGCCACAGTCAAGTTACTGGATGAGGTATAGGGCTGCTGGGACATGAATCAATAACCATATAGGATCCTGGGCGTGCAGAGCAAGGACTTTAGCCACTAGGCTACCAAGCAGGGTCCATCTTGACTTTTTTTTAACCTTTTTAATTTAAATAAAAGGAACACATTACATGTAGTTCATATATGCAGTTTGAAAAGCTTAATAGTTCCTTCCGTACCCTCTCTCCTTCACTTGTTTCCACACTTCTTTCTCTCTGATGATTGGAAAAGAAAACCTGACATCACCTTTGAGATTCCAATTGAGTAGTTCTTTTTTTCAATTGAATAGTTTTATGATGAGTTAATTGTACTGTATCCATTCACTGTATAAGGGTGATGTGAGAGAAGAAAAACCAAAACTAAACAAAGGAAAACATAAATCAGAGTGTGTTCTTTACGGCTTTATCTTGGTGTGAACCCTGTATTATTTCACGTGGATATTTATTGAATGATACAGAAATATTGAACCCCAAACTCAGGATACTTTCTGTCAGATACTTTTTTAAGGGATGTCCATTAATGATAAATGACAGATATAGATAGGTAGTTACAGGCAGAGATATAAAATACATTTTCCTAGATAGCACTCCTTTAAGCTCCTGTATGAACTTGCGACTAATGCTGCTTTGTGAGGAAGAGACCGAGGGACTGTTTTCATACACTTCTCTGTTGCACAGAATTTAATTTGATATGTACTCTAATCAATGATGGAATATGTAATGCCAGCATGAAATGAGAATATAATTTTTCTTTGTTGAATACATGCCTAGTATGAATCCTTGAAATATAAAAGCAAAATTATGTTAATTATGTGAAGTATCAAGTAGCACTAACTATTTGCTTTTGTATCTTCTTTTTGCCTATGAAATGAGCTGATTAAATAATCTGAGGTAGTGTGGTTTTGATACAATTGAATTGATCTTGGAATGAACTGCTGTGCATTCAAAATTATGTTTTATTGTCTCCCTGAGTACGAAGCAGAAGAAATCCCCAAAGCCCAAAGTTGGCTTGAGCTGAGAATTACCTGGCAAAAGTGTGGAATGAAATTTAGCCTGCTGCATTAAAAAATAACTCATACTTACCTTCTGCATGAGTAAGCAAACTGTATGATAAAACTTAATTATTTTGCCAAAGCTTGGAAAAAGTTGTTGAGGGAGGTAATTTCAGCTTTCAAATTGGATATATTTTCTTATCCTGATATGACTAGATTTTAGAGCAGAGCCAGTGATCTCTATTTTTTGTTTACATTCCAGCTCTTCTAAGCACTATTGTGCCACTATACTAGAAATACATTTCTATATTTATTATCATAAATGTGCCCTTTTCTGGGAGTTATTGTTTGAAAGAGAAAATGCAACAACTTCACAATTATAAGCTTATTCTATTTAATGGATTATAAGTAATAGCTTTAAAAATTGGTGTGCTTTTTTTCTGAGTGACAAATGTAAAAATCATATTAATATGCTTCTATATTTTACTGCATATTTTAGATTGAATTATGTAAGTATTACCTGTCATGTATATTAATATGATGTTCTGTTATAATTCTCCAAGGTAAAAAATGTACTAACTACAATAAAATCATTCAGTTTGTGAATGGACCCAAAAGTAGGAAATACTGCAGTTAAATGAGAATAAAAATAATCATTAATTTTGTCCACTACATTGAAATAAAATTTTTTGGTAATGCATCCGTTTTGTCAATTTTTCCTTCCTTTAATTTATATTCTCCATTAAGGAGTACATCAAAATAGGTTCTTGCCTCATTATTTTTAACACTTTAAAGAGTTTCCTGAAGATCCATTAGTTTTTCATGTCAGATGTTGAACATTTTATGTTTATAAATGTTGTAAAAGTCAATAATCTAATTTGTTATCCATCATGAACTCTTCAGGAAATTCATTAAAACAAAATTATTTTGCTTGAAATTCTAAGCGAAGGAAATGAAGAACCAATACAGACCACATTATTTTAAATAATTAATACTCTGAGTTCACTTTGGAAAGAGTATTCAGTCAAATGATCATTTTGAAACTTCAATAAGTATGTATATGTTAAAATTAAAAATGCATTCATTATTATTTTATTTGAAAGACAGAGACACTGAGATTTTCTATTGCTGGTTCTTTTCTCAATGCCCACCCCTAAAAATGCAAATTCAAAACCAGGAACCTGCAACTCAGTTTGGGTCTCTGACATGAATAGCAGAGCTCCAAGTATGTGAAGGATAACCTGTGGCCCCCCAGGGTGTGTATTAGCAGGAGGCAGTGTTGGAAGCAGAGGAGCTAGACTGTGCGGGTGGCACACTGATGGGCGCCTGCCAGTTTCTTGATGTACTAGATGCCAGCTCCCTAAGAGTGAATGAATTTAGAGACACTGTAAATCCACAACAGGTTAAGTTTTTGTCTGTACTTTAATCAGATTACTTGTTCCATTTTTTCCTGAATATTTGATGAATCTACTAGGTTTGTATTTGTAAATCACTTTCTAGTTATCTGATACTACAGTTATTTATGCATCTAGGGAACAAAACTAGGAAAATTACATTTTCAACAATGTTTTTTATGTGAATTTTCTTTTTTATTTGAAAGGGAATTTTAAAAATATATTTATTACTGCAATATTAGATATATATAATATAATATTAAAATATATTTATTACCACAATAATGACTTTTAGGTATTGGGAATCTTCCCTTTTCCTCTTTTTCCTCCTCCTTACCCTGCCCCGCTATTATTTTATAAAGTATCACAATAGTATAATCCCCTAGTAAAGAATAACCTTTGGATTAACTTTCTGCTATTTTAATATGTCATGATGTGGTAGGCATAAATAAAGGTAGAAAATGTAGTATCATGCTGTATAACTTCTGATCTTTTAATAATCTAGCAAAAGATTCTGAAAACTAAGTGGGCCTGAATTAACAACAAATTTGTTTAGATGTTTTATAGCTATAAACTGTATTAATTTCTCTCGGAATCCTGGGAGTGTATAGATAACAAACACACACAACAAACACCAGGTATTCAATATTTGCTCTCAGCTGGCTCCTCTGCCACGAGTTAATCTCACATTGGAATTAAGGAATATAATTAGCTCAATTAATAAAAAGCAAACCATTAAAATGAAATCAATATTCTCTATTTGCAAAGAGAAACCAGAGCGTAAAAGCCAAGATAATCTGGCACATTCTAGGAAAGTAATCACCAGGTCAGCTGTAAGGATCTGTATCTCCAACTCCAGATCTTTATCTATTTATAGTAAACCACACAGCTCCCTCTTAAATGATTATCAAGTTATAATGATTTTCTAAATTAATTTAAAATTTCATAGGAGATACGCATTGATGTAGAATAAAAGGAATTTCTGGGGCTTCTTATCTGTTCCATTGGTCCACATATTTCTTCATGCACTAGTGCAAAGTTCTTTTGATTATAATTGCCCTGTAATGCTGAAAATCTGGTACTGTGATGTGTCTGGCATTGCTTTATTGTTTAAAACTGATTTAAAATAGACTTGAGGGCTAATGGGATAGATACCCCAACAATTAATCCAAGTATCTGCAGCCAACTAATCTTTGACAAACATGCTAAAACCACTTTCTGGAGAAAGGACAATCTCTTAAACAAATAGCGCTGGGAAAATTGGATCTCTGTATGCCAGAAGCCTGATACAAGACCCGCACCTTATACCCTGCATAAAAATCAGCTCACAATAGATTGAGAATCTGAAATCATCACATTTTAAGAAGAAAATATTGAAAAAACAGTGTAAGACATTGGCATAGACAAAGACTTTTGGATGTCCTAAACTCAGGCAATGAAAACAGAAGTAGACAAGTGGGAGTATATCAAACTATGAAGTTTGAGGGAAGAAAATATTTTCTAGGTCTTCTATGTCTGTAGTAGAAACCCAACTACATGAATAATTACCTAGTGCCCTTTGGAGCACAGTAGTAAGAATCTGCAAAGGGGAGCAGAGCAAGGACTGAAATCCAAGCACTACTGTGTGAGAAGCAGATGGCTCAAGTAACATCTTTGCTGAGAGGTCAAATGACCACCTGTGTGATGATACTTAAGGTTTTCAATTCTCAGGCCAGTATCTATTTTAAGAATGGCAAAGCTCCAAATGGGAATTAATTTGCAGCTTCAGTAATATTATTTTGCCAATGATGGAGAATTAATGGAGAAAGAATAGAATCCTGAAATGGGGACGGTGACATTTCAGTAGTTGAACCTGACGGTCTCAAATTTTCCTGAAGACTTTAAGCTATCAAAGTTATCCTATTCATTCCTAGAGATGAGAAGCTTAGAGACATGCCTTTCATGACCTGCAAGATGCCCATATTCCTAATCATTTGTCTTCATTGTTTCTCATTTCCTTCGACAGACAATCAAGATCAGGTCTCAGCAGAGTCTAAATCAGAAAGCACAACACCATGAACAAGAGGAAATAGCTTATGTGAAAAAACTACAGGAGCTCACACACGTGTCACAACAGAAGATGGAATGTGTGTTGAGATGAATCCTGAATGCTGGGTCAAGTGGGAAAGATTATGAGGCTAGGCAGGAAATAATTTATTGTCTTAGGAACCTTCACACATAAATCAGATTTTAAGATTCTGACATGGACATTTGGATCTGCTCAAAAACAGTTTCTATATGTCTTTCAGAAAAAGTATAATCAGCTATACATTTTTAAGATTTCTTTGGCATAGTATAGAAGAAAACTTCTGCTGGTTCAAACATCTGAAAATGTTGGAATGTACTTACTTAGTAAGACCTTCGACTCCCTTCTGAATTTTCATGATGACAAGAAGGAATGCATTGATAATACCAACATAATGCATCCTTAAAAAGCCTGGTGCTAGTTTAATAAGGTTGCTACTAAACTATGAAAAAGGATGATGATTCTGAAATAACAAAGGATACATAGTGACACTTAAAAACCAAATTGGGTTTTAATATAATTAGTAAAACAAATGACTTGCATATAATATGAATCTGGGTGTATTGATTCAAGTATTCTTGACCACTGTGTAAATTTTTATAGATACGTAAATTCTACGAGTAAGATACAAAACAATTGCCTACGATGTATTTGGCATCTGGCAGAACTGTCATAATAAGTCTCTGTTTCTTTAAAAATTGATTCTTTATTTGACAAGTAGAAAGAGAGAAAGACAGGGGGAGAGGAAGAGAGAGAGAATGTTACAGATACCTTTTTTCTGCTGTTTCACTCTCCAAATGACCACTGCAGCTAAGACTGCACCAGGCCAGCCACATCAGCCAGTTGCTCTGCAAGAAGCTTGGGAGCCTGAGCTTGAACTGATACTTTTGTATGGGTTTCTGTTGTCATAGATGACACTTTAACTGAATCACAAAGATAGCCCTTCACATTATTTCTTGTTCCTGCTGTGGACGGAGTGAGGCTGGGGTGGGGTGGAGTAAGGGTGTGATGCAGAGGTGAAGGCGTTGCTCTTTCAATTATCTATGATTTACCTATTACCTATTTTCTGAATATAAATATGTATATTCTCTTAAATATGAAGATTAAAGTGTTAACATCTCCACTATAATTGTGAATTCATTTCATTAGTTCTTAAATTTAAATTTGAGAGGCAGAGACAAAACCAGGGGAAAGAAGAGAGTGGCCATCCACTAGTTCATCCCTAAATATCTCCAACAGTTGGGCTAGATGAAAGACAGAAAACAGGCCTGCAGCAGTTCCCTCACATGGGTGACAGACAGAATCACTCAAATCACCCTGTTGCTTCCAAAGGTGTGCATTAGCAAGAAGCTGGGACTGGATGGAGAGCCAGGACCTGAATTCCCCCATTCTGATACAGGGTGAAAATACCACACACAAGAAGAATCCTAACCAATGTGTTAAATGCCTGCCTTATTTCACTTGTTTGATTCTGTAAGATTTTACTTTGTTTAAAGCCATTATTGGATGCATAACATATAATTGCTATGCCTTTCTAATAAATTGATGCTTTTTAAATATAGCAATTCTGATATGTGTGTAATTATATCTCACTGTGGTTTTAATTCACATTTTCCTGATACCTAATGAAGTTGAACATTTTCTCATGTGTTTACTTGCCATGTGTATGCCTGGTTCAATTAACTGCCTTCATGCCTTTTGCACAAATTCTAATTGGATTGTTTTTTATTTATTTATTTTTAGTCTGATCTAAATCTTTACACTGCAGGTGTTTTGTGATCCTTGCTGCAACCTAGCAAGGCAGGAAATCTCGTGAAGAATTGACCCAAGATGGTTTATGAGGATATATGGGTTAGATATGGATATGAGGCTTATGAGGACCAAGACAGGGACTTCCAACTTCAAGCCTTTTTGCCACCATTGTTCATATAGGCAATGATATAAAAATCGCCACATTATAATTAAGACAATAGGGAATACTTTTACTGTGCAAACACCTAATCTATCAAAATCTATGTTATTGTGTGGGATTAGAGTTGCTGAGAGATGGACTGAGACTGACCTAGCTTTGTTGTACTTGTAGATAGTAAACATCTACAGTCCTTTTAGGTTGATCATCTTGTATTGACTGAGCCCATGTGGCAAGCCTGCCAGTTAGTTACCACCACATGGCCACTCAGAAATTGCTTAACCACTTGACAATATTTATTAACCTTCCACATCAACACCGCCCCTCCTATCTGTAATCACATTTGCTTAATTTGTGTCCTTGACAATGAATGTGTTATCTTCAAAACTCTGTGTCACATTCAAGCTAGAATAGCTTTTCTAAAATTCAAATTTGCTATTGCTCCCACATCTAAAATCATTGAAGCGAAGATAAAGTGAAATGTTTGATCCTGGCTTACAGTGAATTTTGATTCAGCTGTTGACCACTCTTGTCATCTCGTTTTCTTCTCACTTTCCCTCTTACGGTTTATGTTCTAGCGGAATTACATTCTAATTTCTGAGGCAAGAACACATGCTAAGTTTTAAGCATGGAAAATGTTAAATTCTGAGTGCAAATATGACACAGGGATATGAGGTAGCTGAACAAAAAAGAAAAGTAAAACTTGTCTTTTGCAACTAAATGGATACATATGGAAGCCATTACACTTAGCAAAATAAGCCAGTTCTAAAAGACATAAAACATACGCTTTCCCTAATCTGTGATAATGAATACACATAGTGCAAAAATGTCACCTATCATTCCAAGAGCTACCCTCCGGAATTTGATTACTGTATACAACCTTTGTTTATACACCTGAGGAATGGTAGCTTTGTTTTTGATTTGATTTGTTATCTTTGTCATTGTTTTCTATTTGCCAGGTATTGATATTCTTACCTGATGGAGTACTAAACCTTTGATTGAGAAATGAATGAAACTATGCTATTGTAAAAACTAAAAAAAGGAAGAAGAAAGAAAAAAGAAATAAGGAAAGAGGATGGGTGGGTTGGGGAACCTGAGCAGGAGGTGGGGTAAGGTGGGATTTATCATAATGCTCTGAAATCTATATCGTGATAGATGTGAAATTCATCCACCTAGACAAATGGATAAATAAATTAATTAAAGGATAATAATGTTGGATTCATCCAGTTAAGATGTTGTAATCCATCATTAATTCTCTTTAATTTAATGAATTGAATGTATATCTTTGTAGTGTAATCCAGCAGGGGCTTACGTGGTGGTGAAGCAGGCTAATCCTCATTCTGTAGTGCTTGCATCTCACATGAAATATCCCAGTTGCTCTACTTCTGATACAGCTCTCTGCTTCTGGTGTTGGACAGCAGTGGAGGACGGCCTAAGTTCTTGGGCCCCTGCACCCACGTGTGAGACCCACAAGAAGCTCCTCACTTCTTATCTTGGATTTTGGATTGGTTCATTTCTGGCCATTGCAGCCATTTGGGGAATGGAGCAACGCATCTCTGTCTCTGCATATTTTTCTCCCTGTAACTCTGCTTTTCAAGTAAAATGAACAAATCTTTAAAAACTGTAATAGAGCAGTCCATGATTTACTCACACAAATCAGACATTTATACTATATGAAACAGTGACATAAAATTCCAGCCTCAAAGTCAAATTTTACTCCTGTATGTCCAGGAAAACAGCAACTTTTTTAAACTCTTCAATTTTGTGAAACTTAGGGATGATTACAACCTGGAACTGACATTACTGGACAATAGATGCCACATTACATAATCGACCCTAGGAATACTTGGGTACTGTTTGATCTAATATTTTTAATACACTATTTGAAAATACAACAAATGACTTACATTGACCTAGGTCTACATGAAATAATAGACTGTAAAATAGATTTTTTAAAAAAAATCTTTCACATTATACCATTATATATTCTCTCCATCTTGATTAAGCCCTAAGAGGCTAAGTAGGAATTGGTGAAAGTATGCTAAATATCTACTTTAAATATATCACATTTAAAGGCAAACACAAAGATAGAATTATCTACAATATTTCCACTAAATAAAATGCTCTTTAGTAAAAATGCCACTAGGAAGCTGAATGATACACTATAAATGTACAAAAAATTTGCAGAGAGATGTTTAGAGGTTAAGGGAAAATATGATACTCTTCTTAAGTGATAAGGAAAGCTGACATTTGTGAATCACCCATTTTAAATCACTTAATGTTCATCTGGTGCTTGGCAGTGTTGGTAGAAGTAAAAATAAGAGTGAACTGTTCAGGGCACTTTGCATTGCAAAATCCCCTACTCTTGAAATGGAAATGCATTTTAATTTTCACTTTAAAGTCCTGCTTTCACACTAGTGTTATTTCTTGCAAGTGTATTCTGTTCAGGTAACAGAGTCATTTGAATGCTTTTTTGAAATTCAGCAGATATTTCTGGTACTTCTCTCAATATATTCATGTTACTGCATTTTGTTTTAGTGGTTTCACATTCACACATTATTTAGGGACACAGATGGAATTAGAAAGCTTGTACCCAAACCACTGTACTAAAATTTCACCAAAGATATCAGGGGTCAGCTACAGAAGATGACAGTGAGTTTGATTTGACTTCTGAACACAATAGCATCAGAAAAGAAAGGACGTTGTCATTTAACTTCATGGCATTTAACTTCATGCAATTGTAAATTTCTATTTTTCTTTCTATTGTTGATTTTGTATCATGACTTTTCATTTAAGGGGATGTACAGAAGCTGTGAAATGGAGACTAACATCCAGATGTGAGGATGCAGTGTGGTATGCATTTCTGTTTCCAGACAAAGATGGACTTACAATGAAACTGTTTATTATATCTTGACAATAGGATTCTGGACTCTCTGTCATTGTCCATGCCCACAATGATGGACATATGACTGAGTATGAAGAACTATATGTTAGTAATGATATAGAGGAACTAGGTGGAGGGGTACTGGGGAGGGGATAAGGGAATATGGAGCTGTATCATAAAATTATAGCAATAATAACAAAATGTAAAAAAAAAAAAAAAAAGAAATGACGTTGTGTCAAATGCTCCAAAAGGTATTCTAATGTTTTAATCATTTCTGGCTATGTTCTTTAATTTTACTGTGTCTGGCATACTTTCAAATATTTCCCATTTTTGATATGTGATAATTTTAGTACACATGCAGATATTTTCCTTAAGTGACTCAGTTAAATGGTTATTGTGTGGGGCTGAAAATAACTTGCAGAATTTTTAATGTCTACAATCAATTGTGAATGATTATTTTTGTAAATTCCATGTTTCTCAAGTCTCTCAAATCATTCATCACCAAAAATTAGAAAGCTTAGCTAATTTAAAAGTAACAGCTTATATTTCAAAGAAATAATTACATGATTATGATGTAGTCTATTTCAATCCAATATACAAAGCAATACTAATTACACACGTATATCTTATTTACTTAACTTTTGAGAAAACATTTGAGGAAAAATATATTGCTAATCATGATGTCAGAACCAAAAATGTAACAGTGATGAACATACTTGGAACTGATATTTTAACATGAATGCCTTGTCTACAAGTGGATGGTTTTGATTGCAGTTTGCCATAAGGTTGACCAGGCTGTTCTCTTAGTTGTTTCTCTGAATACATACTAAAATTTTTATTTCAGTGTCATAAAATGAAATTAAATTATATATATATTTATAGCCCTGCAAAAAAAAAGAATAATCTTATTTTGTGTTCAAATTTTAATGTCAAATGATCAAAACAGGTTAGAATAAGAAGAGCTATGCTCATCATATTCAATAAAATTTTCTCTTACAACTAAACAATATTGTACAATTCTTTCATAATTATGAGATTCCAAGAATACTAAAGGCATTCTCTTTGAGCCGTTTTGTCCTAAAATTTTGAAATGGAAGATCAGGAGACTTGAATGCCAGTTCTGACTTTTTCATTTTCTCACTATATAATGTTTTCCATATCATATTTATTTGCATAGATCTCAGTTTTACTGTGTAGAGTATAAAAAAAATTTTTAGTGTGAATTATTTAACTCACCTGTAAGATTTATTTAGGCTTCAAACCTTATAATAGGGAGGTATTTCTGTGGGGGATTTTGCTTAAGTCATAGCAATAATTTGGTATCAGTTGTTTAAGTGAGATATTTAAATTTATGTTGGGATCATTAAATCCAGACTATTTTAATAAATTAAGTAATATCTCTGACAAAACATTGTAAAACTACTCATAGATTAGTTTATAAGTGAATTTTTCATCTATTTGCTTCTTTTGGAGTATAAGAGCTGTTCCTTTCTTCTCTCCTTTTCCTTTCAAATAAATAAATATGTAAATATTTCAGGCTTATTAATAAACTCAATAGCTTGATTTAAAATTGGTAAACAAGAAGAAAGGAAAAATTCTTATACTCCTAAAGAAGCAAATAGATGAAAACAATGTTCATGTAGATGTCAGTATCAGTTATAATGTGATGGTGGTTGATGACAGATCAGGGAGAGAGAACATAAAATGTAGAGACAAGTCTCTGCAACCTTGAAGAGATTGCAATAAACCAAATTATTTAATGAAAACAGAGGAAAGGAAGTGAGTCAAGGCGAAAACCTCAAGGAAAGTTCATATTTAAGTATTAAAATAAGGAAGATGGATGAACCAAATGCATTCAAAGGAAAATGTGGGCAGCCATGCAGTTGGGTCGGATGGCATGGGTGTGTGATGATCACTGCTCCCCGGTTAGCAAGTTTAGAGGAGTTTCTGGCTGCGTGGCAAGACCAGGCAGAATGTCTCTGGTCGCCTCATTGCTGCCTCACCCCATTGTATGGACACTCAATCACCTCTCTGATGTTTCATAGAATTCTCCTGAGGGTGTTGTTGTTTTTCTGCTAACGTGAAATGATTCCTGTAACTGGTATGACACCTCAAACTGATCTATCATGTTATGATAAAAACATCTTTAGCAACGTAAGGCAATGAAACACAGCTAAAAGCATATAATAGTATAATTGAGCCCACGATGTCTCCAAACATCCTGTAATGTGCCCATTTTTGTCCTGAAGCTTGGCCTAATATAAGTAATGTTTTCCTTAAGAAATGGCTTGTTAATATCTTGGAACAGATGGCAATCATGAAGTACTAAGAGTTTGTTTACCATGTGCCTCGAACTGTTACAACACATGAAATGATGCATTTTGGTTTCTCACCAAGGAAAGCAGAAAGTATATTGGGTATCTTCTAAAGGGAGACAAATGTGAATACCCCAAAAAAGGCTTAAAATTTCTACCTTATATTGGCACTTATATTTAGGGAAAGAAAACAGTTTATAAGATAAAAGGAAGTTTATTGAAAAGGCCCTCTGTTTGTAGATTGGCTGAGTTGCCCTGATCCCTTTCACTGCCCTTTAACAAAAGAACAAAAAACAATTAAATCAACATTAAGAACAAAAAACACCGGGTGGGGCTTCTCCCTCAGTATCCCCCTTTACCTCAGATACATGATGGAAACAATATGGACATAATAGTATTACCCACTTCCCTATACCCCCTGAACCTTTTTCTTTCTTTCTTTCTTTTTTAACCGTAATTAACTATGTAAAGATTGTCAACAACAATACAATAAAATATATTAAAAAAAAAAGAACAAAAAACAATTGAATCAGGACTAGGTGAAGGTGATGGTAATTAATGCATGATTGATTATAAGATTTAATATAGAATCTATGTTATATGCTTTTATAAATTCCTTTAATTTATTATCTTTTCCTTTAATTCTGTACTCTTGATATTTTAAGCAATATTAGTTAGTTTGTGTTTAGTGAAAATTGATTCTTGATATGAGCAAACCACTTGTCACTATGTAACTGTATGTGCTACCAACCGTGGAGTTCCTGGCTTCAGCCAGGTCACTGCAGGTTTGACTGAGTAATAGCTTGCTGAAAATATTTTGTCTGAAGTAAAATAATAATACTAATATCTTTTTATTCTTATTATTTTTAAAGATTTATTTTACTTTTATTGGAAAGGTGGATATACAGAGAGAAGACACAATGAGGAAGATCTTCCGTCTGGTGATTCACTCTCCAAGTGGCCGCAACAGCTGGAGCTGAGCTGATCCGAAGCCACGAGCCTTTTTCAGGTCTCCCACGCAGGTGCAGGGTCCCAAAGCTTTAGACCATCCTCGATTGCTTTCCCAGGCCACAGGCAGGGAGCTGGATGGAAAGCGGTGCTGCCGGGATTAGAACCGGCGCCCATATGGGATCCCGGCACGTGCAAGGTGAGATATTTAACCGCTACGCTATTGTCCCAGGCCCAATAATTATGTCTTTATGAATGATTTTGTAATGATGCTTTCATAATGAAGTAAAAATGAAACAATTGGATGTTGTGCAAAAGCTTTTGATGATTTGTGTATAAATAAAGAAGGCAACTTTTCTGAGTTGTCCATTATGAGCATCATGCCATAGTGGTCATGTCCACGTCTTGCCTCTGTCCCTTCTCTTCTCGCCAATCCACACATCCTTTGGAAGCTCTCCAATCAGCCGGAGAAGGTCTCCGGTAGGAAAAATTACAGAGAAAACAAGAGAATGATGATGAAGGAAGCATCGCACTGACCGTTGGAGGAGAAGGGCTTTCACTTTGAACTAGGGAGGACCAGGCTGGTGTAATGACTCAGTGGTTAAATCCTCACCTGTACTTGCTAGGATGCCAAATAGGCATTGGTTTGTGTTCAAGCTGCTTGATTTCCCATCTAGCTTCCTTCTTGTGGCCTGGGAAAGCAGTAAGGGATGGCCCAAAGCCTCAGAATCCTGCATCAATGTGGGATACCTGGAATAACTTCCAGGTTCCGGTCTTCAGATTGGCTCAGCTCCAATGATTTTGACCCTTTGAGGAGTGAATCAGCAGACAAAAGACTTTCCTCTCTCCTTCTCTCTGTAAATCTAGCTTTCCAATAAAAATAGATAAATCTTAAAAAAAGAGAAAGGAATAAGGACCATGATTGATGATCTCAGATGTTTCACAGAGAATGAGTTTTGTGAAAACTCAGAATCTGTTGAATTTGTTGTAACTTTACAACAGCAAAGGGTGTAGAAGAAGTATCATAGGGTTCCAAGACTTGGGATGTGGAAAAAGAAATCATGGAAATTGCAAATGTTTTTACAAATGCTGGGTCTGATGCAGCCATAAAAATAAACCGTATCCAGGCTCGGCGAGGTAGCCCAGTAGCTAAAATCCTTGCTTGGCAAGCACCAGGATCCCATATGGAAACCCGTACTAATCCCTACAGGCCAGCTTCCCATCCAGCTCCCTGCTTGTGGCCTAGAAAAGCAGTTGGGGTGGCCCAAAGCCTTGGGACCCAGCACCTATGTGGAAGACTTGGAAGAATCTCCTGGCTCCTGGCTTCGGATTGGTTGTGGCTGATTGGGAGTGAATCATTGAAGGAAAGATCTTTCCTCTCTGTTTCTCCTTCTGTGTGTGTATCTGACTTTCTAATAAAATAATAATTCAAATGATGATGATGAAGATGATGATGATAATAAAAGGGACAAAATCCTATCCTTTGCAACAAAATGAGTGAAACTAGAAGTCATTGTGTTAAGTAACATAAATGAAACAAAAAATGCAAGAGAGCGTATGTGAAATCCGATGGAGTTGACTTCAGAAAAATTGATCATAGAAATGTTTAGACACATCACATCCTCAAGATCCCAGTGGCTAAATTCTTAGGGCTTCCATTAGTTTGAAACACAGAAATAAAATGTCATTTGAGCTACTATGTTGAATTGGCATTTTTTTTTCAATTTCTTATAACCAAATGCATTTTTGTATCTCATTTAGAATAATTATACAGATTTTACAATGATTTATCAATATTGTATATGCCAGCATTTGGGTAGGTCTTTTTAATGCTGCATAGTGTTCTACCACTTTTACAAACAACAATGGGTTTATGTATTTTTCTGTCAAAGAACTTTTGGATTGTTTCCTTTAGAAATTAAGCTACAATGAATATATAGTTTTTCAAAAGTATATTATTTAAGACTTTATAATCAAGGCTATTTTTTCAACTCTAAAATAGCATCATATATCATTTGAATGTATTACTTGGTGGAAAAACCCAAATATATACTGTAAATGGTGCATTTTGAAGTTGTTTATCAGAAATTTTAGTTATAGTGAAAAAGTATAATTTATCAAATAAAAAACACCCAATTGAAGTTTCAGATGAGAATAAAAGAAGCATGTATGTGAAAACTTCCCATCTTTTTAAAATTCACTTATTTTTATTCGAAACGTAGACTTACATAGAGAGAGAGAGAGAGAGAGAGAGAGAGAGAGAGAGAGAAAGACAGAGAGAAACAGAAACATCTTCCTTCTACTGGCTCACTCTCCAAGTGGTGATCTGAGCTCCTCCAGTGGTCAGAGTTCCACTGGCAGCAAAATGGGAACAAGAGTTCACAAGAGCTCAGCAGGTGAACCCAGGCAAAGGACTGCCCATCTAGCTGATGTGTTTGATCCGATCAGCAGCAGCCCCCAAGCAAGTGGTGCAGGAACAGGGTGGATTTCAGAGCCTAGACCTCCAGCAGTCAGCTTTCATTATAATGTTATATGTTGAGTTTCATTCTTTTCTGTGTATTCCAAATTTAAAAGACTTGAGAGAGTGCTTTAATATTCAAAACAAACCCAGTGGTTTTCAGTGTTTTTTAATTGTTTGTTTTTGTTTTGTTTTCCTTAAAAGAGCATAATTAAGCATGTTTTAAAAGTTGGTTAGAGAGAATGTTTACTTCTTATTCAGATTGTCCTCTGGTATTTGTATCTCCTTAGTTACGCTGTTAAACTTTCTACAAATAGAAAAACCTTGGAAGGGATGAGTTAAATCTTCAGATGCCCTTGCAAACTTTTTTCTAGCTCCACAATTTCCTTACAATCTATTCCTATTCCTGTAGTTTTCAGGAAAAACCCAAGCCCTCTTGTACTATTGGATTATCTGGTGGAACGCAAACGTTTTTTCTAAGCAGTTGGGGGACTTCAGGTCACTGGGCATATTCTCCTATTGATTTCATTAAAAAACAGACTTGCTGTTCTAAAATAAAATCTCAGCAATGTTATAAATATTGCTATTTAAATTTTTTTGTTTTTGTATGTCCCTAGAATCTTGAATGTGCAATTGGTGTTGGAAGAAATGGGGTATATAACTATTGGTTTGACTTTTAATTGTCTTTAACTTGAATTTAACTTAAACAATTGTATGCTCATGTAGCCTTTTTTGTGCTGTTGATATAATTACTTTTCTTACCATAAAACAGCTGCTTTGTTAAGGATAGATTATAGTCATGAGAGGAATTGAAAGTCAAAGTCATTGGCTTCCAGCCAGGGCATTTCTATCTGCAGTTAATAATTTAAGGAAGATTGTCACATGTGTTCTTTACATCATAACACTGAGATTAGTGATTAGGAAACATTGTTTCTTTACATTAAAAAAAGTCGGTATTGACTGATTGATTTTTGAAAAATGACAAGCCTTTGTTTGAAGAGTGATAATTTCTAAGTAAAAAGAAATGTGGTCTTCCTTATCCTTTTCATCACAGTGACTAGAAAGTTCCTGATATATAGTAGATGTGACATTAATTATTGAATGAATATTGAATGAATAACAAGATAGATGAAAATGGAATCTGAATTTTAATCTTATTCCATTTTGTTAATGGAAAGTTAAATTGACAAATATTGTGAGAACTTATATCCTTGTGACCAGAACTTATTGCAAATGATTATTGAAGATACACTTCCAGCACAGGAACACAATGGCATCGAGTTCAAAATGTCTTAATGCTACAAACTGCATAGATTGCACACTCCAGTCTTGTTATTTTCCTTCATGAATAAACATGTGCTTCCTCAATAAAAATTTTCATCCCCATGGCTTAGATTGCATCTAATTTTAACTTTAACATTTTTTATGGAGTGTTAACTCACTAGCTCATTAAACTTATATCCAGGTATCACACAGATTAAGCTCAGGTATTTTACAATGATTCAATGGACAAAAGAAAGCATATTTATCCATAGGTCAGTGTGAGTAATCTTGTTTTCCAAATATCAGCAAAAGTGTATTATGTAGTTAGGGAATATGCTGTGTGCACTATGTAAATTTCTATGAAGATGCAGTCAACTAGATTCACAGATTTGAAATCTATTTTATTTTGGGTCATTTATAACCTAACAATTGTCTCTAGTGCCAATCAAAGTGACAACCAAAAATTCATTCACCAATTTGATCTGAGGAGGAGAGAAGTCTCTAAAAATGATTTGAGTAAAGGGAGAATAGAGGAGAAAATGAAATTTGCAGAAAGTAGGTCGTGCTGTCCGTTGTGGCTTCTAAATTACTGCTGCGTCCTTCAAGAAGTGACTGGCTGATTATCTCAGAGACTTTATGTAGAGATTAGAAAGGTACAGCTTGCCATCCATTTGGCAAATATGTGTAAGCTAGAGAAGCACACTTTCTCATCCAAAATCAAGCCACCAAACAAAAAGCCTTAATAGAAACCTTAACAGGAAACCTTTAAACGTTTGGAAAATTGGCCTGTCAAATTTCATCAGCTGATTTAGGTAGAGTTTTGCTTGCCTCAGGGAGTAAGAGGGCTACTGGGTTTAACTAATGAGATTTCTTGGACATGGATGAATGTGAAATAATAATCGCCGTAATGTTTTTACCTCTTTTAAGATATTGGAGATCAAGGAAATTACCTAACCATGTGTACATTTTCCTCAATGGGTTCCTTTGAAAATCCTTAGAACACTTGTAAAAGACCACAAGTTCAAACAAATGTATATACCTGTGGTGCACAGTGTGACATCTGATCATGTATTTAGGAGTTACGCGGCAAAAAGGAAGAGATGGAGGAGTCAATAGGTTAGGGAAAAAGTAGGAAAGGAAAAATCAAGACTTTTTTTAACAGTGACAATTTGGAAGGGTATATAGGTGTAATGTGTATTAAAGAATATTTAAGACATACACAAAGGCATACATATATAAGGAATAATATATCATGTATCAATGCATTGGCCACCCCAGTTCAGGAAAAAAACCATCAATATAGTTAAATATCCTTTTCCGATTTTTCGTGTGTTCACCCATTTATCTTCTAGAAGTAATCACCACTCTGAAATTGTTACCTAACAGCCTTATGAGTTACTATATATATATATATATATATTCACTTCCCTAAGGAACATAGAGTGTTTTTAATATAGTTAAATTGCTATATGATTGATTCCAATCTGTAGCATCAATTGTTGATTTAACATGTGCTATTTATCTATATATTCATGTTATCTATAAATATATAAAATAAATATGCTCATACTTTACCCATTCTCCCATTAATAGATATTACAAAGGTTTTCCTTTGTTTTAAAAGAAGCAATATGATTTTATACATTCTTTCAAGTAGTTGTTTCATTTATCTATCCCACTATTAGCAATGCACAAACATTATTGATGCTTCCCTTTTATTTTGCCAAAACTTATTAGATAAATTTTGAAATTATTGCCAACCCAATTACTAAGAAATGATATTTCACTGAAACCTGTGTTTTCTAATTACTAGTAAAATTCAGCATTGTTTCAGGTATTTATTAGCCTCTCTTGTGAATTTCCTACATATCTTGTTGAATAGTTATTACTTTGGGGGAAGTTAAAAATGTTTGCATCTATATTGAATTATATTGTACATAAAAATGAAAATAAAACAATTTTCAACCTACATGATCTTTCCCCTGTGATACATTGTAAGAGAGTAGCTTTATATTTTAATGCACTCAACGTCCAGATTCTCATCCCTATAAAACTCTGCGTAACCCATTGAGATCATTCATTCTCCCACCCTAAGAACTTTTACCATTTTTCTTTCTTACATACCACTCTCCTTGTGTTCGATCTTGATTGACCTTTTTTATCAGACAATTTTGAACATATGAATTTTAATTGAATCCAATTGCCTTTGTACTCAGTATCAACACTTTGGATCACTGTTCCTGACGGAGAGAAAAAAAAAAATATGATGATTGACCCACTAGAATTTTTTTATTTGTTCATTCTGGTACTGTATCAAATAACTATTTCCTGCTTCCCTCTGAAACTTAAAACACCCTGTTCATCTTCACTTTCAGTTTATGGCTTTTTTTTATTATTTTTTAAAATCTTACTAAGGCAACAGAAACAACTGGAATAAAATGACACATACTTCCTCCACCACATCTACCCAGTTAACTTTATTTGTTCTCATAGATTCTACATCTTCTAAAACTGTGTTACACTCCTCTCTCGGGAAAAACATTTCATTTTAAAACTTGTTTCCCTCTCACTTATCCGTTCAATTATCTTTCCAGCTATTCTCCCTTTTTCCTTTGCTGCTATTAATTTTCCCTCTTTATAGTTCATTGCTCTTGCAATACAAATGCATTATAATTTTTCATGTGTTTAAAAAATATGCTTACACTTTAATTCCTTTTTCTTCCCCCCACCTTCTTTATCTTTGACAATCTTTACATAGATGATTAGGGCACAAATGGTCAAGGGCTACAGGAAAGTGGATAAGACTGTTGTTTCCACATCATTGCGTTTTTTTTTTTTTTTTTTTTTTTGGATCTGGGGTAAAGACGGAGATAAAGGGAGAAGGCCCACTCAGCCTCCTACCCATCCCAGGTCCCCGATGTGGGTCATGCTCTGAGGGTCCTGCTCAAGTGGTTTTGACAGTTCAACAGTTTTGAATTGCTGCCAATCTTGCCATTCCAAGCACAATGAGGTTGCTGCAGAATCCACCGTTGACATAGTCCACCTTAGAGTCTCCATTTGCCCAGTTTTTCACTGCCAACATATGGCTGGGGTAGTTGATGATTTGTTCTGTCCTGTGTTGTGGTACCAGCTGTCCTCTGCAGGTTCCGATGGACTGACATATCCTCCATGTGCACCTGGATATGCTGTCCACTGCTCCATCTGAGCCTCTGAGGAGGCTTGGCTCTGACACTTGCACTCCATGGCAGACCAAAGAACCTGCACTTCTCTTCATGGCTAGGGTTCTAAAACTGGCATTTCAAATGGGCAGATCCCCGAAGAAACTTTATCTGAGGTGATCCCAGACCAGATTCTTATGTGTACTTGCCAGTACAGAGCCTGGCACAGTACATTGCCCCCAATCAGCCGGTGGTTGAAATTGCTGGGTCAGTTCTGTTTCCAGCCCTATCTTCTACACGAACCAATGGGTGCTGCAGTCCAGCCTCATTCTGCCCACCCAACACTTGGCCCTCACACAAACCAGTGGGAGCTGTAGCCTAGTTGGGGCGACTCCCAATAACCCCCACCAGGCCAACCCCCTATCCTGGCTCCCTTGCTTGCCAGTATGTACAGTAGACTAGTTCAATCTGTCCCACGTCCCATTGAGCTCTCAGACATGTCAATGCACATTGAAGCCTAGTTCAACCCAACCAGCTCCACTATCCAGCTCACATACATGCCGATGAGTGCTGTTCTGTCTAGCCACATCTGCCCCAGTCCTGGTTTTCATGTTCTGCAGTGGGAGTGATAACCCAAGAGGGAGGTGCCCGCTATTTCCCTCCTGGGCCCACTCCCGGATCATGCACTTTCCAGGTGGTTCTGTAGTTTAATTTGACAGGATTAGCCACCAGTGCCAGCATCTGCCATCTGATGGTGCGGCAAAGCCCAACCAACCCTCACCCATTCTGATTTATGTTTGCACCGGTAAGGACAGTCAGGCCTGGCTCTTCCCTGATCTAGCTCACTTGAGGCCCACAGGCATTGTATCCCTGCCTGGTCTGCTCTGCCCCCATCCCAACTCATGCTCTCCAGTGGATGAGGTGTTCCAGCAGGGGGGGCCCTCCACATACCCCCTCCTAGCTTTACCTTCTCCCTTCCTGGTTCGTACTAGTTGGGCATTGCTGCCCAGTCTGGCATGGCCTGCTTCACCCCGGCATTTGCTAGTAGGTGCTGTAGCCTGTCCTGGCCTGGTCCACCCCCAATTCCAGCTGGTGAGGTTTATAGTCTAGCCCAGCCCAACATGCACCCTATCCCAGCTGTAATGTGTACTGATATGTTTTGCAACCATACCTGGCCCAATCCACACTGTTCTGGTGCTCGGATTCATCAACAGGTGATGTGACACTTAGCCTGGTCTGCCACAGACCTGTGCCAAATGTAAGCCAATGAGTACTTTTTCCTGACCTGGTCTGGGCTATTCCTTATCATGCTTCTAGCGCTCAACTGCAGAGACTGTGTTCTAACAGAGGAGTTGCCCAGGTTCCTCCATCAAAACCTCTCCCAATGTCAGATTTCACATATACTGGTGGGTCCGTGAGCCAGCCCTACTGAGTCCATCTGCTGTCCTAGCAGGAACAGTGACCTTTTCTGACTGACTTTTCTATTCTGGTTCTTACTGTTGAATGTTTCAGCCCAACCAAGGCTCGTCCATACCCAGACACAGCTCACACATGGCTCAGTATGGGCAGAAACCTAGCCTAGTCCGTCCTACATCTACCCTGGTCTTCCAGAGCATCAGATGGTGCTGGAGTATAATCCGGTTTGGTGCATCCAGTCCCAATCCACACTTGTGCCAATGGTGACTGCAGCCATATATAGACCAGAACGTAGCCCCCACTCCATCTCCAGCACACCCCAACCCAGCCAGGGTGTCCTCTTTGCTCCCCAACCTGGGCCCGTTCCCAGCCATAGATCACATGCATGCCAGTGGTTGCTCTGACCCAGCTTGGCATAGTCCCTCACCTGTCTTGGTCTTTGCCTTCAATGCTGTGACCTTGTGTCCCTGGCTCACGCAGATCAGTAGGTGTAAGAGCCTTAGCTCGATATGACCTGTGCTCCATCCTGATTTCTACTTTTGCTTGTGAGCTAAGGTTTACTTGACCCTGTCCAGTCCGCCCCCCTTCCATCATCAATCCACACATTAGCCAGCCATTGGAGCTACTTTGCCCAGCTTGTCCAACCCCCAGGCCTGGACCATGTGTTCACCAGTGGGAACCATGACCCACTAGGGGAGTTTCCCAAGTTCCTCCACTTGACCCACTCCCAGACCCAGTTCTCATACACGACAGTGGGTGTTAGACCAGTGTCTGGCATAGTCTGGCCTTCCATTTGGCCTGTATGAGCTGGTGAAAGTTGTAGCACGGCCCACCCCACACCCTATTTAGGATGTACATTCGGGTGCTGCTGCCTTGACCAGCCCAGACTGTTGTCGGTTCATTTATCCATGAGTGATGGCAGATTCCTTGGTCACACCTAGCTCAGCCCATCACCACACCAACTCTTGAGCTAACCAATGGGACTAATATTTCCACAGGATTTGGCTCATACATCCCCCACAGAATCTATCCCTGGAAATGGTTTTCTCATATGCTGGTTAATGTCATGGCCCTGCCTAACGTGACCTGTCTCCTGATCCAACATTCTGTCAGATACTAGGATCTGAACCTGCTAGACAAGCCCCCAGCCTTAGCTTTCACATGGACTGGTGTGTGCTAGTCAGCATCATTCAGTGATAACAAGTTCTACACAGGGTTCAAAGGAGGCTAATATATCAGTCTGACCCATAAAGACCATCTAGTCCCTCTCCTCTAAACCACCAGGTCTCAGTACCCTTGTTTACCTTCAACGAAAAGTTACTCTGCAGTTGGGAGTCTTCAGGACTTTTTCACAACCCAGAAGCACAGTGGGCTCAACACAGAGGCACCTAGGCAGCAATTCATATCCCCAAAACCCCAGAGCTCACTGCTGGGACGCCAGCAGGCAGAGCATGGTGCCAAATGGCACACAGGCTGCCTGGGCCCAGCTCACCACATGTTCATGATGGCTAGAATCAGGGCAGAGAATGGAGTACAATGTGGCCTGGGACCTCCCAACAGCGAGCAGGCTGCTGCACGTTCTACCAGCCAAAAGGCTGCTGGAAGTTCTCCCATCCAGACCCCAAGGTTGCACCCTCCTGATTCTACCCACCACACGATGTTGGCAGTGGATTGGGCTCAGGCCCACCCTGTTCTCCAGAATTCCCCTCTCAGTGTACTCACCAAAAAGGGTGTAGCCTCTGGATCTCGGGCAGGCCCAGGGACAGCTCACTGTGTGTTCACAGTGGCTGTAAACAGGATTCTGAGCATGGAGTCTGACCCAGCCTGTGACCTCCCAACAGCCAACAGACTGCTGGAAGTTCTCCCCTTTAATTCCTTTTTCACAAACTTTTTTTTTTTTGCCTTCATTTTTCACCTTCCTTTTTAAAAACTCCCCAAAACACTGTGCATAATTGTTGCCCCTGATTCTAATCTTCTTTAGTCTCCTTTTAGAAACTTCTCTTAACAACCTTGGACATACAGAAAAGTAAAGAGAATAATATAATGAAATGCAACATTTCCATCACCCAGATTTAATAATTATGATTTTTCCAGCTGTCTACAACTATCCTTCATCATTTGTTTTTGATTTTCTCTCACTCCTTTGCTTCACCGTAGCTGCTGTTGTCAATGTCATCAATGGCTTCCACATTGCTCAGTTCTCACTTCCCTTCATCTTTGACTGTGGTGGTTAAGCTTATTTTCTTTTTTGTTTTTAAGATTTATTTATTTTTATTGGAAAGCCAGATATACAGAGAGGAGGAGAGACAAAAAGGAAGATCATCTGTCCGGTGATTCACTCCCCAAGTGAGCGCAACGGCCGGTACTGTGCTGATCCAAAGCCGGGAGCCAGGAGCTCTTCCAGGTCTCCCACGTGGGTGCAGGGTCCCAAGTCTTTGGACCGTTCTTGACTGCTTTCCCAGGCCACAAGCAGGGAGCTGGATAGGAGATGGAGCTGCCGGAATTAGAACCGGCATCCATATGGGATCCCAAAAGCATGCAAGGTGAGGACTTTAGCCGCTAGGACACGGCACTGGGCCTGGTTATGCTTATTTTCAACTCACCTTGATCAAGGGTATGTCAGAAAGTTGCTGAAATATTAACTCTGTTAAGGTGTGTGTGTGAGTGTTTCTCAAAAAGATTAACATTTCAATTTGTACAGCATAGAGGAACTACTTTTAGCAATGTAGGCAGGCACTGTCTTACCCATTTGGGGCTCAGACAGAATAAAAGGTCAGAGTTGGATGATGTGCCTTCTCCCCTTAAGCTGAAGCTGGAGCATTCATCTTCTGTTTTTCTTGGACAGTGAAGATCTTGGTTCTTGGGGCTTTGGACTCTGGAATTCAACTATTGCTCACCTCTATACCTTCATGTTTTTTAGGCCTTTCAATTCAGACTCATTGTTGTCTATTCTAGGTTGCTAACTTTCTGTTGGTCTATATGGGATGCCTTGCCTCTGATGCTGTGAGCCAAAATTCAAAACAAACCCATGTATGTACGCATACCCAATTGATACATCCAAACATCATGCCTACAAAATACCTCATCCTTTTTTATGAGGAAATAATATTTCATAGTGTATATATGCCAGTAATTCATTGATGGACATAGGAGTTTATGCTAAATTCCATTGTTTTGAATTAAGCTATAGTGAACATGGAGGTGTAAATAACTCTCATAAGCTCTTTTCATTTTGTTTGGATAAATTCCTAGGAGTGGAATGGCTGGATCACATGGTAAGTCTCTTTTCAGAATTCTGAGGGATCTCTTTACTTGCTTCCATAATGGTTTTGAGTGGTTTACGTTCTTACCAGCAGTGGAATAGGGTCCTTTTCACCCACATCCTTACCAGCATTTAGTGTTTTCTAACTTCTGTATGATAATCATTCTAACAGGGTGAGATGAAACATCACTGTGGTTTTAATTTGCATGCCCTTGATAACTAGTGATACTGTACATTTTTTCATGGGTCTGTTGGCCAATTGAAGTTCATCCTGTGAAAAGTGCTCATTCATATCCTTTTACCCATTTCTTCACTAGATAGCTTATTTCTATTTTTGTTGAGTTTCTTGAAACTTTTTTTAAAAAGATTTATTTATTTTTATTGGAAAGGCAGATATAAAGAGAGGAGAGACAGAAAGGAAGATCTTCCATCCGATGATTCACTCCTCAAGCGGCCACATGGTTGGAGCCGAGCTGATCCAAAGCCAGGAGCCTAGAGCTTCTTCCAGGTCTCCCACGTGGGTGCAGGGTCCCAAGGCTTTGGGCAGTCCTCGACTACTTTTCCAGGGCACAGGCAGGGAGCTGGATGGGAAGCAGGGCTGCCGGGATTAGAACTGGCGCCCATATGGGATCCTGGGCTTGCTAGGTGAGGACTTTAACCACTATGCTATTGTGCCAGACCAGAGTTTCTTGAGTTCTTTATAGATTCTGGATAATAATCCTCTATCAGTCGCATAGTTTGCAGTTACTTTATCCCATTTTATTCTTGGTTCTGAAACTTTCTGATAGTTTCTTTTATAGTACAAAGACTCCTTAGTTTGGTGTAATTCCATTTAATTTTTGCTTTATGTATATCATTTACATTGTTGATTCTGTGGTCTTTCTTCTTGGACTGGGCCTTCCTACTAATTATCTGGTTCTACGGTTTTCAAACGTCCCATTATAGTGTCAGTCTCCAGTATCATGTGAGCCAATTTCTGTGTTTATATATTCATTCTTATGCACCTATATCATGATCATCTTTATAGCTAACAATATCTACAATCTACCTATTGGTTCTATTCTTTTGCAACTCTGATACAGAATACTACAATCTCAATCTGTTTTCCCAAACTTATATATTTAACACAGTTGTCAGTGGAATAACACAAGAGATGCCACCTGTAAGAGGTGATTACATGATAAAAGCAGAAACCATATAAATTGAGTTAAAAACACTCTAAATAGGCTTGAAAGAGTGGATTCATCTTCCACGGTAATAAAGGCAAAGTACATAGGTTCTTTTGCCTTCTTTTGCAAGGTGGTGGTTTCTTGGAAGCTGAAAGCAATCCTTACAGATATCAGAACTTCTGGGCCACTAACCTGAGACTTCTTGATCTTTGGATCTTAGAAGTAAATTTCTATTGTGTATAAATTATTTGATTAGCTTCAAATATCAGAAAAATAGTGCAAGGGTATGTGTCATTTAATGGTGCGGCTTATACAGGCCTTCTCATGCTGTCTTCCAGAATGCCCAAGATAGCAGCAATAAGTCAGGATTTTATATGAATTTGTTTCTTAGGCCTGTCATAACTGAACACCATCAAGTGACACAAGAAACGTATTCTTTCACATTTTTTGAAGGCTAGAGGTTAAGATTCAAAATGCTCAATAAGGCCACCATCTCTCCAAAGTTAAGAGAACTTCCTTATTTATTCAAACCTCTGGTGGTCTCACGTATTTCTTTATTTGTGTCAGTATGATTTCAATCTCTTCCTCCAATGAAATGAAATTCTATTATGTATTTTTGTGTGATTTTTCCTCCTATTATATAGATGCAGGTTATGGAATTTAAAGCCCAGCCTGATCCTATAACATCTCAGCTTAGCTTAGTTATATCTGCAAAGACAATATTTTCAACAGAATATATAATCTGAGATTTCAGTTAGATAAACCATTTCTGGAAAAACTAGTAAATTCACCAACCTATTCATTGAAAGAATTACAATATAGTTAAATATAGTCAAATGTGACTTAAAACTTTTCCTGAAGGAAACAAAGAAAAGGATATTATAAATGAACACCTCGTTCTTACTTTCCCCTCCCTCTGGATTTGTTCATTAGAATTATTAAAGTGAGTTTGAACTTATTTTTTTCCCAAACCAGAAAAGAACTTCCTTTTTTAAAAGGATTTATTTATTTTTTTATTACAAAGTCAGAAATACAGAGAGGAGGAGAGACAGAGGGAAAGATCTTCCATCCGATGTTTCACTCCCCAAATGAGCCGCAACGGCCGATGCTGTGCCGATCCGAAGCCGGGAACCAGGAGCCTCTTCCGGGTCTCCCAAGTGGGTTCAGGGCCCCAAAGCTTTGGGTCATCCTCGACTGCTTTCCCAGGCCACAAGCAGGGAGCTGGATGGGAAGTGGAGCTGCCGGGATTAGAACCGGCGCCCATATGGGATCCCGGAGCGTTCAAAGCGAGGACTTTAGCCGCTAGACCACTGCGCCGGGCCCCAGAAAAGAACTTCTAAATGCTCTCTTTGCAGAAGGGCTTTGGGGACTTAAAAGTTAGATTCGTGGTGTTCTGAAAAGTAATTGTAGAGTTAATTTGGAATTGGGAATATTGTTAGGTTACACGTGAGTGTAGAGTAACAATTCTGTAGTTGGGGAAGCTGACTGAACTCTAGAAAACAGCATTAGAGGTTTTTGATGAGTGTTTCCATTCCTAATGAATATATAAAACCACATATCTCTATGGAAAAATATTTCAAAGGTTGCATCCATAATTTTTTATTTTTAGATTAAAATAAGCACAAACATAGGAAAAAGAATTTGCATTACACAACACTGGCTTGATTAGTTTCTCAAAATAATAAGAACAAATCACATGATCTGAAAGAACATCTGATTTTTAAAGACTGGTATACAAGATCTCTGTATCCCAGCTGTAGGCAACCACCTACATTGCCTTACATTGTTGGGGGAAAAAAAAGCAGCCAATAGCTGGTGGGCATTTGGGCCTGTTTAATGCCAAGTTTGTGTTAACTACACCAGCATTAACTATACCTGCATAGTTGCCTATTCCATTTTTTTTTAAGATATGTGGGAAAGATGACCCTAGGTCTGCTCCAGCGATGAGGCTGCAGATTCCCTTGGGAAGTAAGTTTAGGGATGTGTAGGAGCAGAGGCCACTGAGAAAATACTTCACAGATATGAATGACTTTTGGGAGCTTTCAAGGATTAGGCCACTGTGCTCACAGGTATATGAGGGAACTGAGACTTGGTGGTTTAAAGAAGGGGAACAGGAGGACATGTCTGGATTAGACCAATGCATCTACCCAGAAGGGAGACCTGGCATGGGATTAGTGCCATCAATTACTGCTCACTGGTACAGAAGAAGAAAAAAACCTAGGGCTGGAGAGGTCTGCCTGTAAAGGCTAAGCCATGGTACCCACTAGTGAGTGAGTGTCAGGGCAGGGCATGGGCCATATGCCATTGGACCATGACACCAACAGCCATGCAAGAGAACAGGAGAACAGGTCTGGGAGCACACAAACTGGGGATTGGTGACTTGCTGAGCTAGGCATGACCATGGAACTCACTGACAGTCATGGGAACTGGGGTTGGGAACAAACACTACAACAACCATGGGCATACCCAAGGATTGGATCTAGGGGCAGGTCCCACTGGAGCACCCTCTAGGACATGCAAAGACCAGGACCAGGGGTGGACTCTGCCAGGCTGGGTCAGGCTGAACTAAGCTACAGCACCCATGGGTATGTCCAAATGCCAGATGGGCTCTGGAATGGGCAGAGCTAGACTGCTGCACAGGCCCGCATGCACAAGAACCAGGACTGGGTGTGGAGCAGATGTGATGAGGGTTATCTGGGGTAACCCTAATTAGGCTGAAGTTCCCGCTGATATGCACAGGGTCAAGGTTTGTGGCAAGCTGAGTGGGGCTAGGCCACAGCATCCACGGGTTTGCTTCGGAGATGGGCTGGAGGTAGAACTGACCAGGCAACTGAATTCACTGGTATGTGCATTGGTTGATGGGAGTGACAAATTGAATCAAACTCCCTGCTATCTGGCCCACAAAAGTCAGGTCTGGGGTCACCTCCAAAGTGGTTTCTTGGGGGACTCCCCAGCTAGAACACTGGACTCAAATACTGGCCACTGAGAAAATCATGGGCTACATTTTCCAATCTTGGATTGCATGTGTTGGGATTGGGCCTCCTCAGTGGCTGATGCATGTGCAGTTGTACTCCTACCCAGATACACCCAGGGGGCATGGCAGCCAGATCATCTAGGCCAGCAGGAAGTTGAATGCCAAGTCAGAGGATGGGAAGAGGAACGGGTCATCTATTGGAGAGCTCTCTGATCAAGCTTTGACAGCAAATGTCTGGATGTGTGATTGCACTAAGATGAAACTTTTCAACAAATAAACCTTGGATAATTATTCTTAACAATGGAGCAATAAAACCAACAATGTCTCAGAACTATCAAAATCACTCATGTAACATCCTCAGAACATTTTTTCCCACAACAGAGTCTCTAAGACAATATTAAATGACCATCCCCCAACCCCAGGAAGTGATGTTGTCTGGCAGCAATGTGTGGTTTCCTCCCCTAACCTTGCAAGCCATAAATATAGGAGAAAAAATTTTAAAAAGTTGGGGGGGGGTGGCGCAATAGTGTAGAAGTTAAGGTCCTCACCTTGAATGCACCAGGATCCCATATGGGCGCTGGTTCTAATCCCGGCAGCTCCACTTCCTATCCAACTCCCTGCTTGGGGCCTGGGAAAGCAGTTGAGGACGGTCCAAAGCCTTGAGACCCTGCATCCACGTGGGAGACCCGGAAAGAATTTCCTGGCTCCTGGCTTTGGATTGGCACAGCACCGGCTGTTGCGGTCACTTGGGGAGTGAATCATCAGATGGAAGATCTTCCTCTCTGTGTATCTGCCTTTCCAATAAAAATAAATAAATCTTAAAAAAAAAACATTGTCCCACCCACCCTTTTTCCTCCATACCTCTACCCTCCCTACCCAAATTGGTGGCCCACTGAGCATACATCCTTCTCAGTAAACAGTATTAAAAACTACATGTACATCCATATATGTATATGTGCATACACATATATGTATGTATATAATGAACAGAAAAAAGATCATTATAAGACTTTGCAGCAATTAGTCACTCAAAAAGATTTTGAAAACCAACTAAAGGAAACAGAGGAATTATATCTGTATTTGAACTTAACACTTTAAAATAGCTATTTGCTGGTGAATATACCTTTTATTTAAATTTGGAATAAGGTGAGGCTGAATGAAAGTTATAATGATAGATCAAGAAAATCTCAAAGGAAAATGTGGACACTTTTGAATAAGAAAGGCCAATGCAATAGGTCCATTACTACCTGAATGACGTATAGCCTCATTTGAACTGCTTGCCTGGAAGAGCTAGTAGGTACTCAGCACTGTAAACAGACATGGATTTACCTGTAAAGCTGAAGAACATTTCTGGAGATGGCAAACAGAAAAAAATTTCAAACCCTAATCTCTCTTGCCTCACTGAAATTTAGCTTCCAGATAGACTGATCCAATAGGCAAACCTGGACGATGTCAGAGTATTGAAGAGAAAAAAAAAAAAGCTCAACTGGGAAATTCGAAATGAAGAGTGTGAGTGGGTGATGAGACAACAGCTGAATTGAGCCATCACAAAACAAGAAGCCAGCAGACTGGGGAATCTGTTTAGGCTCACTGTGTTATTGCAAAGTAATATAGGTACATGGATAAAAAATGCTGTATCACCAAATAGTGTTATTAATTTGGGTTGAGGTAGCTTTCCTGTGATTAGTCTCTGTAAGTAAGAATACTTCATCTTTCTTGTTGATCTATGGAAGCCATGGGATATTTTATATCTCAGAAGACTACTGGGTTATCAGAGATGATGAATATTAGGCTCCACTGTTAAAAAAAATAATAATAATGGCCTACTGAAGGAAATCGCTGCAGACTGGCTGAAGGCAATTGGAGCTTCCTGGAAAGGTGTGGGACATCATTGGTTACAAAGTTCAAGCTTGTGTGAAGTCACTGCTCGTACAGGAACTCTGAGAAGGACTGATTTATAGGATATAAGAATGTAAGAATAGTACATGCAGCTCTATGGATTTGTGTAGATTTGTGACATGATGTCTTTATGATATGATAATCTAAGCATAGATAAAAACAACCTCTCCTTTTTGCCACTGGATGTGTGAGGCATGACAAGGTTCTGAGTCATATAACTGCCCACAGCACAGCAGCGTCAAAGCACTCCTTAGTTCAGAACTGGGAGTCAGGTTTACTGAGTTTGAAGCCTAGATCTACTGCTGATTAGCATGTGAAAAATTAGCTTTAGAAAGAGTAATAATTATGTGTCTTATTTTCTTTACCTTCAGAATGCAAGCACAATAGCATCTACCTCGTCGTGTGATGAGATTCAGACTCCAGATTACTTGTTAAGCACTGAAAACTGCCTGGGCATAATATCTGAAATATACCTATTTTGGTAAAAACCATGGAAATAGAAGATGATTAGAAGAGCTACTATTGTGCTCCTAAAGAAAAACACAACTAATTATGGCAAACTGAATCTGTTTCCACTGCACTGTTGATCCATTCCATGAACACTGACTGACAATTTGCTGTGTATCAGACACATTTGCCTAACTGTAGCTTTAAACAATTAGGCTTTAGTAATATGAGAGCCAGTCAGAAACAGGGCTCTTATTTCTGTTTTCCTCAAAAAAATTCCCCCGGACCTCTGAGTGGATTTATGAAAACTTGAATATTTCCCCACTAAGGTAAAACAGGAAGCCCTCCTGCCTAATGAATGACCCTAAGCCTTCTGTCCAAGACTGTCTTATGGAATTGCTTAGGAGATTATCAGACATCTAGAGATGGTAGTATAGTCAGATATTGGCTAAGGCATTAGAGAGAGGGAATCCATGCATGCCTTATAGTGTTATTGTAGACACTAAAGAAATACATGTGTAAAACCTGTTAATAAGGTTAGTACAGGCCCCTGGTATTAGCAAGTCGAGTTACTTAAAAATTTCTCCTCTGCTAGTTCTCAAACAAATTCATCATCACTCAAATACACAACACATCAACAACTGCTTTGGGGTTACAAAAGCATGATGGTTAATTGCTCATAATTGCTCATCACCTGGAGACTTTTTTTTTCATTCAAATCCGAGCTCCTGCACTTGCTAGCTGTGCGATGATGAGCAGAGTCTACACTTTAGTTTTGTCATCTGATATGAAGAGTAATCACAGCTCCCACTTCATAGGAAGGTTAGTGACTCAAGAAGTTAACGCAACTGATGTCCTGACACAAAGTGACATTAATAGGTGCCAACAGCTATTATTAATATAATAAAGTCACAGTAAAATACCAGCAAAATAAATAGTATGAGGAAAAATTTCACAGAAGAAACAGTAAGATTGACAAAGCAACTGCGTTTTCTGTAGGGGTTTTGAGGAATCATTTACTTGCTACTTATTGCTACCAAATGCTCAGTGAGCTCACATGTTGGGAAAGGTTAGAATGAGTGTACTTCAGTAGCCATGACAAAAAAAGTTAAAGCAGAAGGGCTTATGATATTTCCTAAGTAGATGAAATTCTGAGTTGGTTGAATTGGTTGAATCCAAAATCCAGTCCAACCTGGCTGTTTCTCTGGCTTGCTTTCCAACCACATCACCCAGTCTCTTAACTATCAACTCCCGCTGCGCTCCAATCTTTTATTTTTTATTATTATTTTTTTTATTGCAAAGTCAGATATACAGTGCCAGAGACCAGCTCCGACTGACTGAGAGCTTGAAAAGGATGCGTGGATCAGTGAGATGCTAAGAAGAGATAAGACGTGGACCACTATGGCTTGATGCTCTTAATGGACAACTCAGAAAAGTTGCTTTCTTTATTTATACACAAATCATCACAAACTTTTGCACAATATTCAATTGTTTCATTTTTACTTCTTGGTTAAGAGAATACAGAAAACAACCCTAAAGAAAACATTTTCAACAAACCATTGCTTATTGAAACCTGCAGTCACCTGGCTGAAGCCAGGAACTCCGCGGTTGGTAGCCCATGTGGTTACATAGTGACAAGTAGTTTACTTATACTCAAAATCAATTTTTACTAAACACAATCAAACTAATATTACTTAAAATAGTAAGAGTACAGAATTAAAAGATCATAAATGAAAGGATTTTATAAAAGCATATAACATAGATTCTCTGCTAAATCTTATAATCAAATCATGCATTAATTACCGTCACCTTCACGTAGTGCTGATTCAATTGTTTTTTGTTCTTTTGTTAAAGGGCAGTGAAAGGGATCAAGGCAACTCAGCCATTCTACAAACAGAGGGCCTTTGCAAGAAACTTCCTTTTATCTTTATAAACTGTTTTCTTTCCCTAAATATAAGTGCCAGTATAAGATTGAGATTTAAGCCATTTGGAGGGTGGGGGGGGGTTCACATTTGTTTCCCTTTAGAAGATGCCCCATATACTTTTGCTTTCTGTGGTGAGAAACTAAAATGCATCATATCATGTGTTGTAACAGTTCGAGACGCATGGTAAACAAACTCTTTGTACCTCCATGATTGCCCTCTGTTCCAAGATATTAACAAGCCATTTCTTAAGGAAAACATTACTTATACTAGGGCAAACTTCAGGACAAAGTAGGCACAATTGTACTATTGTATACTTTCAGCTGTGTGTCATAGCCTTACCTTGCTAACGATGTTTTTATCATAACATGATAGATCAATTTGAGGTGTCATACCAGTTACAGGAATCACTTCGCATTAGCAGAAAAATAACAATAACACCCTCAGGAGAATTCTCTGAAACATCAGAGAGGTGATTGAGTGTCCATATAATGGGGTGACGCAGCAATGAGGTGACCAGAGACATTCTGCTGGGCCTTGCCTAGCTGCCAGAAACTCCTCATAGCCTTGCTAACTGAGGAGTGGTGCTCATAACACACCCAAGCCATCTGACCCAACTGCATGGCTCCCCACAATACAGAGAGGAGGAGAGACAGAGAGGAAGAATTTCTGTCAGACAATTTACTCCCCAAGTGGCCACAACAGCCAGAGCTGAGCCGATCTGTAGCTAGGAGCCTGAAGCCTCTTCCAGGTCTCCCATGCGGGTGCAGCGTCACAAAGCCTTGGGACATCCTCGACTGCTTTCCCAGGCCACAAGCAGGGAGTTGGATGGGAAGCAGGGCTGCCGGGATTAGAACCGGCACCCATGTGGGATCCCAGCACTTTCAAGTCGAGGACTTTAGCCTCTGAGCTACCATGCTGGGCCCAATCTTTTATTTTTAAAGCTGTTTAAGTTCTTACTTTACTTCAGCCACCGATTTTTGTTCTTGAAAATACTTTGAACTGAGTTTACTTATGGCTTTCTCCAATTCTTCATCCAGATTTTGACACATACTAAATTTCCCAGTTTGTCTGTTTCAAAATCCTCAATAGATTGAACTTCCTTTGAATCTCACCACTTTCTCTTCTCCTCATATTTGTAACTGTGAATATTTACCTTATTTGGAGTGTGAAAGTATTTTTATCTCAAGATTATTCTTTTATTCTTAGAACTGGTACATGCCACATAGTATGGAACTGACCACTGTTAAGTGAATGAAAAATGCTTTGTGGTACTGAAGAGGGCTGGGAATTGAACGCAAAGTGTATTCCGAGTTTGCTGCTTAGTGGGATTTTCCAAGCTAGGAACAGATATTCCTGCTTCCATAATTAAGTTTCCTAAGTACGAGGTTGTTTGGGTTTTATCTGAAAAGCTAAATCTGTAATTCTGCATGCACAGTTGGGGCTGTGTTTAATATTTTCATATTCCAGAGTTTCCTCTTTCCATTCACATTTTAAAGTGTAGGACTAAAGCAGGAAAAAAAACCAGATGAAAACAATAGAAGAATTTGGGACTTAGTCTCAGTTTCATACTGATATTATGCATTTTTAACGCAGTATTTCAAATTCATGGATAACAGATTGGCTATTCAACAAATGATGCTGAGAAAACTAGTTAGCCTTTGGGGAGGAAATGTAATGAAAATCCATACTGCACTGAAATCAATTTCACATAGAGCAATGGATTTCATATTAAAAAAGCAACATTTTCACAACAGTTGAAGAAAATAGAAGTGACCACTTTAGAATCTTTGGTAGAGGAAACTTTGCTATGCATGGCATAAAATCAGAAGCTATGAAGGGACTATTTGACAGAGTTGCCTACCAAAATAATGGGAGTTTCTGTAAGGAATAGTAGATCCTAGAAACAAAATTAAGAAACGTAACAAGCTGAGAAAATACATTTATGATTTAAATTCACCATGTTTAGGAATATATTTGTCCATGCAGACTCACACATACAACTGGCAAATCTGTAAAAGACACCAACTTTTCCTAAGGCCCTGGTACTGGTTGGACACATGGCAGTTACCTGCTTTTCTTCTTATTTACCCTTTCCCAGTGCAGCAGAGTTCTCACACACACACACACACACACACACACACAAAAACGATGCTCACAGAGAAATGATTCAGCATATAACCATGTCCAGGTCAAATACATCACTTACCCATAGTCAGTGCATCAGGATTGAGATTTTTTTGGGCTGCAGGTGAGTAATTTTTGAGTGGTATCGTAAGAAAGATTTTGATGGTGTATTGTCATGTCCATCTGGTAGCAACAGTTTGCTGTATATTAAGGACAAGAATAAGTTACAAACCTGAATACCAACTTTGTATACAACAGAATTCAAAACTGCATTTAACTTGAGAAATAATTAAGCCCAACAAATGGGCATCATTTTGTACCTTATCATTTTAAATGTCTATATCAGCTTTCTTTTCTGCTCTAAAACCCTAAAAATTTGTATCTGTTAATAGTCTTTAAAGGTTTTTTAACAATTATGAATGTGGGCCTGGCACAGGGGCTCAGCAGGTAAAGTCCTCACTTTGAGCGTGCTGGGATCCCATATGGGCACTAGTTCTAATCCAGGCAACCCTGCTTCCCATCCAGCTCCTTGCCTGTGGCCTGGGAAGGCAGTCGAGGACAGCCCAAAGCCTTGGGATCCTGCACCCAAGTGGGAGACCAAAAAGAGCTCCA
This sequence comes from Ochotona princeps, assembly GCF_030435755.1. NCBI lineage: Eukaryota > Metazoa > Chordata > Mammalia > Lagomorpha > Ochotonidae > Ochotona > Ochotona princeps. The sequence continues at coordinate 65,751,752 of NC_080833.1, forward strand.
GGCTCCTGGCTTTGAATTGGAGCAGCTCTGGCCATTGCGGTCACTTGGGGAGTGAATCATCTGACGAATCTTCCTGTCTTTCCTCCCCTTTGTATATATCTGACTTTGCAATAAAAATAAAAAAAAACTTTACAAAATTATGAATATATTCTACCTTTGAATTAAACATAGTAAAGAAAGTGCATCAAGTGAGTCTGACACTTGTGGATCTGTGGTCAAACAGTTCATCCCCAAGGTGTTTAGTTGACAGTACATGAACTTTCCAACTACCACACCACATAAAATGCAGTGCTCAGGCACTGGGGATCCAACCAACCAGGTCACATGATAAAGCATGTATGCATTGTCCTCCACAAGGCTGTTGCTGCTAACTCCACAAACTCTGATTAACGTTTTGATCAGCTGAATATGCAAATGTCTGCTTCTGTAGTCATGTGTGCCATGATGGCTCAGGTTCTTTGTATTAGCATACTGTGACTCTTGGCTTCAACCTGGACTTAACAACCCATTCACTGAGTCCTCTGAAGTTGCTCCTTTGGAAATGGAAAGCTCCACCATGTCTTTCACGTCTCACCTCATTGTTCATTCCACCTTGTGTTTTTTTTTTATTAATTCATTAATTACATTGTATTATGTGACACAGTTTCATAGGTACTTGGATTCTCCCCACCCCTCCCCAAACCTTCCCACCATGGTGGATTCCTCCACCTTGTTGCATAACCATAGTTCAAGTTCAGTTGAGAATCCCCCATTGCAAGCATATACCAAACATAGAGTCCAGCATCTTATTGTCCAGTCAAGTTCATCGGCTTCTTGGGTATACCCTGTCTGGTCTGAAGACAGAGCCAGCAGAGTATCATCCCGATCAATCAAAAGCTCGAACATACCATCAGTGAAAATTTCCATCACCATGGAATTAATTGACATAGTAATGAGTAACCAATATGTTAAGAGTAAATGCAAGTTCTTATCCACCTTCTGTGACCACCTCATTGACATTTCAATTTTGGTTTATACACAACATATAACATACGTAACATAATATGTTATACATAACATCATATCATCTTAAATTAAGGCAAACATGTGGTATTTAACCTTTTTATGATTGGCTCATTTCCCTTAGCATTATGGTTTCCAGTTCGGCCCATTTGGCCACAAAGAACTGCATTTTGTTTTTTTTTTTAATAGCTGAGTAGTATTCCATGGAGTAGATGAACCATAACTTTCTTATCCAATCCTCTGTTGATGGGCATTTTGGCTGCTTCCATGTTTTTGCAATTACTGATTGTGCTGCTATGAACATAGGAGTGCGTGTTGGTTTCTCATAAAACAAGTGTTCTGGATATATTCCTAGGAGTGCTATTGCTGGATCATCTGTTTTAACTGAAAACTGCATCCTTTCTGAGGATACCACTAATGTCCTTTCCGTTTACTTCTGCTTTCCCAACTTGGCTCATACCGGTTTCAATTTCATTGTTCTCATTTATATCAATTATCCGTTAAAGCCAATTACCTTCTCTCCTCCTTTAAACAACATGGATTACTTTGGTTGAAGTAAATTTATTGAAAACCATGCTTCAGGGTTTGTTGCACGTTAGATGATGAACTCTTCAGGATCATAACTCTCCAGGATCAGACCTCTCCATTTCTCATGACTTACTATTTTTTTCCACTTTGATAATCCACTCCCTATTCAGATCTGACGTCATACCAACATTTTTTTTAAAGAGTTATTTTATTTTTATTGCAAAGTCAGATATACAGAGAGAAGGAGAGACAGAGAGAAAGATCTTCTGTCCAATGATTTACTCCCCAAGTGAGTGTGAAAGCCGGTACTGCGTTGATCCAAAGTCAGAAGCCACGATCTCTTCCAGGTCTCCCATGCGGGTGCAGAGTCCAAAGGTTTTGGGCTGTCCTCAACTGCTTTCCCAGGCCACAAACAGGGAGCTGGATGGGAAGCAGGGCCGCTGGGATTAGAACCGGCACCCATGTGGGATCCCAGCACTTTCAAGTCGAGGACTTTAGCCGCTAGGCCACTGCCCCGGGCCCGCCATCATGTTTAAGTAACTCAATTCCCACAGTTTTTACCATAGCCACCAATAGCTTCAGCTTATTTATTCAACTATTTTTGTACAACTGTTCAAACAAAATTTCTTTGCTTGTTACTGTTTTTTTTTGAAATTCTTTATTTGAATATCTGAGTTACATAGAAACACACACACACACACACAGAAAGAGAGAGAATTTTCCATTCAGAGTGCTGATTCACTCCGAATATGGTCACGACAGCTGAGTCTTGAGTCAATCCAAAGTCAGTTGCAGATCTACCTCTTTGGGAGGCAAGAATGCAAGTTCTTGAGCTACATCTGTTGTCTCCCTGGGTGCATAATTAGAAAGCTGGATCTAAAGTGGAGCAAGTAGGACTCGAACCATTGCTTTGATGTGGGATGCCAGTTTTATAAATGGAGGTGAAACACACTGTGCCACAAACTAACTAGGCCTAAGCTGATTTACTTTGGATTTTCACATTTTTGTTGTTGGTGGTGGTTTGCAAAGTAAAACTTATTTATGAAGAGGAGGGGAAGTGGCTCCTGCTCTAGCAGCAAGAGGGGATTTCAAGGGAGACACTGCCTCACATTTTCAGCTATTTTCAGAAGTAACTCTGGGAGAACTGGGAGCTATGATATAATTTGAAGACACATAGAAGAGGAAAAATGAAGCTCAAGCGATATTATCATTTAGACTTTAGTATCTATTTTTTAAAGATTCATATTATTTTTATTGGAAAGTCAAATATACAAAGAGGAGGAGCGACAGAGAGGAAAATCTTCCATCTGATGATTTACTACCCAAGTGGCTGCAAGAGCTGAAGCTGCGCTGATCCGAAGCCAGGAGCCTGAAGCCTCTTCCAGGTTTCCCATGTGGGTGCAGGGTCCCAAGGCTGTGAACTGTCCTTGATTGCCTTCCCAGGTCACAAACAAGGAGCAGGATGGGAAGCAGGGCCACAGAGATTAAAACCAGTGCCCATATGGGATCCAGCACATGCAAGGTGAGGACCTAGGCCACTAGCTTCCCGTGCCAGGTCCAGATTTTAATATCTTTATTTGCATGCGCTGGATCATAAGGTACACCAAAAATATATAATTACATGCTTACACAACATAGGAAGTGTGGTGTATAAAGACAAAGATATTTAATGTATACATACCACTTGGGATTAATCATTTGCTCTTTACTCTTTCCTAAGCCTTTAAAGTGGTGATAGTTACAAGTCCATCTCCTTGTTCTCCATCCAAATAATCTGAAGACAGACCAATCTATCTTCTCAAGGTACATTAAGGAAATATCATCCATATTAATGCACAGCTAAAACACATCATGCAAGCATATCTTGTATTTCTATGAGTACAGTAAAAGCTGCTCAGGGCTACTGTGTCCTCAGGATGTATGTGTGGTGTCACCATTGGTATTTTATAGAAGCTAGGCATGTGCATCAAGAAGATAATATTATAGTATCTGAGAATGTGGAAAGCGCTATATAACATTAAGGTTTTTCTTGTGGAATAGATATAAAAATGATTGAAATCCTGGTTTGAGAAAAAAAGAAACATGTATTCATTTTAACTGTCTTTTTTTTGGAGGTATTTATAGAAACAGGTTTTTTCCCCTAATACGTTCTCTAACAGTAGAAAAATAAATGATTTCAATATGATTTTCTATACTACATAAGCCCTTCACCTTCAATTGTTCCAGGCACCATTCAACTGCGTGTAACTATCTGCCTGGAAGCAGAAAGAGAGGTCAAGGTAGTCTAGGTAAAGTTTTCTTAAAGTTGATCATTAAGAGTCTGCATATGTGAGTGTGTGTGTGTGTGTGTGTGTGTGTGTGTGCCTATATGTGTGTTAACTGATTCTACAGGACATTAAGATGTCAAAGTAAAGCAACTGATAGTCTAATCTGCAGAAGATAACTCATATTCTATGTTTTATTTTGCAAAGACTGTTTTTCAAGACTATTGCTAACAGACAATAAAATAGAAGCACAATATATTTCAAGTTTTTGTTTTAGATTTCATTTGACTAGTCCCAACACACACACACACACACACACATACACACGGTATAGATATTATTTAAAGAAAAAGCATCTTGGGACTGGTTATTCCGTATGAGCACCCTCTTGAGTCCTGGCTGCTGCAGTTCAGATCCAGCTCTCTGTGAATGTACTATGGAATGCTGGGAAAGATGGACCCACCATGCAGCTGAATTAGTTGAAGCTCCTGATTCTTGGCTTCTATCTAGCCCCCAGCCCCAGCCATTGTGGCTATTCGGGTAGTGAACAGGAACTGGGAAGTTCAGTGTCTCTGCCTCCTTCTTCTCACTGTGTATGTCTTTCAGTCTTTAAAATCAAGAAAAAAATCATTAAAAAGAAAGCAAAAACCTGATTAACATGAGGTTTAGAAAAACGTCTGATGATCCCTGAATAATTGCCACTAAGCCTAGATTGAGAAAGTTTTGTAGCGGGCATTCCATCTTTTAAATTGCATATCCCAAATCTCTGACTCCCATCCAATGAGCACTCAATGTTTGAAGTAGAACTGTATTTCCAACAAGCTATTTATTTATGTGGCATCTGTGGTTTAAAAGGTGAGTTTTCCCTCCTTTTTCTTGCAAAGCAATATTGAATAGGATGCCTGGGCTGGAAAACCTTCAACGCTGTAATGTCTCCAAGCTGAGCTACAGATTGGATAGCTCTCTACACTCATTTCAGAAGGCATGTCCTGCCGTAAATCATGTCTTGGGAGGCTCCATACGCCTTGTGAAAACCCATGTTGTTAAATTCAGATAAAACATGCTTGTTTTGCTGAGGAGTATGTCTTTGAATTTGTTTGTATAACAAGCAAAAGGTAATTAAATTTTTAAAATTTAATTCTCTTTCTCTTGCACCTGTGTGCTGTTTTGATTGCCTTTCTGAGTGGGAATTTTTTTTAAATAAATATTATTATTTAAGTATATTTAAATCTTATAATCTGCTGCTGCTTATATTAGAGCTCCTTTTTAATAAATCTGAATGAATGACCTTGGTTATCAACCACCTATATAATTGATGTAATCAGTTTTGAATATTTAGTTAATGATCATATATAAACAATAATGGTTAAATTCTTTTAATATGTTGGCATGGTGTAAAACTACATTTACAAAAAAGATAATTTTTAGCATCACCAGCAATTGGATAGATGCAATATGTGTTTATTCTTCCCTTGGTTGATCTCTTCTGTTTCTGTTATTTTTCCTTTTATTATTTTAAGATAATAACCTGAAATAAAAAGAAATTTTTCTTTGGTCAGTTCCTCTTCTTTTTTCTTCATTTAAACATACATTGCTTTCATTTTGTACTTATTATTGGGCTTCTTTCAGTTAAAGTGAAATACATGCAGGTTGTGTGAATCTTTTGCTTATACACAATTTTCCAGGAGGTGGCAGTAAAACACTGTAAAAAGACTGAGACTCAAGTATCTATTTTAAAACATCACCTGGAAAATAAAACAAAAGCAAAACAAAACAAAACAAAACAAAAAACGAAACTCTGAGGGGTCATGAGGTTGGTACATAGAAAGAAGTTATGTTAGTAAACAAAGAATACTTGACACCTGAGAAATGTTAATGCTGCAGACACTTAACCTATTAGCAATAGTCCGGTCAGACTATACTTCTGTATAAAATAAATTAATATCAAGGAAATAGCAGGAGTTTATATAAATAGCTTCTCTATTGAAGAGAATTGAGAAAATCTTTGTCTCAAAAGAGTTTGCTAAGTGGTATGTGTAATATATTATCTTAAATCTGCATAAAATCATAGTTAAAATGTATTTATTAGTACCCATATGGTTAAATTTTCATTCTGACACAAGGGAATCAGCATGCATACTCTGACTCCTATTAGTGTTAATGGGAATTATATGTGTGAATCCCCACATCCCAGTGCATGTGGATGAAAATGTCCAGAAGGATTTTAAAAATCTGTATTTCTGTTGGTTTTGGTTATGAGAAAACTAAGAACACAGTGGTTGTTCTTATATCATTAAATTTAGCAGGGTTAAGTGGCACCTGAAACAACAAACCCTGAAATGTTCTTTATTCCCATTAAACATTCAGTTTTGTGTGATGATCAATTTAGAGCCTAAAGCTAGAGAGGCTTCTCAGATTGCCAGCCTCGAATCCTGGAACCCAGCCATTCCCGAAGAGTTAGTATAGCTGTTCCCATAGTAGCAGAGGTTGCCCCTGGGTCTAGATTCCAAGTAGAAATATATTCTTCCTGTTGCTAGTTCAAGCACATTAAAACAGTAGAGTTCATTCTCTCTCCTAACCCTTACATTGCCACTATTCAGCTCCACACAGTGGGGCTCATCTGCCTCACCTCTGTCTATTGTTCCCTGGCCCCTGGGAACAATACCTAATATTGATGTTTGTTTCCAGTGGTATTCTCTTTTCAGAATGCCTAGGCACAGGCAGAGAGGATGCCCTGTGAGCACCACTCTAATAACTATCAGCTGCTGACTGACAATCCTGGTTTGGCATTTAACTCGGAAAGTGAGGAGAGGGTTTTGACAGCAGGGAGGTACCTACTCTTCACACCTAGAAGATTCTTGTGCCAAAAAAGAAACCCTTCCATCCAAGAACACAAGGAGCCATCCAGTCTTTTACTCTGCTCTCTATCCCAACTCTGAGGTTCTGGTCTTTGACCTTTAAGTGTAGGTTCCTGAACAGTCTGTGTGGTCTGCATCAAAATGTGCTCCTGGCCTCTGTGATCCCAAAGATATTTGGGCCATAGCTAAAAACCCTCTGCTCTTGAGAATATACTCCCAGTGGTTGGAAGCTTTAGTTTTCTGCACAATATAAAATGATTATATAGTATTTACTGAGTATCTCTGATGCAACAAGCATTATTTTACATTGTTAGACCAGGCGTCAAAGGAACGTTTCTCAGATTTTTTTCTTTCTCCACCCCTGCGCCCCAAACTCTTAATTTTGAATAACTAACTTGGAAGTGAGTTACTTTTTATTTCCTTTCTTTCCCATGGGTTGACAGCTTCCACCACTTCTGTCCATCTCTGCTGTATCTGTCAATATGGTAACTGTCATTTGCATGGGTTGTAAAAGGCACGATCAGAAACAAGTACAGACAGATAATTCCCTCTAGTTTTGGGAAAAGATGATGGGAGTATTGAAAGCTCCCCTTTCTTTGTGTTTTACAGACTGTTAGTTCCTAAATTTGAAGAAAATACTTCAACATTCTGTTTTCCCTTCCTGTGTCATGCACATGATGGGCTAGAAGGTGCCAACACTATCATTGTGCATTCAGTAATGATCTGCTTCACTGATAGAGCAAGTTTGTTGCTGACAATGGTTGACTGCAACATGACACAGCCTAATAAGGAAAAGAGGCATTTTATCGATTATGAGACAAAAGCACCAAAACTAGGTTTTGTCGCTTTAAACTTTATTGATGATAAAATAGACCTTGCACCTTTTAACTCTGAATTTAGTCTGAAATCGCAATGACTAACTATTCATGTTCTATAAAAGACATGGACATTTATTCACAGGAAAACACTCATATTCCTTAGCTGAAACTTTGCTTAAGCACATTTACACATAGCCACAGCAGAGCCCAATTCATAGCAGAGATAAATGTGCTTTAATTTTAAGGAGCATTCTTAGGTCATTGCTAGGTTTTTTACTTGAAGTCATTGCCTCTAACTTGAATATAAAAATGTATTTCTTTAGCCCGGAATCCTCTATCCATATCTCCTTTGCCATATTTAAGTCGTTAATCCTCTAACAGCAATTCAAATAACAGTCCACTTGCTTGATCCCGGTGTCAGGTCACCATTCAATGAGAAGTGACAGGCAAGGAAATCACAAGGGCTCACTGACAGGTAGATAATGGATGTCAAAGAAAGTCTGCATGACTCATAATCAGCCAGAGTTTATACATTATCTAGCAAACAAATGTTTTTTGAGCACTGTGCTATATAATGGGGGCAGTGACAAAAATAGTTACAATTTTCAAAAAATTGTCACTGTTCTCAAGGGAATGCTAACCTGGGCAGTTGATGTAGATAAAACAACAGGAGCTATAACTGCTACAAACTGAGTGATTCTCAGTGTTACATACCTGCTAAGCAATGCTGCACACCAACTTGCTAATGTTCACAATCAATATATGGTAGATCTATTTGGAATTCAACCAGGAATTGAGAAGTCACACTACTTGCCTTAAGTATACCTGAGTAGATGACAGAGACCCTCAATTGAACTAAGTATTTTCATCCTCCATAGTGAAAAACCTTTGTCTGCACCTTGTTTTTTTTTATTCTCTTGGGGATGCAAATAATGAAGTCAAACTTTCTGTCAGGACCACAGAGGTGAACAGATAAGGCTTCAGAGAGAAAGCGTCTTTTGGGACTGTGAGATCAGTTTTGCTGATACATTTCATTGTCTAATTTTAAAAATGAATGAAACACTAGAATATTGCTAGGTTGTTTATATTTTATTCCATTTCAAGTTAGGAAAATACCTTACTTCAAAACTTTTTTTTGCATACACTTTTTTTTGTGGGGTGGATCACATTGTAGGCGATGTGGAGAAAATGTTTATAGTTGTATAGGCTGAGAATCTGGTCCTTCCACAATACTTATTTTAACATTCAGCAAAACACAGCTACAATATAGTCCTGCTGTTCATGAAGCAGAGCTTGATTCCCGAGCACATAAACAAGATTGTAACTAGAGGAAACATGAGTTAATCCTCTCACAGTTCTTAGCATTTGTAAAGCTTTTATTAGAGCCTCATGTGTACAACTGGCTAAAGCAATTTAAACAAGATATGTGGAACCTGGAGAGAATCCAGAGGAGAGACTCAGTAATGATGTAAAGATTCCTCAGTCTGCTTCATGTAAGGGAAGAATTGGATTTAACACTCATGTTTTAGGCACCACAAAGAAAGGCACAGCTAAGAGGGCTGGGCCCACATGTTTCACTAACATGCCCAAATACCTTTATCCTGTACTGGGCACATAGTAGCACCTTGATCCATATATGATGAATTTAATCAAAGACTTTGGATATATCAGGGTTGCAAAAAAGAAAGAAAGAAAGAAAAGGCGTGCAATGCAGAGGAGCAAGGGAGGAAAGCTAAACATCAAGAGAGAGGGAGTAATTCATTCTGACATAGAGGAACTTCGTGATTGAGTGAGGGTTTCAGCTAGAGGGGATTTTTCTAAAGGTTAAACAGAGAACAGACATTTTTGGATATGGGTTGTCTACGAAAAGACACAATGGTAGGAGGGTTAATGGAGTATTTATGGGATGCAGCAAGGTGGAATTGTAATGTACAGTTTATGGGAGAGTCAAATAGAGAAGACAAAATTGGAAATTCAGTTGATTTCAGGCTAGGAATACCTGAACATAACGTGAAGAACTTAATTATTTAGGAAATAAAATAAGAGCTAACATTTATCAAATTATGGTAATATTAAAGTTTATGGAGAGTAAATATGCAATTTACAAGCATTATATTGCTTAAGCTTCATAACCACATGGAGGCTTAGAGAGTTCAAACATTATTCCCAAAATCACATATTTGGTTAGCAGCATATCCATCTGAATCTAGGTCTGTCTGACTCCAGATACAGGGCTGTTAATGATTAAACTAAACTTATTACTGGCAGTTTTAGAGGGATAGCATGTTATTGAAATTATAGTGTCAGTCTAAATAATTCATTAAAAATACAGGAATGCATACGTATTAAAACCATTAATGTTATTGCAATGACCCACCGTGGTACTCTCTCTAGTGGCTAAAGTCCTCGTCTTGCACATGCCGGGATCCCATATTGACACTGGTTCTAATCTCGGTGACCCTGCTTCCCATCCAGCTCCTTGCTTGTGGCCTGGGAAAGCAGTGGAACATGACCCAAAGCCTTCAAACCCTGCACCCACGTGGGAAACCCAAAGGAAGCTCCTGGCTCCTGGCTTTGGATTGGCAGAGCTCTGGCTATTGTGGCTGCTTGGGGAGTGAATCAGTAGAGAAAGATCTGAAGGAAAAAAATTAGATTATTGCAATGATCAAAAAACTATCTTCATTTGAGCATAGCTATAGAAATGCCAGTTAAAGTAAAAGCAAATATAAAGTAATGCCAAAAATAATCCACCAAAGACTCAATAATTTGATATTGGGTAGGTAGTTGCAATTCACACTACTTGCCACATAACTTCAGTTCTTTCTTTTTCTAGACTCATTGGATGCACTTTCTTTCTGTGGTTGATTGGGATGATATGATTAGTTTGCAGCAACAAATTAAGTATAGTAGTGAAGCCTGTTTTGGGCTTGAGTATTTGTTAATGAGTGACCCTTCAGAACTCTCTTTTTCTATACGTTTGTGACTGGCTTTGTTTAAGAAGGTGATCTTTCTTGTCCATGCGTGGCTGAGAGGAGCAGAGAGCCTGCTGACTCACAAACCGCTAAAGGTTAAGGTTTGCTTGTTAATTTTATAAACTTAGGCTGTCTTGACTAATGCAAGGGGATGTATGTGGAAGCTCACATTTATTGAGTGCTTGCTATGTGACTAGAAATTTGCATAAATTATCTTATAGTTTTCAAAAGGCATCCACTAACTAGATAATATCATTCTTTCTATATTCAGATAAAGATCTGAGATATTTTTAAATTATTAGGGATTGGGTTAATAATTAACTAAGTACTCAGGTCAGGCTTTGAGTCTTGGCAAATTTTCCCTTGTCTACATTTTATACCTTATGTTACCCCTTCATCAATTTCCTCGATCAGAAAGATGGCGGGGATAGGATGTAAAAGTAGTTAACAGTGAGGAAATAGGATTCTTGAATATGTATTGGGATGTAATTTGCATTTTTTATATTTAACTTTTTACATTTGGAACTTTCACAAATGAACATTGTACAATTTTATGTAAATTTAGGAGTGGGAAGAAAAGTTGAAGTTGATGGGGTGGGGTTTGTGCTGCAGTGGGTTAAGATATTGCTTGCAGGCCTGGCGCAATGGCATAGTGGTTAAGGTCCTCGCCTTGAGCGTGCCGGGATTCCATATGGTCGCTGTTTCTAACCCCGGCTGCCCCGTTTCCCACCCAGCTCCCTGCCTGTGCCCTGGGAAGGCAGTTGAGGATGGCCCAAAGCTTTGGGACCCTGCACCCGCGTGGGAGACCTGGAAGAGGCTCCTGGCTTTGGATTGGCTCAGCTCCAGCTGTTGCGGCCTCTTGGGGAGTGAATCATTGGCTGGAGGATCTTCCTCTCTGTCTCCCCTCTCTGTATATCTGCCTTTCCAATAAAAATAAAACATTTTTTTTTTAAAAAGATATTGCTTGGGATGACTGCTTCCCATACTAGAGTGCTGGTTCAAATCCTGGATGCTTTACTTTATTCTGGATTCCTGGGACTGCACCTGGAGAGTCATAAGATAATGAAAAGAATCAAAGAACTGGAGAGTTCCTGGATCTTGCCTAAACCTGGTTGTTTTATCAATGTGTTTTCAGGAAATGAATCAGCTGATGGGCAATCACCCTCTCTCTCACTCACAAGAGAAAAATTCAGAGATAAGATGGTAGATAAAATAATGAATACCCAAAAAGAGCTACACCTTAATTCCAAATCTGTGATTCTGTTATCTTACATGATTAAAAAAAAAGTCTACAAGCACAATCAAACTGAAGCATTCAAATGGGAGGTTATGACACATTTTCTGAATGTGTCCACAGTAATCCATGAGTCTCTATAAGCAAAGGAAGAAGTGGCAGATGTTGTGGTCTAACGTAAACGAGGTTTGAGAGTCATAGAGAAATCTGAAGATGATACAATGCTGATTTTGAAAGCGTAGGAAGAGATTTTGAAGCAAACAAAGCAAGCAGGTTTTAGAAGCTAGAAAGTAAGTGTTCTCCACTACGGTCTATAGAAAGAACAAAGCTATGCCAACTCATCTTGACTCCTGAATTGTAGAAATGTAAGACAATAAATTTCTATTGCTTGAAGTCATTTGGCTCAAGGTGCTTTATTGTAGAAGTGATAGGAAACTGATAAGCTAATGACAGATTTGGAGATTCATGTAAGGAGACATGATGGTTGATGACTTGGAACTTTGAGAATGAGAAAATATTCAACCTAGGACAACTGTGCTTTATTTTTCAAAAGAAGACAAGGAAAGGGGGCACCGATGTCTATAAACAGAGAGGGGATTTTGAATGTGGAGAGCTAGAATCGAACTAATTACAGATATACCATGAGGTATATACCAGGGGAATCGCAAGACCCCAACTGCTTGGTCCATTATGTGTTACCTACTGGGTTATACATTATCAGGAAACTGAAATCTGCAGGAAATTTGGGACTTGAACCCGGGCACTCCTATATTAGATGCTGGTGTCTTAACTGCTGCCCCAAATCAGTTTTAAGTGAAAGAGCTAGAATACAAACCAGACTGTCTATATTCCTAAGCTTAAGGTCAATTACTATCTAAGAGCAATAAAAATTAGTAAGGACATTCTGGGCTCAATTCCTTGTGAATCCAATAGTAGATGTATAAGATGGGAAAATGTTACTCTTTTGAACATGATTTTTCTTGTTTTTACAATTAGAAACAATCCTTATGTATTGTAACTACTATTCTGAATCCTGATGGTTGTTTATATAAAAACAATTCAATAAAATAAAGCATTTCTACATGTCTTCACCCACTGAAATTGGAACAGTGACATGATACAAGTGATGAGGTGGTTCCTTGAGCAAAAGGGGAACAGAAAATCTTGGGAAGGACAAAAATCAAAGCATTTCTGTCCTTTGCAGCAAGTCAAACTTCCTAAAACTTTCTACTAGGCTCTTAGCCCTGCTTCAATCAGCATGCACAATATGTCCCTTCCGACAGAAGGTCTGCTGCTATTAACTGGGGAACAAGAAGTTTTGGGATTCTCAGTCTCTTCCTATCAATTTGGTGAGTATTTACCCATGCTTGTTTGGCTCATAAATTTTTCTCAAATCTAATTTTCTTCACATTTCCACTGCATCCTTCAGTGAGCTCTATTGGTCTCCTTTTTCCTCCTTAAAACTGGCAAGCATGCTATCATTCTTTTCAAATCCTCTTTTGGAGTTCTTCACCCCAACATAACAGCAAAAGTATTTCTTATGGCAATGCATTATTCACTGCTCTTTACTTGCACATTAACTCATTTATTATTCACCATCAGATTTTCTGGGGAGATGTTATTTTTGATTTCATACAAACACTGGATACTAATTCATGGAAAGGTATCTTGCTCAATGTCACATGATTAATCAACGGCATAGCCTAAAAGAATATCCTGATACTCTCTCTGTAGCTTTGCATGCTCTGCTTTTGTGCTAACCATTTATCAGTACTTGACTTTCCATCATGTGTTACTGCACTGTTAGCTCTATTCTGTACTAGCATGTGACTTTCAAGAAAACCAGCATTTTATTTGTTGACTTAACTACCTGACCTGATAGCATTCAAATATTGAGGAGAAGACTTGGACTGTTGAATTATTATGATTGCCAAGCACTATGTGCCAAGCACTATTCCAGATACTTGGCATACATCAAATACACTTGTTTTTATGTAATCCATGTTCATGTTAAATGGAGATTTGAAAGAAAGAGAACGAATGGTAATAAATTATATAAAAGCAAACGTTTTAGTAAGTTTGGGGGTAGAAAAAAATCTTATGAAACAAGAGAAAGATAAAGTACGGGTATAGAATATCAGGGCTGCTGTTCCAAACTGAAGCTTGAAGTTAAATGGGAAACCATGTAGACTTGGGCGTGGAGGTTGGAGAGCATTTTTAAAGAATGCAGCAGTATGAAGATCCTACTGGACAAGTTGGTGCCACTAAGGTTAAGTGGTGTGAGAAATGTAGGAAGTAAGAGTTTACGTCAAGGAAATCAGAGGCAGGGAAAAACATGAAGGATTAGTTTACAGGCACCATGAACCACACTGAGTATTTGGATAGAGAAGTGAGGTAGGTGACTTACTGAATCCACAAATGAATGGAAATGATCCTTTAAAATGAAATAGAGTATCAGCTCACTTCAATTAACAACAAAGGATGATTGAGCGCCTGTGCTACTGGCTTATGTCTATTTCTGAATAAATACCTTCCCATCATTAGCAAACTGGACAGCTCAAGTTTGGTCATTGCTCACTTTTTTTTTTCTTTTTTTAGAGAGCAAAATCAGTTTAATTTCCTTTTTATGTATCTCCCTCATTTTAAGAAATTTTGGATGTTAGAGGTGACATATGTACATCTTAGTGTGTCATTTTTTAATTAATCTCAGAGTCTTCATTCTGAAAAACAACTTATCTTTTGCTCCATCAAAACATGTAGAACATGGTTTTAAAAATATACAAACTATTTATGATAATACTTGCTTACATTTTAGTGATTAATTAATCTTTTCATAGTTAAGTTTAAGCTTTTTATATATCAAATATTATTTGATCTTGTTCAACTTCCACATTTTTACAAACTGCTTTTTTTTTTAGAGTGCATATTTTTTTTAATTATTTTGCATTATGTGACAGTTTCATAGGCTCTGGGAATTCCCCCACCCCTCCCTCTCCCCCTCCCCTCCCCCCTGGTGGATTCCTCCACCTTGATGCAGTATTACAGTTCAAATTCAATCAAGATTATTTTCTTGCAAACATATACCAAGCATAGAGTCCAGCTACTTATTGTCCAGATGGGTTGAACAGTTTCTTGGGGAGACCATTTTTGGTCCGAAGTTAGAGCTGGTAGAATATCATCACAGTCAATTAAGAGTCCCAATATAACATCAACAGCTGCAATATTATGGAATTGACATGGTTTTGAGTAAACAGTATGTTAAAAAAAAAAAAAAGCAAGTCCTAACCACAACCTATGATTAGCTCATTGACATTTCAATTTTAGTTTATATACAGGACCGGCTGCTATATACCTTAAAATGGATATAAGGTACCATTCAGCTGTCTCGTGTCTATTTCATTTTAGTATTTAGCCATTTGTTGTGTTGAAGTATAATTTTGCTGATCTTGGCAGATTTTAGGATAATCTAGACTGGCTTGTAACTCTAACAAGATATTTGTCGACATTTAAGGTGCAGAACATTTTTTTGGGGGGGGTGTGTGCAGGAAAATCCTCAACACCATGGTGAGGAGTGACTAATCTTTGTGTCCCACCCAGCTAGGCATGAGCCAATCCACGCCAGCTCTTTCCTGTCAGATTTCAAGCTCTATTTTCTGTTGTTTGCTCACTTTTAACAAAAAAAATCTTAAAAGATATGTTTATAGCTTTACAACACTTTCTTAGATTAGAAAAGAAAGAAAAATTTCCAAGTAGGTTTGTGAAGGTTTCCAGATATGGCTTAGGTTGGTAGATATTAGTAGGAAATACTCTGGCAAAAATATATGTTTGAGTTTTTAAAATCTTTATTAATCAGCAGAGAACAAATTTCACACATTTCATAGGTACAACTAAGTTTCCAATGACTTTTCTTAATCATTGGAAAACATTCTGTTTGTACTTGTGATATCAGCCTCAGATTATCTTTCATTAAACTTGGTATGCCAGGCATGGAAAACATAAAATTAATTGACCAAGACATACCCTCAAGAAGCTCACAGTCTTGTGACACAAAACATAAACAAATCACATTAATAGGATGTGCTCCTTGACATAATAGAGGTTGCACTGCCAGATAGAGGAATACATAGTGGATGGAGTAATTGCTATTTTCATGAATCAGAGTTTCACAAATATTGTCCATGTATCACTTCCATAAAATTCTCTTGTGGGTGAGGGAACAGAGATATTAAAATGCAGATTTTGGGCCTTACCCTAAGCCTACTGAATCACACTCTCTAGAGATAGGGTTTAGATACCTATTTCTATAACAAGGCTCCTAATGATTTTCACCCACACTAGAATTTGAGAATTGCTGCCACATATTTTCTCCAATGATGCCTGGTAACCATGTTGAACACAAAACCAGCTGCAATGAGCTGGTTTACAGCTCTGCAGAGTCACAGGGGAATTTGGATGGTCGTCATTGCCATGAGCCACACAGACCTGATAATTCAAAAACTGAAAATAGAGCACCACAGTTCCCCCAAGCTACTTTTCAGATTTACAGCCAATGCTGTTGCGTTTTGAATCTAAATATTATTGTAGGTGATACACTTCACTGTTTTTTTTTTATTGTCCACTGTGAATTAATTATTTGGGAAAACAGTAGACTTCTGAGAAAGCCAGTCTCCTCCCACTGATACGCCACCTGTGGTTTTCATCAAGGTCACATGGCCATACTTAGTTCATGTTCTTGAAATTAAAAAAAAAAATTTAAAAAGGGAAAAAATAAACCTCCCTTTCTCTCACTTAAGTTCTGAAAACAGACATAAACTTTTCTGTCTCGTAAGGTGTTTATTTGTAAGATTCAGTTAGGGAACAGCTGCTAACACAGGCTACTCTACTCCCAGAGACCTTTTGAATTTTTTTCTCAGGGTGATTTATTCATTTTATGCCTATACACACTTACATTACAGTAGCCTCTCATTCTATTGTCCCCAAATTTAGTTTGCTTCAAAATATTCTATTTTCCTTTGTCTTCCATTGAATTGATTTCATGATTCAGCAGCACTGTCTGATAATATTCCTGAAGTAGCACGTTCATAAAGTCAATGTATTTATCGGGCCTGGTGCCGTGGCCTAGCGGCTAAAGTCCTCGCCTTGAACGCGCGGGGATCCCATATGGACGCCAATTCTAATCCCAGCAGCTCTATTTCCTATCCAGCTCCCTGCTTATGGCCTGGGAAAGCAGTTGAGGACGGCCCAATGCTTTGGGACCCTGCACCCACGTGGGAGACCCGGAGGAGGTTCCTGGTTCCTGACTTCGGATCGGCACAGCACTGGACCTTGTGCTCACTTGGGGAGTGAAACATCGGATGGAAGATATTCCTCTCCGTCTCTCCTCCTCTCTGTATATCTGACTTTGTAATAAAAATAAAAAGTCAATGTAGTTATCTTGGTTTATTGAATCAACAACAGAGTTTTGCACTGATAATACAAAGTGCATGGGCATTAGTGGAATACATTGTATATTCTCTAAGTCTCCTTTGTGTTCTTCATAGTTTCAAAAGATGCTTCTATGAATAAAAATTTCCTCTTTTTTTAACTCACTTCCATTTGAATAGGCCATTATATACGGTTGATCTGATTAACTTAATATCAATGATCTCTCATGTTGGGTGGATTTCTCAGCTGATCTGTTTTTCCAGATTCAATTCCTTGTCATCCCAGTACTAAGAACTGCCTGTCTTTGCTTGCTGAGCAAAAATGTTTGGGGAAGGGTACATGCAGATATCCTGCTCAAAATCTTAGAATGAATCTGTTAAGCCCATAAAAACATTTACTCTCTGTCTCTGGATTTAAGTTGCCCCAAAGGATGATGTATCCTTAAATTTTCAATGTTTTTTGCCCACTGGTCTCTAATGTGCACCCACTGTCAATTAAACCAGTTTTCTTTCAATGGCTTTCAAATACTGGGAACACTGTGCTCCTTCACTCTAGCAAACAACATTATTCCATCAAAACCATGTAATTCAGTCATTTCCACCTATTGGCAATTTAAGCAATTTGCAAAACTCACTCATTTTGCAAGATTCAAATACTGTGAACTTCCAAATGGCCTCATCCAAGATTTTGTACGACACTTGTTTCTTCCTTCCTTTCTTCCTTGCTTCCTTCCTTCCTTCCTTCCTTGCTTCCTTCCTTCCTTCCTTCCTTCCTTCCTTCCTTCCTTTTTTCCTGTATGTTTATTTTTATTTCAGATACAAACAGAGATCTTTCATGCGCAGGTTCATTTCCCAAAAGCTGGTAATAACTAGAGATGTGTCAGGATCAAAGCAAGAGCTGGGAGTTCAATCAGCGTCTCTCCTACTGGAGGCAGGGACCAAATTACTTAAGCCATAGCTTGCTGCCTTCCAGGATACCCACTAGTAAGAAACCAGAATTAGAAGTGAGCTGGGACTTGAAGCCAGTCATTAAAATATGGATGTGTACTCAAGTGTTAAATTAAATGCCCATTACCTTTCTCATTCATTTTGTACAATGTCAGTACTATCTTATTAACCGTGTGTGTGTGTGTATAATGTGATCTTTATTTAGTGTGCTTCCATGTAATGTATTAATTTTATGATGGAATTCTGTGCATTATTGGCTTAGCTGTCTGCTCCTTGTATTTTATTACCATAGGTTACTGTGTTGTGTGACACTGTGCCCAGCTCAAATCCAGATATAATCCGTGCTCGGGTAAGGATTGCATTGATCATGAAAAACAAGAAGAGAAATTGTTAAACAGGAAAACTTTTGACATTATTTCTATAAGGGTGATGACCAGTGATATTATTCAGAAAGTCAACAGCAACATTCATGAACCCCAATGTTCAAGTAATTTTTTTATCAAAGAAAATTATTTTTAAATATTTATTCATCAATATATCTCAAGAATATTATATTAGAGCACAATACACAGAAAAAAATTCTTGAATTACCTAGTGGGAATTGATCAGGAAGGACAAAACATTAGGGCAGACAAAAATGACTTGATCAGATGTATGGAAACAGGAACATTCAGATGTCATTTGGAGTTGTTTAATGTCAGCAAAACTTTGTTCCTATTGGCAACTTCCACCTCAACCACAAAGTAAAGGACTGAGCAGACTAGAACTTATCTGTTTTATGGAACTCTGTATCTTCTACAATGAGTGGCATATATTATGTTTTCACAGAATGTTTGTTGAAAGCTTCTTCAAGGTAACATGAAGAAGAAATGTGTTTAAAAACACAAGAGAAAACCTTTTTTCAGAACATTTTGAAAGACTGCAAAACATCCCTCAGAACAAATTTACGTGGAAGAAAACGTGTACATATAGCATAATATTGTAATTGTATATTGTCTAATAATGAGAGCAAGTTGATCATTTGCTGAAGCACAATGAAAAACATGTCAGTTACAAGGGTGCTGAAAAAAAAAATAGACAATTGTAGCACCAGAAACAGATAATATTACTATTCTACCTGTAGAAGAAAATCTGGATATATGACATGAGTAAATAAAAAGGGGTCCAAATCTAATTGATTCAAAAAATTCAAAATTTTCATTTAGTCTTCTTTGCTAAGATTCCACACCAAGTGAGCACATTGATATCATTATTCATGCTGTTTTGTTCAAAGCTGCTTTATTGATTTGTGTCCATGTTATCAGTATAGAATTTGCTGTCATCTCAGAGAGAACATTATTTGTTCACATAAGCTTTTCTATTGAATATTACATATTGTGAAAGATTTTCTCTCAGGTATTTTATGCATGTATAACAGAACAAGGTAAGCATAACTCGGAATGAGGGCCTTCATCACAGGTACTGCAAATTCAGCTTGAAAGGCCATGAATCAAAACAGGAGTTTACAGAAGTTTATAGTCACAGGTGGATTTAGTTTCTTGTAAAGTGTGGAGCTGTAATGACAATATAAGGCACTGTTTTGCATCTCTTGACGTTCTTTCTTATGGTGTATTGGTTTAATTTTATTTATTCTTTATCATCTTTTCACATATGGTTAAAAAAGATTGCTAATTAGGACACATCTCCATGTTGCACTTAATAACATTGGAAGAAATAGACATCCTCTATTTTTTAACTTCAGAAAAAGACCTGGATGGCCCTGCTGGAAGTGCAATTTCTATGAGCCGGTCACTGGCACACTTGAGTCTTATGCTTAATGTGGTCTTGGTTGCAGCCCTGCCATCATGACTGCTTCACTTGCTGTGTCAATTTCACATATACCGGCACTGAAAGATTCCACAAAGTGAGAGAGGAATTATTATTAAAAAAATTAAGCTGGACATTCAACACCCAGCTACAAATGCAACCAAATAGTGCTTCTGTGATTTCTAGCCTGGCAACATGTGAGGAAGGAAACACAGCGTAGCATAGAATGCAATCCAAATGAGATTGATTTTTATTCTGTGGCATAATGTATTAATGCATTTTACAAAGTTAGCCACAACAAAGCTTCCGTCATCATCTTTTTCTTCCTCAATAAGATTTTACCACTTCCCTGAAGAAGGTGGAGTCTAACTTCCCAGTCTACCCCATGCTCTTAATCTGGTCTGCAACCAACATAATACAGCAAATATAATATCATAATACTTCTGAAGATAGATTAAAAGTCTCTCAAGCCTTATTGTTTGGCTACATGTAGAATTCCTGATTGCCAGTTTAAACTAAGCCTGCCCTTGATATCATCCTGGTGCTGACAACATCCACATGAGTGAATTAATACGCTTTGCAATGCATCATACAACCCTGAATTTTTTAGCGCACGTAATGCTACTTGTGCTTAGTTTTATCACTAAAGAACCATTGACTAACGATTATATTGGATTTGGGGAATGACTTGATGAGTAACTAGATGTGAAAAAGTCTTGCACTGTGTAAAACTGTATATAGATAAAATGTCAAAATGAAGTTACATAGTAAATTTTGAAGCACTCCCCAAAGTAAATTGGAGTAGTTTGGTCAAAGGAATTTGTCAAACGTTATATCCCCTAGTAGTAGCCATTTGGCACTGTCAAAATGTAGGGTTGCCTGGACAAAATATTGAATGAATCTATTGAATGTTGGATCATAACAAATTCACTGCATGGGGAAAGGAATCAGGAATGAACATGGAAATAACTAAACATGCAGAGACTGGGCTTACTCCAAAGATGAAGCTTGAGTCAATAGCAGTTCTTCAGAGAAACAGATTGCCAAAAACTGGGGGAGTAAAGTCTGAGACATAGGTGGGTTTTAGTAGGAGAGTCAGAGACAGTAGGATAACCAGTTTGCTTTATCTGTGGTTCTTCGTTGATCTGAGACCTCTAACAGAACAATTTGTAATTATCAGGTCTGATTAATTCTTAATAGCTACATATTCCTCATTTTTTTAAAATTTTAAGACAGCCATGCTTGGTACTTTATGATAGAGCATATTTTCTTGTTCTATCCTGCATGATATCTTGGGATCC
Organism: Ochotona princeps; assembly: GCF_030435755.1. Taxonomy (NCBI): domain Eukaryota; kingdom Metazoa; phylum Chordata; class Mammalia; order Lagomorpha; family Ochotonidae; genus Ochotona; species Ochotona princeps. The sequence goes on from NC_080833.1 coordinate 65,772,906, forward strand.
AACATCTTACATTTTCCTATACTTTTGCAAACATAAAAGATCATTCATTTTTGAAATACATTTCTATATGTTTTGACAACCATATAATAGCAGGTATCCTTCGTTACAGATTCATATGGAAGAGATTCAGTGCCCTAAAATATCCCTTGTGATTTACCTATTCATAGAACCCTCTCCCCACCACCCTATGGCAACACTGATACCTTCGCTCTCTTTAAAGCTTTCCTTTTTCTTCTTATGTTGTTGATCCCATTTCTTTATTAATCGGATCCAGTAAAATTTCAATGGGGAATAACATACACACAGAAAAGTGTGCATTTCAAATTTGTATAATTTAATGTATTTTCACAAACCTTACAAACTTATGTAATAGCTCTCACATTATTTAATTAGACATATCTTCCGTACTAGAATCTTTGAAATACTCTTCTGATCTCTAATAGATATATTTGGAAATATTTAAGATTTCTCACATCGAACTCCGTCTAAGTCTGTAAGATAGCACTTTTAACTATAGTGCTCTTCTTAATTCTCATTGTTTTATTGTGTCTTTATTGATGAGTACTTAGATTATTCCAGTTGGGATCAATGATAAATAGTATTTTCACGAACATTTTCATCCATAGCATTTTGTCAACAATATATGTACATTTTTATTTGGGGCATCTAGGAATGGAATTACTGTGTTAAAAGATATGAAACTGTCTAACCTTTGTCAGTACTGCATGTCTCCATAGTGTTTTGACTTAGAATTTTCAGCTTCACAGTACTATGAGCACAAAACATATTCAATTTTATCACCTATCATCTATATCTGTTGTTTATCTGGCTCTCATATATTTTATGTGAACACACATATGTATGTGAAGATATATATATATATATATGTGTGTGTGTGTGTTTATATACAGATATATGTCGAGATCTGTGATATCATAATTTTTTGAAGTGTGGGACAGTATATCGTCTTTTTAGATTGATTTCGTTCACATAACGATGTGCTCTGAAGGCTCACTCACATCTTTATTCAACTTCACAGTTTATTACTTTCAGTTACTGAGGAGCATTCCATTGCATGGACATCCGGCAGTTTGTTTATCGGTTTACCCATAGAAAGACATCCTGATTATTACACTTTTTGTGATTATAAGTACAACTTTGATAAACATTTATACACAGATTTGGGAAGGTGTTATATTTTATATCAGTTTGGGAAATAACTAGAAGCTCAATTTCTGGATCATACAGTAGAATTGTACTTTGCTACGTAAATAAGTGCCAAACTGTTTGGCAGAGTGTTGGCTGAATAAATAAATAGGTTATTTTTCTGCATCTTTACCAAAAAGTCAATTGTAAATTTTGTGAATTTGAGCTGTTCTAAACAACACATTCTACGACCTCATTGTTACGATTTTACAAATGGTATTGAACAGTTTCTTTTATATGCTTACTTATGTATAGAAAATTAGGTATACATTGTGTATACCTAATTTGATGTGTCTGGACCATTGAACCATTTTGAAATTGGATTGTTGGATTTTTTATTGTTGTGCGTTAAAATTCTTTTTTATATTTTGGAAACAGTTTTTTTTTTTATAAAGAATGCTATTTATCATTTGGCTTTTTAATTTTCTTGAGACTGTAATTCAAAGAGAAGTTTTCAATTTCAGTAAGGTACAACTCATCAATTTTTTTGTCCTTTTGTTTATGCTATTCTTGTTATATTTAAAACTCATCACCAAACCCTAGATTATATACATTTTTCTCCTGTGTTTTCTCCCTGAAGTGTAATAGCTTAGCATTTTTCTAGTTAGGTCTGTTATCCTTTTTGAGTTTTTTTTTCCTTTAAGTTGTAAAGTTTGTTTCTAGGTTCTTCTTTTCTTTTTGTCCAATATGAGCATTCAATTGTTTCAGCATTGTTTGTTGAAAACATTTTCTTTCTTTATTGAATTGCCTCTGTACCTTTTATTATGTTGTCAATTGCATGTATTTCTGTGAATCTGGAATTTAGCCAGTTATACAGTAGGAGGACACAATATTTGTAAGACTTCGTAATTTAAGGGATCAATGAAATATTCAGTGGGTATACAGTATTTCTCAAGACTGATACAATGTTTCTCAAATCTTCGATCATCAATCACACATGAAACCATATATTATAGCCATATTTCATAGGCCAACAAAAAAGCTGAAGATCATTTCCCAGTAGTAAAGGGCAAAGAGTCATTATTTTCCTAGGGAAGGTTAACTCTATATAGTTACATCTATCTCTATATATGTAACATATCTGTAACACATAGTAACATATATGTGTAACTATATATAGTGATATATAAATTATGAATAAATATATATGAATAAATATAAATAGTTATATATATAGTTGTTTACTAGATTACCCCTCTTAGCATTTACCCCCAAGTTATTACAATGGAATAGTCATTGATTTCACAGTTAAAACCTATATGTTCTCATATGTAAATCATGAAATTACAAATGTAGGAAAAGGAAGAAAATAAAGTAACGTGATATAAAAGTATAATTAAAAATAGCAGTGGGAATCCTGTGTTTTGGGAGTAAAGATGTTTGCTGTATATAACTACTATTTTTATTAGTATATGATATAATTTTAAAATTCTGTAAATTTGGAATTGTACTTAAATATGCTTTCTCATATTGTTTCAGAAAGTGATCCACGAGTTATAGGTTTAAGCATTTAGTAACACAAACTCTTGAAACTTTTTAGTAAGAAAAATATTCAAACTTGTCAACCTCTCTACCTTAATATTTTAGTTAATGAATCATGTTTATATTAATGCAGATGACACTTTTTAAACATTTTATTATTATTATTATCATTTTATGATACAGTTCCATAGGCTCCTGGCATTTCCCTTATCCCCTCCCCAATTCCCCCCCCCCCACTGAGTTTATCATTACTAAAATATAGTTCTTCATACACAGTCATATGTCCATCATTGCAGGCATGGACAATGGCAGAGAGTCCAGAATCCTATTGTCAAGATATAGCACACAGTTTCATTGCAAGTCCATCTTTGTCTGGCAGTAGAAATGCATACTACATTGTATCCTCACATCTGGATGTTAGTCTCCATTTCACAGCTACTGTACATCCCCTTAAATGAAAAGTCATAATAAACTTTAAATTATTTATTTTTTATGATACAGTTCTTTAGGGTCAGGGATTTCTCCTTCCATCTGCTCCTATATTGTAAAAAAAGTTTAATCTTTCAACAACAGTCATAAGCCCATCATTCTGCTATTATGTATATCCTGACATTGTAGGTATAGAGAATAGTATAAAGTCCAGCATTTTAGTGTCAAGATATATCTAAGTTTCATTGTGAGTGCATCTTTCCTGAGGAATAGAAATGCCTACTGCAATCTATATCCACTTCATGGTATACTTATCTCCATTATACAGATCCACTAGAAAATTATATGCATATACATTCTTATCTATTTGTTTACTCATCTTGTATTTTGCATGAATATTAGACAGCACATATGATATTTTTCCTTTTGGGATTACTTTATTTCATTGAGCATAATGGTCTCTATTTGGGCCCATTTTGTTGCAAATGGTAGAATTTCATTCTTAATGGCCTCCATGGAGTAGATGTATTACAGGTTCTTTATCCAGTCCTCTTTCAACAAGCATCTGGGTTGTTTCCATGTCTTTACTATTGTAGATTGTGCTGCTGTAAATATAGGATTGTAGGGTTATTTTCTCATATGCACACATCATTTCTTTTGGATATATTCCCAGGAGTGGGATAGCTGGATCTTACGACAGATCAATTTTTAGTTTTCTTAGCACTCTCCATACTGACTTCATAGTGGTTGTACTAACCTATACTCCCACCAACAGTGAAGTAGAATACCTTTATCCCCACATCCAGGCCAGTAGGCATTGCTAGTAGAATTCTGAATGTATGCTAATCTCACTGGAGTTATGTGTGTAACCTCAATGTGATTTTTTTTTTGTATTTCCCTGATAGCTGGGATACTTGAACATTTATTTTTATGTCTATTATCCATTTGAATTTGTTCTTTCAGAAAAAAAAATCTGTTCATTTCCTTTGTGCATTTCTTCACAAGGTTGCTTGTTTTAATTTCTGAAACTCTTTGTAAATCCTGGATATCAGTCCCCTATCTGTTGTGTAGGGTGCAAAGATTTTCTTCCATTCTGTTAGTTGTTGTTTATTTTGTTTATCATTTCCTTTGATGTACAGAACCTTCTTAGTTTGATGTAGTCCCATTTGTCTATTTTGATTTTGACTTCCTATGACTTTTCAGAGAAGTCTTTCCCAATACAGGTAAATTTTAATAAGTAATGTTGAATAAAGCATTAAAGAAAATATCCTCATAGTCTTTTCTTCAGCAGATGAGGGATATCTTTCTAAAATAACTGGCAACTCTTTAGTTGGATAGTATTCTTTGCTTACAATAATATTTTGTGTACATCTATTTTTTCTGTGGTTGGGTTCACCATACCACCAAAGGGTCTGTTCACACGTTTGCGTTCATTTTTAATACTTCTGGCATGGCATATTTTCAAAAGTTTAACCAATGACAAAATGGCTATATATTTCAAACATAATAGTCCTGTAATCCCACCAAAAGTTATTTTGAGTTTTAGCCTGTTAATGTTAGCCTAATTGGCTTAAGGAAATGGAATGATTATTTCATCCAAAGGAAGGCGATTATTTCATCCATAACAATGAAGTAATAAATAATGCCTAAGACTTCATGATGAGATATCCAATTCACCTTGGTAGCCTAGCAGCTAAAGTCCTCAACTAGCGGCTAAAGTCCTCGCCTTGAATGTGCTGGGATCCCATATGGGCGCTGGTTCTAATCCCAGCAGCTCCACTTCCCATCCATCTCCCTGTGTGTGGCCTGGGAAACCAGTCGAGGACAGCCCAAAGCCTTGGGACCCTTAACTCATGTGGGAGATCTGGAAAAGGCTCTGGGCTCCTGGCTTCTGATTGGCTCAGCTCCAGCCATTGTGGCCGGTTAGGGAATGAATCATTGGCTGAAAGATTTTCCTCTCTCTCTCCTTCTTTCTTTGTATCTGACTTTCCAATAATTATTTAAAAAAGAAGAAAGAAATATGAAATGTTTATAGACTGTATTGCTTGGGTGGTTTCATAGAAAAACATTTTGAACACAGAATGCTACATTCTTCCCTTATTCTCTCCTGCTGAGTCTGTAGGGTGATTATGTCTGATTCAGTAGTCTGTGATACTCCCATCTCACTTGGAAGTGTTACAAATCATCCATTAAAAAGGAAGTTTAGAAGATATCATTGAAGGCTGTTTTAAAATCTGGTAGATGCTTCAGGGGAGGCATCCCTGAAAAGCACTTTCATTTAAAGTTTCTCTCGTTTCCTCACTAATTCATAAATTTATTTTCCCTTCAACATAGCTTCGTTATTTTGCTTTCCTCTTTTGACTACTGCTGTAGTGGAGCAGGAAACAGAGAAATGCTTAATGTCTTTGGTACTGCACATGTTTTTATCAGTTATTTTGTCTTGAAAACATGATCTGGTCCAGATAAAATGTTATCTTAGAGTATGACCTGTTTTAGCTTATATACTTGAAATTGGTTGCCATGGAAAGAGAAAGATTACACAATTTGGCCCACAGACTTTTGCAGTCACTGATTACAAAAATTTTGAAAAATTTCATTATGAACTTTTGATCTACTTCTCTATTAAATATTTGCCTTATTTATAACAGTCTACTATGTCGTAACACTGTTTTAAAACTTGAATCAACTACCAAGAGTTTTACCAAAAATGGAAATGATATAATTTTAGAATTGCTTGAGTGCAGTCATGTATTTTTCTGAATATCAGTTGATTCACATTAAGTTAGAAAATATTACACTACTGCTAATCTTCTCAAAAAATGATTAAAATAACAAAAATAAGTAATATGCTTTTTGACAAAGAGAAAATATGTTCATTTAAATTAAACTTAAAATTTATCTTTGAGAACTAACTAATTATATACATATATATTCAAAACTTAAAATTCTTTTTAACCTTACATATTTAGTGAGAAAAGATATCTGGAGGCTTTTATCCAGACTGTAGGTTTTACAAGCTTAACCTTGAATATATTTTAAGAAAATTTTTCTTGTGAAAACCCAACTATTTTGTTTTTTGTTGTTGTTGCTGCATGTTAATAAGGGTAGGACTTTAAAGTATGCACTGTGATAACTACATAGAGTAGAACTTCGGGTCTTTAGTCATCTAATACTTGTTCTATTCCATGTTTAATGAATGCCTTGATTCACCTCTCCATGAAGCTTTTGCAACCCATTTTGCAAAAAATGTCAAATATACGGCTGTGTTAACTGAATACAACTGAATATTATTTCATATACCAGATACTTGGCATAGTATTTGTTATAATACTTTATATTATGCAAAATTTTAACAACTCTACAGATACAATTAATAATTATGACTGGGCAATCATGGAAAGATGTGTAAATTGCGTGCTGATTTATAGGTTATTTAGTCACCTATATTTGTGAGGTCTGATATGGGGTGTTAGCATTGCAAGCTTTGGCTTAACTTTCTGAGCTACAACACAGGCCCACTGTGTATCTTTAAACATACATAGTTCTCAAAATACTTAAAAAATACATAATTGTCGAAATACATAGTAAAATAAATGACATTGCTTGACACTGCTATTCATCCTATAGTGGATTTAGGAATGAGGCCCATGTGGGCACTGGTTTGAATCTGTGTTGGTCTTCTTTTGATCTAGCTCCCTGCTAATGTGCCTAGGAGCGCAACTACAGATAGACCATGCTATTGACTTCTGCATTCATGAGGGAGAGGAAAGGAGACCTCTCTTTTTTCTGGCTTTGACCTGACCCATCCCTAGCATTTTTGGCCAATTATGGAGGGAAACAACTGACAGATCACTTTATTTTTCTACACCTCACTCTGTAATTCTGCCATTCAAATGAACAAATAAATATTTTAAAAAATCAATGCCGAATTTAAAAAAATTGCTTTCTAGATTTAGCTATAACAAAAATGATTTATTACAATATATAATTTTGTATTTTTATCATTCTTATTGCTTATACTGATTTGCCTTTTCTGTGAGTTGGTTATCTTTTAGTGAGGGATGCTATAGGAAACAATCCTTTGCAATCCATTTTTGGGTCAAATGTAGGATACTTTTGTGATCTATATATAATCAATAAGAGAATAAAATTTGCTGGAAGTTGCATTTTCTAAAAATGAACTCAATTAAATTCTGTGTTCTTGTGTGTTTCTATGCAATATGACTGTTGTTTTTCTTCCATTGAAATACAAGCTTTGCAACATGTTTCTGAGTGTGTGGATATACTTATATGGACTGTGTCAAAACAGTAGACCTTGCAAAGATTTTCTCAGCCCTGGAACAATGAAACTGACAATGTCTCAGGGCTATTGAAACCACTCAAGTAATATCCTCAGAACACTTTTCCCCCCCTTGGTGTCTCTAGGGTGTCATCAAAAGAGCACTCCCCGGGCCCGGCAGAGTGGCCTAGTGGCTAAAGTCCTCGCCTTGAATGCCCCGGGATCCCATATGGGAGCCGGTTCTAATGCCGGGAGCTCCACTTCCCATCCAGCTCCCTGCTTGTGGCCTGGGAAAGCAGTCGAGGACGGCCCAAAGCTTTGGGACCCTGCACCTGCGTGGGAGACCTGGAAGAGGTTCCTGGTCCCGGCATCGGATTGGCGCGTACCCGCCCGTTGTGGCTCACTTGGGGAGTGAAACATCGGATAGAAGATCTTCCTCTCTGTCTCTCCTCCTCTCTGTATATCCGGCTTTCCAAAAATAATAAAATCTTTAAAAAAAAAAAAAAAAAAAAGAGCACTCCCCATCCCTGGGTGCTGATATAGTGTGACAGCCAAGAATGACTCACTTCCCATACACACACACACACACACACACAGACTGAAACATGTCTTACCCACATTCCTCCATACATGACCCTCCACCCAGATCAGAGATCCACATGGGCATGCATTCCTCTCATCTATGTAAATAATACTAAAAATAAAATTTAAAGAAAAGAAAAGAAAAATATTTCTATTCATGCCTAAATCTAGATGAGCTTTGGGACTCATTGCTTTGACAGAAATGAACTATGAATTCAGTTTCTATCAAAACTCTTGAAACCTTAGTTATTTTGGTGGCTCCACCAAGTATCTTGGTACCCATTCTATGTGAATCCCAAATGATACATATGGGGAGACCTTTCTTGAGCACTTGATAAGCAAATTGCTTAGAGAATGCAGTGTACAGCTGTTCTATATCGCTGCAAACCACCTCTTGCCAGACTGTAATTTCATGAGAAACCCAGTGTGGTTAACACTCTACCATGAAACCAATGGAGATGTCAGATATAATAAATTAGGTTGCAAGGCCCTAGATGTAGAGAATATTTTTGATACACAACAAGAGATAGGAGGAGATAAATAAAATGTTCAAATTTTATTAAACAGTTTTAACCTTCATTTATGACTGTACTCTTGCTTTTCCTTTGATTCAATACTCTTATATGCTTTGTAGACATGTTATCCAGCTTAGAAGTGATCTATTTTTGTGATCCTTAAGTTCATTTTGTAAGAACTTTTTGTACATACAATTATGTGTGAAATCTACATCCTGTTCAAGCCAAAAAACATATATGAATCCATTTACCTTATCTGATTATTCTGAAAATGGAAAAGTACCAAGAAATAACATTGTATTCTTCCTTTCAAGGAAACAGTTTTTGCTAGCAAGCGCGAGCTCCCCGATTGCTAAGTATTATTGGGACAAATTGAAAACAAAATATTTGGCTGTGTAGAGTTATTCAGCTTACTCAATTTTATGCAGGCAAATCTGCTCAGGAAAAAAAAAATCACACAATGACAAATATGTCTTACACTGCAGCATACAAACGAATAAAGATCTGTTTCTACCCGCTGAGGCATTCTTTATCAGAAGGATGACATACGCAGATGAGGATGGCAGATATCACAAAATGTTTGAATTTTAAAATTGGGAACTAAAATAATTCTGGGTACATTTGCCTCCAAAATTTGCAATATGTACTTTACTAAACACAGAAACTATAAATTACCTTTACATAATAAAGGAATCTTGTTGTTCAGGAAAGAAAGTCAAACATTTAAAGCAGAACTAGTAACAGGTAAAACCAAATGCAGTTTACATATGAATAACAGCCGTTTATTGAAGAGTATGTCTTGTTTTCCATTGCATTTCCTTTATTACATTTAAAAAGGTAATATTAAATGACTGATTTAGTTTTAAAGACATTATGGTTCTATTTTAAAAGAGCCTGATTTCTGTAGCTTTTTATTACAAAGATCAATGCAATGACGGCAAGGTATTCTGAAATAAATATAAAGTAATCATTAGCATCCCCCTAGAGCTCATTTATAGGGATGCATTGAAAATAGAATGCCCAAAGGTCATTGCTCTATCTGAACAATGCTTTAGAAAGACAATAAATATCAAGTTCATGCAAATGTCTGTAATATGAATATTTCAATAAAGATATAACAATATATTTAATTTTTAAAAAATATCTGCATATAAAGATATGCATACTTCATACTGGAAAAACACTAATTTAAATCAAATTGGAAGACATAACCCCCTTTCTGGACAGTTTATAGAGAACAGCATGGGATCTGAAATTCAACTCCACTCCAAAGAACCTATCAACAATTCGAAACGTTTCAAATTGTCTCTGATCATACTACCAGCTCCACAATGAAATGCAGTGAAATTCGCAGTTAGAGATTTTGGATGAAGGAGAATAGGAGTTTGAAAAGTGGATTGTTGGCATTGCAGAAAACAGCAAAAATCAACCTATGATTTCACTTTATTGTAATTTACTTTTGTTTTTACTGCTTCTTGGTTTATTTCAGAAATAACTTGACAGTGATAAAAAATGTGGAAATTTTCATTCCTTGCAAGTAGTTCCCGTATAGTTTTCTTAGTCTGTTTCACACTCATTGTTGATTTCTGCTCCACACATAAAACTGTTACTAGCATCCTGGTAGGTATCTAGTCAACGATTGTCTAGGCTTTAACAACAGGAAGATTGAGATGTCACTCACCATATGCCAAGCCCTGTACTAATTATCTTCCATATATAAAGTGATTCTATTTTCATGACAACACTGTGATAGAGGTCCTGCTTTTATTTCTGTGTCTGGATTAAGAAATCAAGGCATAACATTGTAATGGCTCGATTATACAGCTCACTGTAGTGGAAAAGCAAGTGCAGCCAAGGAGGTCTGCAGAGTCTGAGCTGAGCTACACAGCACTGGCCCGCCTTTCTGAAAGTAAAGTCCTAAGATGAGAGAGGTGATTGTTTATTTACACATTGCTTTAGGAGCATCTCAGAAATTGATCTGAGGGGGAAGATCAAATTGGGCAGCTTTGGAGGGTTGTGCAGAGGAGTTGGCGGCCCTTGAGGAACAAGAAGCAATGCTGTTTTGAATAATTACTTCCCTCACTTGGGTCACATAGGGTCTGGCAGAAAAGCCTCCTGCATTAGATTGAGTGAAAGATGTAGTTGTCATGATTGCCGAGTGGGCTGAAGTGACAGAATAAATGGCCTCAGTAGCAGAGTCCTCTCTCCAGGAGTCAGAATGCACAGAAAAGCAGGGGAATTTTAGGGTAATTTGAACAATATTTGAAGCAGTGGCAACACATGGTTGTTTCTTCACAGCAGGTAGAAGTAGCAGGGAGTCTGTTTTAGGGCTCTGTTCTTATCACCTAAAACTTCCAAAGCTTAACTGACTGCCAGGATAATTAACCCCCCTGCATACTGGAAGTCCTTTTAGATCCACTTCGGATACATTAAGGAAAAGAAAGAAAATAATCATTTTCAGGTTGAGCAGCTTGGCCCTTAGATGCTGATATATGGCAAATTGCAGCCCAATAGGAAATGAAACCACATTTCTTAAGGACAATTTTGAAAGAAGCCTATTATTTTTTCCCTTATTTTGGAGTCCATAAAATTATAATATACTTTATAGATTTTATTATTTACAATGCCTCAAAGTGGGAGGTTGGAACTAGAAATATAGTGCATTGGCACAGGAAGAGATCTGTTGCAGCTAAACTAACTCTCATTTTACATTAATCATAACTATCACGTAGACCTATGATGTGTAATGTCTGAATGAAACAGAGTGAATTGTTCTGAACTCCCAGATTGCCTACCAGTCTTAGTTCCTGCTGAAGCCATGAATCTTGGGTAAATAATTTTTTGCACTTTAAGGAAAATACTCCTTGAGCTCTGTGGATCTCAAAATTTGTGGTTTAGTTTTCATTGAATATTTACAAGAAACAACAACCTTTACAATCTAAGAGAGTTTTGAAGTTTTGGCTTATCAGTGAAGGTCTGCATTCATTATAACGAGAAAAACACTGTTAATTTTTTATCTTTTCAAGATCAAAAATCAGGCCAGGTTTCATAGAAACAGTATTCAAAAGCTAGTAAAATCTTCTAGTATATTGTTATTAATATGTTATACTAATGCAGATTGTATAGCACCTTTATAATTTATTTTCTATTTACAACATAGAATAATATGTAGATAATAAAATTAATATTGAACAATAAAATGGAATATTAATTGGCTAGTTTGATAATTTTGTATATTTCCATGGGTTGAAACATTGCATTTTACCTCATTAAAATGCACCAATATTTTAATCAATTTTTTGAAAATAATTATAAGATATACCTGTTCATTTAAGAAGTAAGAAAAACAAGTCACAGAGATGTTTTCAAATGTGATCTCCTATTATTTGTTTCAGTGTGATGATTTGATTAGAAAAATGTGGATAATACATGTTTGTTGTAAATAATTGTTTGAAAATGTAAGGATAGGCAATAGAGTTCAATGGGGGGAATGACAAGCGAAGAGAAAGAGAAGAAAAACACTTCATCTTAGAAAAATTATGCTACTTATTTCAAATTTCTTATGCATTAGAAAAGACCTGCTAAAGTGTCCTGTAAGAATGCATGCCGTGCTTCCTCCATTTCCAGCAAACATATTGTGGATATGATTGCTGTACTTTGCTATTAAAAATTTGGAGCTGTGGACCAGGCCCTGAAGGGGCAGGTAGCAGGGGTACTAATCCAGCTACTTTCAATTCCTTCTTGAAGAGTTCTGAACAAGTTGAAAATTTGCATGAAATACAGAAAGAACAAGGCTTTGAGTTTTAATATTAACATTGCAATACCCTAGATATGTGGCAATAGGCATTTTTCACATTGAAGAATGAATAGATTTGTGTGTGCTATTGTAAGAATTAAGTGAGATAATTTAATTTAGCAACAAAAATCTGGGCTGAATTTTAAGGAAAGAATCTTGTTTTGAAGTGTTATAACTATTCTCTTGTGTTTGTAATGTAAACCTTGGGAGATATATTTTCATTTTATTATTATTTTTATGATACAGTTCCATAGGCTCCCTTTACTGATTTGTTATCTTATCATAATAGTACAGTTCTTAATAAGCAGTCCTATGTCCATCATTCTGCTATTTATGTGTATACTGATATTGCGGGCATGGACAATGTCAAAGAGTCCAGCACCCTATTGCCAAGATATTTTTCACAGTTTCATTGGGGAGTACATCTTTGATGTGAAAGTACAGATGCATACTGCATTGTATCCTCACATTGGGATATGATAATCTCCATTAAACAGTTAATACATATCCCCTTATGAAAAGTCAAAAAAAGAGCAACAATGGGAAGGAAATAAAAATTTAAAATGCCATGAAGTTAAATAATATGTTACTGAATGATTAATGTGTTGCTGAAAAATGACACAGAAACTCAAGAACCTTCTTGAAGAAAATGATGTTACTGCATGACCTACAGGTCAGTGAAGAATTTAATATGGGGGAAAACTGTTTTGAAGAAGTGAAAACAAAAACATCAAATCCATCAGCGATAGTTCCCACTGATCTTTGTTGGTGGGATGTGTCTCCTGTGGACAATAGGTAGATGAGTTTTGCTTTTTGATCCAGTCCACTAATCTGCAATTTTTTGATGAGTTTAAAACATTTGCCTTCATGTTTAATATGGATAGGTGGTATTTTAGTCCTGTCATTTTAATAATGGATTATTCATTGTCTGATTTAGTCTTCTCTTGTCATTTTACTGGAATGTTCTCCATATTTGTCTTTGAGTCTTGTAGGTGCCAGTCTTTTCTCTGTCAAGAGAACATCTTTAAGTACCATTTGTAGGGCAGGTCTGGAAGAGGTATATTCTTTGAGCTTTTTATCACTATAGAAGGATTTTATTTCATTTTCAAACAGAAAGAAAAGTTTTCTTGGATATGTTATCCTGGGCCAACAATTATCTCCTTTAGAAGCTCTCCTGGCCTGTAGAGTTTCCTGTGAGAGGTCAGTTGTGAATCTGATTGCCATTCCTTTGTATGTCAGTTGACTTTTTTCTCACATGCATATTTAAGCATATTTTTCTTATATTTGACTGAAAAGAGCTTGATTATCATGTGTCCTGGTGATGATCACTTTTGGGTAATCCTACTGGAAACTCTAAGCCCCTCCTGGATGTTGTTTTTCAATTCTTTCTCCAGGTTAGGGAAATTTTCATATATTACTTCACTGAACACATCTTTAAACCCAAAGTTTCTTTTTGCACCCTCTTAAATTCCCATAAATCTTATATTTGGCTTTTAATGAGTTTGATCCTGGCTTAGCACATACAGCTTGCTGCTATCCTTCCAGTCCCACAGCCTTTGAAAGACTACAAAAAATGACAACAAATGTGGCCCTGCTGGGGCTCTGAGCTGCTGCTCCATCTACTTCTGATCAAATCAAATGAATCAGCAAGATGGGCAGTTCTTTGACTAGGTTCACCTGCTGAGCTCCTGGGGAACTCCCCTTCCCACCTGACTATTGGTGGAGATTGAATAACAACTTGCTGACCACTGCTGGGGTATCTGGTCACTGCAGTGCCACTCCATTGTCTCTATTGCTTCCCCAAGTCCATGGGTCTCCAGGTACCTCTCTGCTGTCAGAGTGCCCTTTTGTGTTTCCTGGAATCTGCCATCTCCATTTCACCCTGGCTAATAATTCTTTGTCTGTTTAAACAAATCCTTCCCCTCTTCTGCCATCTTGATTCTCCAAAACTTGGAAGTTTTAAACATGGAATTCAAATGATGTCTTCACAATGATACTTTCTTTTTTTTTTAATCTATTTTATTGTATTGTTGTTGACAATCTTTACATAGTTAATTACAGTTAAAGGAAAAAGAAGAAAAAAAAAAGGTTCAGGGGGATAGGGAAGTGGGTAATGCTATTATGTCCATATTGTTTCCATCATGTATCTGAGGTAAAGGGGGATATTGAGGGAGAAGCCCCACCCGGTTTCCCGCCCACCCTAAGTCCCGGATGTGGGGCATGCTCAGAGATATGTGCTCAAGTGGTGTTAATAGTTCTCCAGTTATGAATCGCTGCCAGTTTCGCTCGATGAGGTCGTCCACTGATTGATATGGTCCATCATAAAGTCTCCGTTTGCCCCATATTTCGCTGCCAACATATAGCTGAGATGAATGATTGTCCTGTTCTGTCTTGTTGTTGAGAGGCACTCAACAACATCTGTGAGGGCTGGATGGTTGAGTTGGTTTGATAGAACTAAGCTTTAATACCCATTGACAAGTACCAGAGCCAAATGGGATGGGGGACAGACTGGTCTTCTGCTACACATACTGGCAAACCAGGGTAGGGGGCGGGCCTGGTGGGGGTTATTGTGGGTTGCCCCGACTAGGCTGAAGCTCCCACTGGTTGATGTAAGGGCCGAACCAGACTGGACTGCAACACCCATTGGTTCCAGTGCAACTCGGGACCGAAAACAGAACCAACACAGCAATTGCAACCACCAGCAGATCGGGGTGATGGACTGTGCCGGGCCCTGTGCTTGCTAGAACATACAAGAAACTAATCTGGGAATACCTCAAAGTATCTTTGGAGATCTCCCCAATCGAACTGCAGGACTCAGAACTCTAACCAAGAAAACACAATGATACTTTCACAAAGACACCCATGCTAGCTGTGTGTTTTGTGTTAAAGCTGTAGTGACTGGGAGAATCAACAGTGATCACATTGATCACAAGCTATCCTTGGCAGGAAGCGTGAATGATGGAAAGAATTTGCATAACACATCTAGGCAGTGGGAAGACCTGAACATTGTGCTGTTCTTCTTGTGCTTCTGTTGAATTCATAATTCATGTCTTCCTCAAAGATTTCATCATGAGGAATTCAGGCAATAAAGAGTCATATTTTTATGGCATTGAAGATAGGTATAATTAGATAGAAACTATAAAAAATTAGGAAATGCAGGGTTATTGTTTCATTTTTTAGATGATTTATTTATTTTTATTTGAAAGTTAGATATTACAGACAGGAAGATCTTCCGTCCAATGATTCACTCTCCAAGTGGCTGCAATGGCCCATGCTGCGCCAATCCGAAGCCAGAAGCGTCTTCCTGTTCTCCCACAAGTGTGCAGGGTCCCAAGGCTTTGGGCCATCCTTGACTGTTTTCCCAGGCCACAAGCAGGGAGCTGGATGAGAAGCAGGGCTGCCATGATTATAACCACTGTCCAGATGGGATCCCGGTGCATGCAAGGTGAGGACTTTTGCTGCTAGGCACCAGAATTGGTAATTGTTTCATTTTAAAAGCTGATATTGAATAGAAAATAACTAAATAAATAATACCCTGCCATTTATTCTTGTGAAGATTTAGCTGCTGATATTTATTATTCATTCTGTGGAGTATTTGTTATAAATTCTATTGTATTTGCAATGATTAGATGTTGCATCAAGTACGTAATTAACATGTAATTAAGAGCAATAGTATTTTTTTAATTAGGGGATTATTATGCCTCTAGTTAGTAAAAAACTTTCATAGAATCCAAGAATATATAACTCCTTGATCTTGATTTATATCATCTTTTGAGGACAAGTTTAATGTATTGAGTTCTTTGAATCCTTTGGCTTCCTATAATCTCTCTTCTGTTTATGGAGAAATAAAGAGATTTGTAAATTAATATTTTTTATTAAAATTTGAGATCTATTTTGTCTGTTTGGGGGTTGAATCTCAAATTCTAACATTTATACAACTCACTATCAAATGAGAAAATGGAATGAGGAATAACAGCCAGTTGGAAATTAACCATTACTTTACTAGTTTGGCAAGCTCTTTTTAAATTCTCAAAGAAAGTCTTTTCTGAAAAAAACTGAGTTGAAGCATAATATTAGTGCAAGACAAGGTAGGTGGTCTAATTCATGGGCTGCTCCACTTCACCTATTAGAGATGACGGGCTTGTCCTTCCTTTAATGGTTAAATGTATGACTTGTTTGAAGCTTGTTCCAGGGGTCTTCCAAAACAGAAGACATGAAGCAAACACACACACACACACACACACGATTGTCCAGAGTGCCCAGATATGTTGTCACACCAGACATGTGGTCAGAATGCAGAGATGACAAGTGATGCTGATTCAAAACAAACAGATACCTGCCACTGAAGAAGAACAAAACTATGTAAAATAAATGCACTCAGTTTTGGCTAAAGAATCATGATTCAACTAATATGAGTCTGTGCAAGGTTCCTAGAGAAAGATTTATTGCACAGGTAGATGTTTTTCACAGCAGTGGTTGTCACAAAGCAGAAATTTCACAAATAGAGAGTCAGAAAGACCACAGTAAATTTTCAGAAATGTAAGAAATTTGGTACAACTAACCTTCACAGGGCAAAAATGAGAATTGATGGGATAAGTAGATAGCAGAAGGTCTTAAATGCTATATTAATATGTATATGTTTTATCTAAAAGTATCTGTTGGGAGGCTAGGCAAAAACAAGGCATTGGTGGGAATTTGGCCCAATTGCTACATTACCATTTAGATGCCTACATCCCGTGTTGCAGTCTCTGGGTTCAAGGTCTGGTTTTATTTTCAATTCCAGTTTCCTGCTGCTGCAGACTCTGGGAAATACTCTAGCTCATGGCTCAAGTAAATTGGTGCCTGGCATTTGCGTTATCCAAATTATTTCTGGGCTCCTGGCTTCAGCTTTATCTAGTCCTAGCCATTGTGAAAATAGGGAACAAACCAGCACATGGGAGTTCTCCGTTTCTCCATTTGACCTCTCAAATGAATAAAACATAATAAATAAAAAATAATAAACAAATAAAACAGCAAAAACACACATTAAAGTTAAGTTTTTTTCTCATGATATGGGTAACAGTTTGCTTCTAAAGACATCATTACATAAATAGTTTCATAGCATTAGGTCCCTGTGGCTTATATCACATGTTATGATAAAGCTGGTGGCTTAAACCAACATAAATTTACCCTAGAAATCTAAAAGTTGAAAATATTAAATGGATCTAGTGGTGCTAACAAAGGCATCAGCAAGGCTGATGATCTGAAGGCCTTGGGGATGAATTCACTACCTTACCGTTTTCAGCTTCTAGAGGTCTACCTGTATCTGTGGCTTGCATACTCCATCATTTGGAAAGTCCACAGAGGTTGCTAGGATCTATCAGGTTGCATCACACGACTGTCTTCCACTTCCTTTCTTAGAAAGATAGTTAATATCTCAACAGGTTCACCTGGACTAGTCAGGCTAATCTCTCCCTATCAAGGCTAGCTAATGAGCAACTTAAGTTCCAACTGTAAGTCTTGCCATGAAATTTAATATAGTCACAGCTTCTGATGATCAGGGCACAGACATTTTTGAAGGCTCATTTTTCTACCAATCGCATACAGTTGAATAATAATGATTGAACAGATTCGTTTTTCAGTCTCAAACTCCTGCAGCACTGTTGTGTAATTATGACAGTAATAGGTCCTAGACTTACCATGTAAGGAATTAGACAATGCAATGAAAAGTTATTTTCATGAATCCTCTATAATTGCAAAAGAGCTATGACAGAATGCTCAACTTTCTTGAGGAAACAACACAGCAAAGAAGTAATACAATTTCTTGGTATAGATAACATTTTATTTGTTAGAGCAAGATTTGACAGAACTTTTTCAACAGCTGGATAAATTAATTTAAAATCATAACATTTAGTGTATAGGCACAGTTGCATAGTTTCAAAATAAAACTATTCCCTCTACATCTTAGTAAGATTTCAAGGCAGAAGATGCACAATTAAGCAGATATGCTTTAATAGATAGCAAAGACGGTCAGAAACTGGATACACTTTAAAATAAAAAGCTGCATTTTCTCAGTAATCTTTTGTTATAAATAATATTTCTGAATGCGTACACTTCCGAACAGAAAAATGTAATTCAATTTATGGATACTTTCATATTTACAATGCCCTTTTAAATTTTTAAATTAAAAAAGAATGTTGCCATGTGAACTATTAATTTCTAATTTTAAAGTAAAAAAGAATTCAGTGCAACAGAATATTCCCTACATTAATATAACAGAATAGATTATTTCAACTCTATGTACACAAATGTTCCATCTAGAAATGAAATTAAATTTCGTGAAATTTTTTCCATGAAATTAGTTCCTGTAATTAGGTTTTGTGGTATTCATGTTTTATCGATTAAAGTCTCAGTTTGTAAAAGAAACATAGAAACAACAAGTAGCTCAAGCCAATGTTAACTTCCAAAGATATGTTTGATTTTTAAAAATTTGTGTTAGTCAAAAATTAGATAACAAAGTGGATAGAGAAAATTGAGGTATAAATTGTTTCAGTAGAAATTTAAATTCAGAACAATTCAAAAAATGCAAAGATGTTTATTCAATGCTTTATTATATCTCAAAAATTTCTCAAGTAGAAAAGAAAGCAAGTTTTTTCAAAATACATCATGTTGTAACAGCCATTTCCTTTCTACTGTTTTGTTTTCTTCTCCTTCATTCTGTGTCATTTCTCTTTCTGAAAGAAGCTCATTACCAGAGCAGTGGTGGCAAGTTTCAAAGGCAACATGAGTCATAACAATATCAAGACCATGCTTTCCTGCAGGACATTCATGTATTTCTGTGTTAGAAACAAAATCTTTCCTTGGGCGCAGTGATATCACTCCTGAGAAACCAATTACTTTCTGAATATCGGCAATACTGTTTTGACATAACTACGTCATGGAGGGAAGAGTGAAATAACTATGTGGCACATACTTTTACCTCTTATTTTTACAGTTCTTATACTATAAATATAAAAACAATTTTGAAGTATTTTGATTATCTGGTAACTAATAACTGGATAATTTGAGTCACTTCTTTACACTTCTAAACTATTTAACTAGTCATTCATAGCTTGTCTTTTTAATATTTGTGCAGCTATATACTTAGTTTTCTGTGTTTACCGTAAACAGCCAAAACAACAAGGGACATTCTTGAACAATCTATAATATTCCTCTTGGATCTTAAAGAAAAAGAAAGACAGAAATGTTAAAAAAACATGAAAATCAGATAAAAATATGTTCAAATTAAAATAACTATTATGTATATTTTTCTAAGGGATTATTATTTTCTGTTTGTCAGAATATGATAAAGTTTAGATACTTTATGCTGACATTTCTAAACAGCAAGTTAACTGTAACACTACGTATTGCTAAAATCAAGTAGGTGTTCTGCTTCTTTGGTGCTAAAATAATTAAATTCAATCAATAAAAGGAAGAATTCATGAATCTATGGAAACAATTATCAATGCAGCAGGTTTGCTATATGAAAATACAGTAGAGTTCATAAAAATAGTTGCTTACCTTTCTAGATAAAACACACAGAAATAAGAAAATGAACATCCCCTGGAAGGCATTGCTGACTGTGAAGAGGTAAGCTGTAACCACCGATGCATGTACAACATGGAGAACCCCAAAGATCCAGGTGGTGCCAAGCAGGAACAGGAGAGCCAGGGCTCCCCTTGCACAAGACCTAGGGGTGTAGGAAGTGTGTCAGCTAAGAATGCTGCTTATATTTCACATCCCCCCAATCTGCAGATTGCAGGAAATACAATTTTGTCCTAACCAAAATATCTTATAAAAACAATGATTTGAAAATTTGAATTGCAGTAACATGGGATAGCCTTAAGGGTATGCTACCGCACTGTGGCAGCCAGGTGTTTCCAAAATCAAAGTCTCATTATTCAAACATTCTGTTTTAAAAGAAATTTCCTTAATCTTAAAATATTTCCATCTGATATGTAGTTCAGTAAAAGTGCTTTAATTTCAAATCTACCGCTGATGTAAATTCCAAAGATAAGACGTATCTCTTAAGTAATGTTTTCATTGCGAAATCTTGAAAAAGACACCAGGCAGACCTGTGTCAGCACATGTCCAAGACATCAAAAGAGAATTCTGCTTTCTTCTCGGGTTTAATAAGAAGAAAGTACAGAGTACAAATTATAATTTGTGTTATATGGATTTCACAAAATAAATTCATGTCAGGATGCTGATCTCTAAAAAGTTTTTAAAAAGTGCAGACACCTACATATTTTTATCTGATTGCCTTGTACTTTGGGAAATCAGTAATCGGTTCTGCAAACTGAACACATTGACTTGCAAACTGAGCAGCTAATAATTATTTTCACTTACTTTTAGACCAATACTCTTTACTGTAGCAGATATCTTATGGTGAACAGCCAAAATGAGTAATTATCAACTTTATTAAAACCAACACACTACATGAACCTATGAATGGTGAGAACTAAAAGAAAGTGATCAATCAAGCAGTTGCTAAATCCCAACTATAAATCTTGTGTAAGGTAGTGAAACTACAAGAGTTTCCCCAAGAAACACAATCAATTGTCTCTGATATCCCCTACTGTATATTTCAACTTGTCCAAATCATTACAAGGTCTCAGTAAATCTGTTTTAAAGAAGGTATTAGCATTAAAAATCCCAGCAACATATAAACTAAAAATCAAAATAAATAAATAAATAAAAATAGAATTTGTTAAGCTCTGAGAAACACTGTTTACCAGAAAAAAGAGACAAAAGAATAAATCACTTAAATATACTTCTGCTTTCAAAGGTGAGAATGTTTCAAAAACTGTTTCACTTACCTTTTAATTTTTTGTGAGTCTTATTAAATATAAATACTACTCTTCAGTGAGCATTTTAAACATGATAGAAGACAGTGTGAAGCAATTATGGAAAACAAAAATTCTGAAATATATTTGCTCTTTAATTCATTGAGGTTTTCAATTACTAATGATGTCAAATGAAAACTTTACCTTATATTCTCATAGCAACTGACTTCTGGCTTCAATCCTGCAGTGTGACGGAAAACTTTGTATATGATAACTCCAAATGCCAAGAGATTTACCTGGGAAAATATTTAATTTTGAAGAAGAGTAACTGTAACAAATTCAATATAGACAAAGAAAATAACAAACAGTAAAAATTTTGATCAGATCAATGCCAAAAAGAAATCATTGCATCTGAAATTTAAATCCTCCATTAGATCTAGGCAAATAAATTTGTAACTGATCTTTGCAATATCACTGAAAATTGTTGGTACATATGATAATAAATTTTGCCAGATTTTGTTAAGCAACCTGTTCAAGGAATCATCAGATGTTATGATCACACCCACCAACTGATAAGTATCTTCTGCTGCCATGAATATGTTTTGTACATACATTAAGATAAGCTTTTCTTAGGAAAGCTTCACAGGCACATAGGAAAATCAAATTTTGTTCAACAAATTATATAGTGTTCCATTGTGGACAAATGCTGGTGTCCCTTCTATTCATCCTTTAATAATGTAAACAATGTAAAAATATAAAAGAAATTAGTAATCTCAACAAAACATCTGCAGTTATTGGTGTTGGCAACATTTTTAATCTGCTTTGCTTTTGTGTTTTTCATCTAGTTTCTCCATTAATATTTATGTTAAGATTTCATGTTGATTGGAAATAATACAAATTTATGGAAATGCTTATTTTTATCTAGATTAAGAATTTTGTAGTATGTTAATGAACAAAACAGGCAAAGTATTTTGATCTCATCGATTCTGCTAAGAAAACTGATAAATGCTATCAATTCACAAATTTAGACTGAGAGAAGAAAGGGAACATGGATTGGAATATTATTTTCCTTAAAGCTTAGCACTTATGCCAGGACCTGATGAAAGACAATGGATTAGCTGGTTAAATAAAGAGGGAGACTTTCATGAAGGACAATGCCATAGAAAAGAGCCATGAGGTGGTAGGGAACTAAAAAAAAAAAGGTGAGATGTGAGATGCTTTCAAACAACTGACAAAGGATCCTTGGATGTAGTGCATCAAAAGAACCATAGCATGAGATGCAACTCAGATTTCACCTTAAGAGCAAAAAAAAAAAAAAGGGGGGGACTGCTTTATTCAGACTTCATCCATGTAACTGCAAGCGTTTTGCTGCACAGTGCTTATAATGAGAGATGCCTACTGCAAAAGCAAGTGCAACACAACCCGTAAGTGCTATCAGTTGTTTGCGTAATGGGGTGAAGAAAGACAGGGTAAGTGCTCTAAAATATATTTCTAAGCCAGTCTTGAACAAATAGTAGGAAGAAGCAAGCTCGATACAGAGAAATTAAGTATTACATGGGAGCTCAATGACCTACGTGCTCTTACTTCCCAGGCGATAACCCCCAGTTGATTCAAGTATTATTTCTCCCTAGGCCCTGTCTCCTCCACCTAGATAAAAACTTGAAGATACAACCTTTCATTCTTTCCTTCAATAGATTTTTGCTGTAATATTCTGAATGTCAAAAACATTGTTTGTACCAGCAATGTCAGGATAGACTTAAATAAAAGACCGATGGACTTATGACTGCTTATGAACGACTATACTATTGTTATAATATAGAGAAAAATCAGTTTTGGGGTGGGAATTCAGAGAAGGAGTGTAGAGAAATTCCAGATCCTATTGAGTTGTACCATAAAATTCAAAATTTTAAAAATGTGAACAAAAAAATTCAGTTACCACATGTTTCCAGTCCATAAGGATTATTTATCATCCTACTTTTCATCTCTGCCTCACAAACGTATTGAAAACATGACTATTACATTCCATCTTCATAGCTATCCATCCTGAAATAACCACATGGCGCATGCCCTGGGCTAGAACAGAAACAATTCATCTATCTGCTGTCAACTCTGGCTTACCATAATCTGTCTCATCACAGAACTTGGACTCGTCTCATTAAATTTTAAATTAGACTATTTCCTTATTCAAAAGCCTTTATTCAGAATTAAAGTAAAAAATCTCACCAATGCCTTTTAGATTTGAATGATTTGGTGACTGCAGTACCACTTCCCTCGAATTTTACTTCTCTAATCTTTGAATGTTCCATTCTGTTCAACTTAGATTCTGTCCTCCCTCCAGGACACTGCTCATTCCATAGGCCATTTGTTCTTGTCTGCCTTAAAGATATTCCGTTGGCCCATTATCATATAGCACCTTATCTACATACTGCTTCCCAGTGAACAATTCTTCACAAACTTAACTGATAAAATCGAGGATAGTTTAATTCTTTGGAAATTTAGAGAATGCTGAGAATTCTTTGGAAATGTGGATAATGCAGATTCTGTATGCCAATATTTACTGAGGTGGGTGGAGAGATGAGAGAATGAGACAGGCATCAAATTTCCCATAGATTGGTCTGCATCAGGGCCAAAAGCTGGAAGTTGGGAATGCAGTCTAGGTCATTCATATGAGTTAACAGGAGTCACCTGCATGATAATCTAAGCCTTTTAGGGTTTGTACTGAATGAAAGGTAGAATTAGGAGGCAGAACTGAGAACTGAATACAAGCTTGTTAATCTATGTTTTTCTTAACTTGCACTTTAATTTGTAATTCACTCTACAAATGTCCACCCCAAAAGTCTTCTTGATCTGGCATGAATAAGGCTTTTCTGGATCCATTCTCTACTAGCTTTTGATCATGAAGTTCAGTGTCTGTCCTCGTGGAATCCAATTTTAGCAAAAGTCCAGCTAAATCAATGTAGAATCTGTCCACCACTGAGTTTTGATCTCCCTGGCCTGCTGTTCAGCAAGAACCTTGCAAAACCAGATTGGCAAGAATTTCCTTTACCCTTGGTGTCTCTTCTTAGTAATTATTCCGTTACCTTCAATCAGAATTTTGGTTGTAAATCCTCAGCTTGTCTTTATTGCTTTGATTTGAGCCAATCTTTCTCCCTGTTTAGACACTTTAAAGCCAATCTCTTATCACTGTTTAGAAATCGATCTCAATAGTCTTTTACAGTTTAACAAGCTTCATAAAAATTTCAATTTATTTTCCAAACAGAATAATACTACATGGTTTTTCCAGGATAATAATTTTGTAAAATAATTCAGGACAAACTTTTCTTTCTGTTATCCTACATATTTAAATAAATGCCATTGGATAATACATTGCAGAAATTTTGAATAACTGGCAAACATCTGCATTTTTTTTCCTTTTACAATGTTTAAATGATCTCCTTAGCCACAAATACATGCACAACTTTACATCTTGTGTTCTAACAGAGTTTAAAAGCTAATTATCATGTAAAGGCATTTAAGGCGTATGACTTTTTGTATTTAAATGCTGAAATTTAGTGCAATTTTGTGGTATGGAAAAGTGTATTTTTTTAAAGAGGTATGCATTGATTTGAAAGGCAGCATAACAGAAATAAAGAGAACACAAGCAAGAATGGGAGAGGGGCCTAGTATGGTAACCTAGTGGCTTAGGTCCTTGGCTTGCATGCACTGGGATCCCAAATAGGCAACAGTTCTAATACTGGCAGCCCTGCTTAACATTCAGCTCCCTGCCTGTGGCCTGGGAAGTCAACCAAGGACAGCCCAAATCCTTGGGACCCTGCACTCCCATGGGAGACCCAGAGCAGGCTTCTGGCTTCGCATCAGCGCAGCTCTGGCTATTTTGGCCTTTTGGGAGGTGAATCAAGGGATGGAAGATCATCCTCTCTGTCTCTCCTCCTCTCTTCATCTGAATTTCAAATAAAAATAAATAAATCTTTAAAGAGGAATTGGAGAGCAAAAAGCAAGAACAATAGTGAGTGTTTGTGTGTGTCACACACACACACACACACACACACACACAAAGGGATCTTTTCACTGGTTTATTCCCCAAATAGCTGGAAGTACCTAACCAGGAACTGGGAATTCCGTATGTGTTCCCTATGTAGTTGGCAGGGGCTGCTGTATTTTGGTCATCACCTACTGATTCTCCAAGTGCATTAGCAGGGAGCTGGATAGGAAAGAGAACAACCAGGACTTGAACTGGATTGCCTAGCCACAACTCGTGAAAAAGCATCTTTTGAGAAGGTGAGCTTTATGAAGGGAATATGAAAAATCTGAGTTGAGATTTTTTTTTAAAGCATAGCTCAAATGAAGATTGTATAGAATTGCAAAGCATTTGTAATTGTAGCTTGGAGATAATAACTGAGGATAGATAAAAGTATTTGTATTTGGGCTAAACAGTTGGAAAGGTACTATTGGGGCTTACACAGCAGTGACTCTATCATAACAAATCCCAGTACTTGAGTGGGTCATTAAAATACAGGACAAATTTGGAATATTAAACTTAAGAAAATTACACCTTGACATGATAGTTGAGTTTGTTCATTAAGGCTTACCTTTGTGTGCTTCCTTTATCTTTGGTTTCCTTATAATTTATCTGTAAATGTTAGTGCCACAGAAGCACAGAGGCTAATTAAGGACTGGTAAGTGAACATTCATTCATTATCACTATTGTCTGAAAAATTTCAATGGCCTTATATTTTCAATTAGAAATTCATAACAATTTTAAAGGAATAAACAAGAGAAGAATCTTGGGTGGCAAACATAGGAACTCCAAAGTTCATTGCTATACTTTATAGTACAGGATGAAAAGAACTGAAGTCATGAACACTTAACTGTCAAGAGAAAGAAACATTTAAAATGTAAAATCATTTTACTCTGCTTCATCTTAAGCAATATTGATCCATGCAGAGATATGTTTCTTAACATTAGATATATCCAATTATGTTAAAGTTTAGGACTACCATTCCATTGTTCGACAGTATGTTAAAACAATTTTAACACTTAGTTTCTTAAAACAAAATTTAAGTAGCTGAACTAGTGAGACAGCAAGAGATAATTCTGGAAGATTTAGAGTTACAAGTACATTCAACCCAAGGGTTTCAAATTCAGACTTCAAAATGAGTTATCCTAATCAGTCATTTTTCATTTTTTGGTCTTTTCCTCAATAATTAATGAAGCCATTTATATGCTGATGTCAGATTTCACCAAAACGAATGAGAAAATCTCTCTTACAGCACTTTTGGACTCATGCTTTAATTTTTCATACATATCAAACAGAATCTGGTTCGTTTAAAAATATGTCATGATCACAACTTCTATGTCTTTTAAATAGTTTTATTAGCTTTGAATTAACTGGCCTAGAACAAATCTGCTTACGTAGTGAACAAAGCAGATTTCTACAAGCCTTACTGAGTGACCACATAAAATAATCGCTATTTCTCAATCTGTAGACCAGTGTAGGAATAGCTGAATAGATGTTAATGTAATAATCAAAGTAAAAAACATTCATTATTAATTGACTAGGAGTTAAATTGGAATCAACTAATCAAAGTTTTGTCTACTATCTGATTTTTTAAAAATTATTTCTCAGTCAAAACATCAATTGATATACCTTATTACATTTTTAATCACACAGAGTAATAGAAAATCATTTGGGATGTGTTATAAATGGAATAGTGAGCTGCCAAAACCATGCCTTACACCCTAAACACTTTTTACTAGTGAATCTGGCAAAAAGTGATTTTTGCAGATAGAGTTTGTATTGTGAACTTTTATGACAGGGAGGTGGCCCTAAACTGTCAGTTGGGCTCAATATTATCACATGAGCCTGTAAGGAAGAAAGGCATAGGTAGAAGAGAAGGCAGGAGAGTGGACAGAGTGAAGTGGAGGCAGAAAAGCTGAAGCATGAGGATAGTCTACCAACTATCTTCCCAGGCCAGTTGGAGACTAGAGCATTGTGGGAGCTCTCCACAGGTAATGGTGACCTCTCTCAGCAGCCAGAAGTGAGATCAGTCTCACAATTCCATTGAACTCACTTTGCTCAATGATGAGAATGAAAATGGAAATGAATTCTTTCCCCCTTCCATGCCCACAGCCTCCAAAATGGCTCATTTGATTTTAGCCCAGGTTCCTCTAAACAGAGAAACCAGCTGAGCCACAATGCCCCCAGATCTATGTCCTGTGGAAATGTGAGAAAATATACACAAGTTATCCTATGCTGTTGCACTGTGGCAATTTGCTATGGGAGCAATAAAAAACAATACAGAAAAAGAAACACATGTCCATTTATATGCACATATATACAAAGCTACACATACACATGTGACATGCATAATAGTTGCATATAGTTTACACATATAACAAAATATCCAATGATATGGTTTTTATTATTTTTTAAAATTTAAAATTTAAAATAAATACAAACATCATTAACTCATGTTCACTATTGATTCTTTGGACATTTGATGAGCAAAGCTTAAACAAAGCCTCCTTTATTCATTTACTAATGGATTTTGCATGCATATTTCTAAAGAATAAAAATATTAAGACAAATTTAACTAGCTATTGCCCTTTCTGGAGAGAAAGTTACAAATCCCTTCCCTTCCCTTCGCTTTTCCTGCCTTTTCCTGCCTTTTCCTTTCTTTTCCTTCCTTGCTTCCTTCCTTCTCTTTTAAGACAGTATAGACATTACTTTAACTTTTACCATAACTAATGTGAGTTAAAATACAATGAATCAAAGCTGTGCTCTGACACCAAGAATTTTACACTTTTTTTTTTTTTTGACCACATCACATCTAGCATTAGAATCTTGAAAGCTCTCTCCTTTGGATGCTATGAAACTGGACAGAACATTTTTATATTTCAGAAGTAGTCTCACAGATGTTCTCCTGCAACAAGCAATTTTTACTTTGCAACACATGCTGATGGAAATGGAGAAGTGAAAGAAATCCTTTCAGGGAAGTCTATTTTGTTCAAATGTTTGGAACAGGACCTCTGCCAATATTGATGAAGATCGATTTTAAAAAGTGCCCACTTTTGCTGAGGACCATTTTGTGTCAAGACATCATGTTATCCTCAGAGGACAATCAGCATTCCAAAGATGGTTGAAACATGTACTGTGCTCTTGGTACGGTTACAAAATTTGGTCTAGGACCCAGTGTGATAGCCTAACAGCTAAAGTCCTCGCCTTGAACTCGTCAGGATCCCATATGGACGCCTGTTCTAATCCCAGCTCCCTTCCTGTGGCCTAGGAAAGCAATTGAGGACAGTCCAAAATCTTGGGATCTTACACCAGAATGGGAGACCTGGAAGAAGCTCCTGGCTTTGGATTGGCTCAACTCCACCCATTATGGCTGGTTGGGGAGTGAGCCATCAGACAGAAGATTTTCCTCTCTGTCTCTCCTTTTCTCTGTATACATGCCTTTCCAATAAAAATAATATATAAATCTTTTTAAAGAGAACTTTTGGAATTCTTAGTGTACAGAAACTTGAAGCATTTTCTCTGTTTACTAAAAAAGAATGTGCACAATTTCTTTTGGAATAAATAAATATTTTTTTCTAATAATTGCTTCACTTATTGAAAAAGCCATAAAAATGGGGTCACCTCTCGTTCCTTCTAAGTAAACTAAGATTATCTTATAAGAGTATGAAAACCCAGAAAAATATCTTTTGATAAATGCTATTATTATTTTTATTGTCATGTATTTTGGAGGTTTGTAAGAGGAACACTGAGATAGACAGGAACATGCTGAAAACCACCAATGCATTATTTATGTTGTTATTTTCTAAAGTCTACTTTCTCTTTTTAAAAAATTCTACCTTTCCATAACTTCAAAAAAGTCAACATAATATAAATATTCAGCCAAATATTTTAGGCACTGAAAGTCTTATTAATATATACTATATCGACAGGTTAGAATATTAATATGCCTTGGATCACAGGGCTCATTGAAAGATGCACCTAACAAACATAACATTTAATTAATACTCAATTAAAATATTGGTGCTGTTCCCATTAATATTTACAATTATAGCATTTATGAGGAAAATTTTAATGCGACAATCTAAAATATAGTACCAAAGCTATAATTTTTAAAATACTCCTGGTAATTTTAGAAAATCACAAAGCATATTATGTGAATAATTAACAATTAAGGAAAACTGGAGATTCCATTTATCAGGAAGACATTTTGTTGTGTCTTAACACACATTTGATTGTTACGTAGAAGTGGTGATGATGGGTATGTTGCCATTTAAAAGACAGAGGCCAGACATATTTACTATACATTCATAGTATAGCATTTAACAAAGAAATTTGGTCCCATGTGTCAACTGCTGTACTTTCGTGAAATCCTGATCTGTGACTAATATTTTCTAATGGTATGTTTCTATTCCATTAAGACACCTTAATATATAATATTTAGTGCTTGAAAAGGATTCAGAAGAGAACTCGTGTATTATTGATTGTTAATTAACACAATTGTTTTGAAAGGCAATTCATTAATTTTAAAATCTGTATATACTTGTATTTTTTTCTTCCAAGAAGCATTTCTATCGATTTCATCTAATTAATACATGCAACTACATTGAAACAATGACTCTCTGGAGAATAATTCCTGCAAAAAGGAGGCACTAAAACCTTAAATATTCATCAACTAGGAAGTAGCTAAATAAATTAGAGCATTCCCAAACACACAATTTTAAAAAATGGTGGAACTACATATAAACATGGGAGAATATATTGTAGGTTATAAAATCAGATTTTGTTAATTTGCTATCAAAACTACACATACTCAACATATAGAGCAAACATCTAGAAGGATTCACAATTCAAATTAAAAATTAATAATCATGAAACATGAATATGCAATGGAATGTTCATTTCTTATTTTATATAGTCTTATGATAATTGCATTTCTTTCAACCTTGAGCAATTTACACAATTGGAAATTTAATAATACTATTTCACATAGTGATCAGTGTATTTACACATGGTCCTTTTTATAAGGGTTATGTAAGTAATTACTTTTGATAGATTGTAATAGGTATTTCGTGATGAAAGGGAATTAAACAGGTTGCAGACATGGGAAAAACCTGAAGAGGCCACACAAAAAACCTATAAGCATTCTTGGTAGAACTGAATAAAACTGAATAAAAGCAGTAATAAGAATTATAAAAGTTTTGATTTTAATTCAAATGAAAGTCCACATTTTTTAAAAGCCTTATTTGGTGATGTTTTAATTAGTATTTGCTTCAATCAAGCAAATTCCATTCTTTAGTACTGAAAGTACCTAATGAAAACTTCAATTTCTTTTTAAAGCTAAATAATTTTTGCAAGCACTTCTTTATATTTGTGTACTTGAACCTAATTTCTTGCATAGTTCTTGTTGAAAAAATTCAACAATAAATATTAAAAACATGGAGGAAATAAATTATATAAATTATCTTCAGTTTGAACTTGCTTTTTACAAAGATTTACATACTTCTTTCAAAATTAAAGCTAGGCCTTTTCATATAGAGTCATAATCTCAAATTTCAAGTACAGTGAAGTATGTGTATGTGTATATCAGTACGGATTAGTGTGAGGTGACATGGTAGGTACTGAGATACCATCGTTTCATTTTCTAGCTTATCTTCTTTTTTCTTAGGGTTGGGACATTCTAATCACCTGATTTTTATTGCACAAATTTCACAACATCACTTTAGTTTTGTTTGTTTCTTATTCCTCTTGATGCGCTTGGCTTACAAGATGTCCTCCACTTAGGTGTTACATTTAAATTTTGAGGTTCATGGGTTTCATTTTTACCCTATATCTTTATATTCTTCAGAGTTAGGTGGCCTTGTCACCATTCAACCAGCTATCCTAGCTGTATATGCCCATGCTTGCTATGGGCGGCCCTACACCTTATTTCCACTTCCATAATTTTACTGTGCTTCCAGAACAGGTGGTGTTTGTGTGTTCTTTTACCATTTGATCCTCTCCCCCAACAAAGTATATGATAATTCTTGCCTCCCTGCTGTTGAGGGACACATCAGTAAGCATGAAATCCACAGGAAATGTCAAACAAAAGCAGGTGCTAGTCTTTGAGTTCACATTTGGCCGCCAATCAGGGGATATATGTCAAGGTCTCATAAAAAATCTGCTCCATCACACTCTCATCATCTTATTTGCTGAAGAGATAAACAGTTCTGTGTTACACAAGCCCTCCATTAGTTTCTATCTCATTTTTTTTTGTGTGTGTGTGATTCCATTTCCTAAAGTACCCCTTCTCATCCTATGTTTAGAAGATGGGAAAGCATCAACTCCACCAGTGTCAGATACAGGAAAAGCTTTTAGTAGAGAACACTGCATTCTCTCAAGGATTAAGGTCCCCTTAGTCTGGGTGTCACCCCGTGAAGCCCCTTTTCTTTCTGATTCTATTGTCTCTTGGTAAAACCCATAGACAGTGCTGAGCCCAAATTGTCCATAGCTGTTTTAAAAAATGTTTGATGTTCAATGTATCTTTGGCATTATTGTCAATCTGGATACTATACTAGAGGGACAGAAAGATTTCATTTCTTGTCATGTTCTATGGCTTTATAACAATCATGTGCCAGCCTCTAAATAAAAGGGACAACTGGAGTAGATAAATTCACTTCAGTAGTTACTGAAAGAAATTCTGGTATGTTACAGACACCATAAGATGTTAAGAAGAAAAAAAGCTTTGAAAAAGAACTAAGGTGCCTTGCTCACCTCTTCTTTCCTTCTTAGTTTTACTTGTTTGAGACTGAGAGAGGGAGAGAGAGAAGAGAAGGTGTCAGTCCAGGGATGAAATGTGGTAAGTGCAATGTCAACATCCAGGAAGGAAATCTGGGTCTCCCACATACGCGTGGCAGGAACTCAATGTCTTGTGCCATTGCCACTGTTTCCCAGGGTATGTATCAGCAGGAAATTGGAAACAAGAACTAGAGCGGGAGATCAAACCCAGGCATTTCAACATGGAATGAGGTACAGGCATCCTACCTACAGTTACATGCTACATCAAACACCTGCCCCAACTTTGCTCTATTTATTTATTAACATAACCCATCAGTTAATCTCAGAATAAACTGAACAGAAATGAAACCGATTCATCTATTCAAGGCTAGAGCAACGTGTTGGTGTTCATTTTGACTTTTAGGAAGTGTTGCAGGGCTCATTCTCAGATAAGCTCACCTTCAGGCTGTGAACTGTAATATAAAATAATCTTATAATGATGAAATCCACAAGTGACCGTAAAAATAATTTGACACCTCTCATTTTTTATTTTAGGCATATATGCTTCTATTTTTCTTGTTTTCAAAAAATTTCTAATTTTCAGTAAAATTAGAATATGTCAGATGTGTCATCACACATAATACTTCAGAAAAACCAATAAAATTCATGAATGGGAAATCATTTAGTCTGCATTTTTATGTGTATAAAATATTGGAGTTCGAACAAATTGTGTCTCACTACAGTCATTGTGAAAATTGTAAACAATTTTGTGGTGATTCAGAAGTATGATTTATGAATGCTCTTGATTTGATCCATAATATTAAAAATGAAAACTTGAAGAAATTGCTTACATCATATTTCAGGTCTTTCTCCATTTAGTAGTTCTTCCGCAATCATAAATAAAACTCAAGGAAAAGATTGGGAGAGAAAACTTTTAAAAATTACATCTAGCTTATGGCTCAAACATATGGAACAAAGTTTTCCAAAATATTGTCACGATTCTTTTGCTGACAATTCATTCCACTCTAGAGTCATGTCAGACCTACCAGATTCATTGACAGAGTATTTTACTCAGAATGGCTGTTGAAAACTTTCAGCACTTAGAAATACTCTTGAGACATATAAATATGTCTTTATTTAGAATGGAACACATAATATCTGCCAAATTTGTAGGTTTGAAACCGTTTTCAATAAGAATTAAAAGGCCCTTTTCCTTGCCGAAATAGGACTATCAATGTATGATTTGTCTGCTCATGAGAAATAGCGGGTTTTTATTGCTGATGTTGCAATTTTGTTTAAAATCACTTTGTGATGACAGGGTACACAAAGATGATAAAACTATAAAGATGACAGTCTAATCTTCCAAGATGACCAATCATCGATAAAAGATTAAATAACATAAACATGTGAAATGCCAGATTATCTACTGGTTGACACACTCTTGTACTGAGGTATGCTGAGATACTATTGATAAGTGAAAAATGCTTTTTCATGTGTATCGGGCAGAAATCTGTCTTCCCACCAGAGGCATAAATGAATCATGCTATCTTTGAATTTACAAAATGTGTATCATTTTCTCAATTGCCATGCATTGTACATAAAATGTTAATAAGTGACATACTGCAAACCATTTAGAAGTCTTATTTTTAGAATAATGCTTGATTGCTGAGAAGCTTAAGTACTAGTAAATGCACCTTTGTGAATTGTAATAATTTTATATATACGTACAAGAATGATTAGACAAGCTGGTCCTATGAAACTCCAAATGAAATTGTTTTCTGTGCTAAGCCAACATCTGAAAAATTAACAATACATAAAATCTATAAATTTAGTTGCATATACTTTAAGAAAAATTTCAAATATATGGAAAACATATTTAGAATTACAATTTAAATGTTCATGAAATTATCAACTTACACTTTGGTAGTGCCATAATATCTGTATCCTAGTGCTGCTGAAAATCCAACCACCACAGCTGGACTGAGATAGCCAAAGATGTAAAAATTCTTGTGCAAAAATCCCTTATTGTAGATGACTCCGACAACAATGAGATACAGGTGTATGCCTTCAATACACATCCATGCAAAGGCAGCTAAAAAGAAGTAATGCAGCAGACCAGCAATGATTGAACAGAAGAGCTATAAATCAAATAAAGAAAAATATACATAATGTTTATTTTAGCATAGTGGTAACATAGTATCTTGACTTTCCCAATAAATTATTCTACTTTATATCATGATCACATGAAAGTGTCCCTCACATGACAATTTTAAAGGTATACTATTTCTGCTGATTTACAACAACCATCCTTCTTTGATGAGAAACATTAACTAATCCTGTAAAAACAGTACATGTCTGTGCTTTTCCAGAGATTTAGCATATGTATATTCTATGTCATGTGACAAATTATGAATTACTAAAAAGTGAACAAGAATCTCAATGTGCATGTTATAATGAACATGAGCCCCCATCATGCAAAAGCAGGACCTAGCTTCCTCTTGGTCTTCCTTAGCACAAGATGTGCATGTCTGTCTTCTACCAAAAGGAATCCCCTGATATAAGCAAGTGATCTAGCTGGACTTACAAGGTTCTAATCTACAACAGAGATAAGAACCTCAGGACAGTACTGTCCTAGAGTGATCTATGTAGGGAAACTCCAGATCTGGGCAGTATTTAACTGTACCTTTTATAACCTGCAGATGAGGCTTATCTGGCCATAATAAATTCCCTACTGAGCACAACATCATTGACCAATCACAGGAAAGTCTCGAGCTACACTGAACAACCAAAAAGGTGGCACAAACACCTTCACTCTTAACTCCTCGGGGAACCTGGACAATTAAGTAACAGTTGCCTGGCTTCTTCTTCTTTTGCACTTTGCAAGAAGTACCTACTTTGTTCCACCCTTCCTGTGTTAGCAATTGTGTGTCAGGAGAGCAGATCCAACTTGGATATGCTACAGAAAAGCTCACATCAGTTTGCGGTTTCTTCAGCAACAATCATTTCAATTGATTGACATTTTGAACATGCATCTCCTCTCTTTCAATTCACAAAGAATGAAAATATTGGTTTTACTAAACTAAATACAATGCCTTAATTGACATAATTGAATTTAAAATATACATAGTAGCTACTGAAATACCCATTATAGAATTGATGTAAGTTGTAAGAGTATTCATTAAATTTGAAATGATTCAATTGAACATTATTTATGTCTATGAATTTACAACTAAAATTATGGAACTTTGGTAGTTGACTTATAAGAAATATTAGAAAAAGAAGCAGTAATTAGTCTCTTTACTGATGAAACACTTTCTGGAGACATAACACCCACTTACATACATATTACCCTTTGAAAACATGAGTGGAATAGGTATTGGTTCAGCAGTTAAAAATGTTTATTGGAACACCTGCATTTTCTACCTGAGTGCCTGAATGTGAGCCCACTCTCAACCCACAATTAGTTTCCACTACCATGCCCCCTGGCAGGTGGTAGAAGATGACTCCTTAGCACCCACATGGGAGATGTGGGCTGAGTCTCCAGGTATCAGTTGTGCTGGAGCCAGTCTCAGGTATTTCAGTTATTTGAGGAACACACCAGTGCATGGGAGCTCCTGCTTTTTATTTTTCTGTCCTTCTCTTCTTAATTTACAAAAGAATAGGAATTGAAAAAAAACAGAACGCACAACAATTGCACAGTAAAACAAATTACAGAAAACTAAATAAGATTAGGGAAAGGAGAGGTCACTGAGAATTAAAATTTGGGGGAGCATGATTGAGGAGTTAGGATTTAAGATGTTTCTTCATAGTTGGAAGACAAATTTAAAATGTAAGTCAGAAGGAATAGCTTCGGAGTTTGTGGAGATGATCACAGTAGGATACCATATGAGACCAATGGCCTTGTTACAGAGTGGAAGATAGAGAGAAGTGAAAAAATGTTATAAAGAGCAATGCAAAACACAAAACCAGTGGTTTGGGTTGAGTGGTGCAGTTGAGTTGGGTGGTGCAGTTGAGTTCAGTGGCTGCCTGCATTGCCTGCAACCTATATGCATGCTGGTCAAGTCACCGCTGCTCTGCTCAAACCAACTCGCTGCTAATGAACCATGGAAAGCAACAGAAGAAGCAGATGAAATTTCAGGCACTCAGAGTATGCCTGGTTCACTCTTGGCTGCTTGGCTATTTGAGGAGTGAACCTGTGGATGGTGGAAAATCTCTATCTCTTCCTTTCTCTCTGAAACTTCACCTTTGAGAAAAGACAAATAAATCTTGGAGAAAAAAATACACAAAAGCATATGCAGTTGAGAGTAGTGAATGCTATTTAACATAGATATTTTGTGGCATCTAGTTCATAAGAAAACCTGGCAACTGTTAATGTCAGTCCTTGAAGAGCACTAGGAAGAATGGAAATATGGAGGCAATTACATTTTTTTTTCTTATCATGAGAATTTTATTTTCCAATGTTATTGACAGGGAGTAAAATTGATCTGGGGCTCTAGAGGCTGCTGGTCATAGTTTCCACAGCTGCTGCCAGCCAGTGACAGCACAGCAAAGTTCATCATTCTGTCCCTGACAGAATTCCTCTGACGTAACTTTGACTACAAGGCTTCTCAAAGTAACCTGGCCAGCCCTGCTGAACTTTCCTTAGAACATCACTGTGAAAATATCTCCCACCCACTCTTCTTTTTTCCCCCTTTTCCTTAAACCTAGGACCACACCTGCATCATTATCTGATGGTTTTCCTATTCTCTCACTTCCCATTTTGCTTCACATGCAAAACATTGATCGCCTGTTTGCTTCCATCTTTGTAACTTCTTCAAAGAAATGGCCACTAAGATATATGAAAATATTTGCTAAGATTCTAAACAAATATTTTGCGGGAAAGGATAGATAAAGTAAAAATGTGAAATAAAGCCTATTTGTCACATGAGAGTATATTAATAACTTTAAGGGAACATGGAATTGAAAATAAACTTATGATGAAAAAAATGTTGAAATCCATGAATATGAATGGATTCCAAAACTGTATGGGAAATACGTATTACGAAAAATACAAATAATTTCTTTTGTGTTGAAATGAACATGATTTAATTCTGCCCCCACCTTTTGAAGTACTCTTCTAAATTTCGGCTTAAAGAATTTGATAAACAGGTTGCATAGATGTGTTACCAAGTCTTGGGCAGATTAAAAATAAATTATATAATTTGTTTGCCTCATTAAACTCTTAACTAGAACCCAGATTTCTATAACATGCATACTTAGGACACCATGCATAAATATGACAAAAACAGACAGCATCAGGATTTACCCACCTTATTTGTATTTGTGTTGATTCCAACAAGAAACACAAGTTCAGCAAGGAATAGGCTACAGCAGAGATTTTTGTGAATTGTTGTCCTAGTGCTTTGAATTTCGCTGAAGAACCAGAACGTAAAAATGCATATGGCAAGACATATCAGTGAAATAATGATTCCTAGTTGAGTGATCCTTGTAAGAATATTATAATCTTTAATACCCTATTGGGAGAAATTAACACAGATGTTAAGAGAAGAGCTCAGTGACTTACCAAAGAAATTATAATATTTATCGGACTTTCTTTCTTGGGAAACCTTGTTCGAAGTTCATAAAATGTATAACTACAAATGTTCATCTAGATATGAAAAAATGTGCTTTTAAATATTTTAAATACCAGAAAAAGCTGATACAAATAATGGAACATTTTAACAGTTCAATGATTGTTGACTCCTTTCCTGGGCATTGTATTTATTAGTAAATAGTTCATAAAGGTTATTAACAGTCTCATGACATTAAAAAGGTAAATGTGAAAATGATTAATTAAAACAGATTTGTCATTGAAAAGATCAAGTCAATGTTGTGATTCATCCAAAATATCAAATAAAGGTGTTAGAAACATCTTAATAGCAGCTTGTATGTATGAAAATATAACAAGAAATTTTGTAATGAAAATAAATTATTACTAACAAAAATCACATATTATGAAGCTATTTAACTAAAAAGCTGGAAAATCTTTTGAAGTCCTGCGTTAATATACATCAAGTTTTACTTATAAGAGTCAAAACTTGCAGACTAGATTATCAGAGAATTTTAGACATTTTTTTATTGAAAAAAGTCAATTTTTGATAGGCCCTAAATTCCATGATACAAACAAATGTGTAATTTGTTCTTGAAAACAGCATTAAAACCTAAGAGATGATAAGCGGATATTTCATTTAAAAGGTAATCAGGTAAATATTGCAGATTTGATATGTCTTAGCCTAGAAAAAACTGAAAATTCATACCACCTGTCACCCTCAGGTGTAAAACAAGGAGGAAGACAAAGGCTAAAAGGAATATAACAAGGTTTCATCGATTATAAGAATGTGATATTTACAACCAATCTATATCACATGTCAAGAAAACAAAAATGATCAATCTGGGAGGATTGATAAACATGAAGTTGAAAATTATCTTACAATGGAAGGACCAGAAGACATCAAAATTGCAAAATGTGTCAGGTGATTACAACGGCATGACGTGTGGGTCTCATTCGAGAATGTTAGCTCACAGCCCTCCAAAGACCAGTTTCCATTCATATTTTCAGGTGAATAGTTCCAAAATGCACACAGACTCTGATACTCATCTGTGATCTGGAAAAGAGAAACTTTACTGATGGGGGAAAAACAGAAGTAATTACCCAAGTGATATTGCTTTTGACATATTCAAAGCATATTAGTCATTGAGCGAAATTTGAAAAATGACCACAAAATAAGTTATAAATAAAGGCAGTTATGTGGAAGAATTAGAATTTATATCATCAGAATGCTGTATTTCATCAACCGTTGGTCATAAAGCTTGTGCTATTTTTTCTATTAAGA
Source organism: Ochotona princeps (assembly GCF_030435755.1). Taxonomy (NCBI): domain Eukaryota; kingdom Metazoa; phylum Chordata; class Mammalia; order Lagomorpha; family Ochotonidae; genus Ochotona; species Ochotona princeps. Next base: position 65,811,642 of record NC_080833.1, read on the forward strand.
GTTCACGAAAGAAGTCAATCTATCCTGTTTGCAGATGACATGATTTAACATATGGGATTCATAAAAGTGGCGAAGTAACAGAATATAAAATTAACCCATAAAAATCAATGGTCTTTCTATATTCAAATAACTGTAACTGAGAAGAGTTTATAAGATCAGACTAATTCAAAATAATTGCGAGTAACTGAATAAATTCTGGCAAGGATGTGGGGAAAAAGGTACTTTAATCCAGTCTGGATGGGGATGTAAACTGGTACAACCCTTGTGGAGAAATGCTTGGAGATTCCTCGGAGATTTAAAGCAAAATTTGCCATATGATTCAGCCATCTCACTTTTGAGAATTTACCCAAAACAAATCAGCAGATGAGAGAGACATTTTCATCTCCATGTTTACCTTAGCTCAATTCAAAATAGCTGAGATATGGAATCAATCCATATACTATCAATGGATGATTTCATTAAGAAAATGTGGTGTATATATCCTATAGAATATTACTCAAACATAAAAAAATGAAACTCTGTCTTTTACAAAAAAAAATGGATGCAACTAGACACCATTATGCTTGGTGAAATAAACCAGTTAAAAAAAAATCACATTTCCTAGATCTGTGGTAACAAATACAGAGTTCTATAAGTGCAAACTATATGAACAAGATTGAGACCTTAAGACTTGATCACTCTTTACAACCTTAGTCTATATCCTTGCTGAACAGAGGATTTGTTCTCTACTTGCTGCTTTTTGAGATATGTTCCCAGTGGAGTGCTGAGACTGTAATTACAAAAAAGTCAAAGAAAGCCATTGTAAACATTTAAAAAATAAAGAATGAGGAATGTGGGTAGGGTATGTGGGCAGAAGGGAGGATAGGGTGGCAAGTTTCACTGTGCTTCTAAATATCTATTGTGAAATGTGTGAAATATGCTCAATTTATATAAACAAAATGGGTTAAAAACAAATATTTTTAAAGAGGTCTTGCATATGTCATCTTCAACAGTGCATGGCAAGATTTTCCTATGTATTTTTATTCAATAAATATTTGCTGAATATTTACTACATATTAATCACTGATAAATGTTCTAAGATCAAAAAAGCTGAACAAAACAGAGAAGTGCTTGTACTATTGAGCCACAAACTGTTTAGAAACAAAAAAATTCATTAATGAGAAAAATAAAACACGAGAAAGAAGAAAGTGGTATGGATGGTGAATTGGCTAGAAGATATCCAAGTTGATGTATCACTGACATAGGAGTAAGTCCTGAAAGTTTGTAACTCAGGGTTCTAGACAGTTGGAACAACAAATGGAAAAAACTAGTAAGATTGAACAAAAGTATTCCAGAAACTTCAAAATGCTTTTTATGTAGAAATACAATGACTGAAGTAAAATACCATAAATAATCTTGATCACATATAAAAGATTACTGCTCAATAAATAATAGGATTCTATTTATATTTGCGATGTCAAGTAATTATAGTAAATCTATAAAGGTTTGTTTTGTACTTCATTGTTTTAAAAGTACAGATATAAAGAGGAAGAGAAACAATTATGGAGAGAGAAATATTCTATCTGTTGGTTCATTTCTCAAATAACTGTAATGGCGAGGGCTGTACCAGGCTGAAATGAGGACACCAGAATGACTTGGGTTTCTCAGGTGGGCTTAGATGCCCAAGCACTTGAATCATCTTACACTGCTTTCCCAGGCATAGTATCAGGGAGCATGACTGGAAGCAAAGCAGCTGTGACTCGTTCTGGAGCCCATTTGGGATGCATGCGTCCCAGGAAACTGATTCAGCTGCTGTGCCACAATATCGGTCACTTTATCAAGTTTTAAGAATAATTTATTAGTGTGAATATCATTTTATGGAAATAGCTTTAACTTGTATAACTAAATACTCTTTGCAATAGAACATAAGGAGAAGGTCCTTAAATCTGCATGTGATATAAATGAATTGACATATAAAAGAATGCCAATTAAACTCACAGGAGACCTCTTCACAGGGAACTCTACAGGCCAGAACAGGATGGAAAGACATATTCCAGATTCTAAAAGAAAAGAAATTGTCGGCCCAGGATAATGTACCCAGCAAAATTTTGCTCTGTCTTTGAAAATGAAGTAAAATTCTTCCACAGTAAAGAAAAGTTAAAAGAATATACCTCTTCCAAAACTGCCCTACAAAGGATACTTAAAGATGTTCTCCTGACAGAGAAAAGGAATAGCGCCCACGAAACCAAAGAAAATGTGAACAACATCTCAGTAAAGTATCAACATAAAACTAAATCAATGAACAACCCATTACTAAAATGACAGGACCAAATTACTACCCATTCATATCAAGCTTGAATGTAAATGGCTGAAACTCATCAATCAAATGTCACAGATTGTTAGACTGGATTAAAAAACAAAACCCATCTATTTGTTGCCTACAGGATACACATTTCACCAACAAATATGAATGGAAACTATATCTCATGGATTTTGATTTTTTGTTGTTGTTATTAGTTTCATCTCTGAAAAACATTTTCTTCTGATTAAATTCTTCAATGACCCACAGAACATACAGTAGCATCACTTTCTTCAACAAAGTTCTTGATGTTCTTTTTCATTTCTTCAGTAACAAATTAGTCATTCAGCAGCATGCTATTTAACTTCATGGCACTGTTAATTTCTATTTTTCTTCCTGTTGAATTTGTTTTGTGGCTTTTCATTTAAGGGGATGTACAGTAACTGTGTAATGGAGATTATCATATCTAAATGTGAGGATACAATGAAGTATACATCTCTACTTCTAGACAAAGATAGACTCCCAATGAAACTGTTTATTATATCTTAATAATAGGATGCTAGACTCTGCCATTGTCCATGCCTGCAATGAGGTAAAAAAGAATGTGTATGAAAAACTAAGCTTATAGTAATGATATAGGGGAACTAAGTAAGGGAGGAGGGAGTTGGGGAGGGGATAAGGGAAATCCCAGGGCCTGTGGAATTGTATCATAAAACAATAATAATAAAAAGAAGTAAAATTTAAATATATATTTTTTCTATGACCAATTTAAGTTTACAATTAAACCTGAATTTCAAAGAGTATTAGAACATTATGCTGCTAAATTTTGAATCACTCCTATTAGTTATAACTTAATAATATTCAACTTAAATCCAGAATTATGGAGAAGTATAAATAGTACATGGAGATAGAAATCAGAATATGTAATATTAAAAGAAGAAAAAAGAACATGTATATATAAAAATTATGTTTACATTGAATTGAAATTACACACCCCGAGCCAGTGCATGGCATGGCAGGCTCCACTGTGGTTCCAGCATCCTATATGGGCAACAGGTCTAGTCCTGGCATCTCCACCTCTGATCCTGCTTCCTACCAATGGCCTAGGAAGGCAGCAGAAGAGGAACTAACTCCTTGGGTCTCTGTACCCACATGGGAGACCTGAAATAAGTTCCTGGTTTCCACCTTCAGATCAGCCCAGCTCCGTGTAGCTATTTTGAGGAGTGAATCGGTGGATGGAAGATTCTCTCTCTCTCTCTGTAACTCCACCTTTCAAATAAAACTAAATAATTTTTTAAAAAGTGAAAAACATAAATAATATAATTCCCTAAAGACCATACATGATTAGACTCAGCAGACTCACAAAATGCTTTCTGTAGTCAAAGCAAGACCCACCAAAGTCTATATTGAAGATTTTGAAAATGCAAAAATAAATATGAGATCTCAAAAGTTTAAGAGATAGAAAAACAGGGAGTTTAATTATATACACACGACTATATTTTTAATTAAACTACTAATTTCCTGAATCTTTTCCATCTTAACCTTGAAAAGCAGAAGACATATGTGTGAGACCTAGAAAATTCTGAATAACAGTACATATTCCCCACGAACTATTTGAACTTTACATATCTAATTAAGAGGTTAAAGTTCTCGCCTTGCACGCCTGGGATCCCATATGGGTGCCAGTTCTAATCCCAGCAGGTCCACTTCCCATCCAGCTCCCTGCTTGTAGCCTAGGAAAGCAGTTGAGGATGGCCCAAAGTCTTGGGACCCTGCACCTGTGTGGGAGACCTGGAAGAGCTCCTGGCTCCTGGCTTTGCAGCTCCAGCCGTTGCAGTCATTTGGGGAGTGAATCATGGGACAGAAGATCTCTGCCTTTTTCCCTCTCTGTATATCCACCTTTCTAATAAAAATAAATAAATCCTAAAAAAAAAAAAAACGGTTAAGTCCTATGCCACCTGATAACTCAAGGTTTTAAGTTTCCATACTCCTTTCTGAATCAGCCACTGGAGAACAGGCTACCAAAATGAAATAGGGAGGAAGAAGAAGTGGCTAGAGGAAATGTGGAATCTGATAAACAGGCAAGTATTATGTCACGGACAATAATGAGAGGCAATGACCAGGTTGATAACTTTTAAGCAGAGCAAAAAAAGGAGATCTTCAGTATAGGATCCAGTTTAGCAAGTAACAAAGAAATGGAAAACAAAACAAAACAAAAACAAAAATCAGAATAGAACCCTGGACAGAGGTTTTGGAAGAATGTCTTTAAGGCAGTAAGCTAATTAATAAATGTGATAAACAAATATATTTTTTTATCACAGGAGAAGGTGGTTGTAACAAAATCAAATCCAAACGATCACAGGTGAATGTCGGTAATTACTATCTGCTTTTTAAAAGTTCTAAATGAAGAGGAACCATTGCATTTTGGTTCAAGGATAAACCAGGACAAAGCAGAAAAAAAAATTTTGAAGTATGTCAGAAATAGAGCATGTGTATTAACTGAGTTACCAGCATGAATGCAGAGTTCCAGGAATGACGTGACTGCTGACAAAGCCGCATTTCTTGGGAGGATGTCATGGAAAAACTTCAGAGAATAAGATGAAGTGGGGGTATAATGCCTTTTTAAAGCAAGATCCTGGAGGAAGACTGTTTGGGATTCAATCTTTGTACAAACTGATTGCTAAGACTGTCTCAGACTCTCTCTCTCTTTATCTGTGGAGTACTGGTACTGATATTAGCACATGCCTCACATGACTTTCGTGAAGATTAAATGAGAATGTAAAGGCACATAGTTATATAACTTAGAATAGTCTGATAAATACAAGCACTCTCTAAATCCTGACTGTTACCATTATCATTATTGTCATATTTATAATTAGTATTATTATACTTCTGAGGTAGTGTAGGAATAATAAAGTACTTCAACAACTTAATGGAAAATGAAGCTAAAATATCAGTATGCAAAAAGCTTTGAAATCCAACCTAAAGAGATATTGAAAAGTGCATTATGAATGCATATTATGAAAAAACTATGTAGAGACTTTGAAAATTTTTACACCAAAATAAGCATATCTTTAGATTTCATTCTTCCAACATGGTTTTGAAGTACCTTTGTGTGCATTTATCAATCAAGCTAGAAAAATGGTCAGACATTGAAAGTGTTACATATGGAACAGCTTCTATTTTCCTGGGAAAAAAATGATAGATTTCATTACTAGAAAAAGCAAAGCTAGAGATGTGTCCAGAGGTAGTGATTTAATTGTACCATGGTCATTACATTGAATGAGAATAAAGTTAAACAGGACACTGATTAAGAACATATAAGTCTTCTCATTGATTATTTGAAAGCCTTTTTTTCTGTTTTTGTTTTCTTTTGCTTTACTTTTTTATCTAATAAGATTATTGAAGTGTATTGTTCTTGGAACCTTCAGTAGCAACAAAATTCCACTGATAATTAAAAAAAAACCCTGTTAGAAACCATAATAATACAAATTGTTTCTAGAGTTAAAAAATTTACATTCAATAAATTAAACCTCTTTTGTTTCCAGTGTTAACCCCATTCATGGTTTATGTTTCTTCTCAATAAAACACTAAGCAAACATTTACTTGGATTGTCTACAAAATTGGTATTTTTCTATAGTAGATATCTTCCTTTAACAATAACATTTGTGTTACAGTAAGTATATATGTTTTCTCACTTAGAAAGTCAATAGAAATCTCTGCATACAAGGATATACAATTGACCAGCTTGAAGGTTTTAAATGACAAGCATTAACCAAACACAAATGACATGTGTCTGTTTGACTGTAACACTTTATTACTTTAGGATATGGATACTGCCAAATTGGCTAACAGCCATACAAACAAAAAATGCTCTGGTTTCCTAGTTATCAAGAAACTACAAACAAAAACCACACTGCGGATACACATAACTCCAGTGAGATTGGCCTACATTCAGAACTCTACTAACAACACTGCTAATGCAGATGTGTAGATTAATCTATTATGTGACCTAGCTATCCCACTTCTGGGAATATATTCAAAGGAAATTAAATCTACATATAAGAAAATGATCTGTAATCCTATATTTGCAACAGCACAATCTTGCAAATATAGTACTAGATAAGGAAACTGGGGTACATCTACTCCATGGAATAACTACTCTGCTATTAAAAGGAATAAAATCTACCATATGTAGCCAAATGGTCCCAACTAGAGACCAGTATGCCCAGTGAAATAACCCAATCTCACGTGTACAAATCATGTATTTTCATTGATGTATTTTCACATATATATGTGAAAAAATATATATGGCATATATAACATATATATGGTTACCATATATATATGATAACCTTCATGCACAATACAAAACAAGTACATATAAAGGTAAACACATACATATATTCTCATAGATGAACTGTATAATGCCTCACAGGGAAGTAAAGATGCATTGCAGTATGCATCTCTAGTCCCAAACAGAAAGAGGACTCCTAATGAAACTGTTAAATAAATCTTGACAATAGGATGATGGACTTACAGGAAGGGAGAATCCTGTTCCTATGGAGCAATATGATGAAAAATAAAAATAAAAAAGTCAAATGAACATAGTGTGTAAAAATAAAATTGAAATGCACTTTAATTTCATATAATCCAATATATAGGTTCTAAGCATTCATTAGAATGTCTAAAGAACACTGAAATTGCAAAAACATTTTATAATAAATTTAGCTAAAATTTCTTTATTCCTTTATTTTATTTTTCAATATTCATTATAACCATAGGTCTGACATGAAGCCAGAGTTTCATCTAACTAGAGATACACAATAAAAATAGTTCAGTTATCTGAATGTGTGACAATCTTAAACAACAACTGTTAGGGGAAAAAACTACTTACCTTGTTGTGACTTAATGTAAAGGTTACTTTGTCAAGTTCAAAAAATGTGGGTGGGTTTGAGCTAATTGAGGCTGAGATTACTGAAGATATCACTCTTTGCTCTTCTTCAGAAATGTCATCACTTTGTGGATCCAACAAGTAATTCTCAGATGGTGAAAGCAAGTGACCAATGTTCTTGTAATATAAAAATACAACTGCAACATTGCCTAATGATGAAATGAAAATGTCTGGTGAGACTTTTATAAGACAAAAAGTATTTAAGCTGTTAAAATAAAAATGAAAATAAAACAGACAACTCTACAAAAGTCACAGGAGCCAACTGTGCACCATACTGAGCTTCACACAACCTATGAATACCTGAAATACCTGACTACTACAAATGTGAAAGTAATCATGAGCTGTACATTCCATTTGCACAAACTGCATCAGGGAAAAAAATAATCTTATATAAATTTACTACCAAATCATGACGGTAAGAAAAAATTTTGAGTCCTTACTTTCACGTTCAAATATGTGAATGGAACAAAATGTGGAGAAAATTATCAAAGGTTATAGATTAGGAAAGTTTACACTTAATATTCAATCAATCGATTATTTGGGTCTGATTTAGAATTATGGGAAGCTTAGGCAAATTAGAAAATGCATAGATATAGGTAATCTATACACATATATTCTCACAGGTGAACTGTATAATGGAGACTAGCTACGGGAAGAAACTTTTGTTGCAGTATGTGTCCTCTACTCCAAAATAAAAATAGATCTCCCATTCTGAAACATCTAAGTGTATCAGTTCAGTTTGATACGAGAATTTGTACCTTTACCTGTATTTACCAAGTCATAATACTTGTAAAAAATCACAAAGTGAATCTCAAGACTATTATTAAGAATACAATAACAATACAACTTGTAATAATTAATGGAATAATAGTGGAAGAGGAAAACAAAGGGAGTAAGGGAAGAGTTCCTATGTGTACAAAGCTGTACCATAATAAGCAAATGTATTTTTAAAAAAGAATAGAAAAGGCATAAACTTGAATAAAACAGGTTTTATCAGTCTTTTTGAGACCAGATACTAACATCCATTTGGAATATCAGTTTGTATATATTATCTTTAAATACAAAACATTAGCATCAATAAGATTTTTTTTTTCTTAGCTCTCAATTCCATGACAAGTCCATCATCTTTCACTCTGCTAGCTTTTTTTTTAATTACATTGAATTATGTGACACCGTTTTATAGGCACTGGGATTCCCCCATCCCCTCCCCAAACCCTCCCCCCATGGTGGATTCCTCCACCTTGCTGTATTACCAGTCACTCTGATAGCTTTTTAAACATCTTTTCCAAATTTAAAACATTATTCAAACAGTCTTCGACACTCTGATAATTTAACACCTTCTTAAGATTTGGTCCAGGGGCCCGGCGGAGTGGCCTAGCGGCTAAAGTCCTCGCCTTGAATGCCCCAGGATCCCATATGGGCGCAGGTTCTAATCCCGGCAGCTCCACTTCCCATCCAGCTCCCTGCTTGTGGCCTGGGAAAGCAGTCGAGGACGGCCCAATGCATTGTGACCCTGCACCTGTGTGGGACACCTGGAAGAAGTTCCAGGTTCCCGGCATCGGATCGGCGTGCACCGGCCTGTTGCGGCTCACTTGGGGAGTGAAACATCGGATGGAAGATCTTCCTCTCTGTCTCTCCTCCTCTCTATGCCCAGCTTTCCAATAATAAAATCTTTAAAAAAAAAAAAAAATTTTGTCCACGGCCCTGTGCAATAGCATAGTGGCTAAAGTCCTCGCCTTGCAAGCGTGGGGATCCCATTTGGGCTCTGGTTCTAATCCCGACAGCCCTACTTCCCACCCAGTTCCCTGTTTGTGGTCTGCAAAAGAAGGATGGCCCAAAGTCTTGGAACTCTGCACCTACATGGGAGACCCTGAAGAGGCTCCTGGCTCTTGGGCTTAGATCGGTACAGCTCTGGTCATTGTGGCCGCTTGGGAAGTAAATCAATGAACAGATGTTCCTCTCTGTCTCTCCTCCTTTCTGTATATCTGACTTTCCAATAAAAATAAATAGATCTTAAGAAAATTGGCCCAACGTATTCTGTGTATGTTTACTAATTGGAACATGGTGCATTAAAATAAGAGCCAACAATTCAATCGAAGTATGATTTAATTAATTTTTCTTTGCTCTGTGACTGTTTCTTAATTTTTGATAAAAAAAATAAGAAAAATGGAGAGCATAATACTAATGGATTAAGAAATAATTCCCAAATAAGTAAAAATAAAATAAAAGGTATATGTACATCGTTTTTTGAGCAATAAAGGAATCACAAGTTTTCATAAAATAGTGTCAAAATAACTATATACTTGTGTGTGCTGTATTCATTTTTGCTTATGATTGTGCTCTTCCTCACATTCTTTGAGAAGCATTGCAATTCATGGTTGCCCATAATAACATATATTTTTACCTCTATGGAAGCTACAACAACACAATTTATGATAGTGTTAGAGATTTTTGTAAATGCATCACACTAAGAGAGCATACAGAGAGTTAAAAACAGTTGAAGTCTTACCATTTGAGTCAAATGCAGCTTTTCTCTTTGGAATTATCTTTATATAATCTCCACTCACATTCATATAGGGATGAGTATGTTTCATGTGATAAGAATCAAGAAAGAAGGCTTTAAGTGCTGAAAAAAATTAGAATCACAAATTCACTAGAATTAGCTTAACATGCATAATCAACATATGCGTTCATTTGGAGACAATTCCACCCTTCATAATTGCATTTCATCTTCTTATGTTGAGCAAATAAAATAAACATAAAATGCCTGAGCAATATCATTCATACCTTAAAATATGATTCATACACTAATTTTTTATTTCAGCATGCTATTCAAGGTTTAAATTAATTTAATGCTTGTAAAAATAAAAGTTATATGTGTACTGAACAGAGATGAAAAACATAACTGCTAAGGCAAATAAGTATAATGTCTTGAGTTTTAACAAACATATACATATTTATATAGAGAGTACATATAATATAAAAATAGATTCAACTTATGAATGACAATTTCTTATTTCAAGTTTTTTTAAACTTTTATGTATAGCAAGATCATAGAAAAATATATTTATATTAATCATACTGCTGACAACTTTAATTCTGAGTATGTGATGTCTCCTGATAAAAACATTTTTATTTACTGTTGATTAGCACGTGTTACCCAAATAGTGTACTAAAGACCTAAAGATGTATGCACAATGATAAGGTTTGCAGTTTAAATGTTTACATCTCTTATCTGCATATCCATTTGAGTTTGGTTACTCAGATTCTGATCCAGCTTTCTGGCAATATATGTGGAAAGCCAGTGAAAGATGACAAGTAGCAGGGCATCTATCACCCATGAGGAAAAGTTGAATGGCTACTGATGTTGGTCTGCCTATCCTACCCAGGGTTGTTGCAGCAATTTGAGGAGTGAGTTAGAGGTTGGAAAATCTACCCTCCTCCACTCTGTCCTTCAAAAGAATGAATTACTCAACCATTAAGCAAATATTAAAAAAGATATCAGTGATGAATATTTCAGACAATTTACTTTGCTTTTTCATGATAACTTAATATGCATCCTCAGCTTGACACAAGATTTTGAGTAAAGAATGAACGTGCATGAGATAGGAAATATTATAATTCATTAGATTGTTTATTTAAAATCATCAAAAGACAAAGTTTTCCTAAATATACATTTGATTATACTATATCCAGAGGATCTGTTGTGATTGTCATTGGTCAAATGTAAGGATTCTAACAAGTACTAAGATAAGTGGCTCAAAATGGCAAGCAAGTAATCACTCTGAGAAATGAGAAATGCTATGCAGGACGAGCAAGAGATAAAACAAATATCTTTTTTTTTACAAGTACTTCATTAATATTACTCTTGTGTATACCACGACTAATTTCTATGCTGATAAAACTAAAAAAATTAACTAACAGCATTTAAACATGTTTGTTTTAGGAATGACTTGCTTGGAAAACAGTTGCTTTGAAATGTACCTTTGTTCCTTACCTATGTCACTTGAGTTTGTATCAAATTGAGTGGTCTTTTCGAAGTTCTGAGACAATCTTAAGGTAACTTGTTCAACAGCATTCATCAGTTTCGTAAGATGAGTTCTCCTTTGATTCATAGATAATTTATCCCAAACTGTGAATGTATCCCTTTGAACAAAATTATTCACTGTTTTTATAAATTCCTATTGAAAAAAAATTGAGTCTCCATGAGTACTGAAATTTCACTGTAGTTACTGATGTAAAGAAAAATTTAAATCTTAATGGCATGAGAAAGCTTCACATACTTACAGTTAGAGTTGAATTAGAAGGAGTGTCCTTGGCTGACATAGTTTTATTCAAGTTAGTTAGCATTATTGATGCTTCAGCTAATATTTCTGTATATGCAATTATATCCATTGGTGAAAGATTCCTCACAGAATTTCTGTGGAGTTTTTGTAGCAAAGCCAAAGGTTTGCCTGTAGGTCTAACCTGAGAAAAAACAATCCAAACAAAAGACACTTAGAATTCTCCTGGGAGTTAAGAATAAACGTTATATACTAAATTTATTCTGAGGTTGCTTTTGATCTACACAGAAGTAAATTGCCAAACTAAACCTGAACCACAACATGCAGCACAGAAGCCAGAGTTTATACAATGGATTAGCAAATAACTTAAAAAGCACAGAGGTTACCTCAGGAAAAACAGCGCAAAAAAAAAAAAAAAAAAAAAAAAAAAGATCAGTAATTTTTAGAAAAGCTTTCAAAGTAATTCCCTTCCCTTAATTATAGAATAATATTCTTGCCAATGAACTTTTCTCAATATTTAAACTCCATGATATTTATATTACTATACTAAGCAGAAAATTGTGGCTTAACTGGAATTAGATTTTAATCAACTGGAAAAAAGTTCTTTACAATGTGATTAAATGGAAATTTCTTTTAGCTAATAGTTGATTACTTATGTTGAGATTCACTCTTACAATAACACAAAAATTGATTTTTTGAACGATTAGCTTATTAGCTTTTACAAATGTTCACTTTGAAATACAAAATGTAGTTGAGTTCAACTATGTCTCCTTAAAATGGTTCTAGAATGAAAGTATATATCTACTATATTTTTCATTTTTTCTTCATATATTGGAAAATATTTTCCACTGCAAGCAATAATGAAAGAGCAAGCAACAGAAATTAAATATGTAAGAGCCTATTTCAATATTTTGGAAAATATGATGCAAACATAATCCTTAGACTTCTATATGAAAAGTTTCAACTCTATTTCAATTGCAAATATTAGTTACTTCTCTTGAAGTATGACTTTAAAAGAAATATTTTAGCAGAGATCAAAATGTCAAAACAAAGCAAATTATTACCTCAGCTAGTCTACTTACTTTTGCTAAAGCTTTGGTAATATATTCAGCAACACATGCATTATCTAAATGGCAGTTTATATCCACATATTCTGCAGAAAAATAAAATAGATTATATAATATTTTTAAACATATTTTAAAGTTGCTTCTAGTTATCTCATTTTTTACTCACCATTTAAATATTGTAAGTGCATACTTCAACAGTGTAGCTCATTTTTTATTTTTAGAAAACCTAATATTTTACAGTAAATGAAAGGAAATTTTAGTAATATGGTACACTAAACTCGTAAAACATGTTGTCTACATTGCTCATTACATTAAATGATATGTGTGGTTTTTTTGGGTGATTTTAGAGATCATGAAATAACACAGGCACAGTTTTTCTAAAAGTAGCTATTTAGTACTTCATAACTGCAGTGCACAATTTATACAGTTCTTTGAAAATATATAAACCTAAGAATAAGATACCTTGGCAGTAAGTTCCATCAGCAGGTGTAAACCGGGGTGTTCCTGTGGATGACTGATAACCTTCCTTGCAGGAGCAGTGGTACCCACCATCCACATTTTCACATACTGCGTGATCACCACACACACTTGCTTCACTGCACTCATCTATATCTGGAAATATATTAAAAATAATGTTTTAATTTCATGCTCGTAGAGTTGTTACATTGTCGGTAGTAGGAGAATGTATCAACAAGTTCACAGGAAAAATTAGGAGACTAGCTGATTTTTGTTTTAACCAACTGAAAAAACATTCTAGAGCACTATACACATTTTCCAAGTACATTTTGAAAGATCTTTGTAATCTAACATAGTTAGTGATTGTATTTCAAATTTGCACAACAAAATAAAGAAAACTATCATTTGGCAAAATACAGAGAAACCTTAGCTGTGTGTGTTTCATAACTCTGATTTGACCAAACTATTTGATAAAATTTTACTAATGCTATTTATTCATCCTAAATTACTTTCTGAATAGCATGATTCATCAACAAAGTCATTTCATTTCCATCACTGACAATGTAATCGTTAGCTCTAATCTAATAAAAACTCAATTTTCCAAATTATTTGCTTTGCTACTAGTAAACTAAGTGGATTTTAACGATTCGGTTTTAAGTAATGGAGAGTAAAAATGACTTTCTTTTCAAAGTTTTTTTCCTTGTAAGCCAACTTAAAATTTAACGTGTAATAGATTGTTTGATTCAGCACCCTTAACATTTTAGCATGATTTATCAGTTTTATTCATGGTATTTATTACTGTGATTTTTAATAAGCAGTCATTATGGACAAAATGATAAATTATTTAGAACTATGCCTTAAATCCTTAGTAGTGCATATTGAAGCTACTAGGCTTTATTCTCACATAATTTATATTCTTGATTTAAATTTTTACATACTATAGTGAAATAAGCTTTGATGTTATAAATACAATATAAATATTCAGCTATTGTAAGGAACAGTTCTATGAAATTGTGTTCAAACCATTGCTTTACATTACTGCAAAGGCCTTTGTGTTACTAGATGAGTTCTCATATCTTAGAGATATTTTAAGCTACATTAATGAATTAATTGATATTATAATCTTAAAGATTAATTATATTTTTAGCAAAACTTATAGATACCATTTGTCAGTATAAAAAAGATGGAGTAATAATCTCATTTATAAGTTACCTAACTGGTTATCTTAAATGTACTTATTCCTAATTGCTCACTGAACTATACAATAAAAGCATTAAAGCTGATCACACCTTATTTAAAAACACAGCCCAGTTCTGAAACAAAGTTAGAAAACCTATTGTTTTTCTGACAATGTATTCACAAAAAACACAGAAACATGAGTATTGCTTCTAAACAAAAGAAACACTGTGATAGCTCATTCATCCTTCTCCTCCTCATTTCTGTGTTGAATTCAGAATCTGGTACTCTACACAAACAAATGGACAAAAAATAAATTTAGGGATAAAGAGTTGCCGGCTGACTGTTGTAATATGCAGTGCCAACAAAGAAAGCACGCTTGATTAGATCAGACCAACCAAAACAATACAGGGGTTTATGCAGACTAAAGCTAATATTTTTCATAAAATCAATGAAGTAAGAAAAACTATGAGACTAAAGAAAAGACAAGGCATTTTTGGAGCACAGCTGTTGAAGCAACAGAAAAAATATTCCAATGAAGGTATTAATAAACTCATGAGCTATCTAGATATAACAATTTGTTTCACAGGCAAAACCTATGAAATGTTCTTTGAACATCCATGTTTTGTTGTTTTAGTTCCTTCTCTGGATGATGGTAACCAAGGCATTGATTTCTTTCAACTTCAGGTGCACTACAATCTTGGGGACTTCAGTCCATTTCAGTCTCTTAACAAATAAATTTCAGCTCTACAAATTCACTTTCCATCCAACACCCTACACGTTGCCCCTGTGCATAAATCATTTCGTTACTCATGAAAGGCTCTGCTTCAGTTTTTTCCTGTGTCTCTTCCATACCATTTGAAATTTCTTGGGTGTTTCTACTCTACTCCAAGCCCTCCTACTTCACTCACTTGGCTGGTTGGTATTCCAGCATGTCAGACTTGGACCAAGTAGGGTATTTCAGCTTCTGATTTCTCCAAGTGAAACATGGTAATCTGTAAAAATAGTAAGGAGGTAGTATCCTGGCATACTAACTTTTGATATTCAGGTCATTCAAATTTTTATAGCCAGATTCCAAATTTTATGAAAAAAAATGAATCACCCAATAGAATTTTTGGTTTTCCAAATGTCATCTGGAAAATAAAACAACAATGAAAGCCTTTTTATTTCCGTGGGTTTTCATTAAAATCTGAAATCCATTACCTGATTTGTGAAATGCTGGTGCGGAACTACCCTTCTTGTGAAATAGGCATCCTATGAGAGTGTATGGTCTATTTTGCTGTGTTCCCAAGGAGAGGGAAATGTGTGTAATAATAAGTTGCACCCAAAATCATTTGTAGAAAAATGACCTTAGTTAGGTTTGGAAAAGAGTATCTGCATATGGTCTAAAGCTACAGAAATTCATTTGACTCATCCATTGGCATCTACTGGAGGCCATTTTCTATTTGTGGACATTCTGCAATAGCCAGAATTTGGTATGTTCAATTGGAGATTCAACTAAAATTTCAAATCAAAACAATTCATCAAAAAGTGAGACATAGAGATCTGCATTGAATTCCCAGCTTCTACCTTATTCAGAGCTGGGCAACTGGGCATTTGACAAATAAACCAATAGATGAGTGTTTGCTTTTCTTTCTCCAATAATAAGATTTTTCCCATTTCATTAAATATTTATTATGTATTTCTGCAATGCATTACATGCCCTTTGTATTAAAAAATGTTCTAGTGATTTTCCTTGCTTTGGAATATTTATTTATTTATTTATTTACTTATTTTTGATACAGTTCCATAGGCACTGGGATTACCATCCCTCAGATCTGCTGTACAACTGATTTCCCTATATTACTAAATAATATAATAATGTTATTATAATAATATACCATATTATTACAATAATATAATAATGTTATACTAATACAAGACTATGTTATTGTATTATTATTACTATTATTATAGTGTTATAATATAATATTATTATTATTACAATAATATAGTCTTGACATTCTCCATACCTACAGCATCAGGATATACTTAAATAGCAGAATGATGAACTTATGACAGCTTTTGAAGAACTGTGCTATTACATTATAGCAATAAATAAAAGTTTTAAAAGAGAAAGTAGATCTGTAGTTCTCTAGTCAAATTTCCTGTGGATTATAACAGTTTATAACAAAAAAATACTGGAGGACTGCAGAAAAAATAAATATTTGCACTGCTACTTAATAAAACATAATTCTCAAGAACAAAACCTTGTGAGAAATAATAACTTTCCCCAGAAGTAATTTCTCACTGAACACTCCATCAAAACAATAGCAAGAAAACATAGAAAACAGAACTCAGTACTGTGAATTTTTTTAATGTAGTTGCTGTGTTTATTGTCTGCTAAAAATTGCTAAAATGTGACTTAACAAAACTTAGGACTTTTCCATGTATTTCAATAGAAATGAGTATTGGGAGAATGTTAAAATTATAAATACACTTCACATGTGTAAAATGTTGGCAACTTAATCATCTCTGTGCATGTACATTTTCTTTAGACTGTGATTCAGCTTTTTCTGTTACAGAAATTCGCTGTTAGTAAGGAATGTGAACAGAGACATGTAGTCCTTAGTGAATCAAGGAACATTAAAAGTAAATATGATTAGATGAAAAGGTGTGTATCCTCTAGATGCAAGGTACATTAGATAATGGAGAACACAGTTAAAATTGTCTTAAATTGCAATGATTAACACATTGCAATTTAGAGTTCTTGATTTGAACAATTCTACTAAATCTTTTAAAGCTAAGCAATTAGAAATTGAAAAATAGATAAATGCACAGTTTATATGACAATATGAGAAGACTTGTAACAAGTATGACTCGGAAGAGCAAATAGTGACTGCAGGTCTTCTAGGAAGAATGTTACAGAGTGCTATTTCCTGAATACATTGCAATGTTTCTATATTATAGTAATTTTTTTGCAAACACTAGATAAAAATATTATTCAACAAGAATGGAAATTTAATATGAGCTCTCTCTTTTCATCACTCAAGACATACACTTTCACGTAAATAAAAAATTCTAAAAATAAAATGTTTCATACCCTTGTGAACCTGGATCCTTTGTATTTGCATGATTCAATATGAAATTTAAATGGCCCATCCATTTAAATTCCTGTAGAAATAATGATGGCTTTCAAAAAAAACTACAACCCTAGTCTGGAGTAGCCCTGAATTTTCATCAACTATTAAGTAAAAATGATAACATCTTGCCTGTTTATATCACAAAATAAGGGGTGGGAAGCATAGGCACAGATATTTCACTGATGGGTTTTCTTTGAACACATCTCCCAGTTCAACAGTAGCAGACACTTCCTTGATTTACTGATGAGATTCCCATTAGGAAATTAATTAAGAACTTTTGAGCAATCTACATTGACATGAATACCTCTTTTAAACATCATGCAAGATGGAAAGCAGTACAATACTCCTTGCTGTGCTGCATATATAGCCCTGAGTTCTGTTCCTATATTTGGTGTAATTCTCAGAACCTCAATTTGTCTATTAGTTTTATAAATTTAATTAGCTAATACATTTTATTATCACATGATACAGTTCCACAGGCTCTGGGATCTCCATACCCCTTCTTAAAATCCCAGTCCCCTTTCTTTCCCCCTCCCCCTTTGTATCCCCAATGGCATTACAATAATATTATCCTTCGCAGTCCTAAGTCCATCATTCTCCTACTTAAGTGTATCCGGACATTGTAGGCATGGACAAAGGCAGAAAATTCAGCATCCTATTGTCAAGATACATTCAACAGTCTCAGTGGGAGTCCATCTTTGATTTGGAAATAGAGATGCATACTGCATTGCATCTTCACATCTATATGTGATAATTCTATTGGGTGATTCATTTTTTCATAGAAATAACTACTACACAGTTATTATACATCCCCTTAAATCAAAAGCCATAAAGCAAGTTTTATAGATTATCAATGATAACCACACTAGTTTCTAATATGTCCAATATTTTAAAAAATCCTGATTTATAATTTAAGTTTATTTTGAAAGTTAACATCTTTATAGAGATTTTGATTTTGAAAAATTTTTGTCGAAGTTTCTAAACAATCTTTTTTCCCCTGGAATATAATCCAAATTTTGTACGATTGTATAAAGCACGTGTATGATGAATTTCAACAGAACAATATTAAAAAAATATTGTGTAGCTCTGTCCAGACTCAGAATAAGTTACTAATCTCCTAGGGACTGAATTGAAATGATCATTTCTACAGGGCACTTTTTTTTTTGCCAATCTGAGATGAGTTTCTAAACTAGACTGCAGTGTTAATAGAAATACAATGTTGGGGCCCAGTACAGTAGCCTAGAGGTTGGGGCCCTCATCTTGCATGCACTGAGATCCCATGTGGGTGCCAGTTGTGATGCCAGAGGCCCTGCATCCCATCTAGTTCCCCATTTATGGCCTGGGAAAACAGTCGAGGACGGCCCAAAGTCTTGGGACCCTGCACCCATGTGGGAGAGCTGGAAGAGGCTCTGGGCTCTTGGCTTCAGATTGACTCAGCTGCAGCCATTGTGGCCGTTGGAAGAGTGATTCAATGTCTCTCTTCCTCTCTGTATATCTGATTTTTCAATAGACATAAATAAATCTTAAAAAAACAAGGAAGGGTCATGTTGTCCACACAAAAGAAAGAAAGAAAGAAAGAAAGAAAGAAAGAAAGAAAGAAAGAAAGAAAGAAAGAAAAGAAAGAAAGAGAAAATGCTGATCTTGTATGAATAGTTTTCATTCAGACAGTAGGAAGAATATTGGAACATCTCTTTCATATAAGTAGTGACTGACTGCCTGAATAAAAATGTAGAGTCTATCACAGTGCATATGCATATGAAAATATTGATTATCTTGTGATGAAAATAATTTTCTTGAAAAATACATTATTTCACAGTATAAATATTTAGTTATGTGCCATCATGCTGATCTTTTTTTTTCTGTAAATTATTTTACTTTCCAGCAAAATTTCTTTCTTATTTTCATGAATAAATATTTTACAGTCATTTATAATGAAACATTGGCATTATCAAGGATGGATTTTGAAACAATGTGAAACTATGTAACTACCATGACACATTCAGTATCTGAAAGATTTAGGTTTGAGTCAGATACAGATTCCATTTTTTAGTTACTTTTGAACTTACCTATACAAATGGTTCCATCATTAGTGATGAACTTGTCTTGGTTACTGCTGGATCTGAAACCAGGTGCACACATACAATAGTAGCTGCCCACTGTGTTAGTGCAATTAGCATTTTCACCACAGGACTGGGTTAAATTTCCACACTCATTATCATCTGTGGATACATAACAATTCAAAAGCATCATTTCATTTAACTTCTTCCTCATGAGGATTTAAGTAGTTTTAGATAGTGCAATGTTTATTTCTAAGAAGACCTAATAGTAAAGAATCCACCTTTCACAATAATTCTAATACGGTATTCAATGTGATACTTTCCCTGATTTTGAAAGTAATATAACTATTTGGAAAAGCATTTAAAAATATAAAATTTTAATTTTAATTTTAATTTTATACAATCATTATTAAAATGTCAAAAATATTAAAAATGTTAATGAACATAAGGTCTTTTGTGAGTTTCCAATACTCTTTTCAGTATGACAAAGGATACCATAATTAATATGTTCTTATCATGTTCTATACATTCTAATAATTTGCTTCCTGAAGAATTTTGCATTATCAGGTCTATACTACCTTCTTTTTTTCAGTAAATGTAGTCATAATTATAAGCATTTTATTGTTCTTTTAAAGAGTCACAATACAAAATCAAATGATATGTCAAATAAGGCAGTTCTTTAGCAAATTATAAACACCTCTGAGAGCTTTTTCTCCAAACCATTTGTTTGGAAACATAAAACTGTTTCTGGTTTCAAAAACTGATAATAGATCTTTATCTGTTTTGATAAAGTGCATCATAAGAGTGTTAGAATGAACAAAAAAATATCCTTTCCTCGTAGATGCTTGTTTTTTATTCACTTAGTCCTTGTATAAGTTCTAGGAGGTAAATATGGTCTTACGTGGTGAGAGAAAGGCAGCATGACCCTGGTCTAACATCTTCCACACAATCCAAACACTGCAGCACCAGATCGCTCTCCTCCTTATCACTGCATCTTTCCAATAGGTTAAGAAGCTCATATTCCTTTTAAAATGCTAGTGCCTGCCATGCAACCTGACTTAGTCTTCAGTAAATGAAGGGCAGAGACTTAAGGCAAGTGTTTTGAGCTTCCCTTAGACTTAGAGACCAGCAACTTTGAAACATAAGGGGCAAAAGTTTAACTCTCAAAAGCTCAGAAGAAGTTAAATTTAGTTTGATTCCACATCATCAAACACCAAAAAAAAAAAAAAAAAAAAAAGTGTAACTTGTGATACTGTGAAGAATACACTTTACTTTAAAGGTTTTAAGTTTAAAAACTTTTTTAAAGATTTATTTATTTTATTAAAAAGTCAGATATACAGAGAGGAGGAGAGACAGAGAGGCAGATCTTCCATCCAATGACTCACTCCCCAAGTGAGCCACAACAGGCCGGTGCGCGCCGATCCGAAGCCAGGAACCAGGAACCTCTTCTAGGTCTCCCACATGGGTGCAGGGTCCCAAATCTTTGAGCCATCCTCGACTGCTTTCCCAGGCCACAAGCAGGGAGCTGGATGGGAAGTGGAGCTGCCGGGATTAGAACCTGCGCCCATATGGGATCCCGGGGCGTTCAAGGCGAGGACTTTAGCTGCTAGGCCACGCCACTGGGCCCTAAGTTTAAAAACTTTTAAAAAGAATGTTTGAAAGTCACATTTCAGGTTTAGCATTTGGCCATATATTTGTCATTTCTAAACCAGAGCATGCAGATGTTGGAGGATTAAGGAAAGTTGCTGCAAATAGGAAAATAAAGCACATAAGTTACAAATTGTATTATAAAAAATGCTGAAGTTATGCTTTATTAATATCTACATATTTACCTAGTGTTTCTTTATAAATTAATATCTTATGTGACTGTAATATTTTATGTGACTTCAAAAAGTTTATGGAAATGTAAATTTTGAAAAAACTGCATGATTTTCAGTTTTTGGCACTGAAAAACTCTATATTTTAATTTTAAATTATTTAAGAACTTTTTGAAGCATCCTTCTATGATTCTCTATATTACATGTACTCAAAAGTTAGACATACATGTTTAAATATGCAGAAGAAACATTAAGTTCATTTATTACTATTAGCTGGAATGGCTCACAAATTGAATATATGCATCTAAATCAGGTAAAAAATATCTACCCATACTGAATTTGATTCCATCATTTAGTTACTCAAATATTTATGGAGTTTCTCAATCCCCAAAAGTGAATATATCTATACTGGGAAAGAACTGAAATTAATAAAAAAAAATCAGGATCTCTGCCCTGCTGTCCAAGTTCACATTCTAAAAGTGAGTTAACACAGAAGCATATAATTGAGTTTTTATTAAAATAAAAGTTTTCATTTTTTACTCTAAGTTTGACTCATTTCACAGCATATTGGGAGAAGTTTATATTACATTTTGGAAGAAAATTGTGTTCAGATCAGTTATTGGAAATGACAAATGATGAGAATCGGATCCCTTGTGAGATATACCAGCACAAATGATATGCAGAAATACAGAGAGGGACTCACCAGGATTGAAGCATTGGTTAGAGCCAAGAAAATAAGTACTTTGTATTATGTAACTATGTTTCAAAAAATAAATATGTAGCAGTACACTATTTAGCTTTAACATTTTTAATAGTTTTGGTTAATGTTACCAGGCAGAAAACTGCAAAACTTTTACTGAGTTTTTATGTCTTTATCTACTGCATAACGTTGAATGATTAATCTCTTAGCTTCTCCATCAAGAACTTGGAAATAAATATATATAGTTATGTATCTCCCAATCTCGTGTATAATATATATGAATATAATGTGGAGAGATTCCCTAGGCTGGACTTGTATTTTGTTCAGTGAAATATCGCTTAACTGAAAATAACCTCATCTTTTTCTCAAGATAATGGAGATAGGCAAAAAAAAAATCACTATAGTGAAGTTATATATAAATATGGGCCAGTTAAATAGCTTTTAAATTTCCAATGTCCAGTTTCATAAAAAAAATAATCTTCAAGGAAAAAGTTTTTGAATGGTAACATATAAGAAAATAAACAATTCCTTTTGATTCATTTCTAATATTCAAATGAATTTAGCAGTTATATTATTCACTGTTACATTTAATGCTTCTTGGAAGGCTATAAAACAATCCATATTAAAGTATTCTTTGAAAAAATTCTTTGTAATGCAGTTAAATTGGAGATAAATCTTAAAACAGTATCATATTTATTAAAAAGAAAAACATTGGGCATTCTTAGTCTTCCTGAATCATATATAACATAATGAATTTTGCATGATAAGAGCAATTGCATACACACAAACCCCAAATAAATAGGATTCATGTCTACAGAAAAGATGTACAAAAACTCAAATCATTACATGTGTATAACAGATAAAAGAGTTACAGTGGTAAATCGAGAGAAGGAAATGAGGGTCCAACGTGTGGCACAGAGCGTTAATGCATCACCTGTGATGTTGGCATCGTGTGTGAACTGTGGTTGAAATCCTGGCTGCTCTGCTGCTGAACCAGTTTCCTGCCAACGAATTTGCCAACGTAGTGGAAGACGGGTTACATGCTTGGGCTCCTGTCATACAGCTGAGACATGCAGATAAAGTTCAGAGTCATGCTCTGGCATGACCTACATCTATCCTTTGTGGACATTTAAGAAATGAGTTAACAGATGAAAGATCTCTGTGTCTTTCTTTCTCTCTGGAATTATGCTTAAATTATTTCTTCAGAAGGTCATTTTTGGGATAGAAGAGGCTTCGAAGAAGGAGTGATACATAAACCAGGTACACAGGAACTGAAATAAAAGCTGTAGTTTCTACAAATTGAGGCGTGAAAGCCATGCACCGAGACAAAGCAGAGTGTTGGTTTAAAAGCCTGGCTGACTACAGGAGCAGCATAATTTATAAGAAAGCTTTTTTTTTTTTTTTTTGACACTGTGAATGAAAGTCCAGGTTGTAGGGCAAGGTCTGTTCTAGGAAGAAACAGTTTCGAGCTACATTTAGTGAGCAGAGGATTGGCATCACAGATTTTACTAGAGAAATCTGATTGGATTTGAGCATTAGATGAATTTTTTAAAAATATAAGAAAACTTTGCTGAGACACAGGGCGATGTGATAGAGCACTATGACTTGGTGTCAAGAAGCAGTGTGTATTTCAGAAGGGCGCCTGGCTGCGGTCATTGCTGCACTCCATTTCTTCCCCTCTTCATATGCTTCACTTGCATTTGCCTCTTGTCATCAATTAAATGAAGTCAGGGGGACTGAGGCTGTTTAGGAAATGTGAATCAAAGGGACCTAATTTTACTTTCAGCATGGACCAGACAAACCTGTGTGGTTCCACATGGCTCAGTCTCACTTATCAGAAAGTTGCACAGGGATTTCAATAATAAACACTTGGATGAGTCTGAAATGCAGTTTGTATATGTCATTGAGGTTAGTAACTCATTTACTTATTCTGATTTTTTATTAGCAACTAGATCAGCATGATTTGCAGACAATAATCTGCAAGGAGATGTATTTTTCAGGTACTCTGATAAATAATACATTTTATTTTATCATTGAAGCAATGATAATGATTCCAGTTAATGTATTAAGAAATTAAAGTTCATGTCAGTTAAACTGTGCTGATATTGAAAGACACTGGTAGACATAACTTTTATACTTGAAATTATGTAGATGAGCAATCTGGTTTCTTTCCATTTTTCTTGAACTGTTGATGAAACACACATTATTAAAGAAAGTGTTCCTAAATAAGAAAAAAATAGTAGACACCCAATTCTCCAAACTCAAGAATGATATTCAGTGCCATGATTACGACATTTCTGACAATAAACTATATATCATGCTTTCTGTTAATGATAAAATGAATTTTACGTATTTTATAAGACATTGGTATTCAAGAACATAAACAAGATGTTGCTATGCATCACTTTTTGAAATATTGTCTAAACATGGGACAAATAATTAAGTGACAGAAGTATTCTATTTCTTCTTCCTCACACTCGGTTTTATTGGTTGGGCTTCAGTTGATTACAGCCTGAAAACCAGAGAGCTTAAACAGCAGTATCACTCATATGCACATTTTCCCTCTAGATAGGACTGCCAGTATCTCTTTGTAAATCGAAACACTAAAATGACTTTAACCATTATATGGTTCTTGGTGAAACAGGCCCTCTGGGTCAAAGGCAGAGCAGCCACACAGAAAGGCTCCTGATGTTGTTTCTTTTTCTTTCTCCCCAACACATCCTTGCATGACCCATTTGGGTTTTGGTAGAAGTGGATTCTTATTATACCTAATACTCAATGAATTTTGAAAAGGTCATTATTCTTGGTATCTTCAGTTACAGGGTTCTCATGTTTTGTATTTATGTACGCATACGTATAAGAGAAAATATATGGGTGAAGAGTTTGGGGGCGTAAGAGTCACTTGAGGAAGCGGGATGGGGTAAAGAGAGAAACAGGATGAAACTCGAATGGTCAATCAGTTAAGAAAAGCAATGGGAGTAATGTTTCCACACTGGAACTTACTCTGATATAAGGCAATATTCATACAAGATACAAAACAAATAAATGTACATATAGATGAGTATTATACATATATTCTATAGATGAATTGTATAATGGAGGCTAGTATGCAAGGAAGTGAAGATACCTTGCAGCATACAAGTGAAATTGTGTGCAGTGAAATAGTTAAATATACTTCAGTAATGTAATGCTAGATTTTCTGCCTTTGTCTGTATCTGTAATGCTGTGGTGCATGGGAGTAGCAGAATATTAAACTTGTAACTGTAGCTGGAAGATTATACTGCTGTAATGTGGGGGAATGGTGGCAGACAAAAGTGGAGGGAGGAATGGTGGAGGAAGGGGGATAAAGAAGAATTCCTATAACTACAAAATTGTGTCATGAAAAATAATAAAAATAAATTTTGAAAATCAAGTACAAAAATACAAAAAATTGCAAAGAAAAAAATGACAGGAAAGATTTTAAGGAAAGGTACAGAGTAATGTTTCCTACCCTCTGGGAATTTCTTTGTACCTGAAAGAATGATGGCAGGTCAGAATAACAATGTGATATACATATTACCTCTCATTCCACACACAACTTTTCAAATAGGCAGAATTAGCAATGAGATAAAAACATATATCAGACATTTAGGATAAACTTTGTTATTTTAATTTTGGTTGTAAAGCATACAATAAAACCTCACCTTACCTTCACTATGGATTTAATTAATGCAGTTGATTAAAGACAAAACTCAAATACATCAAATGAAAAAGATGCTACAATTGTCAGAGTAATAGAGTTACGTAAGAATAGTTAATTAATTATAGTTTTAAATGCTTTTAACGAAAAAGTGCTTTTTATTCTTTCTAAAGCACCAAAAAATATTTCAAGATTTTTTCAAAGGAAAATCACAGATTTGACTATGGATCAGACTTTGGCAAGTATGTGTGGGACACACCAGGACAGAAACCAAACAATGCGTGCATAGAATAGATTCAGGAGTAGTTTTGTAGTTACTTACTTTGAAGGAACTGTAGCACTTAAAATAAGCTCCCATTTTTTTAGTACCCTTTTTGTCATTACTATTAATACTCACATTTTAGAGGAAAAAAAAGAGAAAAACTGAGTGTAAGCAGAAAAGGCAAATAGAAAGATCTTACTTTTGACACATAGAAAAGCCATTCCCTTTGCCCAACAGATTCAGAGATGAAGACAAATACATACAGACTTATTTTAAACTATACGTCAACAATTCTGAGACTCCTTCCATTTCGTTTTGTCTGTCATCTCTAAGAGTAAACAGGAGTAATCCTCATATTCTTGGTGGGATTTAAAGAATGTTTGTGATACTGCTTTTGAAAGGCTAGTTTTAGAGAACTTTGTTTCTAATCACTGAATCAATACAATTCAACTAGGAAAATCACTCATAGAAAAAGAAAAAAAAAACTTACAAGCCCTCAATTGGAAAAGACATGTTAGTCCCCAAAGGAGAAGCAACTAGAATAGTATACATTCCAACTACCATCACTGAAAGATAGTGGAGCAACATGTCTTAGCCACTGAGATCACAAAACTGGTTCCCTGAAATTCTAAAAAACTGAAGGAATCTTTCATCCACAGTTGTAAGCTTTGTAGAAATGGGTGGATTCAGAGCATAGGTTACCCTGACAATGTATAACGAAATATCCAAAATATCCAAGAGTCTTGTAACATAATAATCATGAATCTGGAAAACAGTCTTTTAGAAAAGAAGGAGCAAATAGGTCGGAATAGTGGACAATGGATCAGCATATATAAATGCAAACAGATGATGACTTAAATTAATAGCAGTGTAAACATAGGAGGGTTCATGTGATACGAACTGCATTACTCAGGATGCTAGCAGGGCACAGTGGGCAAGGAAGCACTGGGGAAAGGAAGAGATGTTACCTAATTTTAGTAAAGCACAAGAATATGAACTGGATTGGAACTATCAGCAATGGGAAGCAAATGTTCAACAACAAAGGGATGATAGGTCACTTCACAAAAATGATTTTGCTAGAAAAAAGAAACTAATTAAAAATGAAATAGCTAACCTGAAATAATTTTTTCAAAATAAAATTGATTGAGTATATAACTGTTTTACTCGAAAGAAAAAGTGTATTTCCTCATTTTAAAACATGGTTTATCAGAATACACTGCAAACAGAATGTAGCTATATTTTGCTAATATGTTGTGAATATTTAAAGCATTTAAAGTATAAATGACTTTTAAAAATAATCAAAGAGCAAAAGGCGTAGATATTTAGAATATTGAAATTGTATCATAAAATTTAAAAATTCAAAATAAAAATTTAACAAAGAAAAAAAAGCTAGCACAAAAGCTTGACAGTAAAAAAAAATAAGAATTAGACTTTCAGAATTAAGTTCCTTAAGTGAACTTAAATATTAAATCCTTCAGAAAGCTCAGCATATTACAAATTTATACTTGTTATACAGAACCTAAATCAATATCGAACTTAAAACCCATAAACAAATTATATGAAGCTAGAAGAGGATATTTTAATTTACCTCTTTCTGAATTTGAACAATTCAATAAAAATATGGATTATTTTTATAGCAATGAAAATGTAATTAACACATTTCAAAAAGAGACAGCTTCTTTCATTGTAATAAAGTATATTTAACAGAAGCAATTGCCACTTTAAACAATGAAGTTTAATTCAACAGTACCAAATTACTCTTCAGGAAATTTATAGGGACTTAGCAGTGTGTGAGACAAGCCTAATGTCTAATCCCTTTGCACACAATGTGAGGTATAAGATTTTCACTTTTACATTACATATAGGTAATTTTTTAAAATATTAGTGAATATGGATATTTTTCACATGAATGGGTTTCAAACAGTTTATGGGAAACAGAATTAAAATGTGCAAATATTTTTGAAATCCATGCAATACATGAGAAATGTGTGTTATGAAAAAGATTCATGAGTTTTAAAATTAGTCTTCACTAAAATGAACTTAAGCAGTTGAGCCAATCTCCACTGTTTTCCCAGCTCGTAATTAATGAGGTAGATTGAAAGTATAGCAACCAGGAGTTAACAAATGCCCACTTTATTCATTGTGGCACTGAAAAGCAGTGCAGGACAGCTTGACTCCTTGGGCCTTCAAACCCATGGGGGCTACCTGGAAGAAACTTCTTGCTCCAGCTTTCAGACCAGCCAGCTGCAGCCATTGTGTCCATTTGGGGAGGGAATAGCGGAAGTAAGATTTCCTTGTCTCTGTCTCTCCTTCTGTCTGTATATCTGCCTTTGAAATAAAAAATAAACAAATCTTTAAAAAGTATTTCCACTTACAGGTATAAAAATTTCTACTACAGCCTTTAGTTATCTTTGTTTTGATTTCTATAATTGATCCTTAAATCATATTAATTTATTTCAGTGTGTACTCTGAG
Organism: Ochotona princeps; assembly: GCF_030435755.1. Lineage (NCBI taxonomy): Eukaryota > Metazoa > Chordata > Mammalia > Lagomorpha > Ochotonidae > Ochotona > Ochotona princeps. The sequence goes on from NC_080833.1 coordinate 65,839,966, forward strand.
GTGTATATCTAAACACTACTTCTAAAGTGAGCAAACTGAGTCATAATCATGCATTGAGTAATCAATATTTCATATCTGCTTTGAAATGCTGCCTTTGTTGTGTTTAAACAGTATCAATTTACTTAATTCTAAAAGCTGCTTTTGGGGATGAGTTTTCCATATTGTATGTCATTGCCAGACTGATTTAATTTTTGTGAGACTTTGTGGTTTGTGTTTTAAGATGTCATAAATTTAATACATCACCAATGTAGCAAAATATGTGAGGAAAAGACGATATCTAATCAATCCTTGCTAAAACTTTATACATTTATCCATAAAATCTCATTGCATTTTATTGCATCATAAAGTTTGGTTTTAATCCTATTTCATGTTATATCTGACATTATTTGGAATTATCTTTATTGTAATATTGTACATGGTATTATAATGACATGCTGTTTCCACAATATGATTATGATTCATTACATTGAGGCACACAAAATGTCAGTACTTGTTGAAATCCTTTCCTTCAGCCCATGTGGCACGTGTCAGTTTCACTCAGCCTTACACATTCTACTTCCTAGTCACAGAAAGTATTGTTTATGTGGAAGCAAGAAACGGTCAAGCTCACATCTTTTTTTTCCCACTAGGAATTGCTTTTGTACACATAATTCAAATGTTCAGAAGTCTGGCAAATATTATATACAAATATTCATGGAGGAAAAATATAATGTTGAGGATAAGCAATCAAGAGTTTACATGTCCAATACATTTACTTTGAATCACTCCAGAATACATGCTTATTCAAAGTAACATTCTGATATGTTTGGACAACTGCAGATGGAATCTACAGTTAATGATTAAAACATTCTGAAAAAAGTCACAAAGATGAATCTGCTGCCTGTTGCCTATTGAGTGGTTGAAATATCTCTTTACAGCCTGCCATCTTAGCCTAGTGGCTAAAGTCCTCGCCTTGAATGTGCTGGGATCCCATAAAGATGCCAGTTCTGATCCCAGAGGCCCCACTTCCCATCCAACTTCCTACTTGTGGCATGGGAAAGCAGTCAGGGACAACCCAAAACTTTAGGATGCTGTACCCACGTAGGAGACCCAGAAAAGGCTCTGGGCTCCTGGCTTTGGATTGGCTCAACTCTAGCTATTGCTGCTGCTTGGAGAGTGAATCATTGAACAGGTGATGCTCCTCTCTCTTTCCTGTTCTCTGTATATCTGACTTTCCAATGAAAATAAAATACATTTTTTTAAAAAAAGAAATGTCTCTTTAATCACTTAAGAAAGATTCTTACTGGTGGCATATCTTTATATAAAATATATTATTAAAATAAAAAGTGGCTTTAAAAAGGAATGGTTTATTTTAGTTTTCTAAAATAAATAATCTAATATTTCTATTAAAGCATACATATTAAGTATATAATTATATAATAATTATTGATTTTAGAAAAACTACTTAGATTTTAAAACTACATGTATATCTGCAGGTGTTTATGATTTCATAGACTGAGATTAATAATGTTTAGAATTCAAAACCATTTCAAAAATATCACAATGCTCCAATTAATTTTTGGATGTTTGTAAGTCCATGGAATATACCATAAAGCTTATAATAAGTAGAATTTTTTCTGCTTGAAATAAAAATTGCATCCCTTACATATTTATTAAATAAGTTAAGCAAATGTCCTAGGTTAAGCAGTAGAATTAAAATGATATTATGATTTTCCTAAATCCCAGTCACAGCTTAGGCATTATTTTAATTTGACTTGTGCACTTTCTAGGGTCATGTTTTTCAAAATTTTTGTTTTTGAGTAAACATTTAAGCTGCACCCCATCCTCCTGGCAAATGCAGGTATGAAAATCCCAACTCTGCAAGTAGGAGACAGTGCTTCCAGCAGGTGAATGTAATAGTGCTCTCTTGTTTTTTTAAGATTTACTTATTTTTACTACAAAGGCAAATTTAGAGGAAAGAAGGATAGAAAAAATATACCTCATGTATTGGTTCACTCCTGAAATAGCTGCAATGGCTGCAGCTGAACCAACTGGAAACCAGGAGCCAGGAGCTTCTTACAGGTCTCCCGCACGGGTGCAGGATGCCACTGACTTGAGCCATCCTTTGCTGCTCTCCCAGATTATTATCAGGGAGTTGCATTGGAAGAGGAGCAGCTAGAACACAAACGTGCCCATATGGGATGCCAGCACCATAGGGTGGAGGGTGCTGTGTTACTGTATTGGTCTCTATTGCACAAATTATTAAGGAATTATTTAGGTGGATACAGCTTAGCAGGGACATGACTGAGTGTCCAGGCAGAACTCCTGTACCTTTCCTGAAACATGATACATAAAGGGCATGGAGAGCAGGCCACGGGAAGGGTTCCAGGCAATAAAGAGTATTTAATGGGCACTGACACGCCTTACCTTGTAGTTCTTTATCTTTTTCACTCCTGCTACCACTGGGAATACTTTTGTATGTACCTTTTCTTTGCTTTCTAGATAGCTCTCTGCATTTCAACTTCCAAGAAAGTTCCACTGCTCTCTTTCCGCATGTCTCTATATTGTTTCTGAAGAGCTTTAACTAATGTCTTCTCCCCTAGTGGCAAGGAAGGGGCCTTGAATGCCACAAATTGTTTCTATCCACATTATCCTTTGGCCTGACTTGCCACAGACCCACGTCAAAGACATGTTTCATTCTCTTCTGCTCCCAGATTGCCTAGCCAGAAAGAAACTTTATTTTGACCATGTCAGGATGTCTTTTTCTGCAAATGTTTTTCAACATTTAATTATTATCTATGAAACTAACACATAGATAAAATATAAAAACCTGTAAATAATATTTCGCTCTAATTTTTGAAGAACATGTCATTTTATAAAACTAGTTAAATAACTGTATTTCATTTTAAATGTAGGACAGATCTGCCTGAGAAAATTGGCCAAGGAAGCAGTTATTAAGAAAATGTTCATACAAACTATGGCTTGTACAAAATCTTTCCCTATTTATCTTAGTAAACTACCTAACCTCTGTCCAGTAATTTAACTGTAAGAATCTCAAGAAAAATAATCATACATTATTGATATTTTGATTTTCAGGAAGAGCATAAAATTAGTACACAGTAGGTAGCTAATAAACATTAGTTCAATGAGATCACAAAATGAACATTTGAGCTGCCACTGGGATCTAAGAATGTCAAGCCTATCACTGAGATTATTCCAGTGCTCAATCTGTAACACAGGGTCTGTAATATACAATAAATAACTTCAAACCCACACCATCCCTGTTCCAATATAGCTTTGTTCCTTTGCACACCTCCTAGCTGCCTTTTCAACTTTGTCTCAAATTTCTCTGAGTTTGGAATGAAGCAGAGGAGGCCCTGCTTGGGCAGCATTATTCTCACTCCCAGGTATTTCAAATCTTTCTCCAAGTATTTGAATTCTCCTTAGTGAGATAGAAATATCTAATTGGATTTTATACCTGAGGGATACTTTGGGACTGCAGATAAAGAATCTTGAATTTCTAATTTTCATACCAGCAGGATCATTTACAGTGTTTGTTTATATTTTAAGACATATCTACCTCTATCCTGAAGCATGCCACAAAACTATTCTCTTCACATTTATGTCTGGCTGGTCTCAGCTCATCAGTCACTTGACAATTTTATCTGATTTCTTCATAAAATAAGATGAAAATAATTTGCACATAATAAAATCAAGGCCTCAAGAAATAATTAAATCATGTAAAGAAACACTGTTTTATGGGGCATGTAATCAACATATGGACATTTCTTCAATTCTTAGAGTGTTTATTGATTTAAAGATTGTTGCTATTCAAAAAAGCTGGAATTTATGGCTATTTAAATTGAAAATGATATTGAGTGCAATCAAATAACAGGCTTCCATCCCTAAAATAATTGCCTAAAGGGTCAGTTAGAAATGTCTTTCCTCCATCAGTTTTGCAGCCGTAGAGCACTGGTTAGGTACACTGAGCTGTGTGGAAATGATTTAACTAATAGTTCATACTCTGGAAAAAGACAGGATGCTTTATTTTCTGGACCAGTGATCTGACCCAATATGGATGGCAAAACTGATTATAGAACTTGAGATAGGAATACTTACAGCAAAGGAAATGGATTCAAAAACTTTGTCCAACTTGAAAATCAATGTTCAAGATTAGAGTGGTTCTAACATTACTGTAAAATGTACATTTCTTTATCACTCTAGTGCTTTTTTGAGCTCAGAGTATGCAGTTACTGCCTTTTTATGTTTAATAACAGCCTTTTATGACAAGCCACTGAAGTTTTAGAGGTACCTCATTTTTATTTCAGACACTCTTTCTGATCAAAGTACAAAGCATAAAAGGTCATACAATAACCTTAGAATTAAGTTGTTTACATCCTCATCTACGATGCAAAAGTGAGAACAGCAAGGGCATTCTCTAGGCTGTTTGGATTAGGCCACATTCCTGCTATCTACTTAAAGTGTCGTTATGTTTATTTTTCTCCCTGTACTACCGTTAGCGATGTCATTTCAAAACCTAATAAAATTTCTCCATTTAAATCCTTTCATCCTAAACTGTTTCATCAATCACAGTAAAACTGTGCTCTGTCAAGAGGTAATTGCAAATGGACATGCTAAAAGGGGCGTCTCTGTGTCCTCACCCCCCTTATCTTCGCAATGGGCAAGGATGACAGCAAATTTATTAGTTGAGATATTGTTAAAATCATCAAAAAATACCATTTTGCCTTGATAATGCTTTCTGTTATGGTATCAAAGTTAGTCCTTCTAAATGCCCATTTAAAGATGCCTAGAATGACTTTCCTCTGCAGACTTATTGAAAATGGGAACCTCTCAGTTCTGGATAAATCTCTCAAACTGCATATTTTGAAAAAATGCATTCAGAATGTGACTCTGCTTATTGGCATGGTAAAAGCATGAAGAGTTTAAAACCATGAGACAAATTTTTTTTTTTACAGCCATTTGCTTTTTCTTGAGGGATGGGGATGTACTGTTATTTTTGGTACTGTTTTCCTATATTTAAAGTGGTTATTTTGTATTAATCTCATTTAAAGTTTGTTTTTAGTAATAAATAGGATACTGGCCAAGCAAGGAATTTGCTAAATAACTGTGAAGCTAGAAAACTCCTGATATTTTAATCCTTAAAAAGATTAACTTACCTAATTCACAGTTCAAAAATCCTCTGACGTGTATGCTATAGTTTATAGTTAAATGGAAATACATAAATATATTTTAAGAAGTGCTTTTTTATTACCAAAGTTAAAAGCATATTATAATTTTAATCTTGAAAATCATACTTAAATGTGTGGGCAATCGCCCCAGGCCCCAGGCCTCTGCTACCTGGTAGGTGTGTCTCAGAGCTTCCCTTCCCTGCACAACTCCCAAGCCTACACGTGGAGTGTGACCACAGACATGGCTAGAAGGTCAAGGGGTATACACATGGAACATGACCATAAGATCAAGGGAGAGAGATAGGCAATGATAGTGACTTTGGTGGGCGAGGGGAGGCTCCTGCCAGAAGACGCCCTCCTGCCCCCTCCTTCCTGAGCCTTTATAATCCTGGAATTAGTTCAGAATAAAAGGATATTCCTCACCAGTCTTATGGCCAAAGAACACTGCTGTCTCATGCTCGGTAACCTCTGGGTCAGCTTTGTTTTAGGCCTGGTGGCAGGCCTAAAACCTGAGATAAATGTAACAGTACAACCACTATCTGTATACTACTTTTTTGTAAGAATCAAATTTAAGGACTGGTTTTTGGTACAATGACTGATTTGCTATTTGGGCTGCCGGCATCCCATAAGGAGTTCCTGATTCATGTCTGATCTATTTTGCTTCTGATCCAGCTTTCTGCTAATGCTTGCCCTGGCAGGCGGGAGACAGTAACTCCAGTGATTGAGTCCCAGCTAACCATGTTGGTGATCCAGACTGACTCCTGCACTCCTGCATTCAACCTGGTCCTTGCCTGGGCCTTTGTTGACATTTGGAGAATTCAACAGCAGTTGGAAGATCTCTTTGTCATCTATTCTTTGAAAATAAATGAAAATAAAAGTTTAAAAATAGAATAAGGTTTATGAGTTGGCATAGAGGCAGGCCGAGTTAGGCCACCACTTGTGATGCCAACATTCCATGTGGGAGAAACGGACTGAGGTCTTGCTCCCTGCTGATACTCCTGGCGATGACCTTGGAAGATGTTTCATGGAGCCCCTGTATTCTCATTTTAGCCTGCCCAATATAATGGACAATGCAATCACTTTAAGAGTGAACTAGTGGATGGAAGATTTGCTTCGCTGTCTCTCCCTCTGCCTTTGTCACTCTGCCATCCAAATAAGTAAAATAAATCTTTAAGAAAAGAACAAGGCTTTAGTGAAAAACCGGTAGATCATTTAACTTTAACAACACTAGCTAAAAGTATTTGGAGTACCAATTCCTCCATGCTTGCTCGCTAATGGCATATAAATATTGCAGCTCAGAGAAAAATAAGTAATAAAGGCTAAAAGAAAGATAATTAATATGGGACAGCATGGTAAACTTTTGAATTTTAGGCTTTATCTGGGAGTTAATAGTTAATAAAGTATTAATTTAAGAAAAAATAGACTTTTATTATTTAACAACCCACTAATTCTGTAGCAAGAGGCAAAATTATTTACCAACAAAAAGCATAAAGTGAATCTTAGAATGACCTCTGGAAAACCCAATAGCTGGACAGGTAAAAGTTGTTATTGTTAGACTGTACTGTATGTATTCTAACTCATACTTCATAGTAAGAAAACAACTAATATTGACTAGATATGTATATGATAGACATGTTTATAATTTCAAATGAGCAACTTGGGATAATGCAGTCCTTATTTTACAGATGGAAACACCAAGCCAAGAAATGTTAAGTAACTTATTGAAGGATTTAACTTTAGGAAGGTGACAGTTCGCCTTCATATCTGACAGCTTATTTGTATGCTGTAAAATATTAAAAAAGATTTATATGATCACAAATGAACATCATGCCAAAAGAACTATTTTTCAGTGAAATTATGTTATCTATATCATTTTTAAAATTTGTTTTGGAATTTTGGATAAACCAGTAAGGATTTAAAAAAAAATCACAAGCTGAAATGTCACCAAAATACAAAAAAGTCTGAACTGTGTTTGCGAACTAGTCCAAATTTACTTTCTTCATGTACAATATGGAATTCTCCTTTAGTGCTTGGCCTCTCAAGGTGCTATGCAAATTGTATGAGTTGTACAGCATGCTAATTTTTGAATAAGTACGTAGGAAAGAAAAGAAGCATTTTAACTCACTGTTGAGAATATGGACTATTACCTGTGTTTATGTAAAACATAAAACACTATACCATATCACCATAATGAAAACATTCTGACTGGATTATATCAGCATGTAATATTTATAAATATGTCTAATATTTATAAGGAACTCTTCATTATAGAACTAAAGAGAAGCTTATACATTGTTGTGTAAGTCTAGTGTGGGCATAACATTTCAGAAATCCTATTCATTAGCTATTATTTTGGTTTATATATAAATAAATGGGAAATTGCAAACATGCTAAAAACAATAAAATACAAGACAGAAGCAAGACCTGCTAAATATGGAGGCACCAGTTTGATTACTATAATGATCCTTTTAAATTTAAGTACTATATGCACTCACTACTCGTATGTTGATATTCATTTGTTGAACTTGGAGGAAATCACATTTATTGTTACTAGAAATACATGAAGGACATCTCTGATTTTATACATGTATTTTACTTATCCTCAGAACTTTTAAAAAAAATCTGTGCGACTGAGGCCTGGCATGATAGCATAGTCACTAAATTGCCACCTTGCATGTGCCAGGATCCCATATGGGCACTGGTTCATGTCCCGGATGTCCCACCTCCCTTTCAGCGCCCTGCTTATGGCTTGGGAAAACAGTAAAGGATGGCCCAAAGCCTTAGAATCCTTCACCTGAATGGGAGACCTGGAAGAAGCTCCTGGCTGCTTGCTTTGGATTGGTCTAGCTCCAGCTGTGTGGCCACTTGGGGAGTGAACCAGTAAACACAACATCTTTCTGTCTCTCCTTCTCTATATATGTATCTGTCTTTCCAATAAAAATATATAAATCTGTAAAAAAATCTGTGTAAGTTTTAAAATGGAAGTGGTCCTCTTACATGATTAATTACTCAAACTGCAAGACCTTTAAAATAGTTTTGTGTCCAACCAATATCTCATTATAATTCTCACCAAATGTTTTAATGTTTTCACATGGCTCCTTCATCTGCTCTTGCTGCTTCTGGTCTCAACAAATGTGTGCAAAGTTTGGGTGAGGACTGAATCTGCCAGTGGACCCAGCTTGCACAGGGTGTGGATCTCCAAAACAGGAATATGCAACTAAATTCAGGACAAATCCCATGTTTCTGTAGTGTTAAAGCAAACAGATAGATGGTATCCTGCATTGTCAGTGTTGGCAATTTCCCGCAAATGTCACTGCCTTCATTTTACCTCTTTGCTCTCCTTCCTGATTTAGTTTTGCTTTTTTCTCTTTTTAGGAGCTAATTCAAAACATTTTTTAAAGATTGAAAAAGGCTCTGAATTTCAGCTTGTATTTTAGAGTTAAGAAGAACTATTTTCATTTTTACTACCCAATTTACCTATCTTAAAATGGATATTTTGCAGGTCCACATGAGTCACCCTCTCATTTTAAATTATTGTTTAAGGATTACCTACAAAATTCAGTCAGGAAATCACAATCTTCTGTGCATGTCAATCTATGGCACAGACAAATTTTAGGATGAAAATACAATGGCCTATATTCTACTTTTCCTTGACCACCTATTTGTGCCATTTAACCTTCCCTAGCTTTTTATGATCCTTTAAAATCTCCAAACTCTTCTGAGTTTAAAAGAATGAAAATGATGCTCTGTGATTTTACACAGTATCATACCCAGAGAGTCCTGCCTAATTTCTGTGATTAATTTGCTATCCCTACCATAATGGATTATAACAAACATACAATTACGTTACACTTTTAGATACAGGTGATTGTCATGGGTTTCAACAAGCTAAAATGTGTGGGCTGGTTGGAGTTCCTTGTCTTTCTGGATCTAGAGGCTCCCAGTATTCCTGCCTTATAGAATCCTTTTATGGATTCCAGGTAGAAATGCCTGCCAGAGTGTATTTTACATTTTGTTACTCGAACACTGACCTTTGTGCCTAACTCTTCCACATTTTGGAATATATGTAATTACAATGGAAATCAAGGTTATCTGCTGTATTATGATGTCAGATGATTGACTTAATCCAATCCTGCCTTGTGACATAACACACTGATACATGGGAAGGTTTATAGCATAGATTGCACTAGGTCATTATGGACAGCTGTTGACTACAGTTACCTACTTAATATTAGGAATAAACAATTACAAAACTAACACACGTAAAAGAGAAAATCAAGGACACCCTCTGCAGCAGGTGAATTTCTTGACTATGACCCAGAAGAAAACTGATAGGTCCTCCAACTTGAACAGGTTTATACAATAGTCTTGGAAGAGCAAGACGATTTAAGTTCATAGACCTGAGTTCACATAGAGAAAGAATTCTAGAACATGGAAGGACTCTCCTGAAAGTACAGGAGGCAGCAGCATGGTCCCCTAATATAGCAGCAGTCTCTGTTCTGAAAACACACCAAAAAAGGTGTAAAAATTGGATGTAGGGTAGGATATTGAACAGAGATGCTCTTCAGCATATTCTTGTACTTGCTAAAAACTACACAGTGATATTGAATATCAGCTAGGGAAAGCAAAATCAAACATAACTTTTAAAGATAAAATATTCAACATTTGAAGAAAAAAATACCCTGAATATCTCTTAGTAGTAGGTAAATTCTGTTTTTATAATCTGTGAAAAGAGAATCATTTACTAAAATGGGTATAAATTAAACGACTTTCAAGTACATTAATATGAGCTCGGGTTTTTGTCAAATATTTACCTTGCCAGCCCTTCACATAAGAACAGACAAATTCCTTAAGACATGCAAGCTATTAAAGTTAACTTGGGAGGAAACAGAAAATCTCCCAACAGCCTTCCCAGAAAGAAAATTCCAGATTCAGGAAGCTCTAATCATCAATATTTTCAACTAAAAAGTACTAATTCTATCTAAACTCTTCCAAAATATCAATGAGGAAAAATGAACTATTCTAATTCATTTATATCACCCTTAGTGCAAAAGAGAAAAAAAAGACATAACAAGAAATGTAAATAATATTACTCATTGAACTCAGGAAAAATTTGTAATGTAACTGTAACAAATGTAATCCAGTCATACATACAAAACATGACCAATTGATTTCAGGTGTACACATGCTTAAACTTGAAAAGACAAATCAGTATAACTACATAAGCACACTGAAAAATAATTATCTTTATCAGTGTAGAAAAATATTTAATAAAATGAAAAACTACTCAAGAGAAAAATACTGTCAGCAAAGTGAGAGTGGAAGAAAACTTCCTCAACTTGATAACGGATACCTAAAAGTGTTATTCCAAAATCATATTTAATGGTGAAAAGGTTACTTTTTTTCAGAAGAATGACCAGATGAGAATATCTGTCAAGTTTCTACTATTGAATATGATATTCAAAGTTTCAACCCATCCAATAATAAGACAGGAGACATTAAAAGGCATCCTGGCTGGAAGGGAAGCAGCAAAATTGTATGTATTTGTAGATGCCATCATAGTCCTGTAGTTAAAAAAGAAGGCTTATTTTTTAGCCAATAGCAGTTAAATATTTGTGTATTTTCATGCCAAAAAAAATCTTGGCCAGATGTGTAGCCCAGCTGCCAAGAAATGTCCATATGATATCAGAGTACAGATCTCAACAGCGGGCTCCAGCTCTGACTGCAGCATCCCACTAATGCAGACCCAGCAAGCAGAAGAGGTGCCTGGTGTAAGTGAGCAGGTTCCAGTCAGCCACCTGGAGACCTGGTTGAGTACCCAGCTCCTGTTTTGGCCTGGATAAGCCCTGATTACTGTGGGCATTTGGAAACTGGACTTGTGGATGGATCTTTTCTCACATTCTTTGTCTCCACCTATATCGCTGCCTCTCAAATAAAGCAACTGTTAAAGAAGTAAATTTGCATCTCCAATTCTCTTTGTGTATATAAAAATTTACTCAAAAGCATATGAGATATCATTACAAATGCATAAGAAAAGCTGAAATTAAAATCATATGCCAAATGGTGTTAAGAGCAACAAGGATATGGAATAATTACACCTCACGTTGCCTACATTAAAGTAAAATGGTTCAAAAACATTACAGAACATTCTGTTTCTTATATATTTACATATGTGCTTTTAAAGGATTTTTTAAAAGAAAAATTATTATATGCCAGCACTGTAAGTTCTACACAAGTGTTACTAATAGTTTTATATAAGCAGTCCCAAACTATAAACAACTCAAGTGTCAAGGTAGGTGATCAACACATTGTAAAATATGATTCATAAAGAGAAATAAATTCTGATAGACTTCACAGTATGAGTAAAAATCCAAATGATTATACTGAAAAAATAAACTGTATTTTTAAAAGTACCTATTGGTAATTTAATCTGTGTCAGATTGATATAGTCTACTTATCAAAAGTTGATCAGTGGTTGCCTTCGACCTGGTTTGGGGATAAAAACAAGTCTAACATGGATTACGTGGGAAGTGTTGGGGGTCATGACAATGTTTAAAGCAGTGATTGTGGTATAGTTTAAGAGATTATCAATTTAATGTCTAATCCAAAACATTTTTAAGCAGGTATATAGATTACACCACAATAAAGTTGACTTTTCTTAAGATGCAAGAAGCTAAAAATTATGATTCACTTGAAGAGAAGAAAATAAGGTACGACAAACTTTTCAACAGGTAATATTACATTAATTAACACCATGTGATACTGTGGCAAAGACGGAGGGACCAATAAATAGTCCCTTGAAATTTTGCAAGCATGTAAGTGTGATGACCACTCACTCTGCTCTGTTTCCTCATTTATAATGTTCACAGAAAATATTTCAGAATCACCTTTGTAGCCATCTAATGTAATATTTCCGCTTGGCTCTATTCTGTCGTATAGGAAATCATCAACATTCCTTATTTTCTTATAGTCTAAAAGTAGCCCATGACAATCTATTTTCCAGACAGGATAATAGGTCTACATTCTCTTAGGCCCAGACTTATGGAATTTGGGAAACTGTGGAATTTCTTGCTCCCAATAGGCAATCCTATGTGAACTACCTATGGTCATAATGAAATTTTATATTTACGTAAGTATTTTTGCTATAAAAATGTATTGCCTACCATGTAGTTGACACTGTAGAAGTGAAAGGTATTACCTTTGTCCACAAGAACAAAGAAGATAAAAAACTACCCTTTCCAGTTAGAAAAATTGCCTGTTATAATAATTCAATTCCTCTTCTGAATAATTTCTTAGACTATTGTTGCCAGCTATTTCTGTTTTTATTATCATCTTTTTCTCATAACCATCTAATATAGCATTTACCTTATAGATTTTCTTTTGAGAGGAAGATCCCAAGAGATATTACTGTATGTTATTAACATGCAGAAGAGCAGGCTGACATTGTTTTGAGTGCGTCGTAGGGGTTGAAACCTGTAAGTATTTTACAAGGCCTGTTTCACTTGATCTTCAGGAAATTTCCTGTGCATTAGTTGTGCTTAATCAGCTAGAAAATTTGAGTCAAAAAAGGTTAACTTTTCAAACTTTATAAAGGTGGAAAGTTAGAAGTTGAGTCTAAAGCAAGAGTTAATGTAAGGTTTTTTTTTTAATTCTGTATCCTAACATGTATGACAATGTAGTGTCAAGTTTCAACATTTTAGTGTTTTTGTATTTTGAATATTTTAAAATTTAATACAAGCATCAACAATGCTTAGAATAAATGATATGGTAACTTTAATAAAAATATATCTCTAAATCTGTCTAGTTAGCTCAAAAGAATGCATGTTTCTCTAGACTTTACGTAATTATCTCCTTAATGGGGTTTGCTTTCCTAAGAAAATAAACCTAACTCCTATGAAAATTTGTAAATGGTAGAACTAACCCTAAAAAATAAACATTGTTTATACAATGGTGAGAGTTGTTTAAGTCAGTTTCCCACAGCCTGATGTTGAAGCCGCTTTATGATATAGCCCTTGGCTGCGTTCCTCTTTTCTTTCCATCCTGCAGCCAATATTTCAGACCTACTAAGTAGTTGAAAATTTTGAAACATCTCAGGTCCCTGCTTTTCAGAACCATTAAACATATTGCTGCTGACATATTATTCTCTTATCCGCACTTCAATAAAGAATACTAATGTTTCAGGGCAAAACTTAGGATTCATTTATTTCCAACAGATTTACTATCTTTTCACCTCTGTGCATAAGCAAATACACACACACACGCACACACACAAATAGATACACATACACAAAACATTAGTTTTGCAGGCATTCAATACTCCTGCTTGCTGCTACTTCTAATCATTGTGCTTACGCACATTGGGTTCTAATTACTCCATTTATTGTTTGCCATTTTTAGATGTTTTTCTGTTGAACAGTAGGGATTCTTTCCTTTCCAGTGCCTAGTTTAATATTGTTAGTAAGACAAGCAGAGTCTATTTAGAAAGGTAAGGAGAAAACCTGCCGCTTCTTACAAGGTAACCTTGTTTCCAAAAGACCATATATGTAAATGCTTTCTTACAAAATAACGCTGTCTTCTACAATTAAAATAATTTCCCTTATTCGTAACATAGAATATTTAGTCACTGAAGAGTTAATACTTTACTTATACAATAAAGTCTGAAGATATTTCAAAAAATCATTACAGTTTACCATTGAGGATACTAACTTCAGCCTAATAAAAATTAAGAGCACTTAAAAAGAAGTATATTATTATTTCATAGAATTACATACCTGAAAATGAACAAAAATGGTCATGTACTTCATCCCTAACATTTAAACTGTACCTTGGAGGTGAGAAATTATTCTATTTGTTCAAAAGCTCCAGATATATAAGTTACAATTTCTTTATGTACCTCATAACACTAAAATCTTCCAACCAAACAACAATTCTGTAAATGTAACCTGAAATTCTGTTGCTGGAATTTAAGCTTATTTGCTGCTGAACAATGCCCCTTGAAGCCACCGTTTAGCAGGTTAATCTCTGTGTGAGTGAGTACTCATTGCATATTTGTACAAATTAGCCTGTTACCAGATCCCTGAGTTTTCTTGTCTGAGTTTAAGTAGCCAAATTGTATACACTTTTATTAAACATTGTAGATGATGACTTAACTCTCTAACCTGTTAAAAATATTTTAAATTACCCTATGTCAATTATTCCATAAATGATTCATGTACAAAAGTTATATTTTTGGTCTTTTTGTAAAATGCTTGCTTTGGAGCATTTACCTTATATTGATGAGAAAGACAACAATATAAGTAAATTAAAAAAAGAGAGGGTATTGTGCTTGACTATTGGTATAGAGCATCAGGTTATTCTGCCCGCTGTACTGCTAGACCCTTTATCAGCACACCAGTGTCAGTACCATGGCTCTGCTTCCAATCCAGCTCCATGTTAAGGTATGTGGGAAAACAGCAGAAAATAGTCCAAGTACTTAGACCTCTGAACCCATTGGGAGGCTTGGATGCAGTGTCTGTGTCCCACCTGGTCCAGCCTCAAACATCTCATCCGTATGGGGAATCAATTAGCAAATGGAACAGGTCTCTCTCTCTAACACTGCCTTTTAAATAAACAAATCTTTAAAATAAAAACTATTCTAAAAAACTATTAGAAAATAATATTACATTGAGTAAACATTCAGAAAATGTTAATATAATGTTAGTACTTATATTTCATAGTATTAACAATATTTGCATACTCCTTATATATGTGTCATACTGTATAATTCTAAGTCTCAGAAGAAACCCTGAAATGACTAGAAATATGATCTTAGAAAACAAAGTCTAATTGATAGTTTGATTTTCTTCAGATTTATGAAGAGTTGCTAACAATAATTCAAATATATATCATATTATAAATTAAACTGAATATGAATTAAATAACATTGAAGTGCAATAAATACAAAATGGAAATTTAATCATTTAAATATTAATTCTAAATATTTACATTCCTCATGCCCTTGTTATAATTATAGAACATTTTCTATTTTCATTCTACCTTCAATATATGTTGTAATTCGTTTTCAACTTCACTTTTACCTGAATTTCTATAGCTTTCTTATTAATACACCTTTCTTCACCATTTCCAGTTAGGGTTCAATCTTTAGGATCTTCTAAGAAATAAAATAAGTTGCTTGCTTGAGTCTTTCATAATGTTGTCTGGATGGATAGATAGATAGATAGATGTACATATATAAACACCTTTACTGCGATTGCAAAGACACAATTAACTTCCTCAAGTTTTTAATTGTTCCCATGTGAAGTCTCAGCTCCTGGATTGAATACTGCTTTGATTTTAGTTTGTCTTAATGTATTTTAAACAATTATCTTTCTTGATTTTTTCTTTATTCACTACAGAGTTGTGACCTGAGCTTCACCTTATTCACTAAAGCAGCTTCCCGATTTGAATGCCATCTTTCTACATCCTCCAAAATCTTGCTCTAACATATATGGGCCATGTTTTGCAAAGGCCAAAAGACCTATTTCTTCATCATTCTCATACAAATGATGAAAGTAGACTCAGACCACATATCAACATGGTCATATGTCCAAGGCAAAGCTTGGGTCAGTTGAGAAATGAAGGGAAGCACGTTGATTATAGATTATGCAATCAACTAGACAGTAGGTAAAATAAAACTCACTCCAAAGGGTCTTGAAACTAAAGGCAATTAATTATCTCACAAAAGCGAAACAGTGCACCAGCAGAGTGGCTACAGCATTGATTAATTTAGTAACACAGTCATGTCATTAATTCAGTTCCTTTCTCTGTCATTCACATGATTGATGATTTTCCCCCTTGAGCTTTCATAGATGACTTCTCACAAGTGAGACTTAAAACGCTAGTCTAACAATATGAAGACTTGCAAATAGAATCTATTGTCTCCAAAACTGAAAATACTAAATGTAATATAATAAATATACTTTAGGAAGATAAAACTGGGGAAACTAGGAAAGATAAGAAATCCCTATGAACACAATCAAACTGAAACTTAAAACTATGTTGCAGGAAAGTCTTTGGCGGGATCATTTTTAAGACTTTCTCCTGGAAAGGAGACAGACATTGAGTATGTTCAAGGGAGAGCTAGAATTGAAAAACTGACTAAATAAGGATTTAAAAAGGGTTACACATTCAAAGATACAATGCGAGAGAAAGCTTTTCACCAACAAGAAATAACCATAAAATTATTTGTCTTGCCTAGTTTGGGTATGCATGTTTGTGCATATATAATTCAAGAATGGATGACGATGACTGAAACTTCAGAATTGTCAGGGGATACTTCACAGAAAGTGATCTTGATGTTTCAGTGAACAAGGTGTGGTGGCTGGGATAGCAAATGATTATTCTTACCACATGTAAAGCTACTTGGCACAGGCACACACTAATACTTGCTAAAAGAAATCACACACACACACACACACACACACACACACACACATCTTTGAGAATCAAAAGAAGAGACAGTATCAGGCTCCTTTAAAACAACAGACTTACTGGATCAAAATACAAAACATCTATCTTTAGAACATTAAAAAATTGGCACATGTGATATAAAATATGTGACCCAGCAAGAAAGACCCAAAAGAATTTAAAATATCCCAGTGAATGTTCAAGAAAACCTTTTTTAAAAATATAAGAAGTAGGGCCCGGCAGCATGGCCTAGCGGCTAAAGTCCTCGCCTTGAATGCCCCGGGATCCCATATGGGTGCCGGTTCTAATCCCGGCAGCTCCACTTCCCATCCAGCTCCCTGCTTGTGGCCTGGGAAAGCAGTCGAGGACGGGCCAAAGCTTTGGGACCCTGCACCTGTGAGAGACCCGGAAGAAGTTCCAGGTTTCCGGCATCGGATTGGTGTGCACCGGCCGTTGCGGCTCACTTGGGGAGTGAATCATCGGACAGATCTTCCTCTCTGTCTCTCCTCCTCTCTGTACATCTGACTTTGTAATAAAAAAATAAATAAATCTTTAAAAAATATATTTAAGAAATAAAGTTAATTTAGTAAGCTGGTTACACAACAGATTATACATAGTTCAAGAAAAAATGTTGAGGAAAATTAATAAATTACATGACAATAAATGACCTAATTACATGTAAGGCATATAGCACATGAGATAGAAAATAATGTTTAAGAGCTAGAGAAAATAACAAGAGAATTAGATTGAAATTCCAAGAGAGAAAATGACAGTAACTATTTTCAGACCTAAAAAAAATGCTTTTACAGAATTGGAAAAATAACGTTTGAATTTTTAAAGCAGAATTATAAGCAAAATGAATAAAATCTAAATTTGGACAGATCACAGTGAAATTGCAGATATGACCTTAGAAGCAGATGATCTTAACAACAGCCTTGGAGAAAAGATAAATGACTTATGAAGTAAAAGACAAATGAGGACATTTTTAAATGGGAACAGCTGGGATACAATCTGCCATATATATTAAAATTTCTTGAAAAAAATATCTACTTAGAATACTAGAGAAAAACATAGACACTTTTGGATATACAAATACTAAAACAATTATCAATGTTAAACTTCAGGATAAAGAATGTTGAACTTGGAATGGAGAATAGGAAACCTGAAGGAACACTGTGAAGACATGTCTAAATATTCAGGTAAATCTACAACAATAACTATGTAATGCCATACTCCAGGAGGTAATAGCACATGGTGCTGTAGAAATGCTTTGTTTGCAGGAAGCCTTACTACTCAGAAATACTACTCAGCTTTTAGAAAACTGGTTGATTTTAAGCAGTGCATCAATTTCCACATCTGAAAATGGGTATTATGAAGAGCATTGTAATTAACAACAAAGGTGTTAGAATATTTCCCATCACAAGTTAAGCACTTCATGGTAATTCTGATTGCTACAATTATTGCTTATATTATTTAAAAGTATTGATGATTAACAGAGGATCAGAAAAAAATAAAGTACACGAGTGTAATAACCAAATAAACTAAACCTGATTGATTCATGATAAAATATTTAGATTCTTATATTTTGACATGTGGGAATACTTTTTTCTTACTTAATTATGCAGCTAAACATAAAAGATAGTGCTAACATAAAAGAAACAGAAAAAAAATGTCTAATGGACACAGTCTAGAAAAATTTTGAAGGTATCCAGTTAGATAGGCTAGGCATGCCATCCATTAGAAATAGCCTCAAGCTGTGCTTTTATGGCAATTAAACCAAAAGGTAAAAACGAGGATTTGTGAAATTTGTGAAGACAGTTTGACTTAAAAACAGTACATCCAAATTTGTTTTTTAATTCTTCTTTACTGTGGTGTTACACAGTTATTTATTGTAAAAAGAGCGTAATGACATTTTTGAATACAGAGAAAATCTAGAATGTAGTGGACAGAAGCCCTTTAAAAAAAGTCTGTGTCAATTAGTCAATGGAGAATTTCAACTAACTATGACGTTGCATTTTTATAGCCCTAAAAATAAAGAACCTCTAGTTAAAATGACTCAAGTGTATAATGACACATTTTTAACATACCGTTAAGACTAAACTATCCTAGAAGTGGTATTGTAGGGTCATATGGTAGGTGAATTTCTGATTGCCTAAGTGTTCTTCATACTGACTTCCGTAGTGACTGCACTAGCCATCCAAAAGAGGTGGATTGTTTATAACCACTTTTGTCCACATATAACTGCTATTGGTACGGCCCATAAACAACAAAGGCCTAATCCTCACAGTACCTACACTAAGGGCCCAGGATACAAGAATTAACCTACAATGAAAGGTTATTCTCTTGCATGGCTGAGAGACACTCCAGTGGAAGCATAATGAACTTGGGAAAATTCACGATACACACACCTTATGAACCTAGAAGGGAGAACAGAGTGGAGGAGAAGAAATTGAGGGGGGGCGTGTAGAGTGGAGTTCCCACTGCCAATTAAATTGTATCAAAAAAAAAAAAAAAGATGAAACTGCCTTACAGTGGGAATCATGGTAAATTGGGTGATCATTTGGCATAGTGATTAAAGCACTGCATCCCATATGGTAACGCCTGGGTTTGATTCCTGCCTCTGGCCCCTGATTACAGTTTTCTGCTAATGTAGATCCTGGGAGGCAACAATGATAACCCAAGTAAGGAGGTTCCTGTCATCCACGTGGAGTGGGTTTCTGACTCCTCGTGTTAGCCTAACCCAGCCTTGTCCAGATTCTTGTGGGCATGTGAGGAATAAATGAACAGATTGGAGCTCCCTTTCTGCCTGCCTGCCCTTTCTCTGTTTTTATATCTGCCCCCAAAGTGTCAGTATCGAAAATCACAACTTACTAAAAATAATATAAGCAGCAGAAATCATAAAAAGAAACAGAAGAGGGGAAGAGGTGTTGTTATCATAATCATTTTATCTTTTATAGTAACTGTTCAAGCAGTACTGTGAAAAAAGTGGTTAAAACTTTTAACTCACTATTTTAATCACATTTATAATTTTTACCATATAGCTGCTTTGAAACTTCTTTCGTGACTACAAGTAGAAATCTATAGCTATTAAACATCAGTAAGTTCAGCTTCTTTTTCTCCTGTTAACTTCCAGTATAAGAGAGTGGATAGTTTTCAGTGGGGAAAATGCTTCGATGGGATACACACATGAAGGCTTATAAAGAGAATAGAAATGAACATTTGAGTGGTGGCTTACTTACAGTGGTTGCTTGATTCTGAACTTTTGGCTCCTGTTATAAAATTGATATTACATTCCTCTCAAAAAAGTAAATGAAAGTTAGAGGATAGTTATTAATATTAACTATAATTAAACTCTCATTTTTCTCATTTCCCATCTAAATGAAGACAGAAAATTGGTACCAAAAAAAGGAAAAGGTGTGGCAAGACCTCAGCAGATGTGAAAAATGATTCATTTTCAAATTTTGCATTGAAATCATGACTAATTGATGTTGTCTTTTTGGTAACAAAGTTTTCCATAAAAATGCCCCCTTGAAAAAATATATAAGCATTAAATTTCTTCTCTTATTTAAATTTTCAAAAGTTTGGATAAGAACCATATCCTGTAACTGACAAAATGAAATTAAAATCTAAATGCAAACTGTGTTTCGGCTAAAATTAAAACATTTTTCAAACTGACTCACAGTTTCAAAAACCAACTAGTGTCCCATTTGAAGTAACTGTAAACAATGTGAACTAAAGCCTCAAAATAGATGGGTACATACTCCAACAAGGCTTTTGAAAATAAATGTTTAGTATGAGATGAGTTTTTTTCCAACAAGGATATTTGTCTCATGTAAACATCTCAAATATCTAAATCTAAATCACTATCAAATAAAACAAAAATCATGAAAAATTCTCTTCCATGCCTGATTTTTAGGAAGAATGACTGTATATAAAGAACTGACCAGCATGCTGTATTTTCCAGAGTAGCTTAGCAGCTGCAGTTGTTTCTGAATGAAACCAGGGGAAAATAACTTAAAAGTTTATGCAAATAATTCCATTGATTATAGACAAAACATTAACATTTCTGCGGCTACATATTTGCATTTTGAGGTGTTTCTTAATGTACAGAAATAAAAACATAATTAAAAACAAGTAAATGTAAACATGCTGAATATGCGGTCTGAAAAATTTTAGGGACTAAGATAAAAATAAATCAGCAATATTAATTAGAATGCTGCTGTTTTCTATGCCAAATCTGCCTACCTGATGGTTACTGCTTAGCACACTCTGTTGAAGAAAATTCACAGGCAACATTCAGGCAATGCTGGAAAGAAACACAGTGTTGATCTTCTGTGCAAGAAGACGGGAAATGCGGCAATATTGGAAATTTTATATATGTAGTCCTTGGGCATGGCACAGTAGCCTAGTGGCTCAAGTCCTCCCCTTGCCATGCCAGAATCTCATATGGGCACCAGTGCTAATCTGGTTGGCCCCGATTTCCACCCAGATCCCTGCTTGTGGCCTCGGAGGGCAATTGAGGATGGCCCAGAGTCTTAGGATGCTATACCTGCCTGGGAAACCCGGAAGGGGCTCTAGACTCCTGGCTTTGGATTGGCTCAGCTTCAGCAGTTGCGACCGGTTTGGAAGTGAATCACTGGATGGAACATCTTTCTCTCTGTGTCTCTTCCTCTCTATATATCTGACTTTCCAATCAAAATTAAATATATCCTTAAAAAATAAGATGCAGTCCTCTTAGACTCTCACAAATATTACTAGTAATTTTTGGAGAGTTTTGTTGCTAATTTCCTTTTCTTTTCAATATGTAAAGATTTCTATCATTCCCCTAGACTGGTCACTTCTTTTTTGTCTCCATCTGCACATGGGAAACAGCAAGTGCATTTACTTCAAATGCCAGACCTATACCTAGGCCAGAAAATAAGCCAGAATCTTCCCCAGCTTAAACTCTGTTCTGCCTCAGGGGAATTTCATGTGCTTTATCTCCCACCTATTTTCACCATCTTTAAACCTACTCATTCCACTGGTCATTTTGTCTCCTCTGCTCTTGCTCCAGCACTCTTTCCCATTAGCTTTTAAACTTAACTGATTCTTTTCTTGGCTTTTTTGCTTACCTTCATAACCAAACCACCTAAAAGATAAAGTGACATTTGGGTGCTGCATTTTTTTTTTATTCACATCTCAAGAACTATACAAAACATCATAGATTGGTTTGTCACCAAAATTACAACAAAACAATTGTTGTGTTATTGGATTTTCACTAGGCCTGTAAATAGTGTTTAAAATGTTGTTCTCTCTCTTTCTTGAAATACCCATTCATTTAGGTTTAACGCTGGCACAAATGTTTGAGATCACACTTCTGAATCCCTCTTGTCAATCTGGCTTACTATTTACTGTCTTAGAACTTGAGCCGTTTTTATTTTCATGTTCATGACTTAACAGGTTTCAGGTCAACATGACTATTTTTTGTATTTATGAATAGCCTGTCTGTTTTTCCATATTTTCAACTAAACTAATCATACATCTTATATTTCTTTTTCTCACCAAATGGCTGTGGCATCCACTTGTTTTTTTCATGGTACAAATCTAGGCAGGATTCCTCATATTCCATTCTCTCTCACTTGAAACATTTAATTTATCATCAAGGTCTATAGATCTCTCTCTCCTGTTTCAATTTATTTTCTTCTACTTTTCCCCCAGTGGTCTTTATTAAGTTCTTACTCTTTCTGACCAGTGCAATAGTCTCTTTATTAATAAACTGGCATTTGTACTTTACAAGCTTCCAATTCCTTGTAAAAACTAATGTAATCTTAAAATGCAAATTTTAAGATTCAATTTTCCTATGGATAACATTAAGGCCATTAATAAACAATATGGATACAGATCAAGACTTTAAATAGGTTAGCCATAATTAGAGTACTGTACTTCTCAACTTCAACAATTTATTTTTGTTCTTGGAAACTGCATTTCACTCACATGCTTCATGGAGCTAACTCTTACAAGCGTTCCTTACCACTCAGTTAGGAACTCATTTATGTAAGTTTGTTTAATGATTCTCCTACTCTTCTGGACTTCACAATGGACACATATATAAGCTCATTTCTTTACATTTAACCCTAGGAAAATGACATATATACAATATTGCCTTTATTTAAATAATACTGTCTAATATCATATATAATTAAATATAGGTACTATAAAATTTTATTTATAGTATTATATTTATTAAAGAACTAAAGTTATGAGTTAGTAAATGGTAGACTATACAAGAGAGCTTCCATCAAGATTTTTCCTTATTGCTAAATTATTAAAAATAAATCTGAACTATAGAATACAGTTTTAGGTTTATGATAAGGTATTATTTATCATGCTATTATTTGAAACATTTTAATAGAATGAAAGTTGCATAATTATAAAAAATAAGTACAAATCAATCCAAAATAATTTAAGATATGGCTTACTTTCTTGTCAAATTTTGAAATAAAAATAATGAGAAACAAATACTGCTATAGCAAGGATTTCAATGTTATTGTTTCAGGACACTTTAGAAAAGTTAGACTTATAATCAGTTTCTCGATAATTATTTTGAAATGAGAAGTTGAAAATTTAAAAAGTAGGAATGAATTTGAACTTAGGGGAGCCCGATGGAAATTTCTACCATTAACCAAAAAGATGTCTGCTTTTTAAAAGCCCTAACTTTCTTAGTTTCAAAAGTACAAGTTTCCATTCCTTGTTAACAGGATTCATATTTAACCTCCATAATTTTGGTTTATTATAGAAGTTTCCAAGAACTGTAATGGATTCAAAAGAAATGAGAAAACATTTTATCACCTCGAGTTGAAGTTATGCTATTACTCAACAATATGACTGAACTCAGTGAGGGTGTCCTGACATATTTCCATTAAAATCCATCACTGTTCAAGATGCGATATTAAAGACAAATGCTTGACTAGCTATGAAAGAATGGAATCATGACAGTATAATTCCAATCATTCATCGCAAACAATCCCTACCAGTAATATATGCCCTTTGTTCCAGGCACTGAATATACTTATAGGTGCTGAATCAGAAGGTTACTCCATGGTTATTTGATTTTTCTTGCAGTTGAGAATCTACCTGGAAATGATTTAGATCATTGGACATTATAAATATCAAACTCAATTCTCTGATATTATAATGTGCCAATCACTCAACCTTCCTAGTCAGCAAAATAATGACTTCTTCCATGTTTCTCACAGTGATCTTGCCAGGACAGATATGTGCATATACACACACATATATGTGACTCTGTGTTTACTATATGTTTTTTAAATTATTTTTATTGCAAAATCAGATATACATAGGGGAGGAGAGACAGTAAGGAAGACCTTCTGTCCAATGATTCACTCCCCAAGTGACCACAACAGTCGGTGCTGTGCCAGTCCTAAGCCAGGAGCCAGCAACTTCCTCCAGACCTCCCACATGGGTGCAGGATCCCAAGGCTTTTGGGTCATCTTCGACTGCTTTCCCAGGCCACAAGCAGGGAACTGAATGGGAAGTGGAGATTCTGGGATTAGAACTGGTGCCCATTTGGGATCCTGGGCCATTCAAAGCAAGGACTTTAGCCACTAGGCCTCGCCGCCGGGCCCTACAATATGTTTTAATGTAGCATATTTTCATATAAACTCTGTATGCTAATAAACCTTATGTGAATATATCCTGAATATCTTAAAAAAATTGATTAAACCTTATGCACCTCAGAAAATGTCACTTATGTGTCTATTTAGCACATATCCATGTACCTTCATGCATATACATATTTTATATATTTTAGAAAGCAAGACACTGGAAAAGAGAAGGAGAGAGCATGTACTGACATGATGCGAGCTCAGTCCCTAAATGTGCACAATGGAGAGGTGACTCTGAAGCAGGACCCAGGAACTGCATGCATGCCTCCCAGGTATGAGGTAGAAACCGATAACTTTGACTATGACACATCTACTGGCATGTCCGTTCCAGTGAAGCTGAACCCAGAAATCAGAGCCAGCCAAAAAATCCAGACATTCTGCTGTGGGGCAGATATCCTAATCAGAAGCCCCATCACTAAAGCCAACAATTGCTTTATGTTCCTCTATTTGAAAACAGTTAATTTCAACATATGATGATTAGTTTTATAATATGGAGAGTTGTTCAAGTTTTCATGTAAATAACATTGTTATGAAGGACTAAAGATTTATGTTGTATATGAATATATCAATCATTTTTGATATGCTACAAATATGCCAAAATGTAAATCATTTTATAAGAATTGTGTGTGTGTTTGTGTGTCCTTATTTGAAAATTGAGAAATGGGTGCAAGAGAAACACAGAGGAGCATAGGGATTTGTTATTATCTAGTTCCATATGCAAATACCTGCCACACCTAGGCCCAGAGCAGGTCAAGGCTAGGAATCGGAAAGGAACGTGGCAGGGCACACTCAATGGCCTGTGTTGTGTCCACTGGCCACTGGCAATGTGGTTAAGAAGGTTAATGCAATTGGAACTTCAGCCAGACTGGCAGCATGTGACGTGGCTGTCACAACTAGAAGCTGAGTGACTACACAAAATGACTTTCTAGATACTTCCTGTACAGTTAACTGGGCTGGCTATGTAAGCCCAGAGTTTCTTACAGGAAGTATACATTTTGAAGTACATGTTCAAGGAGATTTTTCACAATTCACAATTTCCTTTGATTTCCCTTCAAAGCTCACATTTTTAAAATAAATACAACCAAAGATAATGTCTGTTACATAATCTAGCAGTTCAGTTACAGAAAAATAGTGGCAACTGAAGAAATTTCATTCAAGACTACATTCTAAAATTTACTGACTACCATAAGCAGCAAATAACCTTAATTCGTGTTTCACACTTTCTTATGCATCATTTTATGAATGTCATTTTTAAATATTAGAAAAAACGCTATACTTGTAAGTGCTATACTTGTAATGATATTCAAAATAAAAGGTTCTAACCTCAGTATGTGGAACAACTAAGTATAACGTTAATTATGGAAAAAACACTTGTCACAAAACATATGGAGATTATTTTGGTCACCTAGGAGCAACAAAAATAGTTTCCTTCCTTACGGCAGCAATGTAGTGATCAGTTTTCAAGTTCAACATGAAAAAATAATATGGTTCCAAATATGTATGGGTTCATTTAACATAGTCAAGATACACTGCCAATATTTCAATTAATGTGTACCAAGGTCACAAAATCAATTTCTTATCAGCCAAAAACACTCATACAGTCAATTTTATTTTCAAACCATAATCTCCAAATTAAATCTGTGCACCTAAAAAGTCCAGTGCAGAAACTTAGTCACTGGGTTTTCTTTCTGATAGCATTTTCACAAATGGCACAAGGCTTTGTATGCTATATTTAGCCCACAATGTTTGGTTAGATTCTAATCTTCCTGGAGAAATTCCTTATCACTTTCCCTGGCAAATAAAGAACGAAAGTAATAATCGCTTACTTAAAATAAATGCAAAGTATGAGCAGTTCTGATATTTTGTCTTCCAACAATGTGGAAATTCTTAAAAATGTATAAAGGGAATTCACATACTAATCCAGATTTCATGGTAATATAAATTATGTATCTGAACTTAGCATTACAAAAATATGCTAATTCAGAAAACAGAAATTGTTTAGCGGTAATTCCATAATAAAAAGACTGAAGAGATTAAGCTTGTCTGACCAATGTAAGTCAATATAATCATGTTTTTGGTGAAAACTCTTGAGCTTCAATATAGAATATCATTACTACGGCATTCAATTCTTTCCCTGTATTCTATATTTCAATTGTCCTAAATACATTTTTAACTCCTAATCTCTTCATTCTCACTATATTCTCAACCACACATGAAACTGCAGTAATTTAATGTGAGTGACTTTGATATTCAATGATAATGAATCAAAATAGTGAAGGGAACCAAAACATTAGGAGAACAATCCTGTTTTCATTTTGAACATTCAGAAAATTACAGTTTTTGTGTGACATACAGGCTTTTCTCCATTTCATTTAATGAACCAAGATTTCATGCATGCAGTCAAGTGCTGTACAATAAGCAATACGCAGTCACATCTTCTCATCCAGATAACTGACATACTATACAATCCTATTGCAATTTTAGATCCTTGGGAAAAATGTGGTGTTTGATGGTTGATAAAATGAAGAACATGACATTATATTCTGTGTATAACATGTAAAAAATTATATTAAATATATTTAGACATTTTTCTAATAATTTTACCCACATTCTCCTAAACATGTTATGAATTAATTTTAGCTCTGCTGAAAAGAATGAAAGTGATCCTTTACAAAGCAAAGAATTAAAGCAGGAAAATAAACATAATTTAACCAAAATATTACTCCAAATAATGACAACGTTTTCTTTATAATATTTGTATATTGGAAGCATTAAAACTCACAAAATGATTTAAAGTTGCAAAAGGGATAAATACAGCTTCCTCATAAATTTCAGATTTGATTATTTGCTCCATTATTCAATTTTACAGTTTGATAACACTTAAAATAACTGAAACTATATGAAATAGAATTGTTTTTAATAAACTGTAACTAAATGAAAGCATACTTGCCAACATAGAAGAAATAAAGACACATTTTCAACAGTTTGCTGAAGACTTGACATCCTGTGAATCATAATGTATTAAGCTTAATTTCTTGGAAAGAAATAGAAATGTGAGTCTTCACTGTAAAAAAAAAAATGGATAACACATAGCTCTTTTTGTAATTAAAGGAAGAATTGTAAAAGTACTATTATAATTAGAAGTAAAAAATTCACTATTTCTAAGTTTCAACAACCATACATTTCCTTGATTTCTGTGGAATAAGTAGATTTGTTATAAAACATTCAGAAAGACACAATATAGTTTAAAATAATTCTTTAAACTTTTTGTGGGTGTTTTAAACAGAAAATCACTACAAAGCATTAGTGCTGGTTTTACAACCAATTCTGCATTAGGCACTATTACTTGCTAATTAATAAAAAGGATTAAAAATTGCAATAAGTCAAAGAAAATTCAATGTATCACAGTTAATTGTAGGAAGTGAGGAGCCAAACAAAGGTGTAATGAATCAAAAAAATGTGAAGCCTAGGATATTAACTTTGGATAAGTCATGCAAAAATTTTAACTAGTTGTTATAAATACTTTCATAGAAAAACTATTTGTGATGACATTATACTTAACATTCTTCTGTTGTATGAGCCTTTTAAATATGTAAAATTTAACTAAGACTGTATAGTTAATTCATGCTAGCAGAAATACTACTCACAATAGTTCACCAAATTTGGCATAGGCAAGAAATGATTAAAATGGAGCACCACAAACCAACCAGAATTGTGTCACTTTACATATTGGATCCAAGGCATTTTGATGGTTTCCAGCAATCAGGACTGGTACTGTTGGCATTCATCAGTCACTTCTGAAAAGCTGGATGACCCCACAAAAAACTGATTTCAGCATTGTGAACTAATGCAAAATATAGTGAAATTCCTAAGAGAAAATTGAAGAGCCATTATTTGCAATGAATAGAAAATTTTAAAAAGTTATCTTGCAAAGAAATGTCGATGTGTGTTGTGCAATATCATGATGTAATCGATACCTGCTGAAAGAGTCCAGTACCAACCCTGAGCACACAGACACCACCAATCACCCTTTTCTCTGTTGAGTCTGTTGCAAAGGTAATTTGAATTCAGAAATAAATACCCATTCTCAAATTGGAAAAAGTTGGCTGTAGCTTCCTTTCTGGCTAACAGGACAACTTCTCTGAAGAACTCCACTCTCACACCCTTTGGCCATAGACAGTTTACATTATGCAGTGTTTCATTCTAGATATTAATTTCATGGCAAATACAAAATCATGCCTCCAAAGTGCCAATTCGTAATTCTATGGTTTCAAGATTCTTCCTGGTCCCCACACACCATCCAAATTAGGATGAGGACATCAACAAGTCTTAATTAATAATATTGAGAGGGTGGAATTTTAATGGAACTACGGATTTTGGAGTTAGCAGCTTTACAAAGTGATTGGACTGTGATTGGCCTGGGGCCCTCATGGTTGAAAAAGATAACAAAGATAAGGAGATATAGACCACTCATTCCTACCCTTTATCATGTGACAAATGCACCAAATCTGGACTCTGCCAGCAAAACTGGCCCTATCAGAGGCTGAGCCATTAGGTCCCTACTGATGTTACAATGTGATTCTCCATAATTAGAAGCCAACTCTACCTTCCCTTTATCAAGTTAGGGAACCACAGATACTTCATTCTAGTAATGAAAAGCTAACTAATACACCCATCCTCTTATTCAAAGACAGTACTCTTAAAGCATGAAATGTAACTAAACCTCTCCCAAAAGGAAGTAAATATCAATATCATGGTTTTATAGTCTTCTGCTTGCTTTTTAGTAGTTCAAATGACTGCAAAATAGGGCATCTGTTGATGATATTATATTTAATACCGTATTGTTCAGCACTATAATGTAGAAGAGCTCTTTGTATATTGACTTAAAAGCCCCCTTTAAGAGAAGAAGCCACAAGAGAAAAATGGGGAACAAACATTATCATTTTTGTGTCAAACTATTTATTTGTAACTCCTGCCTGGAGACCTCATTTTGGGTGGCAGGGGAAGCATCATCAGGTGGGGAGAAGAAAATATGCAGAGTTGGCCAAAACATCTGTATTTGTAACTCCAGCTCTAGAGATTGGTCATATGAACAGTGCAGTTCAGTGGTAAGTCCCTTGGGTTCATACGCAGGAGACAAGCATCCATATCAATTTCATCTTCATATTTTAAATTACATCTTAGATTCAGGCTATGTGTCTAAAAAGCAGTTGAAATGGAATTAAATACAGGTCACATAAATGTATTCAAATAATATAACCAAGGAATTTGAGAGCCAAAAGGAACATCTCATATGGGCACCAGTTCATACCCTGGCTGCTCCACTTCTTATCCAGATGTCAGCCAATGGCCTAGGAACACAGCGGAGGATATCCCATGTCTTGGGCCATGCATACACCTGACATACGAGGAAGAAGATCCTGGTTCCCAGATTTAAACAGGCCTTGTTTGGTTGTAGTGGCCACTGAGATACATCCATCTCTTCCTCTCTGTGTAATTCTTTTAATAAAATAAATAAACGTTGAAATTAGTACTTGATGGAAAATGAGATGTGAATTCTTTTTATGATGGACCATGATCATTATAGTTGCAAGTAACTAGCATATATATTACAATAGTAAGTAATTTGATATTTGCAGTTTTCTTATTTTATCTAGTGACCATCTTTCAATAGCAAATCCAGCAATGGCAGTTTTAGCTTCAAACTTCAGGTTTCTACATAAATACTGGCATATTGTATTAAAATTTCACAGCTTATTGTCTTCTTATCGATTACTTCGAGAGCAAAAAGACAAGAAGAGAAATGGAATTTAAAAATACTGAGCAATGCAAAACTTCTAAAATATATCAAAATAGGGATTTTTTAGCATTAAGGACAACTGTTTTGTAAATAGAAGTGCATTAGTGTATTCTTTTTCTTATTATTTGTACGTAAAGTGTTCTAGAATCTCTTTGAAAATATAAACTGGGCTTATTCCTCAATTTGTTTTCCTCATAGAAATATTCTTTACTAAACTTTTTTTTTCCATTAAAGCACAACTTTACTCACTGTAGCAAATGAAGCAGACAGCAGGAAGCTAAAGCTCCCAAAAAGATACAATTTTCCAGGAAATTTTTTTTAATTTGTTTACCCTGTGTTCTTATTTTTTTACCTTTCCTTCACTTGGTTATCCTTAAGTGGTTATCATGTTTGTAAATTAAAGGGTAGTGTTGATTCACCATTAGTTAATCCCAGACTTTGCCTTCCAGACATGAAGACTCTTTAATAGAATTTAGAGTTCTTTATATAGAAGGGTTGAATATAGCAAATTTCTAGTAGTTAATCCAGGCAGAAAAAGTGGGGAGAAAGAACAGAAGTGTGTGTCATCAATTTTCAGTCTCAAGAGTTCCATCTAGAAAGATACTCAAGGTTTTTGGAGGCATTTCCTTGCTTATTTGGGGGCAAACAGCAGTGAGGAGGTAGTATCCAACCTGTACAGCTTTGCAAAATAACGTCTCAACCGCTCTTCTGGATTTGCACCCTATTTCTGGGTAAGTAAAGGGAATCCTCACCAGGACCTCGGGTGGCCAGCTTGTGCTGCAGGCTCCTTGCTGTGCTCCCAACTGCTCCTTTCTCTAACACTCATTTCTTCCCTCTAATCTTTTAACTTACCATGGCCCCCTTTGGTTTTTAATTCGCTTTTATTTTCACTTCACTGAATTTGAGGAGGTTGTATAAATAAAATGTAAACACTGAGAACAAATACATGAATTTTAGCAAGATATTAAAATTATGCATAACTTAATTATCTTAAACTTATTACTAATTATTAAGAATACACCCAGAGACACATAAACACACACCACGGAGATACATGTAATTATTTGCTTTGATAAGATAAAGAGGAAAAAAAGCACATAGAACAGAATATAAACCTAAACCTTTTCATCTTTATCTCAGTGAGGTTCTGAATTCGTTACTTTTGATAGACAGCATTGAAAACTTTAAGAGTTATAGAAGTCTTCTATTTTGAACAAAAGTGTTCATGCTATTAACTACAGTTACTTTGGACAATCATGCTGGTAACAATCAAAATTGTATAGTCTGATTAAACTCTTTTTTAAGATGTCAAAATATTTATTAGTTTATATTCACATTTCATTCGTTTTACCACAAATGGAATAGCTGACTTGGAACGATTTCTGAAACAGTCTGTCAAATTGAAACTGCTAATTCAAATCAGAAAAGTTCTTCATTTTAAAACTGTGGAACTGATAGAAAAACTCCTGACACGACCTACTTTTTCCTTCTCATTTCCAAAATAGAATATTTCTGTAAGGAAAGCTTTCATAATGCTGCATTCATTTATTTTCCATTTTGATACATTGATACACTTTGTGCTTTTATGGAATGCAAATTTTTGGCAAAGTTCTACCCAAGCATATGGCAAATTTTGTCTTCTCTTGAGTAACTCTCCTTGTCAATAGACGAAAGAAGTCATCAATTCTAGTGTAAGAAAAAAGAATTCTGAACTGGGGAAAGGTACTTTACTTATTTGGATAAACTTCACAGAAATCAGTTCTTCTGAAATGTAGGCTTTCAGTTGATTTGTTTACATTTTTCTTTTAGTACAAGAAACCTCAAATATAGAAGCCCTTATGTACATCTATCAGAGTGCTAGCTAGAAAAATGCCAGAGTTCATACTTTTCAAGGTTTCTTATACCCATTTACCAAAAAACTTCCTTCAAACTATGTAAAAATACATGTGCTTTACCAAAAATGCTATCCGAAAAATTAGAAGTCATCTTATTCTGAAACTCATAATTTAAAAAGAAATACAGAAGAAAGTTGGAAAGGAATGAAGAAAGGAAAGAAAGAAGAGAAGGAAGAATGAAACGGACACAATGCATTCTATCAAGTGTCCACTCTCAATGTTCAATACTAAAACAGCTATCAATACAAAACGAATAACAACAACCATGCATGAACCACCAGAAAAGCTGACAAGAAAACAGACGTGTTGAAACAATATCCCTTTGGAGCCTTAAGATGAAAACACAAGCTTTCGACGCTGCTCTGACAGTGTTGGAGAAGGACCTGCTCTGCTTTCTCAGAAGCTAAGTTCATTAAAGTTACATATCTACGCACTTTAAATGTAATTTGTGAACTTCAGCCTTCCTTATTTTTTCTGGTAAGGCAGACTGTATAATTCACAAACTCTAGTCATCTTTATCTGTCAAATAAACTACTGTTGATACTAATTACCTAAAAGTATTACTTTTGAAAATATCAAGGTAGGGTCCGGCGCTGTGGCTTAGCGGCTAAAGTCTTCGCCTTAAATGCGCCAGGATCCCATATGGGCACCAGTTCTAATCACGGCAGCTTCAGTTCCCATCCAGCTCCCTGCCTGTGGCCTAGAAAAGCAGTCAAGAACAGCCCAAAGCCTTGGGACCCTGCACCCACATGGGAGACTGGAGGAAGTTCCTGGCTCCTGGCTTCGGATTGGTACAGCACCGGCCATTGTGGTCATTTGGGGAGAGAACCATCGGATGAAAGATTTTCCTCTCTGTCTCTCCTCCTCTCTGTATATCTGACTTTGCAATAAAAATAAATAAATCTTAATGAAAGAAAAGAAGAAAATATCAAAGTAGAGAAAGGAAAGGTGATTCCTGCAAATACTAATATTGTTTTTGCTGTCTCAATAATTATTTTAATTTAATTAGCTATTAAAAGATTAGCTGCGGGAGAGAAAAAATGAGGAGTGATGCGAACTCTCATTCACATATTCATAGTCCCCAGTACCCACAACAACTGGGTTCAGCCAGGACTGGATCCAGACCTGGATTTGGTAGGCCCGTCTCAAACATGTGCTATGGGAACACCGTTAGTTGAACCAATGCTACTAACTTGTAGGGTGTGCCTTGGCAGAAAGCTGCAGTTGGGAGCTGGGAGATATGACAATAAGAGATGCAGGCACCCATTAGACTAAATACTCAATCCCTCAGTGTTTACAATATTTTTTTTGATACCCAAAGAGATAGTAGGAAAGGCACAGAGACTTATGGATATCTATGTTTTCATTCCTCAAATGTCCAGAAAGGCTGGTGTTGGGACAGACCAAAGTTATGAGCCTAGAATTCAAACAGGGTCTCTCAGTAAGCATCAGAACCCAGTTACTGCACCATCAATCACCATTGCTCTCTCGGGTTAACATTGGCAGGAAGACAGAATCAGCAGCCAGACTCAGGAATGAAACCCCAGGCACTACCATGCGGGATACAGACATCTAAATAAATGCATGACATGTCTTTTCCCATCAGTCCTTTTTAAAAGGTAATCTGGGGCACTTTCTTGAAATACATTATTATATATTATATTTTCCTGCTGGTTTTGCTGGATTTTTCATATAATGTTTGCAATAATAATCACTTTGTAAATATATTTCTAAATAAATTGGATAAAAAAATAGAACTATCTATAGACATTAATAATAATGTCCATCAGAAGTGAATACTTGAAAAACAGGCCATATTTATGAAAAATCATGAAATAAAATATTCATCTCTAAACAAATGATGAAGCATATGCATAAGAATGAAAAATAATAAATTATTTATTGAACTTCCAGTGATTTTGATATTACTGAAAACATCTTAGTAGTCCTATATTAACTAACTGCAGGTTATTCATGCAGTAAAAACAATTCAAATCGTGTCATTTCGTAAAAAATTGTTCTGATCATTAGCTTCATCTGTCTGATTTTTCCAATTATGTCTTGTGGTTATTTCTGAAAATTACACTCACTCCCAAAATCTTATTGTCATTGAGCTTAGGAAAGTGCACACACACACACACACACACACACACACACATACACACACACATTGTTAATATATGTACAGACTTAGAAATTTCAAAGTAAGAATATCACTAAAATTTTGACGACTGACAATTATCATTGTGATAATTAAAAATGTTTTCCATGGTATCTGATATGCATGAGCTTAATGATTATAACATGTATGATTTAAATGCATTTCACATCACTGTAAGTCAAGACACACATCTGTCTTTTCCTTCTTGAGTTGAATACACTATACTCAAGAGGCTTGGAACCAGAAGTATTTGCATTTTGGAAGCTCTGGGATTCTGCAGTGATTGCTTATACATAATGAATATTTTGAAGATGGAACCAGAGGATACACAAAAAATTCATTTCCACATCATACATACCTTATATACATACACTGAAACTAATTTTTTATGCAATTTTATGAATCATGTGCATGCAACAAAGTTTGTGTAGCACAATTTAAGGGAACAGCAGAGTCATACCCCGCGGAAAGATGCAGCAGCTGTGTTTTGTTTGCAAAGCTTATGTGTGAACCAATATAAAATGATCCATTTGTGACCACATGTCAGCACTAAGAAAATTTAAGATTTTGGAGCCAGATTAAGATCTTTGAATTTTGAATAAGGAATGCTCAATGCTTTGTCTATAACTACTGCAGTTAAGTGCAAAACACATTAGAGAAATGCGATGTCAAAACAATGGTAGCTATTTTCCTGTTTAAAAATTTGGAAGTGATGACCTCTGTAAATATTTTAAGTTATAGTCATCATTTTACAAGATAGCTTAGACTGTGTAACTGTATTAACTGATGCACATATACACATCACACACATTTTGTATGTTTATTCTGTCATTTATACTCTTTGTCCATTATGATGAAACTCCTCTTTATTACTAAGGAAGTTACCTATTGTCAACACTTACGGTCCAGCCACAAACATGTAGGACTTCACTACTTCTTCCACATTATGAATTAGTAGGCTATTTCTTGTTAGCTCTGAGATAGTTATTCTCAGATTGTTCCCTCTGTCTTTATAAATATCATATTTCTCTCTGGTTTACTCTAAAATCTGCTAATTAAAATATATATGTGGTTATTATGTTTTGATGATACTATACATGAAGTTACTGGATATGTTTAAGTATGAGTATGTCATTATTTTCCTTGTGATTTTGTTTCATAGCAGCCATGCTTCAAGCCACAAAATCATTTTATACATGTGTAAAATCTTTAATTAAGTTCTTCCTGACACTTCTAATGTTTCCCTGGGACACATGTTTAAGACCTCACAGTTAGATGCCTGGGAATTGTCAAGAAACTGGAGCTACATTTTTCCCCATCTCCCTATGCACACAAGGCACTGAAACCCATACTCCCCCTTATGATACCTTCATACTTCTCTCAGTTCAGTTTGTTTCAACTCGAGCCATGGTGTGGTCTGATGTACATAAAAATTTTATCAACACATTTTCAAATGCCCCCACATAATTTCCTTTAACAGTTTCTGCATAATCTGGAGATAGAAGAATTTTTCCCTTCTGTATTTATGATCATTTTACATCAGGAAAATCAAAAGTGTGAAAAGTATAAATAATAGCAATAATCATGTGTACTTCTGCTCTAGTGTTAAATGTAAACAAGTTCCAAAGCTTTTGTAGTCAAAAAGTCTTACATGAATTCCTCCATCCCTTTTCTTAAAATATCTTCAAATATAAACCTAAAACAATATGCAACTACAATCTCACTAATATCAATATAGCTGCTGAAACAATAAATTCCTTTTAAAATGATAGTCTTCTGCCAATGACATGACTCTCTACTTAGGAGACCCAAAACACGCAGTCAGGAGGCTGTTGGAATTCATTAGAGGCTTTGGCAGGGTAACAGGATACAAAATTAACACAAAATTGAACACAAATCTATTGCACTAGTGTACACAAATAATTCCATGACTGAGAAAGAAATTATAAGTGCAGTTCCCTTTAAAATAGTAGAGAGAAATCTTAAATACCTAGGAATTAATCTTATCAAGTATGTGGAAGAACTCTGTGATGAAAACTATAAAATATTTTAAAAAAGGAGAAATGGAAGAAGACATTAAAAATGTAGAACCTTACTTTGTTCCTGTACTGGCGGGATCAACATCATCAAAATGTGCATATTACCAAAAGTAATATACAGATTTAATGCAATTCTAACAACAGGGCCCGGTGCAGTAGCCTAGCAGCTGAAGTCCTAACCTTGAATGCACCAGGATTCCATATGGGCTCCAGTTCTAATCCCAGCAGCCCCATTTCCCATCCAGCTCCCTGCTTGTGACCTAGGAAAGCAGCTGAGGATGGCCCAAAGCCTTGGGACTCCACACCCATGTGGGAGACCTGGAAGAGGCTCTGGGCTCCTGGCTTCAGATTGGCTCAGCCCCAACTGTGGCGGCCACTTGGGGAGTGAATCATTGGACTGAAGGTCTTCCTCTCTTTTTCTCCTCCTCTGGGTTATATCTGACTTTTCAATAAAAATAAATAAATCTTTTTTAAAATCCTAACAATATTTTTCTGAGAAATAGAAAAGAAGATACAGAAGTTCATCTGGAAACACTCAAGCGCACGAAGCCAAAGCTGTCCTGAAGAATAAAACTGAAGCTGGAGGAATCACAATTCCAGACCTCAAGAGATACTACAGGGCAGGGATCAACAATATATTCTGGTATTGGTACAAAAATAGAGAAGATCAATGGAACAAAATAGAAATATGAGAAGTGAACCAACACATGTATAACCAACTAATCTTTGATAAGAAAACTGAAAAAAATCCAGGGAAAAAGGCCTGTTCTCTTCAACAAACATTGTTGAGACAAATGGATAGCAGTCTGCAGAGGTAAGAAGCAAGAGCCGCACCTGTCACATTATGCAAAAATCAGCTCTGAATGGATCAAGGACCTAAATCTACACCCAGAAACCATCAAACTATTATATGAAATAATAGCAAACACTCTCCAAGATATAGGAATGGGGAAAGACTTCTTGGAAAAGACACCAAAACCACAGGCAGTCAAAGCCAAAATAAATAAATGGACTACATCAAGCTAAAAAGATTCTGTATAGCAAAGAAGACAATTACCAAGGCGAGGAAGAGATCAATGGAATCGTTGCCCACTGCACACCTGATATGAAGCAAATATCCAGGATTACAAAGAGCTCCAGAAACCCAGGGACAGTAAAAATAAACAAACAAACAAACAAAACAAATGTAAAGAAATGGACAAAGAAATGGACCCAATTTTTTCAAAAGAACAAATTCAAATGGCTCACAAACATATGAAAAGGTACTCGGGCTCCCTAGCCATCAGGGAGATATAAATGACAAATGAAAACCACATTGAGATTCCACCTAATTCCAGTGAGGCTGGTCTACATTTAGAACTCTGCTAACAACACCTGTTTGCGTGGATATGGGGAGGAAGGTACCCTCCTTCACTGATGGTGGGAGTATATGCTAGTACAACCACTATGAAAATCAATATGGAGAGTGCTTAGAGAATTGCAAATAAGCCTGTCATATGACCCAGCTATGCTGTTCCTAGGAATGCATGCAAAGGAAATGAAAACTGAATATGTGAAAGGGATTTGTAATCCAAATTCACAGCAGCACATCTACAATAGCAGAGAAACAATTCAGATGCCCGCCCAAAGAGAAGTGGTTAAAACAACTGTGGTACATCTACTCCACGGAATACAACTTAGCCATTAAAAAGAATCACACCATTTGCAACCAAAAGGCTCCAACTAGAGACCATAATGCCAGTTAAATAAGTCAATCGTAAAAGGACAAGTACCGTAAGATCACTAACCCTTTCCATATTATTTTTGCTGCAACCCATGGGTTTTGATATTTTTGTTTTTATTTTCATTTCTTCCAAATAGTTTTTTTTGTTAACAAATTCTTCACTGACTTGCAGATCACACAGTAGTATCATTTTATTCAAGAAACTTTTGTGTTTTCCTTCTCATTTTCT
Source organism: Ochotona princeps (assembly GCF_030435755.1). Taxonomy (NCBI): domain Eukaryota; kingdom Metazoa; phylum Chordata; class Mammalia; order Lagomorpha; family Ochotonidae; genus Ochotona; species Ochotona princeps. Next base: position 65,878,090 of record NC_080833.1, read on the forward strand.
CATTGACATATTGATTATTTAGCAGCATGTTACTTAACTCTATGGTGCTGTAAATTTTTTGTTTTAACTTTATTCCTGTTGTTGACTTCATTGCATAGCTTTTCTTTTAAGGGAATGTATAGCAACTGTGTAATAGAAACTATCATCTACAGTGTGAAGATTCAGTACAGGATGAATCTCTACTTCCAAATCAAAGGTGGACTCCCAATGAAACTGTTGTATATATCTTGACCACCGGATGCTGTACTCTCTGCCACAATCTTTGCAAGCAATGTCAGGACACACTTAAATAACAGAATGGTGGACTTGCGATTGCTTATGAAGGAATATAATATTGTAATGATATGGGGAAAATCAGTGTGGGGGAAAGAACTTGGGGAGGGGGTAGAGAAATCCCAGGCACCATAGAATTGTATCATAAAATTAAAATTAAAATAGAGGAAAAAATAAAGCAAAATAATAAAATAAAGTTATAGTCTTCTATCAATTTTATTTAGAAGATCAAGCAACCTATTTGTGCCAGGTAAATTGCAATATGCTAATATATGATCTTGAGAAAACCGACGTCCCACAATGTTCCTGGCATAATCAGCCCATCTGTAGACACTGGAAAACTCACTCAAGCTCTCAGAGTCTTGTCTCTGTCATACACAAGAGATTTGTCACATAAAGTTGAACACGAGTTATTTTCAACCAGCTATAATGGCACTTGTGCGTAAAGTAGCTGTCATTTTTATTGCAAAATATTGATAGGAAAATTAAAAATACACTTAGTAGAAGCAGCATAAACTAAATGCATCATACAAATAGGATGTGCTATTGTTTGGTAGAATGTGTAAAATAGCCTTTGGATGCGTTGGACCTTGTCAAGCGATTTTTTGTTTACCTAACAAGAGTCACTTTCCTAATGCAAATACTTTATCATTTTACTCAGCTACTTAATGTCTGAAAACGACCCTATTGTGATGACTGCACCCCTAGCCTGTCAAATAATATACATTGTGCCTGAGACACTTAGAGCACTGTCGAAGAAGGCACTGAATATGTACACATGTACATCTTTGTTACTGCTTTGGCTGCCTTCTATTTCTTTCTAAATATTGATGAATTCAACTTATTTTATGTTTATCAGCATAAATTACACTTTTATTGAAAAAAACATTTTTTACAGATGAATATGTACCTTGTATTTACATGTCTTGATAACTTTTATAGTATTGCATCATACAATTACTTAACTGTGCCACTGCAAATACTGAAAATCAAGCTAATTCCTGTTTTTTATTTCAGTCCAGGGTCATTACAGTATTTATTTTACAGAGGTACTACTGTCAAACATGTTGACTAGGAGAACAGATAGAAACAGAACTAAAACATTGACACTATTGCTTCTCTGACTCACTTGGGCTGCTCCATCATCTCTTCTAAAATTCTATTTCCTCATAGATAAAATGAGAATAACAATAAAGTGTTGTGGTAATTAACATCTTGGAGGCCATCACAATAGATATTAACAATTCTAATTATGATGGTAATGATGATGAAGGTACTTTATAAATATTTGTTCAACAAAGACATTAGAGGATTAAATTATTGCTATTGAAACATTCTTATGACAGGCTAAGCTCTCATAGACTTGTCCCAAACCAGCTCTTATAATGATTGAATGTGGGCTGGATTATTGCTGTAACATTTATTTGGTATCTCTGAGACAACCATAACTAATGACCACAGTGATAACAGTGATGATGGCAAAAATGCGAAAAAATCTGATGGATATAAAGAATAATTTGCATTCCTCAAGAACTACATTACATGCAAAAACCTTGTCATCTCATACTGACTTAGCGTGAATCTAAAAGAAAGATAGGAAAAAAGATGAGGAATCTTTTTCAGACATAAGGAAAACACTTCAGATACAAAATGTAATTGAAAACACAATTAAATGTAATTCCAGAGAACCTATTTAAGTGTATGTATTCAAATCTATGTAAAAAAGTTTTCAACAAATTAGTAAGACACAAAAAGATAAAAATCAGTACTTGAATATTTTAAGATCTCATTTACCTCAGAGAAATATTTTCAAAAAGTGATATGTAACTGTCTTTGAAAAGAAAAAGGATTGAGGTTTCATATGACTTTACAAAAAAAAAAAAAACTATGAACTTTGTGTTCTGAGAAAAGAAATTATAGACCTAAAAATCATGAAGCATTTTTCCAGTGGAAAGTGTTTTCTGTTTTAGCTGCCAATTAACTGGGAGTTGTTGGAAGGAGGGTCTGGTGGAGACAACTGAACTGAATAATGAAAGGCATATTATTTAAATGAAATAATTAAAAACATGACTATAAGCTGGTTGGTGGCTGAAGTTCTCAATTGTGAAAATGTGCTAATGTTAATGACAATCATGAGAGTTGAAACGCATCTAAATAAAAAAATGCAATACTGCTCATGAAGTATTATTGTACGATTTGCAATGATTAGTGGAAAAGTACAGTAATGTATTTAATTCAACATTTTGAAGGTCACTCAGCTATCAATTTCCCATAATGGCATTCAATTAAATACAAAATAAAAATTTAAGATTTTTTTATAGAATGTAGTTTGTCATGCTTGTAGGATGGTGTATAATAAATTCTGGCTGTATATACAAACAGAAGTGCCTGATCTAATGCATCATTAAGCAAACTGTAGCTATGTTGCACATATTTTAAACATTAAACTAATTATGATGATGCTTGGTCTTACTCTAGACTGCATATTTAATCTTTTTAAGAGCCTATCAGACTGAATCACGAGATTCAACTTCTTTACGCTTTAAGCAAACACATACAATATTAACAATGCACAATATTCTCACTTAATTAGAAAAAGTTCTTGCTATCTTAAATACATTTAGAAAGATAATGTCACACAGCTCTAATCTGAACTTGCCATTTAATTATGTCTTAAGCTAGTTTATATGACTTGGAACTCCTGCCTCTCCCCGTTGTTGTACCAGCCCAGCTAAAACTACCTTGTATCAAAATGAAAAATATAATAAAGAAAAATTGAGTGAACAGAGATTTGACGTGGTTCTGGTGCTGATGGCAGTCGTAAAGACTAGAACTGAGCTAAATGTGGTGATCTGATGATGACTGTTAAACCAATAAAGTGCACAGCACCGCTCAAGAGTGTCATGACATTCTACAACAGATAATGTATTTTCAGGAAAGAATGTCTCTGAAATTCTTCTCAACTTCCTATCTCACATACACGTTCACTCTCCCTTCTTTTCTTTCTCCTAGGATATGGATGAGAAACTATCCAGTCTTCGGATGTCTCCAAACTGAAGTCAGGCAGTAAGGAAGATACCTGAGGGCCACACATACTCACACAGACCAGACAACAGAAGACCTCGGGCCTTTGGCTCCCAAGGCCATTAGCTCTGTGCTCTGTACCAGAACTTTCCAGTTAACTTCAAGGACAAAAGTTAGCAATCTAATCATGAACAAGATAGACATGGACTCATTACAAATCAGTAATCAAGTATAAATTTTGATATGGGAAATTCAAACTAATCATAGTTGACTGAAGTTTTCTCTTTTTTTGCAGTAGTACGAAATCAAACAATACAAGAAGTTCATTACTAGAGGAAAGAAAAGTAATCACATTTGAATTTTTTCTCACAATGAAGCCAGAAAGTGCTAGTAAAAGTTGTTTACCTTCACAGATCGTGACACCATTTCCTGAAAAGCCCATGTCGCAATAGCAGGCTTCCATTCCATTGCGTACTTCACACTTTGCATTTGGGAGACAAGGCGTCTTGGTGCAATTCTGAGTGTAGGAATAATTCAACAAAGTGCAGAAACCCACTAGAAAGAAAGAGAAATAGATCTTTTCAGAAACAAAGCTAGATTGGAGTAAATGCAAATACTGTCTGTTTATATAAATGGATTATGATAATCCCCCAAGGGAATATTTGCCTAAACAATGGCACAAATGCAAATTAGTGTAAAATTTTCCAGTTTTATCCTTTATTAAATAAACCTGAAACAGTTAACATATAATAAATAACAGTCATGATAACGATCTGTATTGCCCAGTCTGCACCATCGGGACCCAGATCATCTTTCGCATGGAGGCGAGACTCATTTAAAAGGTGAACTGTACCACTGTAAAGGGACCTCTATTTCTGGGGTAATTCGGTGCAGAAACCAAGATGAAGGATGTATACGCATCTTTTTAAATTCAAGTCAGTATCCACATCTAGGAGAACAAATAGAATCATTGCTCCCCCTCCCCCTGTTTTACTTGAGTTGTGATAGTCAACTTCGCCTTTTTCATAACAAAATTTCTTTTACATCCATTCAGGAAACAACAAAACTTAACTTACTATTAAAAAAAAATGGATCTTTCAGAAACGGAGCACCAGCCCAATTATTACCAGCAAAAAATGAAAGGAAGGACAAAATAATATATTTCAGACTTGCTGAAAATGAAGTTGGAAAGGATATTTTGTGAACCACAGGGAAAAGATAAGAAAAAGCTTAGGGTGTTCCTGTTGTTATTGCAGGTCTTCGCAAGAGCAGGGGCCGGCAGGACAGTGTGGAGTCAGAAGTCATTGTTCTGAAAACAGTTCTCTGAGATAAATTGCCCTTATCGGGTACCAAGGGATTCTTAAACATTCCACTCTGAAACCCTGGCTCCGAGAGCTGTATATACTGTCTTGACCAGAATTAATCTGCCTTAAAGATGTGATTTATCGTCTTTCTGAAGTCTCAGGCAAATGGTATTTATAAATGCACCCAAAGTTTGGGCGGACAATCCCCCTCAAATGTCAGGAAGCCTCCCTCAAGAGTTCAAGGTTTGCATTTCCCAAGTTTCTTGCAGGGAGGGGGAAAGAGAGGAGGGTAGGTGGCAGGAAAGGTCAGACTGGGGCTTTGGCACTTTGCGAACTTCCTGAGGAGGAATAAGAAGTTATCAGCCCCTAAGCCTTGAATATCAAAGTGCACAGAGCTGAAAGGCCAGGGAAAAATCATGCGAACTTCTGAGTCACTTCTCAGAGGAGACTTTGGTCAAATCCATTTGCCACGCGGGCTACAAGATGTAGAGTCCTGTTACCTGCGAAAGATCCGGGCCCTTTGGCGGCACTCACCTAGCAGCGGCAGGAGTTTCATTGGTGGCGGCTGCGGTGGCGGTGGTGGCGGTGGTGGCGGTGGAGGTGGCTGTGATCCTAGCAGCTTTCGTGCTGGGTGCGGGCCCTGTACCCGGGATGTGGGACGGCCGCGAAAAGTTCCCGGCTCCGTCCCCTGTGACGCACCGGCTTCCTCAGGACACTTTCCGGCCTCTGTTGTGCGAGTGAGCGTCCAGCCCAAAGTGTCCTGATCGCGTCCGGCCTCCAGCCCTTTTCCCGGAACCCCTGGGGCTCAGCTCCTGCCCTGTACCACTGACCCTTTAACCCTGCACACTGTTACAGACCCCCTGTGGACGCATTTCACCCTAACTATACCTTCCCCAGCTGTGCTTAAATTGAGCTAAAATGTTTAAACTCCACAGGAATCCCGGGAGTCCTCCCTGCCACTTCAGTTTCAAGTGGCAGCTTTTGCTTTTCTCCCCTACCCCTTTTTAAAAATTCACTGATAAAAGATTCATAAAGAATAATGGACCCAGACATAAGAAGAAGTCTTGTCAGAACTCAGTGCTCACCATGCTGAGTGAGATTCAGGAACCCGGAAGTAAAAAGTTAGGAATAGTGGCTAAGGCCCAGCTCAGTTCCCTGGCAGCTAAAGTCCTCCCCTTACACATGCCAGGATCTCATATGGGCGCCGGTTCTAATTTCAGCAGCCCCTCTTCCAACTAGCTCCCTGCTTGTGGCCTGGGAAAGCAGTCCAGGATGGCCCAAAACCTTGGGACCCTGCACCTGTGTGGGAGATCTGGAAGAGGCTCCTAGCTCCTTGCTTCAGATGGGTACATCAACTGACAGAAGAGCTTTCTCTCTGCCTCTCCTCCTCTCTATATCTGACTTTCCAATAAAAATAAATAAATGGTCTTTTTTCAAAAAAAAAAAAAGTTGTGGCTAAAATGGCTGAATAAGAAACCAACCAGCCAACATCCTCCCTCCACCACCACCAAAGTCTGTTTCAGTAATTACACATCCATGGAAATTTATCATGCTGTTTCCCTTTCCAATTAAATTTCAAGTATATCTACCTGTACATATTCTGCACCACAGAACAACATATATAGTTTTATAAATTAATATAACTCAAGTGTAACGTAAACAAATCACTCAGCATGGAATGTAGTTAAAATTCTAGCTTTACAGAGAATTAAAGAACTGGACAAATAAAAACTAACTTAGGATGGTAGTAAACAGACAGACAGGTAGGTGCCTGGCCTTGGGCTGGATCTTAGAATTGGCTGCACAAAAGCACAAGGATATTTTGGGATATTGATGATATTACTTCTTGATTGAGACAGTGGTTCCATAAATATCTGCATTTGCCAAAAATCATCAAGTCATAGCCTTACAATAGATGCATTTTTATAGTGTGAGAGTTAAGAAATCTCAAGTTTAAAGTTGATTAAAGAAACAATTGGTGTCCACTCCATCAATACAGGCCATTCCACCTTTCAACAATTGGGCATCTCTGTCACATTTCTGTCTCCTCTGTTTGATTTCTACTTGAATCTGCTTTGCTTAGGAAGGCTGCCACTTGAAGAGGAACAGCAGTTCTCAATGCCTGTAAAGAACTTACAAAACAGAACAATAATGCAACGATCACAGTGACATGTCAGAAAGATGCAAACCCTTACGAGTTAACACATTTTCTCAACATTTTCCTAGACCCTGTCTAGCTTAATTTAATATGACAACATTTCTAAGACAGGTGCCAAAGTAAAAGAGGCGAGGGAAGGACAGAGAGGTTAGGTGGCTTGCCCAGAGTCACACCATTTGTTAAAGTATTTGATCTTGAATCAAAGTCAGGCTATTTTCTTACTCTCCTTCAATAACAGTACTTTTTCTAGAAGTATCTTGCCATAATAAAGAGCCATCAAGTCCCATTACTCACAGATACTAAAAAGGTGATTTGAATGTCCTAAATGCAACAAAACGGGTTGGATTTTATTGTGTTGAAATTAGTTTTTGTTTTAAAGATTTCCTCCCCACTCGCCACCACCCCATCTCTCTCTTTACAGTTTGGAAGTGATTAAATGAAAAGAACATTGGCAGCTGTTTAAAGTATGGACTTTGGGTAGTATCAAAGGCCAGGGTGAAAAAGTTAGAATTGTGGTTAAAATGATGTGGCAATAAAAATGTCCAAGAAATAGACAATAAATGCTTAAACCCTTATCATGATTTTTGGAAAGGAGAGCTAGGGACATATTTCAGAAAGCATCAGATAAAGACAAATCAGTGTCTGTTTACCTTGGTAAAGTCAAAATAATATGAGAGAGAGAATGTGGAGGTTATACCTATGTGAGTGGAAATTTGGAACTATCCAGAAAGTAGATAAGATAGAATGAGGAATGGAAAAAGGAAATGAAATCAGTTGTATAGTATGAAATCTGAAGGTCTCCAATGATCTGACTCCACTTATATCAAGCTGGTTTCTGTCATTACATGAAGTTCAGTTTCAATGTGTATACATGGAAATCAACATCAAAGGCATCAATATAGAAACACACTTTTCTCTGAGACAAGTAATAACACACAACTGTAAGTCATTACGTAAAAATAGTTTCCTTCATGTGTCCTCCACACTTGTTTAACTTTACTTTTGTCCTGAATTAAATAAAAATCAGAAAATTTGTCAAAAATATTATTTTCCTTCATATCTGGGTTAAAAGTAGCTAGAATAAATTAAAATTTCCATAAAATAATTCTACCTTGTCTTAATAGATGTATCCCTATAAAATGATAAAATTTGTATTTCTCACCAAGTAGATGACAGAACACAGGCCAATAATTGTTGGATAATCTTTACAGTTTTAAAATGGATCATTGTAGAAATAGAAATACTTTAAAAGTATTGCCTGAAGATCTCTTTATTTTCTAGAATAGAACAGATAAACTTTGTATAAACTTCAATTCATTGTTTTTATATTACTTAAAAGGAAACATATTTAGAATTTTCAGTAAAAAATATTTTATTTTTAGAGTAAGGGAGAAGCTTACCTTGAAAAATATACTTAAAAGAGTGCTTTAAACAGTCTAAACTTTAATCAACAAATTCTCCTTCAAGTACCATTTGGGTGTGTCTAACTTTTGAAAGCACAGAAAACACTTGGAGATGGATTTTGACTTAATTAAAGCTCATAAAAGGTAAGTAACTACAAGTTGCATAACTGATAGTGACTTTTACTCATTTTGTAATATGATATCTTATCAGATTAATGATTAATTACAAACTAGGTCCATCTGTAAGTGCCAAATTAAACAGTATTTCCTTGAAACGTTCTTGGAGGAATTGGAGCCTGTGATAGAAAATGTTTACTATGAAAACTTGCATTTAACTCTAGCTTTAGAAAAAAAAAAGATTATTTATTTTGGAAGCAGTGTTACAGAAAGAGACAGAAGGCCGAATAAAGTGAAAAAGCTTCCACTGGTTGGTGTACTTCTTTTTCTTTCTTTCTTTTATTATTATTATCATTTTATGACAGAGTTCTATAGGCCCTGGAATTTCCCTTACCCTCTCCCAAATTCTCTTACCCCCCATGAGTTCTCATATATTATTACAATTGTATAGTTCTTCATTAGCTGTCATTATAGACATGGACAGTGGTAGAGTCCAGCATCTCATTTTCAACATATATTCAACAATTTCATTGGGAGTCCATCTTTGATCTGGAAGTAGAGATGCATACTGCCTTGTATCCTCACATCTGAATATGATGGTCTTCATTACTATTACTAAACATCCCATTAAATGAAAAGCCACAAAACAAAATCAACAACAGGATGAAAAATAGAAATTTACAATGCCATGAAGTTAAATAACTTGCTACTGAATGACTGATGCGCCATTGAAGAAATGAAAAAGAAAATCAAGAACTTTATTGAAGAAAATGATGCCACTGTATAATCTATGAGTCAGTGAAGAATTTAATATGACAAAAAAAAACTGTTGAAGAAATGAAACTAAAAGCAAAAACATCCAAATTCCTCCACAGTAAAGAAAAACTAAAAGAATATGCCTCTTCCTAACCTGCCCTACAAATGAAGAGCACCCAGCAAAACCAAAGACAAATGTGAAAAACATACCAATAAAATAACAATAGAAGACTAAATCAATGAATAAACCATTGGCAAAATGACAGGACTGTATTACCACCTATTTATATTATGTAAGTATGTATGTAAATGGATTAAACTCATCAATCAAGCGTCATAGAGTAGTAGATGGGTTTAAAACTAAAACCCATCTATTTGTTACCTATGGAGAGACAAAGACCAGCAGAAACTGTATCTCATTGATTTCAGGTTGCTGTACTTCTTCAACAACCATATTAGTCAGAGACAGGAGACAGGTATTCTATCAGAGTCGTTGATTTGGGTGGCAGGGCAGCAAACCTGTGCCATATTCTGCAGCTTTCCCAGGAGTATTAGCAGTGGGTTGGAACAGGCAGGATTTGAGATGCCAGCAAATTGCAAGTAGGTTCTTGCTGTGACATAACACCTGTCCCTGTCTCTTTATCTTGAACTGGAGTCTTTAAATTTGCTGAGTGTTGATGCATATCTTGTTAAACAGTAGATTGTTAAGGCCATCAATATATGCATAAGAACTATGAGGCACGGGGCCCGGCGGCGTGGCCTAGTGGCTAAAGTCCTCGCCTTGAACGCCCCGGGATCCCATATGGGCTCAAGTTCTAATACTGGCAGCTCCACTTCCCATCCAGCTCTCTGCTTGTGGCATGGGGAAAGCAGTCGAGGACATCCCAATGCATTGGGACCCTGCACCCACGTGGGAGACCCAGAAGAGGTTCCTGGTTCCCGGCATCGGATCGGCACGTACTGGCCCGTTGCGGCTCACTTGGGGAGTGAAACATCGGATGGAAGATCTTCCTCTCTGTCTCTCCTCCTCTCTGTATATCCGGCTTTCCAATAATAATAAAATCTTTTAAAAAAAAAAGAACTATGAGGCACTCATGCCTTTCATACTCATCAGAATGCAGAGAATCAGTGCACAGTACATATAAAGACCTTCTGTAATGGACAGTTTCCTGCAGACACTGTTGTGGGAATAATACCACCCGAGACTTGATAGCCCCTTATGGATGGGACGTAACATTTGCTCTGCAGGGCCTCAATCCATATAAATAAAACTGATAACATGATTTCCCATCATAACTAAAAGGTATAGCTGGCAAAGGAGCTGTAGGAAGGCAAGGAGAAAGGGAATATAGCTTACTCATAAAGAGAGTGGTACTTTAAATGGAATTAAGCAAAGCCATAGCACTGAGGGACAACCACCCTTCCCCACCTCTAGCATACAGGGCAGCCCAGGAGTAGTAAAGACAGGGCTGTCAAAGACTTGATATCTTAGACTTTGATGATCAGTAGTGTGCATCTGATGGTGGTTCATTACTCTGATGTCTGACAAAGAGTCCAGATATTGATAGGCATGGAATTCCAATAAGAACTGATTAATTGAATAAAAGAACGTGTTTCTTGAATAGTGCACAGCAATGGTTATCAAAGATGCAAATTTTCTTTTTGGAAATTTGTTAGAAATTGTTTGCCTTGATGAAGGTAATCATCATAGCGATACTGAAAAAGAGAACACTTCCAATATATTTTAAGCAAAAATCAGCAAATTATGTCTATATGTGTTTAATTTTCACAGTTACCAAATAGGCAGGAGAAATGAGTTACTTGTTTTTGGTCTTTAAGCCTATGATGCAATCAGTGCGGAGATCTTGCAGAACTCAAAACTGCTTATCTGGAAATTTATGATTCGTAGTCGGTATTTTAATACTGATCAATATATTTATAAAAAATGAGTTCTATTATTTAGGCACACATTTCCCATTGGAAATTTTTAGTAATTTTATCATCCAATTATAAAATCTAGATTTGCATTTAAGAGAAGATTTAAAAAATCATGAAGATTGTGCTCGCTTCGGCAGCACATGTACTAAAAAAATCGTGAAGATTTTAAGAATGAGTTTTTAATATTTAACAGAATACTGACTAGCCTTTATGCGAGTGGATTGCCAGTGGAGGGCTTGTAAAAGCTTCTGGTAGTTTTCAGAGTTGTCTGGAAGGGAGGAGACCAAAGTTCCTTCCTAGCCTGGTCGTTCCATTGGTTTGTGACATCCAGAAAAATCACTAAGTCTTTCCATTATTCTGTTTAACATCTGCCAATGCTTCGTATGGCTCTACTTTCCTTCAATTCTTTTTTTTTAAAGATTTATGTATTTTTATTGCAAAGTCAGATATACAGAGAGAAGGAAAGATAGAGAGAAAGATCTTCCACCCTATGATTCACTCCCCAAGTGCATTGTACTTATGTCATATTGCATTTTCCTTTTGTTCTTCAGTCACTAGCATATTATATCTCCTCACAATTCCCCAGAATTTTCAAGTATTTGAGAAAAATTAATTATAATGATGAATTAAAATCATATTGTATCTGTTTCATAGTTATTATCATTGTTATTAATATGCTTACTATTAACATAAGTGCATTATTAACATATACTGATTATTGAACGTAAAAATTTCTGATCCAGGAATATCACAACTAACTTCATATTACTTTAAGAATTATATTTTTGTTTTTACACTTTTTGCTCCATCATAAATTTAATTTGTGAGAAAACGTGATTTTTATTGTATTATTAATAAACTTACATGAAGAGGCACTGGTTTTTAAAATAGAAAGTTATTTAGAAATGTGAATAAACTACATTAACTTATAACTATTTTAAAGTGATTTTAACAAATTTTCTTGAAGGAATGCATGGGGCTCTTGGTCATTTCCTCAGATCCTTGTCTATAACAACCAGTAAATATATCTGTGGTATTATTAGTTCTCACCAATTTCAAATGTAATTTTGCCAACATTGAGATAATAAGATAAATTTAAAAGTTACTATTCACTGTTTTGAAAGTCACGATGCTATGAAGGGAATTACTGACATGTAACTTTCAAATTAATATTTTAATCAGGAGGTGATATTACAGACTGCAGTTATTTTACTCATGTATGTGTTACAAATTATTCACAAGTCGGTTGCACTAATGGTGATTTTCACACATAGTAGTTTCAGCAGAAAATCATACTATTTATTCTAGTAGCATTACATATAACAAGAAAGGAAAAGCATTTTTAATCATGTGAATTAAATTCCTTTGTCATTTAAAACACATTTTGCTCACTGGCACATTTGTGTGGGTATGTGTATGTGCATATACACACATATATACAAGCAATGGAAATCTGCAATACTGAGCAGTAATAATTTCAAAACTATTTCTCTGAATGGACTTTGAGAAGAAAACTTTTTAAAAGATCTATTGAGAATGCATATGGTTTACTAAATTCAAACAAAATTCTTCACTATCAGAAAGTAATACTATGGGAAAAATCTAACATTTTTGTGTTTGTTACTTGGACAAATGGACAGTTTTTATGAGTAGGTGTTCTTGTACTAGCAAGTAGTTATTTTAATAAAAACACACTTTTTAAATGAAAAAAATCTAAACCACAATAATAATTAACAGTGAAACTCTTTGGTGGTAAAAGATTGTATCTGTGCTGAATTTGTCATCAGCATAACTAACTCTTATTCCTGAGCTTGACATTCTATTGTAGAGTATATTTCTTATTTAGCATGATTAAACTAGAAGATAAAAGTCCTTTGTAAGTAGTCAACACTTTTTGTTAATTTAGGAATTTATCCTTTAAAAAATTAGCTAATTTTCACAAATGATTTTTAATTTCTATTACATTTCTTTACTTCTATTGAATAGATTTATTTTTGTAATTATCTTCAATTTATTTTTAATAATTTCAATTTTTCATTTTTAGCCATGTGTCTTTCAAATACATTGCATACATCCTCATGTGTTTCCAGAGCAAACAAAAAAATTTCCCTCAAACTTGAGAGTATTGTTGAAAACTTTGTAATAATGTATACCAAAAAATTGCAAATCACTTAACTGTCTTTTTTTCCTGAAGGCTGAAATTAATTTTGTGGATTGTTTCTTTCAGTGCTAAAATTGATAAGGCTGATGTTACAACGTTCATGCTATTTGTCTTGTTTATGGTTTTTTGTGGGCTATTACGATAGCATTTGAAAGGAACATATGATTATGGTCTTAGAGGTTGTCCTTTAAATATACTAATTTTATTCCATTTCCTTACTGTCCTTGTCATTGGAACAAGTAAATCTCATCCTTTTCTTTTTGGCTTTGTTTGGTTTCTGAAAGACATATAACCCTGTCAACAGTATGGATTAATTTTGTACTTCCGTCACCATAAAATGTTTGAGCCTAAGATAGAGTTATGATAGAATTTAGAATCAACTCGTATGCTGACTGTAATAGCTTTTATTTAGAGAAAGCATGACAGATCAACTGAATCTGTTCTTATCAAAGTATTTAGTTGTAACTCGTGTTTTTGTGCTGCATAGCACTGAAAGTATGTATATAATTAAACACTTCTTACAGACAGACCTTTAAGTATGCATTATCCAATTCTCAACCAATCTGTTTTTGGGGTATCAAAACATCGCAGCACTGAATCATTTGCAACTATTACCACCCTAAAACAACAGTGCATATATTGTTTCTAATGACTAAAATATTAGGACTAGATTATAAAATATATCTAAGCATTCTTATTTTGTCTAAAAAAAAGTCCTAGTTCATGTTTATCATGCTATGATCGAGTTTTCATTGATTTTTCAATGCCTTCATATTCTCAGAATGGTATCAAACTTTTTATCTTCTAAAGCCAAAAATATACTGATCTAGTTAGATGGTCCAGAACCAGAAACTCCAACAGTGTCCACACCTGACCTTGATTATCACCCAAGCAGCTTAAAATCAATTGTAAAGGCCAAATTATCTCTCTAGTTTTCAGTGAACTTCATAAAAAAAAATGAATAGCACAATGAGTATTTTTCTATTACAAATTAGGGAAAGCACCTTCATTAGGAGATGGAAAGCTCAGATCAATAGTGAATGCTAAGACAACAGCCCTTCAGTGAATTTCACTCTCCACTTTCGTTAATGGGAATAATAAAACATGGGTTTTTTTTTTTTAAAGATTTATTCATTTTATTACAGCCAGATATACACAGAGGAGGAGAGACAGAGAGGAAGATCTTCTGTCCGATGATTCACTCCCTAAGTGAGCCGCAACGGGCCGATGCGTGCCGTTACGAAGCTGGGAACCTGGAACCTCTTCCAGGTCTCCCATGCGGGTGCAGTGTCCCAATGCATTGGGCCGTCCTCGACTGCTTTCCCAGGCCACAAGCAGGGAGCTGGATGGGAAGTGGAGCTGCCGGGATTAGAACAGGCACCCATATGGGATCCCAGGGCGTTCAAGGTGAGGACTTTAGCTGCTAGGCCACGCCGCCGGGCCCAAACACGGGTTTTTATGAGAAAGCATTCACTAATAGATTAGAAAACTTTTGTAACAGTGCCTTTAACATTAAAATAAAGCAGCAGATAATTTAAATATTAATGTAGCTTTCAATGTCAATTCAGATGTGACATCAGATTTCATTTTTTTTTTCTTCATCAAGTCTCCAGCCAACATTGTTAAGTGTCTCCTGCATGGTAAGTATTTCTATGTGACATTCTGGAAATCACAAGTTGTAGTTGAGCAGGTAAATGCATCTGCACATGATCCTGAGGGCTAACTCCAGGTTGTCTGAAGAGTGGGCCAGCTGGAAGTTGGAGATCCTCCTTTCTTCCTGTGTTAGGAAGGCTTAAATGTATTAAGGACTGAAGTGCCCATGTATTTTACCAGGCAAGTATCATCAACAGCTGTTAATTGAAATCTAGACATCCTGGCTCCCCCGACCCCCCCAAAAAAAACAGAGAAATCCTTCCAGTAACATTGAGCTCCTACTTAGCCCTTAGGTAGAATTAGAGCCCTCTCCACCATAAGGCCAATCTGTATTTCATGTGTAGCTCAGAGTCAGCACCAACAGGGCACTTTTCACACATGATGGGAAAAAAAAAGACAGTTTGATAGTTTGTGCCATTTATTAGATTCTTGTATCCTAACTTGCTTGGAATTGCTAATAACACAATATAGACTGCTGGTGTTCAAAACGTTTACGTTGTGATTCTGATCTAGGCCAAGGAAACACATTTGATCCAAGCCTTCTTGCTGACAAGTGATTCCAGGGCACAAAACACACCATGCAGTTAGAAAAGGTAACTTCTAGATGCCAAATGGCTTTTGTAATAAACCCACTCTCATGATACACCCCATTAGCCCATGATTCCATTAATGTATTAGTTACGCATATGTGTTAATATGTGGGCTGAGTCCCAATCACCTCTTGAAGGTCTTGCCCCTTAAAAATTATAATTAAAACTAAATTTCAGCATGAATTTCACATGAAACTATAGCTGGGCAAGTATTTTCCAAGATACCACGAATGGGTCTGGATTCCTGGGAAAGGAGAATCAGCCCTCCAATCTCAGATCCTTCAGGATAAGCCTTAGAAAATGTCTACTTGAGGGTGTAGCAGTCTCCTAGGAGGCAAGAAATTTGGCTTTACCTCCTAGTTCCCTGGCAGCAGAGAGTGTAGGGCCCTTGGGTGAGGGTAAGCATTTCTGTGGGTGGCTTATTTGGGAGAAGGAGATGTTTCTTACCTGGAAAAAAAAAGACTTTTTAATTCAGGCTGCCTTACTGGGTAACCCATCATGTACTTATGAGAAGTAACTTTGGGTGACATGACTCCTCACACTACAAAATTTAACAAAACATGTCTTTGGTTTTATCAAAATAACACCAATATAATAATTCAAAGAAGCAATTGTTAATGGTGATACAGAAAGTATAGCATAACAACTAAGTTAGCATAACAACTAAGTTCTTTTCATTGCAAATATTATTTTCATACTTTCTGGTAGTTCCTGATATTTAATGGTATAGATTTGGGGTAAAAAGGACAGATTGCATTTTGTATTCTATTTTTTTGTATTGTTTAAACTTAGTAGTTTATAGTATTCAAGCGACATTTTAAGGAACTTCATGCATTCAAGGGCAATTAAAACAGTATTATAACGCTAACAAGCCATTTATTAACAATTAAAGAGTAGAACATGCTTAGGTGAGTGAGTGAGCAGAGAAATTCCCAATAACTTAGCAAGTGGGGAATAACTGATCTCTACATCCTACCTAGTGAAGACTAGGAAAAGCCAGTAAGGTACAGGCTGAGCAATTATAAGCCCGATGACATCTTCCTATCTGTTCAAAACTTTCTATATTAGTCTCCACTTCCTATCCAGCTCCCCTGCTAATGGCCTAGGAAAGCAGTTGAGGACAACTCAAAGCCTTGGGACCCCTGCACCCTTGTGGAAGACCCCAAAGAAGCTCATAGCTCCTAATTCCTGGCTTCAGATCAATTGAGCTCTAGCTGTAGCCATCAAGGGAGTAAACCAGAAATGGAAGAGCATTCTCTGTGTTCATCTCCTTCTCTCCGTAAATCTGCCTTTCTAGTAAAAAGAAATACTACATTTAAAAAATACATATATACACTAACTTTGGATTTTGCTCTTAGATATATCCTTACAATGGAAACTTTTTTCTCATTTCTTCCTTTATTTTTTTTTTTTTGTTTATGACACTGGTAAATTGGAACTGCCAATTATCCTGAACTAGAATATCAAGTCAAGTGATAGTGCTGCTTTAGTTGTCTGTGACAGCTATTGCATCCTGCTAGCACTGTTATAACTGGAATTATTTTTTAATGCCAGAAAAATGACTGCCTATCTGCTTCGAACCAATACTCTTTTGAGATCTATGCTTAAATGTAAATAAATATACTCCCAAGTAATGTCTTCACAACTATCTTTAGTTTGCACCTGAGAATGCTAGAATTGAGTTCAGAATTGTGCAACAATAGGACAAAATGATGGTTGCCATAGCAGTTTGCAAGAGTCCTTATTCGCTGAAATGATAGTTACCTTTATGACAATGTATGCCTCTATCTGATGTAGTCTTCATTTCTAGTATAATGTGGGCAAAGATAGTAAAAGCTGAGGTAGGAAGTAAGAAAATCAGGAGAAGGTGAAGCAACCAAATGACAAAGTCCAGTTCAGGAAATTAAATATGTTCATACACACATACATGTGTATGTGAATATTATGTAGGGGTGTGTATATTTATAGATACTATATGTTTATACACACACACAATCCTTCTAGGTTACCCAACAAGACAGCTTAGATTAATAATTCCTCAGTTTCCATCAGGAAACCATCCCTATCAAACCACCCATGAGATGAATACCACCTCCCGAGGGCTCCACAATCTCTGCCGCCACAGAGCTGGCTATAAAGCCAGACATCTTGAAACTGCTACTGCATAAAAAGGATACTTTTTTTATACTTACCCTAGAAGAACTGAGATTGGAGGACTGAGTCCAGGAAATTTTTTTCCCAGTGTATTCTAAAGTGCATGCCCAGGTAAATTTACCAACTGTACTGGTTTGCAAATAGTGCCATCTCTCCTAATTGTTGAACTTTGTGTTTCATTTACAGGTCTAGACAGGCACATGTGAAGTTTTAGCAAGTATGAATTGTTCACACATGGAAGTATGACAAAAGTTATAAAATTGTAATTTTTATGTCATGCCATTTGATTGATATATATTGAATTTGGTGATTGAAATAAAATAAGCAAATATTATTTTCTCAATTTTTATTATGAGGTAGTAGCTTAACATAATATCTCATTTAATTAAAATTCTTTGTACATATAATTGGTCTTTTAAGTTATGAATTAAAGAGATTGCCCCCGATTAAAATATAAACATGCCATGAAAGCATCTCAGTGCAGCAAGTCCAGATACAAGTGACCTCACTGCCAAGGCTACACCCTCAGAGTGTTCAGTGTCATCTGTTAACAGCAAAACTTCATGATTTACAAGAAATCCATAAGGATTTTGCTCAAAAGGCTGCTCAGATATTTCTAGAGTTGACATCGAGGCTTTTATAAATTATGAAGTCTTTTGAAAATGAGATTGTTTTCACCTGAGTGACATGAAAAGAGCATTCTGGCCTGTTGCAAGTGATAATGGAAATCTGTATTAATTTATGCCAATGACAGGGTTTTCAATGACACAATCATGGGCTTTAAGTAAAGCAAATGTTGCTTATTGATGAATATTTTGGTTCTTATGTCGTTGACATCCTAACTGAAATGCGTAGAACTAATGACTTTGCTAGTAAGAGTGTCAACTCCTATTGCTCTGAAATGCAATTATCAGATAATGCTGGCTTCCAGTTATTGGTATATTGGTATAGTTTCATGCAAGGGAAAAAAGAATAACATTTTAATTCTTATAAGTAGTCCTTTGATAGTTTTTATTAGTCAAACTCACTAAATTTCTTCCTATACAAACAAAATTTATTTTGCACGACAATGCATCTTTTATTAGAACTTGACATTATTTCGGGAAAGTATTGATCTGTTAATACCCATTGAAAAATAAATTTGAAACATTAATCCAAAACACATTTTTCAGTGATGACATAAATTCATCGTTATTGTCTGGAAATTAAACATAATCTAAAAATCTGTGGACATGATGAACACACATTGCGAACAAAGAGCCTATTTGCTCTGTGGTTTAAAATTGTCCCTGGAATTAGTTTATTCTCCAAAGACTTCTGACATTATCCAAACATTTTGCTTCATTCTTCCAATGATCTGTCACAGAGTTGCATTTTGGGTATCACCAAATGTCCCAGAAAGGCAATACTATGTTTCAGGGCAAAGGTCAGGCTCACGCAGTTGTGAATGTGCAACTGGAGTCCCAGTCTATGTTTGCTCATTGCTGCCCACTGTAAAAGCCATCCTGTTGTTATTATTGAAACAGCGATGCCTAAGAAAGCTTTGACATCAATGGCTTACTGCAAATTCTCTGTAGTTGTTAATTAATTTTAAAAAAACTAACAAAACGGTCAAGCTGATAAAACAATCTCTTTTTCTAGCACTTAAAATTTTTCTTAATCTTTGATTAATAGTTTCCAGGTTTTAACAGATTCTTTAAAATTAAAACACAAAACTAGACTTTGATGAACATTCTACACCAATATGCTTGTTTTTTGAGTTAAAGTATCTCAGTCCATTCAAGCCTGCTAAATGCTTGTCTAGGTTCTAGGGACAATCCCTGTGAGGCCATGCTCCCTGGGCCACTTTCACACTGCCCTATGTTTGCACATGCTCTGTTTATTGGGAAACATCATTTGTCAGTTGCCTAAATGCCTCCAAAAGGGCAACAGAGTAATTTCCCAGCCATTTACCACCAATGGGGAAGGGGCTCTGCAGACTCCCTTCCATACAAGAAGGGGTCAGGGAGCACTTAAAAAACCAGGCCATTTCCTGAAACCTTTGTCTCTCTCTTTTCAGGAGTTACCCCATCTCCTGAATCCCTCCTGGGAAATGTTTTCTTCTTCCTGCTTTTCATGTTCACTTGCTTACTTCACAAATAAAACTTCTTTACAACTGATTCCTGGCTTTGCTGGTAGCAGTATTCAAATACCAGAAGTCATTTTAACAAATTCAAAAACAAGTAAATAATTAGAAATAAAACCTATGCCATTACAAATCAATGTTATATTGTTCTATAATTAATGATATCAATGCTAGTGCAAAATCAGCACATAAATATTTCTTCCAGCGTATTTCAAAATGTTGTATCAGTGCAACTTATTTATCTAAAAAAGTTTGAGTTCACAAAATAAAATGAAAGAAAATATATGATGCATTTAAAAATATATGATGCATTTGAATACAATTAATTATATATGTGTAATAAAACTTGAGATAAAGCAAATTATAGACTGAATGTGATCCCCGTGAAGAATCTAGGAACATTTTTTTTTACAGATCTAGAACAAAGTCTTAAAATTCATATGGAAACACAAAAGACCCAAAACAGTCAAAGCATCACATTATCATATTTCTGGACATACTAAAGAACTATTAAAAGACCAAAAGGGGGCCCGGCGGCTTGGTCTAGCGGCTAAAGTCCTCACCTTGAAAGCCCCGGGATCCCATATGGGCACCGGTTCTAATCCCGGCAGCTCCACTTCCCATGCAGCTCCCTGCTTGTGGCCTGGGAAAGCAGTTGAGGACGGCCCAATGCTTTGGGACACTGCACCCGCGTGGGAGACCCGGAAGAGGTTCCAGGTTCCCGGCATCGGATCGGCGCGCATCGGCCCGTTGCGGCTCACTTGGGGAGTGAATCATCGGACGGAAGATCTTCCTCTCTGTCTCTCCTCCTCTGTGTATATCTGGCTGTAATAAAATGAATAAATCTTTAAAAAAAAAAAAAAAAAAAAAAAGACCAAAAGGAAAGAATTAAAATTCTGCAAACCAATCCACAAATCTATCACTAACTGATACTTGGCAAATGAACTAAAATCAATTCCTGGAGAAATGACCATGCCTTCAATGAATGTTTTGGGCAAATTTTATTTCCACATACACAAATTTGAAACAAAAACAAGCTTTACACCGTATGTAAAAATCAATTCACAAAGGATCAATGATCCTAATCTAATATGTACATCCATCAACTTGTTATAGGAAAACAGAAACGCTATAAGCCCATTGACCTGTTATCCTTTTTTGCATAATGTCCCAGAATCACAGACAATAAAAAAAAAAATTAAATCATGTCAAGTCAAAAAGCTTTTGCACAGAGAAAAAACAAAAAGAGAATAAGATTATTAAATTGAAATGGCAACCAACACGATGTGAGAAAATATTTGCCAGATATTCATCCCATAAAGGATTAGTATCCAGAATGCAGAAGAAGTTCAAGAAACTCAACAAAACACAGTCCAGTCAAGAAACCAGGAAAGCATACTAACAAGCACTTTTTTTTAAGTCATTTCCTAAGGTATGGCATGGGAAAACAGTGAAAGCTGGCCCAAGTCCTTGGAACCCTGCACCGAACAAGGAGACCCAGAAGAAGTGCCTGGCCCTCAGGAAAATACAAATAAAAAGCTTAATGAGGCATTTTCTCACTCCAGATAGAATGGATGCTTTCCAAAAAAATACTGTAAAAAGTTTGGAGAAAAAGTTACTCAAATACAGTCAGTATGGTTAGGGTTAGGGTCAGTGCCAGGGTCAGGGTTAGAATTATCCTTTTACATTAATTATTTAATATAATTTATGTTTTGTGATAAAATTATGTTAAAATTTTCATACTTTTGTGAAGGTGCATACTTTTAATATGAGATACATAATGCTAATAAAATTATTTTATTGATTATTAAAAGTAACTGGATATTTGGACTATCTGAATACAATAAAAGTCATAAATATCATTGTAAATGGTTCTTGTAAATTCTAATTAGCAACATGGAGGATTATTATAGGTATAATAAAAAGATACAACTAAAAAAGATATGATATTAGCAAAAATAGCCACTATGAAGTCAGTATTTGTTACTTTGTCACTTTAAAGGAACTGGTGAATGGAATTTTGTGTATATTTCTATGTTACTTATATAACCATGAGATAAATACAGAGATCTGTGTTTTGTACAGTGGTTAAGTTGTCGTTTGAGATATCAGATTACTATATTGGAGTACCTGGGTTCAAATTCCTTCTTTGTTGTCAATTTAGCCAGATAAAGAAAACACAGTATGTGCATTCAAGTGTTTTGCTGAAATACCAATCAATTGCCAATAAGAAGGAAATTTTGCTATTTGTGAAAACATGAACGTGTTGGATATTATTTATTCTAACTAAAATTAGCCAAATACAGAAAGACAAATGCTGCTTCATGTATCATGTGAGACCTACAAAAGCTTAGCTCACAGAAACAGTAAAAATGGGAGTTGCCTGGTGATAGGGAAGGTAGGGAAATGGCGAGATGGTGGTCTAAGTGAACATTTTAGTTAGAATGCATTAATTCTGGATATCTGAGGAAAAAGGAGGTAAACTCAGACAAAGAACTACCCTTCCTGATGGTTTGCTTGATTTCACCAGGATCAGAGAAAGAACAGCAGATCCCAGACAGGTGATGCATGAACAGGGTAGATTTAACATCCAAGTTCCACATCCCTTTCCTGAGCCGAATGGCACCATTTTGTGTAGTGAGGAAAGCCTGTGGGACAGGGCTGCACATGCATTAAGCTGGGAATGAACTCATTTTGGGCTCAGTGAATTGCAACAACCTGACATCCTACAGGTTCCACCCAAAACAGTCCCTAGACCTAATGGCCAGCAGATCAAGAACTCTAGCAGTGGCACATCATGAGCCATTTTGTACAGGATGGCAAAGGCTTTAAGACTGCATGGGCATAGTGAGCTGTGCATTCATTGAGCTGGGAGTGAACAACTCACTGTAATCAGTGCATTGCTCTGGTCCCACAGAGAAAATAAAAACAAATTTCACATCATATGGGTCCAAATAGTCCGTCTGTTCCTCAGACCTAACAGTCAAAGGTTCTGGCAAGATCAGCACCATCAACGACCTAGTTGTTTAGGACACCTGGTGTCTTCCTAATCCTGGGCACTGCTTGAACTGGAAGTGGGAGAATGGTTGTACAAAGTCCAGCCTCAGCCTTTTTTTCTCATTGAATTCTTCACTGACTCATTCCTTTTTTATTTCTTCAACAACACATTAGTCATTCAGTAGCATGTTGTTTAGCTTCATGTTGTTGTAAATTTTTTTTCTTCCTCATGTTGATTTTGTTTGTGGTTTTTCATTTAAGGGAATGTTTAGTAACTGTGTAATGAAGACTATCATATTCAGATGTGAGGATACAATGCAGTATGCATCTCTACTTCCAAGAAAAGATGGATTCCTGATGAAACTGTTAAGTATATCTTGACAATAGGATGCTGGACTCTGCCATTGTTCATGCCTGAGATGATGGACTTATGACTGTTTATGATGAACTAAACTATTGTAATAACATAGGGGGAATCAGTGAGGGTAAGGGGATTTGAGGTGGGATAAGGGAAATCCCAGGACCTATGTAACTGTATCATAAAATAATATTATTAATAAAATAAAAAGGATACATTAATTCTGAATATCTAATGCACAGGATGATTGTCGTTAAAGATGTACTAAAAGATGTATTGAGGGAGGAAAGGAATAGCATCTACCAAAACCAAAGGCAAATGTGGAGAATGTCCCAATAAATAATAAAAGAAGACTAAATCAAACAATGAAGAATCCATTGCTAAAATGACAGGAATAAATCACTACCTATCACTATTAACCATGAATGTAAATGTCTTAAACTCATTGATCAAATCCTTACATTAGCAAACTGGATCAAGAGACAAAACCCATCTATCTGTTGCCTTACGGAAGACATTTCAACAACCAAGATATACAGAAACTTAAACTGAACTGATGGAAAAAGACATTCTAAACTAAAAGAAAAGAAAAATGAGCTGGTGTAGTCATTCTTACATCAGGTAATGTAGATTTTGAAGTGAAAAATATTAAAAGCAATGAAGAAGGATAGCACTTAATGATCAAATGATCCATTCAGCAAGCTAAGATCAACATACTAGTTTCTTATAATGTTTCTTTTTCATGTCTAATTTTACTTTTCTTTCTTGCTTTTTATTGCTAGTCTGGCTAAAAGTTTGCTTTGCTCATCGTAAAAAATGTTTCTTTTTGTTATATTTAGTTTTTGTTTTTAGTTCGAATTACACTTATTTTTGTTGTGACTTTTGTCATTTATTGCTTCCTGTCCATTTTTTCTTTTTTTTTAATATGTCCTTAGGATGCATTATTAGATCATTTGTTTGAGGTATTTCAATTTTTTGTGAGCAGCTGATGTTACCTCACAAAACATTGAATAATGGACTTACAACTGTTTACAAAGGACTATACTGCTGTGATAATATAGGGGAAAGCCGTGGGGGGAAGAGATTGGGGAAAAGAAGATGGGAAATCCCAGAGCCTATGAAATTATATCATAAAATAATAAAATTTATTAATTAATTAGTTACAGAAAAAAGAATGCACAATTGTATACCTGAAAGAAGCTCTGAAGTGCTCTTGTTATAAGCAACAAAGTAGTAAGATGAGATGATGCATATGCTAATTAATCTGGCTGTGGCTGTCCTTTCTCAATGTCTATGTGTAGTCAACCATCAGAATCCACAAGGATTAGGTACACAATTTCTCTGTAAAATTTAAATCACCTCTATATAACACGACACCTGGTATACACAATTATTATATTGTATTGCTTTAGGGATGATGATAAGAAAAATATAATAAGAAAATTAATATAAAATATTAGAATCCAAATACAGCTCACTTTTAATAGACATTTTCATAAACGTTATGAAGAACCTTTTCTATGCATGGATTTCAATTTTGGGGGCAAATATGCACTTTAATTCTGTTTTCTACATGCAATTTGCAGTCTATGTATATAATTAGTAGAAAAAGATTTTCTCCCAAGATTTTGCAGCTAGTTGATTATTCAGATAAAGAAATTATAAACCTGCAAAGCAGGTTGCACACCAAAATATCATGAAGTAGAACTTCATTTAAATATATATAATTTTTGTCACTAAACCTTAATTAAGCAGGTGATTAAAAAAAAGCAAATTAACATCCAGGTTTTAACCAGAGTAACACTCATCCATTATTGCATACTACAGACAAATGGTGTCTAGATCCCATTTCAAAGTGTGTGACTTCATTTGTCATGTTAGCATTTTCAGATCTGTTTCCCTGGGCCAGAATTGTAATATAGTGGGAAAAACCTCTACTTGCAATGATATCCCACAAAGGTGCTAGTTCGAATCCCATTTGCTCCACATCTGATCTAGCTCCTTGCTAATGTGTCTGGGAAAGCAGTAAAAGATGGTTCAGTTGCTTGGACTGCTGGACCCACATGGAATATCAGGATGGAGCTCCTGGATTCTGACCTGAGCTGGGCAAAACCCTGGCCATTGCTGCCATTTGGAAATGAATAACCATTGTAATATTTTCTCTGTGTGTCTCTTCCTCTCTCTCCCGCTTCCTTCTCCCTCTTCTCATTTCTTCTTTAATTCTGTTTTTAAAGTAAATAAAATAAACCTAGAAGAAAATTGGCTTGCCCACAGTGCATATTATAAGATTTGCTTCATGTTGCAGACACGAAGCATGCACATTCAGAAAGGTCTATACGTGTACTATTTTGCATGTATGTTTATAACAATAAAGAGCGTTAGAATCCTCCTTTGTAGCTTCTGTTCTAACAGCTTGGTGCTGCATTTTGATGAAGTAGACTCACCTCTTCCTGTAAGAACAACAGGAAAGCAAACTTCCTCTTTCCAGGAGTGGCCTCAAGATGTAGAAAAATATCTAAGTCAGTTATCACCAGAAAAGCATCTGAATACTAATTGTGGAAAACAAAGACTTTTTTAAATATAAAATCACTTGGGATTCTAATAAACAGCAGCAAACTGTGCTGTTCAACTTATATACACCTACCTCATTGTTTGTTTTCTGGGTGACATCACAACCAACTCGTGAATATCACTGCTCAAAATTAAGCATATTGCAGAAACAGGTTCCTATTTGTCAAGATCAAAAGTGAGTAAGTCTGCGGTTGCTTTCTGACTAAATGTCTTGCTCTGCTCTCCTCCAATTTGCCTGATGTTACTGATGCACAATTCCCAGGAAGGCAAGTTCACAAGATCTGAAACGATCATTAGCAAACCTTTGTTTCTTCATGTCTTGAATAGGTATTGAGCACCTAAGAGCAATGCACAGTGCAAGGTAATAGTTACATCACTGTGAACAAGATTGATGAGAGCCTGGTATGCTTTATATCCTGTTTATATACTCATGTTTAAACAACCTCCTTAGCTATCACTTATAGGTAACTTTCTTGACTTTGCCATTTAAAAGTCTAAAATATTTTCCAAAACTTTATTTACCTGGTTCTTTTCAATCTCCAATCCAAAACAAATGAATGAACCAACAAAACTCAAAGTGAACAGTCCTGCCTCATCACAAACAAAAACCTTGAAACTGAAACACCTATACATCCGCTTAAGTGAGGGGCAATTCCATCCTGCTGCTTGAGACAGGGTTTCAAATGCCCCTGAATTTTTCCTCATGTTCAGTGAGGAGCTTATTAATGAGTTCTGTGAGCTCTCTCTTCATGATCTCTTCAAAATCACATCACTTTTTCCTGACCTCTTGACCCTGATCAAAGCATATCCTAACTCTACTGGATTGTTCCATCACTTTCTTAACTGGACTTTTCTCCTCCCACCGTTGGTCATACTGTAGTTTATCTTCCATACAGTAATCAGTGCGATGTTTTAAAAACTCAGTTAAGTATCTGTGTATTTAGTTGAAAGAAAGAAGGGGGGAGAGAAGAAAGATCTCCCACTTTCTGTTTCACGTCTCAGATGCCCACCTCAGAAGGTAGGAGTGTGTAAAGCAATGTGTTTCTCCCATAAGGTGTAAGGGCTCCAAATAACAGCCTTCACCAGCTGACTTCATGCTGAAGTTCAAATCAGGGGAGGCCTCAAACTGAGGCATTCTAACATGGATTTTGGGCAATTCAGTTTTAACCACCATACCAAATGATCACAAAAGACTGATCTTCGGTTCCAACCCATTCACATATGTTCAGAACTTACATTGAACTTGTTCCTGACCCTACATTTCCTGGACTCATTTTTACCTCTCTAAGTTTACCTCCTAAGATTCCTCTAGCACTAGATTCAATCCAATTAATTTTGATTGCTACAGAGCTCGTCTCCTTGGAGATTTTAGACTCGCAAGTCTCACATCCTGAAATGATTTCCTTCTGATTTTTACAAGGTATTGTCTATCTGAATAACATGGTCAGCACCGATATGGTGCCTTTGCATATTTAAAGTCTTAAATGCTAGCTTACAAATAAAATATTGTAATTGCTAAGTAAGTATGAACTAAATAATTAAATCTGTGACAGTCTATATCATCATCACTTGCAGACAGCTGGACTAAGACCTTGTAAAATGATAAAACAGGGGATGAAACATGGCTTTACCAATAGAATTTCAAAACAAAAAACATGAAGCAACAGCTGCAAGGAGAGGAAGTGATCCAGATAAATCTCAATTAGACTAGTCAGGGCAAAGGTAAGGGCAATAACTTTCATTATATATTCCCTGGTCATGTTGCTGATTGGTTTTATGAAGGACCAACAATAACATCTGCTCCTTTGCATCTTTGGAAAGTGAAGCTTTAGAGAAGCTCTCCTTGGAAAGCAAATGTATTGAGTCCTTTTGCACCACGACAATGCTCCTTGTTCATTTTTCTCATCAAACAAGAGATGTTTTCTGAGTTTTTATGGGAAATCAATAGACACATCTTACAGATCTCACCCAGCTGCTTCTGACTTCTTATTGTTCTGTAATTCTAATGCATTTTTAGTGCGACTCATTTCTTCAGTTCATGTAAAAAAATATTGCATTAATATGATTAACTTCCCAAGAGTTTCAGCTTTTTAGGGATAGATAATGGCTGTTACAATTTACCAAATTTCTCTTGATTTTGAAGATTATACTGAAAAATTTATTTTAACATTGTAATTCCATGTTTCATGAACTTTTGAAATCTTCCCAAGTATGTATGTTTATATACATAAGTGTCTATCTAGCTAGCTACATATATATATATATGCATACACACACATACACACACACACACGAAGTAGGTTATTTTCCATGATGAGAATGTTTTTCACACAGATCTGTAAGGAATCAAGTCATGTCTTGAAAAGAGGACATTTCCTAAGGAAATGGAACATGAGGAATACAAATGATTAGACATGACCAAGTGCAAACCTAAGGAGCAACCATTCCTGACGTTGTCTACACAGTTCAAGGATTCTGCAAATCACCCCCATGTGTGATAATTCAGTAACATGTTTCAAAAAACTCACTGAAAGCTGTTAAACCCATATAATTTTTTTTTTTGCTATGAAAGGATACAGGTTAAAATCAAACAAGGGAAAATACTTATGTGGCTAATTGTATAAAATGAATCAATTGAGAAACTGCAAATGTGGAATTTCTAGGTTTCAATTTTTGATAGATATATGAGATAGTGTGATGTCGACCCCAAAATATCCCATAATATTTGTAAGCGGGGTGTTTCCCAGATCCCCGATGCACATAGTTCACGCACAGAGACACCATCGCCTTCCCATGAGCCTGAACTCACTTTCCAGACTCTCCAGAACCAAATTAATAATGTATGATTATTAGCGTTCCAGCAAAACATTAAATTGTCAACAGTAAAACTTCAGATGTTTCAAAGACTTCAGTTAAAAAAAACAACACTATCAGGAAGAATATTCCAAGAATTTAAGAATTATTTCTCAGGAGCCGAAAGCATGAACCAGATATGTTTGGGGGCAAGGACACACAGTTTACTATTTTAGAACCGTTTGTAAAAGGAGAAGATTACTGCCCGGTATAACATTATATTTGCTATTCCGTTTTTTCGGGTCCGATGACTTTAGCTGTTCAGAACCAGCATCATTTTCTACCAATATAGGTCTCCAAATTTGAGAAACATGCCCTATATGTTTTTATATATAACATGGATATTTATAACTCATCAAAAACATGCATTGTGTGTTAATTCCTTTTTTCTATGAACATTTTGGCCTCTACCTTCAAAATGTAAGATGCTCTTCCAAATGCTCTCTGGAAGACAATGATAAAACTATTCATAGGAGCTTTGTTACAACACCAACAACAAAAGGACAGAAACACAAAAACCAAAAAAAAAAAAATGCAATCAATTACATGAAGTTAAGGTCCAATATACAAATTGAAGCACATTTTCCTTAAAGATATTTTTCAACAGAAGAATCAAAAATGACAGAAATGGTTAAGTCTTGAAATCAATGAGAGGGGTCATCATTGTGGTGTAGTGAGCATAGTCACTTGCTGTGACGCTGGTCTCACATACAGCCACTGATTCAATGACCTAGGAAAAGCAGTGCAAGATGCACAAGTGCTTGGGCTCCTGCACCTTGCTGGAGCCTGGATGATGATAGCTGATGCGGCTGAGTAACGAGCCAGCAGCTGGAAGATCTCTTCCTCCCTATTTCCTCCTATTTCTCTCTGCAGCATGACTTTCAAATAAATAATAGATGATTTTTTTAAAGATTCAATTGTGGAAGGAAAATGGTACAGAAAAACATGTAAACTGTAACAGCATACCTCTAAAACAAATATACTAAGCTTTTGCTCAGAAATTAGAATGTATTAAAAAAATTAGGGCTGGCATGGTAGCTTACAAGCTAATCCTCCTCCTGCAGTGCTGGCAGCCCATATGGGCACTGGTTCAAATCCCAACTGCCCTACTTCTAACTCAGCTTTCTGCCTGTGGCCTGGGAAAACAGTGGAGGGCAGCTCAAGTCATTGGGTCCCTGCACTCACATTGAAGACAAGGAAGAAACTCCTGGATGCCAGCTTTGAATCAGCTCAGCTCCAGCCATTGTGAACATTTGGAGAATGAACTTACAGGTAGAAGATCTCTCCCTCTCTCTCTCTCTCAACAGTTCTGTAACTCTAAAGCTTCCTCTCAGAAAAAAAAAAAAATCTTCAAAACAAAGAAATATATGCATAGAGTGTAAACAGGACTTTTTACATACAAAAATATCAGGATAAATGTCACTAAGGGATGAAGTAAAACTTAAACATACAGAAGGGAAGGGTTATAAATATTTGAGTTTGGGTTATTGTGCTTTATAATTTGTATTTACCTATATAATGTCATTTGTATCATTTTTTTCAAAGAAATTAAATATTGTTACAATGTAGTTGTGAGTAATATTTACTAAAAATGGATCTGTATTCCAGAAAAATTAAAACTATATACTGTAACTGTTTTATATGCTATTCCCCCTTTCTTTGTCAGTTATATCCCAGCATGCAGTCAGTGGATATTAAATGATGGCAATTATGACATTTATACTGTTAATTTTTTTGTATTCTAACTAATGTTACTTGGACAATTTGTTCTCATTTAACTATTCAAATGAGTTTGGAACTGCAATTACAACTCATTTGTAGTTCGTGTCAATGTAAGCCCAATGATTATACACATGAAACGACTTCATTTCAAATCAATAAATTTTACACATGACATTTCATTAGAATCTATATATTCCCTAAACTCAAAACATTTAACATGAGAATTATAAGATGTCTTATGAATGCTACTTCATTGGCCTTGTTAATAACTCTATCCTAACATGCAATTAGAAATATTTAATTTGTAAAAGTGCATATCTAGAAGTAATGGAGTGGGAAGTTATTATAAGATGTTTTCAGGTGTGTTTTTGGTGAATTATCATTTCTTTCAAATTGATAGTGTGAATTCATTCTACTAAAAGATAGTGTCAAAGAAATTTAGTATGATTGCAAAAGAAAATGTTGCAACATCACCATATATTGCCTGAACACTCAAAAATCAACTGCTAAAATAAACATCTCTAGGGACATGGAGGTTCTGCATTCTTGGTTAACTAATTAGAGCCATATGTGTACATCAAGTGGTTAAGAAAGAATGCAGCTTTTCCATTCAGGAAGTTTCGATTTGAATCCTGATTTTGCTATTCAAAAATTCTATGACCTTGGGAAATGGAGCCTTGATTTCGTTGATAATATAAAAACACTGATAAACTTGTATATTTGTTGTAAGTATTAAATGAGATAACTATCAAGCACAATTTCTGCATGAATTTTCAATAACATTAGCTATTTTCATAGTAGCCCTCACTTTCATTGACAACAGTCTTGGATAATAAATACATAGAAAGAAATAAATGTAGTCTAAAGACTGTGTTCAAGACCAGAGCTAGAAAAAAACATGAAGTACGTGAATTTGGGGGGTCTCTATTCTAATTTTGCATTTGTTTTTGCCATTGCATTGATTTATACCTTTGACTAAGTACTCTGCTTTTAGCTAATTTCAAACATCAACCAACCTTCTGTATAACTGAATCATGGAATTATTGTAATGAAGTAGGTAATTTTCATTGTCACATTAGCTAAGAATACCTGAGCCCTTGTAAAAACGTTTAGATTGTAATATCAAGACACAGTGAAGCAAAGCTATTAAGTGAACATCTTAAGACTATACAGATCTGTAAATAGAATCTCACTTTGAGGTGCCTGTTTTGCTTTCTCTGCAGGCTTTAAGAGCGATTACAGAAGGTGGCTAAGAAACACATGTGCATATGATCTTAATCAGTTACCTAGTTTTCTTGCTAATTAAAGATGCAACTAAACCTTAGACTGTGTTAAGTTAAAGTGAACTCTTCAAATTTGTCCTCGGTGCCCTAACAACAACAACTACTACAAAGTGTGGCAGCTCTTATTATCACAGTCTCACCCTGTAAAATGAAAATCCTGAGTCAATGTTCATCTTGATGTGTGCAGTTTTAAGTCTTTCCTAAATTCTTCCAGGGTCCTTTGTGTCTCTGCATTTCCACTGTTCCCATTGTAACGATGGCTCTGAAGAACAGAAATATTTTGAGTGGGTAGATAAACACTGTGAAGGTGAGCAACGTAGGAATGTCAGCATTTTTTTTTTTTTTGTGGGGCAGGGACCCTCAACGTCCTGTAACACTCACAGTTGTAGAGGTCCTGCTCTAGCTGTATTCCCTGAGGATTGTTTACTGATAGAGGCAGCAACCATTAAGAAAGCTGAAATCACAAAATAGAAGTAATCAAACTCTCTGTATTTTAATCATTTGATTTTGGACTTGGGTTTATACTTATTTCCAAACCCTGAATCTGTTAACCTGCTACCCAGGCAGTACTCAGTACTTGCCACAAAGCCGGACTAATGGATCCAAAAATGGTAAGGTACAAATACAGAATTACTAGCTCAGGATTTAAGCTTCTTTACTTCCTAACTTTTACCTAAAGTGTTTGGCAAAATGTGTATTTTGTTTTACCTCTTCATTCTTTCAGTGATGCAGGTCAATTTCAAAATATTAAAGTCAGTTAAAAAATAATGACAATAAAAGCTCAGCCAGTGCCTGTTGATGGAGAGTCTGCTCATCAGCTTTATAGACTTTCTGACTCGCTAGCT
Organism: Ochotona princeps; assembly: GCF_030435755.1. Taxonomy (NCBI): domain Eukaryota; kingdom Metazoa; phylum Chordata; class Mammalia; order Lagomorpha; family Ochotonidae; genus Ochotona; species Ochotona princeps. Next base: position 65,910,375 of record NC_080833.1, read on the forward strand.
TCATTTTCGATACGGAGTTCAGTTCAAATGTTTCCTCTTAAATCTCCATTCGGTTCATGATGAATTGCTGTGGAACAAGAAGCGACTATTCATTTCACTAATGCACCTCACAAATGCCGTTTTCATTCTTCAAATACTTTGTCAGAGTGCAGAATAGCAATTGCACAGATCAGGTCTATGAAGTATGTTTTCATTCTTCATTGATGATGTAACTTGGAACACTAGAATGACTAGTTCAGTCTTCTTTTTCTTTTTCTTTTGTAAAATCTGGATCACTCTCAAGCACTAAACCTGCTAAATACAGAAATGTCAGTTTTCGGATTCCTTGACAAACGAGCACTATTTTCTAGCATTTATCTGAAGCTAAGTATAGTGAAAATGGGGACTGGTTTTTATGTGCCCATTCACCGACAGGTGAGTAATTTCATACTTTAAAATACCTACCTGTTTTTCTTTGGGAAAAAAAAAAACATTTGCAGTAAATTTAAATATCTATATCTATATCTATATCTATATATACATATATACATATATACGTATATGTATGACCTTTGGATTGTACTCTGTCAATAAAATTAAATAAGACTAAGCTATATGATATTGATTGTTGAATATACATCCACATTATCCAACACACTGCACATAAATAATGTGCCCTCAAACACACAGATAAGAGAATTTTGAGAAATAGATGGCATACAACTTTGTTTTATAAAAGAAAGGTCTCACAATATTAAAATTTACTTGGCAGGGAACTCCAGAAAAGAGCATCGTTTGTCATACGATGTATTCTTTTAAAATTATTTACTTTTTGAATTTTTAAAACTGAGAGATAGTCATCCCATTCTCAACATAACCACACCAACTCAGATTGGGCAAATTTAGAACTGGGAGACCAGGTTTTCAATGTTGGGGGAAATTTTGCTTCCCATGGCATGCAATAGCATAAAGCTAGAGTCATGTTGATGAATTTAAACCTTGCCACTCCATCCTGGGATAGCAGTATCCCAAGTGGTGTTTTAATCACTGCCCTGAATACCTGTTCCAGAATAAAATTTTAAAATATTTTTATTTCTTTCTCTTAAATGTTTTAGTCAAAAAAAAGATCAGAATAGTAAGTCATTCAGGTATATAAACATTAAACAACATCTTAAATAATTTTAGCATTTTGAGTATTTTAAATACCTAAAATATTTAAATTGATTATGAGAAAAATATCTAAAAATTATTTAAGGCTATGATTAAATAAATTTAAATATTTTAAGTTGAAATATACATGTTATGGGTGCTTTTATTTTCAGCATATCACACTGAAAAAAATCCTTTTATATTAGATTATACCTTATCACAAGTTTGATTGATAACTTATCTTTACACAGCACACACTAATAACCTAGTACATGCATATATTAGACTCTTATTAATATCTATAGTTTGTGCTACTTTAGCAAGTAAAAATTATATAATAGTTCTATCAAAAGCTACCCCCCTAAAGCAAAATATTAAAAAAAAACTTTTAGTGCCAAAGTGCTATGTGATATATTATATCACTGGTGAATCTCACTCAAGAATACAGATAATGTGCTTGAAAACCACGTGAAAAAGAAGCAGTAAAATAATATTCATTGAAACTCCACTTCATCTTTTAAATTCATCTTTTCATATATTTATTCTCTATTTTGGGGACTAACGACAACACATAAAAATAGACAAACTTGAGGGTAACTAAACACATAATGGATACTTGCAACTAATGATGATTTTGGAGGCTATTAGTAGACTGAAGAAGCTTAATAAATCTTCAGCAGTTGGCAGGACCTTGTATAGAGATATCAGTGAACCTCAAAGTTTCTGGAATTCAGTGCAAAATCTAATTACATACAGCAAACTATACGCTTTCAAATGAAACTTACAGAATTCCCTTGGCATTATGATGCAAAACTGAGTCATTTTAGGTTAAAAACTGATTATTAGCCAATACCTTAACAGATTCAGATTGAATAATATTTAAGTATATTGATTGGAAACAAATATTTGGTTATGTGTTAATTTTTAAATTAATTTTCAAAAATTTATGTTTGCTAGAATATAAACACTATTCCTAAGAATGTTATAGGTTGCAAAAATATATAATTGTGTCAATTCACTGGACAGCATCAAATTGCAGGTGTAGTAACTGATAGCTCAAATGATATTTAATAGAAATCCATGTGGTAGAATTTCACTTTTTCTTTTCCATTAAGTCATCAAAATACATTATAAGTAGTATAAAATGAAATGAATTTCAATATGGGTTCAGCCGCATTTCGTCTTCTCAGTGAGTTCTTAACAAGTCCAAAATCCATTCCCATGAGCCTCCCCCGAACCTATAGGATCTATAAATTACTTCATCATTCTGCCAACCGACAGACTGTTCAATGTGGTGGAATACAAGCGAATGGAAAGCAAGTTTGCTGATTAAGGTGTCAGGAGGGTGTTCCTTCCTCTCTTTGCCCACCTTCTGCTATTTTTCCTGTTCTTCCTATCTCTTCCTTGCCTCACTTTCTTCTTCTCAGTTCACTATGTGACTTTAAGTATCACCATGCTTTCAAAATGTATCATCATGATATTTAGTTTTCATAAATCTTACAAATAATTAAGAATTAAAATGCAGTAGATATGTTCACAATATTCTAGATTAAATGAAAATTTTTAGTATACGAACAAGAGGAGTAGTGCCTGTCCAGGAATAAATTTTAAAGTTAAGTGAGAGAATTTATTTATTTTTCAGCAAATACTCGTTTCAGTCTGTATCCTAATGACTTGCCGAAGCTATGTTCTGCTGCTTGCTGACACTCAACTGAAACAGAAAAAAAAATAAAACTACAAGTTGTCAAAAACTTTGCATTTACCATATACATGATTTTACAGGAAGAAGTAAATATGTTCCACTGTGACTTAATTTGCGATATCATTTCAGCTAACACAGCTCATTCTGATGTGTCATTTTGCAGCAGAAAATCAGCGACAGAACATTTGAAGAGCTAACATTCAAAAGCCTTTGATGTGATATTATTAATTTTATGCATTATGTCAAAGCTGGTGACATACTGTATTATATAATATGAGAACTTAAGAATAGAAATACTTATAGATCAGTTTTCTAAAATGTTTAGATAGCATCTTATAGTAGTCTCAGAAAACATCTTTTGAAAGATTTTGAAAGATCTAAAAACAATTGACGTTACTTGTATGAATGTATTTTATCAAATGAATTAAATTGGTTTGAAACAAAATGTAAGTATAATTAAGCTTATTTTTGATCAGTTTTAGCAGTACTATGGACAGAACATGATACTTGCTCATGTTGTATCTCAGGCAATACTATTTTATTAGCAAAACTGCTACCTGCATTTTTCAGTTTTGATTAACTGTTGGAAATGTAAAGAAGACTTGTTAAGAAGTATCTAATATCTAAACATTTCAAAGAAAAATAATTTCCTCAACATTTAAAAAGATTTTGATATGAGCATTTTACATTTTCATCCATGATGCATTAAATAGTACCATTTCGCATTGTTTATATGCAAAATTTAATCTCTGTCCTGCTTCTCTCATAGGTTTTGTGGTGGAACAGGATTAGAAATGGAGTTTTGAAAATCATTTAACTTTAGGTGCAATGCTTTGACTCAATATAATATGATTTAATGGGCCTGGCACAGTAGCCTAGCGGCTGAGCTCTTTCCTTGCACATTCTGCGATCCCATATGGTTACCGATTCTAATCCCAGCAGCCCCGTTTCCCGTGTAGCTCCCTGATTGTGGCCTGGGAAAGCAGTGGAAGACAACCCAAAGCCCTGGGACCCTGTACCTGTGTGGGGACCCAGAAGAAGCTTCTGGCTTCTGGGTTTGGTTCAGCTCTGGCCGTCGGAGTAACTTTGGGAGTGAAACAATGGATGGAAGATCTTCTCTGTCTCTTCTCTCTGTATATCTGACTTTTCCATAAAAATAAATAAATTTTAAAAATATGATTTAATATCAGTATTGTTACACTATTAGTAATCTACACAGCCATATATTTATTCCATCCATAAATAATGGCTTTTTTAGATACAATCTCGGCAGAGCAAAAGTCAAATTCATATACTATGCAAAGAAAAAAAAGCAAAATATCGGCTTAGTGATTAGGTCTCAAAGTTTCTGAGTTGCGTGGACTTGAGTGTTAATTCATTATTCTTGCCCACATAACTCTACTCCATTCTCTGAGAAATACACATTTCTGTTCTGTTCTGGGTGATATGAATACCAAAGAATGCAGTAGAATTGGATGAGAATAGATTTGGTTAATTTAGTCAAAATAATACAATTCACTATCATTAATATTAATACTTTATTATTGTTATTATATATGCTTATATTACCATTAATAAACAAAACTAATATTTATGTTATATTATTAATAGTAATGTTAATGTTAAATATTGTTACTAAAGAGTATTATATAAGAATAATATGAACGCTATTGTTAGCATAGCAACCCATTATCACTCTATAGCCTTCTTTGACAGTATGATTTGTATGCAGAACTGCAATTATGTTTCACAAAGGTAGTGTAACATAAAAATCACAGCTGAGTTTAGAGCAATGCTAAAGCTTTTTCAAAAGTCACTTTGCACATTGCTCTGTATTAAAACCAATCTTTAGGGGCCACAGCCAGTGGCTTAACTGGCTAATCTTCCATGTGCAAGCCTTGATTCTCCGTATGGGTTCTGGTTCATATCCCTGGCTGCTCCTCTTCCTAGTGAGCTCTCTGCTTATGGCCTGGGAAAGAACTGGAAGATGGCCCAAAGTCTTGGCTCTGCACCATGTGGGAGACCTGAAAGGAGCTCCTGGTTCCTGGCTTCAGATTGGCTCAGCTCCCCCCACTATGAGCATTTGAGGAGTGAACCAGCAGATGGAAGATATCCTCCTCTCTGTTTTTTCTTTTTGTAAATCTGACCTTCAAAATAATAATAAAAAAATTTTAAAGAAAGATCTTCATGACATGAAGCTGTTTACATTCAGATGTGATTTAATTTAAAACATTTAAAAGTATTGACACATTGCTTTGTAGTTAAATTTTAATATAAATGAAATATGGTAAATTCCTGTCCAGAATCCAAACATGTTTGTTTAACTTAATTAATACTTTTAAAAATTCAGACCTATTCTTAGTTCTAGCAGGTCATCCTAGACTCTAAAGTCAGTGCTATGGGAAGCTACTGAAGAATATGCCATATACCAGCACAAGCATGGCAATACTGACCCATTTATATTTTATAAATGGCTGTAGACTTGAATTCTACTTTTATTAAATCTAATTGAACATAATCCTATCCAACAAACTGGATATATTTCTATAATGCTATGTTTGAGCAACATTTTAAAAATTTGGTGATCAAGCAAGCTCTTGATTCCTGCTACAACTTACTGGGACAATTGAAAATTTCTGCAGCTCATTTTGTGATACACATCTTTTGTGTTTTCCTGTTACTGGGAAAATTTTGGCTGAGAATTAATAAACATACAATGTTTTTCTCTATCTCCATGGGAAAATATCAAACACATATCAGGTATGTTTAACACTCAATAAATTTTGTGGGTGCTTGAGTCATAAATGGTTTATTTTTAATATCAATTGAGTTATGTTATAAAAAGAAATGTCATTTTGTAGGGATGAAGTCTTAATCTTCAACTCTTTTCATTTTTAACTGGAATCTTAAAGAGATTTTGAGTATGAATAAAATTGTACTCATGTTTTTGTCATATCTTCAAGTTTTACGTGTGATTTGGGGGAATAAATTTTTATTGGAATTCAAAATCATGGCAGAAAATAATTTTCTCTTTTTAACTGCATTGTGAAATCAGGATAAGATCATTTTCTATGACAAAATATTAGCTGTTAAGCCTAATAATATTCAATTATATGTAACTATTTATTGTAAATATAATTTGGATAATGATGAACATTGTTTAGTAAGTGCTTTAAACTATAAAAATAGAAACAAAATCAACTATCTTCTCAATGTAAAACTTTTACAATTTCGCATGAGTTTTATCATTAATCATTTACAAAGTTATTGGAGAAAAAGGCATTTTAAAAATTAAATACAGCAACCTAAGAAGTACATATTTAGGTTCATCTGAAAAAAGCAGAAATATTGTTACTTAATACATGGTTTTCTTTAGTTGATTTTCACTGAGGATATAGTAAAATAAAATGCATTTTTATGCTGTGACCAGATTATACAGTGATTTCTTGGATTTGTTTTTCATAGGTTCTTATACAACAGTTGAGATGGAACAGGAAAACACAGAATAATAAAAATTTCAAGAATTTCTAATGACATGATATCTTTTTTCCTGAAATTTTCATTAATTTCAAATGAAATGAACAGAATGTATTTTTGTAGAGATAAAATAGTAGTATCTCATGAGGGAAAAAACGTTGCATGTCATACTGTCTTAAACAGGAAACTTTTGTTATGGGGAAGGGAATCTTAAAAAGAGCCCTGGTTTGCTTTAGGTATCCCTAGAACCGAACTGAGAAAGGGTAACTGTTTCTCTGAGACAGCTAATATATGAAGTCTAAATGGAATGAACCAAACTACTGTTGTAGAACAGATACATGTCAATAAAAAAGTTAAATTTACGAAACACTTCGAGACATTGGTGTACAGGATTTTTTTTTTGTCCACAGCACAGGCATTCAGCAAAACTAAATAAATGTGACTAATCAAACTCAAAAGCTGTCACACTGCAGAGAAAATGATGAGTAAAATAAATATCAATCCAAATGGGGAAATATATTTTCAAACAATCTATCCATCAAAGGATTAATATCTCAACAAAATAGCTAATCCAGAAGAGAAATGGAAAAAGGACTTTAAGACATTTTTCAAAGAATAAATAGGAATTACTAACAAATATGTAGCAAATTGCTCAATATCACTAGCTATCAGGGAAATACAAATCAGAACCACAATGTGACAGCATGTCATCCTTGTCAGAAGGGGTAAAACCCAAACACAGAGAATCATTAAGTACTGGCAAGGACGTGTAGAAAGGGAAATACTTACATCCTGTTGTTGGGAATGTAAACTAAAGCAAACACTGTTGGTGACAGTGTGGAGATTTCTTATAAAGCTAGAAATAGACTTGTCAGATGATCCAACAATTCCACTATTGGGTATATACCCCAAAGAATTCAATGCAAGGAATCAAAAAATATCTGCACTGCCATGTTTACAGGAACACTGCTCACAGTAGTCAAAATGTGAAATTAGCCAAGGTGTCTATAACCAATGAATGACTAAAAAGGTGATACAAACATATAAAAGGAAAAAAGAAACATTCATGTATATTACTATTGCAGTGACTATGCTTTTGTGAAAATGTTTTACACATTTGTCAAACCAGTGGTTAAGAATGCTATGGTTCTAAATTTTGTGATTTTTTAAAAATGTATTTATTTATTGTTGACAAGACAGATCAGATTTATGGAGAGACGGAGATGGACAGAGAGAAAGATCTTCCATCTGCTGGTTTACTCCCCAAATGACCACATGGCCAGAGCTGAATTGATCCAAATCTAGAAGCCAGAAGCTTCTTTCGGGTCTCCCACATGGATGCAGGGTCCCAAGGCTTTGAGTCATCCTCAACTGCTTTCCCAGGCCACAAATAGGGAGTCGTTTAGAAATTGAAGTAGCCAGGACATCAGTCAGCACCCACATGGGATCCTGGTGCTTGCAAGGTGAGAATTTAGCCATTGAGCCATTTTGCCAGGTCCTATGGTACTAGGTTTTATGATCTGTAATTACTTCAAAATTTGCCATACATAGCTGAAATCATTATTTTTCAATTTGATTTTTGCCTATAGATGTTGTAGTCTGCTTTCTCACTGAACTAAGGTCTTTTTAAATTTATTTGAAAAAAAATTTATTCTGTGAAGTATTCAGCCTTTTTATTGTAATGAAAATGTAAAATATGTTCTCTCAAACCTGAAAAAAAAAAAAAAAAAGGAAGAAGGCCAGTGAGGAAGGGAGAAAGAGAAGGAGGAAGGGAATATCATTATGTTCTTAGGATTATATATCTCTAGCTCCAGCTGCAGGCAACTTAGGTTGCATTGTACCTAAGCAGGTATTACACTGCTGGGAGAAAAAATAGCAAAGAGCCAGCAGGCATTCTGGGTCTTGTTAATGCCAAATTTGTGTTAAATATATCAGTGTGGTAGCATAACTGCTCCTTCCTTCTTCTTCCTTCCTTCCTTCCTTCCTTCCTTCCTTCCTTCCTTCCTTCCTTCCTTCCTTCCTCCCTTCCTCCATCTTTTCTTCCTTCTTTCCTTCCTTCCTTCCTTCCTTCCTTCCTTCCTTCCTTCCTTCCTTCCTTCCTTGTGACTGAGTAGGATATTACCCTTGCAAGTAAATGAGAGGGCTGAAACTACATGGTTTGCAGAAGGGAAACTGGAGGGCCTTTCTGGGTCAGAGCAATGCACCTGCACGTGTGGGAGAACTGAACTGGGTTAGTTAGCACAAACCATCACTCACCAGCACACACAAAAGCCATGGCTTGAAGCCTTCCTGGCACGGCTAGACCACAATGCCTACCAGTTACTGTTGCGGCAGGGGCTGGCCATGGCACTAACCACCATGTGGAAGGACTAGGTCTGGGGGCACATCCTGTGGAGTATTTATGGGATAATCCTTGTGGGACTGAAATACCTGCTTCTTTGCTTGAGAGCTGGGGATGATGACATGCTGAGCTATGCATGACCATGAAACTCATCAACATTCATGGGAACTGGGGTTGGAGAAGACCAGGCTGTTCTAGGCTGTAGCACCTCAGGCACACCCAGGAATTATATCCACCAGCACACACAAAGGCTGACTAGAGGGTGGACTATGTTGGATAGGCAGCTAGCACCCACTAGCATATGTGAGATCTGGGCTAGGAGTGGACCTGGTGGGGGAACTTGGAAAACTTCCCTGGTGGGCTATAGCTGCCAATGGTAAGCAAGTGAGTCAGCGCTGGGTGTGGGCCAGAATTTCAAGGCTACTCTACTTGTTGCCATGTGTGTGAGCTGGCTTAGGACATAGACCAAGCAGGGCCAGGCCAAGCCATAGGACAATGCCATGCTCAGGAGCCAGGCCAGGGTTGAGCCATGCCAAATCGGGTTATAAGACCTACCAGTTTGCATCAAAGTGAGGGATAGAGACAGATTGAAAAAGACAAGGATGCAGCACTTACTGGTGAAAGTTGGGCCTGGGGGTGGTGAGGGCCAGGCCAGGCTGTAGCATCTGATGGCAAGAACTAAGACAGGGTATAGGTCACACCAGGTTGGGTTGGAGTAACTACCAGCACAAGCAGGATCAGTGGTTCCTATTGGTAAGTTCATGGGCAGGAAATGGGGGTGAATGGATCTGCACATACATGTTGGCAACATCCCTCAGCTTGGTGTGGGAATGTGCCAGACAGGCCTGGGCTCTAGCACCTGCTGCACTTGCAAAAACCAGAGTGGGTGTGGGACAGTCTGGCCTTGGTCACTGTACACCTTGATCCACATGAGAGCTGGATCCAGGGATGGGTCAGGCAGGGCTTGGCCTTAGCATCCACCAGTGACAGCTGGAATGGGTGTGGGCTGTTTCGCCAAGTTTGTAGTATCTTCCAGTAAACATTGGGACTGCAGGTAGGCCAAGTCATGCTAAGCCAGACATCTACCAGTGTATAAGGGAACTGCAACTGGGTGCTGATTTGATCTGAGCTTTGGGAACTTCCTTGTTAAGATACAGCCTTGTCCTGGCTCAGTCCCTAGCTTTACTAAATTTAAGAAGTAAGCTAGTAGATAGGCTCTCTCCTCTTTATCTTTATTCCCCTGTCTTTCTGTCAGTCTTTCTTGCTCTCTGCACTTCAAACAAAAGAAATATTTGAAAGTACTAAGCATCACTGAAAGATAAGCTGCAAAAATAGTTTCTAGAAAAGTTAATGATGCTTTCTCTGAAGAGTGTAGAAATATAAGGATTAGCAAATAATTTAAACCAGTTTGAGCAAAGAGAAAAGTCTTTGTTGAGAACATGGCATAATCAGAACAAGAGAAAGATAATGCAGTTTATTGTATTGTTATAAACAAATATATATAATATATATACAAATACAAAAAATACTATGTGTATATATTAAATACAATAAATACAAATGCATACATATATTTGTACATGTATATATTTGTACAGTGCATTTCATTGGGCCTTCATAGCCCTATGAAAACAAAATGCAATTTTGACACATTTTTACTAAGGAGAAAACTGACTTAAAAATTTGCCTCATGGTTAATTATGAGCTAGAGGTTAATCTCAAAGCAGACCTGAGTTTTTCTTTTTTATTTTTCCTCTTGAACACTTATTCAAACACCTCTGATCCTGTTTTCCTCCTGAAGTCTTATGTGGAGTGTACCAGGTTCACCTGGCCTTCTGACAGCTGACTGCACCTGTGCTCACCTCAGATTCCTCTTTCTAAAGTGGGAATTTCATACTCTTTTGGTCACTTTCAAAATTTTGAAAAGGTTGTGCTTGGATCAGTCAGTATCATGATGGAGTCGGTAAACCTGCCACCTGAGACGCCACCATCCCATATGGGCACTGGCTTTTGTCCCAGCTGCTCTGTTTGCAATCTATATCTTGACTAACAGCTTTGGAAATGCAGCAGAAGATGACCCAAGTGTTTGGGCCCCAGCCACCTGCATGCAAGATATGTGCCACCTGGGCTCCTGGCCCAGGATAGGTCATAACATCCATCTGAACCAGGCCAATGCCAAGATCTTTCTTTCTCTCTTTCCCTCTTTATCTCCCTGTAACACTGCCTTTTCACAGAAGTAAATAAATCTTCAAAAGAAATGTCACTCTCAGAACATCATATACAAAACTAGATACTATTGTCACAGTAACCATGGACATTTTTAAAATGGATATACTTATAAGAAAGTTTTACTAACATACCCTTACGTGAGGGAAAGTCAGTACCCATGTTAGCAATGTGAAACCCACACCCATATAAACAACTCATTTTCTATACTACATTGCTACTGTTAAACTTTGTGAAATTCAGAAATGGAAGTTAAGTTTCAGCAGTCATTGTTGATGTCTTTCAATTACATTATTTGTAGATTTTGAAATATTTTTAGTATACGGGCATAAATCATTATATTATTTTAGATTCCATTCAAACTTTGTATGTTTTGTGTTGGTTACTTTCACTTTTCAGACAAGAACTGTATATAACCAGGTGCCACTTCACTACCAGAATAAGGAGAATAAGGCTGCACAGTACCTTAATATTCCTCTAGTTCATTTTTATCTGACATTTCATTCTATGAACCACTAATTTATATACCTGAGCATAATAAGTGTGGTTCTCTACCCAATGGCATTATTTTGGTTATAAGATTAGAAATGTAAATTTGTACTAAAAGAAAAAATAGAAAGCTGATTTTAATGAATATTTTACACATGACTAATTAACAGAACCCCCTATAGGAATTTGGAAATAATAAGGAATTGACTGAAAATAAATTAAAAATTAATAAAGGACTCTCCAAACAACTTTGTTTATGAACATTTAACAGTTACTTTCTTGGTTGTGAATATTTCAAGCTGTTTTGTTATTCTGTATGTATTATTCTTGTAGAGTTCATAATTTTAGAGGTGATTAGACAAAGAGAGAAATACACAAAGCAAAATGTCTTAAAATGATATAAACCCACCTTGGGAAAACTTGCTAATGTAAAAATAATGGCTTAATATTCATGGTTTTTGTCTAACAATATATGCAAAACAGAATCTAATTCCAGAAAAAGATTAAAAGCTTTAAACGGAGTAAAAACAAACCCAGAAACAAGGTGTCTATGAACAACCTGAATACTTATAGACAAGAAACTTTTGAAGAGCAGACAGTCTTTGTCTTTGTCAAATATCTTGGAAATCAGATTGATTAAGTAGATCCATTTTTACATGTAAATTGGTGGGAAGAGCATCCCAAAAGGAATGTAATCAAATCATCTTTATTTAAGTGTATTTGGTCTTAATCTATTCAAGTAGCTGAATATGTATGGACACTTTCCTTCAATGTTTGCAAACTAGAGTCAGTAGTTCAAGAATTTAGCAGCAAAAATTTAAGCAGAGTAATTTTGAACAGTATTATTTCTAAAGTTAAAACAGAAGTATCAAACAACTACTGATTTTTTCCTCTATCTTCTGCCAATGAAAAGAAATAATGTTGAATCACTTTTTATTGTGATCTGGACATAAAAGGAAAAAAAACATTTTGAAAGTACAGTGTAAATTTAAAGCGTAATGTTTATATTTACAGAAAGTACTTATGATATTCATATGAACATACAAAATCACAGATTCAAATATTTAATGGAAAGGAACAACTCTAAAGGACCTAAATGATGTTATCAGAAATTTTTTGCAATGTTAAAATCGCTATATTTAAAACTCAGCGGATATATCTGATATATCGTATAAATTAAACAATAAATGAAAAGGAGTGTTGGAATCCAGAATGCATTTTTGTTTAAAGATTTATTTATTTTTATTGGAAAGCCAGATATACAGAGAGGAGGAGAGACAGAGAGGAAGATCTTCCATCCAATGGTTCACTACCCAAGCGGCCGCAATGGCTGGAGCTGAGTCACTCCAAAGCCAGGAGCCAGGAGCTCTTCCAGGTCTCCCACATAGGTGCTGGGCCATCCTCAACTGCTATCCCAGGTCACAAGCAGGAAGCTGGATGGGAAGCAGGGCTGCCAGGAATAGAACTGGCGTCCATATGGGATCCTGGCGCGTGCATGGCGAGGACTTTAACCACTATGCTATCATGCCGGGCCCAGGAATCCTTAATGCATTTTACAAGAAAATAAATAATACCCCAAATTAGATATGATGGTATTTGTTCATTTTTTCCAAAGCATAAGATGCAGTAATAAGAAATTTTAGCATTAACATTGTATTTTTTAACAAGAAATAAGTTTTCTTGTTAAAATAAATTTTCTTGTTAAAATAAATTTTCATGCCACTTATGAATTTTAGAACCAAATTTAATCATGGAATGTTCTTACGCTACGAGACACGCTGCAAGCACCTGACCCCTGATACTCAAGGCAGAAACACACAGATCTATCTAGGCTCCTGGATTTAACCTGGTCCAGCCCAGCCCTGCAGCTCATCTGGGCAGTGAACTAGATCTCTCATGTGCATGTGCCTCTTTTTTTTTTTTTCCTGTAACTCTGTTTCAAATAAACAAACTAAAAAAAAAAAATGTTGAGCATCTGATTTACATTCTAAGATATCATCAACCTATCTGCAAGATAAATGTTTCGTTTCTTTAGTTCCCTAGCAGATCATTTTTAGTTTAAAGAAAATGCAAAACTGGTGGTAAAAATCAGTTAACATCTTGTGTATTTCGCGTTGTGATTTGCATTTTTGAGGGCCTAATGTTTTATTTTTGTTCTTGTTTCTTTGTGAAAAATGAAGTGAAAAGACTTAACTCAGCCAAATACTGTGTTGTATGAATAGACTGCATTTAGGAGAAAGTTAAAATATTGAAGAACAGAAAGGAGAAGACCCACAGAAAGATGGAGGAGTAAGATAGCACGTGAAGAAGTAAGCATCACCTAACTACATTTATGCACTTATATGCGATATATTCAGAGTTCACTAGAAATATCATCTTGAAAGTTATGTAATTTTCCTTCCCTCAGTCTTCCTACCTTTAGTCAGAACTTCATTGGGTTGGGTGGAGGTAATGTGTTCCCCTGATGACATTCTCTCTCTCTCTCTCTCTCTCTCTCTCTCTCTCTCTCTCTCTCTCTCTCTCTCTCTCTTTCAACGGTGTTTTCTTCTTTTGTCTCTTATTCCCCAGCATCCTTTTTTCCCTTCCCATTCTCTTTTCTCTTATATATTGCTTAAATACAGAACAATGCAATAGGTTAATGAAAACATAGAAAACATTTTATATATTGGAAATAACAGGTAAGTAAGATGACTTTGTATTCTTAGCAATATTGCCATTAGGGGCTTTTTCTCGGATTAAAAAAAAAGGAGGGGGTGCATTTTGTCTTTAATCTTGTCATATGTGAGAAAGCAAAATAACTTTTTCAGAATCTTGAAGACAAATCAACAAAATAGATATCAGTTCAAATAAAATTTGCCATCAACAATTTAAATGGGGCCTGTGGCAATGGCTTGATTGGCTTGTCATCCCACTTCAAGCCCTGGGATCCCTAATGAGTGCTGGTTTGTGTCCGGGTTGCTTCACTTCCCATCGCGCTGCCTCCTTGTGGCATGGAAAGCAATGGACGATGGTCCAAGTACTTAGAACCCTGCAAAGACTTGGGAGACCTGAAGGAGGCTCCCGGCTTCATATTGGCTCAGTTCCAGCTGCTGCAGTCACTTGGGGGAGTGAACCAATGGATGGAAGATTTTTCTGTCTCTCCTCTCTGTATATGTAACTTTTTAATATAAATAAAAAGAAAATCTTTAATAATCTAAATGATTCTCACTGAAAAATTTGGTCCTAGAATTTAATGAATATTTTCCGTTTAATCTAAAAGTGCAAAAATGTAAAGCAATATTTATCTACCAAATTTGTATTACCTATATTATCAGGAATTCCAAACTTAACTACAGAGAAAGTTGATTTATTAAATAAACTACTTGTTCTTCATTAAAAGATACACTAATAAAAATTTAAAGAAAGAAAAAATTGAGAGGCTGGCATTGTGGTATAATGGATTAAAATCTTTGCCTACAATGCCAGCATCCCTTATGGGTGCAAGTTTAGTCCTGGCTGCTCCACCTATAGATCAACTCCCCACTAGAACTCCTGAGAAAGCAGCAGAAGATGTCCCAAGCCCTTGGGCACCTGCATTGACATGGGAGACCCAAGTGAATCCTCTGGCTCTTGGTTTTAACCCGGCCAGCCTGGTGGTTGTGGCCATTTGGGGAGTGTAGCAGTGGGTGGTTAGATTCTCTCTGTCTCCCTCTTGCTCTTGCTTTCTCTCTCCTCTCTTTCCATAACTTTTTAAAATAAGTACAATAAGTCTTTTTAAAGAACACAACATAGGTGTAAGGAATGATAATTTTATTTGCAATTGCCATCATTTCTGTCACAAAGAATTCATACAGGTAAGAAGGTGAGTCGTGGAGCTCACCAGAGTACAATGGCTACCTGGGCTTTCAACAACTAACAAACTTATAAGTTCAACTGCAGTTAAAATTATTTTAAAATCTTAAAAGATAACCAACTCTGGAATGAATAAATGTCTGCAAGAAATATTCTGGATGTGGATTTATCATTCTTTTAACTCTTTTAATGAGTCAGTGTGACACTTCATAATTTTTTTCTTGTGGTGTTTAAGTGATACCCTAATGTCCTGGAAGAATTGATGATTCTTGTTAGTTGCCCATCAATTAGGTAATCTCAAGAATGTTCTAAAGGGAAGTTTGGGAATTACAAAACCTGACTTCAGCTTTTAACGTGACTTGGAAGCCAATTCTGTGAATCAGGGTAACTTATTTACATAACAGTTTTTAGATTGTCAGTTTTCTCACTGGGAAAATAATTGTGTAAATGATATTCTTAAATAGTTATTGTACAGTAAAAGGAAAATTCAATTATATCAGTTTCTATGGTTTTTTCCCTGAGAATCAATGAAAAATGTTCTTTTTTATTATTATCTTGACATTTCCTTCTCTGGCAGTCTGAGTTGCGTGAATGATTTTGGCAATTCATCCAAGGTTCACATAAAAAAAGGGGCACAGGAGTGATCATGTTCCTTTGCTTCCAATAATGTCAAAGGCCAAAGTGCAGTAATGTAACCAGCTCCAGGCAGCCTATTTCCAGAAAGAATTAAGCCTGATGGTGGGTAATATTCACCCACAATTTTTTGTATCCTGCCTACAGGTTTGTATATCCTAAAAGAGTTATTAAATTCTCCACCTATACTTGTTTAAAATGATTCTTTTGAAAGTAATTGAACACCTTTTAAGTAAACTATTTATATGTAGTTAGCAGGTGTTCCTGTAACTATTTCATTTTAAAACTAAATAAAGAAATATCCTAGTCCTTTTAATTCTCATACAGCAGATTACCACTTAGGAAATGCTGCATTGCGCAAACTAAATGGAGACCTTATGAAGTCAACAATAATCTTTGACTTACTTACAGCAATATGGAACATGATTAAAATAAAACAATTTCGTAGTTTCTGAAATGATCTGATTTTGTAGTTTCTGAAATATAATCTCTGGAAAATTTTTCATAGAATATTTGTTCAAAATTATTGTTTCCTGGGCCCGGCGGCATGGTCTAGCAGCTTAAGTCCTCGCCTTGAAAGCCCCGGGATCCCATATGGGGGCCGGTTCTAATCCAGGCAGCTCCACTTCCCATCCAGCTCCCTGCCTGTGGCCTGGGGAAGCAGTCAAGGACGGCCCAATGCATTGGGACTCTGCACCCGCATGGGAGACCCAGAAGAGGTTCCTGGTTCCTGGCATCGGATCGGCACGCACCGGCCCGTTGCGGCTCACTTGGGGAGTGAATCATGGGATGGAAGATCTTCCTCTCTGTCTCTCCTCCTCTCTGTATATCCGGCTTTTCAATAATAATAAAATCTTTAAAAAAAATTATTGTTTCCTGTATTTCTGATATTGCTGGACAGATTGGGGAAAGAGAATAAATGGGTGTGAAGTGACAGGACATTGCTCTAGAAGGAAAAGAATGCACCAGGTTTTGAGTGTTACAATGCTTTTGAATCAAAGCAAGAAAAAGAACTGTTAAGTTTTTGCAACTTATGTTTTTTTTTTTTTTTTTTTGAAAAGTAGATTATAGGAAGGAGAGGGAATAAGAGTCAGAAAGACGTACAGAGAGAGGCCTTTCATCCACTGGTTCACTCCCGGAACAGCTGTTAAGGCCACAGCTGAGCCAATCTGAAACCAGAAGCCAGGAATTTCCTCTGGGTCTCCCATGTAGATGCAAGGGCCCAAGGAGTTTGGCCTTTCTCCGCTACTTTCCTAGGTCATAAACAGGGATCTGTGTTGGAAGCTAGGACACAAACTGGATGCCCTAAGGAATCCAGGTACCTCAGGTGGATGATTAGCTTGCTATACCACAGTGCAAGATCTGCAATATGATTCTATGTGGTAATTCTTTGGAGCAAACATTTCAATAAGCAGACACAATCAATTGAAAATAGCAAGGCAATTGCCTGGGACAATATAAGACAAGAAGTATGTGTTTAATAAGGTTGAGTTATGAAAGTAAAAGTTGCTATTTAATTAAAGTTCAATTAAGTCAATATACTTCACTAAGAAAATATTTATAAAACACTTAATGGGTGAGAGTTTGCTTGACAATAGAAACATAATGGGGAACAAGACAAGTGAGTGTTCAGCTCTCCGAAAACTCACCTTCCAGTTGGAGGAAGATAAACATTTAAGTTGATAATAATGCAATAATTTTAAAAAGACAGCAAGGTGACACTGTGCCAGCCCCAGTTGATACATATGTAATTGATAACCATTTGACACAATTCTGAATGATAAAGTATGAAAGTAGAAGTGCACCTCTTTTCTTGCCATTTACTTCTTCCTGATTGGAATGTGGAAATCAGATTAATGTTGGAGTATATGCACTGGGCTGAATGGCTGTCCCTCTAGCTTTAAGATCAGAGCTAAACGTATTTTGAAGGTACACTGCTGACTGTAAATAACATTTAATAGGGGCAAACATTTGGCCTAGTGGCTAAAATGACCATGTCTCACATCAGAGGACTTGGATTGGATTCCCTGCTCCATTCCTTATTCTGGTTTCTGGATATTTGAGCTCCTGGAGAGCAGTGATGCTGCCTCAAAGGGTTGGGTCCCTGCGGCCCATGTGGGGCAAATGGGTTGACTTCCCAGCTCCTGCTTTTAGTCTGGCCCAGCCGAGGCAGTTTGAGAGCCTTTGGGGAATGAGCCTCAGTGTATATGAGCTCTCTCTCTCTCTACCTCTGAAATAATTTTCATAGACAAAATAACATAAAATAAAACACATCTGATAGTTATGTGTGTGTTCTTTCATGATGCAAATAAATCTAATATAAAAAAATTTGACTTGACACATGAACTCAAA
Source organism: Ochotona princeps (assembly GCF_030435755.1). Taxonomy (NCBI): domain Eukaryota; kingdom Metazoa; phylum Chordata; class Mammalia; order Lagomorpha; family Ochotonidae; genus Ochotona; species Ochotona princeps. The sequence goes on from NC_080833.1 coordinate 65,928,554, forward strand.
AGCATACCAACATTAAGATACTATTTATGTGTCTAAACAGAAGCTTTGTTGTTAAACCTTTGTTAGTGAATGATTTAATATCAAATTTAAGCCATTATGCATGCTTTTTGTATCACTATACTCATTGAACTGAGTCTGACAGTTTAAATTCTAAGAAATTAAACCCAAAGAAAAACAAATACTTAGCACTGGGAAGAATACTCATTTTGATGTCTTGAAATTGTAGATCTGTTGATGTGGGAGAAATAACAAGCTATGTTGTTAGCATGATTTCAACAAAACGTTGGAGCCAAAACCAAAACATAATGCTTGATAATATCAAAATTTTAAAGGAAATCGCTGTATGCTTTCCATTGGTATTTGAAAATTTTTGTTGAATTACCAGATATTGTAGTCATTCATTTACTATAGTTATACTTGGCATTTAGCTTAAAATGCATGTACTCACAAATTTAAGCATTACATTTTATCGTTTTGCTTTTAATATAACAGTCTACTCTTTCCATTTCCTCAAGTAAAGCTATTAAATACCCTCTACCAAATGATTTATAAATGTAATTTGTTTTTAAACAAAAGTACAGTAGTACATTGATACAAATAATCACTCAAAGCTTTTAATTAAAACCTAGAATATGTGTGTCACTGTTAGAGAAATGAAAATTACAGAGCCATAGTAAGAAAGGCTATGTGTTAAGGGGACCTGAAGCAATTGTGCTTTTGAAGATAAGGCCTAAAACAACTTCAGTTTGGCATTTGTTTTATTGTAGTTAGTGTTTGAATCTTGCGTTCATGGAAATTTTCTCATTCTATGTGTTGGAATGCACTGAGAGTGTATCTTCCTGAAATGGAAGGACTATCGCAGAAAAACGTAGAAAACTAAAAAGAGTCCAAATAAAAATGTGAAAAGTTTCCCTAGAAACACTGACTATAACTCCAAAAAGATATTCCTTTTCAAACAGTATCTTAAGGGATTTTTCTTTGGGGGATTTTATGAGTTCTGTAGCATAAGAAGAATGATTTTGTACAACGTCAGTAGGGGTGTCGTGTAACCAGCAGTATTAATAGGGACTTTATACTACAAGAACCTGCAGGTAGTGGATAAACAGCTGGGAAACAGTTTGATCCACAGATGCTTCCACGTCCGTGGAAGGCCTGTGGTGAAATACATGGTTGTTTTACAAATAACAAATCCTTTTCCGTTCCAGCTGTGCATCCTTAAGCTTCAGATAGTAGTGGAGGGCCCTTATGCCAAGTGCCCCCAGAACCAAAGCAGAAGGGCTTGTGTAACACAGCTCTTAGTGGATAATCACTCCTCCTTAAGAGTCAGATCATTCATCTGTCAATATTTAAAGCCAAGATTTTTATTTAACAGTGCAGAGACCAAACTGACAAAGCAGCTGGGATGCAAACAAGAATCTTTCTTTTTGCTTAAATTTCTGTCTTCCTTTTTATATTTATCAGGTTTTGTTCCTGAATATTTAAATGTGAAGAGACCCTCAGTCATTTCTAGACTTATCCTCTGGCAGCTTGTTGTGTCTTAGGGTCCCAGTGTAGATTCTCTTCACTGAATTAATACTTTGTGCACATGTGGACTAGGCCTATTCACTGAATCCAGCAAGAAATCATCAAACAGTATAGGACTCTTTATGATGCTGAGGCTCTGGTGGTAACTCTGAACTATTCATTAACCTTCTGCCCTTCTCTCACTGATGTGTGGTGCTGTTTTGGTGGTAATTTTATTGCAATCTAGAAAACCCTAATAAAATATAAGACTTTTTTTCTTCTTTGAATCTCACAGATATTTAAACCTTAAAATTATGCTTCTTTCAAAACAGAAAGTTTAAAATTTCCCATTGCCATTAACAAATTTTGGATGAACTTTTAAATAAAGGCTATGAAAAGGAGTCTGAAGATGAAAGATGAGTGAGTTGTTGAATCAGTGCTTTGTAAAAAGAAAATCTTCTGCAAGGATATTGCTAATTTTAAAGAATGTAACACATGCTACTCCTTGTGTTCATTCTCTAAAAAAAATTAAACAAAACAAGTCTATCAGAGTTATGATGGTTTTTAAGCTTCATTAGTAAGTGTAAGTTCGTATCCCAGTGTTTCTTGCAATAGAATTTGCAAAATTTTATTTTAGCAACATTGATTATTGTAGTTGACTCATGAATTCACATCGGCTTTACCCAGTGCATGCTGGTACACGTATCCAGGAAGGCAATTTAATCATTTAAGGGTGACTTATTTTACTTGGGGTTAATTTGCAGGTAGTTACAAAGTATAGGACTTTAAGAAGTTATTGAAGGTGACACAATTCAAATTAACAACTTTCATCTTGCATTTCTTCATTACATACCTAAAACTGAGCAAAATAGGAATTAGAATCCACTATAATGCTCTTGTTCTTGGATTCAGTGACATCAATGTGCTTTGGATTTCAGTGTAACCACTAGAGGGCATTTTCATGCAGCCAGATAACAGGAAATGTGTGAACCTAAAATCCAAGAGCAACCATTTTTGCTTTCTTGCAGCCAACAGGTAATGATATCTAATCATTCAAAAATACAAGTACTTGGATTTAGAGATACACATAAAAGGATACTTCAAAAATTTAGTAAAAATGAAACTAAAAGATAAGCTCATATTGTTGCCTTGTGAAAAAATGTACTGATTTTCTTAATGATACGATTAAGTTGTAATTATCAAATAATTAATAAATGACTAAGTTGAAATTATCCCATTTCACACTCAGGAAAAAAAGTGTAATCAAGGAATTAAGTTGATGACAAGCAATGTGATTAGTTCTAGCTAGGTCATTGACATTGACAGTTACATTAGCTATAGATTTCAGACATAGAAACATAGAGCCAATATAGTGGCCATTGTAATTAAACTTGAGTAATGAAAGCTTACATAAACTATGTGGGGTGAAAGACAGAATAGCGTACAGTAAAAAGTGACATGAAATTGACTTATTGAGTAAGGAAGTGGTATCAAATTTATACAAATAACTATCAATTTTATTCAATTACCAATGCTTTTCTTCCTAATCTTCATTTTATTTTTTCCGTGTGCATTGAAAAACAGTACCATAACAATTCTTAGATATTTTTGACATGAGATTTCAATTTGAATTTATTGAATCTAACTGAGAAGTGTTCCAAACTAAAAACTCTGAATTATGACAATATGATTTGGCTCTGATCTTGTGATTTCATGCAGTCTGGCTTATTACATTTGATTATATCAGCAAAGGTGGTTGCTGTGATCACTGTTAGTGCACCTAAAATCCATCTTTTTGGGAAGTTTGATTTACAAATAATTTACAAATTTACTTCAGATTCTTGCTTCCATCCAGTTTGCAATAACATAAACCAATTTGCCTCCATCGAGAAACAACTAAAACTTAGCAGAACAAATCATTTTGCAAGAACCTGAACTTCAGCTGAGTCAATCTACAACCCCAATTTCCTATTAAAAGAAATTCTGTTGTTGTAGTTAAAATAGCAAGCTGATCTTGCATTACTTGCCTAGCAGATTTAGATAGCGTAGAATCCCAGTAGAGTAATGTTAGTGGAATGTAATATCTAAGTTAGCCACAGCTCTACACTCAACAGACACAGCATGAAGTGATAACCCGCTCCTATGAAGAACAAGGACAGTCTCAGCTTGCAAAAACAAAATACATGAATCTCAACATCAAGATACACTTAAGGTTTATATTATCTGATAATAATTTAAAGCATTCACAGTACAAAATGCTTTAGCAAGCAATTACAAATTCTTTTGAAACAAATGAAATAAGAATATGTTACATCATCATGCTCAAGAAGACCTAGCAAACATCCAGATTAAGCTAAGGATTTTGATATTACCGCCTTCATTTTTTATTAATTGCCAGGATTTATTTCCTTCATCCATTCATGATGAATATTTTTTCCAGTTCCTTGCTACTGTTACAAATGCGTAATAAACCATTTCTCTTTACATTTGAGCAACAATATATATAGATAAGTTGTTGGAGTGCATTAAAGAATATGGCATGTACTTTTTGATAATTTAGTAATTTTTAACATTTTGCTGTAATGGTAATTTATGCTAAAACCCTAATTTTGGAAGATGGTATGATATGTTAGTAGAAGTTTATAAATCTTGAAATACAGAGGATAACTAGAAGATGACATATCATTGTCTATTTCCATGTCTATCTCTCTTTCAGCGTCTGACATGAGAGACAGAAAAGGAGAGCAGGGCCAGCATCATAGCATAGAGGGCTAATCCTCTTCCTGCAGCTCCTGAATTCCATATGGGCACCTGTGCAGGTCCTAACTGGCTCCACTTCCAACCCAGCTCCCTGCTTATGGCCTTGGGAATCAACTGAGAGTAGCCCACCTTTTTCTGCCTCGGCACTCCTGTGGGAAGAAGCTCCTGGCTCCTGGCTTCTGGGTTTGGATCAGTTCAGTTGCAGTCGCTGTAGCCATTTTGGAGACTCGGTGCAAGATCTGCCTCTGTGGCTTTTCCTTTAAAATAAAAATTAAATAAATCTTAAAAGAAAAAGAAAAAGAAAGGAGACCAATTCCTTAAAATCCTCATGATTTCTACGAAAGTACTAGGTATATTAGACTTGGTGTCTCTCACCAACCACAGCTCGATTCTGTGGAGATTCCTTTGGGGTTTCCTTAATGGAGGAAATCACTACTTAGGTTGGCCTATTATTTGGGCAAGCTGAAAGCATAAGATGTGCCCCAAGTCATGTTTTTTTTAAAGCTTGTAGAGTTTAAATATCAAAATCAACAGTTTGGATCTTACAATATAGTAGTTTTGGGAAGCTGAGTTTACAGTTCTTGTAAACTTCATTTCCCACTACAAAAGTTTTATCACAGATGTTTCATTATGAACCCAAAATGAAGTCAGAAGTCTCCACTGACTGTTTTGGTGCCTGCATTTTCTTTTAAACTTATGTAGAAACAGGAATATATGTTGAATATAAAATGAGAATGCAAATAATAGAAAATTTGATTTTTTCCTAATCAATTTGTATTTTGGAATTGTTGAAACTTTCTAATCTTCCCTATTTCAATACTAATCAACAACAAAAATGCAAAATGAACATTTTATACTTGATTATGTAGTAGTGTAAGAGCATGGAGAATAAAATAAGGGACCAGAACAAGCAGGAAAAACATGCTGAAGAAACTGAGAGGAGATTCCTAAAGACCAGTAGATGTTAGTGGTACTTCTAAAGTCAGAAAAGTAATCCAAGCAGGGTAAAAATGGAGCATGGAAATATTTGACATGTGTAGGAAATTGGACATTGTGTAGCACGGCTATAAGTCAGAGTGAATGCGGAGGTTTTATATGAGATGATATTTCTTCTGAAGATAATTAAATAGTTACTTGAAGGGCATTTGAAGAAAATTGACTAGCTGAACATTTTAGAGAAAACAAAATACCATTTTGAAGGATATTTTGGTGACAAAGAGCACAGATGATTCTTGAAGTATTTCACAGCAGATTTGATGTGATTAAAATCATTCAATGGGAGGAAGATCTTAAGAAATAGAAGACACACAACTTGGTGGACAGAAGGATACAATGCAGAGTCATTCTCTAGGTGGCTGGGTAAAGAAATGATATGGTGTGTCAAGGATTCTACTGTGAACATTACAAGTTTTTTTTTTTTCCCATTTTTTTTAACACACGTAAAAAAAAATCTGACTGGTACCAGTGTTTCCCAGACAGAGACACAATGGATTCTCTGTATCTATATGCTCATCTGTCCATTTACCTTTTGATGTATCTGTGTTGATATACAAGAAGGTATTTATTAGGGAAGTTGGGTCCCATGATAATACCCTGACAACATTTTTGGCAAGCTGGTAGAATAGCTCAGTCCAGTTACAAAGGCCTAAGAGTCAAGGAAGTCAACAGTATAACTCTCAGTCTGAGACAGAAGCCTCAAGACCCATTGACCAAAAGACTGAGTCTTGGATTCTAGAGGCTTCCAAATCCCAAGTGAAAGAGCAAAAATTTTACATAGCCCAGGAAACAGAGTCAGAATATTAATTTATTTTCTGAATTTTTGTTCTGTTTTTCCCCCAGCCAATTGAATTGTGACTGCCCTGTATTGAAGGTGAATCTGCGTGGCTCAGCCTCTTTTATTTCTTTAGGAACACCTTCATAGACAAACTAGAAACAATGCTTTTACAGCCAGACTGTCTTGAGGTGGTAGAAGAAATGGCAAAATTTCTTAAGAAAATACCTGTCATCAAGTTGGAAAAGCAAATGAATTCATACATCCAGTGATTCAGACATTGAAGCAATGATTGTGCCACTTTTTAATTCAATGAGTAAATGAGAATGTTCTTCAAGCTGAATACGTAACTGGTGGGGAGAAGTGGGTAGAGCAGGTAATGGACAATAGACAGAATGTTCTAGGATGAAGAAGTAAGATTATGGATATCAATATCAGATATAACAAGAATACACAAGAGACCAAGTAGAATCAGTACAGAAGAGGAGTTAGATAAGTGTGGATTAGCTTTAACGTAAAGTTGTGGAGAATTTTCAGCCACATTTACCTTAAATTTTTTTAACCCAACAACTATACCGGTAACCTAATTACATCTGATTACCTACTGAAATAATTTTGAATAGTTACCTCCCAAATTCAATTAATCCTTCTAACTAAACTTGCTAGGATTCCACTCTTCTATATTCATGAATATCTATTATTCTGTGCATTTATTATAATCCAGTTTTCCATTTGCCAAAGAGTTTCTTAGTACTGACACTGTAGAATGACAAACATTTATACAATTTTGACTGGAAGATAAAATTGCCAATATAAGCACACTTCATGATAATCACAAAAAGGATATTTAAAACTGATGCTGCCTACCCAGTCACGTACAGTTGAATGTGTTCTACAAAAACTTTCTGTGGCTGTAGTAACACCCAGGCAAGGGTTTTGCTGTTAATAAATATTCCAGAAAGACTAACATTACAGAGGCATAAAATGTAGGTTTTTGTAATGCAATGATCTAATATGTTCCTGTTACAAGTCTTCTTATTATTTAAACAGCTGAGTTGGCAGCTTTAAGAACCTTTAAAAGTTAATTGTGGAATTTCAGGGAGACCCTTAAGTCCATATGTGTTTTAATGGACGTTTTAATTATAGTGTTTTATGCCTTGCTCCTATGTGTGTCTAGAATTATATGTTATATTATTATAAATCCTTATGTTTAACATTTTTGTGGCTGAAATAGCATTGTATTTCACATTTGCTCTTTTTAAAATATGCTATAATGTTTTCAATTGTACAATATCCAATATTTTTACATGTTTTTGATGTTCATGCAAAAGTACTCCCAACACTAGGACAGTGACATGTACAATCTTTTCAAATAAAGTAGTCACTTTCGTTCTCTTCTATATACTAATCCATTCTTTTCTTGCTCTGTGTTTTGTTGAGTGAGCAAGGGACACACCGAGAATCCATTTTAGAAAGCAATTTTATTTGAACTTCTTAAATATTTATTCAATGTCTACTCACAAGATTTTCATATAATATTAACTTCAACAAAAGCTGTTTTGGATTTTGGATATCTTATTCATTTTTTGCATTCTGTGTTTGTTGAGGAGCTTAATAGCACTTTATAATCCTACTGTAACATATATATGGAAAATCTAAGAGCAATTTCTTGTCTAATTTTGTATTTCTTACTTTTCTGCTCCCTTTTCTTCTCCCTCTGTTCCTTCTTTACTTAAAGTAAGTTAACAAAATCAACTCTGCATTCTTTAGCCTAGACTCATTTATTCTTATACCTCAGAATGAAATCTAGCTATTTTCTGATGGTATCTATTCCATTTTCTGAAAATTTAAATCTCGCTGTCATCCAATATATAAGTAATGGAAGAATATAAGTAATCTGTACCTGGGAGATGCCACAGCTTCTGCTGGGAAGCACAATACCAGGGATGGTGGTAGGCCAGGCTAGGCAGGGCTGGAACACTCCTCAGTATTTTAGTGTGCTGGGTCTCAGGGCAGGACAGGCTGGGCCAGGATACAAAACCCACTGGGATGCAAAGAGCCAGGACAGACTGTTGGTTGTGCCCATCTAGGCTAGGCTGCAACATAGGCAAGCGAGAGCTGAGACACTGGGTGGGTTATGCCAGGCTGGGTTGAATTACTCACCAGCATGTGGAAGATCTGGGGCAGGGAAAGGGCCTCATCAGTGAGCTCAACAGATTTCTCTGCTAGGCTTCAGCTCCAGCTGGTGAGCCTAAGAGCTAGAGCTAGGAACAGGCAAGGTCGGGCAAGGCTGCAGCATCTTAGAACTTAGGCCCGGCGAGATAGCCTATTGGCTAAAGTCCTCGCCTTGCATGTGCTGGGACCCCATATGATCGCTGGTTCTAATCCTGGCAATCCTGCTTCCCATCCAGCTCCCTGCTTGTAGCCTGGGAAAACAGTTGAGGACGACTCAAATCCTTGGGACCCTGCATCCATGTGGGAGACCTGGAAGAGCTCCAGGCTCCTGGCTTCGGAATGGTTCAACTCCAGCTGTTGCAGTCGCCTGGGCAGTGAGCTATTGGATGGAAGATCTTACTCTCTGTTGCTCCTCTTCTCTGTATATCCACCTTCCCAATAAAAATAAATAAATCCTAAAAAAAAAAAAAGAACTATCAAAACCACTCAAGTAACTCCCGTGGAACACTATTTCCCACAAAGGATCTCTAAGGCATCATTAATGGATAGACGCCTATCCCTGGGTATTGAAGTAGTATGATAATGAGTGCTCCCTCCCCCTTTCCCACTGTGGACAAGGAGGGAAAAAAAATTGAAACCATTGTCCCACCTACCTTCATCAATACCTCTAGTTTCCCCACCATAATTGGAGACCCATGTGGGCATGCATCACTCTCAATTTTGCAAACAATATCAAAAATAAAATAAAAATAAACATATTTAGTAGGAAAAATGGAAAAAATAAAATTTTAGCCTCAAGGCCTGCAAACTAATATGTACGTTTCATAAAGACAGATAAATATTTTGATTATGATTCTCCTCATACAAGTCGTAAGTCATGATTCAGATTAAATGTAATGATACGTCACTAGAAATACACCATTTCAAAGCACTTTCAAGTGTTTTTATTAGATGTAAATATTTAAAATGCACACTGTCAGTCACTGTTCTGTGGAGTTAAATGAAAATAAAATAGCTATTGGTCCTTGCATAATGGCTCAATTGGCTAATCCTCTGCTTGCAAGTCTGGGACCCTGTAAGGGTGCTGGTTTATGTCCTGGCTGCTCCACCTCCCATATAGCTCCTTACCTGTGGTCTGGGAAGGCAGCAGAGGATGACCCAAAGCCTTGGGACCCTACATCTATGTGGGAAACCCAGAGGAAGCTCCTGGATCCTGACTTTGGATTGGCTCATCTCCAGCTATTGCAGCTTTTTGGGGTGTGAACCAGCAGATGGAAGATCTTTTTCTCTGTCTTTTTTTCTCTCTGTAAATCTACCTTCTTAATAAAAATAAATAAATCTAAAAAATTAAAAATAAAGTAGCTATTCAATACAAAGCAATTTGGAATCTGACTTTCTAATAGTGTAATCAAGCATGAGAAGCAACCTATTCTAGGGAGAGTCCAAGCTGTGGTAATGGAGATGGTGGGACTTGTTCATTAGATATTTCACAAGCATCTTTGTTACATTAAAAAGAAAAAAAATGCAAAAACTTTTCCATGTGTTCAAATAATATGGAAGCATGAAATCTGGACATTGAGTCTTAAATCCTGATATCACTGATTCTAGGTAGGTATTTAGCTAACTGTATCATCCTTAAAGAAAATTAAAAGAAAACAACAAAAAATAACATAAACCTATTTTGCAGTTATAAGTATTTTAGTAACCCTCAGGTTAATTCCTCTGGCTCTTGGCTCCATTTTGGGAGAAATCATATGATTTTTCTGCATGTTTCTGTCTCAAAGGAAGGCCCAGAGGTTGTTGAGAGTTATGATATATTTCTGCCTTAGACCTTATCAGCTTCTAAAGGTTGTAGGCTTGCTGCTCGGGTTCCTTCCTCAGGAAGTCGGATGTGTATGGCTGCCTCTGCCTGTGTCATCAGCTTGGACACACTTTGTGGTGACTTGTTTAGGAGGATCCAATGTCAGGAAACTTGAGACAGTTTATGGCACTCATGCTGGTATGCACAGTTGACTTGAGTTTATACTTAGTGAGGCTGAGGTCAGGGGCTTGGTGTCTGCACGTTCTGATTAGCTTCTAGCTTTTTATTTTATTATTCTTTCTCACACTGATTGCAGGTGACGTACCTAACTCCAAATAGCCAGGTGACTTGCACATATGAGGAACTCATGAAAGAATGGACAAGCTATTACGTATAATAAAAACATTTCTTCTACTCTTAGGAAAGCAACTGTAGTGTATTTGTGATCACCTCGTTAGCCCCAACTTTAATAGGTAAAACTCATGAGATGCTTTAGAAAGTTCAGATAACTTTTCAGGTTTGCATCGTAAACAAAATTATTTTTTCTTAAAATGTTATTACTAGTCCTTTTTCACATAAATTACTCCTTTAACTTAAATAAAATAAAATACTAGAAGATTAAAACAGTAACCTTCAAAACTATGGGTAGTCATTACAAATTGGTCAGATGCTCAATGTATTTGAATTATAAAATTCAAAATTAAAATTCCTCAATTGAAATATCTTTAAAAGTTATGTCATGCTAAATTTCATCATAAATACATAGCCAGAATAATATTTTCATATAATCCATAATGTAAATTATATAAAATGAGGCAAATATTCAGAAGAATTATGAAATTTTTGTTTATTTAGATAGCTTCAAATTAATATCTCCAAGCAATGATGGTATGCAAATTAATTTATCTTTCTATTACTACAACAATAATAGTGTCGCAAATTACTTTAAGGCCTAAAATGTGACCATACTATTTTTAAACTGAGACAAAATTATACAGAGATTATTTAAACAGTGAGGCATGGATACCGAATGCTTTTTAAAGAATATCTTCTTTTGCAGCATTTAGTCTACCATGTCAGTCAAGCTGAAGGAAACGGTAAAGCTCACTGCACTCAATCACATGAAATGTCACATCTGTTGGAAACATATTACATAGCACAACTGTGCTTTCATAGGCTATTGATTTCCACTAAGTTGCATGGGTAGATAGGTTAGTTCATATAGACAGAGGTCACACTATAGAAAATAGGAGTTTTATTTGAAAAATAAATCATATAATATCCTTGCCTAATAGTATTTCACAATGATAGAATTTTAACCTTTTCCATAAATGGTATCAGATTGGTCTCAGAGTGATGGCTCAATGACTAGATCCTCATTTTGCAAGTTCCAGGATCCCATATGGGTGCTGGTTCATGTACTGGCTGCTCTACTTCGCATCCAGCCCCCTGCTTGTGGTCTCTGAAAGTAGTAGAAAAAGGCCCAAAACCTTGAACGTTGTACTCATGGGGGAACCTGTTGTGTGAGGGTATTGACACCAAACTAACTGTTAGCAAAGAGAAATCTCCAAAAGTCTTTCTCTTGATTCCGAAATGCATCAGATTTATTATGAAAATTGCAAAATATGTGTTTAAAATTTGAAATGTGGTGTAATGAATTAATGTCCAGAACGAAAGTCAGAAATGAATATATGTACTCTTGTTAGAACATTTCATGTAATTTTTTCTTAGTCTTTCCTCCGAATGAGAAATTTTAACAGAGAATGAAGTGCTATCTATTGTATTTATACCTTCTTCTATATTATAGCATATCACATCCCTCTTCAAATTTTCTGTAAACTTGGAAAACTTACTAATGCAGAAGGTTGTTTTCTGTGGCTACTGGTGGGAGGACTGGGACCATCCCTCAGACGTTAGGCTTTCCTCTGGGTCAGTGTACAACTTTCCTTTCTATCTAACAAACAAATGAAAGCTCTAGATCAGAAGGATCAAGACCCAATCCAAACACTGTAAGTGCGTAGATTTCCTTTTTCTATTACAAAAGAGGAAATATCACTTACCCACCCCTTCCTCTGAGATTGCATGACCTGCTCTTGTCCTGGAATTTTGTTAGAATTAGAGCGCGGAACAGTTCACACCTCTATCTGACCACAGTGCTTTATACACCTACGTTAACATACTTCTTGACCTCACCGATAACCCTTAAGGAAGATTTAAATGCACTTCCTTAGACTCTAAATCACATGATGTTTGTCTGGAATAAGCTTCAAAGTCTCAAGTGAGAAAAAGGAAATTCTTCAGACACAATAAAAAGAAAAAAAAATCTAAAGGAAAAGAATGAACTTTGTCTAATCACTCAAGACAAAATGTGTGTGTATGTGTGTGTGTGTGTGTGTTAGTCTTGATTTTTTCCTATCTTTTTGATATACAAATGACTTTTATCTAGGAAACCCCCCACAGTGGTATTTCAGAACTGTTTTTTTCAGCAATTACAAATGTTGCAAACTACTTGGTTCATGTTGTTTAACAGTTAAACTAGAAATTTAAGTAGCTATGTCAGTTTCATCTCAAACATAAATTTTGGTTCATGATTAAAGGAATATGATTGAAAGATTGACAGTTAAGTATTTTTATGTTACATAAGGCTTTCTCATTTCTTCAAACAGAATGATCATGCCATGATAACAGTAAAAATCATAATTAATGTAATTCAATTAACCAAAGGCAAATGTCTCTGATATTCAGTTTTAAAAATTATAACCAACTTGGGATTAGGCAAATTTAAAGTTGTCTTGTAGTTTTCCCATTTTTTCTGTACGTGGAATTCTTTGTTTCTAAAGCAAAGAAAACAAAACTGTGTGGTCAATGATGTAAAGTTGGCTAAACTCATGATGTAACCTATAGGCATACAGAAAATGATAATTTTTCAATATTAATTTTCAAGTATTTTCCAGGATCTTCTAGAACCAGATCTTCTTGATAAGTGAGAAGTTAAAGGTAGAATATCTCCTATAACTTTCCTAACCAAAAGAGTATCACAGTTGATTAAGGAACTGCAAAAATGGAACCTGATATCTATTTTTCCTATAAGTATAAAAGCAGATTTATTCTATTTCTCTCTCCTTGCCCCTACTACAGTGACTTTATTATTGCAAACAGAACATTTTGAAGGTGATTTCCAAACTAAAAGTACATTTTCTTTAACATTTTTGTGTTAGTGTGCGCGAATTTATGAGTATTGAAATATAAAAGTATGTTCTTATTTTCTTAAGATTTACTTATTTTTACTGAAAAGATATGTATACAGAGAGAAGGAGAGACACAGGAAAAGACCTTTCATCTGCTGGTTCACTCCTCAAGTGCTCACAATGGCTAGAACTTAGCTAATCTGAAACCAGGAGCCGGGAGACTCTTCTGGATCTCCCACACAGGTGCAGGGTCCCAAGACATTGGACCATCCTCTATTGCTTTTCCAGACCACAAGCAAGGGGCTGGGTGGGAAATGGAGCTGCCAGGACATGACCCAGTGCCCATATGGGATTCCGGGCATGCAAGGTGTGACTTAGCCACTAGACTATAGAGCGGAACACAAATTCAGAATCTTCTATGAGCAGTGTGGAAGCATCATCAACTCATTACGATTCACATTTCTTGATTAGTATAAATTTCACATCATTCCCCTTTCTTGGTGTTTATCAGAAGTGAGAGTACATTTTAGTACATAGGAGCAAGTTTTACAGGGGAAAGTTGCCTGATCCACTCTGTCTCTGTCATTGGAAAAATAATATATTCCAATACCTAAACCTCTTACTGCTATAATGTGGATGAAATCATAACATAGCAGAAAATAATATTTATTTTACATAATAAATTTATCTGATTTTTATCCCAAACATTAATTATTTCTACCAATAGGAAGCTAGGCTATCTTGTGCCTTGAATCTCTGCCTGTTCAAAATGCAAACATCATTTGAAACTGTCTAATAATCCAACTTGATATAAATTTTATCTTATATTACTCTTACAATGTTTAGTATTTTCTTTTTAAAATGTACTTTATGCTCCAAGTGAATGCCATTTGCATGTTAATATTTTTCTCAAATTCATTAGTTTTTAGGGCCAAAAAACTATTCTTTATGCATTTGTGAATCATTAAAATAAAAGCTTATTCATTGAAATACATACATTTTTTTTTAAAGATTTATTCATTTTTATTACAGCCAGATATACACAGAGGAGGAGAGACAGAGAGGAAGATCTTCCATCCGATGTTTCACTCCCCAAGTGAGCCGCAACGGGCCGATGCGCGCCGATCCGAAGCCGGGAACCAGGAACCTCTTCCGGGTCTCCCACGCGGGTGCAGTGTCCCAATGCATTGGGTCGTCCTCAACTGCTTTCCCAGGCCACAAGCAGGGAGCTGGATGGGAAGCGGAGCTGCCGGGATTAGAACCGGTGCCCATATGGGATCCCGGGGCTTTCAAGGTGAGGACTTTAGCCGCTAGACCACGCCGCCGGGCCCAGAAATATATACATTTTTTAAAGAATAATTTTGTCTGTGTTGGAAAGTCAGATACACAAAGAGGAGGAGAGACAAAGAAGATTTTGCATCTATTGATTCACTCCACAAGCAGCTGCAATGGCTGGAGTTGAGCTGATCCAAAGCCAGGAGCCCTGAGTCTCATCCAGGTCTTCCATGCAGGTGCAGGGTCCCAAGGCTTTGGGGCATTCTTGGACTGCTTTCTCAGGCCGCAAGCAGTGAGCTGGATAAAAAGTGGGAATGCCCCATGGGAGACCTGGAGGAAGCTGACTCCTGGCTTCGGGTTGGCTCAGCTCCAGCTGTTGCGGCAGCTTGGGGAGAGAACCATTGGATGGAAGATCTTCCTCTCTGTCTCTCCTCCTCTCTGTATATCTGGCTTTCCAATAAAACTAAATAAATCTTTAAAAAAAGAATTATTAGAACTGCATTAACCATTATTCATATTTTGTAAGTCTTCTTTTGCCTTCTTCTAATTTCACATTTGTAGATTGAGAGAAGACTCCTGTAATCGTGTTGCTAAGGTTGGTTAATCAATTGTAGAATGGATGTTCTGCTATTTTCTTTGATTTTAGCTACATAATTTATGTGAAGAAAAATTATTTTGGGTTTTACTATGCTATTCTGAATGAATATTGCTTACCTGAAGATGAGCCATAAATTGACATAATGAATTAATGAGGTAGAGTTTGATGGTATTTATATAACCCCAAAATTTCACAGCTTCTCTCCACCTTCAGAACAAAGCTGTTTAATGACAGTTGGTGAATGGAATTTATTTATTAAAGAATTTAGGTGCAGATTGAGGGGATATATATATATGTATGGGCAACTAATGCATTTTTATTGATATAATATTGATAATGTTCTTTTTTTCTTCTTAAAAGTTAACACAAAATTAGTAAGGAAGGATAACTTAGGATTATTTTGAGGGATACGCTACAATCAGTGTGATATTAAGAAGAAAGTGAGGTTGAACCACAGAAAGACAGATGAACCACAAACATAAAGGGACAAATCTGTTTTGAAGTTTTAACAAAAGAGATGAGTACTAATGAAGTTTTTTTTTTTTTTAATCACTAGCACTTAGGTTTACACACTGTCATGAAAGTATCAGATGAACTATTTTAAAATGCATTTTACTAACCTTCCTCAAAGTCTTATATAATATACTATCCTATGTTGGATTCCCATGATGTCTTCTGTCTGTGGCTACATATCAAGTTATTCATTTATGATTTCACTGCATCCAATTCCTAATATATTTTAAGCATCTTAATCACCCAGATATAATAATGGATACTAGAGGTAGAATGATTAATGTTTCAGAGTCCCTGCTGCCAAAGATTCACAGGCAGGATTAATATTAATTAATTAATTAAAGTCAGGATTAATTTTAAAGCTATGTCATAATCTCTTTCTCCTATTTCCAAAGTAATTATACTTTGCATTCATCCAAAAATTTGAAAACTGATGACTTTTGCATTTTGAATGAGCTTCATGGTTCTGAAGATGCTATTTTGACCTGTAAATCCAAATTTCACATGCTGAATAGACTTTTTTAGATTTTGTAGAATATTTCATATTATGTCATTTGCACTTGTAGTGCTTAAATTCAATAGCTTTGAAAAATCAATAATAATACTTTCATCAGTTAAAGTCCTCTCAGAAGGTCAGTAACAGAGAAACTGGATACTGCGCTTTTATTTTCATTCGAACATGAGATATCTTAAGATCTACTGCTCAGAATAAGACCTTGGATCATACCGTGGAAAATACTTAGCCCCAACTCTGTGGAACTTCTCCCTCTTTCATAAGAAGAAGGAATGTATTGCTGTAGCTTGTAATAAAATTCTGGTTATTTTGCTGACATTTTTCAAAAGCCTTACATTCTTATAACAGTAATGAAGAGGATGTTCCATTATGAACCTCCTGAAAAAAAAATTATTGAATTTATCCTGATGCTTGTAGTAGTTGGTAGCCACAATGCTGTACAAACAAGTCTTTTGAGATTAGCACCAAATCAGTATTGTTATTAAAACAAAAATATTCTCTAATCTAGAAGATGAAAAATGGAAATGACACTCCAAAAAAATGGAAGCCTAGAAAATGAAAGCATAATAGCTGAGTTAATGAAAGAGATGTTGAAAAACAGGTTGTTAACACTGATCAATGTCAAAATGGTCAGGGGGAAAAGAAACAAACAAACACAACTCATCAAAATACTCATGTCCTGGTATATGACTAAGTGCATAAGTTTGGGGATAGAACAAAGTAAGTTCATTCCAACTAAGAGATTGCACAGGTTGCTTGTACCTAGGCAAGTGAGAAAAAGCAACCAATAATTGGAAGGAGTTCAGGGTCTAGTTAATGCCAAATTTGTGTAAAGTATACCAGTCTGCCATCACAATTGCTTCTACTTCTGTATTTATTTTTAATTTATTTATTCTATTATTTCATGACAAAATAAATTCCATAGGCTCTGGATTTTTCCTTTTCCGCTTCCTAAATTCCCTCCCCCTCACCAGATTTCCCCTATATTATTACGATCATATAGTCCTTCAGAAACAGCCATAAGTCTGCCATTCTGCTATTTAAGAGTATCCTGACATTAAAGGTATGGACAATTGCGGAGAGCCCAGCATCCTATCATCAAGAAAGATCCAACAGTTTCACTGGGAGTCCTTCTTTTGTTTAGAAGTAGAGATGCATACTGCATTGTATCTTCACATCTGGATTCGATAATCCCTATCACACAGTTACTGTAAGTTTCCTTAAATGAAAAGCCATAAACCAAAATCAACAATAAGAAGAGCAATAGAAAATTTATAACAACATGAAGCTAAATAACATGCTTATGAATGACCAATGTGTCACTGAAGAAATGACAAAGAAAATAAAAAACCTCCTTGAGACAAATGATGCTATGATTAAGTAAAGAAATAAATGAGAAAAATTGATGAAATTAAAACAAAAGCAAAGTACAAAAATAGTATTGAAAGGGCTATTGATCTTGTATTTTGCATGAAAGTCGCCTTATATCAGAGAGAACATTTGATTTGTTCTCTTGCGATTGACTTATTTCATTGAGCATGATGGTCTCTAGTAGGGAACTTTAGGTTGCAAATGGTAGAATTTCATTCTTTTTAATGGCTTAGTAGAATTTCATGGACTAGATGTACCACAGTTTCTTTAACCACTCTTCATTTGATGGGTATCTGTGTTGCTTCCATATTTTTGTTATTGTAATTTGTGCTGCTTTAAATATAGGATTACAGATCCCTTTCCTTTGAATATATTCCCAATTTAATTTTTTTGAAGATTTGGGGAAGGCAGGGAATGCCAGGCCAGGACATGCCACCCAGGCCCCTAGGAGGGGAGGTAGAGGTGGAGTACTGCTGATTGCCTTAGATAAGAAGGGGTATGGAGACATATTGGAGTGAGAGCAGCTGAAGGCATGTTTGACAGGGGAGAAATGACTTCTGTGGGCTTCCATGGACTGTAGCACTATATTCGCTGGTAGGTGAGGGAGCCAAGACAGAGTGGTTTAAAGGGGGAAGCCGGTAGACATGTCTAGGTTAGTTTAAGGCAGCTGTGTACATGGCAGATCTGGGCTGGGCTAAATAGCATCAAACACTGTCTGCTGGTGCATATAAAAGTTGGTCTTGCAGGCATGGCTGGATAGGCTAGGCTGCACTTCCCACCAATTAGTGTTAGAGCACGGGGTATGACATATCAACATAGGCTGCTGTACCCATCAGAATGCAAGAGAATTGGATTTAGGAGTAGACTCTGTAGAGGACTTGTGGGCTCACCCTGGGGGACTGCAACACCCACAAGTATTCATGGAGAACTGGTGGGGGTAGTGATGGGCCAAGCCAGGATGGGCTATGGGGCTCTTTTGATAGGAAACCATCTGACACAGGAGCTGAGGCTGGGAGGAAGGCAGAAAGGGCCAGAATGCGTGGTCCGACCTTGAAGTACACATATTGGACCTAGACATCCTCAGTTACTGATGCGTGGACTCAGACTGTACATGGGGGACATGGCAGCTAGCTCACAAGGCTCACAGGGGACGGTGATTGCCTCAACAGAAGATGGAAAGTAGAACAGATTGGGCAGTTCTCCTAGTCAAACTTCGCAATTTGTTCTTGGATCTGTGAATGCACTATGGTGAACTTTGTCAACCAATAAACCCTGGATTGATTTTCTCAAACCTAGAACAATGAAGCCAACAGCTTCTCATAACTAACAAAGCCACTCAAGTAGCATCCTCAGAAGATTCTTCCCCACATCAGGTCTCCAATATTTCATCAAATGCCCGTCTTCCATCCCCAGTTGCTGATGTAGGTTGACAAGAAATAGTAGTCTTCTCATCTTCCTCTCCTGTAGACACTGAAAAAACAACAACCACAGCAATAAAAACTGAAACATGTGTGCAACCCACCTTCATCCAGAACTGATTTTCCTCACCCTAATCAGAGGCCCACATGGGTGTGTGTCCCTCTCAACTATATAAACAACATTAAAAATAAATTAAACACAATGAAAGTAAATTAAAATTTCTATTTAGCTACTAGCATATCTTATTGGACATTGTCTTTGGACCGTAAAGTTGAAAATCATAATAAAACTTACTATAATTAAGTAAGAATTCCTAGGTGATAGTTGTTTCACGTAGCTGGGTGCATCTGGGCTAGGAACATAAATGTTAAGAATGGCGATTGGTTCTTGTTGGATCCTCCCTTTCAAGAAGATATAGCGCCCTTCCCTATCCTTTTTGACATTTGTTACTTTGAAATCCGTATCATCTGAGAATAGGACTGCCACACCAGCCTTTTTTTCTCATCCATTGGCATGGAATATTTGTTTCCACCCTTTCACTTTAAGTTTCCTGAAGTTCCTTCTGGTTAGATGTGTTTCTTGCAAGCAGCATATAGTTGGGTCCTGATTTTTAACCCAGTCTGCTAATCGGTGCCTTTTGAGTGATGAATTTAAGCCATTTGTGTTGAGGGTTAATATTGAGAAATTATAATTTTGCCGTGACATATACCTGTGTTTTTGAGGTTGTTGGTAGTTGATTGTCGTTTCTGTGGATGGACTTTATTGAGATCTCCCTGATTGCCATCCTTGCTTATGGCTTGCTTCCTTTTTCTCTGGGAGTAGCGCATTTCTAAGGAGATTTTGTAGAGTTGGTTTTGTGTTGGCATATTCTTCTAATTTCTCTTTGCTGTGGAAGTATCTAGTTTCGTTCTTGTATACAAATGAAATCTTTGCTGGGTAGAGTATTCTTGGTTGACAGTTGTTCTCTTTCAGTACTTGAAAGATTTTGTTCCACTCTCTGCTTTCCTGGAGCGTCTGTTCTGAGAAGTCGGCAGTGATTCTGATGGTCCTGCCCCTAAATGTAAGCTTCTCTTTGGTTCGTGCTAACCTTAGGATTCTTTCTTTGTATTCATTGGAGGGTAGCTTGATTACCACGTGTCTTGGGGAGGATCGTTTTGGGTCCACCCTGTGGGGAGTCCTCTGGCCTTCCTGAATTTGGATTGGGTTCATGTTCCAGGTATTTTGGAAGTTCTCCTGCATAATTTCCTCAAGTACTGGTTGTATGCCTGTCTCTCTTTCCACTCCTTCTCCACAGGGGATGGAAGAAGTCCAAACACTACCGTGCAGAAACCAACGTCATCGGAAAGACAACCAGAAGCCCTGAGTGGTCTGCAGAAACAGAAGAACAATAAACGTCCTTCGGGACCAGGGAGGAGAGCTTTCTCTGGTCCGAGCCTGGCTCCACCTCTGGAGCCCCCCCTCCCTCGCAATGACCATCGGGATCGCTTCGAAAACCCCTCACAGCAAACAAACAATCATACAAACTAAAAAAAAAAAAAAAAAAAAAAAAACCTAAAATAAATAAACAACAGAAAGTAGAACTTGAAATCTGACAGGAAAGAGCTGGCATGGATTGGCTCATGCCTCGCTGGGTGGGTCACAAAGATTAGTTTTACTCCTCACCATGGTGTTGAGGATTTTCCTGCACACCCACCCCCCAAAAAAATGTTCTGCACCTAAAATGTTGACAAATATCTTGTTAGAGTTACAAGCCAGTCTGGATTATCCTAAAATCTGCCAAGATCAGCAAAATTTTACTTCAACACAACAACTGGCTAAATACTAAGATGAAATGGACACGAAACAGCTGAATGGTGCCTTATGGCCATTTTAAGGTATAGAGCAGCCGGTCCTGTATATGAACTAAAATTGAAATGTCAATGAGCTAATCATAGGTGGTGGTTAGGACTTGTTTTCCTTTTTTTTTTTTTTTTTTTTTTTCTTTTTAATACACTGGTTACTCAAAACCATGTCAATTCCATAACATTGCAAATTGCTGTTGATGTTATATTGGGACTCTTAATTGACTGTGATGATATTCTGCCAGCTCAAACTTCAGACCAGAAAAGGTCTCCCCAAGAAACTATTCAACCCATCTGGACAATAAGTAGCTGGACTCTATGCTTGGTATATGTTTGCAAGGAAAGAATCTTGATTGAATTTGAACTGTAATACTGCATCAAGGTGGAGGAATCCACTGGGGGGAGGGGAGGGGGAGGGAGGGGGGGATTCCCAGAGCCTATGAAACTGTAACATAATGCAAAATAATTAACAATAAAAAAAAAAGAATTCCTAGGTGATAATATTATCACAGCGCAAATACACTTGATTGATAAATATATCTTCTAGTTGCCAAGAAAACAACAGAAAGTCTGCATTAACATACTAAACTGATTGGTATTATGGCACACCAAAGCAATTCATCATTGTGGCCAATTAGAGAGTGAGCCAATGTAAGAAGGAACTGTTTCTCTTTGCTTCTCCCTCTCTGTGTCATCCTGTCTGTAAAATAAATACAATAAATATTAAAAATAAACTAGATATAAAGGAAACATTTGCCAGATGTTGATTTCTATCTAAATTGAGCAAAATGGTTGATATTTGAAAAACATGTATTTTTTTTAATTTCACTAAATGGTTAAGTGGCGGAAAGCCGTCTTTCAATTTTAGCCATATTCAAGAATCTGCTTCAGAGAACTAAAACAACATTTATTTGTTTTCCTATTCCCAATTGGAATAATCATGCCTTTAAATGTATTTTGGTGGTCAGGAATTATGTCTTGCCTCTCAGGAACAGGTTATACCTGGCTATGGCTATATAAACAAACAACACAAAGAAGTATAAAATTCCTTCAGTTATATCTAAGAGCTTCTTTATTTCTGTTTTCAACTAATATGAACCCCTGGTGTACATGGAAAGAGGATGCAGGTTAAATATAGCTCTCTCTATAAAGAGCTCATCTGAAGAACTGAACACATTGTGGTTAATGGTGACCCTCCCTGCACTTGGCTGTTGGGTGTGAATTTCAGTGTACCTTCATATCCAATAAGTCCTCTCAGGGGAAATCAGTTGTGGACGTGGCAACTCTGCCCTTAGCTAGATGAGGTCACCTATACAGATGTTCTCCATCAAGGCTCTCCAAAATGGTGACCCCTATTTCATAAAGTTGAGATATGTCCTTAGACCATCCAGTATAGAGAGCAAAAAAAGAGAGTAGGAGATATTTTTTTAGATTAAGAATACTCATATGTGGCACATGTCATGTGATATCCATAGGCAATGTACTTCAAAGCTTCATTTAATATAGCTACATATACTATGTGCACATCCCGTTGATCCTCCATGTCCACAATTTCTACATTGGTATATTCAGTCAGACACGGATTAAAAATGTTCAAGAAATTGTGTTTGGATCACATTTCAATTACTTTAAAAAGCTTTTTGTTTCTTTAGACAATATAGTCTACTGACTGCTCAGTAATTTCAATGTGTTAGGTAATTCTTAATAAATTGGAATTGATCAAGTTGTGCAGAAGTATGTGTACAGGTTGCATGCAAACATTGTCTTGTTTTATAGAAAAGACTTCAGCATCTACACTTGATGGTCTCGGAATACAGTTACAAAGCAATAGCTCCCTACACATCCACGTGTCATGTTAGGATAGTTTCTAGAACTGCATCATGTATTTCTGGATTTGAGAATCAAAATTAGAATCCTTATGACAAGAAAATTTAGACAGCACACTTTATGGGACGCTGAACATAAAAAGTACTTGGGCAAGAGTTTGGCAGAGTAGTTTGGTTACTGCTAGGAGGGTTGACATTTTGCGTCAGTGTTTCTGGGTTCTAATCCCCACTTTGCTCTTGATTCAGGTTTCCTACTAATTCTGCTCTGGGGTTAGCAGGTGATATCATGTACTTAACTCACCGACACCCTTATGAGAGACCCAGACTGGCTTCAGTCTTGTTCAGTTTGGTCAAGTGTGGGCGTAAGGGAAGTGAACCAGTAAAGGCCCCCTCTTCTCTCTCTTCATGTGTGTATGTGTATATATGCTAAGTATATGCAATTATATATATACACATTTGTACAATATGTACTCAACATATATAAAAGTTATATAAATATATGCAATGTTTACATATTTACATGTTATATTCATTCACACATTCATAAATCATATATTATCAAATGCAAACTATATTTATAAATATATTATACTATGTATTATGTAACATTTATGTATATTTATATATGTTAAATGTATATATGTGTTTGTCAAGTAGTTTTTTTCAAGCCCATTAAGCTTTTATTATACCTGCTGCATGTTTTTTATTATCCTACCTATTCATAATCCTTTTCATATTTTTTAATTCTCAAATTGAAAGAATAAATACTAAGAGGAGCATCTTTTTTAATTTCCAGGTAGGCCACTGTCTCCAAAAAAAATATTTTTCTATTGATGCAACAAATGTTTGGTAATACTGGAAGATTGGATAGCTCTAATTTGGGAAGATTTTGAAAATGTATATAATTTTCACCTTCTGGTTCAGTGAATTTTGAAGACAGTTTTTCAAAGTTGTTAATTCTTCCCAAATCACTTAAAAATACAGCATACGAACTTTATTATTAGGACAGTTTAAATTCCTATTGATACTGTAGCTTCTATTTAGCACAGTATGCTCAGTTCCTCTTACATATACCAGTGAGAAAAAAAGCATAAATTGCAAGAAATTGTTAAACACAGAATTTACTAAGAAAATACGCTGTTGACTCAAAAAATAAGTTTTCAGCTTGAAGGATGTTTTAAGAAGCTGGTTATAGTTTATGGGTAACATAACACTTACACAATGCATTGTAACGGAAAGGGATTGTGGATAGTTTTAGGTGTACTCTTTGCAAGTAACTAAAGAGAATAACTTGGAAGAAAAGCAGATATAATTGCATGTAGGGAAAACATTAAATGGAAAGTAGTTGACAATATGACAAGGAAAATGTGGGGGAATTTTAGTCACCATCAGTAAAATAGTCTTGGAGAACATTCCATTCTAGTCTGCTGTCAGTATACAGTCAAAATAAATGTTTTATGTTGTAATTTTGAATATGATGAAGTTGAGAACTATGACTTAACAATGGTCTGTTTCCACCTGTCTACTATGTCATTGTCATTATCTTCTCATATAATCTTTCATATATGTTAAACTCATTTATATATGTATTCATGTATACTTAGATATACAGATATCTAAAACTCATGTTATAAATATGCATATGTAATATATTTGGTATTCATCATAAATATGTATTATAAACTTCTAACATTTTAGGTGTTCTAATATTTTGTTCTGTATTTTGTTCTAAGGTTATCTATACCAGACTCAGCTTTTGGTTTTATTTTATTTTCTTGAATAGGATTATTATTTTAATTTCATGTTGAAGATTTCCTATGTAAAATTTTCTATCATTTTATAGGTAATCTGGAATATCTATAAATTCATAGTGGTGGAGTACAAGAGGGAAATAAAAGTGTTCATTGGTAAACATAATTTAAGTGAGGAAAGTATGGGGATAAGATTGATGAGTGGAAAGAGAATGTGCTAATACATACTCAGAATGCTCCGTGAACACTAGACAGAACTGTTCCAAGGAGCATCAAACTACAGATTTCCAGAGGATGCATGTGCCCAGAGCTGACTATGTATTATGTTAAAGTAGTAGTGATTTGAGTTGGAAGCTGCTGGTGAAGAAGGGAATGACTAAACAATCTAATGTGAAGTTTTAGACAGGTTACCTGCTCATTCCTCTTCCCCAGTCTCACTAGCAAGAGTCTAAGAAATACTTGGGGTTGTGGTACAGGATTGCTACGCCTCTCCATTCCTGTGTTACTGTATTCCAGCTGTGTAGCAGTAAGGCAAACTTCAATTTCCTCATGTATAAAATAGGAATGATGCTAACATCTTCCTTAGGGTGCTGTGAGAATTCCATGCAGTAGTACCGCTAACACCATTCAGAACAAGATCTGGCATACTATTCTACAATCCCTTTAAATACTAGCTCTTGTTATTGAAGTCACACAGTTAATGATGTTAGAGTATCTTGAGGCTTATGTTTTGTGGTTAAACTTAATCACAGAAACCCCTTTCATGGCTATTTGCTCTGTGAAAAAATCAAAACACAAGTTATGATTGTCCTGGGGCATGTGTGTATTTAGCAATCGTTGGCACTACAGAAACCTCTTTTCTGCAGGGTCTTTATGGCTCTTGATATAAAAGCAATAGAGAAACAGGAAAATACATTGCTCCTCTTTTACAATAATTGAGTTTTATTGATGTGATTGCTTAGAACAACATTTGGCCATAGTTGCCACTGTGCTAGGAATCTGTCAAATTTCATGTATTGAGAGTGTAATCCTGCAGGTAAACTGACAGTGGTACTGGATATAGGGCATTAGGGAAGTAATTCGGATTAGATGAGTCATTTGTCCAAAGCTTTGTCTTCTCTTGTGTTACCCTGTGCAGTTTGGACACTGCCAAGAGTCCTCCCTGAAAGAAGGCTATCACTAGGTATAATTCCATGGCTTTGGACGTGCCAGCCTATAGCAATATAAGACAGACATTTCCTTTCTCTATAAATTGCTTGAACCTTGGAATTCAGTAACAGCAACAGGAAAAAGATGGATACAGTGGTAAAGTGATACAATGTGATTGCTTTAGAGAAACTGTTTTCAACGAGGTGGGCAAACCTTAGACTCCACTTGGGAAATGTGTGGGGGTGTTAGGTCGTCAGGACAAAGGAGATGCGCTGTGATCATACAGTGAGCAACTGAAGCAGAGCCACAGCTCAGGTTGTGTGTGAAAACCCAGTGCAATGACTGAGTCTGTTCTGTATGACTTTCTGCAGTTTCATTCAGTATCCATATGGTTGAAAAATCCTTTATAAATCCCTAATAAAATCAAATAGTTTTGCAACTCATTCCAGACACAGATGTTTCTAGAAATGCAAATATAGTGCAGATTGAGAAAATATTTTACTTGATTTTCATTAAAAAAAAATATTACCAGGAGTTGTTTCTCATTTTTCAAGACAATATTAACATTGAAACTGTACTTATTTCGTTTTGAAACAACAATACCGTAAGATGAATCAATTGACAGTTGTGTCTATAACATCCACAACAATGATGTCTACAGGTTCCAATATCTACTTATTATATTGTAGTTGTGAGCACAGTAATGTCAAGATATTTAAACAGGATATGTTCAGAAATTATAATAAACAAATCTTTTTTTCCTTTAAACCACAGGAAAGTCATGTGTGGGCTCAGGGGCAAAGGGGTCACTAAGTCAACAAATGGCGACTAACAGTCAAGGTCTCTGGGTTACACATGGCGAGCAAGGTGACAGTCAAGGACAGAGCCCTGGGCGTGAACCGGGGTGGGGGTCAAGTCGTTTCAAACAAAGACTGATTGGCCAGGGCCATTTCGCTCACCTTCCGCTGGCCTATGGGAGGTGGTTCTGTAATGGAGCTCCTAGCAACTGGCTGCTAGTTCTCCTCTCCTAGAATTCCTGGGATTCCTGGCCTGAGGCTATTTGTTATCCTATATAAGAAACAGAATTTTCCAAATAAATCAGAACTGCTAGACAGAATCCCTGTCCGTCTGTTTGTCTCTCGCTTGCCAGGAGGCTGGGTGGTGGGCAGCAGGCTCACCCCTCCGGCAAGGGGGAACTAGACAAATCTGTGGGGGATATCCCGCAGTCATACTATCTATTTTTTTAATCACATACTATTAGGTCATGATATGTTAAATTTTACATTAGGAGAATAAAAATGACATAATAAAAATATTTATTCTGTAAAAGAGAAAGTGAGCACAATAGCTTTGAGAGCCTAATAGTCTGGTTTCTGATACACAAAGGGATCAATGTGTAAACTCAGTATTTCTAGGAATAGCTTTTAATATAATAAATAATTTTCTCACAACATACTACATTCCAGACGACCTATATTTCATTTGTGTGTCTGTGTCAGAAAGAGAGGTATGGTCAATGACAACCTATAAGTTTGGACCTTAATTAAGAACTTCAATAATTAAATATACATGCTAAATGTCCTGTATTTGCTGTCTTTTAGTAAAAAGTAAACCAACAAAATAGCAAATATCAGAATTATGTAGCAATTTCAGCTTAACCATTGAAGTATATTGACCAATAATAGTGGATAATAATAAGGCTAGGAAAGTTGATAACTTGCCCACAAATCAAAATTATGATCACTCAGGTCATTCAATAAACCATTTATAATTGTATAATATAAAAAATAAGTACTACATAAGAAAATTGCCCTCTTTAGCTCTCTATTGTAATACTTTTAAAAACTATAATGCAAAAAATACTAAATCTTTGCAGTGATACAGAATACTCTACACTTTCATTTATATTTTCATTCTGATATTAGTTTTATAAATGAATACAAAAGCAATAAAACCAACAATAGAAAGCTATGAAGCAATCATTGCAGAACTGTGGAAAATTGATTATATAGAACATCAAAACACTTTAGAATTGACTTTATAAAAGAACCTTATTAAGAAAAACACTATTGCAAAAGTGGAATTTGAAACACAATAGGAATATACATGACAACTAGTGAAATAGAAAATGGAATATAAATGTCATATTAAAATGCAAGCTAATAAAATGTAATATCCCCTGTTTGCATTACTATGTGTATATCTTAATGGAATGATTTTGAAATGGCATGAAGATGTACTGGATGCCTCATATTCATTTCTTGTGATTATTGACAAATAATTATATTCTATTTCAAAATCCTATCTTGTGAAATACTTGCATTTGGCATGCCCTTCTTCCCATAATGCAATTTAACGATATTGTCCATGTGTGTGCCTAAGGCAGAAAAGAGTAAGGTCTTTTGGTATTTGAACAGAAAATAATACAGAATAACATACAATACATTGTACAGTAAGTAGGAATAAGCACATATCAGCATGCTTCAAGGACTTGTAATAGAAATTTTTAATTCTTGAAAAATATATTCATAGATTCGAAGAATTGTCTTTCAAAATAATTGTTTATTTATTTGATTTACTCCTAGGATGCCTTGGATAGCAATTTGCTTTGTTAGAGTTTTTTTTAAGATTTATTTATTTTTATTGGAAAGGTGGATATACAGAGAGGAGGAGAGACAGAGAGGATCTTCCGGCCGATGATTCACTCCCCAAGTGAGCCGCAACGGCTGGAGCTGAGCCGATCCAAAGCCAGGAGCCAGGAGCTCTTCCAGGTGTCCCACACGGGTGCAGGGTCCCAAGGCTTTGGGCCATCCTCAACTGCTTTCCCAGGCCACAGGCAGGGAGCTGGATGGGAAGCGGGGCTTGCGGGATTAGAAGCAGTGTCCGTATGGGATCCTGGGGCGTATACAAGGCGAGGACTTTAACCACTGCACTATCGTGCCGGGCCCTATTAAAGCAGTTTTAAGAACAAGGGGAAAAAATATGCTTCAACTTTTCCAAGAAAGAATCCCTTTTCAATGAGGATATTCTGTCTCCTGTATCTCTTTGGACTAGTTTTAGTTCAAAAATGTCATAGACTGAAGCATCCAGACTTGGAAGCACAATGTTGATGCCCTACCATTCGAGAATTTGGGAATGCACTTTGGGAGTAAACGGCAAGATCCAATCACTTCTAAGTGAACAAAGTCAATGAAGGTAACAAACTTACATTTCAAATTGAAGCTCTTACTGTTATTTATTGTTTGGCTATGTGTGTGTGTATTTTGAAGCTTTATTTAATCTTCCATCCACTAGTTGACTCTGTCCTCTCTGTTGGACAGCCTGCCCTGAGCCAATCTGAAGCCTACAGCCAAGTGCTTTAAATTGCCATGAGGGTGGCAAAGGTCGAAACACTTGGTCCAGCTTGCACTGCTTTTCTTAGGCCACTAACAGGAAGCTGGATATAATGTGGAGCCGCCAGGACACAAGCTTACACTCATATGGAATACTGACAAATAGTTGCCCAGCTTTACCCACTACAATACAATGTCAGTCCCCTAAGCTTTTTGTATTTCAAAATATCTCAAATAGTGACAAAATTTGAAGTGTTCAATTGGCAAATTTTAACATTTTATCATATTCACTTCGTATGTAAATATTACAAACACGTACATCCATTTTTATTGAAAGTAGGGATAGAATTGACACATAACATGGGATCTGTGACAACAATCATGAAGTGAGGAGAAGAGAGTGTATTATTATGTAAGATTTATAATTTAGTAAATTTGATATTTATGAATATTTATATGCAAAATAATATGGCGGCCTATGTTTTTATACTATATATGTGTATTTTGTATAAAATTTGCACATATGAGAAAAAATGTGCAACTTGTCTTTCTATGTCTGCTTTATTTTATTCATCAAAGTGATCGACAATTCCTTCCATTTGATTGCAGATGTTGGAATGTTATTCAGTTTTTATAGCTGAGTAATTGTCCATCAGGTGTATATATACCACATTTTAGTTATTTAGTCAGCAATTGCTGGGCATCATATCTTTAATATTGGCAGTTGGGGTGTAAGCAGCATCTGAATGCAATTATCTCTTTCATATTTTCATTTCATTTCCTTTGTGCATTTATTAGAAGTGGAATAGCTGGGCCATATCTAGAACTGTTTTTAGCTTTTTGAGGAATCTCCATAATGATTTCACTAATTTGTGTTCCTATGTTAGGGTTTACTTTTCTGCACATCCATGTTAGCATTTGTACCTTCCTGTTTTCAGTAACAGCTATTCTAACTGGAGGAAAATGGAACCTCATTATGACTTTTATTTTCATTTCCTAACTATCCAGGGAAACTGAACTTTTTCACAAAGTTTGCTATCTGTACTTCTTCATTTAGAAAATATACATTCTAGGGCCAGAGTTGGCTGCTCTGGGTTAAACCTGAGAGTTGACAACCAATGTAAGGGTTGGAATCCTAGCTGCGCAGTTTCAGACCCAATGCCCTTCTTAGCTGCCTAAGAAAGCAATTAAAATGACCCAGTGCTTGGGCTTATGTTGCCTGTGTCAGACACATGGATGGACTTCCACGCTGCTGATGTTGGTTTAGCACAGTCCTGGTCATTGTATTTGTTTGGACAGTGAACCCAATGGAAGTTCTCTCTTCATCTCCATGTGTCTCTCTTCTATTTTTGTATCTCTTCCTTTCATATAAATAAATACATTGGAAAAAAGAAAAAAATCTGTTCAGAATCTTTAATTAGTTATTTGAGAGGTAGGTGTGGGGGTGGGGCAGGTGGATAGAAAGAAAGACACTTCCACCATCTGCTGGTTCGCCCTCTTAATGTCTGGGAGGTTCAGGGCTGAGCGGAGATTTAGCTGAGAGTGAAGTTGAAAGGTAAAACTCAAAACTGTTTTCTCACATGGTGGCTCATATTGAATACCAATACCTAAATTTGTGTCTTAATTGCTGGGCTCAATGTTCATCTACAAATTGGGGTTTTTTGTTTCATAGTTAAATGTATGGTGAATGGCCATCAGCACTGGAAGGCATATGAAAGTACAGAAAACAATATGATATTAAAATAGATTTTCATTAGTATATTTTCTTTTGTAATTTTCACCATAACTTGCATCAAGTCACAAAGACAGAAGGATTCTTTTTAAAAATATATTTATTTTTATTCGAAAGTCAGATTCACAGAAAGGGGAGATAGAATCAATGATCTTCCATCAGCCGGTCAA
Source organism: Ochotona princeps (assembly GCF_030435755.1). Lineage (NCBI taxonomy): Eukaryota > Metazoa > Chordata > Mammalia > Lagomorpha > Ochotonidae > Ochotona > Ochotona princeps. Next base: position 65,959,243 of record NC_080833.1, read on the forward strand.
CTTCCCAAGCGGGTTGCAATGGCCAGAGCTGAGCCTATCCAAAGCCAGGTTCCAGGAGCCACTTCTGGGTCTTCCAAGCTGGGGCAGGATCCCAAAGCTTTGTGCTGCCTTCCATTGCTTTCCCAGGCCACAATCAGGAAGCTGAGTGGGAAGTTGAGCAGCCGGAATACGAACTGGTACCCATATGTAATCCCGGGTGCATGCAAGGCGAGGACTTTAGCTACTAGGCTACTGCACTTGGCTTAAGTCAGAATTCTGATGATAAGCCTGACACCAGATAAACCACACAATGCAACAAAAGTACAAATCAATTGGGGAGCAAACCCAGAAAAGATACTTTCTGACATCTACAACTGCTCCAGAGGGCTTTCCTGTGCTTGCGTTAATCTTTATGTAGTGTTCCTGATAATTTAGTCATCATTAGATGTTTCTAACATCTATCATTAATCCCTTATAATAAATTCAGCTCCATAAAGGAAGGAAATACTGTTTTCCAATAAAAACCATGGCTGGCAGTGTGTGGGCTTCCTCTCATTCCCTTGGAAGAAGCCCCGCGCATGCTTTCTGAGAACATGGTATCGGCTGGACGCTGGCCGACCTATTTTGTAGCAACAGTGTTGTGGGAAGAGGTTTAATTAACAGAATGCAGCCTGGCAGCGTTAAGTGGCATCTGGAAAGCTGAAAATTCCCACAAAGCCCAGTCTGCTAACTGTCGTTGGCCTCACTCATGATCAATGCGAGGCAGGGAAGGAGTCCTTCTGTTGGTGCTGCAGGGGGCCCTGGCTGATGCCTGCTGTCAGGGCCGTGAGATCCACTCTTTTGGCAATCTGGCCTCTCCTGGGCTATTCTCTCCCATCCTGTAATGGGTTTATTTCTCTTCTGTGCACTCTCAGCAGAATGGGTCAAGTTTTCCATTACTCTGAAGCTGGAAACAGACATCCCTGCACCCTTTTGCTCTTTCATTGTGTCTTTTTCAAGTGGAAAAACTGCAGTAACAGTGAAAACCTGGAGCTCCTATTGGAAGACACCAGCGAGCCTTCCGCAGATGTCAGTTAGTAACCTTCTTCATGCTAATCACAGGGTCAGCAAATTGCCAGCATTCTCACTGTTCACAACCAAGCATGCCATACCCATTTCATTTTTAATTAAACAAATCACTATATCTTGTACTAATAAAAGAGGCAAACGTTGTTAGTTACCTTCCTCTATGCTTTTCAGACAACATTTAGAGAAGACAGTGGGAATTTTGAATGAGAACACAAAGGATACAGAGTGTCACTGAAAGATGACAGTTCTTGGAGAGAGTGAGGCTTCAGTTTCCTTTGCAAGTAGTTCTACATTGAAGAGAAAATAAAATCAGGAAGACAGCAGTAAAATAATACTTTCTGAAAACAACTGTTAGAAAATGAGTGGATCCTTTCAAAATCAGAAAATAACTTTTTGTTGCTAATCAGAACCAAGTGACTTTAGTACAAATGCTCTGAGGACATAGGTAGCCCAGAGTGGAAAGGCAGCACCCGTATCTTTTTTTTTTTTAATTGAAAGATTTTGGTTTGCAAAGTGTTTCTTGCCTTTCGCCTTTGAAGCAGATCTGTCAGCTTTAATTACAGGTCCAAAATGCCTGTTGCTGCCCTGGTCCACTTAGCACACTTGGAGGAGAGTTCTCCCATGAGCAGTACACCATGTCTGTGCTTAGCAGGGGCTTACTCCGTCTGTGCATTAGGTAGTCCGGCTTTTTTGAAATGAAATAACTCTATACACACTCCATCCAGACCCATCTGCTTGCAGCAAGTTAGCTGGCAGTAATGTTTATATAGTCAAATAAAACAGTTTGATGATCCCTTTGACTCTTCCCCCTTTCCAAATGTATGTTCCTTCTAGTCACAGGTATTTCTATAATTTTATTATTTACTAGTTTCAGTACTTTGCTCACAGTTAACCAAGATTTGCAAATTAAGTAACCAGTTTTAGCTATATCATCAAGTAGAATTTGGTTTTTCATAATTTAAATCAAATGCTATCTTTTTTTTGAAATGGAGGAAATTCTGTGGGTGACTCAATAATGTAATCAGGGCTGGGAATAAAACATATCTTCTTGTAGATTTAAAAAAGATCAAAGACTATTCCCTTCCTGGTTTATCCCTTAGAATCAGACTTGATTTGGACCTCATGTTGACCAATTGAATATGGGTGATGAGAATTTGTGTGATTTAGGATCTAGGATTCCAAGACACTTTATAGATTCAACTGGTATTCTTGTTTTAGGGCTCCCTTTGGAACATGTGAATTGTACAGTCTGATGAGGACCCACCCACTCTTACAGGGCTTGCACTTGCTTTAATGCTCTGTTATCACTGTATTTAAACTCAGCTTTTGAACAAAGAGACCAACATTTTTGTTTCACTAGAACTCATAGATAACTACTGCTCTCGCCCCTTTGGAACTCTGAAATCATCATGACCCCAAGCTGCTATAAGATGAAAGACCACCTGGGGAAACAGCCAACTGACAGTTACCCAAGATGATCTTTGCACTGTTTGACCTCAAAGTTAAATGCTCCTGTATGTGAGGTGAGTGAAATTGAGATCAGCAGAAAAGCTGCCAAGGCAAGCCACAGAATTGTGACAAATAATAAATTGAGGCAGTGTAAGCCATGAAATTTTTGGAGTGCTTCGTTGCTTAGCAGCAGGTAACTGAAAGAGCCTCAAATATGGTGGGATCATCACTATCTTCAGAAAAGCTTTCTTTTTTTAATAAAACACTTTTTCATTTGAAAAACAGAACAACCGAGTGGAATAGAAAGAGAGACACACACACAGAATGACAGAGATTTCTATGTACAGGCACAGATGCCCGCCAGTGGCAGCACAGCAACAGCAGGCCAGCCTAAAGTCAGGGACCTAGAACACCATCTAGGCTTCCATCATCCCCATAAAGTGGATCGAAGGTGCCAGAAGTCCAAGCATCTGGGCCATCTTCCTTTGCTGGCATCTAGACTTGCAATAGTCACTTATATTTGATTTGCTTTCACAATCAATATATTAATTGACAAAACAGATTTAAACAGGTTAATGTGGTAAACTATTAGCATATTTTAATTATTTTAATTCACATCCATTTTTCTGGAGTTGGCCTTGTAAAGCAGCAGCTTAAAATCTTGCCTGCGATGCCAGCAGCCCCTATCAGAATATAAGTTTTAGACCTAGAAATTCTGCCTCCCATCCTGCTCCCCTCTAATGAACCACTGAAGGCAGAGGTGTGCTGTGCTGCCACTGGTAGGCATCTGTGCCTATACATAGAAAATCTCTGTTTCTCTCTCTCTCCCTCTCTCTCTCTCTCTCTCTCTCTCTTCCACTCAGTTGTTCTGTTTATCAAATGAAATAAACATTTTATTTAAAAAACTGTTTTTCTGAAGATAGTGATGATCCCACCGTATTTGAGGCTCTTTCCATTACGTGCTGCTAAGCAACAGAGATGGTTCCATTGATTGGGCCATTGCAGACTTACGGGGTAATCAGATGAAGCTCTTCTTCTTTCTGGCTACTGCAACCATCTGGAGAGTAAATGAGCAGCCTCTCTTACTCTTTCTCTTTCTGTAGCTCTGACTTTTAAATAACAAGATAAATCTTTTTAAAATAAATGATCCTCAGTGACACTCTTGATTTGACCTTACCTCAAGGCCATTTCATGCTAGAAATAGAAACAGATTTGTATTCCAGCTTAGCAGATGATAGTTCCCCCCATTTTCCTTTCTATTCGCCTACATCCAGCACTTTTTGAGCTCCTCACTTTATTTCAGTATACCTTCAGATGTAGTTAATAAGAAACAACTGCAGCTTTGAACGGCATAAAAATATCTGTGTCCAAGATTAAACATTTATAGTATGTATTAGTTAATGTAGGTAAGAGTGTTATTAAGTATTTTTCAATCACAAATGAATCTTTAAAGAAATAGTTTGCAGTCACCTGGTGTAGCACCATGTCTTAGTTTCCTTTAGAAGTTCCTTTGACATCACCCATTTACTTCCTGCTTCTTGTCCCGCTGCCTTCCAATTGATCCCAAAATTTCTGGTGAATATCTTAGCTTTATATATTGTAATAACGTCCCTTGTGCAAATTCTGCATCTGATACTCTGTGATACATCACAATAATGCAATACATCAAGAACAATCATCAAAAGTAACTTCAGCAACAGTACTTTTGCTGTACGCTGGTGACTGAAGCTCAGCATAGCTTGGAGTTTACTAGATTTCAAATGCACTCACGTGCCTGACTCTACCTGGAGGGAGTTCACCCTGCATAACGCTCATTTTTTAGCAGGTGAATCTGAGCATGTATTCTTGAAAATAACACAGGGGCAAGCAGGCAAGGGCTTATGAGGTACATATTCCAAACAGACACAGCGCCATATGTACCTTTATTGGTTAAGTGTGAGACAACAAACAAGGAATTAAAAAATGACTAATTTATTAATCAGTTTGGCAAGGTCATGATCTTTAGAATGACAGAAATTTGGGTCAGTGTTGCATTCTAATCATGGATAAAATGTTTATCAAAATTCATAAATATTTCTGAGCAAAAGTATTTCAGACTTATTGAAATACTTTTTATTGTGAAAAAGTTTTCCAAATTTAATTAGAAACAAAAACTTAATCCTGCATAACATTTTTATCTTCTCAAAGACGTATTTTTATTTCACAACAGAATCCTAACTGCACATACATGAAATATTCATTTAGTTATGACTCTAAACATATATTTGTGGACCAGTTATTTTACAACTCAGAATTTTCTCATGAAAGTTAACGCTGTGGATCTTAAACACAACAGCATTATTTATCGGGGGTGTTACCTGCTTATTTCAATACAACCTTCATGTAGTGTATGCCCAAACTCCATGTAAATATTTTTCTTTATGAAAATCATTTTTCATCATAGAAATGTATAGTATGTTAGAAATGACTACAAATTGTTTGTTATTCTTTTCTTCATGTGGCAATAATTTTTTTTTACGTCTTAAACCTGCATTTGGTGACTTCCTGGGTGAACTGAATACAGTAGAAGTGACATTGAAGGACTGTCAAGGATAGGTTATTAGAAATCTTTAGTTTCTACCCTGTCCTATGTAATCCTAGATAGCTATCATCATTTTTATATAGATAGATATCTCCCATATATAAACATGATATAGCTAGTTAGACCATATATAGAAACATTGGTGCATACCCCTGTAAGAGAACAAGCTGCTAGACATCCTACTGAAAACTCCAGACAGATGTGCAGCCATAGCTCACCATCCATATAGCATTGGCCAAATGAAACCATGAAGTATTCTCAGCATGGCAATAAAAAATATATTGCCTCAGTCCTGATCAAAGTCTTAATCCAAAAAAGCATAATAAAATTATTGTTTTTACCTGTAATTTCATGCGTTATTTATTTTACAGCAACAGATGATAAGATAGCAATTGACACCATGAAATGGGGACTTTTTTTTACAAATGTTAAAATAGTTATCATTGACTTTCAAACATTGGCATCAGATAGAAACTAGAAAAAATAGAAGCATATTTGAATGCTGCGAAGGCCTTGCAATGACCTGTTGTTATGAAGTGAGTGATCCTAAGTGAAATACACATTGTTTAGTGGAAAGAAATTCCTTTTTATCTAGTGGCAAAATGTTTGACAGCTCTGTTCTCTGCAGCAATATGGAGAAAAGGACAGCTATTGAGTCATCCATCTCACTGGGAGACTTCCAGGAAGAAGGCAGAAATTGTCAACTGACTTCTTATGGGTCTTTAAGATACAATAAGAAACAAGAAGTGATTTACATATAAAAACATCCCATTCTTCCAGAAAAATAAGAAGAACTATAAAGGATCAGGGATATACTAGAGTTTAAACTACAATTGTCTCTCATTTGTCATCGGCTCTAGTGAAATGTTCTGACTGTAAGACATGGTGAAGCAAAAGACCAATTCCAAAATGGTAAAATGTGGCATCTGTGTAAGGAAGCCACAAGTGTGCCTGAAAACCTTTCATCAAGTCCTAAAAAATCTTAAGGTTCATGACTTGTAGGTCTTCTATTCAATATAGGATTTCAAACAACGATAATGATGTTACTGAAAGTAGTATCCCAGGCTGGTGGAGAGGTGCTTGGTTTCTCTCTCTCTTTCTCTCTCTCTTTCTTTCTTTTATTGGAAAGTCAGATATACAGAGAGGAGGAGAGACAGAGTATAGAATCTTCTGTCCATCGATCTACTCACCAGGTGACCACAACTGCTGGAGTTTAGTCGATATGAAGCCAGGAGCCAGGAGCTTCTTCCAGGTCTCCTACGTGGGGGCAGCATCCCAAGGCTTTGGGCCGTCCTTGACTGCTTTCCAAGGCCATAAACAGGGAACTGGATAGGAATTGGGAATGTTGGGATTAGAACTGGCACCCATATGGGATCTCAGATCCTGCAAGGAGAGTTGGGCTACTAGTGCTTATTTCAATTCTATCTGTGGGTTGATTTTATTTATTAATTTTTGCTTTATTGCATGTGTTGCAATAAGGCTTACAAAAGTGTACAGCAGATTTTTCAGAATTGTACCATTAGTTTAGGCTAAGTGTAAAAGGATCAGTACAAAAAAGAACAAAAAGGAGGCTTTAAAATTTTAAAAGACCATACATAATAAAGACAAGCGTTTGTGCTGACAAATACTAGTCAATTCTCATGTTAACAAACTACAAACCTGTGCCCTGCTACATGTGAAGATTTCTATGAACCACAGTGACCGCTATGTGGTTCCTGCTTGCTCTCTCCTCCTTGAGAAATAGATTGGCTATGTAATTATATTCTCTCTCTTTGGTGTTTGTTGAATGTATCTGTGAGAGGGTCAAATAACTTATTTTGTAAAGCGTCAAACTTTGTGGAACTCTACTTGAAGGGATATTGCAGAGGAATCATATTCACCAATCCTTTAGGTGACAAACCATTAAACCTTGTGCAGGGGCTGGTACCATTAAAGAGTAAGATTTTGTGGAGTCTTTTGATGTGAGCATACCCTATTTGGGGGGGGTATATAAATTGTTTGTGGCTAGACGGTGCCAGATTAGAAATTATTATAACCAATTTAGCTTTTTAGGGAGGCAGCAGGGATACCAAATGTGTTTCTGATCAATACAATATAATGAAAATAGTGAGTGTCCAGCTTGGAATCCCAAAGAATTGATAGTTTCTGCTTTCAGTTTCTTGGGACATTCAGTCTTGGGAATATTAGCCATTACGCCAGAAATCTAACTACGCTGCTGTGAGACCTGGATAAGCCAACTGTTGAGGTCACATGGAAATATTTGTATAAGCCTAAACCAAATTTTCAAAGTCTTCCGTCATAGACAGCCCCAACTACACACTGTCTTCTAGCCTGTGGGGCAAAGGCCTCTCCCATTGGATCGTAGCCATTTTGTATTATAAGCACAGTCAGACTGCAGAATACAATCACACAATCTCATTTATGTTACTCGGAGTAGAAGAAACTGAGTATTGTCTAAACTGATCACTTTATTATAAATAATTAAATTTATTAGAATTCCTTGTAGTAATCTTTAAGTTTTAGTTAAGTAATAGATAATTTAAATAGAATGCAAAATATGAAAGAATCAGTTAATTCAAACCAGAATACATTTGATGGTCAAATATGATATAGAAATCAATTCTCAAGAAAACGATAAAATTCTTTATGAAATCTTTGTTGACATCTTGTTATGGAAAGTATAAAAAACATCTTAGAAATGCTTTTTGTATTTAGAAACAGTAACACTGCATCATACTTTGTAACCATTCTGATCTATACACTACTTATTTTTATTATAGATCTGCTGAACGTAATTTCTTACAAATATGTTTTCTTTGGGATATTAGTCATGAAAGTAGCACATTTATAATTTTAATACACACATCACACATTTTATTAAATCAGATGATAAGTAGTCAACAGCAAAAATGAAAATATTGTATAAATTTGAACTCTGTATTACACCGAAGTTACAGCTAATCTTGAAATGATTTTGGATTTTCTGAGTTCCTCAACTGCTAAGTCTTGTGTTTCCCACCCAGATAAGGAAAAACAGATATAATCTGCTGTCAAAAGAGTGTTTCGACAGTGGCTCAACAAGCTAATCTACCTACAAGCAATGGCATATCACCTGGGCTCTGAGGTTTATGTCCCAGTGGTTCCACTTCCAATCCAGCTCCCTGCTTATGACCTGGCAAAGCAGCAGAGACTGGCCTGCATCCTCAGGACCTTGTATTACCTGGGAGTCCTGGAAGAATCTCCTGGATCCTTCCTTTGGATTGGTTCAGCTCCAGCCTTTGGGGAGTAAGCCGGCAGATAGATCTTTGTTTTTGTCTCTCCTTTCTAAAAATCTGCATTTGCAATAAAAATAGATTTTTTTTTAAAAAAAAAGGAATATTACTTGCTAATTTCCATAGGAGGAGTTACTTCTTTTCTCTTCTGTTATGTCCTAATTACCAACATTTCGGATCTCCACTGCTGTAACACTTAACGCACAGCATAATAATTAACAGCTTTTGTTCCCTTCCCATGTACATGCTGCAAAAGTCTATGTGTCAGTATCAGCAAGAGAAGATACTATTATGTAAATTAATCTTTTAACACAGTTGTCTCTTCTCAATTTTTGAAAAACAAGAATAGAAGGTAGGCAAAGATGCTAGACTATTGGTATTTAGCAAATTAGCTAAGAGAACTACTTAATAGATATGGAAAAGAAACAGTAAAATAACATATTCTTGGAATAATGTTTTCCATTATGAAAATGAGTAAGTGTAAACACATTAAATATTTGGGACACTAAATAGCCAAAGAAAATGGAAAACATTGATTAATGTAATTCTGATAGGATTGGAAGATGAGGAAAATGTTCTGAAATGCATATGCAGTTAAACCCTTGCCTCTGCCACTAGATTGCTTTACACAGACCAGTCACTGCTGTGTTTATTTAGTTGGCGTTAGAATATTCTATTTTAGTGCCTCCTCAATTTCAACTTCAGTGCCAAGATAAAAGTAATATGATATTACACAATTCTTCTCTTTTGTTGATTAAAACAAAACAGAAGCAAAGCTCATAGATGCAGCTACTATTCATTTGACATTGACAACACATGATATTTCATACTAAAAAAAAAGGCTGGTAGTGGTTGCAAATGTAATGGCAGTTTCACCCTATATTTTTGATTGCCTCTGGTTTTTGAGTAGGAAGTCAGTAGAACACCTTCTTCATGGTGTCCAGAGGAAGCAAACTGAATAATCAGTAGACATATAAGACCCATCAAGCTTTTGGTTGCAGAAGATTAAGTGCACCCTTAGGAAATAATCATTCCTTTGAAGCAATCTTCCTGTGAAATCAGAAGCAGCTGTTTGAGAAACCTCTAAAACTGAGAGTATGCAATAGTGTCTGGCTGTTGTTGGCTGCCATTGGGTATTTCTAACTCTGAAGTGGGACGAATGTTTCTTAATCTTCATCTTCCTTCAGACATGAAGCTCATTTTCACAGAATAGCATACCAAAATACTTTAATTGACTAAATTCAAATAGTTGCCAAACTAGTATGCTTAGCTTATGTTTTGAAAATAATAATGAGCTTTATATAATTTTTTCAATGGAATTTAATAGCTTCACTTGCAGATTTATTCTGGTGACAGGAGAAACTGAGATTAATTTTATAATAATGCATTTTGATGTTTTAAAAGTGTAGTTATTGCTTAGCAGATTGTGTTACAATAGCTAACTAATTCTATAATCTCTTCACCATTTATTACTCTTCCATAGATTAATTTTAATGAACTGAAATTTGGGTTTTTATAAGTTAAAAGTGTCATACTGGTCACTGAGTGAATTTAATGTCTACTTTTGTATGGATTACTAAGCCATGGAATTTCAAAAAGGTCATGGAAATGCTTATTATGAAGAAACTGTTTTAGTTTCAAACTTTTTAATTGAATTTTTAAAATTTTCAGATTTTCATGACATTGTGAAGTACTCACATACTGAAAGCATGTAGCACTGATTTAAAAACAATGAGTGATCATTTTACAAATGTGCAAAAATTATGTTATTTGGACACATTTTCACTTCAGTTTGCATGAATCTTGCTTCCAAGATAAAGCCTTTTAAATTAATTATTAAACATTTCTTTATAATTATTTGCTTGTTTAGTTTATTAAAATATATCACCTTGAGAATTCACATTTATTTAAGCAAAGTCAACATAAAACTATGCAATTCTTGGTAAAAGATTCATGATTTCCCTTACTAAAACTCATTAATACATGATTTGATTAGACACATGTAATTTGCATACAACTTTCAGCGTCTATCCTAGTGAATAAAAGAAGGTAGACTTTATTTTATTAATGAATCTATTACAAACCCTTGACAATAATCTGTTATTATTATTGCTTTTATTTAAATTCTCATTGTTAAGGGTATTCAAGAATTTCAGGAATAAAATCTGTTACTCCTCTTAATATCTCTCTGATAGTATTTTGTTCTTTAATTGGGCAGTTAGATAGCTAATGATGTTTATATTTTTTCTGATTTATTCTTGTTTGTCAAACCTGATTAGTCTACAAAGCTTTACAACTTAATAGGAAAGATATTTCAGTTCGTAAGAGATGGGTTAACAGATGTAAGAGAACTAGATCTGGGGCAGATTCTGTGGGGGATATTTGGGTCCATTGCTGTGATCTGCAATTTCAGCTGATTCACTTGGAGCTGGGGGTGATGACAAGTTGAGCTAGGCATGACCATGGAAGCCCCCTGACACTGATGGGTACTGGGGTTGGGTACAGGCTCACCAAAGAATGTGGTGTGAGGCAGGCTGGGCCACAATATCCATCACTCATACATACGAAGGACAGAAGGGTAGCTTATGATCAATTAAAGATCTAACACCCACTGGCATGGAGTGATATCTGGGTCTGGGAGTGGGTCTGGTGGGGGCACTAGGGAAATTCCCCTCTTGGATCATTGCTCCTGCTGGTGAGCATGTGATTCAGGCCTGGGTGTTGGTCAGACTGGGCAGGGTAGCTCCATATGTATGGGGTGGTTTTGGAAGGGGAATTACCAGGCAATACCAGGACAGCTTTAGTTCACTGGTATGTGCAGGAGCCAGGCTGGAATGCAGGGCTTGCCAGGCTAGGCTGTCACATGAGTGATTGCATGAGTCAGGGATGGGAGCAGACTGGCCAGGGCCAAGCCATCACACTCACCAACAAGAGTTGGGACTTGGGGCAGGCCACGTCAGGCCACGTCAGGCCAAGCTAGAACATCAGATGACAAAGGTCAAAACTGGGGATGGGCTATGTCAAGCTGGGTCAGAGCAACCACTGACATGTGCAAAATCTGAGCCTGGGAACAGGATTGGAGAGCTAAGGGGAAGTCCAAGCTTGATTGTGGTTCCCACTGGTGAGCACAAGAGCTGGAATGGGAGTGGTAGTCTGAGCTGGACATGGCTGTAGTGTCCATCAGCATGGGTGTGGACTGGGTCTGGGGCACACCAGAATGGAATAGACTTAAACATCCACTGGTACTTGTAAGAGCCAGAGTAGATATAGGACAAGCTGGGCTAGGTTTCTGCTCCCCCTGGGCCACATGAGAGTGTGTCAGGGCATAGACTAGCTGTGGTGTGGCTGTGCTATAACATAAGAGCTGGGTTGGCTATGGGCCTGTTGGAAAGGTTATGCTTCTTTCCAGGACAGGAGGTGGCCTAAGTCAGCCCAGACCAAGGGCCCACTGGTATGTACACCATCTGCCCCTGAGAAGAGACCCAAGAGAGGAGCTTGGGGAACTCTTTTTTCAGGGTATAGTCCCTGCAAATGCATGTAAGAACCAAAGCAAAGAGCAATGCCCAGAGCAAAACAGGTTACAATAACTTTGGGCATACATGTGGCTAAGATATGGAGGTAGACCAGGATGGGCCAATTCGTATCACACACTGGCAGATCTGAGAACCAGGATGGGGTGCAGGATGGGCTAAATCTGGCAGCATCACCTGCCAGTTCACATTAGGGCTGGAAATACGGGCTGACAATGCTAGGTTGAGTGGCAGCTCCAGCCAGTGCAAGCTTGAATGAGGGCAGATTTGGCCAGCCCAGGCTATATCATCCATTGACAAATGCCAAAGTGAGATGGGCCATTCCGGACTGGACTGAAGCACTCACCAGCACATGCAAGACTGGTGCAGGGTGGTGAGCCCCATAGAAGTAGTGGAAACACCACTGATGAGCCAATGTTCATGCTGGTGAGCATGAAAGCTAAACCTGCGGGCAGATCAGACTGGGCAGGGTTATAATACCTGTTGGCCTATATGTGAACTGGGTTAGGGGAAAGCCAGGCTGGTCTAACTGGTTGTATGCACCAGTACAGGCATGAGCCAGAATCAGGACAGGCATATTGGACTTTGCCACAGCACCAGCTGGCAAGTACTGGGACTTAGGGCAAGTCCTCTTGAGCTGCACCACAGAACCATCTGAAGAATGCAAGATCCAGGGTAGGGAGTGGGTCCAGCAGGGATGTTGTGGACTTCTCTCTGATATGCTACAATTCCCACGGGGGAGCATGAGAACCAGGACTGGGGGCCTGGCTGGACAGGCAGAAGCACCCACTGGCATGAGTGTTGTCTGGAGGGTGGGATCAGTTGGATTGAGTTAGGCTTCAATCCCAAATGATGCACACGAGAGCTGAATGGGATGTGAGGCAGATCAGATCAATCCACTGTGCATGCTGTCAGGCACGGGAATCAGACCTGTGCGACAAGTACAGTGGGGCCTTTTAGGGGTTCGCTGCGACTGAGCTGCAGATTCTTCTGTGGCATGTGAGGGCCAAGCATGTGCTGGGCAGGGTTGGTCTGGGTTGCAGCACCCACTGGTTTTCTAAGGATAGAGGGCAGAACAAATAGATCAATTACCCCAGTGAAGCTTGAAAGCAAATTTCTGAGTGAATGGAGACTCAGAGGTGCACTATGTCAGCCAATCAACCTTGGAACGATTTCCTCATCCTCAGAGTGGTGATACCAGCAGCATCTCAGAATTATCTAAACCACCTGACCAGAACCCTCAGAAAATACTCAACTATGGGAAACCTAGGATGACATCGGGTGGCTGATCCCCAATCCTGATAATGAGATGGCCTAGGCGTGGTTTCTCCTCTTTGCCCTTTACAGGAAAAAGAAAAGGAAAATGTGTAGACACTAGCCTCACCTACTGTTCCCTAATCTTCGACCCTTCCTGCCCTGATCACCTATGAAAACGTCATCAGAAATAAAATTAAGAACAAAAATAAATAAATAAGTAAATTAATAAAAGAAGTTTTCTCTTCTTCTTTTCAGATATTTTGAGAGGGAAAATAATTTCATGTATTCAAATTTTAGAAGCTTCTTGAATCCCCTGGTATGTGGTCCCATTTGCTATCTTTAAAACTAGAGACAGGGCCCGGCATGGTATCATAGTGGTTAAAGTCCTCGTCTTGCATGCGCCTGGATCCTATATGAGCGCTGATTCTAATCCTGGCAGCCCCACTTCCCATCCAGCTCCCTGGCTGTGGCCTGGGAAAGCAGTTGAGGACGGCCCAAAGCTTGGGACCTTGCACCCACGTGGGAGACCTGGAGGAGCTGCGGACTTCGGATTGGCTCACCTCTAGCCGTTGTAACCGCTTGGCGAATGAACCTTCAGATGGAAAATCTTCCTCTGTCTCTCCTCCTCTCTGTATATCCACCTTTCAAATAAAAATAAATAAATCTTAAAAAAAAACCACAGAAAAAGCAGGTAACAAACATTACACATTGAATTGCTCTAAGGAGACATCTGCCTTTCTTTTCTGTGAAGGATCTTGTTTTTATTGGACTCACCCAGGTAACACAAGGCAATCTGTGGGCCCTAATATCTATAAATTACACTTACAAGATGCTCATAAAGTAGCAAAGAGGAGCATGAAGAACTTTTGGTGGGTCTTCATTGTACCTAACTTGCTTATGTAACTCTAATGAAATGCAAATGAGAAAATATGTTACATGCTATTTGTCATCATTTAGAAAAGTTGAGCATGTATTTATTCTAAGCTATTTCACCTTTGGTATGTACAATATATAAGTATATTATGAAATATCTTACAGTGGAATACTATCCAGCAGTGAATAAGTCCTACTGCACATTTCCCTGTTGGAATCTGGAGTAATTTCAGCAGGACGAGAAGGACAGGAGAGAACATCAAACTGTCTATTTTTAAGGCATGCATCTATACATCCCTTATTACATAAACATGATTTTGAATAGTTACATGTCACTGTAACACGAGAGAATTACAATGAATGATAAGACAAAAAATATGACTGATGGTTCAAAGATTGCCTAATGTGAATGATGAAGGCTTTGTTGAGGAGTTGATCTAAAGAATAATGGCATGGATAAATGAAGAAAGAAGTTCGGGACATTCCAAATTCATTTTTGCTTTGTAACACTGGCTGGCATAGATTCCCTAGTCTTTGGATTTCTTGTTGAAACTAACTCATGGTAATACTAGCAGAAGAGCAGAATAAAGCATGAGAGTTAGGGTATCTGTATTTTTCTGGTGGCGTTTCTTAGGCTGGTTTTGTCTAACAATGGAAAATCAAAGTACTATATCAGCTGTCTCTCATTGTGTAGCCATATCTCTCCAGTTGCCCTTCAGGTCTGGAGAGGTAAGTCCCCTTGCTGTCCCTGTACCTAGAGTAAAACACCATTCCTTTTTGCTTCTCCTAAGCCCTATCAACAATTTTGCAGTCTCTAGGGTTTTTTTTGCATTAAATATGTAAATGACAGCATTATTAGAAGAGGTAGGGAGCAGTGGAAACAAAGCAGGTAGAAAACTGGTGGAGGAATCGAGAGAAACTGAGCGGTTATTTTAAGATTTACTCATTATTTTTATTTGAAAGTTAGATAGCTATACACAGAAGAGGAGAAACAGAGAGGAAGACTAAATCAATGAAAAGCCCATTGCTAAAATGACAGGACCCAATTACCACCCATTCATATTAACCCTGAATGTAAATGGCTTAAACTCAGCCATTCCTTTTGTTGAGTTTGTTTTGTGGTTTTTCATTTAAGGGGATGTACAGTAACTGTATAATGGAAACTATCATATCTAGCAGCATGTTATTTAACTTCACGACATTGTAAAGTTCTATTTTTCTTTCTGTTGCTGATTTTGTATTGTGGCTTTTCATTTAAGGGGATGTATAGCAACCGTGTAATGGAGACTAACATATCCAGATGTGAAGATACAATGCAGTATGCATCTCTACTTCCAGACAATGAAGGTCTCCCAATGAAACTGTTTACTATATCTTGACAATAGGATGTTGGACTTTCTGCCATATCCATGCCTGCAATGATGGACATAAGAGTGTGTGTGAAGAACTATAATACAGTAATGATATAGGGGAACTCAGTGAGGGGGGAAATGGGGAGGGGATAATGGATATCCCAGGGCCTATGAAATTCTATCACAAAATGATAATATTAAAAAGAAGTAAAAAAATTTTAAAAATCCTACAACATCCAACACATATATTGTCTTGGCATATTTCACTTTTTAAAGTTCTCTTCCATGTGGCATGCACTCAGCGGTGTCAGAACTATAGACTTCTATTTACAGTAACTGACTGCCAAAAGATTCTGAACAGCTTTCCTTTTTGCACTCATGCCTGTCTGAGTTTTCCAGTTTCGTGGGAGTGGGCTTATTCCACAATCTTCCTGCATATTTTTACCTTCTATTCTTCTGCTGCTTGACAAGATTTTCTATCGGTTGGCACCTATCCTGGGTACTCCACACGACACAATGTCCCTGTAACTGACATCTATCAATGAAGTTTTTCCCTACTTTTGCTTTTCTACTATTTTTACTATTGATCTAGAGGAGAAGCTTTTGTTTCTGAACTCAGAAACTGCCCAAAATGGAATGTGAATGTACAATATCATTAACTAACTTTTTGCTGAATGCAGTACTTGTTGTATTTCAATCATGTCATTATGGAAAGATAATAATCATTACTTTATATTGAGTGCTACCAGGAAGACTCCAGATTTTAAAATATAGCTTTTTGTTTTAAGGACAGCCTCTAATTTTTTTCATAGTTAAAAATCTCCATCCTGTTTCATCTTTGTGATAAGATAAAAGGATCAGTAATATGTGATATTCATCTGATGAAGCAATATCTGTAGTTCTTTCTTGAAACTGATATTCATGGTTTTACTCAGTATTCCTTTGAAAGTGTGAATTCTTCGGGGATATTACTTGTCTTTCCCAGTTTTAATGCTGTAAACTCTCTGGCCCATGAAACACCTTAATCCCTAGTGAAGCAGAATGGTTAGTCACGTATAGCTCATTATTTTTTTGAATCATTAGGAGACACAATGGTCCCTTGCAAAGACATCCATCACACTTGGAGATAACTGGAATGCTTTGAAAGTAACTGGGAAGGAAATGATCTGTCTCCAAATTATGGGTGTATGGTTCATTCACTGATAAAGTAATGGAAAAACAACATATTTTTAGTCGCACTGTATCTTTTGCAAAATGTGAGATTTTCAGTCTCAATTTGCTTGCTGATTATGCACAATAGGAAAATACTTACCTCTGTCTATAAGTTTCTGTTCTAAAAAAAACAATGTGTAAAAAATGAATGTCTTAAACATCACTAATACTTAATAGCAAAAATAAATATTAGGCACTGATTCAAAGTTACTTTTCTTATTTTCTACCAAATGTCAATAATACCCTATTTTGATAAATTTATTAGAAATGAAACATTTTCTCCGACAGTAAGTACATTTTGAACCTGATACCTAAAGATAATTAGAGTATATGACTTATGTATCTCAATATTTTATAATTTTTGGAAGAATAAACAAAAGCCAGAAAACAAAAGTACATATTACAAAGCTGTATTCTTGGAGTTTTTATATAAAGGACATGAATGTGCTTAGGAAGTAAAAGAAAAACACATCACAATCCTGGCTACCTATTTTAGCGGTGGCAAATTTATTCTAATGTTCTCACTCATCAGGTTTTACGCATATATGTTTGTCATCCTGTATTTTTCCTTACTTTGTTCAAATGTTTCTTTGTATTTGTTATATTTTTAATTTAACTCTATTAAAATATCTTGTTCTCATGTTTTCCTCTAAATCATAGGAAAATTTCCCTTCATAGAAGATCTTTTGGGAGCTATTTTACTATCTTATGCTTCCTCCTCAAGACTGTATTATTAAAGTTAGACATTGTTTGAAGAGTAAAAATTACAAAATCTAGGGAGACAACCATGTTTCCTTTTTTCTTCCAACCAAATATAAGCCCCAAATTGTCAATTTTGGCAGAGGAAGGGATAGGTCTTAACTTGCTCTCTGCTTCTGATCTCCTTCATCCTAATTCAAAGAAGCCAGAGGCTTTCTCTTGCCTTTAAAAAGATAGTGAAGATTTAGCTATGAAAAGTTATGAAATACATGCCAGAAGAATTTTTCATGAACCCTCTGGTTGTTTTGTCTTTGTTGTTCAAATAATAGCTTTTTGAATCAGAAGAACAGAGATGTCTGTCTTTGAGCTTAGTAAACACTGAAATGATATGGATGGAATAAATTCTAGATTCTTGGTTTGTGCACTAAATTTTCAGTGATCTTTGTGAACATGCACCTAATTACCAACTTGACTCAGAAAATGTCAGACATTCAATGACAAAGTGAGTGATTATGAGGGCTGAATTTTCTCTGAGGCTACTGCATTTTTACAAAGAAAAAATAAAAAGAAGAAGAAGAAGAAGCAAAACAAAAGAAATCTGTTTTGTCTTTAGCACAGCATAGTGGCCCAAGCCTATTGAAGTTGGTATTTGTAATTTGCTTCCAAAATTTCTTTCTCCTCCTCACAAATCAACTTATTACTTGACAAATAAACACACAATGTATAAAGTCAACTTTCAGATTGACATAATTGAAGAGAAGGCATGAGCTTATTGGCAAAAGACCACATTTTGCCTACACAACAGCACAGTCGCAGAAAACTGTTTACAGTGTTTGGTATGTGACCCATTACATTTGCTATATTGTGAGGGGACAAAGATATGGCCAACTTGGAACAAAAAAGGTGCAGAAATCCAAAATCTCAGGCATCTTTTTTCCCACCTGTGTTTGATTTCTTTCACACCATCTTGACAAAATTAAGAGTTGATTTGCTCTGATATAAGTCATTTCAGGAGTGAGTGTTAGCCCCAGTTGTTAGGATGCCTTTGCTCCACATCGTAGTAACTGAGTTCATTCTTTGGCATTGACTTCTGACTGCACCTTCCCATTAAGGCAAACCCTGGGCATCAGCAGAGATGATCCAAATGTTTGGGTTCTTGCTATGTATGTGAGAAACATGCTTAGCATTCCGGTCTCCTGGCTTCTGCTTCCTGCCTGCCAGTGTACTGGGACGGTGTGGATATTTGAGGACTAAAATAATAAGTGGGAACTTTCTAAATGTTGCTCTGCCACTCAGATTAAAAATAATTATTTCAATATATAATGATATTGTGTTATTTTACCAAAAGTCTATTAAGATTTGTATTTGCTGTAATACTTCACCATGCTATTCATATGCACAATTGAAATAAGCAATGCATGACATCAGAGTAATAGTTCACATAGTGATACACATTGTTTTAAGCATCTCTGTTGCAAGGTAGGTTGCTGTGCTGTGTAGCTTTGGAGGGTTTCTCTTTGAAGGTGAAGAAAAAATTAATGTTGGCTGAAAGTAAAAATGCTTTCTATAACAGGAGATATTCTGAGACAGAATATCGCCTTCAAAGTCACACATTTTCCCTTTCCTCAAATTTAATAGGCTAAGACAAAATCAGTAGCTGTGAGTACATCTGGTTTGTCTTACGGGTGTCTGGGAGCCACTGCTGCTGTCTGCCAAGGTGCACATTAGCAGGTAGCTGGACTTGGGAATGGAGCATTCTCAAATAGAATACTGGCATCCCAAGAAGCATCCCACCCCTTGCCCCATGTCTGCTGCAGTCATAAATTTCCTATCAAATGTTTGAGAAAACACTAAGATATTTGCCAGGAATGCCACTAAGGGAACTTCTCTATTGCCCTAGGATCAGGTAAGTGTTCGTTTTTGTACACAATTAAGTTCTTATGCACAGTTCATTCCCGAAGTCAAATCCTCTTTTCACATTAAGTTTTCCACCATAAACCAAAATGCCAGACGCAGCACGATTTCTAGGAGGTTCCTTTATTCCAACAAAATAGGAACAGGAAGGTGGGAGAACAAAGGAAAAGAAGAAAAGGCAGACATGGTGGCTCATTTTATACACCTCAGGAGAGCCTGGAAGGTAGGGTGGGGACATGGGTAATTGGTTGGGAGGAGCTGTCCCAGGGGATTAGTGCCCCAGGGGATTAGTGCCCCAGGGGATTAGTGAGTGTCCCAGGGGATTAGTGCCCCAGGGGATTAGTGAGTGTCCCAGGGGATTAGTGCCCCAGGGGATTAGTGCCCCAGGGGATTAGTGAGTGAGATTCACAGTGCCCCAGGGGATTAGTGAGTGAGATTCACAGAGCCTCCAGTGATTAGTAGGTGGGCAGGGAATAGGGGGCGAGGCCATGAGCTTTTGGTGTGTGGGGATCTCAGGTAAGATGCCATAAGGTTACATCCTATTGCTGGACAACCAGAACTGCTAGTACAGAATCCAAAATGGCAGAGGTCTCTAGGGCTGATGTTCAAGTCAGCGTGTCCCCAAAGATGCCTTCCAAATCTCCTACACCAGCATTCCCAATAAAGATTCCATAACAGATATTATTTTATCATTGTTCTATGGAACATACAATCAACTTGCTACCAGTATAACTTTGAATTTAAAAATGACTTTGGATGCTTTTGTGGGAAGATATGAGGATGTTAGCCTCTTTTAATTGTAATGAACGCTTTGTTTTTTTTTTTTTTTGAACATTGTCTTTTCCATTGCAATATATATGGAGCTTTTAAATAATTCATGTTCTTTTTCATTACAAAACCAAAAAGTCAATTTACAAAGTTAGTAAAATTTTTATGAAAGCTGGAGACTATAATAACTGATTTTTTTAAACAATGAAGCCAGCAACATTACCTCCTTATGTACCTGTTTTCAATAAAAACCAATTTAAAATTTACATTTTCTGGGAGGTATTATTTCCATGAACAAAACTTTCGTATGCATCACCCTGTGTCAGGGTGGATGCCTGTCACTCAAATCACTGTCATGCCACAAGCTACCCTGATAAAATCAGAAAGGAAAATAGAGTTAGAAAGATTTACAGAATTATGTCTGCATGAGTGGCAGATGTTTGTACTATAACAATGTTATCTGCACTCTATTTTTATTATGGAACAATTGCTTGTAATAACTTTTATGCTCATGATCAATGTGTCATAAATCCCCCTGCAATTCAAAATTGACCTAAAAAATCTGAAGAATTTCCCTTCAATTGTTTTCTCTCGATATATTCAATAATAATAAAAAAAAGCCACTTACTTGAGCATGTATTGAATTGTGCAGGCTGACAATATGTGAAATCTCAGATGTGTGGCCCAAGTCTTCCTGGTTCATGAAGGATCTGACATTATGCCCGAGATGGTTATCCATCATCAGCTACGCAGTACTTTGTGCTGTAAGTGGACAGTGTGATTAATAACATCAATTCCAGCATGCTGGGAAAGCTATGATCTTTATTGACTAAGTGAGCTGGGGACTCTCCCTTTTCATGTCATTTGTCCCCAATTTGTGCTTCTTTCAGTTATTGATACAGTCTATTACTGTTCTTGTGATATCTTCCACACTGTATGAACTCAACCACAAATGTTAGGCGAGGAAAGGAACATTCATTTATGCTGACAAAAAAAATCATAGTGTGCTATTATGGTCTTTTATTTTATTAGTCAAAAAGTGAATAAAGCTGTTAATTTATGTTTGAAAGTAATTCCATTTACATATATAGGCAGTTTTTTTAGCATTATACTTAAGCCTCCACCTGTTACGTTGGCAATAGGTTAATCTTTTATCCATCTGAACATCATAGGGATGATATAATAGTAATCCCATTTCAGCTATCAGAAAACAAGAAAAAAAGGTAATATTTAGAAAAAATGACATTCTTCAACTGTTACTTAATTTTTTTTAAAGTATATCATCTTCAAACAAGGTGTACATACCTTCCCACATATCACACTACTATAAACACATATGATTTAAAAGTCTTTCTCTGTTTAGTCTGAAACAGCTGTTAATCAGCACAAATAGCCTAATCAGTAAGTACATGGGTAGATGTTGTTGCGGGGGAATAAGAGGGCAACCTCTTGTCTCACAGGAAAGAAGAACTTTCATGTTGACAATAGCAACATGTGAAGGTGTGAGGAGTCAGACTGGACAGTAGGGTCTCTAGTCCCTGGTGAAACTACCCTGTAAAATGTAAAATTGTGCTTCTCCCCATTTCTTACCTTTCCTTGAGGGAGAACACAGAGACAGAATCAACATACCAATTCCCATCTCTGAAGCGTTTCCAACTTCCATCAGAATGGGAGGAGAAAGTCACCAGCTCCACCTTTATGATATCTATTCTGTCCTGAGCAAAATGCCAGACATTGTTGAGTGAGTATTCCCTGTCCTTCTGGTGACGCCTGTGAACACGTTCTGTGAGACAGTGCATAAATGACACCATTTCCACCATTTCCTTCAGTCGTTCCTCCCTATCCCTATGGCAAGAGCTCTCTCTCTCTCTCTTTTCTTAAATTTCCTCAGGTCTTACCTCCCTTGGTGTCCCCTCTTGTCACCACGGCAGGAGCCATTTTTCTCCCTTTCCCAAAAATTAGAAATTTGCAAACTAGAGTTGTCCTCATGAAAATTCTTTTCCTTGAGACCAGAAACAAGGTTGATGCTGTGTTTCGCATCAAATTCCCCACAACCAAGGGGGATTTATTTAAGAGAAAGGTTTCCTGTCACAAGTGGAGGTTCCAAGAAAATGGTGAAAGTGTTGTTTTTTAAGCACAATTTTGGTGAGCAAAACAATGGCTGACAATCAACAAGAAGGCAAGGACAAAGCCCAACAAAAGGCCATAATTGTAAGCCTGTCTAGCTTGTTCTTGATAAAATAGAACCATCCAAAGGTTCTGATTGGCAGCCCCCTCCTTCCACTCTTTTTTTTAAGATTTATTTATTTTTATTACAAAGTCAGATATACAGAGAGGAGGAGAGACAGAGATGAAGATCTTCCGTCCGATGGTTCACTGCCCAAGTGACCACAACAGCCGGTGCTGCGCCGATCTGAAGCCAGGAACCAGGAACCTCTTCCTCCAGGTGTCCCACATGGGTGCAGGGTCCCAAAGCCTTGGGCCATCCTCCACTGCTTTCCCAGGCCACAAGCAGGGAGCTGGATGGGAAGTGGGGCTGCCGGGATTAGAACTGGTGTCCATATGGGATCCTGGTGCGTTCAAGGAGAGGGCTTTAGCTGCTAGGCCACGCCTCTGGGCCGCCTCCTTTCACTCTTAAGATAGACTGAAAAACCAGACACACTTTCCTTGCTTTTGTCATGGTGAAAACTCAAAGAAATGGGAAATGATTTATTGATTTTATCAAAGGACTCTGAGAAAAAACCTTTTATTCTCTCAAGGGAACTGACTTTCTGACTTACGTAGAATTTTAGGAGATGAAATTTAAACTCTGTTAGGGGCTCCACTTAACACTGGGAGGGGTCAGATGGGATAGTAGGCAATTAGGGTCTCTGGTCCTTGGCAAAGTTGCCTTTTAAAAAGTGTAAGTGTGCTCCTCCCCATTTCTTACCCTTCCAGGAGCACCTGTCCACATCAATTCCATCATAACAAAAGCAAGAAGACATAGGCCCCACTAATCCCATCTTTGGGTACCACCAAAGAGATGGTGCCTGAGTTCTCAGCTTATCATCAGAACAGGAGGAAGAAGCTACCAGTCCCCCCCTTTAGATGTCCTTTAGCTCTGTACAAAGTGCTAGATTTATGCTGCCCATTGCAAATCAGTTGTTTTGTTTTGTTTTTCTCTTTCTTTCTTTCATTCTGGTGACTCATGTAAACAACCTCCTCCATTCTTTCCTCCCTTGGAGCCCTCTCCTGTCACTATGGCAGGACATCTCTCTCTTTTTCTCTTAAATTTTCTGGAAGCTTTCCTCCTTTGGGGCCCCTGCTGTCATTATGGCAGGAATCCTTTTTCTCCCTTTTCTAAAATCAAAATTTGTAGACTAGAGTTATCTGTATGAAAATTCTTCTTTCCTGTGAGACAAAAAAAGAGCTTGTTGCTGTATTTTGCATCAAATTCCCCACAAAAAATCTCAAATTGCCACTCTTTATGGTAAAACAAGGAGCTGGGGAGTATGTGACCTTGAGAGGGTAAAATGGAGGAAAAGCAACATAATATATTTAATAAATACTTATCTATATAGTATCAATGACTAAATTAAGCATTTAGTGATTCAATTTATCATCTTTCAGAAGAGTTCTTCAAAAATCAAATATATTAAATCATTATTCTTTCTAGAGCAATTGCTGTCTCATAAAAAGAGGTTTTCAATTGTTATTAAATATCATTATTAATTATCCTAGTGAATGTGTCACTAGTACAGGAAATTGGTCAGATGTATCATTATCAAATATTGGGCCTCTAAATGTAGAACCGGACGAGTTAACAAGAGGAAGAGAAATGGAATGGAATTTCAGACTGTGGTCAGAGCAGTACTTAGACTACTTAGCTAATGAGACCAAGTATGAACTGCTAATGAGATCAAAGAAAACAGTGATATTCAGTGAATATAGTGAAGGACGTATAGCAAAAACAAAGGCCTATATTCATCGGTTACTAATGTGAACTCAAGATTGTTGGTCTTTTCTCCATAACTAAGCTCTCTTCAGGATAAATTTGCTACAGCAAGCAGAAACTCGAGCTGCAGCAAGACACCTAGGAGGTCCTCTATTCCAGCATGGTAGGGGTTGGTGTACTGGAGCGGAGGCTGACTGGGGGGATGCGGGATGAGAGGAAGGGGTGAGGGAACATGTGGGGGCCAGTTTATGCCCTCAGGGTGGATCTTGAAGCGTTCTTGGGGCCCAGGAAGGATTGGTCGATGGGGGCTGTGAGTGGGCCCCAATGAATTGGTAATTAAAATTGTTCCAGCTACAAGGGATTGGAAAGTGGGCAGGGATTAGGAAAAAGAATCGCGAGGGATTGGTGCATGGGGTTGTCAGGTACGGCATCATGAGGTTACAGCGGATTGGTGGGCAATCAAAATGGCACCAAGTTTGTGAGCCATAGGAAGGGGAAGCAGGTATCCAACGTGGAGATGGGTTCAAAATGGTGGAGTATCATCAATTTCTGGGGCTACATTCAAGTGATTCTCAGAGAGATGCCAATATACAATTAGGTATCCTTCTTCAAAGATTCATAGTGTGATTAAGTGAAATAAAGAAGAGGGACAATGAATAGAGACAACAAAATCCTGGCATTTTTCCACTATACGGAGGGTGAGCAATGTGATTATTGATTAAAAGAGAACATGAGAGTGTAAAAACTTGATTTTTTAAGGTAGATTTTTTTAAGGTGTGTTGATTCACTAATATAAATTCTGCAATAGATCCAAAGACTGATGATGAAATAAAGCAGCAATTTAGATGTAGAAGCAAAATCCCTGTAAATGTGAAATGACTGTGGTTTTAATAGTCTGATGTATTACTTAATACTGTGTTCATTTTCTCATCAGACCCCAAATAAATTTCATTGGAAGTGCATTTTATTTTTGGAATGGTTAGCCCGCTAGAATAGTGCTAGATGACAGACATGTAAAAGACACTAATGATACATAATACACATGTGTTCAGAAAAAATGAACAAATAAAATCATAAAACAATGAAGTAGCATTGTTTGCCTTAAAAACACAAGAAATTCTTTCACTGAAAAAAGGAGAGAAAGAAGGTCTACTGGAAAAGATAGATTACTTCTACTCAACATATGAAATAAACTATATAAAAATTAATTTCAGGGGGAAAATGTAAAATTTAGGGAAATTTACAGACAGCAATACAATTTCTAAGAGATAAAAAACAGAAAATTGTATCTCTTAAATGATTTGAGATTTGATTTAGGGTTTCGAACATCTAATATGAACTCTAGAAAGAGAAAGACATGGGAGAAAATAAGTAAGTGAATTAAGAATGTGAAACATTGCTACTAATTTTTTATTATCAAAGGAATTAAAGAAAAATCTTCAAGCTTGCAGTAAAACGATAACTCTGCTTATACAGTTTATATACCAAGTCATGAGATTGTCATCATAGATATTTAAGCTAGAAGACAAAATGAACTGCTTTAGGGAATTCTAAGTTGAAATTAGAATTCTCTGTCAAAAATCATCAATTGCATGAATTGTGAATATGCAGTTTATTTCTTATCAGCAAGACTGTATTTTCAAAGAGAAATTCCACTAAGGACAATAGCCATAACTACATAGTAGCCCTTCTGACTCCTTGTAACAGGATGAACTATAGCAGTAATTGCCAACCAAGCTCAGCAATTGTTAGCAACACTTACCAATAATACAGGAAAGTAAAAATAATAAGCCCTATGGATTAGCAGTGCACTATTTATATATATTTAAAATAGTATAAATATTGCAGAACTGTGTAATCTAAATCTTAAATTAAATCAACAGAAGGTGGTGAGAGGGAGACCCAGGATGGGAGTATGAGGAAAGGAGGAATTAATCTTCATCTACCACAGTACCATAGAATTTTGTCTTTTTGGTGTAGACCAAGAGGCTGATAGAATGGAGCCAGAATGACTTTCTTACATGGAACTTAAACATATTTTTTTCCATAAACCTATCCTTAGTATGAAGCCACATATTTATTTCAGCCCATGCATAGATGGATGTGGCTTACTGTGTGTTGATGGAAAGTGGAGATGACTGCTTTATATTTTCCAAATAGAAATACTTGAACTTATTTAAAATGTATACTCTATTAGTAATGTAGAACATAAAATCTGTAAACATAAAATCATATCAAAGTTTACGTCTAGAAAACATGTGTGAGCACACACGTGGGAACACGTAAGACACACTTCATGTTCAGTTGCACCCCAGGCAAGATTTAATTGCTGATGTTTAAATCCAGGGATCCGACAAGTTAATTATCAGTTGGCAGCTGTGAATGCGTAGAGAATTACAGGTAATTTTGATGGTTATTTTAAGTTTCAGATGCTTATATCTTCTGTATTTATAGTAAAAAGGGGGAGTAGTGATTAAATGTAGTGACTTTTTAAAATTGAAGTTAAATTCACAGCTCTTAACTAAAATTGGATGAATTTTGATACACACGCTGATGTATTCAGTATATCAATCTTTCTGATATGGAGAATTTTTAACATTGCGGAAAGTTTTCTCAGGTCCTATTCTAGCCAATTCTCATTTTTCCAAAGGCACGCAGTGTTAGAGGGGGAGGAGTGGGCAAGAAAAGAATTTGTACATCCTCTTTTATATCTAATTCTTGCATTCAAACAATGGATGTCAATTCACCCATTGTATTGTACCGGAGACCAGCTCCAGCTGACTCCAGAGGTTGCAAAGGATGTGTGGGTTGGCAGAAGACAAGAAGAAGCAGCAGCAGGAACATGGACCACTATGCCATGATGTTCATAATGGACAACTCAGAAAAAATGCGTTCTTTATTTATACACAAATCATCACAAGCTTTTGCACAACTTCCGATTGTTTCATTTTTACTTCATTATAAAAGAATGATTACAAAATCAATCCTAAAAAACGTTATTATTATTTTACTTCAGAGAAAATATTTTCAGTAAGCTATTACTCAGTCAAACCTGCAGTGACCTGGCTGAAGCCAGGAACTCCACGGTTGGCAGCACATGCAGTTACATAGTGACAAGTGGTTTACTTCTATCCAAAAACAATTTTCACTAAACGTAAACTAATATTACTTAAAATATTTACAGTACAGAATTAAAAGAAAAAAAATGAAAGGAATTTATAAAAGCATATGTCATAGATTCTTCGTCAAATATTATAATCAGTCATGAATTAATCACCATCACCTTCACCTAGTGCTGATTCAATTGTTGTTTGCTCTTTTGTTAAAGGGCAGTGAAAGGGATCAAGGTAGCTCTATCCATTCTACAGAGGGCCTTAAAGAGAAACTTCCTTTTATCTTTATAAACTGTTTTTGTCCCCTAAATGTGAGTGCCAATATAAGGTAGAAGTTTTTATAAACTATTTTCTTTCCCCAAATATAATTGCCAATATAAGATAGAAGTTTTAAACATTTTTGATTATTAAGAATATAATTTTAGTTACTTTTGGTTGTGTAACTTATTTTAAAGGGTATGGTTTTGTGGATTTTAGTTTTTCTGTTTTTATGACATTGTGCCATCAATCATCATGGTGGTGTCATCATGTATTTTCTATTTGATTTTTTTTTAAATTTTGATAGACTAAAGATTTATTTTACTTATATTGAAAAGTCAGATTTAGAGAGGAGAGACAAGGAGGAAGATCTTCCATATGTTGGTTCACTCCCCAAGTGGCCTCAGAGCTGAGTTGATCCGAAGCCAGGAGCCAGGAGCTTCTGGGTCTTCCACGTCAGTGCAGGGTCCCGGGGCTTGAAGCCATCCTCTACTGCTTTCCCCGGCCACAGGTGGGGAATACATGGGATGTGGAGCAGCTGGGATATGGTGCCCATATGGATGCTGGCACATGCAAGGCAAGGCTTTTAACCACTAAGCTACCCCTCCAGGCCCTTGATAAGTTCTCCATTGTATTTGCTTGTCACTTTGCATTCTCTTGTGAAATGTATTCTTAAATCAATTGTCTGTATTGTCTATTGATTTATTCATTTTTAGCATTTTCTTTTATGTATAAATCCTGTGCTGGTATATGTAGTACATGAATATTGTATCCTTGTGTTTAGCTTGCTTACTCATTTTTCATAATTGTCTCTTTTGCTGAGCTTAACAAAAAAATGAAACAGAGCCTGGAGTAGTGGCCTAGTGGTTAAAGTCCTTGCCTTGAATACGTTGGGATACCATATGGGCAACAGTTCTAATCCCAGCAGCCCTATGCTTGTGGCCTGGGAAAGCAGTCAAAAATGGCCCAAAGCCTTGTGACCCTACACCCATGTAGGAAACCTGGAAGAAGCTCCTAGCTTCTGGCTTGGGTTCGGCACAGTTCTGGGTGTTGCTGTCAATTGGGGAGTGAATCGTTGAATGGAAGATCCTCCACTCTGTCTCTCCTCCTTTCTGTACATCTGACTTTGCAATAACAATAAATATTTCTTTTTTAAAAAAGCGATGAAACAATTTTATTATTATTTTTATTCATGTTTATTGTTTTGGGCCAATGAATTAAAATTTCCTAAACACCATTTGCTAAGATACTCGCTTTTATTTTCTTACAAAAGAAGCTTTAGTGTTTTGAATTTTTTTTTTTTACTCTTGCGAAGGATTTTTATTTAATAAGGGCTGTGTTAGCAAAGGATCCAACCCAGGAGAACTCAGACCCCCCAGGCAGTTCTGCTTCCGGCAGTCTGGCTCTTGGCAGAGCTGACAGGCAGAGCCTGACAGAGTATAACAGCCATTTCTGTCATTGGCAGCTCTTTGCCAGATTCCTGGCTTTCCACACCACACACTGGTGCTATCAGGGGGTGGACTGGCCTTGCCAGATCTCCTTGAGAGAAAATCACTTTGTAAAGTCACGCTAATGGGTCTCATGATTCCTGGCTCAGTCTCTTTCTCTGGGTCTCTGTTAAAGTGGACCACAGAGGCACGTTCAGGGTGTCAGCCAACGGGATGCTCAGGTCCATTCCTAGATCTTCAATGGATTGAGCTAGTAATCTGTAGAAACAGACGTATTCTTACAGTTTTTATTGTGAGATAAGATAATGCCCTTGAAAAGAAGACTCCTTCATCTTTTATATGTAGATATGCATTATTAAAGAAAATAAGTTAGCCATTACTTAGAAGGTTTGATGATGGAACTGCACATTCTAAGAATCCTTCGGTCTTGGAGAAGAGGAGAAATGAAGGAATGAGTCACCAGAGTGCATACACTCGGGAACACTATTAAGTGAAAATTATCAAATAACTGTTTTAGAAAACATTTGTCCAATGATCTGAAGATTGATATAAATTTCAGACAAGAGCACAGGTTTTCAACTACCTACTTTCATTTCTTAAATTACCTAAGGAACCAAAATAGTATGGTTTTTGCTGTGTAACTATAGAAATTAAGTTATACATTAGAGGGAGCAATCAGAATATAACATGAATAACTTGTTTGATTAGGGAACTTGAGAACAAGTGCACCAGTGAGTTAAAATATTTTCAAAACAGGGCCTGGTGCAGTAGCCTAGTGGCTAAAGTCCTAGTCTTGCATGTGTCAGGATCCCATATAGGCACCAGTGTCCCGGTGGTTCTGCTTCCCATCCAGCTCCCTGCTTTTAGCCTGGGAAAGCAGTCAAGGACAGCCCAAATCATTGGGACCATGCACCTGTGTGGGAGACTTGGAGGAGGATCCTGGTACCTGGCTTCAGATCAGCTCAACTCTGGCCATTGCGGTTACTTGGGGAGTGAATCAGCAGATGGAAGATCTTTCTCTCTGTTTCTCCTCCTCCTCTCTGTATATCGGATTTTCCAATAAATACATCTTTAGAAAATACATATTTTTTTAAACAAAGAGCCTATTAAAGTAACGTGAACCAAAGAGATTTTGGTGTTAACTTGTTATGTGCACACTTTATGCATAAGCCCATTAAAGCAAAACTCTTAATAAATTTTTAGCACTTAGAAAATATACACACATAACAACGTACATTATAGGGCAAAACAATAAAATAGGTTTCAGCAAAAGTTTAAGAATTTTTTTTAAAGATTTACTTATTTTATTGAAAAGGCAGATGTGCAGAGAGGAGGAGAGACAAAGAAGATCTTCCATTTGATGATTCACTCCCCAAGTGGCAGCAATGGCCGATGCTGCGCCGATCTGAAGCCAGGAGCCAGGAACCTCTTTCCAGGTCTCCCACACGGGTTCAGGATCCCAAGGCTTTGGGCTGTTCTTGACTGCTTTCCCAGGCCAAAAGCATGGGAAGTGGGGATGCCAGGATTAGAAACGGTGTCCCTATGGGATCCCGAAGCATTCAAGGCGAGGACCTTAACCATTACACTATTGCGCTGGACCCAAGGTTTAAGATTTTTAAATGCTTTTGAAATTCTAATCAATTGATTAGAATTATTTCCTGTCCCTAGTAAAATGAATCTGCCAAGTTTTTTTTCAGATGATTTACAAATATATAGAGGTTTTTCACACAGATACAGTCAATTAATCTTTGACAAAAAGAAAGACAACAATCCAAGCAAATGGGAAGGTCTGTTCAATAAATGCTGTTGGGACAACTGGTTGATAGCCTGCAGAAACAAAAAGATAGACCCACAGCTCTCACCATACACTAACATCAAATCTAAATGGATAAAAGACCTAAACCTACATCCAGAAACCTTCAAACTTTTGGAAGAAAATGTTGGAAGCACACTGCAACACTTAGGAATAGGCCCTGACTTCCTAAAAAGGACTCCAAAAGCACTAGAAATCAAGACCAAAATAAACAATTGGGACCTCATCAAACTAAGAAGCTTCTGTACAGCTAGGGAAACAATCAACAAAGTAAAAAAAACAACCTACAGAATGGGAGAAGATCTTTGCACACTACATAAGAGATAGAGGGCTGATCTCCAGAATATACAAAGATCTCCAGAGAAACCAAAACACCAGAACAAACAAACTGCTCAAGAAATGGGCACGGGAAATGGGCAGACATTTCACAAAAGAACAAACCCAAATGGCAAACAAGCATATGAAAAAATGCTCAAGTTCCCTGGCAATAAGGGAAATCCAAATGAAGACAACAATGAGGTACCACCTAACTCCAGTAAGGATGGCACACATACATAATACCACCAACACTTGCTGGCGAGGATGTGGGGAAAAGGGAACCCTTCTCCACTGCTGGTGGGACTGCAGACTTGTACAGCCTCTATGGGAATCAGTTTGGCAAATACTCAAACAACTGAAAATCAACATTCCATAAGATCCAACAATAGCACTCCTAGGGATATATCCAAAACATCTCCTACACAAGAAACCAACATGCATGCCTATGTTCATAGCAGCACAATCTACAATCGCAAAAACCTGGAAGCAACCAAAATGCCCATCAATAGAAGACTGGATAAGGAAGCTATGGTTCATCTACTCTATGGAATACTACTCAGCTATTAAAAAAAATGAAATGCAGTTCTTTGTGGCCAAATGGGCCCGACTGGAATCCATCATGCTAAGAGAAATGAACCAATCCCAAAAGGTTAAATACCACATGTTTGCCTTAATCTGAGATGAAAAGATGACAACTTGGAAGATAGTACCTGTATATTCTAATATTATTGCAATCTCTAACAACCTGTATCCAATGCAATAAGATAATGCGATATAATCTATAAACCAACAATTAATGTCAGAATACTTAAGATCTACATCGAAAAACTGTAAAACCTACTATGCCCTCAATATGTTATGTTAATCTGTAATGGGGAGGGAGTGCAGGGAAATCTTTCAGGACCATACAAAGAGTGAGGAAAAAGTACAATATAGCCTATCAAGATCAAATCTGGTAATTCATAGACAACAGACTCAAAGCAGCACTAAACAATAGTAAAACTACTATACCAATGCATGAGGGGGGAATCGGGTGCGATCCTGACAACCTCTTAACAGGAGGTCATGTGCGTGGAGCAGGGGGGCACTGCAGAGTGGAACAGGTGGTAAGGAGGAAGCTTGGATCCCAACCATGAAGACTCCCAGACCTTCACCACAAACTATTAATACGAGCAACAAGGACTATATCCCAACTGCCAAGGAGGCCACAGGGAATCGGATGCCCTCAGAGGCTGAGTACTCTGAGGTCACCCACCCCCAACCGAAGCTTCCGCAGGGGATGGAAGAAGTCCAAACACTACCGTGCAGAAACCAACGTCATCGGAAAGACGATCAGAAGCCCTGAGCGGTCCGCAGAAACAGAAGAACAATAAATGTCCTTCGGGACCAGGGAGGAGAGCTTTCTCTGGTCCGAGCCTGGCTCCACCTCTGGACCCCCACCCTCCCTTGCAATGACCATCGGGATCGCTCTGAAAACCCCTCATAGCAAACAAACAATCATACAAACTTAAAAAACCTAAAATAAATAGACAAACAACAAAAAGTAGAGCTTGGAATCTGACAGGAAAGAGCTGGCGTGGATTGGCTCATGCCTCGCTGGGTGGGACACAAAGATTAGTCACTCCTCAACATGGTGTTGAGGATTTTCCTGCACACCCCACCCCCCAAAAAAATGTTCTGCACCTTAACAGTCGACAAATGTCTTGTTAGAGTTACAAGCCAGTCTAGATTATCCTAAAATCTGCCAAGATCAGCAAAATTATACTTCAACACAACAAATGGCTAAATACTAAAATGAAATAGACATGAGACAGCTGAATGGTACCTTACAGCCATTTTAAGGTGTATAGCAGCCGGTCCTGTATATAAACTAAAATTGGAATGTCAGTGAGCTAATCAGAGGTTGTGGTTAAGAACTTGCTTTTTTTTTTTTTTTTAACATACTGGTTACTCAAAACCATGTCAATTCCATAATGTTGCAAATTGCTGTTGATGTTATATTGGGACTCTTAATTGACTGGGATGATATTCTACCAGCTCTAACTTCGGGCCAGAAATGGTCTCCCCAAGAAACTGTTCAACCCATCTGGACAATAAGTAGCTGGACTCTATGCTTGGTATATGTTTGCAAGGAAAGAATCTTGATTGAATTTGAACTGTAATACTGCATCAAGGTGGAGGAATCCACCAAGGGGGAGGGGCGTGGGGAGGGGTGGGGGGATTCCCAGAGCCTATGAAACTGTCACATAATGCAAAATAATTAATAAAAAAAAGAAAAGCAAAAAGCAAAAAAAAAAAAAGCAAATATATAGAGGTTTTTGTGCTTTGTTTCTAATTTTACTGTAAAAACATTTAAATATAAAATATGTCCACAGGATTAGCTGAAAATTTTCCAGGAATGTCTTTAATAGCTGGAAGACATTTGTAATTTTTGATAATCATTAAAAAAAATAAATGTGATGCAAATTTTTAAAGAAATATATCTTTTTATTAGTAGCTTTGTTGAGCCATAATCCACATACAATTTATCATTTTAAACTATATGTATCTCTGTATTTTAGTTTATTGATGACTTTGAGCCATGAATCATCATGATTTCCTAATTTTAGCCTTTTTTCCCAATCCTTGATACAAATTCTGGCCTCATTTGAAGTCATTACTGCAGCTAAGACCTCTAATACGGTAGCATTTATCTCTACACTTGATTCAGTCTCTTAAAAATCATTTTTTAAAGTTTTAATCAAAAAGTAGTTATAAGGAACAGCAGAGAAAGATACAAAAAGGTTACCATTCCTTCAACATCTGTGGCTAGGCCATGGCAAGTTTAGGAGCCAAGAGCTCTATGTAGAAGTTCCAGAAGAAAACATACATTTTTAAAATATGGGAATGCTATATAATTTAGTATACAGAGGTTTGTAAATGTTCCATGAACTGAATTATAATCCTTACAAATATACCCAGATTTCTTGATTTTTTTCTTTAATTCTAAGCCATATGATATTAGTGTATCTATCCTTGTTTTCTTTGTGTTCATAGCGATTTGATTCATCTTTCATTTTTCCAAATCTTTTGCTTGAATACATATTCTGTTATATAATGCAATTGTGTCTCATGTTTTATTTTCATAAAACTGATTAATCTTAATAATTTTTTACCTTCTTTAAAAGTAAAGTAAAAACACATACAACTTGAAAAAAATTACGACCATTGTGCTGCTTCACTGTATGTCTATGTTGTATAATCAGAAAAGCATATTCACCTCCTCGAAGTCACTGTATCTCTTGAAGTGATGGAGAATGGTGGGCCTCCATCACTTGGTGTGGCTCTACCATGACAGCCAGATGGGCCTTAAAATTTCTTATACTTACAGCAGCTAATTTTATAGTTAATAATTTTGTATGGCCCGTGAATGAAGCCACCACACATAGTAAACAGCCTTCGGCAGTAAAAGTTTCCCCACCCATGCAAATTCAAAATTCTATCTTCTAGTTATTTTTTTCATTTGTGTACAGAGATATGCAATAACTTAGCATTATTTGTGGTTACCTTACTATAAAATACATTACAAAATTTGTTACGCCTATCTAGCTATAATTTAATAAATAATCCATTTTTGAGTGAATTCCATTTTTAAATTTAGAATAATATGAAACAGAAACCATAATGTCTTTTATTGTTAATACTTTCAACATATACCATAGGCATTATCACATGGGTAACTGGGAATAAAATAATTGGAAGTAAGTGACTGAATATTCTTGTGAGTCATCCTGTGAGCAGACTGTGAAAGCTGATGTAAGCTAAATGAGAAAGCCACCCAAACCCCCTTGGCCCCTACTTCTGCATTGCTTCTCTCTCCCATCAGTGAGCTATTAAGACAGCTATGCAAATCATAGACATAGATATTCCTTATTCTGTCTTTCATTAACTCATAGAGACAGTGATTCCAGAGCCAGAAAGCAAGCATAATTGATAACTCACCGAATGTAATTTTCTTATTTGAAATCCAAAAAATTGAAATGATTGTCTCTGTAGACTGAAAATAGTCTTGCTGTCAGGCCTTACATGCAAAGCTATATAAAAGTTGATATTTTGAGCTGTAAACATGGATGTTTCTTTCATGAAGAAATAGACAACAAATTACAAAAGATGAGCATGCTATTGAAATTCTCCTTAGAATTTTTAGACCATAACAGCAATGAATTAAATCTTAAATCAGATTATCACATGACTCTCAAACTGATTTATACACAGCATACTATATATTATTGTCTGACTATAAGATTTTCATGATGAATGATGTTTGGCCAGGGAGTAGAATCCTGTGATTCTGAAATGGTTGACTCACTATGAAATGAGAACAAATCAAAAACCATTTGGAAAAGGAAGTGAAATATCTTATCTGTTCTCTGAGATACAAAGAATCAAACAATATTTATTACACCAGGAAACATCTTTCCTTCTGTCTATAACTGATAATAGTCTGTCAAGGATTTCTTTTCATACTTTCAATAAAGAGGATACTTTCACAGTAGAGATTTCAGAAGATCAGATATTTCTTGGAGTATGCTCTTGGTAAAATAAACTGGCAGTCATACGGAGTGAAGTGTAATCACTGTGAAGAAAATGAACTGTTTCAAAGAGCCGTTTGATGAGTTTTTTGTAGGACACCAAATATTTCACTGAAAGTGAGTTCTCTTAAGGAGTGACTAGTAATTACTCTTATCTCCGTGTTCCCATTGAAATGCCTGGTTCAGAGAAAACAAGCTTGCGTTTCCTTAAATACCGAAGACTTACTTTATTACTATTAATGCTAACATTTGATCATTTGCTATGTGATAACACTATGAAATTTACCTTTATTCCATGCTATTCTGATATTTTGTCTACAAATATAGAATATAGAAATGGCAAGTATTTGTTTCCATTCTTCCTTATTACTTTTAAGTTCTCCTGTGTTTAATATTTCCGTGAAAAATGCTCACAAGAAAATTATGGGAAAACAGGACAACATAAGGATGGCTTCTTGAGTTTTTGTTTGTTTATATAATATCTTTGCATCTGAAGTTGACAAGTGAAAGGTGCCTCAGGCTTTTTTGTTGTTGTTGTTTCTGCAGAGTTTTGTAATGCGTAAAACAGAACTAATGAAACCTTTGCTTCTGTTTTCTGTAACCCAGAATCAGGGCACTGCAGTGAGGGAACTTCTCTACAGCTGTTGGTCAGATTGCAATGACTGCTGAACATTGTTCATGTCAGCAACGTGTTACCACTTCCACTATGTCGTTTTTCATGTTGTGTTCTATGAACTCTTAGTATGAAAATATAAGCAATAGAAAGTATTTCTCTAGTTATAATGTTTAAATAAAAAAAAAATACCTTGACTTGGATGCCTGCTGTGTCGTGTTTTCTCTACATTTTCTTTATATTGCAGCCTATGTGAAAATTAAGTAAGTTCTAAAGTAATTATCATGTCTTCACTGATGTAGGCACGGAGCCATTA
This sequence comes from Ochotona princeps, assembly GCF_030435755.1. Classification (NCBI taxonomy): domain Eukaryota; kingdom Metazoa; phylum Chordata; class Mammalia; order Lagomorpha; family Ochotonidae; genus Ochotona; species Ochotona princeps. The sequence goes on from NC_080833.1 coordinate 65,995,581, forward strand.
ACACTGGCATCTTTGACAGCACAAGCTGGTGATGACGTTCCCAAAGCTATTATCTTGAACTGCCTGAATTTTCTTCTTCTCTTTCTGGGAAAAGGGCATGACACAGAGAGAGTCGGGAAACTTCTTTGATTTTGCTGCTTTTTGGGTCATATCAGCCAAACCATTTCATTTAAAAATGGCAAAAAATAATACTTGTAGACTAGGAAAAAATGCCAAGTTTATTACCAGCATAGTACGTTTTGCTATTGATTTATAAACCCCTCAAAAAGTATAGAATTGCTGACACATTAATAACTGTAACTTGATGAATTCTCTGTTATTCAGGAAAAATACAGAAAAGAGAAGGGACAATGAAAACACCCAAGGAAATGGACATTTTACAGTAAAATTAGACATTCTGTCTTCATAAAAATTTTTATTATCTATACATATTTCATTAAAAATAATTATTGATTTTTGTCTTAAAATGAATATTTAATATTTCATTTTAATGCATAACCTCATAATATTTACACAGGTGGGCTTTGTTCAATGTTTTGTTTACTTTTGCTGGAAAGGCAGATCTACAGAGAGAAGGAGATATAGAAAGAAAGAGCTTCCATCTGCTGATTTACTCCCCAAGTGACTGGAGCAGCAGGAGCCAAGCTGATCTGAAGACAGGAGCCAAAAGTCTTCTCCGGGTCTCCCATATGGATACAGGGTCCCCAGTCTTTGGATAGTTCTTCAATGTTTCCCAGGCCACAACAGGGAGCTGGAAGCGAAATCAAGTAGCCATAGTGTGAGCTGGCACCCATATGGGATCCTGGCACATGCAAGGTGAATATTTAGCCACTAGGCTATTGCATCAGTCCCAGGTGTTAGTTCTGATGCCATAAAATAATTTTTTTTCTTTTGAAGATTGCTATGTGTAAAGTTAACCATTGGAAAAGTCAAGAGATAAACAACAGAATGGAAGAAGTATTGGCAAATTATGCAACTGACAAAGGATTAAAATCCAGGATCTATAAAAAGCTCATGAAGCTCAATGACAACAAAACAAATAATCAGTTACAAAATAGCAAAGGACACGAGCAAGCAATTTTCAAAGGATGCCATTCAAGTGGAAAATATACAAATATAAACAATGCTCAGGATCTGTATTCATTGGAGAAGTATAAATAAAATCCACAATGAGGTTTCACCTCAACATTTGGAATGGCTATCATACACAAATGAAAATATAAACAAAACAACAGTAAATGCTGGAGAAGATGTTGGGGAAAAGTTGTCCTAATGCACTGTTGATGGGAATGTAAAGGAGTACAGTTAATCTGCACAACATCTTGAAAATTCTTCAGAGATTTCAAAATAGATCTACCATGTGACCCAGCCATGACACTTGTGGGAATTTACTGAAATGAAAGGAAATCAGCACACAAGAACATTGTATCCTCATGTTTATTGCAGCTCAGTTCACAACAACTAAGACATGAAATCAGCTCAGAGACTTATCAATGAATGATTGCATAAAGGAAATGTGGGATAAATACACTATAGTACAGCACTCACCCATGAATAAAGTATGAAATAGTGAAATCCTATCTTATGAAACAAAATGAATCCAACTGGAACCCATTATGCTTAGTGAGAATACCCAGTTCCCAAAAGACAAATGTCATATGTTTTGCCTCGTCTGTGGTAACTAATAGAATACAAAAGATATAATCTATATGAACGAGATTGACACTTTGAGATTTCAGAATTCTTTATAGCCTGTGTCATTCTCTTGAGACATTGATTTTTTTCCTACTTTATTTGTTGAAATCTTTACACAGTAGAGTATTCAGCCTGTGATTGTAAAGTGAAATGAAAATTCCAATCTAAAATTAAGGAAAAGAAAAAAGCAGAAGGGGAGCATGGACTAGAGAGAGTATAGAGCGAGAAATATTGCTATGCCCCTAAACTGCAAAACAAACAATATTTGTTGACCTTATGTAAATAAGTTTAAAAAGATTTTAGAACGCTATGCAAGCTTTAGAAAAAGAACAATTTTTCAAAAACAATGAATAAACTGAGTAAGCTAAAGTTAAATAAAATACAAACATACAGATAATAAAATAGACACAGATAAAATAGGAGAAAAATGCAAAGCTTTTCCAGTTGCTGACATAAAGCACACAAAGGCATTTGCTAAATCATCATATGTACATCTACAAAGCAGATTTTTTTTAGGATCATTCTAAGAATTTTGAATTTCCTCAGCCACTTTAAGTTTGAAGACAGTATATCACTGGGGATTTCAATGAAGATACAATTTTTTGTTAACAATGTATTTCCTAATCTTCTCCACTGTTCTGGATTGAAAGAATGTCTTTGCCTTTTTCATCCAACCTATTGGCGGTAAACTTCTACAGCATCCCAAAGAGAACTTTCCTTGATGCTCTAAAATTAAGAGACATGGCCAGTTCTTGTATAACACCAACCTTAAACATTTATGACAGAAATGGACTATGTTGCTTGCCAAATTGATGAGGTTCTATTCTGACAGCAAGGACCTGCAAATCAGTGAGTAGTTGTTCACAAAATGAGATGCTCCAGTAGTGGGAAGCAGATTTAAACCGAATAACTATTGTCATCATCTGCTGAAATAAAGGGAATCCCTAGCGAGAAGAGTCAATAGTTTCTTGCTCTGAATTTGTAAAAGCTGGTCTATTCAAATAGGGTTTTACTTTTTTTCTTTTTTGAGATGTCTTTTTGTAGGTTAATTCTTGGCAATTTCAATTAGCGAAAATGTAAATGATCAGTTTGGAGAACAGTCCGTGAACTTGAGGTCTTTGGGGGCTTTGTCATCAGAAAAGTCTAAATACAAGTCCGGTTCTACCAATGATTAGAATAAGTAATCTCTGACAAATTAATTAACCTCTTGAAACTACAGCTTTATCATCCATTTCATAAAGGGATAATAATGGTACCTAACTCCCAGAGTTAGAGTGAGGATTAAGTGTGATAATGAATGTAAAATATTTAATCCAGTGTCATGTAAGTAGTACATGCTCAGTAAATCTTAATTACATTATTATCTTTATAGTCCTTGTCATGCAGAGGGAAACACTGGGACAAGCAGCATGGCTGTGTGAAGGCAGGGCCAATGGTGCGCACAATCCTACATCAATGAGATAGAGATGGACTCATCACACTCAACGCAGCCTTGGACCCAACACTATTAAAAAAAAAAAAGTAGTAACATGCACATTAGTTAAAATTGCCAACTTTCCTAAACATTTTCTTGTAGGAAAAACCAACAATGAAAAGTAGACCTCTACTATTTCTTGGATTGTCAGCAATAAGTGGAAATTCCACAAAAATACCTCTGTCTCCACTGGAAGTATTTTGATAAACAACATCCCTTATTTATTTTCAGGACAATTCGTAACTTACTTGAAAATGACACAAGGGCTCTCCTGCTTTTTTCTCTATTATCTGACTCAGAAGCACAGAAAGTTCATTACCTCTTCACTTGAACTCTATTCCAGCCAATGCCAGAAATGGGGTCACCAGCAGGAAGCTCAAAAATGTTGATTGTGATTAAATAAACTAACTTTACTTTTAGGCATATGTGTGGTATTTATATAGGAAGCAACACTTTTCATCATGTGAGAACTTAGACTAAAGCTTAAGTTTCAAAAATAAATTGCCCTGGAGAAGATGGAATCCCCAGAGGAACTGCATCAAAGAACTGAAAAATCTGATATGCTTTTAACATCTTTTTTGTTCTAAAACAGATTGGGAGGGCAGAGAAATTTTCCACCTTCTTAGAATATGTGAGGAAGATTTTAAGTATAATCTATAAGACTGTAACAGGTGACTTAGAGATAACAGATTTTTAACTGCATTAGACATCAGCAAAAACTATAGAGACTTGCAGCAGGATCCAAGAGCAACCCTGACAGACTCTTAAGAGGAGGTAATATGCACAGAGCAGAAGGGGAGCCCAGAGCAGAGCAGGAGGAAAAGAGGAGGACTGCATCCTAGACCCAGAGAGCCTCCTGGAGGCCACCCAAATGCTTTTGTCACAGAAGCATTGGACACTTTGTCAAGGATTGTCAGTATGTGCACCGAGGACCATACCCTGAATACAAGGAGATCACACGGAATTTTAATGCCCTCATAGGCTGAGGACTCTGAGGTCGGCCATTTCCTATAGAATTTCCCACACGGGATTGAAGCAGCCCAGAACCTTCCTCATAGGGCCTGGTGACATCAGAACAACAGCCAGGAGCCCCGAGTGGTCCTCAGAGATATAAGAATTGTAAATTTCCTTCTGGACTCTGGAGAGGAGCTTTCTCTGGTGCTTACTTTGTTCCATTTTGGCTCTCCATCCTCTCTTGCACTGGCCATCAGGGCCACTCAGCAGCCCCCAAATTAGCTCAGATAGACAGCGAGAGACTAATACAGAAAGTTTTGAATAGACAGGAAGAAGTCGGCTTGCCTACAATTGCTCAGTCTGTACCTGACTGGCCAGGCTCCTGATTTGACTTTTCCTAGACCTCACGAGGTAGGATGTAGAGTTCACTTATTTTTCACTTGCTAAATTATTGGGGATTTCTCTGCTCACCTGACTAAGACTGTTCTACTCTTCAATTGTTAATATATGTCTTGTTAGAGTTACATCACTGTTTTGATTGCCTTAGAATGCACAAAGTTCTGTACAATCTAGCTTGAATACTATAAACTGCTAAGCTTGAATAAAAATAATTAAAAATTAAATTAAATTAAAAATATGCTCATTATTGGGAAGAACAGCTAATGATCTGGACTGTGTCTGCACAACAGTAAGGTGTGGATGCACAGCTTTGAAATCCTGATCTGTAACTTCCTACGCAGTCATAGTCTTTTCATGTATAAATACTTAACTTAGCAAATCTGATTTCCTTTGTCACAATCCCTGACTCATTTTCTCTAAGTATGTAGTGTGAGGACCACTGTATGCAGCCTGACCTCACCCTCCTGCTGCTCTGTCCACCTGTTTAGAATTTATACCCAGGTCTCATCTAAAACATATCATTTTCCCCCTGGAGAATAGCTAATTAATATATTTACAAATTCCAAATGAATTAGATATATTTTGAGGGCTTTGAAATTTTATATTTTCCGAACTAGTCTTTGATGCAGCTGGAAATCTTCACTTTTTCAAAGCCAAATTTAAACAGGACCACTTTCCAATATGAAGCCAAACAGAGATTTTTCCCTGAGCACATTTTGTGAATATTTCACCTCCTCTAATCATGGAATTCAACATGTCAGTGCCAGACACAAATTATTATATATATTTTAGGATATATTTTCTTAACTAAAAACAGACATTCTTTTTTCCGTAAGAAGTATGCAATATTTCTGAAGTGCTGGGTTGTGTGGTTCCTCAGGCAACTCTCCATCTATCAGAGCTCAGAACTCAACTTCCTTCCTCGTTTTTCCTAGTAAATTGTATTAGCATAGATTACTTCCAGTGCACGTTGTATTTAATCAATGTCAGCAGTCTTTGCATTTGTCAGCTTATTCAGAAGTTTTTCTTTTCTGTTTCTTAAAATATTTTCAATTGAGAGACATGAATATAGGTTGTGGTTGTAAAGAGCATCTCTAATTTAATGCGTGTCTGCTAGAAAACTCCAGCTTCTGGGGATAACTGAAGAACAGATGCTTGCCTTCCAAGATGAAAAACATGCATCTGCTTCTGAAATGTCACAACAATAATAGCAAAGTTACAGCAGGCAAATGTGAAGGACTTAGTGGGTGCTTGCAAGCCGGATAGCTGGGTTTTATATGTAGACACCTGAGAACTGCACCACAAGATCACACACCTTATTAAGAGAAAAACAATACCAAGAAAGAGTCAGATAGGAAGAAATTACACTTTTGTGGCATAGTAATTTAGTTGTTGGCTTGGCTATCAGAGATCTGTGATGTAAGCATGACTATCTCTTTAAATATTCCACCAAAGGGGTTTCTTCCCGTTACTCTATATTAGTCTTACCTGGAATCATTTAGTCACAGTTTCCTATCATTCCATCGGTACATATTTTGGTTTCTGTTACCTGTGGATCAGCTTGTTTTCTTCCAAATGCCTGCATTTATGGAATGTAGTCAGGAACTGATTGGGTTCAGAATAAACTAAGTTGATTATTTCTTCCTGTGCAGTCAGTACACAAGCTTACAGGAAGGAACTAACACACACGCTTTTCCCGCTTAAAATAATGTTCTCCCTGTTATATAAAGAGAGAACAAATAAGAAGGTCAGAAGCAGGGTCAATGTTTTCTATACAGACCGGTAGATATTTTCATGTAATTATATATTAGCATTAATGTATTAATCCTTATATTTTCTCTTGTCCATTCAAGAGACGTATCTCTAATTAAATTTTCCCTTTGGAAACACTAATGAAAAGAATATCATGTAGAACTCTAGCCATAGTTAGCATGTGTGGACAGTAGTGATAAGCCCGGGTAATTGCAGGATTAATAATTGGCTTTTTATTGAGGCTGAAAGCTATACACTGTATAGAAATGAATGGATTTACTTGAAATCGCATCTATGAACTCTTCATTTTGTGCTTTTTGCTTTGTGTTGTCCTTCTATTAATTCTTTTTCTGTGTGAGTGTGAATGCGTATGTGTGTGTGTGGTTCCTGCAAGCAGGGTGCAATCAAGCTGTCCAGTTGCCTCTAGCTTATCTTTTTATTTATTTATTTTTCATATAACCCACATAAACAAGAAGTACAATTCATGCAGCAACAGTAATTCTGTGATTATGAATACTATACTGAATTTTACTATTCAATTATAAAAAATGGCTGAAATCCTGTCATTTGGAGCAAAATGCATAGAGCTGGATGGCATTATGTTGCATGAAATAACTTGGTCACTGAAAGACAAATCCTATATACTGACTCTCAATTGTAAATATTTACAAAATAGCAGTTTAGTATGAACACAAAACAGGAATTACTGAACACTGGGATGAATGGGAGGATACAGGGAATTCGAGTTAAAAATAAAAGGAGTTTGTGTTTGGCATGGTAGCCTAGTAGCTGAAGTCTTTGCGTTGCACACACCAGGATCCCATATGGGTTCTAATCCCAGTAGCCCCACTTTCCATCCAGCTCCCTGCTTGTGGCCTGGGAAAGCAGTTGAGGATGGCCCAAAGCCTTGGGACCCTGCCCTTGTGTGCAAGACCTGGAAGAGGCTGTGGGAAAATGGCTTCAAATCTGCTCAGTTCTGGCCATTGTGGCCACTTGGTGAGTGAATCAATGGGCAGCTCTTTCTCTCTGTCTCTCCTTCTCTCTGTATATCTGACTTTACAATAAATATAAATAAATCTTTTAAAAATATAACAATATAAAGGGAGTTCAATATAGCTCATTATTTTTATAATTGCTTTATTTTTATGATTACATTGTTGATCAGAGTGGGAAGGACAAAGGTTTAAAGAAAAGTGGGTGAACTTATGGTTTTCAAATTTGTTATTTCTTCTTGTTTCTGGGGTAAAGGAAAAAGATAGGGGAAAACTACACCTGATTTCCCAAAGGTCCCAGTACCCAGGAATGGGGAACCACCACAGGATATCAACCCAGGGTCCCCAAGTGGTGATTTGCTTGGTACCATAAAGAAGAAGGGAAATAAAACAAATTGGAAAACTACCCCAAACAAACAATCATAGCAAACAAACAAACAAAAAATCCAGTGAATGGAGACTAGAGGTTGACTATGTCAGCCAATGGGCATTGGGAGGACTGCATTTCAGAACTTTCCAAACTACTTGGGCAGAACTCCCCGGATCTGCCAGTGGATGTTATGAACTATAGTTCACTAATTTTTAACAATATACTAGTATAAGTTGTTAATAAAGTGAGAAGCTGACTGTGGGTTGTGTGTGGCTTGGTTTATTTAATTTTTCAAAGGAAATCTATTTGACTTAGGCATCAGTCATGTCACATGATAGCAATATTGGAGTTTATGGCAAACAAACCAAATACAGGGCACTTGAGAGAAGGAGTTCTTGAATTGACATTGTTTGTTAAGAACTGGAAAAGATATTCTTCAATTAAGGAGTCAGTGTAAGATGAATTCAAGGCAGGTTCTTCTACAGGGGAATTAGGGATGCTGCTGTTTATTTCATTTTTGGCTCCATGGACCTGCAAAGATGTAAGGGAACCATGAAATGTGCCTTGGTACTTCATTTCTGCTGTAAGTGACAGAGGTTTCTACATTTTGCTTTAATGTCAGGCTGCTTCCTTTACTTTAGTATTTACTTGATTATCTGGGGGAAAATGGATAATACAGTTAGGAAAGCAGCAGGTTCTCCAGAGACTCCTAAAGCTTACAAAACACCTTCCACCCTCCCCCACCCCCTTCAAGAGAACAGACTAGAAAATGGTAATTTCTATGGAAGAAAACCTGATTACTGAAAGAGGTAAAAAATAGGCCGTATCTTTCAGAATTAATTACCAGGTCTAACCAACTAAACCAATCTTTCACCTGTTTAGTTGTAGCCACTGCCTATTCTTCTTCTTAGGGCAATTCAAGTCATAAACCTTTAGGACATATAATTCTCTGCAGGCTCTGCTTTTGTTAATATTTGTAGAGCCCTAAAACAATGAATGACTGCCTAGAGGACTTTAGGTATATTATTATTCTTATTTGGGGCAGCTTAATCATTTAATATTCTATTGCTATCTCCATATATTAATATTTATTAGCATTATCTAGTTAGAGCTTTATTTCATACTTGGGGGATACAGTTCCTAGCATCATTTACATAGTTAGTGCTCATGATTTCCAATGCACTTAGCAAAGGGGAAGATTAATTTCTGTAAGTGAAATGTAAACTTAGTACAGTTAAAAATGAGGTGCTGTGTTTCAAGGGCAAGTGAAGTACATGCAGTTCTTTCAAATCTCAGATTAACAAAGTGTGTTTTTATGCATTTCATTTGGATTCTAGAATACTTTAAAAATGCTTAGATCCTTAATTTACGAATAATTGAGGAGTTTCTTTTGTTTCTATAATCTTTCTTCATGGTTTGCTCTGATGAAAGAAAATGGCCTTCAGAGATTATTTGTTACACATTTCGATAAAGAATGCAATTTATTCTGCACTATATGTCCATTAACCATTGCTGTCTTCAATCTGTCAGCTCTTCAACAATCTTTTCTTTAATTTATATGCAGAGCTTGTAAAAAATATTATTGACTCTTTTATTATTCAGCATGTTAATTTAATATCTTTTGGAAAAACCAATAAAGTCTAAGTGCTGAAGGAAAAGCGGAACTGTTTATATTTCAGCAAGACTGAACTATTTCAAACTTCAGATCTTTTCTCACAAAAATGTGTTGATAAATTGTTGTTATGAAGATGATCCATGGGGTATGGTTAAAGGACATTTTCCCATTATAGTTTGCTTGTTACAGCAGGGAATGACTCAGAAAAAACATTGAGTCATCAAGGGAGGGAATTAAAACGCAAAATGGACTTATAGCAATATGGTTTGATCATGAAATCTGTATTTGGAGCACATTTTTCTACTGGCATAATGTTTAGGTCTAGTGACAGGTACACAGCAAAAATTCAAATGTATGCATTCATGCACACTCTAAGTCACATTTGTGCGTAATGGTAGAACTGGTAGTGGGACTGATATTTTGCATTGCTTTTCTGTGCGTTTTATAGAACAACTACCATTTCTGAAATTACTGAAGGAAATTGAGACAGAGATCTTAAAGTTAAGATACTGTACATATTCGCAGCCATTTATTTTCAAGTGCAAATAGACACACCATCTAAATGAAACGCATATAACCAAATAAACATAAAAACAACCAAAACAAACAGAAACCAGACAAAAAGGGTGTGTGGATACCTTAGCTGGCTGTGGTTTGGGGTAGTGATGTTAAATACAGAGCATCTATCATGCGGGTCCTTCCGCCTGGCTGAGGAAGAATTGTGTTTTCATAAATTAAGCAATCTAATCACTAATCTAAATTTTATACGGCTAAAGGGTTACAGAAATAGGTATTGGAGCAAGCAGAGGTATTCTAAATTAAGGGATTCTGCGGTTCAACATATATGAGCAACACTGTTTAAAAAAATTAGGCATGAACACTAAAGTAGAATAATGGTACCCAGAGGGATTTGTCTGAATTTTAAATAAATCAAATATATTTTGTGAATAGAAAATACAGATGTGTAGATGAAGAAATTTAAAGGAAATATCGAATTAGTTGTTTCTGAAGAACATTATTTTCTTGAGAGAGACAATGGGTGGAGGAGTGCCAAGGATGACTCAGTGCATCTGGTGAAGACAGGTGAAAATCATTAGAGAGGCATTTAATTCCAGTTTTGTTGTTGTTATTCAATTTGATTTTAGAAGAGACTGAGATTATTGAAGATGTGCTTGCTTTAGCAGCACATATACTAAAATTAGAATGATGCAGAGATTGGCATGGCCACTGAGCAAGATTATTGCAGATATCTGAAGAAGCATTACCAAATAAAAATGCTAATTGTACCCCACATACTACTTTTGCGTGTGTGTGTGTGAAATAAGGAGACTAACAAATTAGGAGGCTGCAAGATTTCTTAGATTTAAAATTTTCACACTGAAGATGACCCAGCAGAAGAGTGTTGGAGATGATGTTTATAATTTGAGAGTCCTGAAGTTCAAGAACTTGAAAGTTGCAGTGATCAGTAGGAAGTTGTGAGTTGCCTTCATTTTATTGGCCTTATTTCCTTAGTTTTGAGCTTTTTCTTTTCTTTCTTTCTATCTTTCTTTTTTGTTTTTGAACATTTTCTTGTTTACTGTCTTACAAATTTTTGGCCTCCAAGCCCAATATTTTGACATTAGGAGGGATAAAATTCACATTGAAGTTTGATAAAGTTATAAATGTTGATTATTTGCTTTTAAAGTTCTAGAGAATTTGCAGTTTTTAAAAAAAGAGCATTTATTTTATTTGAAAGGCAGGAGAGAGAGAGAGAGAGAGAGAGAGAGAGAGAGAGAGAGAGAGAAGTATTTCATCTACTGCTTCACTTTCACAAATGCTACATTGTCCCTGGTGAGGCCAGGCAGAATTCAGAACTCAGGATCTTCATCTTTGGGGGGCTCAGGGGGTTGTGTCCTCTCCAGCTGTTTTCCTAGGTGTGTTATCAGGAAGTTGGATCATCAGTAGAGCAGCCTGGGACAAGAATTGGTACACACATGAGTTGCCAGCATCACAGGTGGTGGCTTCACCAGATGTGCCACAGTGACCCTGAAACATTAAAATTTGATTTGGAAAATGGGGTAAAAGCAATACGTGATATCATATCCATGCATTTGAGACAGAATCTTTGAACTAACAACGGGCCTAATAACATCTAATTCGGCTTATTATATGTCCTTGGGGAAAATTAGAGTAGAAGGTTTGATATAGCCACCAACTAATTAGAAAGCCGAAAGTCATAGGATATGCACAGTCTACTGAAATGGGAGAATTCTTAACTATGGAACACATTCATTTTCCTTTCAAAGGTTGCTGAATTGTATTTCAAACAAGAGAATTCTTCAGCATCAGTGAAAAGTTTATCTTAATGAACGTGGTAGGCATTTTATTATCCGTTGATAATGCCTATGCTGACCTAAGTGTTTCTGTGTATCTGCAGTATCTCAAAGAAATAATGGGAACTGTACCGCTACCATTCTGGTAAGGGCTGCATGCTTCTAATCCAGGATATCTGGGTGTGTTTGATATCATATAGTGATTTACAGTAAAATGTCCCTGCCTCCTGCTTCATTTAGAGTCTAGGGACAGTTATTATCTCGAAACACCCAGCTGGCAAATCCAGCACACATCTTACAAAATATTTTTGAATTAATGAATAAGGGGATCTGAAAACTCTATTCCTTCCATAAACTTTTAGCCTCTCAAATTAGAATTCCTCAGATCTTTCTCCCACTCTATTTTTTTTCCATACCAGAGAGAGCAGTGACTGATTACATTTTGCTGAAAAATGTTCAGAAATATTTTTCGGGTTAAGCAACTTAGATCACCTTCAAAAGTATCCACAGACACAAAATGTGCTTGTTGCCATGTATGCATTTTAGGTTTGGGGTAAATGTCTCTTTCTGCCTAGATGGAAGAGAGACCAAAAATAGGCAGCTATTTCACATTCTTTTATTCTTATCCAGGTATGTTTAGCTGAAAATATAAGTGATGTGGTGGGTTTCCAGCTGTGAAGTTTATAGCTGTCCCCAGGAAATCAGCTGTTTCCAGGACATTCTATTGGTTGGTTGTCTACTTGCTTGTTTGTACATAAAAGAAACCTAATGGTCATTCCGCAATGTTTATACATCTGAATGAGAATTTTTCAGTAAAAATGAAAGGAAGAATAATTAGTATAGTGCAGTCATACTGTAAATATGTTATATTAAAAGGAAGCATCCACATCAATCTAGTTGACTATATAGTAATTACTTTTAAATATATAGCATTTTTCCCAAAGAGAAACAGAAGTTGCATAAATGTGCTTTCTAAATATAAGGTGATTTCTGTTGCTAACAACTCCAGAGTTAATGCATTTTGTTTAGTAAGATCAGCCAACATGCGTATTCCTGATACAAAAGGGCAGTGTAGTGCCGCTGAAAGTTTTTCATCTTGGGTATTATGTCATAGGAATGTACTTAAAGGTCACAGTGGTTTCTATTCCCTTGGCTTCCACCCTATTGAATAATGTAGGAAATCAGGGCAGAGTTTATTTCCTGTAGCCACTGAACAGTCAAAAACACAGCCTGTGTCCACAGTGTTTGCTTGCTATTTACAGAATATGCTACTTAGAATGAATAGGCAATTCAGGAACCACACCCTGGTCACAGCATCTACTGTAGAGAGAGAGACACTCAAGGACATTAGCCATCCTTCTATTGTTTGACAGCATTTTCAAAAGTTCTGAAAGTAAAGCTTTGTAATTAGCAAGGGCACTGGAAAATATTTGTCAGAATTAATATCATCCCTAGGGAATCAGGTTCTTGATTCTCACTTAAAAAGAATAACCAGATTTCTTTCCTTATCTGTGTCTACATATAAAAAGGAAAGTAAAAAATTGAAGCAATTTATAAATTTTGTGCAGTATGCAATTCTGAATTGGTTTTAACTTTTGAGAAAAAAAATAATGTTAACTTTGGGGTTTTCTTTTCAAATTGTCTCAGTTATTCAGAATTTTGAGATGTCAAGACAAAAAACTTTTTAGAAAACTAAAATTCTGTGATGGAACATGTTTCCTAATCTGTTCTTCCATTTGCCTGGATACTTCTGTGTATTTACGTGATTGAATATCTGAAAAGAAAACAGAGCAAGCACATTACAAATTTGCAAAATATAAAGGTTCTAGAATGAGAGTAAGTAAGATTGAAGTGTTAGGTAGAAACAAAACATGATTGTATGGATGGCCGTGGAGAGGCACTGGTATTAAAAGTCATCAGGGACAGATGCTAGCTGTTAATGATATGAATTTTGGGCTCTTGAGTTAAGACAGGAAGTCGAGGATCCTCCCCTCAATTGGATAACAAAGCATTTGACAGATAATTGTTACAACAAATGTTGAGAAAGGATGGGTATTTGCTTAGATCAGGGGGACTGCATTAGATGTGTAGAAAAGTAAAGATATTTAGGATGCATTCTAGAGATAGAATGAATATGATTCATTGTTAGTACAGACCACCACCACATTTGCATTTGCATTTATGTTTATTTTACTCAATGCCTAATTAGCATTGGCACATATTTGCTAGAACCTATTGGTTGCTTACATTTTGGATAAAATCCGAAACTCTTACAAAATCTCTGACCCTATCATGTTCTTCAGATCTAACTTCTTACAATAACTTTTATCCTTAATTAGTTGTACTAGATTTTTCATAGTTACCTGAATCTGCTCCCTTAACATGTTTATGTAAGACATATATGTGCCTAAAATATCTTCCCTTCTCTTCAGCTGCCTAAATCATTCTGCCCATCTTCTTTCTGTCACTTTAAACGGTACTTCTTCCAGTTTCCCTAAAATGGTTATCACGTGTACAGATTATCCCTTATATGTCTTCATAGCTTTCATTACACATACCTTCTTCAGTAGTCAATATTACATTTATCAGTTTTACTTCTTTAATCCTTAGCCTTGTTATCAGAATTCAAAAAGCATTTTGTCTAAATGATTACATATATCCTCCTCTTGCTGAACCGTGGTATACATTAGCTTATTAAATGCTAAAAATGACTGAACTCTAAATGCACACATATAATTATATTTGTTCAAGCCAACTTCTCCTGGTATATTGTATTAATGGTGTTCTTTTTCTTGTTATTTATTGTTTTCTAATAAGAAAGTGGAATATGCTTTCAGAAATGCCTTGTGAGATCATGCTTTTTTTGTGTGAAATTTTTCATCTGTTGTAGACTTTCAGCCAGTTAACCTTAAAAAATGTCATGTCATTTTCCTAGGACCAAGGAGCAATTATCCTAACATTTGTGTATCCCTTTCTCTGGCATATCAAGGATAATCTCAGTAATCTTTCATTGAATGTGCATTGTGTATAAATGAGCTCACACATGTGTACAGATGTCACACATGTGCAGAGGTCAGAGTTAGTGGTATACTCGCAGAAAATATTCATTAGAGCTAAAATACTTTTACAGTAAATAATTTTGTAGAGTATCTTTGAAGGAATCACATTTTAAATTATAAATAAACCTGCAATCCAGTTTTCTTTGCAAACATTTTCAAAAAAACTGTTTCATGAAAATATAGAAAATCTTTTATTCAGTTTAAATTCCAATTCTCATTGTTTTCTTCTTAAATATTTTAATTATGCAAATTTTGGTGTTCTTCAAATTCTTCAGAAATTAAAAGGAAAATATTACAATGTGTCAATATGTTTATTTTTGGCTACCTGAGCTATGGTCCCATGAAAACCTATAATCTTATTTGTTATAGGAAAATAGAAAACTTATCTTTTATAAAAGGATTCACTACTGTGGATTTTTAATAACACAAAGCTGCTGATGTTTTCACAAATGAACTCAAATGATTTACTTATTAATTTACTCTAGTAGCACTTTTCCTAGTTTAATTAAGCATAGCAATTATCACCCCTTTTATAATTTTGCAGTGATTCACATAATAAAAATAATGACAGCAAGAGAAAATAGTAATAAAATATATTTATATTTATTAAATGCTTATATTTTACTCTGTAAAACAGCTTCTAATCTGCTTTTTTTCCTAATCTGCTTTTAATACTGTTTCCCCCAACAACTTCGTTGAATCTTTATTGTTGTATTATCTCCAAAATTACTTATTTTTAAGATTTATTTGTCTATTTATTTGCAATGTGTAGTGATAGAAGAGGAGTAGATATAGATAGATACATAGGTAGAAATAGAAAAAGGTGGGAGAGAGGAAAGAGAATGGAGAGGGAGAGAGAGAGAGAGAGAGAGAGAGATGTCCAACAATTAGCCTATTCCCCAAATTTCCACAATAGTCACTTAGCCATGTCTGGGCCAGGCCATAAGTTTATTCTGAGTCTCTCATGGGGGTAACAGGTACTCAAGCACTTGAGCCATCGTTGCTGTCTACCCAGGTGATGAGCAGAGAGCTGGATAGAAGGTGAATGAGCTAGCACTCTTATGGTCATTGGCAAGTAGTAGATTATGTTGCTGAAATGCACGACCTTCCACTGGAGACTTTTTACATTTTACATGTTTCTTGTCATCTCTTTTTCAATTATTATGAAACATGCACATTCTATATAAACTGTTTGAAATTTCAACGAAATACAGTTGTTGATATAGAGATCTAGCTCTTGTTTAAAAAGACTCACCGAATTAATCCTGGAAAATAAGTACAAAATATTCTTTTACCTTTTTATAAGAATAGCACAATATATATGGATTACTTGCTTTTTGTGAATTTTTAAAATTTCCTCAAAGATAAATCCCTGAATATTTTCACCCATTACACTAACCCTTTACAGCTAAAAAAAAAAAAAGAAAAAGTCTGTCCTTTTTCAGTAAGAGATAACCCAGTCATGGCAACAAATCCTCAACCACTCAAGCCGTTTTTGTGCTTCTGTTTTCTCTGAATGAGATACCTTGCTCACAAACGTTAGTGCTGCTGATCTCACTGGATACATGGATGGGTGGGGATGCCAGAGGTCACAGATGAAAGGAACGTGTTCTTAATACATCGGACTCTTGTAACAAAATACCACAAACAGGTGTGGTTTAAAAGAACAAAAATGTATTCTATCACAGTTCTGGAGGGTAGAAACTTGAAATCAAGTTGTTGGCAGGGCCATGCTCCCCTTGAATTTCTCTGGAAAATTGTATTTCATGCCTTTTCCTTAACTTTGGGTATTGCTGCCAATCATGGGTAGTCATTGGCTGCAGGCACGACGCACCGCTTCAATCTTAGCCTCCATTTCTTCACAAGCTGCTCTCTCCATGTGCCTGTTTCTGTAGGAACATTGCCTCTGTCATACACACTAATCATATTGGGTTTGGATTTTTCTTAGAACCAGTATGTTTTCATATAGCTGATTATACCCCCGGTTCCAGGAAGGCCACCTGTAGAGGACTCGGGTGGACATGAATAGTGGCAGGTGACTATTCAACACAATACAGAAAGAAAATTCATATCTGGTCCTAAGGGACCTTTTCAGTGAAGGCATGTTTCTATATCCTTCAGCTCCTCAACCTAACAGCAACTTATCTCAAACTTACTTGCTACAAAGGGAGTAACACTGGCTGGTATTCCTAGCAAATTAAAAGTTAGTAACTAGGTTAATCTTGAAGGATAATACATACTTTCATCATTTTATTTGCATGGGTATTTTGATGTGCCCATTAAACATTTGATTATCTGTTTGGACATGGAAGAAAAGAACACACAGAAAAGATTGGCTAGGTCACCCTGTTACTGGGAATTTATTATTTTAAGGGAGACGTGGGTGGAAAGATCTAACTAGGAAACCATTGAAAAGAAAATGTGAGCAAATCCCAAAACTGTTCTACATGATCTCTAGTTTCTGAAAATCTCCTCACTATTCATCTTTTTTTTTTAAGATTTATTTATTTTTATTGGAAAGGCGGATATACAGAGAGCAGGAGAGACAGAGAGGAAGATCTTCCGTCTGATGATTCATTCCCCAAGTGACCGCAGTGGATGGAGTTGAGTCAATCCGAAGCCAGGAGCCAGAAACCTCTTCCTGGTCTCCCACATGGGTGAGGGTCCCAAAGCCTTGGGTCGTCCTCGACTGCTTTCCCAGGCTACAAGCAGGGAGTCAGATGGCACACGGAGCCACGGGGATTAGAACCGTCGTGCATATGGGATCCTGGCACGTGCAAGGCGAGGACCTTAAGCACTACACTATCATGCCGGGCCCTCCTCACTATTCATCTTCTAAACCTTCTTCCAAGACTCAACATCTTGTTCAGTGTAGTGATCTCACTTTTCAGCAAATCAGAAACAGAACACACACACACACACACTTCTGTCCACTGGGAGAATATCACATTTCATGATCCTTAAAGTTAATTCTTGATGAAGTAGCTACATTTTTTCATTTATTATTATTAGTAATATTATTATCATCATCATCATCGTCATCATCATCATCATTTTATGATACCGTTCCATAGGCTCTGGAATTTTCCTTACTCCTATCCCCACCACTGAGTTTTCCCATAGCATTACAACAGTATAGTTCTTCATACACATTCATAAGTTTATCATTATGGGAATGGACAATGGCAGAGAGTCCAACATCTCATTGTCAAGACACATCCAAGAGTTTCACAGGGAGTCCATCCTGGATTCTACAAGCTTCTGATTACGTTTTCAAATTAAATCAGAAATCATCTCATGAGTTCTGTGTCAAAATTTAAGTTATCCACACATAATAGACCTCATAAACTCTTGTGAAGGGATCATCCCTGTAGCCTGGTGGATAAAGCCCTGGGTATGAGTCCCAGCTGCTCTGCTTCCAATCCAGCTGCTTGAGAAAGAGCCTGGGAGAAGCAATGAAAAATGGCCCAAGTGCTTGGGAGATCCAGATGAAGTTCCCAGTTCTTAAATTTGATCTGCCCGAGCTCAGGCTGTTGTGGCCACCTTGGAAAAGAATCAGTGGATGAAAATTTTTGTCTCTTTGTCTCCCTCTCTCATTATACCTCTGGCTTTATTTTGTTTTTTAAAGGCTTCTTTATTCATTTGAAAGGCGAAGTTATAGGGAGAGGAGGAGAAACAGCGAGTCATCTGTCACTTATTCTTCCCTCCCTGAATGGTTGCGCTGCCTGTGGCTGAGAGGAGTCAGGTCCGCCCACTATGGGGCAGGGGCTTAAGGACTTGGGCCCAGGAACAGTGGCAAGGACCTGGATTGTAAGTGCTGCAGCAAGGGCTTGAACCGGAGCACATATGTGATGTGAGTGCAGCAGATGACAGCTTTACCCACTGCAACACAATGCTGGCCCATGACTTTCAAAACAAATAACTCTATGCCTTTTTGAAAAGGAAGTCCTTGTACTTGAATATAAGTTCTTGAATATATTCTTTCTCAATGACATTGTATATTTGGTGGGTGAATTTGTGAATGCCTCTTCTTTCTTTTTAAGATTTTGTGTTACGTAAATAAAGGTGACATTTAACCACAGTTAATATTATCTAATATGAAGGCATCTTATTTTATTAATATTACAATGTATTTCTTTCTCATAGTGATTACTCTGAAAATAATTTGATGCATTAAATTCTGTCTTTCTCTATTTCACATTTAAAATCAAAGCAAAATGGGCGTATACAAAAATCAGCATATGTGAATATATTCAGAGAAAAATATTCTTAATATTAATTCAGTAAGAGTTAAGAAACCATTACATTTGCATTTCTATATATGAAGTATATAATAGATGAATCTAAGACTTAATTTATATTCTACATGGCAAAGCACAATTTTTTTATCTGTCAATTGACTCATTCTTCAGCAAGATTTCTTTAATGTGGTCAAAGATTCTACTACAAAATTTATAAATAACTTCTTCATGTTTGAATATTGAATAGAAGATAATGAAAATCTTACCAGTTATGATTTAATTTCTTTAAGACTTCTGATAAAAATTTTGATGATTCTTTCATGGAAGGATTAGCAATTCTTAAACTAGAGATTTAACAATTGCCCCTTTCCTAACCTTTACTATATTGAATCTCTTTCACTGACTATTGAAAATATGATGAGTACAAAAATAGAGAAATAATCAACCATTTTCCTGAAAATTGTCGAGATATACATGAATGTAAATGAAACATTACCAATGTTTTTCTTTTCAGCGTTATTACTCTATTTCTTTCACAGAAATGATAAGAAGGTAGTTAGGGAAGCTTAGCAGGTGAATATAATACCTTTAGATTTCAAGGTTGGAAAGTTCAGCATCACTAAGACTTTTAAGACATAGGGATTTTTTTAATGTTTGAAGAATAATTTACACAAGAAAAACTCTCCACAGCATTTAATTTCATTTATTCGTTCAGTAATTCACCAGGCATTTGTTATGTATGCCATTGAACCTTTTGGGGGGCATTTGACTCAACCACAATTGTAGAATATTTACAGATAAGCATATTACATGTAAAGGTTAATTGAAGAGAGACATATAACCAACCTTGCATCTTTTTGTGGCAGAAAGTCTAAATATTCCTTCATTATAATTTTCTCAGATATCACTACAAACTCAAAATTAGCACAGGAATTTTCTTCTGAAGTTTCAATAAAAAAAAAACATTTGAAAAGATACAATAAACTTTGAAAATTAAGTGTCTCTTTATGTGCTCATTCTTAGCTATGGTTGGTCAATTGAATTTACATATTCATTAGTATCTGTACTTACGAGATTTTTTTAAAATATAAAATCCTTTCAGTTAATTTGTTTTTTTTATACAATTATCTTAACTTAAAACCTTTTTTCCAATCAATATGTATTTCAAATTTTGTACTAAATCCATTTATCTTAATTTAAAATATTATTATAGCTTAGCACCTCATCATTTTTTTCTCTGCTAGTAGTTGCAGATTTGGAAAAAAATCTCAGGGGATTTTGCATGTTACCAATTGCATAAGAAGAATAATTAGCTGCTAAGCTCAATTAGACAATTAAATTCAGATCTTTGTGAACATTTGAAACACTGTTTTTCAGACTTACAACATCTCTCCAAGCGTTTGCCCTTGGTACATGGGAAATTCCTTGGCTGAATGTATTGAATGGCTCTCTAATTTTGTAACTTGGGAGGGGAAAGGGTTATCACATCTATTAGAAAACACAAGGTTACAGAGAGAAGGCTACATGAAATCTTATTTGCATAAAAATATCCTACAAAGCCTCTTGGGAAAAATGATGAAAGTTATTTAGGGATTGCTGCTCTATTTCTTGCACCACCAGGATTAACACTCCTTAAGCAAGTAAGACACCAAGAATGTGAGCAAAGGCTCAGTGCTTACTTCAACAAAATAACAAGAAAAAGCACACACCAAATCTGCAAGTACTAATCATTAGGAGGGGAAAAGTTGATTTAAATGTCATATCAGGGTTGACCCTTGCATGACCAGTTGAGACATCACTTGGGGGCATCCGCTTCCCATACCCAAGTATTAGAGATCTGCTGGATTATAGTCCTGGCTCCCTTTGAAATTCCAGTTCCCCAAAAATGCACACTTTAGGAGACAGAAAGTGATGGCCCAATACTTGAATTCCTGACATCCTTGTGTGAGAGCTACACTGAATTCTAGGTTCCTAACTTCAACATGGTATAGCCATGGCTTTGGGACATTTACAGAGTGAACCAGTGGATGAACGATTTTTTTCTCTCTTCTTCCTCTCTACCTTTCATATTAAACATACAATCAAACAACAAACTTTAAAATCAAAGGCAAAATTCAAGGCATTTTGACTATTTATAGAAGCTTCTTTGAGTGCCTTATACAGTATAGCTTCTTCCAATTTCCTCAGGAAATACAACTTACTGTTACTAATTTAATTACTTTGGAATTAATGTTACTTGAAAAAATAATATGTAGAACTTTATGTTTCACTGTTTTAAATAAGTAAAGTTTTGTTTTGGCTTGTTTTAAATTAAACGTAGTATAAGGTTGGCTAGTAATTCTTTCCTTTTTGCTGCTGAATTATTTTGTGCATGGTTGTATCACATTGTGTTCATTTGTCCACCTTGTCATGGGCCCTTGAACTGCTTTCAGTGTTTGACTCTATGAGTAAATTTTCTCTGAATACAAAGGAAATTTATTTCTGAGCTATGTTGTAGATGCATGTTGGATTTACAAGATTCCAAATGGTTTCCCAAAGCTGTTGCATTTCTTTCATTCTAACAAAAAGTTGTAAGAGTTATACTTACATATTCTTAAAAAGTTATGCTATGTTAGTCTAATTTTAGCAGAATGTAATATCACTGTAGCCTTAATTTTATTTTCTTAATTATTAGTGATGTTGTACATGTTTTCATGGGTTCCCTAACCGTTTGCATTTTCCATTTTTTTCAAAAGTACCGGTTTTAACATTTGCCCATGTCTATTGAATTCTATTGAATGTTTTGTTTCCTGGTTATTGAATTAAGAGTCATTTGAAAAAAAAAGTTATTTGTATACTCTTGAGACAAGTCGTTTTAAAGATGATGAAAAATAAAAATTTGTCACAATATGTGGCTTGCCTTTCAATTCCTTAATAATATTCTTTCACGGGAAAAGGATGAAGTCCAACAAACTCTATTTTTTATCTTTTTTGTTGTTGTTGTTTGTGCTTGTGACCCAAGAAATATTGGCCCATCTCAAAACTGAGAAGTATTTCTTCAAGAAATGGTATAGCTTTTACTTTTTTAGACCTCTGAACTGTTTCAAGTTAATAATTGATGGTGTAATTGCGGACCTGTTTATTCTGTCTGTTCTGTTCAACGTATTACTTCCTGCATCATTTTCCCACTGCTAGTCTTTACTCATGCTTCTATGCAGTAAGACACATTGAAAGCTGTTCATGCAAGCCTCTACTATTCTTTACCTTTTAAAAATCGCCCTGGTTATTCTGGATCATTTTCATGTTGATACTCTTCATTTTTAGTCAACTTATGTTAAAAGTCATGCTACAATTTTGAAAGGACATGTGTTGAATATTTATTTCCAGTTGGAGAGATGACATTTAACATTATATCACTACCAGTCCATGAACATTATACAACTCTTTATTCTTTTTTAATAAGTGCCTATATTTTATACATTATACTACATTTATGTCTGAATGGTTTATACATTTAAATATTACTATAAATACATCATATTTGATTAAAATTCAATATGGTACATGTAGTTTGCCACCAAGTTAAGTGATTAGCAACGTTAAATGTTATTGATGTGTCTTATTTATAGTGAAAATATGGTAAGTTCATGTTTTAAAAAATAGATACCAGCTTCAAGATTGTACTGACATCTTAGAAGGGGAAAATTAATGCCATTTTCCTTCATATCTCTGTAATACATATGCCAAAACAAATGCTGTTATTTTCAATGATTTTCTCAGTGTTAAAATACTTCATAATTAATGTGAGAGAACAAAGATTAAATATAAAGAGAGCCATTAGGGAAATATTATGTTAGAGTATAGAAAATGTTATTGCATTTTGAACTAGTGTGGAAACTTTGGAATGAAAGAGATATGAATTCCAGATAAACTTAGGAAAAAGAATTAATAAGAGAAATTGTGGAAAGCTGGCAATAATGAAACTGATGGTTTTATATTCAATCATTAAAAATCGATACATTTGTATACCAGTAACTCTATCATTGAAAGTTTATCTCGTTCATTTAAGAGCTCTAACATTCTAGTGAGACAGTTGCACTGAATTCCTCAGGTTAATTTCAAGTTTCTAGTTTGTTTCTGCACCAGCACAGCTAAAACTAGTTGAAAAAAAAACACAGAATGCTGCTGACAAGATGATACTAAATTTATAATCTGAAGTAGATCCTTACTGTTACTTGATCTATTTCCTTGGTCTGATAACTCACTGTTTGCTTGTTCTGAATCTGAGCCACCCCTGGGTTCTTAAGGCACTCTACCTTCTTCTTGCTCATTAAAACACTTCTTTGTTCCCTCTAAGTAACATTTCTGAGTTAATTGCTTTAAGCAAATCATTAATTTTATTTTCTTTTATTCTTGTAAAATGAGTTGTAATAATTCCTCAAATTCAACCTCCAATAAACCTAGTTCTTCAGATTTTCTATTCCTCCCTGAGATCTCATTTCTCTGCTTTTTCTGATAATATAAAATGGTCTTTTTTATCCATCATTCTACTAAGTCACCTTTTGAAAGTTATATAGTGACACGATTACCGTTTCTAATGGCAAGAAACTTCTAGTTTTTTTATTCTCCACCAGTTTTAAATGGTACTGTTAATGTTGCTTTTTGAGCTTTGTGCCATACTCCAGACTACCAATTTTTTGGGTACATTTTGACATCATTCTTTCTTATTTCTGAATATAATTCAAAAGCTGCTTCATAATGCTACTATCTATGTCTTCTTCCTGGATAGTTGAATGTTGTGTACATGATATTAACATATTATTCACTCTAACGTCTGGTTCTTTGAATTCTTGTCTATGTTGCGTAGATGCAGGATGGGTCTTCCAAAAGTACAAGGAAAATATTTATTATTAAAAACTATTACTATATTTAAAAATATTTGTACTAAAGATAAATATCTTTTATTTTCATTTTGCTATACCCCCGTATGTATGATTCAGTTAGCTTATAAAATTTTGGGGACTAGCATTGTACTGATGTTGCCTGGGAAAACTGTGGATCATCACTCAAACACTTAAAAACATTTCTACCGATGTGGTAGTCAGGAAGGAATTCCTCACTACTGGCTTTAATCTGCCCAGCCCCATACATTGCTACCATTTGAGATGTAAGCCAGCAGACACATGTTCTCTCTCTCTCCCTACTCTTCCTCCTCCCTTCCTTTCTTCCTCTCTACAGAACTCTGACTCTCAAATAAATTTGCAAATTTTTGAAAGATTTGCATCCTAATAAAAATTCAAAAATTAAGGTTCTCAAATTGCCCTAATCACTTTTTTCTCTAAGTCTAATAAAACTAATAGATGACCTGTAAAACTCTTATCCTTCTACTATTACAATGGCATTAATGAGAAGTCAGAAGCTTACTAAAAGTTTCACTCTATGTTAGTACTAATATCTAGTCAGTTGAAAAATGATATCCTACTTTACCTTCTCAATCTGTCAAGATTATTCATTTTTCATCTTTAAAGTTGTTATACTACCTCAATCTCCCTCCATCCATGACCTAAATCACTGTGCTAATCAGTAATGTGATTTGAATGCCCATCATCCAAACTCATGTTGAAATATAATCCCCACTATGAGATAATACAGGAGTAGAAACTGAGTTCAACCAGTCATTCGGAGCTGAGACCTTCCAAGAGCAACAATGGTTAAAGAAAGCTAACGCATGAATGTTTAGCTAAGTGGAACCATGGCTTTATAAAAGGGGAAGGAGAAATCTGAGCTAGAATATTCTGTCTTAATTAATGGTGTGCTGTGTCAATGTGGTACTCTGCAGAGAGACCCCATCATTAAGAAGGATTAGAAGTGATCATGCAATCTTGAGCTCATAGACTTTAGAAGCATCAGTAGAACACTCCTTCATTCTTTATTAATTTTTTCTTTATGGTATTCAGTTATAACAATGGAGGATGGGCAACAACAACCTACTAACTCACCTTTCTCACGTCCTTCCTCTAACCAAATTCACGTGATCATCAAGACGATACAATATACTAACATAATTTTTCCCAAATCTCTTAAATAGCTTCGCATTAAATAGGAAAATGTCCCACAAATACAGAATGATTTTCTGCAGTCTCAGTGAAATGCCTCTGCATGCTTTAGCTGCTTTCATTCCCTTCCTTACATCTTAAAATTAACAAAATGGAAAATTGCTAGTGTTTTCATGCAGTGTTTCTAGGCCTTTTACTATTATTTCTTTTTTTTAAGTGCTTTTGAATACATTTAGTTCCTTTGTATTTTACAAATCATTCATTTATTTGAAAGACAGAGAGAGAGAGAGCAAGCTCCATTCTGCTAGTTCACTCTTCAAAAGCTTGCGATGGGGCCCGGCGCCGTGGCCTAGAGGCTAAGGTCCTCACCTTGAATGCACCAGAATCCCATATGGGCGCTGGTTCTAATCCCAGCAGCTCCACTTCCCATCTAGCTCCCTGTTTGTGGCCTGGGAAAGCAGTCGAGGACATCCCAATGCTTTGGGATCCTACACCTGTGTGGGAGACCTGGAGGAAGTTCCTGGCTCCTAGCTTTGGATCTGCATGGCACCAGCCGTTGCTGCCACTTGGGGAGTGAATCATTGGATGGAAGATCTTCCTCTCTATCTCTCCTCCTCTCTGTATATCTGACTTTGTAATAAAAAAAAATCTCAAAAAAAAAAAAAAAAAAACCAAAAAAACAAAAAATCAAAAGCTTGCAATGACCAAAGTTCCAAGGTCTAGAACCAGAAACTTATTTGTGGGGGTCAAAAATCTTACTAATCAATCCATCACTATTGCCTTCCAGGATCTATATTGTCAGGAAGCTAAAGGTCAGGAGCAAGGGTGAGGTATTATTCATATGAGACGTGGACATCCTAAATAGCTTCCTAACCAGTGGGCAAAATGCCTACCTCCTTCCCCTATATTCTAACTTACAAAGATTTGCTCATCTTTGAGGATCCAAATTCTGCAATTATTATCACCTCTTCAAGGAATGATCTTTATAGTCAGTGATAGCTTTTACTGTTTTTGCTCTGTTTTTTTAAAATTATTTTCTTTACATATGCCTTCTAAATTAGCATAAACCCTTTAACAGCAAGGAAAAAATATCCATCACCAATTTTGATTCCAACTACCTAACATAATCACTGTAAAAATGAAAAATGACCTTTTTGGTATAGTTTTAAGATGCTCTTAGGATCTTCATCCTCTACTCTGCATGACTTTTATGATCCCCTCCCATTGCATGCAGTCAAGATCATAAGTATTTTGGGTTATAACTCCATGACAAGGTTCAAATGTTCAGATGGGAGAGTATGTGTCATAGACAACAGCTTTCTACAGTACTGGTTCAGCTTTCTACCTGGAAAATCCTTGTGAACATGTTGAAATTTATAATACTGATTTGATGTTTGCTTTTATATTAGTTGGTAGTACATTTTTTCTTTTTGATATAAATAAATACTGAAACATTATTGGTCACCTGTATTTCTGATGTGCTATAAAAGAACTTTTACATATTAGCTGATCCGGGTAGTATATTTATATGGTTAAAGGCCAAAATAATACCTTAAGTACATTAATTTTTTAATCTTTTACAGTTGTAATAACTTCTATAAAAGAATAATCTTTGTCTTAGTTTGAAATTCCCTGTTTGAAGCAAAACTGAATAAGAAAACCCATTAAAAAAGCTTACCTTTGGATTTCTTCTGTGAAACACAGAACATATGTGACATCTTAAAAATATGTTGGCTGACATGTTGTGTAACAGCTGAGTGCTGTTTGGGGCCTTTATGCAAGGCAGTGTGACTCATTGTGACAGTGTAGGTCTTTGGCTCCATCTATATCAGGAATCAAATAGTAATGTAAAAGGTGATCTGAAAGGAGGAAGTGGCCTTTCATGAGTCCTACAGAGTACAAGAATTTTCACTGCATTATATTTGAGCCAGAGTTGTGGTACAAAGAGTTGACCTGAAGCTTGGGGCATCTGCATCCTTCAGAAGAAAGGTGTTTTACACCAAAAAGCCAATAGTAAACAAATCTTACCTTGTTTTCAGGGTATCTGACCAGGAGAAATACAAAGGGACTAAGATAATAAAGTAGTGGAGAGGACAGAAAATCTTTATTAAAAATTGAAAATATTAATGGAATGGATATTTTCAAACCACATTTTAAAAATATTATATCCTACATTGGGTTTAGTAGCAGATAAATTCAATTTTATTAAATAAGAAATCCATAAGCAGATGGGTTGGGGTGATGGAATAGAAGCTTTCTTTCAATGTCAGCTCCAGTACCCACTTGCAAGGTGCCCACTTTGCTGGAAGCAAAGCAGCCATAGCCTCTTGACACGTAAAAATCCAGCCCCTTCATGATTCTGTAACTTGTTGTTGTTGATGTTGTTGTTGTTGTTGTTCTAATTCATACCAGTTATTGACCTTGAAAAAAAATCTAGCCCTTACAATGAGAAGACACACCATTTCTTCTCTGGCTAGCTTATTTTCAGGACAAGGAAATATTTTCAAAGTTATTCCAGAAGATTTGCCCTCCTGAATCATTGGTCAATGTTTGATCAAGCACCCTTCATAATACAACCATGAGTTCAGGGAGGATTAGCATGATTTATTCAACTCAGAACAGTACTTTGGGGAAGACAGCTGCCGGGAGAATCAATTCCAACAAGTAAGTAAACATTAAAATCAGAGATAGAAAGAAAATACGAACAGAAGAACATTGCGTCAGGATAATAGCAAACAGAGCTGTTTTATTTTAAAATGTATCATGTGTCTGAATTGTTGTGGGGTGCATGCATTTTTAAGCTTGCCTGCCTATACATCTTTGCACCAAAATTTCTAATTTGTATTAAATTTATCATGTCCCTACCAACTTCTAATGATTCTAACACAGCATCCTAGTTGCTGGCAACAGCTCAGTCTCCAGACCTGTTAGGACTTCACACTCGGTGTCCTGTTTGTTTTTTTTTTCCATGTTCTATTCTCTCAAAGCATTGCATTTTAATATTTAGACTAAAAATATCATTATTTAATAACCTTTCACAGGTTTTTTTCTTGATTTTATAAAAAAATTGAAAAGCAGCTTACATTAGGTCTCCTTACAGTATTGTTATATAGACCCAAACATTCTAACTCTTCTTTTTAATATTTTCAAATCCTAGATACCATCTTAGTATGTCATTGTTTTCGTCAGTTCAATCATTACTGCATGTGAATATCAATCATCATTTCCAGATGCAATGCTGTCACTGTTAGTGGTTTCCCAAAGTTGTCCTGCAATTGTCATTGATGCTACAATTACCACAGGAGATTTCACAATTTGCAAATCTATTTCTGAGATGACACATTCTCTTGTCTAACTCAGTAAAGACAATTTTTTCTGATGTTCAGCATTTTAAAACTCGTATTGTTAGTTTTATTGGTGGGTAACAACTTAACACAAACTCAACAAGGTGAAATGACATAAATACAGCACTTTAGCATTTCTGTTGATTTGAAGCACAGACACATTTTTCTGGGTGACACAGATGAATTTCTTGGATCCTTGCTTTCTCCTGGCCCAGCACTGAACATTGTAAACATCTGCGAACACATCATTAAATGAAACTTCCCTTTCTCTGTATATCTATTATTCTAGGAAAAGCAAAAGCAGGGGGAAGAGGTGGAGGAAAAGTAAAGGAAGTAGTAGGAGAAAAAGGAGAAGGCTGAATGGCTGAGCAATTTTCATCAATAACATGAAAAAATTTTTTACAAGTTTTGTATCTTCAAACTAAAAGCCACTTAAGTTTTTTTTTCTTTTTGAGTTGTAAGGCGTCAGCTGCATGAGAAGCCAGAATTTTTTTTATAAGAATTGAAGATAAAATAAGAATGGACGAAGGAAAAGCTCATCTTGTGCACAGAGTTACAAAAAAAGAGATCTGAGAATAAACCCATCATGTGTGTGAGTGAATGATGTATTTCCGGATATCACGTCTTATTCTTGCTATTGTTCTCCTTTTTTTCGAATAAATATATCACACAAAGGAATGGATTTGGCAGATTCATGAAAGAGGATGTCCCTCCAGCTTGCTGAAAGAAAGATACCTATGACATTCATCTGATACATGATTATTTAAAACCCAAGAGACATCCCAAAGTATAATACAGCTTTGAGACATATGTGTGTGTTAAAAGACATGTAATTCTTCTGTCTGGTTCAGTGCCCTGTCTTTTATTTAATAACTATAAAGAATCACCAAAGATGTTTGTTGTGAGAAAGCTATTCTTTTAATATGATGTTCCCATTCTTTGGCAGAGTAAGTGAACACCTGAATATTAAATAATATGAATATTGTCTAATACATTCCAACATGTGCACTGAAAGGAAACATAGTGTGTAAACCCATGTATGTGAGTTGAAGAAGAGAAAAATGATGCATAGGGCAATCTGATAGTATTCTCTAATATATAATGTTGTTTTTGTCTCTCCTTTGGTAATCTTTTTTTTTTAAAGACTTATTTATTTTTATTACAAAGTCAGATATACAGAGAGGAGGAGAGACAGAGAGGAAGATCTTCCTTCCAATGATTCACTCCCCACGTAAGCGCAACGGCCGGTGCTATGCCGATCCAAAGCCAGGAGCCAGGAACTTCCTCCAGGTCTCCCACACAGGTGCAGGATCCCAAAGCATTGGGATGTCTTTGACTGCTTTCCCAGGCCACAAGCAGGGAGTTGGATGGGAAGTGGAGCTGCTGGGATTAGAACCAGTGCCCATATGGGATCCTGGCACCTTAAAGGTGAGGACTTTAGCCACTAGACCATGGCCGCCGGGTCCTCCTTTGGTTATCTTTATGTTCCAGTTATTAGCAGCCATTAGTGTCCTCAGAATAAAGCAAAGCGAAACAAAACAAAACAAAACAAAAAGTCATACCAGTCTGCAACTGACAGGTCTATGAAGTTGTAGAAGGGTTTATTGGTTTTGTGTTTTTAAATCCGTTCAAAGTACCTGAGCAATTTTATGTCTGAACAAGGGTGAGAACTTGACGCCTAGAGGTCTTTAATAATATCAGTAGTAGAAAGCGCAATGCTTCTGGAGTTAATTTTCTATGTGAATTATGTAGAGTACTCAGGTTTGGAGTCCCCTATATATAAATTTCCTCAAGCAGTTATAGAACATCTTTTCAGATTTGGTTCAGAAGGAGGTATGAACAACACTAAAAAGGCCTCATTTGGCCTCCATTTAATTATTGCAAATATGTTTTAATTCTTACTGATTATTTCAGGTTTCATCCTTGTTAGGCTTTAAAGTAACTAAAGATCATGTTTAGGATTTTGCTTCTATGTTAGAAAGACATAATGGTTATCTTTCTCTAAATGTTATTTGATCTTGAGTCTACTAAATATAGAATATTCATACAATTTCTAATTAAATACCTTCTCAGGATTAGACATGAATCACACTGAATGTGCAATTCTAGAATTATCATTCATTTTTTTATTTCTCATTTATTTTGTTTAAGAATTAGAGAGAGAAAAAAAAAAACAAAAAACAACAAAAAAAAAGAATTAGAGAGACACTGAGTGTATTCTCATGCTTTAGTTTGCTACCCAAATAGCTACATGGCCTAGATGGAGCTGTGACCTTAGAAAGGAGTCTTGGATTGCATTGTGAATCACCCATAAAGATGGGAAAAACATAAGTTCTTGAGCTGTCATCACTGCCTCCCATGTTCTGCATTAGAAGGAGACTGGAGTCAGGAGCCAGAGCTACGAATCAAACATTGTGAAGTAGGAATTGAGTACCTTAATTACTAATCAGAACACCTGACCTCTGCTTCTTTTTAAAGCAGTATTAATTAAACTTCTATTATTACACTAATCAGCATATGAGCAGCCTAGCATTTAAAAGGGATGATACTCTGCTGGCTCTGTCTTCAGGCCAGAGAGGGTATACCTAAGAAGCCGTTGAACTTGACTGGACAATAAGATGCTGGACTCTATGTTTGGTATACGCTTGCAATGGGGGAATCTTAACTGAACTTGAGCTGTGGTTATGCAACAAGGTGGAGGAATCCACCATGGTGGGAGGGTATGGGGAGGGGTGGGGAGAACCCAAGTATCTATGTAACTGTGTCACATAATACAATGTAATTAATGAAGTTAAGTAATAAATAATTTAAAAAAGTGATAAACAGAGGGGCGGTGTTTGACACAGAAGTTAGAATAGTTCTTGTGATGCTCCGATCCTGTATCATGGTTCCTGGATTTGAGTCCTAGCTTTGATTCTGGTTTAGTTTCCTGCTAAAGCATATTCTAAGAGATACCAGGTGAAGATCCAAGTACTAGAACCCCTACCACCTATGTGGAAGAGTTGAATAAATTTCCAGGTCCTGGAGTTTGGCCTAGTAACACCCTGCCTGTTGCAGCCATTCGAGAAATTGACATGGGATTAGAAGATCACTGTCTGTTTCTCTGCCTTTCAAAATAAACAAATAAAAGTGATAAATGCACAGGTGATATTTTTAACATATTTTCTGTTACTTAGAATACTTTCAGGACCAATAAAGAAGAACTCAAAAGGCAATCATGACTATCTATTAAATGTCATAAGAGAAGTTCTCATTGAATTAATTGCCCCTTTTTTTCTTTCTTTCAAAGCTTTTCTTAAGTGTGTAAAACTTTCTACTACTTCATTTATAAAATGGGAATTACAATTTATTGCCTGGGAAACATGAATCAAGTGGAATAAATGCTTTCTTGGGACCATTTGCAACTCTTAACATTTAGGATTCAATAAGGTATGGTTTCCTTCAAATCATTTGAACTATTGAATGCACCCCAACAAACTTCAGACACAAAACCAATGAGAACCAGTTAACTACACAGATTCTGACTCTTTGAACTTTATCTTCTTTAGTTCTGTATAAATTAAGGATACAAGCGCATAAGAAGAAAATGTTGAAGCTAGACATATCATTAAATTATTTTTTTGTACGAAAAAATTACTCTGCTTCCCCATAAGGGCTTGATATTTACACTCAAGCCTTCCAGGTTTTTTGAAAAATTTCCTAGGGAAAATCTGTTCAGTGAATAGAGATTCACAGTAAAAACGAGGTAGTACTTGGCATAGTGTTTGAACAGTATTGGATGATTCCTATTTAGTCCTGTTGGAGCCATCAGCTGAAGCTAACATTTCTTCTATGGATAGTTTCTTTTGTGGCTAAAATGACCAAACTTCTTATAAGCATATATTTTACTTGTGTTGTTCTGAACAGATTCTGCTAAACCATGTAAAAAATTACCGGGAAAAAGTAACAGATTATAGTTGTCATGAATACCTGCAGAAACTTCAGAAACAGTAACCGGAGAGCAAATGTTATAAAAATGAATGCAATGCAATTCTAAAGAAGGTGCTTGTAACTGACATGGGGAGATTTGACATTTTAGCACACATGTCAAGCTTTGTATTGGAGTTTGCAGAATATGGCACAAATTCTGTGCATTTGCCATGTCCTCAAATAGAAGAAAATACATGGGTGACAACTGCCAATATGTTACTGCATCTCCATATTTTAAATCTTCTAATTTACATTTTTCTCGGCGTATGTAATTTAGACAAATTTCTGGAAATATAATTTCTAAATCTACCCCCAGATAGGATAGAATGTCATGTGTATAGGATGATTGACATGGGTCGTAATATTACTAAGAAAATGAACATTGAGTAGTCAAAGTTAATTTTAAAGTCAATTTGAAAATATATTAATTTTCTTATAAAGAGATAAAATAATTCAAATCTGTACAATGGTGTCATTACTATCATTATTATAGGAATAAAGCAACTAGAATAGATGACAACTTAGGTCATTGCTTGTGATAATAGTTTTTGGTAGCTATAACTTTGTTACAATGTTATAAATTAAGTGAAATAATACATGTAAAACTGATTTGAAAATTATTGTGTTTCGTGTGAAAAGTACATTTGAAGTATCTGATGACCAGCTCTTCCTCAGTTGATCAGTTAATTCAAACAAATAATGAAATCAGTCTTTTGAAAGAGTTTGCCTTCTTTTTCATTTTGGTGGATTATTACTAACTGAATTTTGAGAAATTGTTAGCTACGGCTGTTTTTGGGATCAGAGCTTAGAGTTACAGTCAGGGTGTGGAGGCACTAAGTAACCTTGCTACTGAATGTTTTCTGGTTAGACAACTTTTAGTTTCTGACTTCTAGAGAACTGCTTGAAACGCTTGTGAAGTGGCTGGTGACCCAGACAGACTTGTGTTCTCTTACTAATTAGGAAAAAGAAAGAAAACACACAATAGTGATAGCTCAGAGTGAGGAGAGCTGGTCTGCAGTGATTCTGTGAGTTGTGCTTGGTAATCTTGTCATGATGATTTAAGCAAATTATCGATAATGTTCCTTAATACATAGTTACTAGAAGACAGAGAGCTATGGTTTGGTATGTGCTTATGATACATCAAATAACCATTTGTATGTTAGATTTAATTTATCACCATACTAATATTCTTCCAAAAGGTAATTGAAAACTTAACATGAGAAAATATGCACTATTAAGAACAAATGTTCTTAACCATTTATTTATAAACTGAGAAGGAGAAAAGAGACAGTTACTGAACCCAGGCACATGAAGATTTGCTGTTTGTGAAATATTACCTCATTTTTCTACATAGACTCTGTTCTCATACTCAAGTCTCTCTGATTCAAAAACGTCTCTCAGAGGCAACTGCAAGATCAAAAAAACACATTCACACTAGAATCACCCAACTCTGTGTAGGTGGTGGATTTAGGGAAAGATATGTAAGGGAATAAGAAACAGCTCAGGATTTATTGATCGTGAAGTAACTGGGTAACAGGATTTCTGAGGGTGAGTTTTCTTTCTGTAGAACAGAACATAATGAAAATCTGAGAGAGAAATAACGTGTAGGTGCTTCTTAGGTGAACGTGCGTACTTCAGTAACGTAATATGATGGTTTTTACTGGGATTGTGTTGGTTACCCTCAACGTGCTGTATTACACTAGCCATTTATGAATTTTTCTTTTTTGTAAATATTTTTTATTTAACATATTTTATTATTATACCTCAAATACCAAAAATGATAGAAGCAACATACAAAGTAAAATTATAAAGCAGCTTAACACATAAATAAAGATAGAAGGATTCTTGACAAAATGTTGTTAAGTCTTGCCTGGCAAAACTTAAAATGATAATACATCAAGACAATATATTTTATATCCCTTAAATGGAAGGTTAGTTCATCTTCTAATACCTATCTAATCAGCAAAAATATGGTTTTTACTTGCCAATTTGTTATGATAATATTTTTGTAAATTTTTTTAATTGTTATTATTTTCCATGATATAATTTTGTAGGTATAGGGATTCCGCTTTCCACCTTTCCTTCCTCCCTCCCCATCCTCACTCCTCCCATTTCACCCATACTATTACAGTAGCATGGTCCTTCAGCAACAATCACAAGTCCAACATTCTTCCATTTAAGTGTATCATGGCATTGTAGGTATTGACAATGGTGGCAAATGCAGTATCATGTTGTCAAAATATAATTGTTTCATTGGGAGTCTTCCTTTAATGAAAAGTAGAGATGTATACTGCAACATATCTTCATTTTCATGATATGGTAATCTCCATACAGTTTGTCTAAGAAAATATATGTATGTGATTTTTTAGCCTATATATCTATTTGTTTTCTATTTTGCACAAATTTTTATTTCTTTGCTGGATACTCCTTGTTCATTCCTCTGCAGGAAAACATAGTAACTTGATATGATTTCTTTGCCTTATTTCTGTTGACCTAAGCTGACAGGACACCCAAGAGAATAAGAAAAGGGGAGCGTATTATCATCCTGCTTCTCATCCTGGAAGGAGACTTTTGAGGAGCACCTAGTAGTCTGCATGTCTGGTTGAGGTTGCTTGAGGTAATTTTCCCTTCTTTTGCACCTTTAAAATGAGGGATGGGGTCAATGATCTTCTAGTTTTTGCTTTTGCATTGGTTCCTAACATTTTGCCATTGGTTCTTTGTAGTAACTTCTCTATCTGAAAGCATCTTAGCATTATACATGCTGGCTTCATTTTTTAAATCCTGTGACTCCTAAGTAGATCTTTGATAATCATGCAAAAATCAGTATTAAAATACATATTGCTATGCAAGTATCAATCATTTTCAATTAAAATAATTACATAAGGATATCTCAAAAAGGTTTTGGAAAGTAGAATTTAAATGTATATTTTTATTTTAACACAAACATTTTGAAATTCATGCATAGGAGAGGGGTACTCCAAGATCATGGAAAATGTGAATTACGAAAAATTACCATGAATTTCAAGCTTCCTTACACAAAAATAAACTTATCAATTCCATTTTCCCATAAGCCTTTGGAAGAATTCTCATATGCATTACAAATGTCATGTGCAATTTATGTCCTGCTTTGTAATAAGGTGAACATGAATTTTAAATATGAATATGGCTGAAATTACCAGGTTTTCCTTAATGATTTTTCATAACATATTTAATAATAATCATAACATAAATTATCCTGTTTTCTAGAAAATCATATGCTTTTGTATTTACATTTTATGTTTAACTCTGAATTAAATTAATATCTACTGTTTTTAGAAATAGGATCCATATGCTTTTCTTAATAATTTACTGTTATTAGAAATAGGATCCATATCCATTTCTTTCTACAATAATTGCCACTTATCAGGGATGGTACTATGGCATGTGGGTAAAGCCACTGTAAGTGATGCTGACATCTCATATGGGCACGGGTTCTAGTCTTGGCTGCTTCACATTTATTCTTGGTCCCTACCAGTGTGCTAGTAAAGCAGCAGAAGACAGCCCAAGTGCTTTGGCTCCTGCACCCACGTGGGAGATCCAGAGGAGGAGCCGAACTGCAGGTTTCAGACTGGCATAGCCCTGCCTGTTAAGACAATTTGGGGAGTAAATCAGCAGAAGGAAAAAAGCTCTGTTTATTCTTGTCTCTGTGTGTATGACATTCAAATTAGCAAATACTTTTTAAAGAAAATCCTTTAAAATATGATCATTTGTCCTGACACAATTAATTACTAGGACAGTTTATTTTCCCAAACTATATGTACAACAGTTCTGTTGAAAGGTAAATTCTCATATTGTTATATAATTTTTAGCTTTTTTTCCTATTAGGGTATAAATGCCACTATCATGATACATATTTTAAGTCTTACTCATCACTTGAACATGTTTATTCTGTTTAAGCCAGCTCCAGTCCTGGCCCTTGGAGCCATTGGGGAGTGAATCAGGGGTTGGAGAACCTCTCTATATTCTTTCCTCTTCTCACTGTACATCTGACATTCAGACAAATAAAATCAAATATACTAAAAAGAGCACCTTAGCTATTAGTGATTACAAGTTTGCATTTCCATTCATTTTAAAGGTGGATTCTCAGTCACTAAATAAACATGTTGGCCCTTTAACTTGAATTGCATTAAATCCATAGATTATTTAAAAAGAGATGACATAATTATGCTATTGAAAATTGTAATTTATGAGTGTAGTATCTTCAATTTATTTAAACCTTCTTTAATGAATTTGAATAATGCTTCACAATTTTCTGAGACTTATAAATATTTATGTATCTATGTATCCCATTTCTTTTTGGCTACTGTAAACTGTGGGTTTTGAAAAATGATATGCTATATCAAGACACTTGGGTATTAATTTGTATCCAATTGCTAAGTCTTCTCATTAAATTTAATAATTCATTTGTGGCTTTCCATGTATTTCCTTTTAAATGTGTTTGAATATTTTTTCTATCTAGATTGCAATGTCATGATAAGTAATGAAGCTTTTATTCTTCCTTTGTTTTCAATGCTAAATTTATTTCTTTGTAATTATGTACTTGTAATTTAGTTTACTATAATAGCAAAGAACCTCAAAATAATTTTAAGTATAAAAGGTCTTGATGTTAAGGAGCCTGTTCTGGAACCATTTAACCTCTGTATGTGCTGCATGCTCTAGTTTATTTTATAGGTAACAGTACTTTATCTCTCTATAAAGTCCTTTGTCTCAGTTTATAAAACAATTTTAAAATGTTTGAGGTGGAGAGTTTTGAAATCCACAGCATTTTCATAATAGACATTTTCCATGCACCTTTTGTCAACCTGATAAATTGGTGGATTTCAAAATGTTGCACCAAGATGATTTTATCCATTAATTTTCTTAAGATGTATTCATTTTTATTGGACAGGCAGATTTACAGGGAGGAGAGAGAAAGAGCAAGACAGAGAGAGACAAAGAAAATTAGAGAACTCTTTTATATGTTGGTTCACTCTCTAAATGTCCACAACAACTGAGGCTGAGCCATTCTAAAGACAGAAGCCAGGAGCTTCCTCCGGGTCTCCTGCGCAGATAGATGTAAGATCTCAAGGCTTTGGGCTGTACTTGACTGCTTTCCCAGACCAGAGGCAGGGAGCCGGATGGGAAGTGGAGCAGTGGGGATAAGAACCAGCACCCACATGGGTTGCTGGCACTTGCAGGTAGAGGATTAGTTGATTGAACCACTAATTTTTTTACTTATTTATCTTATGTTAGCTTTTAAAAGATTTATTTACTTTCATTGGAAAGTCAGTTATACACAAAGGAAGAGAGACAGAGAGGAAGATCCTTTTCCGCTGATTGACTCCCCAGGTGGCTGCAATGGCCAAACTTGCACCAATACAAAGCCTGGAGCCTGGAATCTCTTTCGGGTGTCCAACACATGTGCAGGGTCCCAAGGCTTTCGGTGATCTTTTACTGCTTTCCAGGGCCACAAGTAGGGAGCTGGATGGGAAGCAGGGCTGCCAGGTTTAGAACCAGGGCCCATATGGGATCCTGGCATATGCAAGGCAAGAACTTCAGTCACTAGGCTACCACACCGGGCTCAAAATTACTTTATTTATTTTTCAGAAAACATGTGAAAGGCAGATGGGGGGGCAAGTGTGTGAGTAACAGTGTCAAGGGGATACCTGTTGATTCATTCCTCAGATGCTTTATGCGACACACAAGGTGAAGCCATGAATCAGGAACTAAACTGAGGTCCCCACAAGGGAGACAGGAATTTGGCTGTTGTTGAAACTATTTGATATTTATTATTACAATACTGTCTTCTCAAATAGCTTAAATCATATAATCTGAACTATTATTATATACAGTTGAATCTGATATTTCACTTAGGCGTTTTATACCTACATGAGCAAAAATGGTTTTGTAATTGTTCTTTCATATTTTATTTTGTTGCCGTGTCATTGATATGCTCACCTCATATCTTGAGTTTGGAAAATTTGTCTAGTTTCTGTATTATCTAGTATAGAAAAGTAAAATATGTTAAAATTGACTTTTTTCTTCCTGGTGGGCCATAACTTCTGCTGTTGAGCAAGTGATTCAGACCTGAATGTTGATCAGACCCTGCAGGGGAGCTCCATCTGTTGGCATACATAGGGGTTGATTTTGCAAGGAGATGTACCTGGCAGGGCCAGTCCAGTCTTAACTCACAGGCAAATGCCTGGAACCAAGTTGGAATGTGGATCATGCTGGGCTAGGCTATCACACCTACCAGTCTGCATGAGTCAGGGATGGGAACAGACTGGCCAGGGCCAGGCTGTAGCACTCACCAGTGAGAGTTGGGACTGGGAGCGGGTCAAGTCAGTCCAGGTCATAGCATCTGGTGGCAAAGATCAAGAAAGGGGTTGGCCTATGCCGAACTGGGTCAGAACAACTACTGGCACATACAAGACTTGAGGCTGGGAACAGCCCTGATTGTGGAGCTAAGGGGATACCCTGGCTAGGTTGTGGTTCCCACTGGTGAAAGTGAGAGGTAGAATGCTGGCAGTAGTCTGGGTTGGACATGGCTGCATTGCCCCTTGGGATGAGTGTGGACTAGGTCTGGGGTGTGCCAGAATGGGCTAGACTCTGGCACCTACTTGTGCTCATGAGAGACAGAGTGGGTATAGCACAGGCTGGGCTAGGAATTGGCTTCCACTGGGTCATGTGACAGCTGTATCAGGGCTTGGACCAGGTTTGGCTGGGCTGTAACACCAAACAGTAAGAGACAGATTGGGTATGGTCCAGTTGGGCAAGGCCACCGTTCTTGCCAAGTACAGAAGGTGGACTAAGTCAACCTGGGACAAGGACCCACTGGTGTGAACGGAATCTGTCACTGGGAGGAGACCTGATAGAGGAGGTTTGGGAACTCCTTTTTCAGGGTGCAGTCCCTTCAGGTGAGTGTAAGAACCAAGGCTGGGTGTAGCCCAGACCAGGCCAGGTTGCAGACGTATGTGCGGCATATGTCTGGGTGCAGGCCAGGAAGCACCAGTTCAGAGCACCAACAAGCAAATCTGAGAAACAGGATGGGGTACAGGAGGTGGCTGCTTGGGCCATAGCACCAGTCAGTTCACATTAGGGCCAGGACTGGGGTTGATTGCTTCAGGTTGGGTGGCAGCACAAAGGTTCTGAGACAAAAGCCTCAGAAAGGTGGGATGGTTAACTTTCCCAGTCCTTTTCTAATGATAAACTGATCATTCACTATCTCCCTGACAGTGACCCAGGAGATAAGATTAGGTGGGTCACTTAGGGTAGTGAGTTGATGTGCTAATTCTGCCCCTGTGTGCTCTGGTGAAATTGAGACATTGGGGAGAAAGTACAGTTTTTTTTTGTTGTAGTGAGGTAGTCATCTATTTCATAGTCACCAGCTTGGAAGCCACTCTCCCCACCCCCACCCCCAACCCCAACCCCACATCATTTAGGTGTTCCCTCCTGCCCACATGTGACTCTCACCTATCACCTCAGAGGGGGTGGTATTGCATTGTTGTGTAACCACTCCCCTCACAAGCCCCTATAAAGGCTCTTGATAAGGAAGGGCTCACTCTCTTGGTCTTGTGCTCCCATCACTCTAACACTCTGACTCTTGGCCTCCCCAGTACATCTGAGGAGAGCTATTCCCTCCCCCACCCGCCGCAGGATGGCCCCTGTGTGTCTGGATTCCTCACCCCCTCTCTTCACTGCTTGGGTGAGACAGTGAAGATGTTAATGCTAACATGCTTTGTGTTTCTAATTTGTGTAATGTTGGGAATTCTAGGAGAGGTAAGGCCTAGCAATAGCAGAAGGTGGGCAGAGAAGCCAGGGAAAGGTGAATGTCTATGGTTTTGTAAGTGTGTCGAGGTTGTTTGCTGCATCTCTTAGGATCACTTATAGTGCTGGGGAAGCTGGGACATAGGTCTTCAGCTTAATGAATGGACTTCAGGGTAATGGCCATTTGTTCTTCTTGGGGTTCCGATTGACTGGATTGCCATATGGACTTGTGATTTGCTATTTCTAGTGGGCCCTGTTATCAGTAAGCTTGGCTAATAAAGACTCCATAAATAAACCTTAGACATGTCTGGCGTGATCTCGCTCACACCCTGTAACAGCATTTTAAAAAATAACTTGGCAACTAGAAAACCCCTAGCTGCCTGCTATCCTGTCTGACTCCTCACACAAAATGGCAAAAACTCAAAATACCTTTTGAAAAATAGAAATCTGAATTTTCAGAACTCTTAAGCATGGCAATAGTGCTTCATTCAGAAGGTGGTTGATCCAAATTTGATCCAATCAATAGTTCTTGCATACAATGTGTACATGTTGTAATTATTTCCATTCAGCCTACTGTCCTTTTCTACATTTGTCATGTCAAAATACCCTTTCAGATCATCTTATCACTTCTTGTTCACCCCAAAACAAGTTAGAGAAACTAATACCATAGGACTTGATGATACATGTATTCAGAGTTCAAACTGATGTAGTGGGAGAACCCACAGCAGCAAAGGAGTCCACATAAGTGAGGCCTGCTCTGGTGCGATTTGCGGCAAAGCGGAGGACAAGTCAGTCCAAGAAGGAAAAGATGCTTAAGGTTGCCATGAAAGTGGCCTTAGGATTTGTGGTCTAGATGTGACAA
This sequence comes from Ochotona princeps, assembly GCF_030435755.1. Taxonomy (NCBI): domain Eukaryota; kingdom Metazoa; phylum Chordata; class Mammalia; order Lagomorpha; family Ochotonidae; genus Ochotona; species Ochotona princeps. The sequence continues at coordinate 66,036,439 of NC_080833.1, forward strand.
TATTCTACCAACACCAAGAAGGACAAGGGGTCATGTTTGATGGTACATACAGGAGGAAAGTGGGAGTGTGGGTTTTCATTTATTCCTGCTTTCCTGGGGGATATATGAACCCACAGCATGCAGCAGAGGTTTGATTGATTTGGGCATTTAAAGAAGAGATCCAATTAGGAAGTCTAAATCAGAGTTTCAGAGATGAAGGTTGTCAGCACACTGGAGGAGGGGGTTCCCAAGGACAGGAAGAGTGGAAAAGGCTTTAAATAATGCCTGAGCAAAAGGACACCCCTGACCCTTGAGATGGACTGTCATTGTGAGTTGTTGTGAGCCAACTGCACAGTCTACTTAGTAAAAAAAAAAAGAAAAAAAACAAAGTTTTGAGGGGAAGGGGAGAAGGACAGTAAAGAATGCATCCATAAGAGCCAAAACTGTTAGGGCTCAGTTCTGGAGTGGACACCTATGGCAGTTAGGCACTATGGGATGTAATACAAAGAAAGCTTTGTTAATAATCAGAGATCTTGGACATTCTGTAAGGGGTCTCCTCCTCCTCCTTTAAGTGGAAGAGCAGAGATGTTTTAAATAGTTGGAGGCCGTGTGGAGTACTGAATACCATAGAGGCTTGAGGTTCTTAGTGATAGCACTTTGGAATTCAGAGGATAGCTTGACTCAGGATGGAAGAGGGCCAATAGCAGAAGAACCTAAAATGGATGTGAGGATTGTGACTTTTAAGATGTGGTTTTTCAGGGTTGTGAGATTATCCTGTGGACCCTAACTCATGGGAGATGCAAGATTCATGCAGAAGCATCATGCAATAAATGGTCTGTGTACCGAGAGGAAATGGCGTTTTCTTATATTCATTACTGAGAGTTTCCCAGGGGCCTGTTAAATGGATAGGAAAGATGGAGGCCTGTGGGAGCCCCAATTTTCTTTCTTACCCAAGTAGTCCCAGAAGCCCAGGAAGTGGATCTAATGTGATTGTGGAAGTTAACAGAGGGCTGAGATTTTTAGGTTTCAGGACTCAAGACTAAGGTGAGCATCTTACTCAGTGGTTAAGTCGCCATTTTGGGATACCTATATGCCTTAGTGGATAGACTGGTTTGAGTCATGGCTCCTCTGCTTTAGATAACTTCCTATTAATATACTCAGTGGGAGTCCATGAGTGGTCACTGAAGTATTTGAATCTTTACCACCCACGGGAAAACCCAAAATGAATCCTGGGTTTTCAGCTCTCTCAAGCATTTGTGATTGAACCACATGATGAAATAGTCATCTTTCTGTCCCTCATTTTCAAATAAAAAGAGAGAGCAAGCAAGATTAAAAAAAAAAAAAAAAGTTTAGAAATGCAAGAATCATTCTCATAAGTAATGGACTCTCTTAGCTCTGAGTGAACTGACACGCAAGTTTTCCTTGTGAGGTAGCATTTATTATCATTTTCCTTAGGCAACAGTGATGATGGGCGGGCATCACTTAACTTGCTGTTTGTGATGCCAATATCTCATAGTGATAGGAGGGACTGGTTGGAGTCCTGGCTCCTCTGTTTACCATCCAAATTCCTGTTAACACACACCTTAGGATGCAGCAGATAAAGACTCAAATATTTAGATCCCTGATGCCTATGTGAGAAACAAGACTGAGTTCAAGGTTCCATGATTTGAGTTGGTCTGGCCTGTTGGGGACATTTGGAAAATAAACCAGCTGATGAAAGATGTCTCTCTCTGCCTTCTGAATAAAGTGAAAATTTAAAAGAAAACAACGAATGTGATCAAATAAATATATGTATATATTTTTTCCTGATGTATTGGAAATTTCATATTCCTCTTCTAAATTACAATTGATGGGTTAAGAGAAGAAGTTTAAGAGTTTGGGGTTGGTGCAGTGGCTCAACTGGATAATCTTCCAACTGGAAAAGGACCAGCCTCCCATATGTGTCCCAGTTTATGTCCTGGATGCTCCATTTCTCATCGAGCTCCTTTTGTGTGGCATGAGAAAACAGTGATGGGCTGCCCAAAGCCTTAGGACCCTGTTCCCACTTGGGAGACCCAAAGGAGGCTCTTGGCTTCAGATTCGCTTAACTCTGGCTGTTGCAGTCATTTAGGAAGTGAACTAGTGGATTGAGGATCTTTCTCCTTCTCTCTTGTAAGCCTGCCTTTCCAATAAAAACAAGTAAATCTTCTGAAAAAAACGTGAAGTAATTGCTGAGATTCAATTTCAGGACCATTTCATGAATATTATTAGAGTGACAGAAAAAGAGAATTGGACAATGCCAACAGAGGAGGACATATTAAGTAGAAGAAATAGCTTGTCTATATTTAGATCTCTTAAACAAGTGAAAGCTAGGCCAGACTGCGGATGGTGGCAGCTCACTTCTGGATCTGTTATTGAAAGAGTTGGCATTTAAACTGATTCTTCACTAAACTGCTCTCCCCAACCTCATGTACCTTGGTTATGGCAACTTTAGGGACAGGTACAACTTACAGTTTGGAGCACATATACTTCCAGGTTATCTGACTTACTGTTCTAACCTTACTGAGGATCTCATGAATAACATGATTTCACAAGTCACCCCTTTTCTCATAAAGGTCTTGTCGTTGCTCTTGGAAAACTGGCCATGACATATAAGTAACCTAGAACAATATGTATTATTGAAAACGTTGTTAAATATCCAGGCATGGTAATTTTGTGGTTCAAGAAGCCAGATGTTTGTGGTATACTTATTTAACAGGGATTGTCGTACAAATAGCTTGATATGAATTTACTGGCACTAGGTAACTAGTGGAGTTGGGTAGATACAATTCTGGGGATATTTGTAGATTTTAAACATAGTGTAGAATAAGTATAGTAAATGGAATTTTAGTTACACTACATATTTTTATTATCCCAGGCTCAACTCAAAGCCAAGTGGAATTAACAGAGCTTTAAATAGAATTAAGCAGCTTACATAGCTAATATAATTCTTGACTTTTTTTTAATCTTTGAAAATAGGAGAAAAAACAACAAAAAAAAATAGGAAGAAACATTTTCGGCTTAAAAATAATTTGGATGTTAGTTTTCATGTTTGGACCACTTGGAGAAATATAATTTATCACATTTTGTTAAATGTAGTGTCTGAGGGAGAAAAATGTAATCCAGGCAGAGAAGACCAATGGCAAAACTCCCTCACAATTTTCATATAGCAGTTATTCAAACCAGGCTATACACTAAGGCATATAGTCATCCCCAATGGTGACTTAACCACTGAGTAAGATGCTCACCTTAGTCTTGAGTCCTGAAACCTAAAAATTTCAGGAAAAAAATTGGTAACTTCCTTGGATTCTGGAAAGTGGTTCATTGGGCCAACACAGAATCCCTTTGGCTGGGCGTGTAGTGGATGCTTTAGCATTTTAATCTTCAGAGCCTGCCCCGTCTTGCTGAACCCATTCATGAGGAGTGGTGGGGATGCGACTGCATTCAGGTATTCCCTGTGACTTAATAGGCACATCTCGGTTCAAAGTTCTTTCTCTTTTCAGGCTTTAACTATTACCAAGTCCTAGTCTTTATGGAAAACAGAAGTGAAACTTTTAAAATCTTTAAAATGTAAATGATTCATCAATGACTGTCTTGCTTTGATAACAATATCCCCTCCAAGTTTTGACTTAGAAAATTGAGATCCCCGTCGTAATGGATTATGCGATAGAAGATCTGCTCAATGTGAAGATTTCACTCTGCTAGGACACTGAAAGCAACTCGGAGGAACTGTTTCTTTGGGTACAGTGAAGGGTGATCTGGGGCCTGGAAGTAGAAATTGTCTCCCATGGCTGAGTGTGTACGCAAAGGGAATCATTACAGTCCCCTATAGAATTCACCAAAACGTAAGAAGATATCTCTGAGATTCATCAGTGTTTGCAAAGGGCACTGAGGAAAAGGGCTTACATTAAATTACAATTCTGTAATTCAGGCTTGCCAAATAAAACTCATTATCCTATTACCTTGCAGTTTTATAAGAGCTTGTTTCTAAACATATTAAACTACCCTTAGAGCATTAATTAAAGAATGTTCATGACTCACCGGAGAGATATTTTTGTTTATGCTAAGGCTATTATTTCTAAGTAAGGAGTATCGGGCAGCAAGATCCGAACATTGTCCACTGGTCTGTGGTGAGTCAGAGGTGGAAGCATTAAATAGCAATCTCTGCAGTTCTGTTTGTGTCTGATGACTGCAGTAACTTAAACTGCTCTCCATATCCCGGGCTTGTTTCCTGACATTGAAAAGACGGTCTACAAACATGCTGTTGAGTCACAACTCAAGTATAAGCCACTATAATCACCGCTACTTTTCAAAGTGTGACATGTACTTCTGTATTTTCTTGACCTTAATTTTTTTTTATTAATTATTTTGCATTATGTGACAGTTTCATAGGCTCTGGGAATCCCCCCACCCCTCCCCACGCCCCTCCCCCGTGGTGGATTCCTCCACCTTGATGCAGTATTACAGTTTAAATTCAATCAAGATTCTTTCCTTGCAAACATATACCAAGCATAGAGTCCAGCTACTTATTGTCCAGATGGGTTGAACAGTTTCTTGGGGAGACCGTTTCTGGTCCAAAGTTAGAGCTGGTAGAATATCATCACAGTCTTGACCTTAATTTTTAAGAGTGCCTACCTTTAGATCAGTTTTCAGAACCTGCTGTGAGGTTAACAAACATCAGTGTGGGGTTCAGAATAAAGACCCTCTTGGCTCAGCACACCCGTCTCCTTCCTCTACCACTGCTTCCACTGTCAGGCGGGAAAAGACAGCCGTTTCCTTAGGGTGACGCTTGGCCAGCTGCTGACTAGAAGGAACAAAAGCACTTAAAAAAGATGAAAGGGGATTCTGACATTTTATCCAGATGTTGATTAACAGCAAAGGCAGTACCAATAAAAATGGTAAATCACAGCTTTAAAGGCGCAATATAAATATAACACAAATCTGACCTTTGGAAAAAGGAAAAAGAATATTTTGACCTTTACAATGTACAGTTCTTCCCTTCATCAAACAGCAACACCTCTTCAATGCGTTATGTGTTGAGTTTCTTCTGAAATAATTTATCTTAATTCTACAAAAAGACTGGATTGTCTTTTTAAAAATGCTGATTTTAAACACAAAGATGTGTCAAGTAACTCTAACAAAACAGTTTTATACTATGAAGAAATACTCAAATGTGCTATTTTCTTTTGAAAATGCATTGCAGATCTTTTTCCAATATGAAAAAAAAAATCAAATCATTAAATGCATGTTTCACCCTCTAAGGAAGTCTGCTATTATAGTTTCATAAGGCAATGTTTTAGAAAATGATTTAAAATATTCTTAAAAACAATGAAAGTAAAACTTTTCAGACTCTCATCTACTCCACCTACCATTCTTTAGAAATACAATTAATGACTTCCCGACCATCTTAATATCCTGTACTTCTCCCATTACCTCATTAATGAAAAATAGAAGAGCGGTATTTTATTATGTTACATTATTGTGTTTCAAAACATGATCTTGTCAAAACATGGAGTGAAAAATACATTCTCTCATCTGTGGATTTTGTCGAGATGTTTTGTTGTGGGGTGTGAGCGAGATCACGCCAGACATGTCTAAGGTTTATTTATGGAGTCTTTATTAGCCAAGCTTACTGATAACAGGGCCCACTAGAAATAGCAAATCACAAGTCCATATGGCAATCCAGTCAATCGGAACCCCAAGAAGAACAAATGGCCATTACCCTGAAGTCCATTCATTAAGCTGAAGACCTATGTCCCAGCTTCCCCAGCACTATAAGTGATCCTAAGAGATGCAGCAAACAACCTCGACACACTTACAAAACCATAGACATTCACCTTTCCCTGGCTTCTCTGCCCACCTTCTGCTATTGCTAGGCCTTACCTCTCCTAGAATTCCCAACATTACACAAATTAGAAACACAAAGCATGTTAGCATTAACATCTTCACTGTCTCACCCAAGCAGTGAAGAGAGGGGGTGAGGAATCCAGACACACAGGGGCCATCCTGCGGCGGGTGGGGGAGGGAATAGCTCTCCTCAGATGTACTGGGGAGGCCAAGAGTCAGAGTGTTAGAGTGATGGGAGCACAAGACCAAGAGAGTGAGCCCTTCCTTATCAAGAGCCTTTATAGGGGCTTGTGAGGGGAGTGGTTACACAACAATGCAATACCACCCCCTCTGAGGTGATAGGTGAGAGTCACATGTGGGCTTGAGGGAACACCTAAATGATGTGGGGTTGGGGTTGGGGGTGGGGGTGGGGAGAGTGGCTTCCAAGCTGCTGAACTCACTGCCGTCTTGGTGTTTTTTTTTTTCTCTGTATGTACAATACTGTTACATAACTACACTTTCCAAGCATACTTTGTCATATTTTTTTTCATAGTATGAATTCAAAATTTGGAATAGTGAAATGAGGTACAGATAAGTTTATTTGCCCTCAAGTTGCAGTGTTCCTGACATGTTTTCTCAGCACTGTTTTATTTCCTCATAGCCTATTCACTCCTCACTTCCACTGGAGTCACTGAAGAGTGGTAAGTATTTCAGCTGGATAATGAAATTTGAGGAGTGTTCAAAAAAAGAAAACCCATGGAAGTTGTGCATTTTGACAAAAAAAAAAAAAAAACAAACTTCTTCAATTTAAATTCCAAACTGTTTTTCACCAAAATAAATTCCATTTTATTCACATTTTGAACTCTCCTCATACAGCTATTTGGTACTATCTCAAAGCTATTTAAGCTTAGCAGTGTCCACCATGGCTTTTTTCACAAAGGAGGCACTGTCACTGTGTTTAATTTGCATCATTCCAAATGGACCAGCTGTGCAATTAGGTTAAGAAAGTAAATAGATCTGGAAGCAAAGTGTCTTGAAATACCTTTCAAAGTGAAGGAAAAACGTGTGAGAAAATTTAGCAGTTATTTTATCACAGCAATTTTTAAGGAAATGGGTATTGATAGGAAAAGGGAGAAGAATATTACAACAACCAAAGAAAAGCATTTTTTTATGTATGTCACACTGGAAATTGATTCCAGATTTAAAAAAAATCACATCCAGTATCATTTATTCTGAACTCTTTAATACAGGAATCTTGTATATTCGAACCCTAGTAATCCTTCTGTTTCTCTCCCATGCACAATCTTGCCTTTTTACTCACTCCACAGCAATGAGTCATCAAGACTGAAAACGATTTTGATGGGACTCAATGGAGGACAAATGATATGAAGGGAATTTCTGACAAAATAAAGGAAGCAAGAACTTCACTATTGGGGAAAGTGTTTTTCCATGGAATTCACAGAAACTCATAAATGGAGAAAGTAATAGTCATGTGTACCAGTCCAGGGAGTTTGGAGAACAGATGCGACGTCAGACTTGGCAGGTTCAAGGACCCTTGGCCCACATGGTCCTGATTTACACATCGCTGGAGCAGTGTGCTGCTCAGCATACTTGTTCATTTTCCACTTGAATGGAACCCGAGAGCACAGAAATCTCTCAGAAACTTGTGTCTCACAAGGCTTCAAGCAGAATTTTGCAGATTCAGAAGTGAAGTCCACTGAACTTGAATAAAAACGGTGTGCTTTGGTGGTGTTTTTCCCCTCTCTACAGATGAGCCACGTGAATTACTAGGTCAAGTACAAAGAAACCATGTCTGCTTTGACCTGTCCCAAATGACCCTAGTTAGTAATAACCATAAACACAGAGATTTCGACATATTTGGCCAGAGATGGGGAACAATACCTTCTTCCCTATGCACTGTTGCCTGCCTCTTGACATGTGTTCCGATTGCTCCCTCTTAGGTGTTCTCGTTCCCTGCTAAACTTTGTTGAACTGATGTGGAACTTGTCAGCCTTAGGAAAGGTGCTGTGTACTATTGACTTGAGATGTGTATGTGCCATTTGACGGGATCTGAGGCAGCTGCATTGGGCATGAATGCCAGAGAGCAACAGGCAAGGCCCGCAATGTGTGTTAGAGAGTTGCTATGCTCTGAGGGCAGGGCAGGTTCAATTACTCCTTTTATCTTGCTGTGCATTAGATTTTGTTTTTTTCAAATTTTAAATGTCTGGCTAAATAAACATGCTGGGATCCCATATGGACGCCGGTTCTAATCCTGGCAACTCCACTTCCCATCCAGCTCCCTGCCTGTGGCCTGGGAAAGCAGTCGAAAACAGCCCAAAGTCTTGGGACCCTGCACCCACATGGGAGACCTAGAGGAAGTCCCTGGCTCCTGGCTTCAGATCGCACAGCACCGGCTGTTGTGGTTGCTTGGGAAGTGAATCAGCAGATGGAAGATTTTCCTCTCAGTCTTTTCTTGTCTCTGTATGTCTGACTTTGCAATAAAAATAAAATAAATCTTTAAAAAAATTATATGCATCCTGAAATTACTAATGCATCTTTTCTCAGTTAAAATACTATCTGGAATTAGATACTTTAAAAACTGAAACATATCGTTTCTGTTTTTCCATTTGCTGAGCTAAAAACGTATTTCGTGGATCGAAATGTTTGATATGTTAGGTATGTTCAACAGTTTTCCCCACATTTCCCTCATACTTTCCCTCATCCATTGTGCATTTTCCTATATAATTGAGTTTAATATGTAACATAGGGATTGCCCATTCCAGCCAATTTTTTTTAAGATTTATTTATTTTTTTATTGGAAAGGCAGATATACAGAAAGGAGAGACAGAGAGGAAGATCTTCCATCCAATGGTTCACTCCACAAGTGTCTGCAACAACCAGAGCTGCATCGCTACTAAGCCAGGAGCCAGGAGCTTCCTCCAGGTCTCCCACCTGGGTGCAGGGCCCCAAAGCTTTGGGCCATCCTCGACTGTTTTCCCAGGCCACAGGCAGGGAGCTGGATGGGAAGCAGAACTGCTGGGATTAGGATCGGCACCCATATGGGATCCCGTTACGTTCAAGGTGAGGAGCTTAACTGCTACGCTATTATGCCGGGCCCCCAGCCATTGTTTTAAGTCACTCACATGTCTTAAACATAGAGGCACATCCTGAAACTCCAATAAATAGGTGTTAATATTTTCTTTCACTTAGATGTTTAGTTCTTTGATTCAAGTTGCTAACTAGTGATGAGCAAGAATATAATCCTGTAGCTCAGCTTCAGAATCTGTGCTCTTAACCACCATGCCGTGCTGTCTTAACTAATTTCTTTGAGGTGTAATTTATTACAACCTGTGTAAATTGTCCTGGATGGTTTTGAGAAAGACATGTTACAAGAATACGTAATTGTGTGTTTTCTTCATTGACTCAAACATTGGAATTAATTTTGACAATTAGGGAAATATTTTAAAATAATTGAGTGTTAAAGGGGTGTTCAGTCTATAAACATAATCCATTAAAAAGTACATGTTCCAATTCAATTTATCTAAACAGTTCAATGTGATATGATTTCCTCTTATCATTTTAGAGAGTTAACATAATCAGTGGAATAAGCACTAAGTTCACTGACTTATAAAGATGGTTTGCATTACAAAGAATTAGGAAAGTAAATTTTTATTGTATAATCTTCATCAACTAGTCCCTGGGGTTTTTGTTGTTGTTACTGAAGAGATGTGGTGGGAAAAGGGGATTTCAGATGAATGGGTTCAAATCAAAATTCAGCTCTGACTGATTGGACTGCATTTTCTGTTATTTTTTAAGGACAGTAAATTGCTGCTTGGCACGCTGTGATTGCATGACTGTTACTGCTGTTGTTCTGTTAGTTGAGTCCCCCATCTGGTGGCTGAAATTTTCCTGAGTGCTGCTGTGAAAGCCATTCTAGGTCTGACATTAGACATAAGCCTGCCTTCCTAGAACTAGAGAACTTCCAGAAGACTTCTGTTTCGCTTGAAATCTTTCATTAAAATTGCTCAGTGTTTCCTGTCACAGGGACCAAAGGTATAAATAACTTCCTAAAAGAAATCTATGGTTTTGGTGTCTCTGGATGAATGTTTCTGTGGTTGTGATATGACACCAACTTATCAACTGAGTGGCTTATTAAATAAAGATATACAGGTCTTTGTCCTGGAATTATTCATTGGAATCCTCCTAGATGAGAAACTCAGGAATCTATCACATATCATATGTCACTATTCCAGATAGATTTTGCCTTCTAGAAGTTAGATGTTTGGGAGAAATGTGTCTCAAATTCAAGTTCTTTTCACACTAACGTTTTAATATTAATCCAACAAAGAAGGGAGTTTTCAAATACTAAAGAAATAAGTGGAAATTATTACATAGGCAGGAAAAAAAATTCCAAGGTTTGTCCACTAATAAGGAATCTTTGGGCAACACTATTCTCTATATGTACCTGCCCAAAGCAATAAGGTCCTCAACTTTCCCCCTTTATCGCCCCCACACAGTGTGTTTCAGAAAGTGCATGGAAAAATGGAATCAGAGATCAACTTATTTTATCATGAAAAATTTTGAAATTCATGCACATTTTTAAAAATGCACATTTCCACAAACTTTGCAGTGCCTTTTAACGTATGTCTTCATATTTTCTTATATTGATCATGCTTCTCCAAATCCTTTGCTGAAGAATGTGTCAGCATTTTTGGGGCCATAACTTACAAAACATATAAAATGTATCTTCAATCAATACTGTTTCACACAAACAATTGATGTGACCTTTTGTTCACTAGGACTGTCAGTCAACATCATATTTTAAGTATCTGCTAACTAAAAACTCTTTTGGGTGCCTACAATCAGTCTTCTTAATTCTGTCATTGAAAAGAAGACTAGGATTCATGCATCTCAGCTGGAAGTCTTCACGTCATTTGTTGTAACACTCTGGGATGATTTAAATATATGAATGGCATACACATTGATGTGATGAAAACATATTCACATCATTGTGAATTTAGAAAGGGCGGGAGATTTTTTTTTTCATTCCCATTTACTTGTTTCACACAATGATGCAAAAGATAAACAATCAGATACTTTGCTTTTACATTAGTAATAACAGAATTGAAATTTATCACTCTCGCTCCCCCCACCCGCCCTTCGACACATTCTCACAGTTACTCATTCTTTCCTACCACTGCTTGGTAGCCTAACTGGAACATCCCATAAAGAACTTGCCAAATACTTCTGTAAGTTCAGTTGGCTGAAGCTGCTGCATTGGCGGTACTTATTTCTAGCTGCTCTCTGAAAAAGAAGTGTAATCACATCACATATTTCCCCTCTACTGTTTATTTGGACTATTTCAGAAACAGTATATTTGAAACAAGAAAATTCCAATGATCAAAATTCAGAGAATACGCTGTGGACAAGATCTAAAAACAAGTAGAATATGCAAAATTTAAAAAAAATCATTTCAGTTGAAAGTCAGAAATAGAAAGAGGGAAAGAGAAATTTTCCATTTGTTTGCTCACTCCCATGCAATAGCCAGAGTTGTGCCATTCCAAAGCTGGAATCCAGGAGCTTCTTCAAAGCCTCCCGCATGGGTGTGCAGGGGCCCGAGGACCTCCACTGCTTTGCCAGATCATAAGTAGGGAGCTGGAGTGTAAGTGGAGCAGCTGGGACACAAATCTAAGCCCCAATGGGATGCTAGTGCCTCACACAGAATGTTAGCTTGTTATGCTGCTGTGCTAGCCCCACATGGTAATTTTCTAATTAATATTTATCTAATTTGAAATCTCTTGGTTAGATATTCTAACCAAGAGATATAACTCATATAAAATGAAATTTATTTGTTCACTGTGTTCTAGACTTTGAGCATCTTGAGAGTTTATCTACTTTCTGTTTGCATTTACAGTAGAGCCTAATGTTTACTCTAAGAATATGTTAGTAGACAAAATTGGTTTGTAAACTAGATCTGCTATTTATAAGGCATATGGCTAAATTATTTCCTTGTTCTTGCACAAAAAAGGAAATAATTATAAAATTCATTTCATTAGGGCTTATAAGTAATACATAATGAATTTAAAACTTGCACTTAAAAATTTTTACACCTTTGATAGTAATTATTAATGTTAATTATTAGGAAAATGAAAAAGGCTCATAAATATATAGCTGAACATCTTTTCTATAGCTATACCCTTTTTCATTTTTTAAAGATTTATTTATTTTTATTGGAAAGTCAGATATATATAGAAAAGAGGAAAGACAGAGAGGAAGATCTTCCATCCAGTTATTCACTCCCTAAGTGGCAACAACGGCTGGAGCTGAGCCAGTCCGAAGCCAGGAGCCAGGAGCCTCTTCCAGGTCTCCCACCTGGGTGCAGGATCCCAAGTCTTTGGGCCGTCCTTGACTGTTTTCCCAGGCCACAAGCAGGGAGCTGGATGGGAAGCGGGGCTTGCAGGATTAGAAGCAGCACTCATATGGGATTCCGGGGCATTCAAGGTGAGGACTTTAGCCTGCCAGAGCCTGTTCTTGTTTGATCTCTCTAATTCAAATGCTGTTAATAAACTATCTGCTAGTAACCTTCACGTAGAACAATTCTTACTTGCTGAGATAACAGAAAATAATGAAATAATCATAAAAAGTTACATTCTCAGGAATTTAAATTCTTAAATCGACACAAGCTATATGGCAAAAGAGAAGCTATGTAAATTATCTTGAAGTTTCCTTCATCATCATCAGTTCATGCTTGCTTAGTATTTTCCCAATAGGAACAATTTTGACCATAAGGCAATGTTTAGCATTATCTGGAGGCATTTCTGCTGTCATGATTTAGTGTGGAATTACTAGAATTGTTATAGGCAGAGATGTCTTTACACACCCGGATGCAATCTACACCCACAAGCTAATCCACAATACACCACAGGCAATACGCAAACAACTAAATATCCAGCAAAATAGTGCCAAGATTTAAAAAAAAAAGAATTACCCTGGACTGATGGTAAAAGACAAATATGGTTAAAGAAAGGGTATGGTTACCGGAAGGGATGGATAAAGATATTGACAAAGGCAATTATTGTAAATATCTAGCCTTAGTTGTCTCAGATGTTCTTTGTTTTTATTTGGAAGGCAAAGCCAGAAAGGGGGAAAGAGAGAGAGAGATATCTTTGATTCACACTCTCCAAATCACAAACAGGTCTGGGACAGGCCAAAGCCAGGGACCAGAAAGTCCAATCTGATCATTCACTTGGAAGGCAGGGGTCCAAGCACTCGGGACATCTGGAGTAGCCTCCTCAGGTACATCATCAGGAAGATGGATTGGAAGCAAGTGGCTGTGGCTCAAACAGTCACTCAGATGTGAGATACCAGAATCACAGGAAGTGACTTCACTCACTGAACCACACCAGCACTCCCAACAGTATTGTTGCACCTTCTTTATAAGCATTTTATTCTTGTAAGACTTATTTCCTCACTTCATATTTTCCAATAAATGTATTACCGGGTTTCTTTTGTATTTTATGTTGAAAAAAAAAGGGGCTCTTAGTTCTTTACTGAAACAACCACCTGTTCTATCAAGTGTATTTCTCATCATTAAACCTTGCTACCTCACTTGTCATTAATAAATAAATAGTACTTGACAAATGTTGACTTCCTAAAATACCTGAAATAAATAGTTGTATGTTTTTACTTTGAATATGTGTAATAGTTTACATCTTGTTGTTTCTGTTTTTGAAGAGTTTTACTAAGTATTTTTCGTTAGTTATATTAAAATATGTGTTGTTGATTTTTCTTAGCCAGGAAAGAGAAGTGTCATTTCTTTCTTTCTTAGATTTCACTAACTATTCTTTGCCATGCTAAGAATTTTCAGAACACAGATATTGCATGAATCGCCTTTTTAATTCCTTTAGTATTACAGAATTTGCATGCCAAGTCCCACTGTAGCTATTTTACACATGCTTGTTTTTTATTATTTGTATTTTATTTGGTGTACAGAAATGTAAGCAAGTTTCCACTTTTCCCTCTTATCTGAAAAGCTATATTTCCGTGTTACATTGTAAAAAAAAGCAGTTGTGGAAGATATGAAAAAAATTAGAGGTAGTTTATATTTATAGCTATGTTTATAACCCAAATTTTTGTTGGTTTTATATTGAACAATGGTGTTAACTTAACAAAATAGAGCAAAAAATAACAATATATATAAAAAATGTTTTGCTACTTTGTTGGTGAAACTCTTCCTGGATGTAGGGCTGTGTCTTTTCAGCATAAGGAGTAGTTTCTAATTTAAATCAGGTTGTGCTGTTAGCTATTTCATTGACTCAGTGACAATGTCTAATTATCACCATGCTATCATGTATTCCAGTGACAACCTTCTAATCTACCGTTCTCATTACAGATGTCAAGAAAAGACACCTAAATCAGTGAAGCCACTTCACCACAATTCACACAGTTCACTAGTATTTTGCACAAAATGTGTTATGCAAATGCGTGTTTTGAGTAAATTCTGTCATGCGGGTTTTACCTATATTTACTCACTATTTATATTGAATAACATCCATTTCAGATGCTTATTTAAGCAGAACTTTGTGAACTCAGATTGTTTCCTCTATAATGTGGATCTAATGCTACAAAATAATGCCCAGTTCTATTAACTTGAACATGAAATAGACATATGATAAAATCAGAATACAGGCATTGCAGGAACAAATGGTACACATGATGCTTGTAGTTCCCATTTTTGTTGTGACTAAATTCAGATTTCTTTTCTGAACAGATTGGCCACAGCTGCGATTGTGAAGCTAGATCATGTACTATAATGAATTTTTTTCCACAAGGTTTATAGAAATTACAGAATAAAAGCAGACATATCAAACTTAACGAAGAAGCTACAAAGTGAGATGTATTAAAAACTAATTTTCTGAATTCCATTTTATTTGTCATATTAGCTTTATGCATTATTTCATTTTCTTTCTGCTATACAATTCATTAATTTTAATCCAGGATTAACACAATGAAAAGAGGAAAATTGGATTTCTGTAGCATCTTCCATACGCAGTGTCCTAACGTGTGTTATAAATAATGAATGAGATACTGCCAGAGTAGGGACTCTGTAGGCAAACAGAACAGCCATTGTACAAATTGGTGATAAATTTCAAAAAAGATAAATACTAAGACAAAAGCCCTTTCATGCCCTGTCTTTTATTACTCTAAGTTTTGGTGGAACTTTCAAGTAAGCTTTTATCTAGGTGTAAATGTCATGTCTAAGGAGGGTGATTAGGGAATGGCTACTAGAAAATTCATTAATCAGAGTAGTATTTGTAGATCTTGATAACCGTTTATTAGTCAAAGTTAAGCTCCATGGCTTTTTCACTTCTGAAACTTGTGCTTGTGTAAGAAACTTTGGCTGAAGTCAGGATCCCTATGAACAAATGTATGCTGTTTCATAGTTTCTAGATTATAGCAAAATTCAAGCATACTGTTGTCTGCTTCAGGTAGCAAGGTACATAGGAGGCTAAGAAAAATTTACTCCAAATAAATCTATTTTTGAGCTGAAAAAAAAAAAACCACAAATCTAACCAATCCAATTACTGCTACTCTGTGAATAGCTGTTTCCACTTACAGGTCTTAGTTTCTGTTTGTAATGTTTGTGGGGACATGTCAATAGCTTGAACACCATTGTGCATGAGGAAACAACAAATGAACCTGAAAATAGACAACTTCTTTGTAGCCCAAATTCCACATCCAATTGTGTTAACCTACTTAAAGAAATTTAATTTGTCATACTTTTTTCTTTGGAGAAAAATTCAAATTTTTGATGACTGGTTTACATTGCTGTAAACCAAATAAGATATAAATAGCAAACAATAAGCATGTATAAAATACCTACAGTGAATCTTTTGCTTCTCCATTTTTTTTCAAAGATTTTTATTTATTTGCATTGCAAAGTCAGATATAACTCAGAGTAAGAGAAAGAGAGAGGAAAATTTTCCATCAGATGATTCATCCTCCAAGTGATCACAACGGCCACAGCTGCCAGGAGCCAGGAGCTCCGCTGGGTTTCCCACACAGGTGCAGGATCCCAAGGCTTTGTGCTGTTCTTGACTGACTTCTCAGATCACAAGGTGGGAGCTGAATGGGAAGCGGGGCTGCCAAGATTAGAACGGCGCCGTGTGAGATCCCGGCATATTCAAGGCAAAGACTTCAGATGCTAGGCCATGATGCTGGGCCCTCTCCATATTTTTTACATGTTAAGTTTGAGAGTTATTGTGTTGCATCAATTACACCTGTCACAGGTCTCAACTGAAAAAACAGATGAATCCCAAATGAGTAGCAACCAGGTAGGACAAACTTGAGCATTGGCAGACAAATTAAATTGGCTGGCATTCAATTGCTTCAAGATATGGATTAACTAAGGCATAGGCATAACAGTTGAAGGGAAGAAATAAAACCAGTTCTATAGGAATCATCTTAGAGGACACATCCAAGAGGCAAATTGGAATTCAGAGAAGAAGATGCATAGGGATTCTAAAGCTGAGATTAACAGAATCAATTCAGGAGGCAGATGAGGAGGCAGGAACAGAAATGAGGATTACAGGATGTAATCTGTGTTACTTGGGTGCAATCACAGCTTGAGATTCTCAAAATTTTCTCTAAGCTCCAAGTTGTAAATATTTCCCTTTTGTAGATCATTGCATTCTGCAGCATCTACTCAGCTCTGATTCATTGTGGCATGAAAGAAGCCATTAATGAATAAATGAATGGGTGTGACTGTGTTCCTATATCAATTTATTTGCATAAACAGACACAGCCTTGGTTTGTTCCATGGGTGCAAGCTGCCAACCTGTGAGATGAAAAACAATACTGGTTTAATCTATAGTTAGAATTCACCGTGTGAGGGCAGTAGTGTGATATATATATAGTCCTTTGATCCTGTGCACTCTTCAGATGAGATGGGTTGTGCTGAAGGACACACATTGGAAATAACCATCGTTAAAGGCGTGGTACAGTCTTTGGACAATGACAACAAGGACCAAAAATGATTTGGAATCTGCAGAACAGCAAAGGGATTTTTTTTTTCTGAACTGCCCTTCAACACCCTCTCCCCAATCCTTACAAAGCGCTCACCACTCTAGACAGGCATTGCAAATTTTTTGTGCTTGATCTTGGGGAATATGTGTACATATAGCAAATTTTTTTGGTCATTTTGTGGGTAAGAATATGATTGTGCTTTTTATTTTAGGTTCTGATAGCTATCTGTACCTCCTTTTAGGTTAACCTCCCACATAACCAGGGCCAGTAACATGTCCATCAGTAGATGAATTTTATTGTTATCACTACAAAGGATGTTACATGAAATTGTGATATATGCCATTGATTGTTTAAAATGATATGTTGCCTGACAGAAAATACAATAAATGTGCATGTGTATTTATGAGTTATAAAAATATATAGCAAAACTTCACCAGTCAGTGGAAAAGAAATCAGTGCTCAGAGAATAAGGAGAACGCAAAAGCGATTAGTAAACTTATCACTCTGAAACTGAGCATTAAACAAGCTGCAAATAGAGAAATAGTCAGTTAATATATTTCAGGATCTAGAGGCAAAGATTTCTATGTTGAGTTTTTTAATAGTACCTTTATTAAATTACTCTGAAAGTGTTTCTAAAATTCTGTTTTTCACAGTGTTAATATCGTTTAGCTTTATGCATCCTTTAGATATTTTTGTTTTATTCATAAGGCAGTGCAAGTATATTCTAATATATCTATCACATCATTCACTCTTCCAAAGCTACAGACACTATAATATAAAGGAATTAGAAATAAACATAATTGTTCTTTAGAACTCTTTCATAAATCATGCTTACCTGAAAGATACTTATTTTTTATTATATTAACACTCCAGTTTGTTCCATTTACAATATTTTAATCTGAATGAATGAGCACTGCTGATACAATATTCATCGCTCTTTGCCACTCCAGACATGATTTAATTTACTTCACAATTCTGTCTCTTGGGATTTCAAGACTTCAGAAAAGGAGATGAGGACACTAGATTTGAGGAGATTTAAAATCTTACCCAAGAGACTGGGTTTGGGTACAGATGGATAAGCCAGCACCTACAACACCAACATCTTCCATAAACACACCACTTTGAGTCCCAGGTATTCTGTTTCTGATCTAGCATACTTCCTGCTAATGTGCCTGGGAAGGCAACAGATCACAGCCCATGTAGTAGGCCCCCTGTTGCCCATGTGAGAAACTCAAATGCAATTCCTGTCTCTGACTCCAGCCTGGACTTGTCCAGCCATTGTAGCCACATGGAGAGTGAATCAATAAGTAGGTGGGTAGATTTCGCTCTCTCTCTCTCTGTCTCTCTTTCTTTCTGCTACACCTTCACCTTGCACTTTTGCCTTTCAAATACACAAAATAATACCTTTACAAATTGAAATAATACCAACACTAGCTGCTAACATTTATTAAGAATGGCCCATGCTTTTCCTATTACTATGCCATCTACATGACAAATGAGTTCTATGCTAAAATGTCTGGTTTTGAAGCTGCCTTCAGGAATGTTGGAGGCCCCTGCATTGTTTAGAACAGTACAAACGTTTGCTAAGTAAGTCTTGCTTTACTTTGCTGCTAGGATATCAAATAAGGACTCGCTTTCAGTGCTTATAGAGTCATGTGTTTGGGAGATTGAGTCTGCCTTTACCTTTTACACATTAAAGGCAAAATTACGTTCAAGAGATACTCTATAAATCTTTGAAAGGAAATCAATGACATTGCTTCGCATAGAGCTCTTTCCTCTTTTGCTTTCTTTCTGTCATTTCTAGAGTTACTAAAATGAGGCAAGTACAATTCTGGGATCAGTCTGATCAGTGACCAAACAGGGTAGGGTCTCTACTTTCATAAAATGCTCATTTTGGTGCATGAAGAAAGACAAGAAATGCAGAACAAATAATGTAGCACTTCAGGTAATGAATACCTTGAGGAAACAAAAAGGAAGAGTTATAATGTGGAAGTTTGCAAAGCGCTCGGGAAATGTGACATTTTTGTTCTTTTACTCCAGTATCCCGAATTCCTTAAATGGCCTCGTTTCCCTCGAGTCTAAGTAAACACAGCAATATTATCTAGGATTCTCTAGGGACTTCTCAAATATGGATTTGTTTCTTGTAATCTGAAGAAGATCATGTTGCCTCAAGACATTTACTTATAAATGCTGTGAACAATATCATTTAAGATGGAACTGTATAAAGGGGATGTGTGAATCAGAAAATGCCTCCCAGAACTATGGAAAGAAATATTTAATGATTTTTCAATGTTCATAAAAAGTATACAGCCAGAGATTCAGGTGTTCCCAGTTACAAATTACATGAATAAAATCCTGTGTTCTCACCCAAGGATAATCTGTTGCTAGGAGTGTGTGTGTGTGTGTGTGTGTGTGTGTGTACATTAGTGTGTGCATTATATGATTTTATGTTTCCAGATGGTGTGTAGACGTGGACCCAAGTTCAGGAGGGAGCACTAGGATTGTTTTAAGGTTATTGATTTTAAACATGGCAAGGGAGAAATTCTCGGTGGTTATGTTCTTGTGCCCTGAGGTGAGAAGCCTGTCATAAGGAAACTGGATCCAGCATGATGTGAACAGGACTGAAGGCTAATGGGAGCAATGCCTAGAAAGCCCTAAAGACCGAGTATACAAGTGTGTGGTGCTGCACTGCTCCAAATGCGGAAGGCATTTAAATGGTGCCATTAATGTACAATAATCTATGACCAAAGGATCCATGGCCAACATTAACCATAATGATTCACAGAAGTGAAAATATTCAAACCCAGGTGCAAAACAAACATTCCTTAATGAAGCAATGAGTAACTCCAGATGCTTGTACTAAGAGTGACTTATAATTAATGTAACTTTTTCAGCTTTTAATAGATTATTTTAAAGCCACTTACATTTTCTCATTTGTTCTGAAAAACATTGCTTATATTTATGTTAGTTTAAATTTGACTATGAAAGGGGGTAAATACTTTGTTGATAATTTCACTAAAAACTTTTGAGCTTTTGGGTTAAACTAAACTCATGGAGTATAAATTAACCAGTATTTATAAAAAGACTTTCTTAGTGTTTCGTGGGAGAAAGGGCTTCATAAAAGAACAGAAGGAAATTCATAAAGGACTCTGATCTCCAAGGATGCTAAATTGCCACAGTATGAAAAATTAATAGTAGAAAGCAAAGAACATTATTTTAAAATACTCAGGATATTAATTTTTAAAAACTCCCATTCCTGAAATATTTGGAGAAAAAATGTTTAATGCATAAAGTAGGCAGGGGTCCATTTTTTCCTATTTTGTATGTTCTCCCATGGAGATTTAGCCTATCTTTTATACATACAAATGTAACTGCCAGGAATCTCTAGGCACTAAAGACAATTCAAGTAAACTTCAACAGAGGTGTCAGGCTCACTAACATAAGATATTGAAAGTCCTGAAAATACATCTTCAGAGGCCAATTCTTTTTTTAAATACTATTTAGATAGGATTTTTTATTGAAATTAGGAAACATGTTACTATTTATTAAAATGTAAAGAAGTTTTGAAAATGAAAGTATTGAATAGGAGGCTCATAATGTATTTTATATGTAAAAACATATATGCACACACAATACTATTATTAATTTTTTTTAGCAAAGAGTATGGGAGAATCAAAGTCAACCAAAATGTAAACTGATATTATGTTTATTTAGGTGCATTTTTTGAAACCTGGCTAGAGTTTTGTACTAAAGATGGGCAAATTTGGAAAAATCAAACAGAAAGTTACAATAAAAGAGTATTGGTAAGGATACTTGCCTTAAGATTCTCTTTGAAATTGATTTCAAAGCTTGTCATTTACTGACATGCTCGACTTGGAAGCTTTTGTTCTTCTGATTTTTAACTCAACTCCTATATTAAGTAAGCCATTCACTTCTAAAACACAGTTTTGATAATTAACCAAGTTTATGTAATTACTGAAATTGTAAAAGGTGTATTTCATAATTATAGTGAAGATAATATTTGTAACTTTAAAAGGTAAACAAAAAGAGGAAAAGAATCCATAATTTCTTGAAAATCACAATTATTGTAATGCATTTATCCTTTATATTGACTTACTAATCCTTCAGAAGATCTTTGAATCTTAAAGCTTACCTAAAACCTTTTCCAAGATGAATACAACTGTAACTGTCAATCTGTCAGACTGGCAATCTTGGATGAAAGAGAAGGAGTAAAAAATAGTGTTTACTTTATTGGTAGATTCTAAATGATTGATGATGGGGGAGTTACAGTGACACAAGATCTGACATATCATGTCTATCTTGTGAATATCATGCTAGCTATTATGTGAAGGAATTGACACCCAATGAATCAGAAGTATATCTAGGATGCTGGAAAAAAGAAAGGCAAATGGATAGAAATGTAAGAATGAAAAGTAGTAGTAAATTTAGAAGCAGCAAAAAGCTACCCTGCCACATTATCACATAATCACATCAGTTTGAAACTGGGTTACAGTAATCCAGTTGCTGCAGTATTTACTGTAATAAGTTCTGAGAACATATAGGAAGTCTGTCAAATCCTTCTCTTACTATCAAAGACATCATTGCCTGTAAGGAGATAATAGATCATGCTTGGAGGCAGCATTGAGGCACAGTGGGTATTGTTTGTTATTCCAGATGTTCTACTTCCAACCCGGTTCTGTACTAATGGCCTGCAAAAAACAACATAAGATGGACTAATTATTTGGCCCTGGTCATTTAAGGGAGAATTGGATAGAGTTCTAGCTCCTGGCATCAGTATGATGCAGCTGTGCCACTGAACTCATCTGATGAGTGAACCAACAGATAGGAACTCTTTCTCTCTCCTCTCTTTCTCTCTCACTTTGTTTCCTTATCTCAGTATACCTTTTATTTTCAAAATAAACACATAAGTATATATTTTTAAAAAGGATACACCAGTCCAAGCAAAGATAGAATAATTAAAGCAATGTCCAATTGAAACAAAACACATAAGACTCTGTATTTAAATGCAAGAAACCTTACTGAATTAAAGTAAGATGTTTCTCTTTAAGCTTTAATAGGCAGAAGATGGTTTTCATTTCCCAAGTTTGTTGCTTTGTTGTATACCCAGTTGATTTAGAATATGAGAAACATGCTCTGTGTTTAGACAGCAACTTGTAATTTTGGCTTGGGATGGAATATTTTTCTATCATACTTGGTCCCTTTGCTGTTTTCATTTTCTCTTGCTATAAAATTCTTCACAGTGCCTGCATAGAATAGTCTTGTTTACTTTATGGCTCTTGAAGCAAAGAAGGACCATGTAATAACTCAGGATGTTTATAAAAAGTCACCATCAGAAAAACAAAGCTGAACCACAAACGTGACGATTGCACCTGAAACAATCCTACATTACTGTTTGGAACAAAACCTGTGTTCTGGTTGCTGACTAAATGTAATGTTCTTTTAAATCAGTTGGTTGAGTTTACCTTCTGGTGGGCTAATAATAAATACACTTTTTATACTAATAATATGTTAAATTCATGCATATTTTCAATCTCTTTACTGCCTAATTTCTTACTTTCACACCTGCGTCTAGTTAGGTATAGATGAAGTGAAAACATGACACAAATGTGATTTGTAACAATCAAAACTCACAATTAGGTTCCTTAGATTAAAATATTAGTATACTTTGTCAATCAAGTGCCAGAGTAATTATCATTTGGAGATGCCTGGGAAAGTCGAATTATTAGCATTGAAAGACATGATCCATAACTTACAATATTTTCATAGTCCTTTAGATTCTGATAAAGTTTAGTGGGCAGTGGATGTGGCTAGTAGATATCAATGACCCCACTGGAAATTGTTAGATGATGAACAAATAGGTAAGACTTCTATCTTCTCCTCGAAGTGATAATTGAACTGAGGTGAATCCCTTGAGTGAAAAAGATTAGATAGGTTAGACCTAATAGGGTAGAAAACTCTATTTTCCAGTTTATTCCAACTTAACTCTGGGGACATAAAACTTCAATTTGCTGGTTGAGCAAAGGTCATGAGGTGATGTGCAAGCAATGTTACAGTCAGATTTCAAGGTGTCTGGGTTGGATATCATTTATAATCCTCAAGCTTAGGGTTAGAGTGGAAAAATTTTAAAATATCAGCAGCAAATTTGTGCCTGTGCCCACCATCCAGCTTGGAAAAAGTAGTTTCTCTAGTGGTAGGAGAACAGTTAAAAGATACATACATTAGGGACTGACTGAACAGATAAATGTAGTTAACTAAGATAAATGTAGTTGATCCCTTTTTTCTTACCTAGGCTGGCTTTATTTTTCTTAAATTCATTGAAAGTAAAATTATTTACACAGGTTTAATTACCAAATCCTCTCACCTATTCATCACTTATTCTTCCATTCAAAACACATTTATTGAGTTGGAACTCTGAAGACCTGCAGATACAGGCATGAAATTTATTGATTTAGTCTCAGTCATTTTGAAGTGAGGGACACAAAACTCACACAGACAAAACAATAACATAAAGAATCACAAAGTTACAAATTTGATATTAGCTACCAAGAGTAGCAGCTAATTTTTTAAAATTTATTTATTTTTATTACAAAGTCAGATATACGGAGAGGAGGAGAGACAGAGAGGAAGATCCTCCGTCCGGTGATTCACTCCCCAAGTGACCACAACGGCCGGTTCTGCACCAATCCGAAGCTGGGAACCAGGAACCTCTTCCGGGTCTCCCACGTGGGTGCAGGCTCCCAAAGTCCTGGGCCATCCTCGACTGCTTTCCCAGGCCACAAGCAGGGAGCTGGATGGGAAGTGGAGCTGCCGGGATCAGAATCGGCGCCCACATGGGATCCCGGCGCGTTCAAGGTGAGGGGTTTAGCCGCTAGGCCACCATGCCGGGCCCAGTAGTAGCTAATTTGGTATTTGCTACCAAGAGTAGTAAAGATTTCAAGAGAAAAATTGGGGGAGACAATGGAATCTGGAGTTAGAGAAGTTTTCCATGAAAAACTGAATTAAACTGATCTCTAAAAGATGAACAAATGTGAATAAGACAGGGAATAGATTCTTAATAATAATAATTAAAAAAAACCCAGTGGTGTGAGCATGAGAGAAGTATGTGCAAGTAAATACCTGAAACAGACACCTTGAGGAAGGCCACAGTTTTAGGAAATACAATTACTAGAAACGATGAAATGTGATGGACTGATAAGAGTCCCCTCTGGTTGCTGACACCATGGTCTTTATGTTAACAACAATGAGAAGACATGAAAAGGTTTAAAGCAAGTTTTAACCAAGCTGGATTTCTGTGCTATGCAGACTGCCTGGGTTGAAGAATAGGAAGAATGGATATATAAGTAGAATTGTGGAAGTGTTTTTGTAATTGGGAGAAGCTATGATAAAAATCTGGATCCAGTTGCTGGCAGTAAACCTGGAGAAAATAAACAAATATTAACCATATTCCAAAAGTAAAGTGGATGAAATTTGGTAATTGATTGAAAATGGAGTTAAGAGAGGAGAGGATAATTCCAACAACTACTGGTTTGAGGCACAGTAGCATGATTTATTGATAAGACTAACCCTGAAAAGGAACAATGATCGATAAGCATGTTACAGCAAAACAAAGCAGACTGAAAAAGAACCTTGTACATTCTGACAGAAACTTTCTGTGGTCTGGATGCAGACCAGTGTGTTTAACATGAATGCTTCACTTTGGGGTGTGGCCTAATCTATGAAGGAAAAACAATGACTTCCTTTTTAGTAATAAGTTCCTTTGCTATCCTACATTCATCATTCATTTGGTCAATCACAATGATTCATTAAATACCTATTTATTTATTTATTTATCTATCTATGTTTTATTGGAAAGGTAGATTTCAAATACTTTTAGGATAACACACAGATTACTGTCTTTATTTTGGATGTGGGATCAAGGCAGGTGCAGACTTGGGATGCTCTGGCCTGTCAGTTATTCTTACATGAAGAAATGTATGCACCAGAAAGGAAGAAATAGTGCAATCCTTCTTTAGGAATTTAGTTCTGTGCTATGAATATTTTAAAATGTTAATATTCTGTTGTAATAATTCTTTAGGAACATGATTTAAATCATCTGAACTAAGCAATAAAGCTATGCTCAAGAATGTTTTAGTGTATTTCATGAAAACAAAAATCACAAACATCCTATGTGGAAAAATGTTCCTTTTA
Source organism: Ochotona princeps (assembly GCF_030435755.1). Taxonomy (NCBI): domain Eukaryota; kingdom Metazoa; phylum Chordata; class Mammalia; order Lagomorpha; family Ochotonidae; genus Ochotona; species Ochotona princeps. The sequence goes on from NC_080833.1 coordinate 66,061,495, forward strand.
TATTGTTTTTGTAAAATTATGTATGTATAATTGTTCGTAAAAAGTAAAATGTATGCTAAGGGAAATGAGCCAATCCCAAAAAGTTAAATACCACATGTTCGCCCTAATTTAAGGTGATATGATGTTATGTATAACATGTTATGTTATGTATGTTATATGTTGTGTATAAACTAAAATTGAAATGTCAATGAGGTGGTCACAGAAGGTGGTTAAGAACTAGCATTTATTTTTAACATATTGGTTACTCATTACTATGTCAATTAATTCCATAATGATGTAAATTTTTGCTGATGGTATGTTGGAGCTTTTAATTGATCGGGATGATATTCTGCTGGTTCTGTCTTCAAACCAGAGAGGGTATACCTAAGAAGCCATTGAACTTGACTGGACAATAAAATGCTGGACTCTATGTTTGGTATATGCTTGCAATGAGGGAATCTCAACTGAACTTGAACTGTGGTTATGCAACAAGGTGCAGGAATCCACCATGGTGGGAGGGTTTGGGGAGGGGTGGGGAGAATCCCAGTACGTATGAAACTGTGTCACATAATACAATGTAATTAATGAATAAAAAAAAAGTAAAATGTAAACATTGATATATGCTTGGATAGGCTTGTAAATATATACTATTAAATACTTTGGAGCAAAGATATTTTGGTGATTTATTTCCCATGCTTTTCTTTGGCTTCTGAATATTTATACAGTAGTGATATCTTTGTAACTAACACTAAAAATACAGTGTACATATTGTCCTCTATGGTTTTGTTTTTTGTTTGTTGTTGAAAAACTTAAAGGAACCATGGAATTATAGCAGAGTTGTGGCAAAAATGTGTATGTGAGTGCTTGTGTGTTTAGAAAAGTTGGTTATTGAACCAATTTCATAAGTTTGAGGTTCAATTTGGTCATTGGAAGTAAATGTGTATCTTCAACATGAATGTATCTATAGAAAAATTTGTTGTGTGTTTCCATGAAATCTTTCTAGACAATGTTCAAACATTAAATGATGCAAATTTATTCTCTCGGTAAGTTTTTCAAATATATTTTAAAAATTTTTAAAAAGATATTTTTAAGAATTTGCTGAATTTTATGAAATAAGAGATGAAATCCTAATTTTTGATTAGACTCACTATTGGGTCTACAATGTTTTTCACAAGACTGTCTTGTTATAGATATTATGCTAGTTTACAAAGGCTGAAATTCTAGAAACCTTTCAAAACCCTTTGTAAGATTCTATTGTAGGGGACTGGGATGGTGGTCTAGCAGCCCAAGTCCTTGCCTTGAATACGCCAGGATCCCATATGAGTGCCGGTTCTAATGTCGGCAGCCCTGCTTCCCACCCAGTTCCCTGCTTGTGGCCTGGGAAAGCAGTTAAGAATGGACCAAGGCCCTGGGTCTCTGCACCTGCCTGGGAAACCCAGAAGAAGCTCATAGTTCCTGGCTTCCAATCAGCTCAGTTTTGGCCATCATGGCTGCTTGGGAAGGACGATCTTCCTCTCTGTCTCTCCTTCTCTCTTTATATCTGACTTTCCAATAAAAATAAATAAATATTTTTTTTAAAAAAGATCTTATTGTATAGGAAGAGCCATGATGAAGAGAAATTATTGTGTGAACAAGAAATATTTATCATAATGTGAAAATAACTGGGCTTATGTACTGTTATTTGCTTGTTGTGAGAGCTTGAGAACATCTGTTCCACAACTTGTTCATAGAGATAATGGATGCTTTTTTTTTGGAAAAAAAATATTTGCAGAGCAGTCACTATATAAAAAGTTTGTTAAAATATGGGACACACCAATGAATGCATTTTTATGTGAGAATTAAATTCTGGGCCCCAAAATCATCTATTAAAAAATAAAATAATAAGACCAATGCAAAGACTAACAATAGCAATGAGGGGTAGCTGACATACAAACAACCCTAGAAAACAGAACTGACTCGGCAGAGTGGCAGGGTACAAAATTAATGAACAAAAATCAACAGTCATAGTGTATGCAAACAGCCCCAAGATGGAAAAAGATCTAACCAGCAAGATACCATTCAAAATAACAGAGAAAAGTGTGAAGTATCTGGGAATTAACCTAACCAAAAATGTAGAAGACCTATTTGAAGAAAACTACAAACTACTTAAAAAAGAAATTGAACAAGACCTCAAAAAATGGAGTAACATCCCATGCTCCTGGATAGGTAAAATCAATATCATTAAAATGTCTATACTGCCAAAAGCAATATATACATTTAATGTAATCCCAATCAAATTGCCCAAAACATTCTTCATGGAACTGGAAACAATGATTCAAAGGTTCATCTGGAAACACAAAAAACCACGAATAGCAAGAACCATCCTGAAGAACAGGAAGTTAGCAGGGGGAATCACAGCTCCGGACCTCTGGACATACTATAGGGCAGTGGTTATCAAAACAGCCTTGTACTGGCACAAAGATAGAGAGGAAGATCAATGGAGCAGGATAGAAATACCAGAAGGGAACCCACACAGATACAGCCAAATAATCTTTGACAAAAAGACAAACGATAATCCAGGCAAATGGGAAGGTCTGTTCAATAAATGCTGTTGGGACAACTGGCTGATAGCCTGCAGAAACAAAAAGATAGACCCACATCTCTCACCATACACTAAGATCAAGTCTATATGAATAGAAGACCTAAACCTACATTCAGAAACCTTCAAACTTTTGGAAGAAAATGTTAGAAATACTCTGCAAGATCTAGGGGTAGGTCCCGACTTCCTAAAAAGGACACCAAAAGCAATAGCAATCAAGACCAGAATAAACAAATGGGACCTCAACAAACTAAGAAGCGTCTGCACAGCAACGGAAACAATCAACAAAGTAAAAAGCAACCCACAGAATGGGAAAAGATCTTTGCACACTATGTAGATGATAGAGGGCTAATCTCCAGAATTCACAAAGAGCTACAAAACAACCAAAATGACAAAACAAACAAGCCACTCAAGAAATGGGCACAGGAAATGGGCAGACATTTCACAAAGGAACAAACCCAAATGGCAAACAAGCATATGAAAAAATGCTCAAGTTCCCTGGCAATAAGGGAAATCCAAATGAAGACAACAATGAGGTACCACCTAACTCCAGTAAGGATGGCACACATACATAATACCACCAACACTTGCTGGCGAGGATGTGGGGAAAAGGGAACCCTACTCCACTGCCGGTGGGGCTGCAGGCTGGTACAGCCTCTATGGAAATCAGTATGGAGAACATTCAAACAACTCAAAATCAACATACCATATGATCCATCAATAGCACTCCTAGGAATATATCCAAAACACCTGTTTTATGAGAAACCAACATGCACCCCTATGTTCATAGCAGCACAATCAGTAATTGCAAAAACATGGAAGCAGCCAAAATGCCCATTAGCAGAGGATAAGAAAGCTATGGTTCATCTACTCCATGGAATACTACTCAGCTATTAAAAAAAACAAAATGCAGTTCTTTGTGGCCAAATGGGCCAAACTAGAAACCATAATGCTAAGGGAAATGAACCAATCCCAAAAGGTTAGATACCACATGTTTGCCCTTATTTAAGATGATATGATGATATGTAAAACATGCTATGTTATGTATGTTGCGTTATACGTTGTGTATTAACTAAAATTGAAATGTCAACGAGGAGACCACGGAATGTGATTGAGAAATTGCATTTGTTTTTAACATGTTGGTAAATCAATAATATGTCAATTAATTCCACAACGAAGTTAACTGTTGCTGACAGCTTTTTCGAGTTGTTAAGTGATCAGGATGGTACTCTGCTGGTTCTGCCCTCAGACCAGACAGGGTCTCCCTAAGAAGCTGAGGAATTTGACTGGCCTATAGGATGCTGGAGTCTATGTTTGGTATATGCTTGCACTGAGGGAATCTCGACTGAACTTGAACTATGGTTATGCAACAAGGTGGAGTAATCCACCACGGGGGAGGGTTTGGGGAGGGGGAGGGGAATCCCAGTATCTATGTAACTGTGTCACATAATACAATGTAATAAATGAATAAAAAATTATGGGATGGATGTTATGGTTAAGCCACCATTTATGATGTTTGCATCCTAACCAAAGTGGCAGTTGGAGGAGTCCGAGCTATTTGGCTTCTAAGCCAGCTTCTTGCTGAGAGGCGACATATGATGGCTCAATTGCTTGTGCCTGCCTCTGTTATGTCTAGGGGAGACTTCAGCGGAGTTCTGGGTTTGGTGGCTTGAACTTTGCATGATAAATAGATGGAAATAAACATTTTTAAAAATATGGATTTATTTGAAATGCAGATTTACAGAGAAAGAGAGGGAGAGACAGAGACTTCCAGCTGTTGATTCACTCCCCAAATAATTCTAACTCTTAGAGCTAGGGTAGGCTGAAGCGTGGAGCCAGGAAATGCAGCACAGGGGCTCAAGTACTTGGGTCATCTTCCTGTGGTTTCCCAAGTACATTAGTGTGGACCTGGAAAAGTAATGTAAGAGCCAAGTCTCAAACAAGTGTGTAATTGGAGTGCCAGTGGTTTAACTTACTGTGCCTCAAAACTGTCACCAAAAGTTAATAAATATTTTTAAAACAAACAAACAAAAAAAGAAAACAGAACTGACGCACAGTCAAAGCACACACAGTTGAAGCTGGACTGATAGAATTTTAAAAATGAGGTAAGTCCCACCTGACATTTTGCAAATATGGAGGTGGACAGAAAGGAGAAAATGGTTATGAAGTCTGCGAAGCAATGAGACATTCCTGGACTCAAACTCACTGTTGAGAATAACCAAGGAGTGAAGGTGTTTCAGCAGAATTACAAAGAATGAGCTCATCAGTAGATAAGAGGTAACAACTAAGTGTTTTCTTTTTCATAGAAGGTTTACTTATTTGAAAGGCAAAACGAGAACAAGTAAGAGAGATTTTTCACTCACCAGTTCATTTCCTGAATAGCTCCAATGGTTGGGACTAAGCCAGTCAAAGACTGGAGCATTTCTGGTTTTCTGAGAGCTCTCATTGACTGGATCATGATCCAGACGTTGATAGCAACTACGACCATGCAAGGTGGAAGTCAGCAGTCAGGATTTATCCAAGCATCCAATGTGGGTAATAGGAAACCTATTATTTTCCAATGTCTATAGTAGTGGAACCTGGAATTAAGAATCAGACTGAGTACTGAATCCAGGTACTTGATTATGGGAGGCAGGTGTCACAATCAGTATCCCAACTGCTAGGCTAAACACCCATGCTGCGTACAGTTCTTACGGGAGAAGTGATTACTACCATTTGATTTAAACAACAACAACAAACAGGGAATTCAAATAGAACTTGTGTAAATTTTCTAAGCTTTCAGAAAACATTTCAGAGCCACTGTGTATAATCCATTCCCTTTCAAATCTAAACCACAGATTACTGAGTTAGTAAATAGTTATCAAATGCTTACCAAGAAAAGTTACTATTCAGTATGGCATGTAGACTTGGAAGAAGAAAATAGCAGTTATTACCATGAAAAGTGCCAGGAAATTTCCAGAAGCTAAGAGAATATTTGGAGCTAGTTCCTGATGCCACCCGCAGGGGCTGTAAGCAAAGCTTCCTAGAAGGCTTGTCTTCATATATGAGACTTGAAGAACTCAAAAATCTTGAAAATATTTTAACTATGTCGGAATCTATCTTCAACATAAAAATTATATTTTTAGTTAACTGTCTTAATCATCCATATCATCTAACTGTCCATTTTATTGCCTTCTCATGTCAGGGTGAGATCAGAAATGTATGTTGTAAGATGATTGATCTCTCCAAATAATGGAGAACTAAATGTGAACTGATTTTATAATTACATAATTTACTAACAAATTCTATCCATTTCTTTTTTTGGAATTAGTTACATGTAGCTGATCAATGACAATTTTATAAATAAATCTATAGTTTCTCTCTATATGCAGTACACATGGCCTTTACTCTCTTCATACCTAAGTATACTAGGTTTCATTTTCTACTTAACTTTCTTTTTTTTAAAAGATTTATTTATTTTTATTACAAAGTCACATATACAGAGAGGAGGGGAGACAGAGAGGAAGATCTTCTGTCTGATGATTCACTCCCCAAGTGAGCCGTAACGGCTGGTGCTGCGCCGATCCGAAGCTGGGAACCAGGAACCTCTTCCAGGTCTCCCACGTGGGTGCAGGGTCCCAAGGCTTTGGGCCGTCCTCAACTGCTTTCCCAGGCCACAAGCAGGGAGCTGGATGGGAAGTGGAGCTGCCGGGATCAGAATCGGCGGCCCATATGGGATCCCGGGGCATTCAAGGTGAGGACTTTAGCCGCTAGGCCTCAGCGCTGGGCCCTCTACTTAACTTTCTGTATAACAAGATTCCAGACTCTTTCGTCTTTATTATACCTCTGAATCATACAGACACAAAGAACATAAATTTGGCTCTATGATTTTAATTTTCTAACTTAAAATATGTGAATATCATCAATGTTCCATTTTCCTTTCTTCTGTACATATATTTATTTGAAGACTATGTAATAAATGTGAACACAAAATTCCACTAAGCACCTAACTTCATTTCCGGTCTTATTTTTGCTGTCTTCAGATAGGTTTTCATCTTTATGAATGTTAAATGACTTAGTTTCTGAGTGAAGTATTATGATACATTGCCAGGTACATGACAGTTAAAACACCAGACTTTTGGCAGGGAATAAATCAGTGAATGTTCATGTGATGAACAGTATCTTAATAAGGGAACCATATGCTTTCCAATGGAAGGTTTTATGAAACTGGCTTGATAAAGGTATTTTCTGCAGCTGTGTACAGGGAAAAAAATCATCAAAAACTACCAAGACATGAGTGTTGCCTTTCATTATTTTCGTATGCCACTAGCAATTAGCCAGACTCTTTGAGGAGCTGTTTGTAATAGCTGTCTTGAGTTCAAGACGAATATGTGGCAGTCACACTGTCAGAAGAAATCTTCCTAAATCCTCAGCTTGAGGAAGTACTGTTTTAATTTTCGTCTCATCAAGAAATGTCTAGGCATATGTGGAGGAAGAAACATTATGGACTTCAGTAAAGACAAGACAGGAAGGCTTTTATAAAGATCAAGTGTTTCTGCTAGAAGTTGCTCAATTTCATATGTCCATTAATTAAAATCCATATATTTATATAATTAAAAATGAAAAATATATGAATCTACTTCTGACACCTGAAAACTTAGATTCTTAAAGGTCAAAGCTTCAGGGCTTATTTGATAAGTAAGGAAATTTGTCTTTTGTTATATGATGACAATTTGGGGAGAAGCCTTATATCCATATTAAAACTCGAACGTTAATGGCAATGTTGTCATAACTGTCAAAAAAGAAAGAAGCCAAGTTGCCCGTCAATAGCTGCCAACCTGTGCAACAAACAAATTATGGTGTGTCCATATAATGGAATATTATTTAGAGATAAAGAAGAAAACTGTCTTATTTTTATTTTAAAAGATTTCTTTATTTTTTTTATTGGAAAGTCAGATTACAGAGAGGAGAGACAGAAAGATCACTGATTCACTCCCTAAGTGGTCACAACACCCAGAGCTAAGTCAATCAAAAGTCAGGAGCCAGGAGCTTCTTCCAGGTCTCCCACACATGTGCAGTGTATAGGGTTTTGGGCTGTCCTCCACTGCTTTTCCATGCCCATATGGGATCCCACTGTGTGCAAGCCAAGCAGTTTAGCCACTAGGCTATCATGCTGTCCCCGAAATGAACTCTAAAGCCATAAAAAGATACGAATGAATATCCACATGAAAGAAGGAAAAAGCATCAAATATTATAAGACGCAAATATATATTTTTAAAAAGCAAAACTCTATGGTCAATATATAGATCAATATCTTCCAGAAGTTTGAGGATTGGAAGGCTAAAATCTAAAGAAATGGGATATTTTGGAATGTTGAAGCTATTCATATAAGAACATATATTCATAGAAGAACATGTGGCTCGGATCCAGTGGCTTATGAGTAATATAGACTGTAACAATTCCCATGCTCACGATGATAAAACACAAGTGTAAAGGTCATATCTTCATTAGTACAGGGGCATGATGCAGCATATTTGTGAAAACTCAGATTACTTTAGATACAGAATTAAAAATACGCCTCAAAGCACGAAAATTATATTAAAAATAGGAGACCAGGTTATCTATGGAGGAGACAACAAAATATTGTTATTATATTACAAATGCACATGACAATCTCTTTGAAGAAGTGGTGGAAAATGTAGTGGTATCAGTAACTCTGGAAATGTGTAGTGTCTGTGAACACAGTACACACAGATGCAATTGTAAATAGGCACAGCATTCCAGTTACCTAATAATTGATTGACTACAGTAATCAAGTTTAGGAATTGATGACATTACACATTCACACTGGAATGATATAGCTCCCTAAATGACAGAAAAAAGCTAGAAAATAATGCACAAACAAGGAAAGGGGCTAGAACGATTCATGTGGTAATGGATTAAAGACACTACCATAAATTATGGATAATGTAGATCGAGTTAGGTGTGTAGACGCACATCTCTATGTATTGTCTTTCCTTGCTCTGTCAACTACCTGGAGGTGATACTATCCAAGAAGCAATTATCACACCTATAAATAAACCTTGACTTCTAACATCACACTCCAATAAAGATATAATGGGACTGAGAAGCAATGACAGATGCTAGGGTCAGGATAGGGAATATACAAGGTAAGCCTGGAGCATTTCATAGAAATAGAAAATAAAGCCAGACACACAAAGCAAACCAAAACTGTGAACTATGAGTAACATGAAAAAGACACAACAAAGAACTAAAGAGCCCCAATGGCCAAAGCCAAGGCAATTTCATCAAATATAAAACAGTATTAGATTATCATTCAAGAGCAAAATAAATGTTAACTTGCAGCTTAGTATGCTTTTCATTTTTCAATCATTCTCTGTTCAGACTTGTCTAACTTACTAATATTTCAAATTATAAACTTTTAGTATTATGGTGTTCCAAATTTTCTTATTAGTTGATTTGTATTTTATTTTTCCTTATTTTAAGGGAAATAATAAAATAAAATGCTGTCCGACATTTTTGAGTTGAATTACAGGCTGTATTTTTTTTTAAGATTTATTTATTTATTTGAGAGGGAAAAGAGGGGGGGGAGAGAATATGAATCATTAGTACATTTCTCAAATGGCTGGAGGAAGCCAAGAGCCAAGAGCTTCTTTTGGGTTTCCCATGTGGATCGCAGGAGTCATCTTCTGTTGCTTTTTTTATTTTTCCAGCTTTTTCTTTCTTTTTTTTTTTTCTGGAAGAAATACACATTTTATTTATAATTCTTTCATTTAATCCACAATCCCCACACCAAACATAAAAACAAAAAATGTAAATGTCTCTCTCTCTTTAGTAGAGATAAGGGATAGTCCCAGCCCCCCACTGTGTGGAGGGGACTACTGAGGGACTCCATTGGGGAGAGAAGAGTGGAGAAGAGGCTCTGAGAAAAGGCTCTGGAAGAGAATCTGAGCTTCCCACCTGGCTGTCGGTGGAGGTGGGGAGCCTTTATTTGCAAAGAGATTTCAGGGTGAAGCCCATTGGCAATGCTGCCCCATTTCCTGGGATGCTGACAGATATTGGCCCACCTACAGGGTTCACACATGTGAGCTATGTGGAGTGGGAGAGGGGTGTGGTCACAGAATGCAGCTGTCCGAGAACAGCCCCCAGACCAGGGACACTGGTAATCTTGGCCTCTGCACGGCAAGTCAGGTACAGCTTCTGCCTTGAATGCCATGTTGACCCAAACATGTGAAGTCTAAAGCGCTCCCCAGATTCTGAGGGAGGGGCAAGAGCCAAAAACTTGCAGAAACAGCTTCTGCTTCTATGATTCCTTCATGCGGGGGGCTGATGGGGTGACTGGTGGGAGGTGTCTGTGCCAGAGAGGACAGGGCAGGTGCCTCAGCAAGGCTCTGGTGAGATGGAAAGAGTGGAAGAGAGAAACCGACACTAAGGATTGCCAGAGGCTGCGGCTGGTTTCCAAAGCAGCTCCTGGCCCAGTCACATTTGTGCCTCCATGCGTTTGCACACCTGCAGCGATCACATGGGCACCTTCTTCATTGTCGGTGGCTTATGTTGCATTCACATGTCGACGCACATTCTAAATATAAAATGGTATCTTTTACAAAGAGGACATATATTTGTATATCTTTAATATCTTGGAGTGGGTCATCATGTATAAAAGGTTGGAGAGGGAATGAGCTCTTTCACCCTCGCACCCCAATCCCTCTCAAAAGATATTTAGCCAACTTCATCCCTGGGGCCCTTCTCAGTTGGGGTGGTTGGATCTGGCAAGGATATGGACAATCAACCACCTGACTAGATGCAGATGGACGGTGTGTACACACACAATGGTCCCGGGATACAGGCTTCCTACCAGGGTGCCAGCATCAGCGCTTCTCCCTCTGAGAACCACGGGGTAACAGGCTGCCCCCCCATTCCTGGTTCAGACCAAGGCATCAGGGGAAGGGCTGGGAAACTAATAAGAAGTCTGAGATACAGGGAGTATTTGTGAAAATATGGGTGTTTCTGACCTGTGATCAAATCAGACTAAGTCACAAAACCAATCAATCAGGGTCTGGAGGCAAGAGACACGTAGGGACAATGTGAGTGGGAACCCTAAGCCTTCCCCTTTGTCTGTCCAGTTCACTGTGAAGGGACAGCCAACTGTGTCCTTCCCCTTGCTTCCTTTCTCAGATCCGTGTCCATCTGTTTTGCATGGAATAGTGCTAGTGGTCCCAGAGACACTCCCAGAGATGTGAGGGGGTGGACATCAGAAAAGCTAAGACCTGGGTCACGGGTGTGAACTTGGTACAGCACATGGTTCCTGGCCAGGGTCTGTGGCTTACGCTGTGGCCACAGTGATCTGGTTGTCATCAGAACTGAGGCAGTCTGGGTTTCCACGGGAAGACAACACCCACCGGAGGTGTCAGCAAACATGTACTCAAGTCTACAGGCCTTGGTGAGGAGTAGGCCCAGTTCTCCATTGCTCCAGGGTATGGTTGGCAGTTTCTGAAGGAGCATAAGCAGACCCTTCAGGGTCCTACTTGTCCAGGATCTCTTTCCTGCATTTGATCAAGAAGGCAACACACACACACACAGATGAGAAAGTGAGAACGTTTCCGGCTCAGAACGTTTCCACAGAGGATGTTGCAGAGAAGGGGAAGTGAAAACCCCCGCATCAGCAGGATGCTCATTCAGGGAATGGCAAACTGCACTGGACCTCATATCTCCTGAAATGACTTTACACCTGCTCCTCAATCTGACTGATAAACTCTTCCAGGCCTTGACCTGCTGGATTCCTGATTGTGCAAAGGTGTAGTTAGTTATCCTTGATCCCCTCCAGCAGCCTGCTTGTTCACCAAAACCTCCAGGCCTCAATGCTGTACAGCATGTCCTGAGACAAGTTGGTCAACGTTCTCCAAGTCCTCTTCCCTGTATTCTGAGAGGAAGATGACAAAGAACAGAGTGACCAGATCATTAATTCCAAGCACATACCCACTGACAGGCTGACAGATGGACCAATTAAATAGAAGTTTTTCAAAGACCTCCTGCACAAGTGGCTGCTAGAACAATGAAATGTGAGGATTTGTCCTTACAATGTCAGTGTTGAATATGTCCATCAAGCCAAACTACTCCTCCCACTTCTGCTGTAGGGTCAGCCTCCTGCTCTCTGTGTTTGCTCGCACATAACCTGACAGGAGTCTCCAGGATCACACACCTACTGGCAACCCCTGACCAGCTACACTTCCTCAGTTCATTTCAGTTAATGCTGTAGTTGGAGAAAAGTTGGCAGAATTTTCTTAGGTGGGTTTTCTCATGGACTGTCTATGGAAGGGCTCCTGAAGCATTCTGGTTTGAGATCCAGGCAATGAAGAGGATGATAGGTTGGAAGAAACTGACTGTGTGTGTAGAGTGGGTTCCTCAGGCATGTGTCACTGGATTTTCTTGATAGCTGGGTGTCACTACTGGACTTGATGACTTGATGACAGGTGACCGTTCTGTTTTTACTCTCAGCATGCTGTGATTTTCTAGGACTTGGGCTGCAGATACCAAAGCAAGTTTTGAGTTAAGCGTTTGGAAGGAACGCAAGCAAAAGTCTTCTCTCTCATCGTCATCAATATCCCAAGATCACTGGAGATGAAATCACCGGAGCTGGATCGGAAGTGGAGCAGCTAGGACTCTAACCAGAGGGATGCTCGTGTTGCAGGTGGCGGCTTTACTTGCTAAGCCACAGCACTGGCACACAATAATCATAAATTTTACATAATTTACAAAGACAACTTTTCTTCAAAAAAGATGGTGTAAGACTCTCCATTCCTACATGTAGATTGCACATAATGAATTCCTTCCAGAAAGCATAATAAGGCAAAGGGGGGAAAGAAAGTTTACAAAGAAAAAATAAATTCAGACAAATTAACTTCATTCAGGTTGTTGAAGTCATTATTAACCTCAACATACCATACTGATAGTATAAACTTTTATATGTTGTAATGACATTCAGATACTTTTTGTCACCTTTTCCCCCAAAATACCCTTCAGGTCTACTAGCAAGGAAGAAATCAGACAGAGTCTGAAGGAGGAACGTTATGTAAAATGTTTCTGAAATTCTCAGGAAAAGTGTGAGAAACTCCAGATAAGAGAAGCCCAAGGAGACCTACTAGTAAATGTAAAAGGTACTGTATGTGAAATCCTAGAACAGAAAGAGAATTTTCAGGAAAAGCTACCAACAAGTAAAATATGCCCATGAGCTAATAATAATACAGCATTGTTTCATTAATTATGACAAGCATATATTTCTAACATAAAATATTGATATCATGGGAGACTGGCACAGGATATGCAACGTTTTTCTCCAGGTGAAGTCTATAATTCCTTAAAAGTTAAAAATTTTTTTCAAAGTAACAAGTGTGTTTTTTCATATGAAAGCTTGAATTCAGAAAATGAATGCAGAGATTGTGTGAGAAGTAAGTAAAGGATTTTCCTCTTATCTGAGGTCTGTCTTGGGAGAGACAGATAAAGAAGAGTAAGATAGTTTCCACATTGTACTTTACACCAATGTGTGCAGTAAATAAAATAATTGAAATTATCATGTGATGTTGTCCAGATAGCTGTGGTTCTTGCTATGTTTCTTTCTTAACTTTTATTAATTTAACATTCATTTAATTATTACAAGGTAATGTCAGAAGGAGATAGAGTAGAGAGAGAGAGAGAGAGAGGGAGGGAGGGAGAAAAAGAGAGAAAGAGAGTATTTATGGTTCATTCCATGCGTGGCTGCAACATCCTGGGACTGAGCCAGGACAAAGCCAGGAGTCAGGAACTTCAACTGAGTCTCCCACATAGGAAGCAGGAGCCGAAGAACTTGGACCATTGCTTCTTACTTGGGGAAATTAGCAGGGAGCTGGATCAGAAGTGGGACAGCCAGAATTTGGACAGCATTCATAAAGGATACTGGTATTGCAAATAGTGGCTTGACTTTCTGATCCCCAACGTCTGCCTATCCTTGATTTTTAACACATTGCCAATACTTTCAGTCATGTGTTCATTTCTTTCCACAAGTGAATGCCTTGCCTTATTCATTGAAAATTATAAGCTCTATCTGGTTTGCATGCCTCACAGGACTTAAATTATGATAAATAAAAGGGACGGGCGACAGGTAAATATGACTTTGCGTTAAAACATGTAGTGAGGAAACAGATTAGACAATGAGACATTTTGCTTGTTAAAGAAAAAATGAAATCTGCAAAACTCTACATATCTGTAAAAATGAAAAGGATGTACCATTTTTAAAACATGAAAATCGTAGTCTCACAGCTGAGAACTCTGCAAATCCAGAAGGCAGTAAGCTAAATGAAAGCAAGAGAGGCTGAAGCTTAGGAGTTCTATCTTGACCTCCGCTGTATCTTGTTCACATGAAGTTGCTCAAACTAAGTCTCATCTCTAATCTCGGTTTCCTGAGTACTCGTGTCATATTTGTTTATTCAGCCTTACACTCTAAACATTATGAAAAGCAATTAGAACTAGCAAATGCTTACAGTTTGAAGGTCAAAAAAATGTTTGTCAAACATTGTGAAAAAATCAGAACAAATGAAGGTAGATATGAAAAATGAATAAATGAATGTGATTTGAAAACATAGAGGTCACATGCAACCTTGGGAATGCAGTTTCACAAGAATCAAGGGGATAGAAGCCCTATGCATTTGATGGATCTTGTAAACAAAGATTGGACATAAATTTAACTCCAAGCTAGAAGCATTGTGAAAGAAAAATCAGTTATTAGGTCTTAACACTCAATCCATTGTTTCCCAGTGAACATTCAATAGCGGGGCTATGGTGAAAGAATTCAAATATCACTAAGTCAACCGATGAATTAATAGTATACCGTTATTAGGATATCAGTCTTCTATTAAGATAAATAAGTCCAGATATTTCTAAAAGCATAACTTGTTTACTTTCACCATTGACTAGGTCAGAGGTGATAATGTGATCCAGCATCAAGCCTGAACAATAAATATAAGATCTAAAGTAGAAAAATAGATAGTTACTTAGGCCTTTTGAAGCCAAATGTAACTAGCTTCAAGTAGAAGTCCAATAAAGTTTCCACAAGGTAGACTACAAATTGTTTCTTTGTGTATCAGAGCTTTCTTCCTGACCACGGGAATGGTAAATGGGGCAGAAGTGACGAAACTGTGGTTAAAGAAAACTCAATTTTACAAAAGAAAATATTAAGTCATCAGCTATATGCTTGAGAAAAATGCTATTTTCTACCCACATACTATTTCAGCAGTTGGCTATGTTAATGTGTGAGGGCGCGTAGTCTAGCTGTGGTAAGCAATTTGTGTCACTGGACTGTAATCCCAAGTATTGACATTTTTTCCTATTTGGGATAGATTTACCAAGAAGCAGCACATTTTTCCTTCAAGGACCAAAGGTAGAAACAGATGTACTTACAACCTGTGAACACTTTTTTTTTAAAGATATATGTATTTTTATTAGAAAGTCAGATGTACAGAGAGGAGTAGAAAAAGAGATGAAGATCTTCCATCTGTTAATTCACTACTTAAGTGGTCACAATGGCCAGAGCGGAGCTGATTCAAATCAAGGAGTCAGAAGCAGCTTCTGGCTCTCCCACAGAAATTCAAGGGCTGTCTTCTACTGCTTCCCCAGACCACAATGTTAGTTGATAATTAGAACTAAAATATCTGGGCATTCTAACCTCTTTATAAAAATTTAGTTATATTGTCAAAGTTGTTTACATAGGCATTTGCAGGTCACTTTTTTCTCAAGACTATTTACTCTCTTTGCATTTTTCCTGGTATTTTTCTTGATTCAAATCTGTGATCTGACAGAGATATATCTGACAAGTGTTAACAAACCAACAAAATGAAATGATTTAAGTTCCTGAGTGATGCTTAGGGAAAAGTAATTTTTAAATGCTTGAATATAATTTGTATATTATCAGAAAGCCATTCTAATTTTGTCAAACAAATCCCAAATAAAACACCATCAAGAATCAACTGATACAAAGTAATTATTATAGATATAATACATTCTACAGTATTGGTTTATACTTTCATCATCCATTGCAGTATGTTTAAATATATCTTTTAAAATTATTGCTTGAGATTAATAGATTAATCAAACTCTAATAGTCATTTAAATTACTGGTTGTGGTATTAAGTTGAGAACTATGGTCACCATGAGATGTCTGTTCAAAATCTTTTCATTAAAATAAAATTTCGTCACTTTGGCTTATATAAGGTTTGGGAGGAGGAGGTACTCAGTCCGTCAGAGAATATCTAAATTAAGGGGAATTTCTGAACAGTTGAAGACTGGCAGCCAAGAACAACAAAACTGTTCTGAACAAGAGACTGGATGATCTATGCTTTGTTCTCAACTGTGCCTAAATCTAACCTGGCAGTTTTGATTCATGATTCCTTGGGCACCATATTGAACCCTCAGTGATTAAGTGAATGGAAAATCAATACCAGCCTTGTGGCACTATGTGAAGGAGGATAGGTCTGAATATGGAACCAGTCATTTCTGGAAAGTTTGGGGCTATCTATCAACATAGAATTTACCAACATAGCAGTGTCTGTACAGTTTACACAAAAATCCCTTTATTTTCGATAACACGATGATGGACACTGAATTTGTTAACTGATTGTGTTAATGTGGCCTTAGGTGTAAGGAAAATAACAGAGAAAGCACAAAGTACAGAGTCAGCTGTGCTGTACAGTCATTGTTGCAGTTTTCCTATTTCTCCGGAAAGTTAAAGCTGAAAATAGCATAAAGAACTGAAAAAAAAAAAAAAAAAAGCACTTAGAGATTCATCCATTCCAGACTTGAATAGATTAGGATTTTGCACATGTTTGAGAGTGGTCTCCCTTCTCTATATGAGAGGTACAGTCTTGCCATATTATAGTCAAATGTCAAAGACAGACACTACCATGCTGTTCCTCTCGATGAAACGTCAATGATACTGTGTGACAGAATTATCAATTGCAGTTTGCAAGGTTCATTCTACTTATTGTCACAAGTGAATTTACTAAGGTACATTGAAAAGATTCTTGATCATCAGGAAAGCCAGAAAACTAAATCTGTAATTCAATTTCAGGAAAACACAGCCAACCACACCGTGGGATACTTTCAGGAGAAACCGCCATGAAAGTGATATGCGCATAGGAACCTGGGGCTGGCCTGAATGCCAATATTCCACTGCTCCATCCACTACTACATCCAATTTTCCTTTGGCCAACTAGCACCTTACGCTGATGCATTTCACTGAAAGAATGTTATCACAGTCAATGGCTTAGCTAGAAAAGAGTTGATGGAGTTTAAGAGCTTTTCAGCTTATACGATAAAGGAAACTAGATAGCTGCTGAAACGTGATAAGTGAAAAAAATAATAACAGTTATAGCAAAATTAGTAGCTTTGTTTCATATATATATATGTCGCTTATTTGTAAGAGTTCTACTTTCAGTTCTTTAGTTGTTTCAATTAATTCCATTCTCAAACAATTCATGACTTAAGTACTCACCCATATTTTATAGAAAATGAAATGCAAATAGTTTTTTTCCTTGTCCCCGGTCACATAGCTGCCTGGTAGCAGAGTCAATCAAGGAAACTGGGCAGTGTGATTCAAGCACCATGACCTGAACTGCGATACAACGCTGCCTTTTTTTGCCTAGAGGGAGGGGATTCTAACAAGCATGGGAGAGATGGTTTGACAAAAGGTCATTGACAAGTGATCAAAATTAGCCAGATTTTATTGTTTGGGGTCAAAGAGTAGGTTATAATCTTGAATGTTACTCAAAGCTGGAAATGAACAGGGAATACACAGCAAAGCTATGAAGGGAAGAAACTTTTTTCTTCTAGGACATAACAAAGGTTGTACAGCTTGGATGTGCTGTGTGGTAGAGAGAAAACCAATCCAGTTATCTCTATCTCTTCCAGCCTGGCCTTTTGCTTTGCAGACATAAGAAGCCCTGACTGGTGACAAAGCAGAGGAACACTTTTAGGAAAGGTCACGGTAGAGATTGTCTTGTACCTCTTGACATCATCAAGACAATCTTTGGGCTGTCTCAATTTAGCTACCGATCTTTATCAATGGCTAGGTAAGAAGACAGTGAGAATGCAATTTGAGTTCCAAATCCCAGAGTGGGCTCAAGGATCACAAAAACAGAGCAACTGAATATGATTCAAACAGCAAAAATTTGTAAGGAAAATTATTGAGATAAAACACTGACTTTGTGTGTAACAGTTTGTATCTGCTCTTTGAAAATGCATCAGGCCAGATTTGCTACAACAGCACTAACTGTCCTTCTGTTTTTGTTAATTGTCTGATTTTGATGTGAGTTGTTTGTCCTTTGATGTCTGGATTGTCAGGACACATATGCCTGTTAATTACTTTATTTAGAAATGCCATTGTTCAGATGTTAGCATGGTTCAAGTTTGGACTTCCTGGGGCCAATAAAGCTCTCCAGGGGGTACTTTTCCTGATGAAAATTTTGTTTCTCTGTAATCATCCCTTCCTTGTGTAAGTGTGCTAATAAATATACCTAATGAGCATATTAAACGTGTTTCTTTCCCCATTGTGTGCTGGCTCACCCTTGAATATACATCAGATTTATTTTAGTTATAAAATGGAGACATTTATTTTTAGGCAAGAAATTTTGTTTTGAAAAGCCATTTTGCTCTATTTTCCTTCTCCCCATACAATGATTAAGAACATTAGAAAAATATAAACATGCATATCATCAAATAGTAATGGAGTGGAAAAGACAGCAGAAGAGCAGATACAAATATTTGGATCAGATCTATGTACTACACAACTTCTTACACATCAGGGAAAATACTTTTCAATACAATGTTCATGTAATTTTTTGTGCAATGCATTGTCTCCAACAAATAATTGTTCTAAGAGAAGAATTTTAAGACTCCATAAGTTGAGAGCCACTTTGTTATGAAACCTGTCAAGCACTGAGTAGATATGTTTCTGTGGTGATCACTGCAAAATTCTGAAGGGAGAAGGATTTTCTTATATTTAACCACTCTATGGAAACACATAATAGGCAGCTCAGTCACTACAATGGATGGGACTTCCTTTTACTCTTCATTTGCTGTCGTCTTTGTATTGATAACCAGATGGCCTTAACAGCCTTGTTGAATCCTATTTCTATACTGTACAGTCCATTACATCATGTGACATTAAAACAACTATAGCTGAAAGTAAATGAGTTATCATTTTTTTAGAAATACCTTGGTTTCATTTAGGTGTGTGGCTGAAAGGGTAGAAGATAAATCTCTCCGTGTTTGGGCTCTATATCCTGTAATTGAACAAGACTTTTCAAAGAATTCTGTACTTTCTCAGGTATTTCCATCTTCATATATTATACACATGTGCTGATATGCTTTGAAAGTTTGGTAAGTTATGTCACTTGCAGATTTTAAATCACACAGTGTAGTATGTGAAGTATGAAGAAAGTTTGTGGAGATGTGGATTTCCACAATGTTTTGCATCAAAATAAACTCATGTTAATCTGCTAAAATGTTAATGAATTGGATATGATTAGGGTTATGGAGAAGGTTCAACACAGTTTGAAAAGACAGCTTGGGGAGCGAATCAATGGATAGAAGATCTTCCTCTCTCTCTCCTCCTCTGTATATCTGACTTTCAATTAAAAATAAAACTAAACTAAAAAAAAACAGGAATCATGGATACTTTATGAAAAGTTCATGAGGACGATCCTATTAAATCAGCAGTTTACAAATGAATAATTCATTGTTAAAACAGATGAGACAACACTGCAAGTAAAGCTTGCAGTGCTCAACTACTCCATTTTTAGAATAAACTAATCTTGTTCATGCCTTAATTAAAAAGGAAAAACAGTTATTACTAGAAATGATAACTAACACTGTAGAAATCTTAACTGCTTCTGTTTGTACAATTTTGCCTGCAGAATTACACTGGATCAAGCTTTCTGTTGCATTGATGCTAAAACCACTATGCACCAATCAGCTGCAGAGGAGAGAAGAATTTTCAGTGGAAATTTGGAACAAGTGAAATCCGAATTCTAAAGCACTCCTTGAGGTGGAACATGGATTTATGGGTGTCAATGGGCTATGGGTAACCAATGGGTTACCAAGGAGAAGTGAAATTGGCCTTGTAAAGCAGTTAGGCTGGTGGAATACAAAGGTTATGGCTTGTGTTTGTGTTTGCTTGTTTTGGATGCTGAAGGATTTTTTAAAAAATTCCATATTTGAAATGCAATTACATAGTCAAACAGAAACAGAGAGGGATCCACCAATTACTAACCAGCTCCCAAATGGCTACAAAGGCTAGAGCAGGGCCCAACAGAGCCAAAAGCCAGGAGCTCCATCTACATCTTTCCCTGTGGTGCAGCAGCCCAAGGACTTGGGGAATCTTCTCAAGCACATTAGCAGGTAAATCAGTTAAACATGGAGTCACAGGGACATGAGCTAGCCACCATAGGGTTGCTGGTCAGCTCCACAACGCTGGCCCAGAAGACAGTTTTAACAGTTAGTCAAAGCTTTAGCAGCAAAACACTAAGGAAAGCTTCTCCAGTTAGTCCTTCTCTACCATGACCATTCTTTTTTCTATTTGTCTTATCAAATGAGGGCAGGTTCGTGAGTTTTTATGGGGAATCATTAGACAGCCTGATTTGGCTGCTTTTTATTTCTTAATCTTAAAAAGTATATCTTTTTAAGGGACATTCATTTTTCTCCAACTAATTATGTAAAAAAGACTATGGCACTAATAGTTAAATTGCGAGGATCATGATTTCTTAGAGAAGAACTAGATGGCTGGTATCACTAGTTACATAAGTGTTGTGAATGGCAGGCATTTTCTTCAGTAGCTACAAAGCCCACATTCCATTTTGAAATGTCTGAATTCAAGTTCAAGCTCCACTTCTCGTAGCCCCTTTTGTTAATGTACACCCTGGCTGGGAAATAGGTCATAGTGCAAGGAGTTAGGTCCCTGAGGGTCATATGGAAAACTCAGAGGAAGTTCGGGAATTTTGGCTTTGGCTTGGCCTGGCTCCTGGTGTTGTGAATATTTGAAGACTGAGCCAGTAGGTAAAAGATGAATTCTGCAAAATTCTGTCTTTGTTTCTCTGCCTTTCAAATAATGGAAATTGAGAGAGAGAGAAAGAGAGAGAGAGAGAGAGAGAGAGAGAGAGAGAGAGTCTGTGCGTGTGTGTGTGTGTGTGTGTGTGTGTGTGTGTGTGTGTGTGTTGAGGCCAGTGTTGTGACATGGTACATTGAGCTACAGCCTGCATTGCTGCCTTCCCTAATGGACCCTTGTTTGAGTTTCTGCTGCTCCATTTCTTATTCAGCTCTCTGTTAATGAGTCTGGAAAAGCAACTAGGATAAATTCCATCCTGTGGTCCTGCATCTATCAGGGAGAAAGATAATACTCCTGACTCCTGCCTTCAGCCTGGCCCAGTCTGGAAACTGTGGCCATTTGGGGAGTGCATCTGCAGATGGAATATCTCAATCTCTTTCTTTTTTTTTTTTTTCCCTCCCTCCCTCCTCGCCTCTATCCCTCCAACTCTGGCTTTCTCTCTCTCTGTGTGTAACACTGCCTTTCGAATGAAAATCTAAGTGATTTTTTTTTTAAAGAACCTTAAACTTGATGAAGCTTGCATTGTGTAATAAGGCTATCATTTAAAAAAAATTACTTTTCATTTCATTTCTCTGAGAATCTTATATGGCTCTCATGTATAAGCAGATTTGAGGATCCAGCTTTTAATGTTTTAGCAAGCATGTAGAAAGGCTACATGCTCCTGATGAGAAAATAAAACTTTTTTTATCAGCAAAGGAAATAAAAAAAAAGGAGAAAGAGCTCTTTGGAGTGTTTTATCGTTTAACTGACAGTCCTTTGAACAGTAGCCAGTAAAAGCAGGCTATTGCTATTAGTATCACTCATTACATAGCTAGGAAATATTGATTACTTGGTTTTCAAGGAAATAACATAATAAATTCAGACTTGATCCACCATTTCCTTTCTCTGTATTAGTTCAGATTTGCTGCTGAATCCATTTTTTTACACATTTAAATCAGACTGTTTTCCCCACAGAGGAATGTGGGCTACACATAATGAACAGGATTGGATTTGTGTTCAGATTATTAATGGATTGGTAACAACTGTTACTGTGCCATGCTTCTCTCAACAGCTGTTTATATTTTATTTAAAATCTGTAAAAACATTTCCTTGTAGCATCTTGATCTGTATAATAATTTCCTTTTGTTCCAAGTCATTGAAGGTGTCTTTGAACCCACAAGGAACTATTCATCTATGCCTTCAAGTTGGGCTCACTTTCATCATAAAAAATGAACATCATGAAAAATGAACTTTGAAATCAAAGTGAGAAAACAAAGGTTAGTGAACTCCACAAGGCAATAGAATGAAAGTCTGGGCAGTTGCCGAAAACCATCAGTCACTATTGTTCCAAATTGCTGTTGATTTGCACCAGGAAGCGGTTTTAGTGCACCACCCCAATCTCTTCCAGAGTTATCTTTTGTGTTCATTTTTTTACTTACTGCCTCTCTAAAAATTCTGCTCCATGTTTGTCACAGTCAGGAACAAGTCTGTAAAGCTCCCCCCAGTTGATAAGTAGGCGTTGTTACTTATGGATATCCTGTTGTGCTTGCCTCCCATAGTCTTGAATTTTCTTATTGTTCAAGCCAGAATGATCTCAGAACAGCATTCTTTGTAAAATACAATGTCTACTTAAAAATTTGTCAATGTGCTTCCAAAAATAACTTGGATGTGAATCCAAACGACTGTCCTCTCCACATGCTTCATTGTAATTAAAGTGAAACCGCAAAAAATAATCTTCAACATGTGAAAAAGGAGGCAGGGCACCATCCTGTTAATTGCTTTATCATCTGTAAAATATCATGAAGGTTCCATCCTTTTCATGCAAAGGATGAACAAGTCTATATGAGTGCGTACTGTCCAAGTAGGGAAAAAAAATGAAAAGATCAAAAGCTGGTCCTTTTTTTATTGCTGGGTCAATGAAAGAAACAGATAAGTTGATTTGCACCAGAAATGGTTAGGTACTAGGAAGAGAAAGGAAGAGAAGACTAAATAAATACTATACTTTTGGGAGGACCATGTACTTCTAAGCTTATCAGTCTAGAAAATGACTTTTTCTCTGGCAAAATCTAAAAGTATTTGTTTTGAATCTCTTCAGATACCAATCTCTGTTTTATGGGGAACTCTAGAATGAAATTACAAGGGATTGTTGGAGTTATGTTTAGTACAACTTCCCTGTAAGATACATTATAGATTCCACATATTTATTAGAAATCAGAGAATGGGTTTATGTAACTGAACATTTTAATTGCAGCTCTGCACATGAAGTAGTTCTTGCAGCAACTAGGATTACTGAAGCTGCGTCTGTGAGGGGAAGAAAGAGCCGAGATAGGAGGCAGAGGCTTCAGACTGCTGGAGGAAATGTCTGAGCCTAATATCTTCAGAAAGTCAAGGAAAAATAGCAACATGTTTCAGGAGTATGTTTATATTTTCAGCCCTAAAAGAGGCTGTTTATGTGCCAAGACATTGTATGTATTTGATATGTCTACTAAACTGCTATTCAATTAAAAATGTGTCCTTCTTGTGGTGACACCCAACACTCGCTCCTGTTACACAGGCTAGTTGTGAGTCACTCACAACTACACAACACACAAACAAGTCATCAAATTGCAACAGATGCACATTTGTTGAATCCATGTCATGGAAACAGGTGTTCTCCAAATGTTGTTTTATTTTAGCAGTGTTTTTTTGTGTGTGTTTTACTTGGTAATAATCCTGAGTTGTAAAAGGACTCTAAATATCAAGCTTCAAAGTACTAAGGACAACAACTAACAAGTGATCTCTAGAAGAGAGATATTCCCATTTTTTAAGGAATCAGTTTCCTGAACTAATAGCCATATAGGTTATACCATAATTATATTATTTTATGTTTTATCAAAATGTTTTTGTCTTCAGAAGTATAATCAAATACAGTAATGGAAAGTGATTAAAAATCATTCATTTTCAACTATCTTCAGTTGAATACCCTAGACTTAGTAACTAGTCAGTTTAAAACAATGGTTATTATGTTGAGAAATTGTAATGGAACTGTCCAAGGATGCTTGGATGGCTTTGGAATAATCTAGTCAACTGTCTAGTTTAAATTACTCAGTTTGCATGCAAATTTCACATAATGTAAATGACTCCTGTTATCACACATATATTACGAATAACTGTTAGTGAAGTAATTAGGCAGCTTAGAGGTTAAGCATAGGGATTCTACATCCAAATTGCTTGTGTTTGATTACATATCTACAATTTAAAAGTTGAATACTTCAAGAAAATTATTTAGTCATTCTTTGTGCCTCTTTCTAATTGGTTTTATAATTGGGATAACTAACCTTATAAGATTGTTGTGTAGATAATGTGAGTTGGTCTATATATGTCATAAAATGTTTGTAATAAGTTAGCAACTAAGAGGAAGGCTACATTCTAATGCTGTTATCAGTTTACATAATGCTTACTCAACTAGCAGGATTATAAAGCTCATGTAATATACTACAATAGCCGATATGCCTAAACATTTGTCTTGCAAAGTAGATTTTGATGACAGATAAAGATAAGTTAACTCCACTCCTTCTATCATAGTTGTTAGACAAATTCTCTATCACTTTTACTGTTAGTACATGAGGATAGTGATATCTTACCTTATAGGATTATTGTGAGACTTCAAATAATAGTATAAATCAAGTTGCATCCAGTAAAAGGCAAGCCCATGGTATGATTTGTCAGTATCAGAGACCTTCTTATAATATGAACTTAGATTAATATGTCTACATCATATTTTTAAATTTTGGATATGTAGAAAAAGAAGTTAAATCTAAAGAAAGCAACAGATAAAATAAAGAATTAGAGCAAAAATCAATGAATAGGAAACAGAAACAAAAGTTTTCTCTACACCAACAAAACTAGAATCTGGTTCATTGAAAAGCTTAATAAAATTGATAAACCCATAACCATGCTTGGAAAAAAGAAAAAGAAAACCAGTACAGAATCCACAGACGTAAGAGGATACGGAAGGAATAAACAGAACAACTAGAAAAACAACAGAAATTTGCAATTAATATATTCAGAGTTTTTCTAGCCAGTAGGCACTCAACACAGTAAGAATTATTTGAAAATAATATTGGCATATTTAAATTTCAGCAATTCATTATTAGGAAACTAGCAACTTTTCCTTTTTATTATTATTATTATTTAAGATTTATTATTTTTTTTATTGCAAAGTCTGATCCACAGAGAGGAGATAGAAAGCTCCTCCACCTGTTGGATCTACTTCATGTGGCCTAAATATCCAGAGCTGAGCTGATCTGAAGCCAGGAGCCAGGAGCCTCCCGCAGGTCTCTCACACAGGTGCAGGGTCCCAAGGCTTTGGGCTATCCTTGACTGCTTTCCCAGGCCACAGACAGAGAGATGGAAAGGAAATGGCGCATCCAGAGCATGAACCTGCACCCACGTGGGATCCTAACCACTAAAGTCCTTGCTAACATTTCAAAAATGTTAATAATATTATTGTGATTTATAGACCTTAAAAATGAATGTTTAATATTGTTCGTTTTAGTCAGCTCTGGTTAAATGTCTGAAAATGTAGAAGTGTATTCCTTAATAATCTGAAAGATGTATGTGAGACTGCACTTATCCTCGTGGGTTCTCTGGGGTCACTCTTTCTGATGATCTCTTCATGTGGCCTTCCTTGTTGAGTAAAGACACACACGGACACAAAGGGGAGAGAGGATGAGGGAAAGGAAGAAATTGAGGGAGAGTCAGAGAGAAAACAATAGCATTGTGAGAACTCCTGCCTTTCTCTTCTTTACAGGGTGCTATCATAGCCACAGGGAAGTCTAATGCTCTAACTGCCCCAACCTCCTCATTCTGTTGCTTTTGTTATGGAAATAAGAGCACCAATGAGCCCATAGCCAGTAGCGAGAAAGGAAGTAACTTTTAGTGAACCAGGTAGCATCAGCCAGGGTCACACCCAAGAGGCCCAGCCTTGAATGTGCCCAATCACTGGCTTTTATAGGGTCAAAGCACTCATTTCTGCACAGGAAGCAAACAAGCAGGGAGATGCAGAAGCGATAATTCAGCTGTTAGCCTTGGCCTGTCAAAATATCAGGACAAAGTTCCCAGCACTTCCCATCTGTTTAGTTGACATTTTAACTTAGCATCCTCTTGACTCAGAGCAAGAACATCTCCCCATGTTCGCTGTAGAAGTCAGCCCCTATACAACTCAACTGTGTGCCTGTTTATTTCTGGGAAGTTCATGGAAGCCTGCTTTTCTCCTGCACTTTGGAGATGTGTGTTTCGACTTACAAAATTTAGAAGATCTGCAAACCTGTAGCCCACAGCATCAACTTTAGTGTTTCTCAGCCAAAGACATATTTGAAAAACAGGGCAATGTGAAAGTCTTTTACATATGCAAAGGTGAAAGCAGACCTGTACTACAGGAAATATTACAGAAAGTCCTCAGGCGGAAGAAAAGTGATACAACATGAATAAATAGAGAACTGGAGAAATGAGAATCAGAAAGGTAGATATAAGGGTTGTTTCCTTATTATTTAAATTTCTGGGGAAAAATGGCCAAGCAAAAATAATAATGCAGTATGGGATTTATAACATGTAAAAATGAAATGTGTGAAAGCAATAGTAGTTTTAACATTTGAATTCCCCCCTCTAACACTTATGTGAGGGTGTCAATGTTGTCAGGCAGCAAGTTAAGATACTTGTCTTGATGCTGGCATTAAAAGGCTGTTTGAGTCCTTGCTGTTTCACTTCCTGGGAAAGCAGCAGAGAGTGGCCAGATCGTTTGGTCCCCTGCTATTTGTGTGGCAACCCCAGATGGTGTACCTGGCACCTAGCTTTGGCTTAGCCAAGTCTTGACTTTTAAGAACATTTGGGACATTTGAAGCAGCAGATCTTTCCATAATCAACAACAAAAACAGAAACAGAACTTGTGTGGAAACATCTTCATTCTTGCTCCTAAATTTGGAGGTGAGACCTTCCAAAACGATTGGTTCCTGAAGGCTCCTCCCTCATACAAAACTAATGCCATTGCCTTTGGGAGTGGGTTAGCAACCAGAGACAGCTCTGTGCTGTGAAAGTGAGCTTTACTAGTGATTGTTTCCTTGCTCTCTCATTGGGCTGTGTCCTCTGCAATATCGTGATAAACAAAAAAGGTCCTCGCCAGACACAATACTGTGATTTGAGAAAACGTTTAGTTTCTTAATGATCTATTTAGTTTTCAAATAGTTTGTTAGACTTGCAGAATTCATACTAAAGACAAACAAACAAATGCAGGAAGGTTACTAACAGAAAAGTAGAAGTAAAAAATAGTGTTTAACATTCTTCTATTCCACATGAAATAGTAGAATTGCACTTGAAGGCAGAAGGCAGATTGTTAAAATATTTTAATTTGAGCCTAAAATATTCAGAAAACTATCTGGTAAATCTCTTAAATGTTTGCAAAAAATTATTCACTCAAAATAATTCATCTTGGATAAATAGAAAGTATAAGCTATCATGTGTTTAAAGATACAAATTTTAAAGAAAAAAGAAATTCAATGTAATTCTAAGGACAAAATAGTAAAGGACATAACAAATCAATAAAATAAAAGAAAAAACCGCACAAAATAAAACATTTCAC
This sequence comes from Ochotona princeps, assembly GCF_030435755.1. Taxonomy (NCBI): domain Eukaryota; kingdom Metazoa; phylum Chordata; class Mammalia; order Lagomorpha; family Ochotonidae; genus Ochotona; species Ochotona princeps. Next base: position 66,088,774 of record NC_080833.1, read on the forward strand.
TGAAACCCATATTCAGTTCTTTGAGGCAATAAAATTAGTAAACTCCTACATGGTTGCATGAGGAAAAAGGAAAAAAAGGAAGAGGTGCCATCATTAAGAATAATAAACAATATGATTATATGTTCTACATTTGTCACAAGGATACTAAGACACTATTATCTATAACTTCATTTTAAAGATTTATTTATTTTTTATTACAAAGTCAGATACACAGAGAGGAGGAGAGACAGAGAGGAAGATCTTCCGTCCCCAAGTGAGCGCAACGGCCAGTGCTGCACCGATCCGAAGCCGGGAACCTGGAGCCTCTTCTGGTTCTCCCACACTGGTGCAGGGTCCCAAAGCTTTGGGCCATCTTCGACTGCTTTCCCAGGCCACAAGCAGGGAGCTGGATGGGAAGTGGAGCTGCCGGGATTAGGACCGGAGCCCATATGGGATCCGGTGCGTTCAATGCGAGGACTTTAGCCACTAGACCATGCCGCCGCGCCCTATCTATAACTTCCTTTTAAAGAAATTGATAATTTAGCTGAAATGACCACATTTCTTTAAGAAATACATACGCTCTTATAAGAGCTCCATAATCCCAAGTCTATTCAACAGTATCAACAGTCAATCAGGAAATATATACTTCATTTTAAAGAAATTGATAGTTTAGCTGAAATGACCACATTTCTTTAAGAAATACATATGCTCTTATAAGAGCTCCATAATCCCAAGTCTATTCAACAGTATCAACAGTCAATCAGGAAACTTTTACAAAAAAGACTCCAGGCACAAATGGCTTTACAAATGGAGTCTCTCTAAGGAGACATCAAGGCACAGTGGATTAAGTCACGAGTTGTGTTGCTGGCATTTACTATCAGAGCACTGCTATGAATTTTCCTACACTGATTTTGATTCAACTCCCTGCTAATCGGCTCAAGTGCGCCCCCAGTGCCAGCCCTGATACCGAGGGGGCTTCAGGCCCTGGGCTTCAGCCTGGCCCCCACCTGCCACAGTGGCTGCTTGGAGAGTCAACCCAGAAATAGAAAATGTCTCTCTCTCTCTCTCTCTCTCTCTCTGTCCCTTATCTCTTTTTTGTCTTTCCCTCTCTTCCTGTCACTTACTGTATTTCAAATAAATAAAATAGATAAGACTTTTTTTTGATGTCTCTAACATCCCCAAAATTTTCAATTCATATAACCAAGTCTTAGTCTTGATGTCAGCTCTGTTAAACTCTCTCTTCTCCACACATTCTTTTAAATGTGTATTTTTAAAAACTTCAAAGATTTATGGAGGTGAAATTTATTTAACATAAAATTAATCACTTGAAAATGAGCCATTCTGTGGCATTTAATAGACTGCAGTGTTCTGCAATCAGCCTCACCTGGCTAGGAACCAGTCTTCCTGTTAGAACTCCATGCTGGTTAAACAGTTTCTCCCCAGTTCTGCTTACCTCCACCCTCTGACAACCACTGCTATGAATCCATCTCTGTGGATTTCACAAAATGAAACCATACAGTGTCTGAATTCTTTTTGCTGAGCATGATTTTGAGGTTCATCCACATGTAGTATGAATCACCACTTCATTTGTTTAATCATTGAATCATGGTCGCATTCCAGTCTGCTTATCATTTTTCTGTTGATGGGCATTTGGCTATTGTGAATAGAGTTGCTGGCATAGCCATGTGTATTAACATGCATGTATTTGGGTGATTTTTCCCAGATAGTAGGTCTACAGATATAGCAATTTATATGATGGGTCATTTGTTCATTCTTTATTTACTATTGGAGAAAACTTCAAACTATTACCCATAACAGTTCAGCAACTTTACATCCTCACACCAATGTATTAAGACTTTAATATTGTAACACATATATTTCTTTTGAAAATATATCTTGCTTGCCTTATTTTGAGGCAAAATTATATTGTTGTAAAGATTCCATGTGATAAAATGCAAATATTAAGAGAAATTTTTGTCAAAAATATATACAGCCATATAAACAACATCCTAATAAATGTATAGAACATTTTAATCAGCTTAGTTTCTTCATACTCTTTCCTGTATTAACAACTGGATAAGGTGATTCATCGAGACCAAAAATTGTATCAAATTCATCATTAAATAGGATGAACACTAATAGTATGTAGTTTCTGATACATAATGAAACTATTCTAAAATTTTTGGCTGTCATTATCATATACTTATTATTACTGAAGTTTATGTTCTAAATGGACATTAACATTATTATATTCTTTTCTTGTAACTCCCTCTAATTGGTGCTTCTCTTCCACCACTTATCTCCTATCAAAGATCTTACATAATATTAAGAGTTAATTGCCATTTGTAAAGATTTTTCCTATTTTAATTATGTAAATTGAACACTCGGGTTTGCTATGTCTTCAATAGCATTTATTCAATATTATCATATATGACTTCTTTTTCAAATTTTTCCAAGGCTACAGTTATGCCTTCTGTGTCCAGAATATGACAAGTGCTCATTAAATATATGGGATGTAATATTTTTATCCATGCATAGACAAGCCTCTAATAACATAATTCAATTTTCTAGTGCTTGGCACATCCCTTACGTACTAAGAATGGTAAAGATAATGCCTTGGTAACTTGTTTTTATATATATTTTATTTACTTATTTATTTATTTACTTATTTATTTTTATTTTATTGGAAAGGCAGATATGCAGGGAGGAGGAGAGACAGAGAGGAAGATCTTCCATCCGATGGCTCACTCCTCAAGTGACCGCAATGGCTGGAGCTGAGCCAATCTGAAGCCAGAAGCCAGGAGCTCTTCTGGGTCTCTCATGTAGGTGCAGGGTCCCAAGGCTTTGGGCCGTGCTCAACTGCTTTCCCAGGCCACAGGCAGGGAGCTGGATGGGAAACAGGTCTGCTGGGATTAGAACCGGCACCCATATGGGATCTTGATGTGTTCAAGGTGAGGACTTTAACCACTACGCTATTGCGCAGGGCCCTTTTGTAACTTGTTCAATGAGCCACTTTGTGCAAGCTATTTGATTGCACTGTCTCAGTTTTCTCATCTAAAAATATGATAATGATATTTCCTAATATAATTTGGGCAGTAAGTGGATGATAAATACAAGTTGCTCCAAATACTAGTACAGCAAATACTCCAAAAAATTAGGTGGAATACTTATAATACAGAACAACTGCTGTGGGTTTTTACCATATATAATACACTGAGTTATCATACATTGCAATGTAAGCCTTGACAGAGTTGTGAGTTAATATAGCAGATAGATATGCATGATAAACAATTGTTACATTATAACCCTATGGGAGTCTTGAGGGAGATTCAGCAATAGTTTAGCTAAGTAGGAAGCGTGTTATTTGAGGAGACATATTATAGGGAGTTGAGTACGTGTGTGTCAGGTTGAAAATTGGAGGGCTGGCCAGTCCACACAGAGAAGGATGTGTAAAGTTTGGGATATTTTGCGAAGCTTAGAAATGAGAAGTAAAAAGAAAGTGGAATGAATCTTAGAAGATACAAGATTTAAAAAATTACATGTGATTTAGAATGAAATATGAGTACTTCAAAAAGTTTGGGGGAAATCCATACCAAGATGGAATAAAAAAACTATGGATGGGTTCTAAAACAGTTTTGCATCATTCCATAAACTTTTTTTTTATAGCTGTTGTCTTGATGTTAGGCAAGCATTTTGCAAAGAACAGCTTTTGTATAACTGAACGTAAGACTTGAAAACACTTACCTTTCCTAAATTCTTATCAGACTCTGGGAAACACATCCAAATGTAGGCGCTATAAGGTGCATGAAACCAACCAAACTCTTTGACATTACTGAATGAAGAAAGGGAAAAATTAAAAGTACCACATAAAAAATAAACCATACTTCTATTAGAGGTGCTAATTTGCTGCCCAGTCAAACGATTCAGTTAAAACTAATAAAGTAATGGCAAAATGAGCTGATTTAAATTTCACCTTTTTTCACTTTATGTGCAACTCCTATTACAAATGCTAATATCCATAGGACCACAAAATGGCCCACAGACCTTTTGTTGGAGGGATGGAATGAGGATTATGAAGGCAAATTGAATAAATTGCACCAGAAAAATCAGGAGTTATTTGAGAACTCAAGAGAACTTTGCAGGTTTCCTGTAGTTGAATCATTTTTATATTTAAGCTTTTAAATGTAAGTTTTCTAAGTAAAATAAATGAACCAAGAATTATTCCAACTTGGTATGGAGCATAAATGGTGAACCACCTAAATTTAGCCACAATGTGAAACTCTTTTTTAGGCATAACTGAATTTTAACATTCAAATATTCCTGTTACTCTTTTATAGTAAGAGAAAATAGCCATGATTTGCCATCCACAGACTTTAACAATTTTTTAACACTTTATCTGTAATTTTTATATACTACGATCATCTCTTTCTATCCTTTTTTAATTTTTTTTTTTTTGTTTCTGACTTGACAGAATTAGCTCCCAGTGCCAGCCTCTGCCAGCTAGTGCTGCGGCTAGCCCAACCAACCCTCACTCACTCTAGTTTTCGCTTGCACCAGTCGGAACATTCAGCCCACTGTGGCCCAGAAAGGAAATAGTGGGCACTTCCTTTGGGGCTACCACTCTCACTGGGCAGCACGAACACCAGGACAGTGGCAGGGGTGGCTGGACAGAAGGGCACCTGCCAGTAAGTGTGTGGGCTGGATAGTAGGTTGGTTGGGTTGAACTGGGCTTCAATGACATGTGCGAGAGCTAAATGGGATGTGGGATAGACTGGACAAGCCCATGGTGCATACTGGCAAGCATGGGAACCAGCGTAGGGGGCAGAACTGGTGGGGGTTATAGGGAGTCGCCCCAACCAGGCTGCAGCTCCAACCGGTTTGCGTGAGGACCGAGTATGAAGTGGGCAGGATCAAGCTGGACTACAATACCCATTGGTTCATAAGGAAGACAGGGCTGGAAACAGAACGAACCTAGCAATCCCAACGACCAGCATGTGCATAAGCTGATTGGTATGACGGACGATGTTGGACTGTGTACTAGCAAACTCGCGCAAGAATCAAGCCTGGGATCATCTCAGATGAAGTTTCTTTGGAGATCCCTCCAACTGAACTGCTGATCTTAGAACCCCAACCATGAAGAGACTGTCAGGCAGTGGACTCTGAATAGGTTTCATTGCGATTGGGACTGAGGAATTGGTAGCAATCCAAAACTGATGAACTATCAAGACTGATTGAGCAGGACCCTAAGAGCGCGCCTCCCATTGGGGATGTGGGATGGGTGGGAGGCTGGGTGGGGCTTTTCCCTTTGTTTCTCCCCTGACCCCAGATATAGGGAAAAATGATAATATTAGTGTGGAAACAATGGTATTACCCACTTTCACCCTGTAGCCCTTGGTCCTTTGTATCCTAATAAACTAAGTAAAAAAAAATTGTTTCTGTCAAATTGCCATGGACTAAATGCCCTATTCCTTGTTCTAGACACCAAGATTCATGGCCATTAAATTGGAATGTCAGGTAATTGAGCTTTCTGTTGTTGAAGATAATCAGCCTTCCAGTAACAAAAGAAACCAAACGGATTATTTATCAAGAGCATAAACTCTGGGTTCTGTCCCAGTTTTCCACTTACTAGCTGATGAGAACAATATTAAGCAACTTACTTATCTTCTATATGCCTAATTTTTCCCAGCTCTAAGTGGGGATAATAATAGAAACTATCTCTTGAGATTATTGAAAATATTTGATGCCTTAGTTGAAAAACACTAAGAATACTGCTTGGACTAATTTTGTGCTCAGTATATCCTTCCTATTTGTAATGTTATTTTTGTGGTCTCCAAACAGAAGACTTGTCAAATGTGTTATCCATGCTATCTCTGCTTTCTCATTATTTGGAGTTAATCTCACTGGTTGTTCAATTCTAGTGCAGAGTCAGTGTTAACTCCCACATTTGGCTTGCAGCATCTCGTGGGTGAAGGCTTCTTTGGCTCCCAAGGACTCCTCCGCATGACGTATTTTGTCTCTTAACTTCTGTCTCTGAAGCTTATAATAAGCTTTTCAACATAGCACCTAATGTTTCCTGGTCTATATATGATTTTTCCTCCTGTGCCTGCTGTATAGAATTTTAGTGTGCATAAATTTATGATAACGATTGCGAATACTACCTGAGCTGGTAATGTCTGCTGAGCATTCTGCTAAATTCTTGGCAAATATAATAATATTTACATTGTTCCTGTATCAAGAACCATTCGTACAGATGCCTATCTTGTCCTCATTTTATAGATAAAAATACTAAATACAAAGGTCAAATATTTGCTGTTCTAGGTTACAAGGTACAGATTTGGCATATAAATTGATGTTTGCTTTCATGTCCAGCTATCCAGAGCCTTAGGTGCATGGCTTCTACATCTGATTTGTAATTTTAGCTTCATGAAATAGAAAACATTCTAGATTTTAAATAAATTTATAAATATGTATTTTTATAAAATTGTGATTAGCAGAATAATACTAGTTGTAGGGTATGGAATTATATATATGTATTAATGTGTGTAGGTATACATGTATTTATATGTGCTAAATAATGTAATTATATATGCACATATGCACACACATACATAAAGCATGCAGGTTCATACATATATGATGTGCACACATTAAATGTAATTTATATATCATAATATCTGCAATTGTAAAAATACACACACGTATATACAAATACAGACATGCATATATATGCAAAAATACATGTATATATATATGTATGTGTATAGTTTCATATCCTACAAGTAACATTATTCTGTTAAGCCCAGTGGAATTAACAAATGTCTGGTTTAGTTGTAATTACAAATACATATATAATTAAATGCATTATAAATTATTTGTAGTAAAATACATTCAAATTCCAAACAGATTTCCTTCAAACCACTCCCCTATTTCACCTTTATGTGGTAGTCTCCTCATTTTGCTCCTTTTATGTTGCAACTATTGAGTCCATTTACTGTGATATGGACCAATTAAACATAAAGAAAATGAAATGAAATTGTATTTATTTTGGTAAATAATTGTTGAAATCTATACATTTTTTCAAAATAACTTTTTCATGAACTTTTTAAAGACTCACCATAGGTGTGTATGTTAAGATTGCTATTCTCAAATCAAACCTATCTTTTTAAAATATCAGAATCTTCAAGTTAAGAAAAAACTCATTTTAATTTTATTTGAAATATATATATATAGAGAGAGATACGATCTCTCAGATTTGGGTCTACTATTTGAAACTCTGGTGCTTTACAGGGTCTTTGTTCACCAGGAACTGGAATTGAAAATTGAGCCAGGACTACAGACACCACAAGTCCTATTTTACTGTGCCAAATGCCTGCCCCAAGCATATCTTCCAATTCCATCTTCCACTGCCTTAGAAGTACTAAAGTGTATTACAGAATGGCTGAATCAATCTACTTGACACATGCATCTACCATTTCTTGGTGAGAATACTTAATGTTCAGCTTTTGTATTTTTCAAGAATAGTAGTCCTCATTTTCGTTGTACATAGATTTATACAACCAAGTCATTTACAGGTCTTCAGATAAATTTCATTTTGCCTGTCTCAGAGTACTCATTAATACGGAACCATGCCCCGTTTTCCTCTCCCGTTCTTCGATTGCTGAGAAGTCACAGCAAAACGTTCTTTTCGTTTTCACCATCTGCTCGTGCTTTCATCTTCCTGAAGTTAGCTAGTCTTTAAGTTATTCTGAACGATCATTTGGAAGTTATTTGGAAGATAAAATCTTTCAAACATTTTGTAAAGCTTGTTTTATGAAATGTATCAAAATCAGAATCTAATACATTTTCCATGGTCTCTTTTGGTCTATACTTCTTTTGTCCTGAGAGAAGTAAAATCTCTTTTGTAAAAAGGTGAGAATTCATTTTTTTTGTAAGTATGCATACTTACAAAACATACTGTATTTTTGTGACAAGCGCAAAACCGTGGGGGAATATTTCATGGATACAATTCTCTACTAGTCAATTCCAAAAAGCGTTGAGTCACCATTTCCTATTATGAATGTGAGTGATTTTCCACATGAACTACTTTCTATAAAAACACAGTTAAGCAAATCTCCTTTGATATACATTCTTTAATAGTTTCAAATAGGGCACTGCCACTTTAATAACCCACACCTGGCTAAAATTCCTGTTCCATTGAATTCACACTGCTGTAATGAGCCCTGAACGTCAGGCAGAGAACATAATGAGAACAATGCAGTTAATCACTGAATGTGTTCAATTTCAATAACATGAAATTTTGTTTCACGTTTTTCCTAGAAATAATATTTCTTGGAGAGGAAATGATAAAATTTCACTGATGAATAAAATCAGTCCTCATTAAAAAAACAAAACTAATAGCAAGCAACAGGAAGGTTAATGCATAAATCAAATATCGATGGCATCTGTTATAGAAAATTAACAAAAATTAGCTGACACCCATTTCAAAATAATATATTTCTTCATACCATATATCTGAACATTACAAGAATTTCTGAGAGAAATATCACAATGCATCATCAATCAGGAAACATCTAATATGAAAAAGAAATTAAAATCCAAACTTCTTGCTAGGTGAGTCTAGTATTATAGCTATTAAAAAATAAAAACCAAGTTAAATTTGAACTGGATATCCAAAGAGCACTGTGTACCTGAGTCACTAATTAGTTGTGTGATGAGAGAAAAAAATCACTCTATTCTTTCATGTCTATCTCTTCATCTGTGGAAAAAAAAAAAAACAGTGGGAAACTAAGTAAATTTGGATTCAACAGAGTTTAATTCTATGGCTCATGAATAGTAGAGGATATTAATGAAATGAATATGAATTTATTTCATTCACCTGTGTCTTATATAATTCTTAAAACAAGGTAGTAGCAATAAAAACACACGTTTATAAAGATTTTTCTAAGCAAGCCATATTTCCTTGCTGTAGTTAAACCTCACACGTATGGAAGAGATCTGATCTTTTGACAAAAATAGTTGAACAGAACAGGGCTAAGTTGTCTTGAAATTGACAGAAGGCCTGTATATTTGTGATCACATGTAATTCTGAGACTTTTTTTTAAAGGGTGTCACTAGAAAAAACAGGTGCAATATGCTCAGCAGCAAAATTAGTTTATATGCACCATTTTAATAATAACAAAAACAAATTGGGCATTCAGGTAATAGATTTGCATTTTACACAGTGTCTTTTTAAAAATAATGACACCAAAGGAAAGAGACAAAACTTTGCACTTTGCAGGCATAATTTAGTATCAACATATGCTATAAAATCTTTTCTTTCCATTTATTTTTGAAAACAGTCATGTGAAGGGTCATAATCTTTTATAGGGCAAACATATTTTTTAGTTCAAAAATGACAACGTGTTTCACACCATTTGCAGACTGGTTTGCACTGTATTTTCCTGATTTCAATTTAACAGTGTCATGATTGCTTACTTTTTTGGTTTCGACCAAGGTAACCGTGCAAGAAATCCAGGTGGATAAAAGTAGTGAATGATACAGAGCATAGCTCTAGATACATTTAAAATACATCTCAGAGTCAGTTTGATTCTGTAATATGATTTTCAGCTATCTAATGTGGAACGTTTAATTTTGTCTAGCTTATATAAATGGTAAGTGGAGTTTCTTTTTTTTAAGAACTGAAAAAACAAAAACCCAGCATTTTATTGAATACTAAATTTGATACACTACAGTCTCTACTAAATAATGACACTACAGCAAGAAAATTGAGATAATATTGTCTTTTGAAAGACTGTAAGTGAGGAATACATGCTTGAGCCATCATATCATGCCTATGAGAGTAACTTGGTATCATCACTTAATACACTTCATAATTGAAGAACAGAGAGCTGAAGTGATTTGTCTAGAGCTATAAGGATGATGAATCCGGTATTAGGGATTCAGATTTGGGCTAGTGGTTGAGCTCTTCGCTTTTGCATTCAGAAAAAAAAGTCAAAGGCTTCCGAATATGTTATGATTTATATTTGTTTAGTATCAGCATTTTTAAATCCCACTTCATGGGATTTTCAGATTTATGACCAAGCTTAAGTTTAGGTTTTCAACAATGAGTATCTGAAGCAGGCAGTAGTAGGTAACCTGACACGGTAAACACCAAGACTTTCTTCAGTAGTGTAGCTGATCTATTTGCTGTCAAAGATGTTGAATAAATGTAGAGGAACTAAAATTAGTTCTGGTGTCGTGAGTAAGTCATGACTTGCTTATTAATGCGCACCATTTTCCATCAATCTCTAATCCAGTTGCAAAAGAAGAAATGAATTGGAAGAAATGAAAGCTTTCTCACAGACATAATAACAGTGTCACCATAAAAATGGTTTCAGTGGTTCAGTGTTAAGATCAGCCATGCTTTCTGGCATAAGGAATCTAATCACACCTGCCTCAATTTTATTTCAAAGAAGAGGACAATAACATTTCAGTGCTAGTATAGTATCAATACTGTTAATTTCTTTTCCTCTAGAAATGATTCTAATGTTGTGATGATACCCAGAACTTCATGGAAATCCAGAAAATGTCCTTGTTTAAAAAATTGCAATATTAACCATATTTTTAAAATGGTCCTTAACAGTCTCATTTCTTTGTGTTTATATTTGGGTTCATGTAACAAGTCACTGGCAGATTATACTATAATTCAGTGCAGGAAATGCTGTTAAAAGCAGTTAAATAAAATGCTGTTGTGTGAATCACAGCTAGGGGTGCTTTATGTGTTTTCACAGGTGTAAGTTTTTTCAGGAATTTCCTTAGGTTTAGTTATAGTTTTTAAAATGAACTCTTAATAGATGTTTCAATATTCATTAAAATAGTAATAAGGATTATTTTAAAGGTCAGTTTTGTCACTTTTCTCCTCAATGAGAATAAGGACTGGGAATACCAGGTAACAAGGTCTCTCATCTAAGATAATGGGGTCAACCCTATAAAAAGATATTAAAATACTAGAACATTTCTTATGATATCTGATATTTTTCCATAACTGCATTTCCTCACACCCCCCAAAAAAACAACTTACAAACTTTGTAGAAATGACCTCATTAGCCAATCTATAATTTCTCAGAAGTCAAATATTTAAACTACCTCTTAAAACCAGCTTCTGGGATTTATTCAAATAACACAATGTTGAGTTCCAGGTTGTTATGAAAATGTGTCAGGTCCTGGATGAGATGTAAAGCAAATTGCTGAATTTTGAAAGGCGTTCTTTAGAACAGGTGAGGAACTTTCTAATCAAAAGTCTAGGAGACACCATTAAATATATTTTTCTATCTCTTGAAACACTATATTTAAGCAATGCCTGAAAAGCAGTAAAGTGTCTTACAAAAGAAATATGTTAATGTTTACAATACATTCTGAATTACAAGATACTTTAAAAGAACTGCTGTTACTCTAGGTTGCCACTTAATGCCACGATAGCCCTCTGTTCATGTTTATTGACTATTTATTAGTATATAATAATAACCAAGATAGATTGCATATTGGTGCTTTATATACTTATAAATGCACTGTGCATAGATATTAATTTATCAAGAGCCAAAAATGTTAATAATAAAATTAAAAAAGAATTGATTTGGTAGTTTAAATAGTCAACACTTTTGTTTGGAATATTTTGCATCTCTCTAAGCCAAACTCTTTGAATTCTCTTGCTCCATCAAGAATGAAGATTTAAAAATATTGTGTTAGGGCCTGGCCCAGTGGCCCGGTGGCTAAATCCTCACCTTACAAGTGCCAGGGTCCCATATAAGCGTCAGTTTGTGTAGTAGCTGCTCCACTGCTCTTCGAGTCTCCTGTTTTGTGGCCTGGGAAAGCAGTAGAGGATGGTCCAAAGCCTTGGGACCCTGTGCTACATGACAGACCAGGAAGAAGTTTCTAACTTCTGGCTTTGGATTGGCTCAGCTTGGGCTACTGGGACCACTTGAGGAGTGAACCAGAGAATTGAAGATTTTTCTGTCTCTCCTCTGTCTCTCCAATAAAAATAAATAAATATTTAGAAAGACGGGGATAGAATTATAAAGAACATTTTATGGCTGCAAGAAGAAGAGGAAGTTAGGAACTTAGGGAACTTACTGCAAATGTTATTTCTAAAAACCGTGCAGAAAATTTAAAGATAAAAAAGCACAGGGATCATTTGCTATTTTGTATGGTAATACATAGTATGCATTATTACAGATATTGATATAAATTTTCATGTATCCTCACAAAATAACTCAATTTGTAAAAGATTAATAGTTTTAGGAAAGTGATGGATATTGTAAGTATTAGGAACATACATATTTCCATGAATAGTAATACTTTCAAATTTTAAAGTTGCACCAAAAGGCCTAACATATAAATTAGAATTATTGTAAAGATAATACTTTCTAACTTATATAAACTCATAAAAACATAGCAGAAAATAGTTCAACTCATTGATAAATATATGGCATGTATATTATTTCATTAATGGGGCATGTGGTGACTTGTAATTTATTCATGGTGGTGCTACTTGTTACAAATCAATTTCTCAAAACTTGCTATCCCTTCAACCTGCATTTGCTTGTGCTACAGAAGGAGAAAGCGGAAGATTTAAGTAGACAAGCAAAGGACAATTTATGGCAAGGAGAAGGATGAGTAGCCTTTTTAAAAAGCATTGTTTTTTACAGATGGCATTCTAAACATTTCCCACTAGTGATAATGCCTTGTGAGATCCAGTCTCTATCCTTTGACCCTCCACTCATGTCTCTGTCACTTCTGTCTCTGAGGGAGACTTAATGGTGACCTGAATTACAAACAGAGAGATATTTCTTGCAAGGTTAACCTCACTCTGGGTGAATTTAAACATTGGCTTTGATAATTATTCAGACTATCATGGTCTCCTCAGTTTTATTAACACTTAGTATAGAATTTGTATAACCAACTAGTCATTTTTTTTTTTAGATTAGTAGAAAAGACTCAAAAGATTAGGAGTTCTGAAGTCTAAAAATAGAAAATAGCATGAACGCAAATTGGTTATAATTAATAAGTAACTACAGTTGTATAGTATTTATTTGTTGAACTTGAAGTCAATGCATTTACGAAAAGAGCCCGTGCCTTAGTTCCTGATTTGGTTGTCAGTCTACTGTAATGAATACTTTGCATATGTTGTCATAATCTTATTATTGTCGGAAAGATAGAGTTCCAGAGAACGTGAGAGACGGAGAGAGATCCCCACCCTCTGGTTCAATCTGCTGCAACTGGAGCCGAGTCAATCCATACCCAGGAGCCAGCAGTTTGTAGGGGTCCTAGAACTCAAGACAACCTTTGCCACCCTTCCAGGCCTCAAGCAGCGAGCCATGTCATAAGTGGAACAGGCAGGAAATGAGCTGACATGCAGACTGGACACTGCTATCAAAGGTGGAGGCTCAGGCTGTCATACCAAGGCACTGCACCCTCATCCTTATTTTTCATAATCTTTCACAGTACATTGGTTTTTTTCTCTGGGAATCTTGTAGCACAAGAACATCAAATCACAGGTATCACATGTCAATATTTCCAAGTAATTTGAGGTGTAAAGCGCATGTCACAATGTATATGTTTTTCCTAATAAAGTCAGACACTAAGTACATTTTGTTTACCTCAATTGGTTTGCCATTTGAGAAGAAAAGAAAGGAAACAATTGTCGTAGCCTTTTCTTGTTTGTATTGTTAAATACTATAAGGCAGAGGTGTACATAGCTCTGAAGTCTAAAATACATGCATATCTCACTTTTGTATTTTATTTAGTGTTCCAACCTGTAAACTATCTCTTCAATAGTGTTAGACTGCAGTCCTAAGATGTTTAATCACTCTGATGAATTTGATGAACGCAAATATTGGGGCCAGTTGTCACTTGTGGCCTGGTGTCCCATATTAAAGAACTGGCTCAAGTCTCAGCTGTTGCCTTCTGGTCTAGCTCTTTGCTAACACACCTGGCCAGACAGTTAAAGATGGCACAAGCAATTGGTTCTCTGCCACCCACATAGGAGACCTGGATGAAGTTATTGGCGCCTAGCTTTGTCCAGGCCCAACCTTGGACAGTTTTTTTTTTTTTTTAGGATCACCAAAGCTGTTTAATTTTGGTAGAATTTTCCAGATAAATTTTTTTCCTATATGGGTATCTAGATTGTGTATTAATATACTTTCAACAGGATCATACCAACATGGCATATTTAATCACATCATAGGCTTCTTTCCATACTAGCCCCATTAATTCCAGAATATTAGCCTAGCGTGTCTGCGTCATCCAGTGCCTAAGAAGTGTCTGCCATAAGCAGAAGTACTTTGGCACACGAGAGGAAAAACAATGGGCCACAACTGTTTTACACCCTAAAAACAGTTGTATTCTTGGTGATCATCATATACCTTGTACCACAGGTCCCAAAAGAGGTCATGAATGACAGGCTGTGAGGTCTGGGCAACTGGTGAAGGAGGTGGGTGGGTTGGGTCATGGGAAGATAAGGAAAGATTGGCAACCCAAGGAGAAGAGGAGAAAGTAAGCCGAGACTGCCCCACTCTCCTGGCGGTGGGCTGGTCCCCTGTGCTGCCATGCTGTGCTGAGCCCACGGGCACCACAGATCTGGGTCTGTCTCTTTCACTTGGTCTTTCAAAATACAACAAATGTTAAAAAAAGCAGTAATTACTTGCCAAAATGTCTTTCTCTTTTCCACTACACACATTCTTAAATCTACTTTTCTAGGATTTAAAAAAAATGTGTTATGTTAGAGGGTGAATCACAGTCTTTTGTGACTCTGAGATAGCCTCCACTCCCAAAAGTCTGTATTTGCGATACCATTGTGTTCTAGTTCAAGGAATTGCTCTGTTTAGGGAGATAGTCAGGCCATGCTAAGCATTTGCACAATTTTTACCCAATTATTAATGTTCAATATTAGTTCAAAAATTGCATCACTTTACATTGTAAAATCAGCATTATAGTAGACACATTTCACATGTGATTTTAAAATAATTTGGTAGTATTCTTTTCATTCTATTACAGAGTGAGCAAAATGATCCATTACAAAATTCATTTGGGGAAGTAATCATTGAGCCATTCAGAAATATATGTTTATAGGCTGAATTTCTAAATGTACAAATTAGGTCTGTAGCTGAGATGGTGTTAGGCAGCTGCTCTCTATGCTGTTGTCTGGGCAGTCACTTTTTTTTAAGTGTTATTACTAATTCTTTCCAAGAGAGAGCAGTAGTGAATTGCATTGTTTGTGCTGGCTGTGTGGTTTTGCTCAAAAGTACTGATTCTCGTTTTCAACTTTATAACCTTTCAACCTATTGACCATGAAAAATGCTCTGACATGATGTGACACATATAAATGTTTAATGTCTAAAGGGTAATTATCTATATTCGTAGTTAAAACTGTGCCTTGATTTCACAATAGAAACCATATGTTCACTCAAAACACTTTCAATAGGTTAAATAACACCCAGATTAACCCTGAGTTAGTTTACTGGTTAAAATAATAGCAGCATCTTCTTCCAATCCAGTAGTTCATTTATCATCTCTGATCAAGGTACTGCACATGAACTTTCAAGATTTAAAAGTTTAAGTTTAAAAAGAAGAGAAGTGACAAGAAAGGGCTACAGATGTTTAACTATCCTATTTCTTGACCTTATCGTGGTCTTATCGGTTCAGGTGCTTAAATCAGCTTTGTGACTTATTATTAAAGACTATATTCAATTTTGTCTAACACTTACAAAACTAAAATAATTTCTAAAGTAATGAAAGGAATGACTTGTATTTTCCATAGCAGCTTCACATATGGAAAGCAAGTCAGAGCAATTATTGACTTTTTAAAACACAGATTGCTTTAGGACTAGAACATACCAGCAGCATGGCCCAGACTGAGGAAGGGGCGGCTCTACGAAAGCCAGGCACAGCAGCGTTTGGTTTCATTGCTCACATGAGGACATGGTGAGGCTGATTACTGTGAAATGAAACCTAATGTCCATTTCAGATAAACCAACACACACACACACACACACACACACACGCACACGCACACGCACACACACATGCACACAGTCTTCATGTACTCCTAATAATAGGTTGTTGTGGGGTTTTGATATCACCATAGCAAAAAATTATAAGTGAAGAACATTCTATATATTATGGAAGCAATGGTAACCCACAGGAAAGATACTAGAAAGGGGGACAAAATGTTAATCAGGCAAATGACGTCAGCATGTTCACTTTTGTACATGTCAAGCTGGTGCCAAGCCCCTCCTTACCCCAGTTTGTGATATTATGGATCCCTGTCACATTGCAGAGATCACTTCTAGTGAATAGATGATCTATAATAAGGAAACCAGCGAAAGGGCTGTCCTGTCTCCAAAGATATGATTTTTTTTTCTCTGAATTTTCTATTCAAGCCATGGAGAAGGCAGAAGAAAGCCTGCTATAAAAAGAAAAAGTAGGAGGACTGTAGCCACTTGGTTGATATATTTGTACTGATGATATTATTGCTTTTATATGTGCCTATATTATTGTTTGAAATTGTTGTTCCTCTATACAAAAGCAATATCAAGACCATGTGAACTGGAATGGGGAGAACTCCCTTTGCACTTAGATAATTTTCAAGCTTCGTAGGCAAAAGCATGAACTCCAGAGGGGGCGTCGACTAAATCTTTCTTCCCATGATGTAGTAAAAGGATACCCTTCTGCATAAAAACCCCAGAAGCTATGTTTGCTTCAGAACAGCTTTCTTTCTTTTCCTTGAAGCAAACAGCATTGTAAAATGTTGCAGTTTTCATCCATCACCGGCTGAAATGCTATAAAGAAGTGAGCAGAATCACTCACCCTTAGCAAAACTGGCTCTCACCCAATTTATTCTCAAAATGTGGGTTTTCATATGTTCTCCTTACACACCTTTACCATTATTTATGCATCATTTACCACAAAGATAGGACTTACTAATAAATCTATGGAATGCTGTAGAGTAATCTGAAAGGTCTTTCATATTTAATATCTCGATGACTTTGCAGCCTTCATTTTGTCATAGTGAAGATGATTTTGGATAACGTTAGCTTGTGCCCTAGTGTTATTTATCAACAAGAAGCTAAGAGTATGAATACAAAGGAAAATTCCTAGCATCTGCATTGGAGAACTATGTGAGGCTGCTGTCTCAGTTCCAGTTATTCAAAGTTAACACCAAGGCAGCACAGCTTTTAAAGCTGCCTACACTCAGTCAGTTCCCAGCAGTGGCTGCTAAAGCCTATGAATCCAGAGGTGGTAAAAACGTTTATGTTGCATTATCAGCTCAAAGTGACAAAAGACAGGTAGCAGTGCCAGGGCAAGTGTTTCATTAAATTTTCCAGCCAGTGTGTCAGCACTTGGGAAAAAAAGGGTGATACATGGTTAATGTTAATGTGTGAAAGGTTACACCTTACAGATCTAATAGGGCCCAAGCACAAGCAGTGTCTATACAGTGGGAAGAACGACTGGATAGGAAATGACAGAGAAACTGTATTTATTTGATGGCACATCAAAAGCCACTGAAATGTGTAAGAGCCATTGAACAGAGAGGAGATGCTGTTTTACTAAATTTGCTGCTCTAATTTTGCCTTATGGAACAGAGGGGAATTGGAATTTTCCTACCAGGAAAAGAAACAGCTGAATGAAAGTGTACCAAACAAATAATAATGACGATGATAATAATGAAAACTCAAACATATATTACCTTAGAACAGGTTGTTCAATAGGGACACCTACCATTCTCAGGAAGTTTAGCAAGATGCAGGTTTGTTAGTCTAATTCAGCATTGTGAAGACTGCATTCTCAAAGGGTGTAGCTTGTAGAGTGCTTTTGTTATTTCTAGACAATCAAAAGCTTCCTTGAAATACTTCTATAATTTCCTTTCTGTTCTGTTTTTATATTCCAGGGTCTTATAGCTCTGGACTTTATGAGAATTGTTCATTTCAATGTATATATTATTTAAATATAACACATATATGATGGCTTAAAATACACCCTGTGATTTTCTAATGCTGTCTTTTGCTTTCTCTTCACTGAGCATCTGAGAACAACTCCTCATCAGTGCAGCAGAAACCTCTGCTTTGACTTCTGTTAACATGTGCATTTGATTGCTTCTCTGCTTTTCCTGCGCACATTCCTGTGTACCATCTGGGTTCCAATTCTTGTCTTTGACGTGCAGGTACTCAAAGTTAGCTTTTAATTTGGTCAGTAATGAGGAATGAGATCCTGCTTCTTTAAAAATGCTCATGAAAATGCTGGCTATCTGCTCTCCCTGCAACTGGATAGCTGGTTTTTCTCTCTCGGTGAGTCTGAATGTCTTCCCCTCAAGCCCTAAGGTGGCTGTATGTTCTTTCTCCCACACTGAAGTGCAGCAGAAGAAAACATCTGATCCCCAGGGTGGAAACAAATACTTCCTCACTGAAGAGAAATGAAAACAAATCTCCTACTGAGGAGTGCCTTGTCATTTCTAATGTGAGGACAGTCACCGTGCTTCTCAAGATGGGGCTTGGGATGTTATTATTTAACCACTTTACACTCCAAATCACCTTGCACAAAGAGTCAATGCCTGGGGCACAGATGAAAGGCCACTGTGTCAAAAGTAAGCAAGAGAGTTGCGGGAGCATCAAAAGCTATATACTCTGGGGCAGTGCAGTGGTGGTAGTGCTGGTGGGGAAATATTAACCTACTTAAGATTTGCTGAAAAACAAATTTCTGTATTTAATATTAAAAACATTTGTAGACGATTAAAGACAAATTAGACATACGATATATCTGCAAGAGAAGAACAGTCTAAAGGCAAGGAGAAGTATCAGGTACAGAATAACGGCTTTGGTCCTAGGTAGAATGATGTGGTGAGTTTATTACTGAAGTCAGTTAAGATAAAAGGAAATAAGAGGGACCTTCCTGGAAGACTTGGTCTCATACATGATCCTTCAAAATAAGGACCCAAGTGTTTAATAAGAAGAGTTTGAGGCTCACAGTTTAGTGCTAAAATGGCCTTGCACATACAATAATAAATGACCCCATCTGTTTGATATAGGTTGTATGAGAAGGTATGATAGTGGAAAGTAAGTTTGAAGAGGAAATATTGGGAGACATGATATCAAGTACTTTTTGAAGGATTTATTTACTATTATTTGAGAAGTAGATTTACAAAGAGAAGGATAGACTGGGAAAGATCTTCCATCTGCTAGTTCACCCCCACAAATGCCTGCCACAGCAGCAGCTGGGCTGATTTCAAAAACAGAAGCCAGGAGTTTCTTCTGGGTCTCCCGTATAGCTGCAGGGGCCCAAGATCTTGACTCATCTTCTCTACTTTTCACATGACACAAACAGATAGCTGGCTCAGAAGTGAAGAAACCAGAATTTGAACTGATATCCATATGGGATATTGCTGCCACAAGTGGAATCTTAGCCTACACGCCAGCCCCATGTATGCAGTTTTGACTGCTGGTGGAGAGAAAAAAAAGAAGTTTATACTTTATGAGGATATTCAAAATTTTTATGCAAAAATGGAGTTAAGACGTAGGTTTAACTTGTCGTGATGCACTAGATGAAGCAGAGTCTGTTCGGCTGACATCCCGTGTGTTGGATTGAATCCTCACAACTCTGCTTTTGATCCAGTTTCTTGCTGTTGCATCTGGGAAGGCAGTAAATGATGGCCCAGGTGATGGAGAGAGCAGGTTGGATTTCTCGATTCCTGGCTTTAGGCTGTCCTAGACCTGGCTGCTGTGACCCAGTTGAGGTGTGAATTAGTGGATGCAAAGTGTCTTTGTTCTATAACTTTCTCTCTATCTGATGCTTTATTTTAAAAAATAAGTAGACACACAATTTAAAAATTATATTTATCATGGAGTAAACTTTTAAGATTAAGCTTCAGTGATAGAGCAGGTTAAGTTCTTGCAAACTAATCCAGCATCCCTTATGGGTGAGGGTGAGACTCAGCTGCTCTGCTTTTGTTTCATCTCCCTGTTATTATGCCTGGGAAAGCACTGGATGGTGGATCAAGTACCCATGTGAGAGAAACGGAAGAAAATATTGACTCTGTATTTTTGACTAGTTCAATCTTGGTTGTTTTTGACATTTAGGGAGTAAACCAGTGGATGGAAAAATCTCTCTCTCTTTGTCTTTCCATCTGTCTCTGTAACTCTGCCTTTCAAACAAATAAATAAATCATAAAAATAGAAAAACTGGAAAATGATTCTTGCAATGTTTTTTCAAAGTACATGTTTTCAATAAATTCTCTAAAGATCTCCTATCTTCATTTTCAAATTGGCTATTAAAAAGTCAGTCTTATGTAATTAATTAATATTATTTTATTTTCACTATTGAAAGAAAGGCAAAGATGGGGAGACACACACACATATACAATCTCTCATTTGCTGGTTAACCAGGGCTGTGCCAAACCAAGCCTAAAATTTTCCTGAAATCCTGTGTAAACAATCGTATTCATATGCATAGGTTTTATACTCCCAGCACTCTGGGGTTGTTATTTTTAGAATCTTTTTTTTATATGCAGAAATTGCTTTATCCACTAAGGATCAAGAACTGTTGATGTAAAGCATAGAGACTAAGTCACTGAAGATTTTCTTTCATCTCACAGATAGTCAATAATCATTGAAGGCCCACTGTACACCAACTATTACACCCTGATTGCTTTCTTGATGTGAAATTGAACAAGACAGAGTTCACACTCTTGAAAGAATAGAAATCTGAAAGTCGCTACAAATGATTGGAATCAAATTTTTGTTCATTAGGAACTAACTTTATTAATCAGTTAAGCTTTCTGTGCTTCATTTAGAGTGCTTTGGTGCAAAACCTTCTGAATGTACCTAAGCACACTATTACAAGTAGCTATGAATGAATGCTATAGAACTGCATAGACTGGTGGTGTTAGTGATTCTTCAGGGTGCTAGAGTTTAAGTTTAGCCTTGATGTGTGCAGATTACTAGGAAGAAATAAAAGATAGACTCTACTTTCCCTCAGTGGTAGCACAATAATATGTGGCTCTGTTTCTAGCATGAAATTCATGGAGGGAATTATGCAGACCTTGAGCAGAGCAGTAAGTCATAACCTCAATGATGGTTTGGTCAAAAATTTGGAATGAATTTTTGTGGGTTATTCTTCGTACTTAGTGAATTTCCAATGAATATCAAGGCAAAACATTAAATCAGAAAACAATGAACTCAGCATTAGCAGAAATCTATCTTAGGTATTAGAAGGCTTGTGTTGTGGCACAAAGGGTTAAGCTCCCACCTGTGATGTCAGCATCCCAGTTATGATCACTGGTTTGAGACCTGGCTACTTCTCTTCCAGTTCTGGGAAAGTTGTGGCAAGATGGCCCAAGCCATTAGGCCCCTGATACTCACATGAGAGACCAAGATGGAATTTTCAGCTCTTGAATTTGGGCTAGATCATATTCAGCAGTTAGAGGAGTATACCATCAAATAGAAGTTTTTTTTTTCCCTCCAAGCCTGCAATAATTGCTCAATTAGCTAATCTTCTGTGCTGAGATCCAATAAGGCCACTGGTTCATGTCCTGGCTGCTTCACTTCCCATCCAGCTCCTGCTTGTGGCCTAGCAAAGCAGAGGATGATGGCTCAAACAGTTTCGGATCAGCTCAGCCCTGCCTGCTGGGGTCATTTGGGGAATGAACCAGCAGATGGAAGATCTTTCTATCTCTCTTCTGGGTAAACCTGATCTGCCTTTCCAATAAAGATAAATAAATCTTATAAAAAGAAGATAGTTTTTCTCTGTTGTCCATTTTCTCTCTCACTCATGCATTTTGTTTTCCATAACAATAAATAACTTAAAAAAAAAAAGAACTAAAGAAATAAATCTCAAGGTTATTGCAATCTGGGAAGCATTTAGAAAACCCAAAGGGATTCCCTCCTAAGTAACCACATTTCAGATAGTTTAAGCTATTGTTTATGGGAAATTCCATCCACAAAACAAATGAAAGCACCAGAGAGCAATATTAGTATGCCCAGTGCATGTGATGAGCTAATTTGAATACTTCTGGAAGGAGGTCATCCCCCTCTCTATATTGGTATGTTGGAATCTATATACTGCATGGCTAAAGAAATAGCCTTCATTATTTCATTCTGGGCTAGAGTAAAATGAGCACAGAGTTTTAGGAATAGGGTAACTTATTTTGGCCACACTATTTTGAGAGCATAAAATGTTCTTTCCATACGAAAAGTCTAGTATTGGATCAGAATCACTTCTAATTTTGTGTGGTGTTGTGCAATGATTGCACAATGATTGGCTTACCAGGATGAGTTATTTACAAGGTATCCTCTTTACAATGAACTGACTTGCTGGATGCTGTTATTTAGTGCTGCCTGTTTTAATACATCAGAACTCCTGCCAAAGACAACAATTTTAGATTCAGCAGAGTTGATGTTAAATTGTTCTGTCTGACAGTAATTAGCCAAAAGATTATATTACTTCTTGAGGTTACTCCTTACATATGATATAAAAACCTGTCATCACTACAGGGAAAGATGCAGTTCCTTCGATTTGTTTGCTAGTAGGCTGGCATCCAACTCATCTAGAAACACAATTAAGCTTTGTAAATGCAAGTTAAAGAGAAAATGGATCACAGCATAATTCTTTAAAAAAAAGTTTAGAATTAGAAATGAAATCAGTCCAGACTTTTTTTTTCTAACTCTGCTTCTGGCAATGATATTGTAATACAGAGCTGGAAGAAGCATAAATATTCAAGGTTCTATGCTGAGACCAACATTTTGGCCTAAAGGCAGTTCCTGCTTGTTTCCTGACTATTTCAAAAGAAGCTGACACTCAGGAAGATGACAACATTGTAGACACTGATGTTATTATTCCCAGCTTCTATGATCACAGTCCAACAGCAATTGTCCATGACTTTGACAAGCATCTATGAAGTCAAATGCTAATAAGAGACCACTGAGGCTCTGAAGAGTCTTGAGTTGTTGTTAACTTGGTGAGATGAAAGAGCATAGAGTGATCAGCAATGTGGAAGTTTTTTTCTGTAATATAGTGACTGCGACAGGTAAGGCTGAGGGATCCAGTCTAGGTAAGATAACAACTGGAGAAAAATTCTTGAAAAATGAGTCAATGTTCAAGGAGAGAGCAAGATTCCCCTGTTGAGGATGGAGTGAGCTACTGCTGCCGTACAAAAGTGTGTTCTTCTCTAACATGTGTGCTGAAACCCAATTCCTAGGCTGATGGTATTAAGAGATGGATATTTTAGTAGGTGATTATATTATCTTCATCCTCACAAATGGGATCATTGCTCTTACAAGAGAAGCTATGTCGAGCCACGTGCTCTTTGTGCTACGTGAGGACATGGCAACACAAGGAGAGCCTTGGGAGAGGCTTCTGTCAGACACTGCATCAGGTGCTGCTTCAATATTAGACTCAATCATCTCCTGGTATTTTGTGTTTTGAAATGTCCCATTCTAAAATGTTTTGTTATGGCAGCCCAAATTGACTGGTACAGCATATGTTGAGCTTTTTCTGAGGAAGAAGAGATAAAGAATTAAGGTATGTAATCTGGGAGGATTCAGAATCTTCTGTTCTAGATAGATTAAAAAGCATTTGGTAGCTTACACTCTTCTTACATTACTATTTAGCTTAAGTTTATTAAATATTTTCTAGGAGAGTATCTTTAGCCAAGGAAAAATAAATTAAAATTCTACAAACATTTTTTTTTTAAAACCCAAATGATTTTCTTGCCTGATAATTGGGAAAAAAAACTGCTATTTAATTTTTTTCTACTAGAATAATTTTATGAGTGATACTGGCAATTTATACTTTTTTTTAAAGATTTATTCAGTTTATTACAAAGTCAGATATACAGAGAGGAGGAGAGACAGACAGGAAGATCTTCCGTCCGATGTTTCACTCCCCAAGTGAGCCGCAATGGCCGGTGCGCACCTATCTGAAGGCGGGAACCAGGAACCTCTTCCGGGTCTCCCACGCAGGTGCAGGGTCCCAATGCATTGGGCCGTCCTCGACTGCTTTCCCAGGCCACAAGCAGGGAGCTGGATGGGAAGTGGAGCTGCCGGGATTAAAACCAGCTCCCATATGGGATCCCGGTGCCTTCAAGGCAAGGACTTTAGCCGCTAGGCCATGCCACCGGGCCCGGCAATTTATACTTTTAATATATGTTCTGATAGTATCAACTTTTTCATTAAAATTGTTGGGCCTTGAAGAGGATAAGTCAAGATACAATGCTTTGGACTTCATGTGGAGAATAGCAACAAACCCAGCAATAGGCTTTTCTCTGGAGTTGTCTACAGAATGCATCTCCCAATGGTGAACACAGTTTCATCTATTACCTCCCTGGTATTTTTTATCAACCAGAAAGTATTGAATTCATATCAATGCAGACTGAAAGTCAAGCATAACAGATGGGATACAGACAAACTTTGTCCTAGATCATTATTTATTTACTGATCGACATATTCATCTGTCTCATTTAAAGATCATTACCTTTACTGTAAATTGTCTATAGACACACTTCTTTCCCCTCCTTAGAGAAAGAATTTAAGCTTAAGTCACCTGGCACCATGAATTTGATATTTGGTACTTTTTATGTGACTCTCATGAACTTGCATGTTAACAAATCTGTATTGCTTTCTCCTACTTATATATTAATTGCCAGTTTTATACAATCAAATTGTGAAATCTTCAAGGGATGGAAAGAGTTCTTCATCATGTAAAGACAATAGCAATTAAAATTGCATCAAACATTTTGAAATAATAATTTCTTTATTTTCTTTAAATTGTACTTGAAATTTTATCTTGTTACCATTTTAACATTTTACTTTTGGGAAAGTCATATTAAACCTAGAGTTAGGATGAACAATTAATTTACCTCAGAAATGAACATAGAAAACCTTAGTAGTAAAGTGGGACATTTTCAAACTCATATTTGGTTTAGAGGATCTTGGAGACCCTTGCTTATTTATTTATCTTTTTAAAAATTATTTATTTATTTATTTATTTATTTATTTATTTATTTATTTCAAGGAAGATTTACAGTGGAAAGGAAACAAAGAGAGAGACAGAAATCTTCTATCCACTGATTTATTTCCCAAATAGCTTTAGCAGCCAGGATTAATCCAGGCCAAAGTCAAGAGCCTAGAACTGTCAGTCTGCCCACTCTCTTGGGAATTCAAGGACAACAGTACTTGGGCCATCTTCTATTGCTTTTGCTTTAACATTATCAGAGAGCTGAACTGCAATTGGGATAACCAGAACTCTCTCTTTTTGGTTCTTGGCATTGCAGGTGATAGCTTAGTCCACCCACTATGCCTCAATGCCAGTACCACCTTGATTCATGTTTAAAAATACCAAATATCAA
Organism: Ochotona princeps; assembly: GCF_030435755.1. Lineage (NCBI taxonomy): Eukaryota > Metazoa > Chordata > Mammalia > Lagomorpha > Ochotonidae > Ochotona > Ochotona princeps. Next base: position 66,114,122 of record NC_080833.1, read on the forward strand.
ATTCATGGGGCCAGGTGACTTAAGCTTAAATTCTTTCTCTAAGGAGGGGAAAGAAGTGTGTCTATAAACAATTTACAGTAAAGTTAATGATCTTTAAATAAGCAGATGTAAACATTGAGGAGTATAAAGGATTTAACATAGAAATGGCCACCTTTTATCTTCCTTAAAGTAGAGATAACAAGAAAGACATAACTACTACTCAATATACAAAGCTGGCTCATTAACAAGTAAGCTGTACAAATGTCGACTCTTTATTTCTGAAACTTCCACTTAGTAATTATCTGCTGCCATTAAAGTAAATGACTTCATAGTTATAAGTAAATTTGATTATTGTTTTTTCTTCATTTTTGATTAATCCAATGGACCTGAAGATATCTCTGAACAACAAGTTTTCCATCAAAAAGCATTTGCCACTAGTATATTGCATATCATTGCATCACTGTATTTGATTTACATAGTTTTCAGTTAGAACTAGTAATATTTGTGTTTTTTAAATTTTCACTTTTAGAATGAACAATAAAGATTTCAAGTGGCTTTATTTAGAAAAAAGTTTGACATACTGTTGGGCATATCAAAAGTTAGGTCACCCAAATAGACAACAAACTTTAAATGAAATATTCAACGAACACAAATCAGAAAGCTGTTTCACATATACCTAAGATTTAATAACAAAAATTGCTGCTTATACCCAGTAGGGAAATCATGAGGAAAAGGAAGCAAGAGACAAATTTGACAGTTGAATAACTTCAGCTAAGTTACATGCTGTTTTCAAAATTTTTGCAAACAAGCTAATTTTTGTCCTGTCTGTTATGTCTTCAGTTGCCTAAAGAATGAGCTAATTAGTTTGAAATACATTCCTGATTTCATTGTAACTTGGCATTACTTATTTCCTTGATGACTAGTTTGCTGTACAAATCCAAAACTCTCATTAGCTGTAGTGAATACTCTTCTTTGGAAAGTCACTCCGTGGGTCTAAGTAAGCTCTGAAAAGGGGTATTATCTTGGACTAGTCTTATTGACCTGAAGTAGTAGTATCAATTTGAAAGCCCAAAACACCAGCAAAAACACACTTGGAGCATACATGCATATAAAATAACCACTCAAGGAAAGTGCTGGCAAAAAGCTATGCCATCTTTTATAGTTCCTATGTCGTGTTAGATGTTAAACTCTGGTCTTTCAGTTTCAAATCTTCTCTCCCAGATTTTGCTTGTGATATTAAAATTCTGCAAATCCTATATGCTTTGACAGTAAATTTTATCCTAGACTCCTCAAATTAGGTGTTAGAAGGAGATAGCAAGGTTGAGAAGCACATTTACTTCTGCCTGATGATTTTGCCTGTTTCTATTGACTGACTTTGTTCATTGTTACCCCAGCAACAATTCTTCCCAGTAACTGCAGTGAATTGCAGGCCCCGGTCTCCTAAGGATTAACTTCACAGCTTAGCTTGTTTCTCAGAGGGTAACAGGATGGGCAATTTTGGCCTGATACATCTAGCCACTGGCTTAACCACAAGTTCCTGCTTCCTATTTGTCAAGTTATCTGCCAAGGGATTGGATAAACACCGGGAGGAACTCAAGGGATTTAGGGTGGCCACTTGAGGATTGGATAGATACTGGGAGGAACTAGAGGGATTTAGGGTGGCCACTTGAGGACTGGATAAACACTGGGAGGAGCTAGGCAGAGTATAAAAGAAAGCCTGGAGTTTCAATAAAAATCATCATCATCATCATTTTTCGCATTCGGCGTTCTGTGTACTGCGTGTTGTCTTGTGTGATGTCTTTTTTGTAACCCTAGTCCTTCCGCTCGGCTCGGGGTACGTGGCGACGCGGGCGTTGCCAACAGTTAATTGTAATGTGATTTTTTTTTTCCAAATACTGAGAGAATTGGACAGCTACCCCTCAGAGACACCGAAGAAGCTGAGTCCCTCTAAGGCTTGGATACTAATTTTTCAGGTTCCCAAATCAGCAAACAAACATTGTCTCTATCTAAGAAGCACTCCCTCTCTGAAAATTCTGTCTGCCTTTCCTATCTCCCTTCTCTCTCTGCTTTCAAATTAATTTAAAAAACACATATTTTAGTAGCAATATGGATTCTCATTCCAGTAGCAATCTCCAATCAAGCATCCTGTTATCATGATCTGATTATGAGAGAGAATCGGCGGTTTCCCAAGAAAAAATGTCCCTGAGGCACACAACATTTCTACAGGGATGGCTCTGTGCTTCTGAATACAGATCGAGTGGTTATCCGCGTGAATATGACTGTGGGGTGTTTCGATGATAAACCCATTAATTGGAGTCTATAACTATGCACAGTTCAGAAGTTCTGCTAACTTTTTTTTAGGTTCCCAAAACTTATATTACATCCAACTAAATTGAGCATTTATGATTTTATTTCCAAAATCACTTTTGACTGCACATATCTATATCAGACTATGTTTTCCTCAAAAGTATTCTAAATCTGCTCTTATCTCTTTTTAAAATATCTCATTTTTTCTCTTTTCTTTTTTAAATTTTACTTCTTTTTATTATTATCATTTGTGATACAGTCCCATAGGCCCTGGGATTTTCATTATCCCGTCCCCAATTCCCTTCTCCTTCATTCATTTCCCCTATATCATTACTGTTGTATAGTTCTTAATATACAGTCATATGTCCATTATTATGGGCATCAACAATACCAGAGAGTCCAGCATTCTACTGTCAAGATATAATAAGCAGTTTCAGTGGGAGTCCACCTTTTTTCTGGAAGTACAGATGCATACTGCATTGTATCTTCACATCTGGTTATGATAGTCTCCATTCCACAGTTACTGCACATCCCTTTAAATGAGGGCCACAACACAAAATCAGCAGAAGGAAGAAAAATATCAATTTACAACACCATGAAGTTAATGTGCTGCTATATATGATAGTCTCCATTACACAGTTGCTATATATCCCTTTAAACAAAAAGCCACAAAACATAATCAACAACGGAAAGAAAAAAAGAAATTAACAACACCATGAAGTTAAATAACATACTACTGAATGACTAATGTGTCGCTGAAGAAATGAAAGACAAAATCAAAAACTTTCTTGAAGAAAATGATGCTTCTATATGATCTATGACTTGAGTCAGGCTTCAACCTGACTCAGACGTTAGCATTTGAAGAATGAACCAGCAAATCAAAAATTCCTTTCTGTGTGTCTTTGTCTCTTGTTTTCTACCACTGTTTCCAACTTCAAGAATAACTTCAAGAGAAAAAGAAAACTAGATAAAATGCTATTTAACAAATTTTATTTATCATAATATATGTTATGCGACATGCAATTAATTTTCATTTAATTCTCATTTAAAATCTGTGATGTAAGTATTATTATGTCCATGCTAAACATAATGAAGCTGATGATAAGATTAAATTATTGGTCTGTGTTCACACAGCTTCTAAATTTAAGACTAATAATTGAACTCCAAGTGGAGCTAAACATCAGTGTATATTCTAATAATTATGATTAACACTACCTGGCACTATTGTCAATTATTTCCTTCTGACAATATGGTTGGGTCACCGATCAGTTTTGTTCATGAATTTGAATATGGTGGGTTCTGGTGATTAATGACAAGGTGCAGAGTTGGTGATGCAACATGAGAAAGGAGCGTTCCTTCATATATATATATATATATATATATATATATATATATATATGTATATATATGTATATATATACATTTCATGACTTCACAAGTTTGGAATTCAGTCTGAAGCTGTGAAAGAATATCCCATCCCAGATGGGAATGACATTTATAACCATGGCCTCATTAACACCTTCCAACTGAGTTCACAATCTGAACAGCATGAGAAATATTCCTGAAAAGCAAACATAGTTTGATTCAAGTCACACAGAAAAAAGGAAAATATTCAGAGAGTGGAAAAGCAACTATTGATATCCTGAAATCTTCAAGCACCCAGGGGCAGCTTCTCCGAAGGCCTGAGAACCAAGCACCAGCTAACATTGATTTCCTGCCAGTATGTTCAGGTTTACCTCCACAAACACGGTAAATATCATCAAATAAATAAGTAGAAACAGGGCTAATTTTAAATTCCCAAGCTTTTCACATTTTAATACTTTCTGAATGCAAAGGAATTTTAAAAGACCAATTTATCTGCTTCAGCGAAGGCATATAAACAAATCCATACAACATCTTTCTTGGTCAAATTCTATTAGGAAATAAAATAAAACTCCTAGAATCACCTTATGCCACTAGAAGGAGGGGCAGGGAGAGAGAGAGAGAGAGAGCGAGAGAGAGAGAGAGAGAGAGGAAATTCATTGAAGATTCCATTTACCAAAGGAATTTTCCACTTAATATTTAGGTGGATTATAGCAAGTTTGACACTTATTTCTTTAAGATACATTTTTCCCATATGTACCACAAACAGGTTGAGGTTTAAACTGGTTTTATGATTTTGTCCAGGTGAAATAAATATTATACCATGGCAGCAGAATTAACATGTTGCTTTATGTAAGGCAGGCACCAACCACGTCACTATCTTATCCAGATTTTATTTGTGCTAAGCATAGAAGTGAGAGAAGGTAGCTGTAGACACAGCTCACTTGCCACCAGGAGGAAAGACAGGATTTCCCAAATGTGCATCTTTCAATTTCCTGTTTTCCTCAGTGTAAAATGACTGAAGGTTAAAGAAGGGACTTTGCTGAGGAGACAAAATGTTAGGGTCAGCTGTGGTAAAATTACTGTTCAAACACTGAAGTGCCCCAAGTCTTCTCAATATGTTTGCCTTTCTCCCTAGGAGAGAGACTTGAAGATTATGCTAATGAATGCTTTTGGACTGAAGCTTGGGTGAATAAGAATATGAAATCTTCGAAGTTTAAATCCTCAGTCAAAATTGAAAGTGTCCCAGGTAGTCTGTGACCATCCCCAACATGATAGAACAGTGTTTCTTCTAACCTCCTTGAACACATTCCACACAGAATTTCCACGTGCCTCTCCCCTACACTCTCCTACAAAGATGGGCTGAAACTTACCTTTTCAATGTATAATATAGAATTTATTGTCATGTTAATAAAAATCATTCTTAATGAATTAGCAGAAAAAGGTATGATGTGTCAGTCAGGAACCAGAGAAACATAACCGCTAAGATATCAAAAGTCTGTGTGGATGAAAGGGATCCAGGTGAGTTTGACTTCAGGGCTTGGGTGAACGGACCTCGCAGAAGCATAACAGCTGCTGGGAAGAACTGGACCAGATCAGGCTCAATGCTTGGGTCCCTAACTCTAGGCACCACTGCCAAGTGGAGGATAAATAGTGGACTTGAAGGTGGACAGAGCACCAAAGAATTCACCTGCTGGTTGCTTGGTGGCAAGCTCTGTGGTCTTGGGGGTATGGAATTACTACCTAGGGACTTACATGGGTAAAGTCACAATATATGTAGGTGAGGAATGAATCCTGAGAGACTCCCAATGACAGGGCCACGGTGCTTACAGGAAAGTAAGGGGACTGAGACCTGGTGGTTTGCAGGGGAGAGATTGGAAGATTTGCATGGGTCAGACTGATGTACCAGCCCATACGGAGTCTGGCATTAGGCTTCTCAACATGGAACATTGCTGACCATCATGTGCCAGTCCACATGAAAACTAGGGCTGGGAGTCTCTCTAGCAGGACTAGATTCCGTTACCTGACTGAATGTCAAAGCAGGGACAGGTCACATAAGGCAGGACCATGGTATTCCCCAATGTAAAAGAGAACAAGGTCTGGGGGTAGATTGTGTTGGGGGATATTTGGACCAAACCCTATGGAAATACAAGTCCCATTGGTTAGCTCAAGAGTTGGGCTGGTGATAGGCTGAGCTATGTGAGACCATGGAACCTGCCAACACTTACAGGTTCAGGGACTGATAATAACCTTGGCCAGTCCAGGATGCAGCACTTGCATGTGCATTCCAAAACAGAGTATAAGGTGGGCTGAACTGCAATATTCACCAGCTCATAAAAGGCCAAGATGGAGGGGCAAGCCATGCTGGACAAGAGCTTAGTACCCGCTGGCATGAGTGAGATCTGGTTCAGGGAGTGGATCTGGTGGAAGAACTTGGGAAACTCCTCTAATGGGTCATAGCTTCCACTGATGAGTACGTGGTTCAGGCCCAGGGCTCAGGGGGGCTAGGCAAGGTAGCTCCAACTGTTAGCAAATGTGTGGGTTGGTTTTGGAAGGGGGCAGAATAGGCAGGGCCGAGCAAACCTTAGCTCACTTGCAAGTGCAGAAACAAAGCTAGAGTGCAGATCATGCCAGGCTAGGTTATCACACCTACCAGTTTGCATGAGCCAGGGTTGGGAGCAGACTGAGCAGGGCCAGGTTCCAGTACCTGCCAGCAAGAGTTGGGACATGGTGCAGGCCAGGTCAGGCCAGACTACAGCATTGAAAAGCAAAGGCCAAGACAGATGAGGGACTATGCCAGGCTGGGTTAGTGTAACCATTGGCACATGCAAGATCTATGGATGAGAACAGGCCTTGTTGGAGAGCAAAGGGGACTCTCCAACTGGGTTCTGGCTCCCACCGGTGAGTGTGAAGACCAGAGTAGGAGCTGCTATCTGATCTGGACATGATTGCATTATCTCTCAGCACAAGTGTGGACTGGGTCTGGGGTGCACCAGACTGGGCTAGACTTCAGCTCCCACTGGTGCTCATGAGAACCAAGATAGGTGTAGGACCACCTGGGATAGGTCTCTGCCCCTGTTGAGCCATGTGTGAGCTGCATCTGCATGTGGAGCAGTCTTGGCTGGCTTGTAACACACAACAGTAAAAACCAGAATGGGTGAAGGCCAGTCTGGAGAGGCCACTGTTCCTGTTAGGACAGGAGGTGGACTAAGGTGGGCTGTCCCATGGACCCATCAATGGGTGCGAGATCTGGCATTGGGAGATTCTGATGGAAGAGCTTGTAGAACTCCTCTGTTGGGACAAGTCTGCAGGTAAGTGAAAGAAACACAATAGGGAGCAGCTCAGACAAGGCCAGGGAATGGTACCCACCAGCATACATTTGGCTCAGGCTGGCACAGTTTATATCACTCCCTGGGGAATCCGAACACCAGAATGCCTGTGGGTCAGGCTGGGTTGGGCTGCAAATGTAAGCCAGTTCATATGAGGGCTGGGACTGGGGGCTGGTTTAGCTGGGCTAGGCTGTAACTGTCCCCCACCACTGTGAGCTGGAATTGGGTATAGACCAGGCTTGTCCAGGCTACAGCACCCACTGGAAAATGCCAAGGTGAGGTGAATCATGCCAGACTGGAACACAGCACCCAACCAGCACACATGAGACCCGGCAGGAAGAAGGCAAGCCCAGTAGGGGAGCCTGTTCTCAGTAGGGAAGCTGCAAGGGGCTCTTCTGCTGGACCACCACTCCCACCGGTCAGCATGAGAATTGGGATGTAAGCAGACCAGGCTGAGTAGGGCTACAATATCTGTGGGCCTCATGGGAACTAGATCAGGGGAAACCTAGGCTGGGTTGAGTGTTTCTACTGGTGCGTCCATTAGCCAGAGGGGATATGGTTGGTTGGGCTTTGCTACAACATCAGCTGGCAGACGCTAGCATGGGGGAAGATTCTGTCAGGCTAAACTGCAGAGCTACCTAGAGAGTGGTAGTGGGCCCAGTAGGGAAACAGTGGGTACCTCTCTCTTGGGTTGCCACTCTGATTAGTGAGCATGAGAATCAGGACTGGGCAGGAATGGCCAGACAGAAAGTGGCACCTGCCAGCAGTGTGTATGGATTGGGTAGTGGGGCTGGTTGAATTGAATTAGGCATCAAGGCCCATTGATATACGTGAGAGCTAAATGTGATGTGGGACAGACTGGACCAGTCTGCTGTATATACTGGCAAGCACAGAAACCATGGTGGGGGGCTGTTAGGGGCTATGTGGTTCACTTCAACTAGGCTGCAGCTCCCACTGTCCAAGTGTGTGGTGGGCAGGATTGGGCTGGTCTAAAACACCCATTGGTTTGTATAGAAGACAAGGATGGAGTCAGAACTGACACAGAAACTGCAACCACCAGTGTGTACATAAGCTGATTGGGGCGATAGTCTGTGCAAACCTTCTGGAAGCACACATAAGAATCAGGTCTGGGATCATCTCAAATGAATTTTTTCTGGGGATCTGAATTGATGAACTCAAAATTCCGACCATGGAGAGAATTGCCAGGTTCCATGTGTCAGAGCTGGGCCTCCTCAATGGCTTAGATGGAGCAGTGGACAGCATATCCAGGTACACATGAAGGATATGCAGTACATTGGAGTCTGTAGAGAATACCTGGTACCACCATAGAGGATGGAGGACAGAACAGTTGATCAACTACTCTAGCCAAGTGTTGGCAGTGGATATCTGGCCAAACAGATTCTAAAGTGGACTGTGTGAACTAGTAGATCTGGAGATTTATCATGCTTGGAATGGTGAGATCGAGGATAATTCAGGACTGTTTTTTTTTTCTTTTTAAAGATTTATTTATTTTTATTGGAAAGTCAGATATACAGAGAGGAGGAGATCTTCCATCCAATGATTCACTCCCCAAGTGAGCTGCAATGGCCGGTGCTGCACCAATCCGCAGCAAGGATCCAGGAACTTCTTCCAGGTCTCCCACATGTGTGCAGGATCCAAGGTTTTGTGCTATCCTCGACTGCTTTCCCAGGCCATAAGCAGGGAACTGGATGGGAAGTGGAGCCGCCGGGATTAGAACCGGCGTCAGTATGGGATCCTGGCGCATTCAAGGCAAGGACTTTAGCCGCTAAGCCACCATGCCGCTGGGCCCAGGACTGTTGAACTATCAAAACCTCTTGAGCAGGACCCTCCAAGCATGCCCCACATCAGGGACCCTGTGTGGTGTTCAGTGGCTGTTTTCCCAGCCACGGTGCAGAGGCATTTGGGAGGGTGGATGTGGCTTCTTGCCTTATCTTCTGCATTCCCCCAAATACAGGAAATTAAAAAAAAAAGAAAATGGCGAAATAATGGCCTCACCAACTTTCCTGTAGCCCTCGACCCTTGTCACCTTAATAAACTATGTAAAAATAAAAAATAAAAACAATTGTAAACAAACAAAAAACAGTCTGTGTATACAGAATCATCACATCAACTACACACAAGCATTATGTATCAAAATCACTGTGTTGAAATATGAATTTATGAATACACAACTTAATGTGTATTTATATGTTGGCACTTGCATCTGTGTACATACATAACAAACACACACACATGATAAACTTGATTGCAAGGATTTTACTTCACAGTTATGGTGTTTAAGCATTTCTTGTAAGGCTGTTGTCTTTGCTCCTAATGCTGTTGATTTGTAAAGTCTGTGGGTCAGTCAGAAGCAAATGGAGGATTAATGTAAAATAAGAGAGGACAAAAACAAGATAGAAATCCAAAGGATTGCCTAATTTGGAGTGGATTAAAGTTCCTATCAGTCTTGTGACTTCAGACCTTGTATTCTGCAAAAGCTAGAACTGTTCATAATGGACCCCCAAATATACCTGGTCCAGAAGGTGGCAGAAATGTTTGAAGGAAATGGGTCTAGGGCAAGGTGGAGCTTCATGATGTAGTGAGCTTCACATGCCTGTCACATGATGGCAGCTGCTTCACTTCCCATCTCAGAGTGAGCACAAAGGTATGTCCTGGGGACTTCTTTAACCAAAGACAGTCAGGGAGGGAGTTCTGGAAAACAAAATCTATGCCGATTGATATATTAGAAATCTACATGGCTCACTGTATCGATACATTATCAACAGTAGCAGTATTCTGCTAAAATAAGAGTGATGCCTCACTGAATACTAAGATTCAATCTGACTTTTTCTTGGGCAGTTGACATAAATATTTGACTTAGTTCTCATTTTGCCAATTGGGTAAACATTCTTACTCTTATTCTAAATTGAGAAAACTGACAGCCAGAGATTATATAAATTCTTCGATGCCTCAGAGGTAATAGGATTTTCGATCTTAGGTATAAATGTAAATCTATGTTTTCATTTTTATAAATGTAAGTCTATATTTTCATTTCATTTCATGTAGAATGGAGATGGTGATAATAACTGATGTTTTATCATGGTGCTGTGGTGTGTAATTCACATGCATTGCTCTACTTAAAGTTTGCATTTCAGTGGAACACTATTATTCTATTTCATAGATAAAGATGATGGAATTAGAGATTTTTAAAAAAATTTTCTTTGAAAGGTACAGTTGCAGAATGAGAGAAAGACATCTTCCATCTGCTGATTCACTCCCTAAATTGCTGCAATAACCAAGGCTGGGCCATTCCAAAGGGAGGCACTGGAATCCAGGCATTTCTTACAGATCTTTCATATGGATGCAAGCGTCCAAGGTTTTTGACATCCACTACTGATTCCCCAGGCACATTAACAAGAAGCTGGATTAAAAGTAGAGCAGCCAGGACTCTAACCAGTAAAAATAAGGAATACTGGTATTTCAGGCAGTAACTTTACCCAATATGCCATATAAATAACTATGTTTAAATCACAGAGCTATAAATGATTGACCCAGAATTGGAATAAAAATTCATCAACCTAGGAAAATATGTATGTCCCAGACATGTTGCAGTTAAGATCACACTTTGGATGACCATTATTTAAGAAATCCATTTTGTCATATACTGAATTTAAAAATTACCTATATATAGTTTTTTTTCACTTTAACATTTTATTCTTTTTTTTTTTTTAGATTTTTTTTTTATTATTTTTGGAAAGCCGGATATACAGAGAGGAGGAGAGACAGACAGGAAGATCTTCCATCCGATGTTTCACTCCCCAAGTGAGCCGCAACGGGCCGGTGCACGCCGATCCGAAGCCGGGAACCAGGAACCTCTTCCGGGTCTCCCACGTGGGTGCAGTGTCCCAATGCATTGGGCCGTCCTCGACTGCTTTCCCAGGCCACAAGCAGGGAGCTGGATGGGAAGTGGAGCTGCCGGGATTAGAACCGGCGCCCATATGGGATCCCGGGGCTTTCAAGGCGAGGACTTTAGCCGCTAGGCCACGCCGCCGGGCCCTAACATTTTATTCTTAAATTCATTTGAAAGTATTAGTTTTCCAAAAGTATTGATTTAAGTTTTTATGTGAAAAACCAGCTTTTTCCACACTTTCAAAAATGATGTTATCAGGGCCTGGCAAGTCCTCGCCTTGCATGCGCCAGGATCCCGTAGGGGCACCTGTTCATATCCCGGTGCTCCACTTCCCATCCAGCTCCCTGCTTGTGGCCTGGGAAAGCAGTCGAGGATGGCCTAAAGCCTTCAAATCAGGTATTGAATGTACATTTGCATAGGCCAAGGAAGAATATTTTGTTGTTTTTTTCTTCTAAAATATTTTATCTATTTATTTAAAGGAGTTACAGAGAGACAGAGAGAGAAAGAGAGAAAAGGAGAGAAATATACACATATTCCATTGGTTGATTCATTTCCCAAATGTCTGCAATTAAAGCTAGGAGCCAGGATCTTTTTTTCTTGAACCTCTCACGTAGATAGTATTTAGCAGTAGTGGAGCCATTTTCCCCCTTTTCTGGGCAATTTGTGGGGAGCTGGGTCACAAGTGGTGAAACAGCCAGGACTTGAACCAGGGCCCATATGGAATACCCTTGTTGCTATCAGTGTGTTAAACGCACTGACCTGTCTTACTGTGATTCATTGATACAATATTATTTTATGAATAAATTTCATGAAATTGAACATATTTACAACCAGCAGCAATGTTATATATTTATTTATTTATTATTTGAAAGGGTGATTCACACAGAGAAAGAGAGACAAAAAAAGACAATTTTCCACTCACTGCTATGTTCCCACAAATGGCCACAATGACTGGAGCTGAGCTGATATGAGGCTGGGAGCTAAGCGTTTCTTCCCACATAGGTGCAGGGAACCAAGGACCTGAACCATCCTCCACTGCTTTCACAGGCCATAAACAGGGAGCTGGGCTGGAAGTGGAGCAGCTGGGAAAAACCTGATGGCCTTTGGGGATGCCAGAGCTTTCAGGCTGAGGATTATTCTGTTGAGCCACTGTGCTGGCTCCCAATAAAGCTGATTTTCTGTTTTTAAGATTTATTTTATTTTTATTGCAAAGTCAAATATACAGAGAGGAGGAAAGACAGTGAGGAAGATCTTCCATCTGATGATTCACTCCCAAAATGACTGCAATGGCAATTGTTGAGCCGATCCAAAGCCAGGAGCCAGGAACCTCTTCCAGATCTTCCAAGGATCCCAAGGCTTTAGGCTGTCCTGGACTGTTTTCCCAGGCCACAGTCAGGGAGTCGGATGGGGAGTAGGCTGCTGGGATTAGAATCAGTGCCCAAATGGGATCCTGGTGTGTCCAGGAAAGCCGATTTTTAAACAGGCATGTAATATTTCTCCAAGTGTTAAGGTTTCATTTGTTATAAAAGATTAACATTTTTCTACACAAAGTGTCTGATATCTTTGATTTGATTTTACATGTCTATTATAGCTGCAATGTCATAGTTATATGCTAATAAAAACACTGTAATGTATGTTTTAAATCACATTCTTAGCATTGGTAACAAACCAGAGATTCAGTTGAATTTTACACATTGACAATTTTTGGGTCAGTCTTTTATTAAATTTAATAAGGTATACGTACTTTTGTCTTTCTACATAAATAATACTGTAAAATTCAGCAATTGGGAATTAGTTTCTAAATTCTGTGATATCTTTTACTTGTTTTTAATCACAATCAGTCGATTAGAATCTTTGATTTAGTGTTGAATTAAAATTATATTGACAGGTTTTAAAGAAGTATATTTCATGATATTAAAGAAAGGCTTTACATATTTTGACAGTAACAATGTTGACTAAAAATACATTTAGGAAACTGTTTTTCTCCTTAATTTGCTGACAGTTTATTTTACATTAATACTAGTATTGAATATTGTTTCTGCAGTTATGGAAGTGTTTTTTTCCCATCATTCTTTATCAGAATGGCAATTTTATTAAAGTTTTAGTGTAAATTGATTCTGATTGCATAATAAACCCAACATGTTCATAATTTGCACAAGTTGCATGCTTTAAGTTTTGTTTATTTATTTGGAAGGCAGAGAGGCAGTGGAAAGAAATGCCGAACGAGCGAGAGGCAGACAGCGTGAGCGAGCGATCAAGCCAGCCTTGCATCACTGGCTGTAGATGGAAGAATGATCTATTCCAAGCATTATGGGGATTTTTAAGCTTGCATCACTTCAAATAAAGCCTATTTCCCTACTTTACTATTTTTTTAAATTCTTCTTGACATGTCACCTTCCTTCCACATCCCCAACAATCTTTCATCTAATTATATTTTTCTCTCAAAGTTGCACTCTGAACCGTTTTTTCTTTTAAATACATTTTCCAATTCACCATCTTCTCAAGTTATTTTAGTTTAGATTTACGTTTTATTTTGATCACCTTGAGACTATATAGAGTTTTTTTTTAGTCCATAAAGTATTCATAAATTTCAACTGTAAAACCTCAGAAGTTTGAATTTTGGTTACAAGTAAAAAATGTAGGGATAGATAAATGTATCTTTCATCACAGATTCATTCCTCAAAATGTTGCAATGGCCAGAATTGGGCCAGACTGAAGCCAGGAGCTGGGGACTCCAGCATGGTCTTCCACATTAGTGTCAGGGACAGAAACACTTGACCCATATTCTGCTGCTTGCTTCGTTACGTAAGCAAGAAGCTAGATCACAATCAACTCAGTTAGTACTTGAAACAACTGTGATATGGGGTGCTAAAAAAAAGGGCAGCTTAATCTATTTTACTGTGATCCTGAGGCTTACAATGTCTTCGTAAATTATCCCGATGTTCAATAAAGATTCTGTTCATAATGTTCTTTTCTGAATAATGTGTCTGTTTTGTCTTCCTATTGAGACCACAAACCCTCTGGTTTCTAAATTTTCTTTGCTGTCACGGTGTCCTCAAGCTGTTAAAGTGAAACCTCAGGTTCTCTGGGATTTCTTCTAACTCTTCAAGTTTCTGTTTTCATGTTAGTTTATTCCCCGTAAAAGCTTTCTTTCAGGATGCTTCATTATCTACCTAGAAAACAATTTAGAGTAATGAGTTTAATAATAATCAAAGAGTAATGTCTACACTTTTCACTCAAATAGTAACTTCACTAAGATATGTCAACATAAACCAAAATGTGAACTGACAAAATGTTGGGGATATTTTAGCTAAATCATTAAAGATAATTAGATTTTGGTTATAGTAACCTCTGCCTAATCATATCAAACACCTCATAACTAATCCAAATTTACCCAACCAGCGGTAGTTATCAATGATTTCATTCTAAGTATTTTTTTCCTGTAAAGATCGTAATAGGATGATGCAATTCTGCTGTAGTAGTGAGGACGCAGCCTGAAACAGGTGCACCTGAATGAGAGTACCTGTGCTTGAGCCCCAGCCTTGATCTCATTTCCAGTTTCCTGGATGCTCACCGTTTGAAGCCACAGGTTACAGCTCAAGTTAGTAGGATTCTGTTACCAACATAGTACATCCAGATTGATTCCCCAACTCCTGGATTTGTCCTGGGACCAGTTCCAGGTATTGGGGGCATATGGGGAGTTGAACCGGCAGACAGGGAGTACAGTCACCACACCAAGCATCTTTCTCTGAAATTCAAATAAACAAGATGATTTTCGAAAGCAGACTAAAATAAACAAAAATATAAAGAGACTAGGTTTTTACCTGTTATTATGTATTGCGTGTATATAACAAAATTAAGTGCACTACCACACAGTCTTCTGCCTCTTTTATTATTTAGCACTAATTATATAGACTTCTAAAAACTGGAAGTTGAGTTTTGCACAAACACTCAGGTTTTATCCAAGTTGGTGCATTTTTAAATTCATAAAGCAGAATATCTGGATCTTGGGTAGTAGCAAATGAAGGAAATAATAGATTAATAATTCTAGAAATACTGTTTACTTGGTAACTTTTTTGTAAAAAGACATCACCTAAAAGGTTGTACAGCTTTGTAAATCAGTTGGACTGTGATCATATCTGCTTTGTGTCCACTTAGTTCCTCTTCTTCTTACTTTATTTAATAACTATTCTCCTTTTCATTCCTTAAGGGAACAATGGCATCTGCCACCAACTAATATATTCAGAATTCATTTTATATTTAAAATGAAAGCATGCAGAAATATTAGATTTCACTAATTATCTTGCTTGAAAACTTTTCATTAGTCTTTACTCTTTTTCTAAAAATATTATCTGAATATGATTTAGTAGGTGGACTGTTGACTATTATCATGGCTGGTCACAGAATATTATATTAATGCCGTGCTCAGTTTTCCTGATCCTAGATAAGGAGGGAGAAGAAAGATCACTCATTGGTCTGAGGTTAGGGCAGTGACATCAGGGGCAGATTGGTAAATTTTACGCAGTCTATTTTTACTTTTGAGAAATCACTTAACCTCTGCTTTGATTTTTCTAGCTGTAAAGTGGAGTGTTGAAGAGGTTATGCAATTAATATTTCTAAAGTACTCTCAAAATGAAAAGTGCTGTGCAGGTGTTAATTATCTTGTCGTGCTATTATTAATAGTAATTTAGGTTTTGAAAATGACCATCATGCCATTTTTTTTGTAGGCCAGTTAATTGTTTTCCCAAAACAGCAGGCATGCCAGCATAGTATGTACTTCAAAGTTTGTAAAACATTTTTTCCATACTCATAGGGTAGTCGCATCTAAATAAAGTGTGGGTTTATATTATCCTAAAAGACAATGTAAAACAGAGAAGACATGTCAACCAAGAATACTGTGGCACATGGATAGCTCTGTTTCGAGGCAAACATGTTTGCTGTATCAACTGATAGAAAATGGTTAAAGGAAAGTTATCATAATAGAGGAAACAGGTCATCAATGTTCAGTTTATTTTGACAAGCTATGCTTTGTTCTGTCAATTTGCTTGTCCAGGCACTTAACATGAAGAAAATTTTCAATGGAATTACTGGTTTATATAGATAGTAAAGAGAACATACAGGAAGGATTTACTGACAGGACAGCACACTGACAGATCATGGAGTAAGTTAAGGAATATTAGGTATAACTCTGTGCTAATCGTAAGAATTCATTGAGTATATCCAACATTAGTGGGATTTAGGTGCTTCTTGTGTATTTTTTTTCTTTGGAGGGAAAAATGTCCTGTCTTTAAAAAATGACTCTTCTCAGAAAATTTACAGACATGCAGCAGATCTACCAGGCAATGATCTTGAAAAGTTCACTGAACATATCTTTAAGATTCTGTTGGTATAGGTAAAGGTAAATATATACATGCTTTTGGAATGTCACTAGAGCCAATAAAAAGCCCAAGACCATCATTTCAGCATGTGTCTATACTAATTCCTGTCCCCTAGGTCCTCATGCATTTGATTGGCAAATCTTGGTTTCTAAGATTCTACTTTTATGTTTCAAATTACTATGCTTATCCTAGTGGAAAATTAAATAGGGCAAATTGTAGACCATGTTCATAAGCATTTTGCCTTGTAAAAGAGGTGATGAAGTTATATACAGATAATTGCCTGATTCAGTCTATTTTCACAAATTACTAGATGGTGCAATTTTTGTCCTGTACTGTATCAAACCAAAATTTATTTAGTTAAGACAGTAATCATTTATTTAACACAGGAACCTGAGAATTAACAATTTTTTCCTGGTTTCAGCTAATCTGGATCTGGGATCATTCTTCCATTTGGAATTTGGTTTCTCATAGGACATTCATTATTCTTGTCTTCTGGCTGGCTTTGACAGGCCTCTTCATTTGTTCTTGTGCCCCAAGAGTGTAAGGGAGTGGGAGATCTCAGTGATTAAATATTTTACAGGTTTTGCTTTTTTCAAAACATGGATTTAAAAAAATTATCTAACACAAATGAACTGGCCAACCAGATTCATCTCTTGATGGAAGGGCTTCCTTGCTTTGATTCATCTCTTGATGGAAGGATCTAAAAAATGGCAAGATGGATGCTGCTGCCCCAAGCAGCAGATTAAAGCATTGCGCCACAACACTGACTCCACACTTTAGCTTTATTTCCATGTACAAAGACTGTCTTGTTTTTCAGACTTGTCTGTTGGGCTGTATAATTGCAAAACAAATAGAATTAGACTGCAGTGGAACAAAACACATGCTACCCCAAAATATAACACCTTGGGATAATTAATATTTCATACTGAAGGAGTGTGCGAAAGTATAGAAACAACAAAGAACCTGATCACCTCCTGAAGCAAGGTCTCCCTATACCCAGACACAGAGCTTCTTACCTGTAAATCAGAAGAACCTTGAGAAGAATCTGAATCAGCAGATCCTACTAACTTCCCTTCAGCTTACCTCACAAAGCTCTTTCCATTTTTTCTTATTATTTCATCTTTCCATGATTTTGCATTCTTTATCAAACCAAGTTTTATGAATGCTCAAGCTGGAATGATTTCTTTGGGCCTTCATTCCCTTATATATGTTCTTGGGTCATGCGAAACTTTCATTAAACAAATTTGTGTCCCTTTTGGGGGAGATCCAAATAATAACCTAGAAATTCCATATGAACAAATAGTAAATAGGTATTTTTTTTCCTTCAGGAATAATTGTCTGTTCTTTTTACTGCTTGGTCTTTACTGCAGAATTCCTTCAAGGTGCAAGATAGGAAGACATCACTGTCTTTACCACCTAAGTAAAGGATACTGAAAAATAAATTTCCAAACTGATGCATGTGTGTCCAATGCTGCTGCCTTTTATATCTACTCACACATTAATATCAGCAGAAAATAAACCTGCTCTTTCATGACTCAGAGCTAACTTGCCATTTTCATCAATGCAGATTCTAGGTAACCGTTTTATTCTCAGTGCAGTGTGTCCCTCATTTTTCTCTAAACCTGGCCCAATGATATCCTGGGTCATGTTCAAAAATTTTAATAACTTTAAATTCAGAGAAAGGGAAAAATGTAAGGAACTGATCATTTTTCTTTTACATGAACTTTCCTTGGATCCAAATGACTGCTTTCAAGGTACCATTTCGAAATATTTAATGTTTTAATGTATATTATATATATATAGCCACAATATTAATTAATAACGAACCCTCAACAGCATTGACCACACTGTGTCCCCAAGTCAGAACTCATTGAATTATAGGAGTATTCATGGAAGATATGAATATTTGTAGTATTTGAGATGAGTGAATCAGACTTTTATGAAAATTATTTCACTTTTTTCCTTTAATTTGAAAAATATTCAATCTTTGGTTATTAAAAAAGGGAGACAGTTTGGGTGTTTTGTGTGATGGCTAAGCCCATATTTGGGAAGCATACTTTCATCATTGCAGTGCTTGGGTTTGAGTCCTTGCTCTGCTCCTCATTCCAGCCTGTACTAGTGTGCACTCCATGAGGCAACACACAACTATTCCTCCACTCAGGTCTCTGCGACCCACATAGGGAACCCAAATGGATGTCTGGATTCCTGGTGAGAGCCCAGTGTTTGGCAAGCATCTGGGACATAAATAATGAGGGAGACTTACCTGTCTTCTGTTCTGTTTCTGTCTCTGTCTGCCTTTCAAATATATATATATACACACACACATATACAAATATAAATATATACACATATATTTATATGTATATATGTATACATATTTATATATGTATATATATGTATACATATATAAATATATTTTTAAATATGTAAGCTTGGATAGAGGACTTATTCTTTATAATATAGAAGATTTAAAAAATACTCAGTTACTTGAAGTTCAAGCTCTTTAAATAAAAAGGGTACTGATACACATCAGAATCTGTAGTTTTTAAAGGGATGAAACGGGGTAATTTCTGAAGGATATCTATTATTATCTTAACACTTAGGCTAAGAGGTTGTTAATATTCCAAAAGGAACAATTATATCAATGAAATCATAGATATGTTTTAGAAATATGATTCTGAAATTGTTTTGGGGAATGCATTGGACAAAGGTTAAGCGTGATATAAAAATGGTTTAAGATAAGCTATCAAGATAATTCAGACAAACAGCTTTAAAATGATTTAATTTAGTTTATAGCCATAACAAGTATTATGTTGAGTGCTACAAATAATAATACTTCTCCTTCCACTTTTTTGTGGATTAAAAATAAATTTAATCTTTAGCACTCAACAGTACTTGATGCCTGTGTTAACAATAAATTGTTATTGCAGACTTCAAGTTATCCTAATGAGAAAGTACATTTGGTTTCAGAAAGGTGATTATAAACATCTTTATGGGAAATTTTTTTCTATGCCATTAATAAAATTATTTTGACCTTTGCATTTGACATAACTTAAATTTTCAGAAGTCAATTAGAAAATGAAATGCACAATTATTTTTAAGTGGAAATATCCAATTTGATGTAGATTATTTAGTCAAGTTACATATATATTATGTTTAAATATTTTAATCTTATTTTCTTCCTACTCTATCATGCAATTTTTAAAATTATTCTTCTATCATTACGAGTGGTTCAGAAATACAGAAGTTTGTACCAAATAGAGAATGGAGTCAGAGACAACTTTTCGATGACCTCATTTTAGTCACAACCCAATTTTTAGGTTTCAACGCTCCCTTCATGTCAAACTGTTTGCTGTGATTAAAGCAGTATGACATTTACCTAGAGCAAGTCAAATTCTAAATCTTTCTACTATTATATACATGTACAGGGGGTTTGGCTTATGTTTCTTGGTTTTATCTTCTTTTTTTGTTCTCTGAAAACTTCTTGCTTATTTCAGATTGATTGTGGTTCTATAACCTTGTTTGAGCACAGTTTTGTGACTTCTGGTTAATTTATTTGTGTTGTTTATTTGTTGTCTTTATCTATGTATGGCAGCTGTGGTTCTCATTTGCAACAGACATGGCAGAATCACAAAAACATCAATCTTCTGGAGACTGTAGAACACATATTTCCCCTAACCTTACAATTTCCCTTGCTGGAGACAAATTCACCTCTTGTAGAGACTGATTCCTGTGGAATCTATTTCTTCTGTCTCTTGTATCTTGGTAAAATTTAAAATGATATGTGCTATCTTCAGGTTTCTATACAGATAGGCTATTTCTGTTGACAAAGACTACATGGTGCTTTTATTCAAAATTCCTCATTTCATTTCTGGCTTCTTCTTTAACATTTTTTCCTCATTGCTTTGTCTTTTAACAAAACTAGGAATGCTGAAGTTTGGCCGCTGTAATTGCCAGTGAGATTTACCTCAAATGATTTTGGGTGACTTAGCTCCCAAACTTTTGTCTTTCTAACCAAAAGTGTTCTTGAATGTCCTTTGTCAAAAAGCAGTCCAACAAACTGGTCCAACAAGATTGTTATCAACAGACTCAAAAAGTCATTCATTTCTTAAATAGACAATAACATCATGGCCACTGTTGTCCAGAGCAGTTTGTTCCAGGGATTCCAAGTCTAGGCAGGGAAATTGCAGACCTAAGGGAGAAGGAAACTACCATTTATATGTAATCTTTGTTATTTCCAGGCGATTCCTAAGGGGCACAGCATTGCTGACTAACCGAAGAAGGTCAAAAGCATCACTGACCACCAAGGAGCTTGGACATTGGTTCTGCATGTTTTTGAATGCCTATTTGTTTCCACAGCCCAATTTTCAGTGATTGGGTCTCAACGCACTGAAGGGTGGGCCTGGTTTGTGGGTTTTACAACAACATCTTCAAATATTTTACTCTCTTCAACATCTGGATAGCTTCTTGGTGGAATTACATGCAGAAGAAATAAGCCTTTCCCAGGTGGCATCTGGCAAAGCAGGTGGCTCTTAAGCTTTTTAAATTCCAGGCTCTGTGTTGTTAATGTTGATAGCGATTCACTCCAGTTATGGCCGTTATAGATTTTGCATGTAGTTTACACATATTCAAAGACCTATTTGCCTACAGAGGCAAACAATTGTCGTTCATAAATTCAATGGTCTTTATGTGTGAGAGAGAAAACAAGAAATAAAGTCCTTGATTAATCTAAAGAATAGAGCCTATTACTGGGATCCCATAAGGTACCAGTTTGTGTCCTGGTTGTTCAACTTTGCAACCAGCTCCCTGCTGTGGCCTGGGAAAGCCTTAGAAGATGGATCAAATGCTTAGAACCCTGCAACTGTGTGGGAGACCAGAAGAAGCTCCTGGTCCTTGACTTCAGATCTACCTCACTCCAGACATTGTGACCACTCGGGGAGTGAACCAAAGGATAGATAATCTTTCTCTCTGTCTCTCCTTCTACCTCTAAAACCTGTTCTGCCTTTCCAATAAAAATAAATACATATAAAACAATCTAAATAATGAAAGGAAGATTGGCTGGATACTAGCCAAGGCAAGGTGACTATTCCATGAGGATATTCCTCCTGTATGTGCGTAATTTCTGATTGTTCCAAGGAAGTTGAAAACTTTGAGTTCTATTTAGCTAAAGATTTCGTAACACACTGTAGAGTCAACATTCTGTAGTTGCAACTGCTCTTATATGAAAGTAATGAAATGGAGTGAATTTTACAAATATAATATTTTATTTAGAGACACTGATGTAAGTTATATAGAATTTAATCAGTACTATGAATATATTTACAAAGATATATGCTTAGTGTATGCAACTTGTTTTTATTGTCCACATTGTATCCTGTAACAGGATAAAATTTGGAAGGTGTCATCTTGACTTGTTTGTTTTATACTATTATTGAATAAATTTTTTCTGCAATTTCCTCTTAAGGGCAAGCGAAGAGGCTTTACTCCTGGAAAGATGAGTATATCAATTACAGCAATAAAATAATCACTAGGTTTTGACTGGCAACTTAGCTATTATTATCACTAAGGATATTTAAACTTTTTTTGAGACAATATTCTGTAAAGCTAAGCTTTTCTGAAAGGAGGATTTTCTAAATTTCTTAAGCTTCATTAACATATCAAGAAGGAGTTCTGATGGAGACAAGCTTGAATAGCCTTATTGTAAGCCAAGGGAACTGAAGATATGATATAGTAGGATTCCCATATACTAACGTAGGATGCAGAAACTTGAGTGAATTGGAAACAGCAGAAATTCCAGGAGACAACATTTGGAGGGGTGGGGGAGAAGAATGTAAATGCCAGTTTACCACTTTTTTTTTTTTTTGAAAATAAATACAGTTCTCAAGTTAGTTGGTAAGAGAAAATCAAGAGCAAGATGGAGGATGGGAAAGCATAGTGTGATTCTTTCACTCAATTGATGATATATGCTTTGATACAAGAAAAGGGTATCTGGGAAAAAGTAGAGGAGGGAGCATTTGGAGGGAAGTCTAACGAAATATAAAAGAGCAGTCTGAAGCTCTTTATGGAAGAGAGTTGTCTTTTCTGGAGCTGAGGTTTGATTTTTCACAAAAATTAGAAAGGATGGTTTGGATGATCTTATGAATTTAATCATTTTGGCTCATCAAAAGCAGTGCAGACTTTCGAACTTCAAAATGTAATGTTAATCATCAATGGACTAACGGTTAATACATTAAGGTTAGAGGATTAAGTCATTTATAATATCTGAAACTAGGGTCTTAAGGAAGTGTGTGGATTTGACTAAACTGGTGAGTCGAACCTCATGACTGAATCACATTTACATTATTAAGGTAAGACCACTTAGCTCATAACTGTAATGTGGCTCCTGATTTGCTGTGTGGGCACTCTTCAGTGCTCCTTCACTAATGCCTACCTCCTGTAGACACAAGGTATTCGAAGCTAACTGTCTACCTGAATCCTATTTGTCGCTCTTCTGCAAACACCCCTAGGATGCAACCCATAAATACATTGCTTTAGAGTGATATTATCTTATTATCCTTGTTATGTGAGCATGTTATGAGATCAACTCCTCAAGAGACCTAAGCATCCACAAAGTCAAATTTCATAGCTCTGTCAATTTCTTCATCTTCACATTTAATAAACATTATACTTCGGAGAAAAAAAATAAGGTTGCCATTTTCCATCTGAATATCCCTTTATTTTCTCTTTTCTGATACTTTCTAACCTAGTCCCTAACCTGTCATTATAGTGATCTGAAATTACACATGAGTACAAGATACTATGGAAACTGAAAAAATGGATGAAATATTTTTCCACGTTTTATTTCTGAGAAATAGGAAGAGTTTTAAATTGTTGTTGACTTTTTCGTTGTTGCTTGCTTGTTGAATTATTGGGCAGGTTACTGAAAAATGGGAGTTCTTCTTCTGGACAGTGCATGTATTTTAAGATTTCCAGTCACTGAGGTTTTGCCTGCTACACTGTATGAGTTTTAAAGAGTAGCTTACCTTGATGATACCTGTTTCATATTAAATTTTATGTATAACAATTAAATTTTCCTCTGAGCCATCTGGTTTATTGGTTGTTTGAATTTACATTTTTCAACTTGTCCTCCCAATTTACCCATAGTGGAACCAGATTTTCTTAGTTCATTTTTCATAAGTTCTCTGCCTGTAGCCAGTCCAGTAAATCCCCTGCTGCTGTGGCTATAAAGTGGCTCATACTTTAAAAGTTATGTATTCATATATTAGACCTCACATGGAAATGTGCATATCTGTGGTTCTGCTCACTCGAGTAAATTGGTACTTGATAAATTTTTAGCATTACCACCTTCCTGGAAGCTGGTTTGACTTTGAAATCAGCTCTTCGTTTTCTTCTTGTTGTAATTATACACTGGCAAGATTTCCATACATATACATATATATATATATATATATATATATATATATGTATATATATATATACATATATATATACACGAAGGTTTTATTTCTCTGCATTCTCACTATTTTCATGTCGTGTCTTTTTAATCATCATACTAATAGCTGTGAAGAAATACATTGGTTTTGTTTTTACTTGCATTTCTCTGATGATTAATGATGTCGAGCCTTTTCTCATCTATTTGCTGGCTACTTATATGTCTTTTGTGATAAATATCTCTTCAGATATTTTGCATAGTTTTAAATTTTTAAATTCTTGTTGAGTTGTTTGAGCTCTACAGATTTTAGTTTTTCAATTTTAATAACTGATATGTGTGATTTGCAAAAATTGTCATCCCAATAATGGGTAAATTCTTTCTTCACTACTGATTTCCTCTTGGAGTACAGAGACAGTTTTACCTGATGCAATGCCATTTGCCTCTTGTTTTGGCTGCAACACTTTTGAGGTCACAATTTAAAAAAATCAGTTTTCTCAGACAAATGGTGGTTTTCTTCTAGATGTTTATGGTGTCAGGTCTTCAGTTTAAGTCTCTATTCATTTTGAATTTATTTCTAGGATCCAGATTCTGTTTTATTGATTTATGTGATTGTCTTCTTTTGTTATTACATATTGTTTTTATAGCAGTATTGGAGTTGTGTAGTGCTTTAGTAACAGTTAAAAGTTTAACCTGATGCTATTTAAGTACATAATGGCATTGTAGGTATAGACGAAGATAGGAAATCTAGTTTTATATTGTCAATATTTATTGAACTGTTTCAGTGGGAGTGCTCCTTTTATTCAGGACTAGAGATGCCTAGTGCAACATATCTTCACTTATTGCATATTTATTTATTTATCAATTTTTTTGAAAGTCAGATGTACAGAGAGGAGAAGAGACAGAGAGGAAGGTCTTCCAAGCAGTGGTTAATTCCTAAAGTGGATGTAATGGCCAGAGCTGAGCCGATCAAAGCCAGGAGCCAGGAGCTTCCTCTGGGTCTCCCTCATGGGCGCAGAATCCCAAGGCCTTGGGCCATCTTCAACTGCTTCCCCAGGCCACAAGCAGGGAGGTGGGTAGGAAGCAGGGCTGCTGCGACATGCACCGATGTCCATATGGGATCCCGGTGAGGACTTTAGCTATTAGGCTACTGTGCCCGGCCCATCTTTACTTCTTGGTATGCTAGTGTCCATTCTAAGAGTTCATCTATGAGAATACATGTATACAATTGCTTACATTCTATCTATCTATCTATCTATCTATCTATCTGTCTATCTATCTATCTATCTATCTATCTATCTATCTATCTATCCATGAAGGCTGCCTTGTAACAGAGAGAAGTTGTGATAACTGTCCTTTTGGGATTGACTTATTTATGGAGCGTAACAGTCTCCAGTTGGTACCATTTTGTTGCAAATCATAAAATGTCAGTCTTTTTTTTAGTAGCTGAATAGTATTTCATTTGATAGATGTACCATAGTTTCTTTCTGTATTCCTTTTTCAACTGACATCTGGATTGTTTCCAAATCTTTGCTATTGCGGATTGTATTTCATTGTATTTGAAGGCAGGGTGTGAGAGAAAGAGAGGCAGACAGACATACACAGATGAGGAGAGATGCTATTCACTTCCTAAATATCTACAACTATTGACCTTAGGCTACACCAAAGACAGGGGCTGTTATTCCATCTGATTCTTCCCTGTTGGTGTCACAGACCCAAGTACTTGAGCCATCACTCTTGACTGGGGTATGACCTAGCAATAGGCTGATTTGGAAGCTGACCCAGATTCAAAACCAGGCATGCGATGTGAAATGCAGAGTTTTCTGTCATGCAATAGTGCTGCTACATTTGCCAAAGGTTTTACTCATTCTCTAGTTTCTTCTTCATCCACCCTTTGCTCAGTCCCTCTAAAAGCAGCCCCAAATAACGTCAAATATCACTTTCAACTGCGTATTACCTCATGGACCTTGGTGGATCATGTTCAGCCGCTGCATTGTGCATGAATTAGTATTGTTGCTTTGTTCCAGCCCTAGCAGTGTGAACCTCACTCTCTCCAAGACAGCTCCCTGGTGATGTCACCAACACTCTCAGCATGTTCCTATCCTCCCGGACACCCATTCTCTCTGTATTATTATTATTGTTGTATTTTTTAAGCTAATAATGAAAAAATAGACTAACAATGATTTTCCCTGTTTTAGTTATTGAGATAGTGAGAATTTTATAAAATGAATTAAAAAGAAAATAAAGAGCATCCATAATTTAATTCCCCAAACACAATTACCGTTACCATCCTTCTGAGATGCCCTGAAGCAGTCTCCTTGCAGAACTCCTTCCTGCTTTAAGTCTTTTTTTCTTTTTAAGATTTATTTATTTATTTTTGTTGTTGTTGAAAAGTCAAATACACAGAAAGAGACAAAGATCTTCCATCCATTTGTTCACTCCCTCCCCAAGCGGCTGCAAGGGCCAGAGCTGAGCTGATCTCAAGCCAAGAACCAGGAGCTTCTTCTGAGTCGCCCATGCAAGTGCAGGGTCCCAAGGCCTTGGGCCATCCTCTACTGTTTTCCCAGACCACAAGCCAAGAGTTAGCTGTCTGGGAAGTGGGGCCATTGGGACATGAACCAGCATCTATCTGGGATCCTGGCACATGCAAAGGGAGGAACTTTGGCTACTAGGCTACCATGTCAGGGCCCCTGGTTTAAGTCTTGTGACATGCTTCTTATTCTTTATTACTAAAGGTCACTCTCTCCTGTCCTGTTTGTGAGTGTATTTAGACACTGTAAGGTCTTCATGAAGGTCTTTTTCATGAAGGTCATTGTCTTTTAGAAAAAAAAAAATCCATCTATCCTCAAATTAAGTTTCCTGTCACACACTTAAGGGTGCAATATTTTTCTTGTAATATTTGTGAGACCTAGAAATAAATGATGACTTATTTTTCCTAAAGAGATATAAATAAGAATTTTTGTAATTAAAAATACTTGTTTTGTTATTTGAAAGATGACAATACAAAGAGAGTAGGATAGAGACAGAGCGCTTTCATCTCTGGGTCACTCCCAAATGACCCGGAAGAGCCAGTGTTGAGCTAGGCCAAAGCCAGGATCCTGGAACTCAGATTGGCAGCAGAGCGCCCAGGAATTTGGGCCATTCTACAACGCTTTCTCAGGCTCCCTAGCAGCGAGCTGGATTGAACTGTAATCAGCACTCAAATGGGATACATCATTGCAAGTTGTGGCTAATCATACCAAAGTGCCAGATCCAGCCAACTTAATTTTAGAAATTAGGAAAAGAAGAACAGCAGAATCACTTTTAGAAACATGCAAATTCCCAAAACTGAATGAAGAAATAGAAATTTTCAGTAGTTTAACGGAGAATAGATACTGAATCATTATTCCAGAACTTGCCAGCAAAGGAAATGGCAGGGTGTACACTTTTACCTTTTATTCCTAACATATCTCCAAAGTGTAGATGGAATCACCAGTGTTATCTTACACATATATACAAAATAAGAAATATTATTATGAATTTTTTGAAAGATTTATTTATTTTTACTGCAAAGTCAGATATATAGTGAGGAGAAGACACAGGGAGAAAGATCTTTCAGTCCATGATTTCTCTATCCAATGGCCAGAGCTGAGGTGATACGAAGCCAGGAGCCAGAAGCTTCCTCTGGGTCTCCCACACAGGTGCAAGGTCCCAAGGCATTGGGCCTTCCTCCACTGCTTTCCCAGGCCACAAGCAGGGAGCTGAATGGGACGTGCGGCTGCCGGAATTAGAACCAGCGCCCATATGGGATCCTGGCACATTCAAGGTGAGGACTTTAGCTGCTAGGCCACCCGGCTGGGCACTATTATGAATAACCTTTAAGGTAGTGTTTTTACGAAAGAATTTTCTCTCTTATAGGAAATGCAGTAAAGATAACATAGCAGTGCTGTGAGATGCAAAAATCACTTGCACTGAATTAGCTTAAAATTACATTTAAGCCATGATAATATGTAATTTATATACACATAAAATGTTCATAATAGTACCTGGCACATGAAACGGATCCAAGGTATTGATTTTCTGTCATAAATATTATTATTTCTTTGCAATCTTTATGGTAAATAGTTGATGTTTTAGACCTAAGGGTGTTATCATGTTCTAATGGTAAGCTGTTGCTTATTCTATACACGGAACGTATGATTTTCCCATTACCTATCTGAATGTTTGGGATTCTGGATTTGTTTGTAAAACTTGGGCATAGCTTCCACCTTTTTTGTCACACATTTTGTCCTAGGGCCCTCTAGTCTCTGCTTCTTTCATTGGGTTATGGTATCATTTATTATATACTGGGAAATATTGATATTTTCCCCTTGATACCATAAAATCTAACATTCTTTTCCCTTACATAACTTTACCTCTTATTTTAAATACTTTTTCTATTTTGAAATGAAAAATAAAAGTGAAACAAACTGGTCAGATGTACATAAACGATTTGAAATCTCTTTATCATTTAGGTTAATGACTCAGTGAGGATTGATTCAGTTGTATCTTATTCTTTCATGTAGAAAAAGATCTTCCTAATAAGTTACCGAGAGTCTTTTCCTAACAATCTACAATGTTACCTTTCATTTATACAGGTAATTATTATTTTCTTGAATGGCTCATTTGTTCGTGCAGTGTTTTGGGGGATGGGTAGTGGATATTTGTCTCTGCAGGTATATATATATTTTTAAAATGTATTTGTTTTTGTTTGAAAGAGCAATAGGGAAAGGGGTAGAGGTAAAATTTTTCTATCTGTTGGTTCTCTTCAAATGTCCACACAATCCAGACTAGACCTGATAATTCTAGGAGTCAAGAACTCCATCCAGCTCTGTTAAATGTGTGGTAACAGTGCAAATATCTGGCTATTAAGTTCTGCTTTACCAAGGCAGCCCTGGCAAGATGCTGAAGCTGGGGTGTGTGCTGGTGCCCTGCTGTGGAATGTTGGCATTCCAAATAGCAGCAGGACCGCTGTGTTGCACACTAGCATCAGAACGCATATTAATTAGCATGGGCTGGTTGACATGAAGTCATTTGAGATGCCATTTAAATTGGTGTTGGATAGAAGGCTTACGGTTTAGTAAGAACTCCTGTCTGGGAAATAGGTTTTCATAAAAGAAAATTTAATATGCATATCTTACCACATATACACAGTTGACATTCATTACCCTAAAAATTACTAGTGATTTGATCACTTTTAGTTAACTATTGCCCTTTATTAGTATTAATAATACTTCATGTAAATATACATGTTTATATTCTGGCTGTGCGGAAGATGGCCGACGTTCCCGTCACAAGGACAACGAAACGTGCCTCCTCTCGCTGCCGGTGTCCTGTGTCTGAGTCACCACGAAAAGCTCCCCCAGGGTGCATAGCATCAACCACAAGGAGCTGGTGCTAACTGCCAAGGCAGGCCACCAGGTTCTTTGTGCAGCTGCTGGCCACCTGCGCCCATAGTCTCAGTGGGGCCCAGGGCAAGAAGGCCCTGACCAGCGTTGACCTGGCCAGCATCACGCAGCAGTCGGACGCCCTGCAGTTTCACACAGACGTACTGTTCAAGAAGATCTCGGTCAGCAAATACCTGAGGATGTTCATGCAGAAGCGGGAGGAGGAGCCAAGGCTGGTCGCTGTGCCCCGAGCCTACCCCAGGCGACCAGCTTCGGTCAGTTGCCTGTGGAGCGCCTGGCCTGGTTGGCCCTGAGATTCATCCGTCAGAGGCTGAGATGGGCACCGCACACCCAGGCTTGAGAGTGTGCCTGCACACTGGTAGTAGTTTCCTGGGGCGGTTCTACGGATCCATTCAGTCGTTCAAGTTCTTCTGACAGCACAGCCGTCAGTTAGATGTTTTCTGTATTTCTGTGTGTAAAGCAGTTTATTCAACTCTGTATGTAGATGCTGTTTTTCTGTGGTGAGGGAATGTCTTTTTATTTTTCATTAAAGCAGCGGCCACGTTTTTACAGTAAAATAATAATGATGATAATAATAAATAAGTAAATATAGAAAAAATAAGAAGGCTTATTTTTGATTCCTTATGTCATTCTGAATGTGTTAGGGATTAATTTCTATTGAAATAACTATTAAGCATGTGATTGGCAATTATTGTGTACTTCTTGGTAAAACTGATCCTGCACACTTATTTATTATGTAGGAATTATTCAATACCTAATCTGTGATGGACTGTAACAGAGAGAATGTATTAACACATCCAGGTCCATTTCCTTGCTCTCAAAACACTCATAATTTATCCAGGAGCTAGATGCAAGAAGAGGTGACTTCTAAGCTGTAAGTGTTCTGGGAGGGACACACACAAAGGACCACTGACTGTAGTGTTGGAAGGATCAGTCTGGAAATACAGAGCCAAAGAAATCTTCAAGGAAGTGATCATGATTGAATTGAATCTCAATAAGAAAATTTAAAGTTCACCAAGCAGAAAAAGAAATATGTTTTCTTCCCAGTGGGAATGCCAAGCACAGGGGCACAGGGGCATGATGGAGTATGGCATGGTCGGAAAACAGCAGCTGACCTTTTACAACCAAATCACAGACATCTGGGCTGGAGAAAGGAATAGCAGATTAATCTGGAAAAATAGATTGAGGTCAAGGTTTAGAAGACATTTGCATGAAGAGGTTTGGTATGTTCTGTAAACAATAGACAACCACTGAAATTTTGATATAGACAAGTCACATGATCAAACGTGTGTTTCAGAAAAGGATGATGTCAGGTGGAAGGACGGGCTGCTTGACAGAAAGACTGACTTGCTGATGCTTATTTTCATAGACAAAAGGAAGCATGGATTTTCAGAATTCTGTTACCAAAGTTTAAATTCTGATTTTCTTGTTGTTGTCGTTAGCATCCTGTACTGTAATCACAGCACAGCAGCCAGTGCTGTTCTCTTAGAAACAGATCAGGTCATGTCAGTTCTCTGCTCAGTTCTTGCAAAGATTTTCCCTATGGCTCAGAGAGAAGACAAAGTACCTGGAAGCTACAGCATCCAAGGTTGTATTATCTGCCTGACCTTGCCTTGCACTATTCTTCCCTTGGATTTCTAATCCCAGTCACACTGGTCTTCTCACTGACGCACACATATGGTTGATATGTATTTACGTTAGGAATGCAGGGTTAATTCCCTCACTGCTCTGAAATCTTGATTGAAATATCATTTTTTTAAATTGAGGATTTTCCCGGCTACCTGTTTAAAACTGTAATATCTCTACCTAGCATTCACAGTCCTTTTTATCTTGTTTTACTGTTTGCCCCCAAGAGCATTTGTTATTTTTAACTTTTTTCATTATATGATTATCTTTCTTCTTTGCTCCTACCTAGTCCAATAGAGCATGCAGAAATGCCCAGAATATCACATAAATTCACGTAATATATGTAATCCAAATCTGCAGGCAGAGAGAGGGATGGGAAGCAGGGCAGCTGGGATTAGAACTGGCGCCCAAATGGGATCCTGGTACATGAAAGCTGAGGGGTTTAGCCACTAGGCTACTGCACCAGATCTATTTCAATATTCCAGATTTGTTGCATCTCCCAAATCAAAGACTACTGATACATCACATTAACATTTTACCACTTTTAACTGTCTTTACACACATGAAACTAATTTTTGTGAACAAATTTTGAATAAACTACATGGACCATGATTCTAAATGCTTCTACATGTATCTCTGAGAAATTACACCAAGAAAAAAAAAAGCGGAAAAATATTTTCTACATAATCATGGTAAGTACTTGACTGTAATTCTTGCAGATTTTTAACTGATCAAAAAGATTTGTCTAACATAAATGATCAAAAATTCACTATCAAATGCCTCCTTTTTCCGATAATGTTCGTCATAGTTGTTTTGTGTTTCATTTAGGGGTCAGATGCTGTCTTAATCCATCCTCTGCTACCATGACAGAATATTAAATACTGTGTAATTTTCAAATGATATATGTGTGTCTATATATACTTTCTCATAGTTCTGGAAGCTTGTAAAGACATATCAAGATATTGGAAACTGGTGAAAGGATTTTTTTTAAAGTCATGCTAGGGCAGACAGTGAGAGAAGATCAAACCAGCTCAAGACTCTTTCCTATTTTAAGGAAACTAATTCCATCATAAGAATTCTACTCTTACAGCCTCCTCTTTCCCTAATTAACCCCAAACCTCCATCTCTGAATACCATCAGCACATGAATTAGGGGATTAATTTTCATCATGTGAACTTGAAGGACCTACTAAACCAAGGTATATTCTTAAATATCATAATCATTTATTCACTTTTAATCCAAAATAGTGATTGTCCTTCTAAAAATGACCCCTAATATTTTGAAATATGAAGAATCTAAGTTATTTCTATTTGTGAAATTATTTGTAATTGTTTAATTGTTTTGTGATTAAATACAATTAAACATTAGTGCAAGAATGCAGCATCCTTGTTGCTAAATGTTACTCAGTATGCTTCACTAAGACTCATTACTGTGGTGATCTATTATTGGCATGGATATTTCACTCAAAGTAAAACTACTTCCTCTCTTAATTACTTTTACTCTATTTTGAACATACATTTTTCCCCCTTATTCTTTGAGAATTTACTAATGGCTAAAGATTTCTGTGTGCTTCCTTATACTGAGAAAAGTGATATCTGCATATTTCCCTTGTACTGGGAAGCTTAGTACCAGCGTCTTCTCATTTTCCTGTGATTCTACATAGAACCTAATGAATGTGTGGGTGTGTACCTATAAAATGGTTATTAATATTTTTCATCACATAGAATATAAAGCTTATTTCAAATATTTATATATTATTGGAAAGTCAGATATACAGAGAAAGAGAAACAGAGAGAAAGATCTTCAGTCAGCTTGTTCACTTCCCAAGTGGTTGCAACAGCTGGAGCTGAGCTGATCCGAATCCAGGAGCCGGCATCAGGAGCTTCTTCTGGGTCTTCCATGCATGGGGGGCAGGGTCCCAAGGTTTTGGGTCGTCCTCGACTGTTTTCCCAAGCCACAAGCAGAGAGGTGGAAGGGATTGGAAGCAGCCAGGATATAAACTGGAGCCCATATGGAATGCCAACACATGAAAGATGAGGACTTTAGCCACTAGGGTACCATGCCAGGCCCAAGAAGATCTAATTTTAATACAATGATTACATCAGCTGAAAAAGGTAAACTATCCAAAATCCAATGTCTTTGAACATAGATGGGGTTGATAAAAATACAATTTTAGATATACCAGTAACATAATTCAAAATTTTAGCATATTTTCCAAATATTTTTTTTTCTTTTTAAGATGTATTGTATTTGTATTGGAAAGTGAGATATACAGAGAGGAGGAGAGACAGAGAGGAAGATCTTCCGTTCTATGGTTCACTCCCCAAGCGGCCACGACGGTTTGAGCTGAGCCAATCCGGAGCCAGGAGCCTCTTTCAGGTCTCCCAAGTGGGTTCAGGGTCCAAAAGCTTTGGGCTGCCCTTGACTGCTTTCCCAGGCCACAAGCAGGGAGCCGGATGGGAAGCAAGGTTGCTGGGATTAGAACCGACGCCCATGTGGGATCCCAGCGCGTGCAAGGTGAGGACTTTAATCACTAGGCTATCATGCCGGGCCCATATTTTCTTAGGAACCAAATCTTAGTGACTGACAAGTCTAGGACTATTGTTCCTTTAAGATTTAGAAAAAAAGATTCAGTAAATAGTCAATATCATTATCTTACTTCCTTTAGTAGTACTTTGTGACTTGTCATGCTGAATTTCCATGTTATTGAATTCAAGTATATTTTCACAAAACTAACATATTTCTTCAGTAGATTTTATGTGTTTATTCACTTCTTAAGGTATTAGGTAACATAACGAACATCAACATTTTCCTCAGTTATGTTGTTTGTTTGTTTGCTGTAGAATTCCACTGTAGAAAATTCACAAAGTGATTATACCTTCTTTTCTTCTTTTAAAAGCCAGATGGAGATATCAAGATGGCCATGAATTTCACTATGCTTTAATACTATGTCCCAAAGAACAACATTAGCGTAATTACAAAATAGTAGAAATGCAAAATAATAGAAGCAACTTATGTCTTGCCTACATCATCATCAGTGTTAGAAAGAAATACAGTTGAAAAGACAGGCAAAAGTATTTGTACATGTGAGAGAGTATTCTTCCTGCCTATGATGAGATGAATTGTATTCCTTTTCTAGTTTGGTTACCTAGCCAGTGTCTTTTTGAATTTGATCTTCTCTATTCCAAAGTATTATTTGTATTCAACATCCTTCACTGGCTATAGACTCATCTTCATTTAATTAGCAGTTTATGAAGATGAATTACATAAATGCACTTATCACCTTGTAATTAAAGCTATACTTTGTTAAGAATCACATACACTAATAAATAGATTCATTAATAATGTGTTGCATATTTTTTAATATTTATTTATTTTTTATTGGAACATCAAAACTACAGGGAGAAGAGCCAGAGGAAGATCTATTTTTTGGTTCATTCTCTAAGTGGCAGCAACTGTCGGAGCTGAGCTGATCCGAAGCCAGGAGCCCGGAGCTTCTTCCAGGTCTCCCATGCGGGTGCAGGGTCCCAAGGCTTTGGTTCATCCTCCACTGTTTTCCAGGTCACATGCAGGGAGCTAGATGGGAAGCGGAGCTGTCAGGATTAGAACTGGCACCCTAATGGGATCCTGGCACCTGCAAGGAGAGCATTTTAACCGCTAAGCTAGACAACCACGATGGGCTGTGCATATTTCTTAATTTGTAAATGATCAAAATTAAAAAATCTTTATAACAAAATAAAAGTATTTGAATTAATGGATGTTTCTATAAATATATGTTTTCCTTATTTGTCAATTTAAAATAAAATGCACTTTCCTTGCCACTAAGATTTCATAGTGCTGGACAGTGTTGCAAACTAAATACCAATACAAGGATGTAAGTGAAATAAATAAGATCAGCACAAACTCTGTGGTTTAATTTGATTTCTGTATTTATTGGAAAAGCAGAATAGCAGAAAGCAAGGAAGAGGCATGTGAAAAATTATTCATCTCCTAGTTCATTCAGCAACATCCATGTCTGGGTGAGGCTGAAATAAGCAAACTGGGAATTCATTCTGTCTCCCACATGGGTGGCATCTGACCAAGTATTTGGACCTGCTTCTTTCCCAGGCACATGTGGGATATAAAAACAGAAAGCAGGGCTGAAATCTCTGTAATACAAAGCCTTTTCCACCTTCGGTGTTTTTAAAGCAATACTTTCCAGAAATGGTGATTTTGACCAAAGTTGTCAAATATTCCTCAGATAATCAGAGCAAAACAAGGGTTCGATTTCTATGGCAACTCACTATTTTGAAATGAATTGGTGAATATGACAAATTTTAAAAACACTTGAATAATATCTGCAGTTGATAGAACCAGGAACATTCTTGTATCTTTTCCATAATAACGCTATAATTGGTGAAGTACTTGATTTGTTTTTGTTTTATTTGAAATACACATGCAAAACAGGAAAAACAGAAGAGAGAGAGATGAGGACTCATGTTTCATCTGCTGGTTTACTCCTCAAAGGCCCTCAGGGCTGCACAGGTTACCACCAGGAGCCCAGAGCACAGTCAGGTCTCCTATGAGCCTGCCCAGGAGACATAACACTTGAGCATCTTCTGCTGCCTCCCATGGTGCCTATTAGCAGCAAGCTGGATCAGAAGTGGCAGTGATGAAGTTCAAAGCAGGCACTTCCGGGAGGGTTGTGAACTTCCCATGTGCTAACTTACTGCTATGTCACTTAGGCCACACGATGTATCACTAAATTAGAAGGTTTGCCGAATGATATGAAATCTGGATTAAAATCTAAAAGTGAATGAAACAATTAAAAGAGGCACATCTCTTTCTAGAGTTTCATATAAACAGCGCAAATTATTTGGAATTCATATCTTTGATTATATTTTTTAATACTTTAAGTTCCAGGTCCAAGTACCTTGTTTGTCTGACAGAGAATTCAAAATTGAATAGAAAGCAACCATGGTAACAGGGAAGACTGGTAGAGTCAGTGTGACCCCTGCTCTTCAGGAGGTGCAGCTCATCAGCACTGATACAAGTGCTGGCTATTTTTTTTAAAGATTTACTTATTTTTTTATTGCAAAGGTAGATATACAGAGGAGAGACAAAGAGGAAGATCTTCCCTCCGATGATTCATTCCCCAAGTGACCACAATGACCGGTGCTGTGCAAATCTGAAGTCAGGAGCCAGGAACTTCTTCCAGGGCTCCCAAGTGGGTTCAGGGTCCAAAAGCTTTGGGCCACCCTTGACTGCTTTCTCAGGCCACAAGCAGGGAGCTGGATGGTAAGCGGAGCTGCCGGGATGAGAGCTGGCACCCATATGGGATCCTGGCGAGTTCAAGGCTGCTAGGCCATCGCGCCGGGCCCCAAGTGCTGGCTTTTATCTGCCTTTGTGTCAGATGAGCAGTGTGGAAGGAATGCACAGAAAAGCACTGGTGGGTGTTATAACTCATGCCTATCCTGCAAGATCACGTAGTGTAGACACGCTTTGAGAATGGTTGCTTTTGCCCACGTATTTTTTTTGCAAAAACCTTTTCTTGGTTGTTTTTTCTGTGCTAGATTCTTCACTTCTTTATGCCAGTACTTTGAGTTGTTCACGTAATAAAAAATGAGTTCTAAGAAGGGGTATTACAAGTGTTCATTGCAAACAGGAAATCACTTTTAGTTAAAAATTTAGGATCCTCTACGGCGTTTTTATCTCATCAACTAAACAATATTACCAGTTCCCGATTCCAGTATTAATTGAATTTGTAAGTTTCCTTTTTCTTTAGTTTTGTTCTTTCTATATACATACATCCATTGTCTCTGGGAAAAAAAGAGAAATGGTTGAATTACAAATCTGACATTTTTTCCCTCATTATAAACTTTCTGAGCACCCACTGTGCACTGCAGATGCTGGGGTGTGGGTATTTTTAGAGTACCGACATCGATTTTGTTGGAATGATTGAAGAAATCGAGTTGTTTTTCTCCAAGTGTTTAATGTCTTGAAAATAAACTGTTGTTAAAATTTATGCAATGTTTACTTTTCCTTTACAGGTAGTTTTTGCCTAAATATTTATTATAACTTAAGCATACTTGTAACAATCCAGAGCCTAAAACATTTTTTATCCTTGCTGTAACATCTCTTTTACAGATGTTAAAGTGATAATGTTTTTGCCTTTCCTAGATCAACCTAAAAAATAACAGCGTATCACTTTGTTTCTGTTTAAGAAGATACAGGGAATGATTTACAATATGGCTTGAAATTATGGGCCAACTAAGAATAGTTCTCCTTTCAAAGGAATTGATAGTGATTCTGAGAGATTTGTTAAGTTGTTCAGCATGAGACCAAAAGCGTTTTTAAAGGAAAATAAAATGAATGTGCTCACTTTGTCAGTTGTTCTGTCGTTAGGCGTACATAATACTCCTGTATACTTTTACTTGGATCATTAGGCAACTTTGTAGTAATGTCTGAAATAATTTGCTCATAGCCATAAGCCTACCACCACAGTGTTAAAAGCTCCCTAGTGGCAAGGCAGTTTCAGAATTCCCATGTGATCTATAGCACTGCAGCAAGGTACTATGAACATTGCTACAGATGGCTGCTTAATGTGTAAATTAATCCGACTCAGTAAGGATCATGGCAGTCAGTGGCAGCTATAATTATAGATCAAAATAAAATCTTGCTCTACAAATTGTTCAGCCAAAGAACTGTAGCATATACACACATTTATTTAAATACTTTAATTATTTATTGTCAGGATTTGTGATACATGTGTGCTTCAACTTGCAAACACTCATAGCAGTGATATGGCATCGTGTTAGCGCAGCATAAAACAAACAAGGCAATTAAAAAATACAAGACACAGCCGGCGCAGAGTGATACGACTAAGGACCCATCTCCAAGCACAACGCATTTTCAGAGCAAATGGATCAAATAGCAGACAAAAGCCACTATGGGCATGTTGAAAGATCCAATTAAATATGAAACTGACATTTCTTTAGGTTTTTATAATCTTAAACATCTAAATGAAAATCCAGGCTACCACATTTATACTCTTATTAGCTAGTTGAATTCACAGCTCTACCTCAACTTCAAGGTAATAGCTGAAGGTTTGTTTAAAACAAGCATATTTACACTTAATGAGATTCATGTGAATTTCCAGCTTTTACTTGAGTAGCTTAGGAAAGCACCAACCTTGAAAGGCACATCTGTTCTGTTACTGAAACTAGGAAAGCATCTCCTTTCTATTAATGATGAGAAACAGAATTCTCTGGGAAAAATGCAGCACAAATGACAAAGAATGTTTTTCCTTTATTTCCAAGGTAAGTTTTAATATTATTCTCAATTATGTAAATTTTAATTTAAATAATTAATCTGAAACCCTCCATTCATTAACAAATAGGAAAAAGAAGTAAAATAAAACAATACATTTGGTCTTCTCTTGCAATTTTCAAATGTCCCTATTTCATTAAGTAGCAAAGTTACCAGGACATTAACTAAACTCTCTGCCAAATATTGTATAACGTGGTCTTCTCTTTTTGTATAATGACAATGGAGATGATGATGAAACTATGTACATTTTTCTTCATTTTCATAAGGAATTGTGTGGCCCATCTTAAGGAACACAAGGCAAGAAGTCATGGCATGAATTCTGTAACAATGATTGTCGGTAGTCCCAGTGAGGTGGCCTAGTGGCTAAAATCCTAGCCTTGTATGTGCCCAGGATCCCATATGCACGCCTGTTCATGTCCTAGCAGCCCAACTTCCCATCCAGCTCCCTGCTTGTGGACTGGGGAAGTAGTCGAGCAAGGCCCAAAACTTTGGGACCCTGCGTTTGCATGGGAGACCTGGAAGAGCTCCAGGCTCCTGGCTTTGGATAGGTGCAACTCCAGCTGCTGGGGCCACTTGGGGAGTGAATCAATTGATGGAAGATCTTTCTTTCTCTCCTGTTCTCTGTTTATCTGACTTTCCAATAAAAATAAAATGAATATTAAAAAAAGAACAATTGTCAGCAAATGCTTAACTTCAAGGAATTCCAGTTATCTCATCTAGAAAATGAAAATTTTGGTGCAGAAGACATGTAAAAGATATCTTTTAGGTCCAATGTTTAATCTTTCCAGCAAGAAGTCACTATATAAGTGAAAAAGAGTGGCCTAATTATGTAAATAATCTTGACCAATGAATAAAGCTTAAATGGATGATACGGATGCTTAAAGAAAAGTGTTTTGCTTTAATTTTCAATTTTGAAAACATATAACCCTACTTCTACATAAAGAAGTATGCAAGTTCAGAGTATGTTTCGATGTATCTAGAAAGAGTATAAATTATTAAAAAACTCAAGTACTCAAGTTTGACATCACTCTTTCATCTTTATTTGCTGTTATTGTTTTCTTAAAGATTTATTTTACTTAATTGAAAGAGCAAATTATACATTTGGTCAGAGAGAGAGAAAGAAAGAGAGAGAGAGGGAGAAAGAGAAAGGAGAGAGAGAGAGAGAGAGAGAGAGAGAGAGAGAGAGAGAGAGAGAGAGAGATCATCTACTTGCTCACTCTCGGCATCACTTCACATACAGCCATATCAGATGGGGAAGGGTCTGGCCAAAACCGGGAATAAGGACTGCATTCTGGTTTCCCACAGCTGGAGAAGAGATTCAAGCACTCGGGCTGTCATCCATTGCTTCCTAAGTACATTAACGGGGAGTGATGGAAAAAAGAGCAGGGTGTAATCCAGCACTCAGATATAATCTGTTGGTTCACTGTCCCTTAACACATGCCCCAGTCTTTTATGTTTACATGGCAATACTTTTCTGCAAGCTTTGAAATTTTAGTTGTTTTGTTGTAGAGTTGGTCAAATTAGAAATGTGAGTATTTACTCATTTGCTTGTGAATACAAGTGTGTTTATTTTTTGCAAGTGATATCAATCACATTTTAATTTGGAGGTTGGTAAAAGAAAGGTATATTTTCACAGATATGGTATAATTCAGTTAAGGAATATTCATAAATGTATAGCAAATATGACATCAATACATTTTTATTTTATCTATGTATCTATGTTATCTATGCATCTATGTATCTATGTATCTATCTATCTGTCTCTCTATCATCCATCTATACTTGTCCACAAAAGGAGAAAACACACTATTTGTCTTGCTGGGTCTGATATATTTCACTTAGCATAACAGTTGCTATTTCCATTCATTGTGTTGCCAATTCAACATTTCCTTACTTTTTGATGGCTGAAAAATATTCTATCATGGGTTTTATACACTCCATTTTCTTTATTCAGTTACTTGTTGGTAAGTATCTAAGTTGATTCTACACTGTTATTGTATGAGAACTGTCTACAACAGAAACGGCGTAGAGAGAGCAGCATTGCTTTGGGAGGTAAGACACTATAAAGATTATCAATTAAGAAGAATCAAGCATTAGTAAAAAAAAACATTAAAATAAGATTAGGAGCCCTTTATCTCAAAATGTTTAGGGTACATATAAATTCGGACATGTATTATCAACCTACTGAGGAAACTAAGTTTTCCCTGGCAATTTTATATTGCACCCAACTTTGATTTTACTATACTACTTAATCCTCCATTTAATATAGGGTATTAAACTGAAAAGTAGCAAACAATAATAGTTCAGCAATCAGTGTTTTTTTCATTTTTTAAAATTGCAAGCAAAGAATACAGTCATTGAATCATTTTTAAACTGATACTTTGATTAGTGTTAAGATAATAGAGATTAGGAGAAACATGGCAAATGGCCTACATAAAAGGTGGGAACTCATTTTTAGCTATTACTTTCTTTTGTGGTTAGTTCAGCATTGCAGATCTGTTTAAGCTTTTATAAAACTTCTTAATTCTAGTCTTTTATGGTCTACTACACATTTAAAAATTAGCATCTATTTCAGAAAAACATATTTCCCATGCTAAGGAAATAAAAGCAAACCACGTTCCCAAGCCAGATTTGGCCTCCCAATTCACTAGCTTCAGACTTCTGAATTAGATATTTAACAAATATACACATTCAATTATTTCGAAGCCAATGCTCCTTTGGATGGAAAAGCTATCAAACCTTAGTTCAAAGTTCATCAGAAGATACATCAGAAGACACATGGTCAATTATCTTGACCTTTCCTGTGAGGTTGTCATTGTACTCAATCCATTGCCTTAGACTTTCAGCTGAAACATTTCCCAATCCAATAATACACCTAAGGGAGGTCATACTCATTAATTAGGTTAAAATGGGTGGCATATACCAGAGATATTACCATGCAATAAAGAAAATTAAATGTGAGTGAGTACTTTGAAAATGGATCATTTTACATACCTCGCCCATGTTCTAAAATATTAAAGATTCATTTCTACAACAAATAATAAGGTCATTTTCTTTTTCTTCTTAACCATACACTTGGAGGTACACAGTATTTATGTATTCTTTTTTTGTATTTCTGTATTCTTTCAGATTAGAATGTGAGGGTTAACTTTGAATCTTTGGTTATGCCATTGCTTTTGACCTGCAAAGGCTTTTGAAACATAAACACTGCTGATAAATTTTCAAAAATCCATGAAAAAGGAGCTATGGAAAAAATGATATGTGAGTTTCAATTAAAAATACTTTTCTTTTATTTGAAAGGCAGAGAGATTGAGTGAGAAAATTATATACAGAGACAGCTTGACATATTCTATCTGCTGGTTCACTTTACACAATTCTGCAACACTCTGGACTCAGCTAAACTAAAGCCAGGATCCCAGCACTCTACCTGGGTGTCTCTTGTCAGTGGCAAGGATCCAAGCATTTCAGCCATCATCTGAGGTCTCCCAGCATGTGTTTGTATCTATGCATGTGTATTATCAGGAAGCTGGATCAGAAGTGGAGGAGCTAGTACCTGAACAAAGCATTATAATATGCAAGTGTGGATATCTATGTGGCAGCTTAACTGCTCAACTTAATTCTGGCCACTCAAAATTTTTTGCAATAAAATAAGCAAATTTAGTTTTTCCATTTTCCTTGAACTTTCTGAAGTTCTTTTATGCTTCAGTTATGCCTTTATTTAGGAAAGAATAAGCAGTATATAAATTTACTTATGTTAAGATTGTAATTGGGAATTAAGTCCAGTTTTTAATCCTCCCTAAAATAGCTCATTGCACTGGAGCGACTGCTATATTTAATGTCAAGTAGGGGCAGAGAGGGAGGACTCACATAGCAAAGACTGTACCGGGGGAAAGTCAACAGTTTGGAGCTTCATTTTATTTTTCCACGTGGATAGGGATACCACAAACACTCAGTCCATTATTTTATAGATTCCACATAATTTGAAGATTAAGTGGAAGCAGAAAATCTAGGACTTGAACTAGCACTTCAATATGGTATATTGACATTCTTAAGTGGCAGGCTAAACCACTGCTAACAATGCCTGACTCCATCTTTTTATAAAGTAAACAACAACAACAGTAATTTGAAAACTGTTACTTAGAAAATATTTATTTACTTGAGATGGGGAAAAGACTATATCTATCTAATTATATAGATAGATATATAAGATATATAAGATACATATATATGTGTGTATATATACACACACACACACACACACATATATATATAGAGAGAGAGAAAGAGAAAGAGAGAGAGAAAGAGAGA
Organism: Ochotona princeps; assembly: GCF_030435755.1. Classification (NCBI taxonomy): domain Eukaryota; kingdom Metazoa; phylum Chordata; class Mammalia; order Lagomorpha; family Ochotonidae; genus Ochotona; species Ochotona princeps. Next base: position 66,156,484 of record NC_080833.1, read on the forward strand.
GAGAAAGAGAGAGAGAGAGACAGAGAGCATGCTTATCTTTTGCCTCACTTTCCAAATGCCCACAACTGCCAGGTGCAGATTAAAGGTGAAACTTGGGAGGCAGGACATGAAATCAGGTCTCTGTATCAATTCAGGTGCTTGAGTTGTTATGATTGCTTCCCATTATCAGCATTTGTAAGAAGATAGAATCAGAAATTGGATCTGGATATTAAACCTAGGTACTATGTCTGAAACAAAATTTGGGTATAATAATCATCATTTTAGTTGCTAGCCTAAATGCTGACTCCTGAAGTTTTCAAACTACTCCAGTGAAAAGTATATATTGAGGCACAGGTGCAGGAGCAATAATTTTCAAAATTGCCTGGAGGTTTGTCATTTGTTTGTAAATTCATCCTTATCCTTTCACATACATTTAGGCAATGATTATCATATTAATTTATATGTGGAGTTCATTTGCCAATCTGCTACTGAATTAAAACCTAAGATTATGTTTACTAATATGAATGCATCTAGTGCTTCTCCCAGTGTCCTGCATTTTGTAAAATTTCAAAGTACTTTTTAAAATAAATGAATACATTATTGTATGTTAATACCCTTTGTTTCCTACTGTGAATACAAGACTTTTGTCATAAAACTAAATTTTATAGATAGAGAAAAATTAAGCTTACTGATTGTTTTCCCCTAACAAAATCATGGATCTAAGCAATCATCATCAATAGTGACAAACACAGAAAAAAAACAAGAAAAATAGACCTCATTTGCTTTCTAATGGAGGCATAAAGCATCTTCAGTGAGCACGTTGAAACTTAAAACAAGTTCCCACTACTGGAAATATAAAAGATGGGAAACTATTAAACAACATCATAGAGATTCAATCATCAAAGCCCAGGTCATGAGAACTCCAAGTGAGAAATGACCCAGTTCTGCCATAAAGCAAATTGCAAGATGGGCAAGAGAGAGGGAGAAGAAACTCAAAGAGGAAACAAGTTCTGAGGGATGAATCAATCGAACACAGATGGTGGAGACAGCTTGGATCTTCATTCAAGCACTCAAATAAACAAACAATATGTAAAAGGAAAATTTGAATTCTGATCAGCTTCTTGATAATATTCAAGAGGTAATGTTAACTGTGATAATTGTATTGTGACGATTGTTCTTCTCTATTGGAGATGTGTAGGCATGTTTATGCATAATACGAACTCTTGTTTGGTGGGAAAAGAAGGAAGGGTGTAGGTGAAAAAATAATTTTCATGCTTCCGTAAGTGTAGAGCTGGGTGCTGGGTTCTGGGAGACTTACTGCATTCTACATTGGTATATGTTTCAGTGGTTTATAAATTAGATTTTTAAAATTGCAGTGGAATTCAAAATCAAGCAAACCAAACATCCTAAAGAAAGAAGATTACCTACATCTGTGTGAAGAGACCCAAAGGATATCTGTGGCTCCTGGTTATGGCCTGACCCAGCTGATAATAACATTTGGAGAATTACAAAGTGAGTAGAAGAGTTCTCTCTCTCTCACCCAACCCTCCCTCTCTGTAAGAGGAGAGAGTTAGAGAGAGAGAGAGAGAGAGAGAGAGAGAGAGAGAGAGAGAGAGAGAGAGAGATTGTCTGCCAAGTGTCCATATCTGCAATGTCAGACACACTAAATAGCAGAATAATACACCACTGCTCGTGAAGTATTGTAATAATATAGGGGAATTCGGGGGGTGGTAGTTGGGGAAGGAGTAATGGAAATTCCAGAGCCTATGGAAATGTACCATAAAAATTTTCAAAAATAAAAAAAGAAAAAGAAAAAAGAAAAAAAACTACTGCTGTTTGTTTTCCTTTGTGAGTGATCACAGATACTTCCTGAGTGACTGACAGAGCTAAGGTACTTGTGCTTGAATCATATAGTGCAAGTATATATATAGTTTTATAATGGAATATTCATGTTCATATGTCACAGAAAATAGCACATATAAATATATAGAGTAAATATGTAAGTAAATTGCATCCTGATTGTAATCAGTGAGATCCATTTATTTCATTTCCTAATGTAACTTTACAATTGTCTTTGTCATTTTGAAAATTATGTAAACTTCTTAGACTTTTAAACATTGTAACACATTATATGAAGCCAGTTACATGATGGTATCATGAGGTCAAGTTTAATAGTTATTTTATCTATGTATCTGAGAATATGTACTGTATTAAGTTCTGTGGTCCAGAGTTCTATAAGTAGATATGCTGGATTTTATTTGCTTGGAACATTATTTAAATATTTTTATTAAATTTGATCATTTGATCTATTAATTAACAAGATGTTTCTTTAAGAAACTGTCAATGTAGTGAGGAGACAACAAACAAAATGGGAGAAAATATTGTCAAACCAAGTAACTGACAGAGGATTAATATGCAGGATATATTAAGAAGCCAATGGCCTGGCACGGGGGCCTAGCGGCTAAAGTCTTCACCTTTGAAGTGCTGGGATCCCATACAGACGCAGGTTCTAATCCTGGCAGCCCCGCTTCCCATTCAGCTCCCTGCTTCTGGCCTGGGAAAGCAGTCGAGGATGGCCCAAAGCCTTGGGACTCTGTACCCGCATGAAAGATGCGGAAGAGCTCCTGGCTTCTGGCTTTGTAGTGGCACAGCTCCGGTCGTTGGCAGCTACTTGGGGAGTGAATCATGAGATGGAAGATCATCCTCTCTGTCTCTCCTCCTCTCCCTATATATCTGACTTTGCAATAAAAAAATGCAATAAATCCTAAAAAACGTTCAAGAAAATCATCAAAATGAAAACAATCTAATCAGGAAATTGGCAATGCAAATTAGTGCAACCACTATGAAAGACAGCACAGAGATTTCTCAGTGATCTGAAAACTGATCTACAATATGACTAAGCCATTCCATTCCTGGGAGTGTTTTCAGACAAGCTGAAATCAACATATGAGAGAGTTATTTGTAAACCCATGTTTATAGCAGCTCTACTGACAATAATAAGACCTAAAATCAACCCTGGTATTTATCAACTGATGACTGGAGAAGGGAAACATGATATATACACTATGGAATACTACTCACCATAGAATAATAAAACCCTGTCTTTTGCAACAAGATGGATGCCACTGGAAACCATTATGCTCAGCTTAATAATCAAGTTTAGAAGAGACTGCATTAATGCAGAATGCACAGAAAAATGGTAAGAATGAAATTTTCAATTTGGGAAATACTATAGCTCATACCGATATACCAGTATGGTTTTCTTTTATTTAGATTTACAGAAACACCCTGCCTTCACATATAGTTTTATCATTGTCCCGTATTCATATTTTGAGCAAATCTCTTGCAGAGTATTTAAAATAATTGAAAAAATTCATTTCAGTACTTTTGAACAAATATCCTATAGTGATTAACTGTGATTACAGTTATTTTTGATCTGTTCTAGCATCTATTGTACTCAGCTCCATTATTTCACATTTCCTGAGCTTGTGTTTTTACTTTCGTTAACCTGTATAACTCTTTATTTCCGGCTAATACATTGGAATTTATGGACTTAATTAAATACACACACATATACATGCATACATTATAAATACATATTTATGATAATAGATTTCCCTTGTATTTTTGGGAAGCATATTCTTTTTATATGTACCATAGAATATGTCAACATAGTCTTCAGAATTCAAATCTCTTCCTTTTTTCCTGCTATTTTCATTCAGTATTTTAATTTTAGAATTTTTATAATCTGTTACCCAACCTAGGTTTTTTTAAATTATTTATAAAGAAAATGTTAGTTTTCAGTTATTAACCTAAGTAACCATTCTTCTTTATAGTTCTGCTTGTATTTCAAATTTACTTTCTGAGACTGTTTTCTTATCTATTACATTTAGATATTTCCTAATTTTGTGCCTATTTTGATAAATAATTCAATTAGTTTAGGTCTACAATGATCAATTTCAAAAATTTTCTAATAAAATCATATTAATTTAGTCAAGCATGCCATTTTAACTTATTATTCTTCATCTTAGATGGTCTTTCTACTTCACATTGATAAATTATCGTCATTCTAATTGATGACCCTTCTTACTGACATTTCATCATTCTTTGTTGCAAAATCTTTGTTTTGATGTTCTTAATGTTCATGAATTATCATTCTTTTTTCTATGTGATGGCTCTGAATTCCTCTGTCTTGTTAAACTTGAACAGTTTTGTATATTTCATCATTTCTAGAATATTCTGCAAAATTTTCACTTTGTGTGCTGCTTGTCTTCCCTTCATTATTACCCACTCCTATTTACAGACATACAGTTAGACATATGTTGGACCACCTAACTCTATGTTTCATTTCTTTCAGTTCTTTTCAGCTTCTTTCCTTTGTTTATGTCATACTTTATCATCATTGTCTGGTTTATATAACTTACCGACTGCACTAGCTCCCTCCTAAGCTATCTCATTCAAGCTGTGATTCAACTGACCTGCATATTTTAATTTAAAAATTTCAATGATTATTTCTACACATTGTATTTGATTAACATCATATGGTATTCTTGATGTTTTCTAAACTTAAATTTTGTCTGCAAACAATCTTATAGTATGTAATTTAACTTATATTATAGTACCTAATGTCTCTGTGAGTATAACTTCACTCTTCTTTTTGTTTGAGAGAGTTGAATAGAGAGATGACACATCTACTGCTTTGTTCTTTAAATGCTTCCAATTATTAGGGCTTGCTAAACCCAAGCGCCAGGTGTAAGGTACTTAATCCTGGTCTCCAACATGGATAGTAGAGACCTCCAAAATTTAAGCAATGACTTTGGCCTTCCACTGTCTTAATTAGCAAGGCTGCAGTAGGAGCTGGAGCTGAAAACTGAACCAAGATAGTCTAATATTGGACACAACCATCTCAGTTGCTAGGAGAAATGCCTAACTCTCATTTAAACATGCTTTTCCTTGTGATTCTCATTTTTCTTATTTTATTTTTATAATTTTAGATGATAAGTCCTAATTATAGGTCTGTTGCCATTCTGAGAATATGAGATGTCATCATTATCAAACTGTTCTAGAACTTCAAAATTTTGGTTGAATTTTCTGTATCTTTGGATCTATTTTTCTTGAAATATCGTATTTTGACAACTATATCTTCAAAATAACCTTACTACTCTAATATGAAAATCTTGAAAAAATTTTTAGGACTATTTTAACTTATGTTGATTAGTCTTATTTTAAAAAGTTATTTTACATTATATTTAACAATTGCAACTGAGTAAATGTTTTCCATAATGTCTAGGTTTTCTTCTTATTCTTTCAGTGGCATTATGTTGAAAATTAACCATATTTTTTACATTCTTAAAAATTAGTAAGATAAATAAGGCCATGAGTTATTACTGGCTGATATGATATATGCCGTCCCTTAAACAAAAATGAGAATTTATAGACACACACATAGAAATCCTGGGTATCATAAGATCCTACCCTCTTCTAAGAAAAAAGAAATTTAAAAATACACAGTATTTACTTTCAAGAATGAAAGAACCAATAGCCTTTAGATGAGATTAGGATGAGTTACAAGTGAGGATAAAAATACTTTACCTGAGTAATTTGTAGGAAACAAACTAAAATTTGAAAAGGATATGTTGTGTCTAATAGATGGAGTATGTGAAATAGAGAAATGATGAACAAGCCACCTCATTTCAGCTTGTATGTTGTCAGGGCAAAAATGGCTTTTCATTCTCTTGTGTCTTTCAAATATTGCTCAAGTACCTCTAATTGGTAATCCTCAAATAGAAACCTGGTGATAAGGGAATCTGAGGAGCATATAAACTCTTGGCTTTCAGTCTGAAACACATGGGCAACCACGGGGGGAGCAAAATGATGTTATGTGTCTAACAGAAAATCCAGAATTTAATACCTAGTTCTTACAATTTTGCTGAGTATACAAGCTACTTAAAAACAGGTAGTATATAATGTTTGGAGTCTGTAATCATTTTGGTACAGAGAAATTTAGCAGAGGTATTGAAAAATCACTCCCATCTGAGAGCACCTGTTTTGTAACTATCAAAATCCCAATATGTAACACTAAGAAAGAAGAATTGCTTTGATTTGTTTTGTTTTGTTTTTAACATTAGTAAACAACCATCACATATCAGATACCACTTAACATGTTATGGAATTGAAAATTCTAAATATAAAATTCTGTTACATTATTCTATATTCAATTCAGTCAGGTAAAGAAACATATCAAGTGAATTTAAAGGATATTCAGAATTTCAAAAATCTACTATGGAATATAGATTTATTTTCATGTGACTACTTATCTGGTATTCATTATAAATACCATAAAGAAATGAATAGATAGAATAAATACTCAAGAAAAAATATGATCTGCTTCATGAATTCAAGATTTAAGTCAATCATATTTTATATCAGATACTGAGAGAAATCTATGTCTCGACTTTCACTACGTGATAAATGAATTCTATTTGCATGTTCAGTAATTGAGTGGCTTTCAGTTTGTACTTCTGCTTTCTGCTGCTGTACTCCTCTCCACACCTGCTGCTTCACTTCCTAAAGTTTCATTTATCCATGAGTAGTTGTGGCCTCAGAAGGTATTTCTTGAGGGAAAAGGAGGGAATTACATTGTATGCTTTAACATTGTAAGAAAAACTATACTAAAATATATAGTATGTAACATTGTCAGGAGTTTGAACATTAACTGGATATCTATGAATTTTGAAATAAAATGCACATTTCCATCTTATCATATTTTATGTACCTATTTAAATTTATCAGAAACGTAAGTGAATGTCTCATATCTAAATTCCGGTATCTCTTTTTCTCATCTGAATTTTTGTAGGAATGTGTGGATATACAGCAACTGAAAGAAAAAGAGGTAATAAATTAATAATATTGAAGCTAATTACAGGAGATTATACCTCCATGTAATAGTTTGACATTTTTATCTCTCTTCCATAATTCCTACAATCTAAATTCAGTACAAAATGATAATATTCATTTCTTTATTTGTCTAAGTTCATGACCTCAATTTGTAACTGCATCCAAATTTGTAGCCCACAGTTATTTTTAAGAGAAATGAGCCCAACATTTGTCTTGATAGGTTAATGCAAGCAGTTCCTCTACAGAGAGGGAGCTTTGCAAAGCCTGTCATAGACACTCTTTACAGAGGTTCAGGGCCACGATACAGCAGCTTTCTTCAGAAATGTGTTTTCGTCGATGCTGTTGAGCTAAATAGAATACTTCGAAGTCCTTGTGCATCACCAGAGACTTTGAAAGTTAATACATGAGGTAAAAGGCAGTTGAAGTATTCTAAACCAAATAAACACCAGGGGAAAAAGTCCTTATCCATTGACAGGAAGCTAGACCTGCAAAACTAGCAGGCAAAACAGAGCCAGCAGTCTTTAACAATTACATTGTTTTTCTGAGACTTTTCATTAAAATGAAGACTTTAAATTTACACCTTGTAGCTCTCTCTAAGCTTTGTAGAACTGATTATTTATGGGAGATCAAGGGAGGTTACAGAATACCGGTCACACTGTCATCAGGTCTTTTGAAGTTTAGTTGTATTTTCATGCTGCTGCTTCTCTTCTTAAAAATGCTAAGTTTACAACAGCATGAAGAGAATATTGCAAAGTGCTTCTTATAGCTATCTACAATATTTTTCTCTTAGAAAAGCATAATGCCCTCATTATAGGTTCTTTCTTTTCTAAAGAGGAACTCTACCATGCAATTTGTGTCAGACAAGTGGAGAAATGAGAGCAAACAAGGTATTCCTTGATATTTAGAATTTTCTGTGTTTCCATCTCCATCTTTCCAAGGATAGCACCTGTGGTAGAAAAAGTCATCCTTTTATCAATACATATGTGTGTGTGTATGCTGGAAAGATAAACTAATAACTATATTAAATGCAATCCTCCAGTTGGAATTAATCTCCAATACATCTCCTTCCACACAACATTAGCAAGCATAAAAGTTAGAAATAATAATTTCAATTACCTCTTGGAAAAAAAATCAATGTTCGTAATATCTTGTTAGTTAAAACTCTTCTTTTACCAGTTGCACCTGCTGAAGTTAGTGGGCAGTCATTACTGATGCAGCTATGGCCTAAGTTAAAGTCCTGGGTAATTCTAGTTTACTTCACAAAACGATATTGTGGTATTATTTCAGCTTGCTATTATATAAATGACAAATGCCTTGCCAAGTTGTTATCAGTCCTTGCAGGATTCTTTAAAGGCATAGGCAAAAGTTATTATCTATTGAAAATCAATCCAGTTTAGTTTTCTTATTATATAGATGAAATAGTTCATTGCTTGCCTACTGTTCAGAAGTCTTTAAAATGTGGTTAAAAGCCAGAGGCAAAAGGCCCAAATCTTTTCTTCAGAATGTTTTCAAAGACTTCACATTTAATTTTTTTTCAAAGTCAAAAGTAACACTAACAAGCTAGTTCTTAAAAATATAGTAACTGTAATTATTACTTCGCTTTGTCCAAAGATCCAAAAAAAAAAAAAAGCAGTATCACAATTATTTGCCTTTGAACCTAGTGCCAGACAAAGTTTCATAAGATGTTTGAGTAAATGGTATAGCAGCCAATTGGCATAAAGATATCACAACTATTTTTGATTAAAGTGGTAAAATAAATTTTCAAATACCACAGTTAGATCTCAGATATTTCTTAGAAAAATATCCAAGCATTATATCACAAGAGATGATGATGTCTTTGTAGTTTACATAAAACTATGGCTAAATCTCAAAAAACCATTGTATTTTTGTATCATTTCTTGTACATTGGTCTAGTAACAAGCAACAATAAAGAAATGGATTTTAATCTCACATGTAGAGGATTCTCATTTTCCACATTATTTATACTTTGACTTAGATGTGGTTCTGTATAGAGCAGTGTTAGAAACTGCATGTTTCCTAGTTGCCTTTTTGAGATTTCCAAATTTCTACAAATTTTCAATGTGACAGGTAACCACATGAGTTACCAATGCTTTAAATAATTAGCCATTATTTAAAATGTTTACAGGAAGAAGGGAGAAAATTATTGCCAAAATAAAATATGTGCACTGTAATGGTTATTGAGACCTTCCATCCCTGTTAACATCTGGTGCATGTCTAGGGACAAACTTTTTGAAGCCATTCTCCCTGGGCCACCATCTCACTGCCCCATGCTTGCACACACAGCTTGCCGGTTGCCCTGTTGTCCTTCACCAGGTGATCAGGAAAATAAAGCCTTTAAATGGACACCACAGGAATTGTTCACTCATTTCCTAATTTCATAGAGAAGGTTTTTGCAGGTTCCCACCCAGAGAAGAATGATCCAGGGAACCATTAAAAATGTAAGACACGTTTGGCACCCCCACACCCCCTACCACACACATATGCTCCAATCTTTTCATGGAGATACCCCATATCCGGGATCTTTCTCAGGAAGTGTTTTTCACTTCCTCTTCTTTGCATGTTCACTTGTGAACTTCAGAGATAAAATTTCCCAGCTTCTTATTTCTATGCTATTTTTTGGTATATGCTTGCAATGCAAGAATCGCAACTGAACTTGAACTGTGGTAATGCAGCAAAGTGGAGGAATCCACCATGGGGGGAGGGTTTGGGGAGGGGTGGGGGGAATCCCAGTACCTATAAAACTGTGTCACATAATGCAATGTAATTAAAAAAAAAAAAAAGAAAGGAGATTGTCTTAGAGAACATGAAGGTGCATATGGCTTTAAAGAGTACAATAAATCACTCTGAGGCATCAAAAAAAAAAGTAGATTTAATTATTTTTTGTTACAAAGTCAGATATACAGAGAGGAGAGGAGACAGAGGGGAAGATTTCCGTCCAGTGATTCACTCCCCAAGTGAGCCGCAACGGCCAGTGCTGTGCCAATCCAAAGCCAGGAACCAGGAACCTCTTCCAGGTCTCCCACACGGGTGCAGGGTCCCAAAGCTTTCGGCCCAGTCCACAAGCAGGGAGCTGGATGGGAAGTGGAGCTGCCGGGATTAGAACCGGGGCCCATATGGGATCCTGGTGCGTTCAAGGCGAGGACTTTAGCCACTAGGCCACCATGCCGGGCCCTATTTCTACACTATTTTAAGGAAAGTACCCACCAAGTTTGCCACTAACATCAATGTATTACATCTCAGTTTCAAAGTTGTTATTTGCCCTACTTTAAATACCAAAGTGGGCAATTGTTCACACTGTTCGTGTTTCTCCTTTGGAATATGACACAGCACTGACCTTTATAGCAAGGGGAAGTAAGGGACACTGCAGCTGAAAGAGATGGCTTTTCTAGGTTCCAATGTGTCATTTGTTCTTCTGGCTCCTACAGTGGGGACACTTGGCAGCACTCATTTTCCACAAGGTTTAATGGTAGTTTTGTGGGTGCAATACCTGTGAATCCTGTCGGAAAATCAGCAGGCACTTTTCTGGCTCCAGCACCCCTGTGTGTAGCAGTGCAGTCAACTTCTTTCCCATCCTGTATGCCATAGCCACACGAGCTCCCTTAGAAAGCTAGGGGTCAATATAAGGGTACAATCTTCAAATGTTTTTTTTTCCCCTGGATACTCCACCTTAACTTTGTGTAGATGCCATTCCTATATCCTGAAGATGATGTTCACTACTGAGTATCCAGCCACTTGATGTTAGTCATGCAAATTGCAAAGGTTATTCCCTTCACTTGACACAGACGAGTTCCTATTCCATCAGCTTCATCTGAATATTAAATGGCAGATGTTATTAAATCTTTATAGTTCTCAATGAACCTGAAATGTTTTTTCTATTTCAAAGAATCCAGGATATTTTCTAATTTCACCAAGTGTCATTTGTTGTAAAATTTAACATTCATCATGCAGACACACTATTCTCTAAGTTTTTGCAATTTCTAATCCTGACTCAGATAAATGGAATAAGGAGTAAGTGGATGAACTTCAGGCAAGAATTTAGTAGATGTAAGGGAAAGTTAAAATGGCTCATTAAGGCAGAGATTGAGGATAAGGGGAATATGGTCAGGTCTTTTAGGATTACTGTAGGAGAAACGTGAGAGAAAATTTCTCTCTCTCACACACAACAACTACTACTTCAATTGTTGTCAGGGAGGATTTTGATGCAATGTGTACACACACAAGCACTTACACAGTATTAAAACATACAGAGAGCTGAGGTTGTCCTTTGTGGCTTCAAGTGCTCAACGGTAATGGAAATCATTTCCCATTTCATTTTGACTTGAGAAGAATCTTGAGGCTGCCTCATTTTTAAAGGATAAATTTACACTTCTTTTTTTCCAGAGCTAAGAGTTTCAAAAAATTGGAAGGGTCTAAAGGGAGAAAAGTACAAGCAATTTTAAAAGCACATGTATTATTTTTGAACTGCCTCAAAAATTGTGATGTGATTTTTGTTGCTTTATTTTATCTAATTGTATATTCAGGAATGTAAGCCAGTTGCCTCAGTTTGTTCTATTTTTAACATTTTCTTCCTTCACATTGAAAAGGGAGAAGAAATGGGACAACCATTTGAATGGTGCCTGTTAATCTAGATACTGGCTGTTCAACCTTGACATGACAGTTAACTAAAGAAGGCTGAATATTTGAACAATTTAGCACACAACAGCATAAGGTCAGTATATCTTAATTTTTCATGTAGGCAGCTGAGCAGAAAATTAGCCAATTGAATTCCATCTGTCTTTATCTTTTCTCATTAGGTGTTTGAGAAAACATAACAATTTTGCAACCTGTTTACGCTGCTTTGGTTTTTAAAAAGTGTATAAACTATCCTAGTGCAAAGGTAATATGAAAAATACCATATGTCATGTCAGCAAAACTTACTTCATCCAAGTTCTATATTAGTATTGATATCTCCCATATATAACAGAAATACTGTTAAGAAAAATGTTTTTTCTTAATTCAGAGTGAACAGCACCAACAGTAATTTGCAAAATAATTGAAAATGTTTAACCGTAAACACATTTCTGTATCTTGAACTTACTCTACAGGACAAAAGAACATGAAAAGACAAAGTCCTAGCATTTAGACTTCTCTACACAGGATTTGAAAAAAAATACATCTGAAAACTTTAATTCTTATGAGATTGTGGTAAGAATTATAAGAGAGGAGTAAGTTGAACAGACATGTGAATAGCAACATTGTTTTATTCTTCCCAAGGACGTAAAAGAGAGGAAGTGCTGCGGAAGTTGATCATATTATCCAACGTGGTAGCACTGTTTACTCTTCCCAAGGCTACGACTACTTGAGAAAACCAATTTTAATAAATACTGGAGCTGAAGTCTGGGGTGTTGGTGACAAATAACCAATATGGCTAACAGTGTAGGGACAAATGCCTCACTAAAGTGTTCAGGTTTCATTGTCTCTAAAATGGTGTCGACAAAGCAGTTATCCAGGTTCAGATTGCTTACCATTTATATCTGTGTTGCAAGGCTAATGCTGGCAAGGTGGAGGGTATTACTAAGAAATGGAATGCACTAGCTCCTGAGGGCTTAGTGAACATGTTCTTGGAATAATTGAGGCATTTAACAAATGGCAGTCCAACCCACGAAAAGAGTGGTGAGTGTGAAGCATTGGACAAATTCCAAAGACATTTCAAAGGTAAACTTGAGAGGGTTTGGTTGATTAGATGTAAAGGGTCAGTAGAGGTCAGAGTCAAAAATGATTGAAGTTTTCTCGCCTGTGTGGCTGGGAGGAGAGTGGCAAGGGAACACAGAGGAGCAGCAACATCAGGGCTGGGGTGGAGAGATAATGAGTCCAATTTGGAACATCTTGGGTTTTGAGTGTCTGTGGGCCAAGCATGCTGCCTATTTTCTAAAAATGAAAGGGCTTTGGGGGCAATCATCTAAAATAATTGTAATATTAAAATATAATTTATAAATGTCACCCTGATGTAAAAATATTTAGCAATGCACATCATTAGCTCCAACCATGCTATTTCCATGAGGCCTATGTATACACATTAGGTCTAAGGTGTAAAAGTCTATCCATTAGAGAACGTGGCCTGTACAATTACATTTGATTTGACCTACCTCCTTGTCCATTTTGGGGACATGTATTAAAGAAAGAAAATGTTTTTTTCTCTAATTTAGTAACAAAAGTTTGCATATATCTTGTCTATACATAATTGAATTTTTAAAGAATTAGAATTAATTAAATATTACGTAGATCTCCAGTAAATATAAGTAATAGAAATAAGAGGGATTATCTATTAACTTCAGCAAGGGATAACTTTTGAAAAATCTGAAAAAAATACTCTATAATCCTTTCCATTCAGTTATTACATAAGCCTTCTAGTTATATCTGCTCAATATTGGATTAATTTGGAGGATCAGGCAAGCAGTAGGACTGATATTACTTTAGACTCTGTTGTGTATAGTATATTTCATCTGAAGGCATCAACAGTGATTCCACAATTAGTGAAAAAGATAGGCCATGTAAGATGTTACTAAGCCAAACAGTTTTTAAGGCACAGTAGCAGACTTCTTGAACTTTGAGAACTAGAGTAGGTACCCAGCTGTTAATATCTTAAAGCCTATTTCCTCACGCCTTTATACCTCCAGCTAAGTGTAAAATTCCATAGAACATTCAGGCGGATCTATGGAAGCCTTAGCTCATGATCCTAGTTGAGCAACATTTTCAGCTCTTTGTAAGAAAACTTCATGATTCACATAGAATGCGTGAAGAGCAGCATGCACCAAGAGATTCAAACTCTCTGTTGTGAATATTTGTAATTCTCTGGGTTTACTCAGCACTGTTGTGAAGGACTGACACCTCAGCCTTTAGAATAATCATCTTGCCTCAAGTGATTTTTGTTTTAGAGTGTAACAATTAAAAAGAAGCTAAGAATTGACTTGAATTTACTCGGCATTGCCATCTTTCCCTTCTTTACAGTTCCTGTAATTACTTTCTGATCATAATTTTTGTACATATTTATCTGAAAACCATCAATTCACATTACTTGTGGATCATTATATTCCACATATTTTTCTTAGTTGATACTTTAATGGAAGAGAATGACTCAGGGTAACAAATAATGTAAATATAGAATGAAGAGCTTCAAGTCAAATTTCTTCATCAAAAGTATATGTTGTAGACGTGTGGAATCAGTCCTTGCATGGGAGGATAGCCAGCAAGGCTGGCACTAGAGAACATTTTCTTGTTGGGGATTTACTGTTTGTTCTTAATGCTGAATCTCATCCCCCCTCCCCGCTTTCTATCTCTGTCCCTCTCTCTGTCACACGTCTCTACTTTTCTGTCTTTTGCAGTAAACTTGGGACAAGAAAGATTTCTAGTCCATTAACTGGGAGAGGCTTAGTTTCCTGAGCAAATAAGCACAACTTATCTGTATAGGTTTAGTCTCATTTATCTTCAATCCTTAAACTTATTACAGAAAAAGTATTAAACTCTTTAAAAAGAAATTCTTTTCAACACAGAAAAGTCAGTAACTCTGTATAGAAAAAGAGAGGGAGAGCGTTTCAGATATCTGCTCCCTTGAGTACACAGAAAAGCCACAGGACCCTGAGCAGGAACTGAATGATGTAGCAGAGGCCCCTCAGGACAACCCAACCCAGCTACGGTTGGAGTGAACTACACTTCTGGGGCTAACGTCAGAGGACTACCATCTTTTCTTATTAATTTCTTTTGTTTCTCTTTTCCTGTATGCTCTCATGTTGATTGAAAACTAGTGGGCAAAAGGGGCGAGACACTGCATTGTCACAGTGTCCAGTATGAACAATCAAATCTTACTGGAAAGTTTAGTTCAAAGGTTTTGAGGACAAATCCTAAATTTTGTTAAGGAAAGTAGCGATATTGAACATGAAAAGGGTCACTATTTCAGAAAATATTTATCCAGTAAAATAAACTTGACTTAGAAAGAGACATGCTTATGTAAATGAATAGAGAAATTGTTATTGATCTTCCTTTGTTGGTTGATGAAAGATCTTTCCTTAGGGAAAATGTGCAAAGCACAGAAGTATCACCTCTACAATAGTACTGAAGGTTAGAGGTCTTTCTTTTTGCCTTTATCCTTTATTTTTTTTTCTTTTTGTCAATAGAACATGTGAAACATATAAGCTTATATAGCTTGAATTTTTGATCTGGATTTTAATTTCAGATCTTTTCCTTTTTGAATTGCAAAACCTGAACTAAGTTTAACCTCTCTCATGTTCAATTTATCCATCTTTAAAATGGTGTACTAAAGCTATCAACCTCATAGATTTGTATTGAAATTTCCAAGAATAAAAATAACTGTTACTACTTATTACGGCAAAGTATTATTATGATGGTTAATATCATTCATTTAGTTAATACCTATTCATCATTATTCTATTGCATGTTGGGTATCCTGAATATAGGCTAAGGACAATTGTTCAATTTCAGCAAAGAGGCAGTGTCTGATTGATGTGTCTGTACATATTCTTGCTTTTGTACCTCAGGACTAAGTGTTAATGCTCACATAAACTTCCAAAAATCCAACAAGAGTTATTTACCTTTGAAGTTCATTGCTGTGAAGGGTTCCAGCAGAAAGGACAAACTCTTCCTCTTATCTTTTTTTCCAAATTCATCACAAGAAATCTAGGTAAGTATAAAGACTGAAAAGACTAATATTAATTTAAATTTTTATTTATTTGAAAGGCAGAGTTAAATAAAGTGGTGCTGAGACAAAGAAAGAGACATCTTCCATCCATGGGTTCACTCCCCAAGTGAAAAACAGATGGTTTTGCCAGAGTTAGAATAGGCCTCATCTGGGTTTCCCATTCCAGCGGAAGAGTCAGGAACTTGGGCCATCCTTTGCTGCTCTCTCATGAACATTAGCAGGGCAATGAACTGGGAGCGGTAGAGCAGCTGATTCTCAAACCAGTACCCACATGGAATGTCTGTGTTGTAAGCAGTGGTTTTACTTAATGCTGTGCCATCACACTGTTCACAATATTTCTTTTGTAATTACTTTCCACCCACAAACCACCCAGGGCTGGTCAAGGGGATGATGTCTACAAATCAATATCACAGAAAGAAATGTGGCTGTCTAGTTCTTGCTGCTTCTTGACAACACATTGTATGCTGTTTAAAGCTGGTCCTTCCAGAACAGAGGCAGAGGTAATGTTACAGTTGGCACAGGACTGAATAGCAGCCTGTCTCTGAATCCTGAGAGTGGTTATTCAGTTCACAGACCTGTTGTCATTAGTTACAAAGCTAAATTTGTAGCACCAGTAAACTCACATATGTGTTAACTGGTTTCTCTAACCCTAAGTATAGTTGAGGTTGAATAATCTGACCCTTATGTTGATACATGCACATGGAGAGATGTCCTCATAATCAATATTAATAAATTTTTATAACAGATAATGCATCATTTACTAATTAAATCAGTAAATACTACACATATACTTACCAAGCACTTCCTATCCCTCTCCTTCTGTTGTCTCTTTTATTTGCTTTCTTCCTTTGTCTTCCTAATTCCATCTCTCTCAACCCTCCCTGAGAGTATGCATATTTTTCTTTCTTTCAAGTCAGAGGGGAGGTTGGCATTTGGCAAAAAAGTTATGTTGTCATATGGAATGCCCATATCCCATATCAGAGGACCTGGTAAAGTCCCATCTACCTTGCATCTTCTTTAGCTTTTGACTATTGCACATCCTTTCAGTCAGCAAATTGTGGCTAATGTCCTTAAGGCCCTGTTATAACTGTGACAGAACTTGAACAAGGTCCAGGTTCCTGGCTTCACTTTGTCATTTTCATGGCTGTTGTGGGCATATAGATAGTGGATCATGTAATCAAGATTTTGTCTTTCTGCCTTCTAAATGAAATGAAATGACATTTAAAAAAATTAAAGGTGAAACAGAGAAACATATAGGGATACTATGCAATATCATGGCAGAGAATTGAATTCAGATCATGCTTCATAACTGAGAACACCATGGGTTGGCTTTGAGCTATCTCATGGTGCTCCTAGCAGGTGCTGAGTAAGGCTGAAGTTGTACATGGCGCTCTGGAAGTATCAAAGAAATCACTGGCTCTTTGAACTAGCATTGTTAGAAAGAAACTGAATTAATTAATTAACACGAAGGGGTAGCTAATAAAAACTACTATGATTTTTTTCCTATTTGGTATTGTTGGGTGATCTTTCTGTCACTTTGAACAAGATTGGCAGCAAGAGTAGGCAGCTGCAATTTTTGGCCTCCCATGGAGACAATATTAAGTCATAAAAGATGCTATGCAGCAGCAGAGAACTCCACAAAAATTTAGTGGGATGTGCTCAAGATTTGCTGAAACAATGTGAGATCCTGTCTTTTCCAAAGCCTTGTATTACAGACACTGACACTGGGGATGACGATCTTTTCTAAAATCATGTGGTTTTAGCAGTAAAGAAATAGAAAGGCAGTTTGTTCCACCAAAACTTTTGTGCTACTCCAGCATAATTAAATAAAATATAGATGAACAATTTTGAACATGTAAAATATAAATTCCATTTCATTACCTTTGTAGTGAAGCATTTTTAGTAACCTGGAATGTATCTTCCTATGTAGCATTTACGTTTTTAGACATTTTTAATGCAATGTAGTAATCTTATCATAAAAGCTATCTCTTCTGATATTATAGACCTTGGTGAAATCGGGACTAAACATGGGTCAATGAATGAACTCATTTATGCCCTTTTAATATTTTTGCTTTCTGCTGCTTCTTTGGAACCTATGACAATTCTTAAGAATAGTATGTATTCAATAAATATTTTAAATGAATAAATATAATTCACTAAAATATCTCAAATCATATTTGACCATATAAAATACATTTTAAAACCTCTATTTTAACCATTTGAAGATGTAAGTGAAAACATTTAGAGAAGTTGTTTCAATGATTCATGAAATTCCATCAAGTCAGAGTTGGATCTCAAACATGAAGACTTCAAGATTCCAAGTCTATGGGGCTTTCCAATATATATATATATATATATATATATATATATATATATATATATATATATATATTTTTTAAAGATTTATTCATTTTATTACAGCCAGATATACAGAGAGGAGGAGAGACAGAGAGGAAGATCTTCCGTCCGATGATTCACTCCCCAAGTGAGCCACAACGGGCCGGTGCACGCCGATCCGATGCCGGGAACCTGGAACCTCTTCCAGGTCTCCCACGTGGGTGCAGTGTCCCAATGCATTGGGCCGTCCTCAACTGCTTTTCCCAGGCCACAAGCAGGGAGCTGGATGGGAAGTGGAGCTGCCGGGATTAGAACCGGCGCCCATATTGGATCCCGGGGCTTTCAAGGCGAGGACTTCAGCCGCTAGACCACGCCGCCGGGCCCTTTCCAATATATATTTACAGCACTTTTGCAAAATACTTGGCTGTAACTATGCAGCTCTCCATTCACATCTAAACTTAAAATCAATTTCTGAGCCATTAATTCACAAATGTTAAATACCAAGAACAGAATATTCACATATCACAAATGAAATAGAGAATTTGAATATTTGAGTGCTAAATCATAAACATTTGGTTGTACATTGCTTGTACTAGAATTCAGATCTTTTCCACTACATTGTATCACCTTCTAAGTAATACCAGGCTTATAAATAAGAAAATTCAGTTTTTCAGAACATGTCTAGATATGGCATTTCAGAACATGTCTGGATATGACATGTTATAGGGGAATGAGTTGGCTCAAAACCCTATATATTCAAAGACTCAAAAACTTCTTTGGAATTTCATGTATCTATGATGTCACAAGATAGTTACCACAAATAAATACATCTCATTAGAGTCATAAGAGTGACTAAGAAATAATAAAATTATTCTGTGTTAACGATCTCTTCGAAAGCTTTAAAGAATCTTTGCTTTAAGAACTCTGAGAATATTTCCTTCAGGGGCTTATTGTCAGAATTATGTCATAAAAATCATTTAATGGAAGCCACTAAGTGGGATGATATAGGCACATTGTTTAGCACAGTCTCTCACATTAATATTCATAAACATGAAACATTACTATTAGTTTAGAAAGACACAAAGTAGCATACTATGAATTAGAAAATAAAGAAAGGAAACTAGACTGAACAAATTGAGAACTCTACTGTGTGTGTTGGTTAAGGCAGAAGAAGAAACATGTGAGAACAGTTTGTTTTAAGATTTTACTCAATTTCAGTTTTGAAATTATTTTTGTGTCCAGTTACTAATGGTGCCACATTAAGTAATCAGTGTATCACATTAAATATCAGTGTAAGCACTTATTTACAAATAACCCATTTATTTGAAGATACAGTTCCATTGTAGGAATGGTATATCATCTTTCCAACTTGCAAATATTGTTGTATTTCTAAGTTTTCCATGCCTGCATAACTCAAATATGGTATTGTAATTTGTCCAATGAAAACTTTGATTAGCACCTATGAAAGAATTAGAGCTAGGGACTGATATCTTTTCAAATAATGGATCTCTTCTTGCATTAACATGCCCACAAAATGTGATGGTATGATAAACCCATCTAGTATTCTTTCAAAAAAGAGTATTTCATTAGTTCTGTTACACCAAGTAATTCTGCTGGGGTCTGTGCGGTGGGTGTGGAAGACATGAAGGTGTGAAGAGTATTGTTCCATTACAGGCAGGGCTGCAAGGAATTTCCCGCTGCACGGCAGGGCCCGGATGAATGTCTCTACAATTAACCTGAAGGCATTTCCTCCTCCCTTTGCACAGACACCCAGACAACTCCGCTGAGATTTCTGTAATCTATTTAACCATTGTCTGCCACTGCAGAGATGGTCTTTCCTATCAATATGAGCTTGAGAGTTGATGCTGCTGATAATGTCTTAGCAAAAGCGCCTTTTATAATTCATGCTGTCTCTGTCTCTGCTGCCCCCATTGACCATCCTTGATCTTTAGCTCCCTCGTTCTTTGATGCATTTCCTCCCTTAAATAATTCAATATTAGGTCTATGCCAGCCTTTGTGATGGCTTCTGTAAAAAAAGTGGACAGCTTTCTCGCATTGTCCATTATGATCCTGAAATTGTAGTGGTTCGTTTCTTTTCTCTTTGCGCCTCATCCTCGCACCCTTCACGAGTTTTGAACTCAGCTGGAACGGGACTCCAGCATAACCCCTTACAATCAAAAGATTTACTGTAAGTATTATAATCAGCAGACACAAAGAATCTGTGAGACTTCACTTTTCCTGCACGTGGACCAATTTGGTCAATCCAGCATATTCCCTACATCAGAAATAAATGTTATGACTTGTTATGATATGTTTAGACAATGCAGATTCTCATAGTTATCTTCACAATAATAGAAATATTCCTAAAATTAATTATGCTTCTTTACTTTATGCATGTATAAGATGCTTCAACTTCCCCTTGACTCTGAGAGAACCCAGAAATGTAATACCAAATTTTATGTATTAAAGACCTGTGTTAACAATCTTACACTCTTGATTTTCCTCTTAATCTTCACATAGTTTACACTTACGGTGTGGAACTAAATTACTAATCCTCATTTTCTGTATGTGTATAAGGTTTTCATAAGAATTTACACTTCCTAAATTGTACTGTTAACAGAAAATAGGATAGCACTAAAAGGTTTGTATTTATTTTTCTGCACGCAGTAAGTGTTTAGCTAGATATTATTGCTATGTGTGTGCATGTGTGTGTGTGTGTGTGTGTGTGTGTAGATGTCTTATTGAATAAATGCTATCCAGAGTACTTGTGTTCAACTCTACGTTTGAATATATATTCCCACGGAAACAAAGTTCCAATCATAATTATTTGTTTCGTAGTCCTAAAACATCTGTAGCACTAAAAATGTACTAAAAAGTGATATTCATAGGATATAAATTAAATATTGATTTGCTGTATCCTTTAGAGGAAAGAAAGAGGAAGAGGAGCAGATTGAAAAGAAGGAAGGGAGCTTTCTGTTAATTACTGGGCATACTGTTAATTCTAGAGAACAGTGTGAAATAAATGTAAGCTTCATTGGCATTTTAAAAAATACTCATTTATCTGACAGAGTGGCAGAGACATAAAGGGAGGAACAGAGAGAAAGAGAGAGAGATGATATTCCATATACTGATTCATTCAATGTCCCCAACTGAAGAGGCTGGGTAAGACTGACGCCAGCACCCCAGGACTTAATGTAAGTTTCCCAGATGAAGGGCAGAGATCCAAGCACTTTGTTCACTTTCAGCCCCTTTCCTAGGCACGTTAACAGGAAGCTCAATAGAAATGGGTAGCATTTTTATACAAGATGTCAGCCACAATGTCTGCATCTGTCCCTCTCTAGTCTCAGGCATTCTCTTTTCATGAAGTCTCACAGAATAAGCTTTGTAGACATGCGTCATGGAGAGTCTTTAAAAAAAATGGTGTTTATGATTATTCCATACCAATACTAGAAATACCAGAGTGTTAAAATTGGAAAAAAAAAAGAAGGATTATTTTTGTGTGTTTTGTTGGAATTTATTTCCAATTAAAGTGTTCTTTTCACGTAGGATATTTTTAATTTAAAGATGTTCTGAACCTAAATTTATGAAGTTGTCTCTTTGGAATATGTGTGTGAATGTGCACGTGTGTGCAAGAAAAGTTTCCTAAAATCAGTTTTTATCAGTGTAAGATATAAAATGCCATCTAAAATATGCTTAAATTGAACTTATTTTTATAGGAGGATGTTTAATTATATTTATAGAATTTCATGTGGGAGTTTATCCTCTGTTAATCTACTGGCCCTCTTACATACAAAACAAGCAACTTACTGACTGAGAAGAATGCGAAAGAATAGAAATATCATAGTTGCATTGATTCCCTTCGCTTATGAGCCAAAGATTTTCCCAAACTGTTGTCTGAAAAGTGTCTGTGTTTTGAATACATTGGCTCTCGTTCTTTCAACTGGACTGAATATACTTTTTCCAATGGTGAAAAACAGAGCCATAAAGGAAATAATTCCTTGCTGAGTTCCTAATGCCAAGTCCATGCACCCGGCTGCATCTCCTTCTTCTCTGCTTTCCCGTTCTCCTGAGAGAGACCTTGGGGTATTGCTCCTCAAAAAACCTACAGCCAGCTTGTAGGGAAGCTTCTAAAAGAGCTTCTAGCCCAATTAACTTGGAGGGTATTCTTTGTTCTCATCCAGTTTTTCTTCAGACCCTCAAATCAGTGCCTGTCTGTTTCCTCTCCAGAAACAAACTCACATTTCTGTACTCTGTTTCCTTTATTGCTGGTGGTAGGATGGAGAGTGAATGAGGTATAGAACTTATGCAACTAAAGGGCATCTGAGCTTTGAGTCTTTCTGGTCCCTCTGAAGACAACTCACACAGCGTAGGAACCATTCCACAAATGCAGCACTGAGGGAATGCATGCCAGAAACCCCAGTCCTGATTTATAAATCCCTTAACAACAAATGCTGCACATAAGGTCATGGAGCAAAAATCCTATATAGACACATAAAATATTCTGGCTTTATTTATTTAAAGAATTAACCTTTTGCTCAAAGACAGCTGGAATATCTATCAGTTTTACTTAACTACGCTATTTTATAAATGTAATGGCCATATTGTTTCACTCAAATAAGGGACGCTACCCATTTACACTGTAGCCTCCAGTTGTTTCTGTCACAAAAATGGGACCCTTGGCTGTTTTTGCCTCCTTTTAACAAGTATTTGTTAATTTTGATAATTTGCAGAGTTTAAAGAACAGCAGTTCTGTTTGTGTAAATCACAAGATTTAATTAGAGAAGAGAAATCCAAATGGTGCAAATAAAAGTCTGTGCATAATAAAATATTAATTGCCTTTAAAAATACAATAGCTCTCAAGTATTCTATTACACTCTAGTGGCAAGTGCTGTGAGCATCAGAGCGCAGCGCCGCAGCTTAGCTGCACTCCTGGCAGCTTTGGCATGCTGCTTGTGACCCCAAGAAGCTGGAGGGACAACTGCTTTTGTTGCAGCCCTGATAATAGCGCTGCCAGTTTTGTTCCCCCCATGGTGTGGGGCATTTTACCATCTGTAAAATTGGAGAGCCTTTTTATCCTTATACTTATTAGAACTTTTTTTTCCTCCAAACCTCTGCAATCTGCAGCACTGTGAAGAATTTAATATTCTAGGGTTTTTGGTAAGTAAAAACATATTTGTGGGAAAAGTCCATTCAAAGGAAAGAGCTGCGACTTTGCTGTTGGACAAGACCTGTTATCCTGGGTAGTGGCTTCAAACCTAAGACATCTTCATCAGCAGACTTTTAAAGGATGAAACATTCAAATGGAAACAGGTTGCTTGAAATTCTAATTATGTTAAAAACAATTAGGTTTTAGCCAAAGTTCAATCTGGAATAAAAGTTGTAGTATATTATTTGGCAATATGGAATATTTTCCAAATCTAGAGCATTCCATTTGTAAAAGCTAAAGTAATACAACTTTGCTTGTGTTATATGAAAAAGTTCGTCTTTCTCCACAGGTGTATTTGATTGTAATATTTAATATAAATATATAAGTCTCTTTCTCATTCCAAATAAATAAAAACATTAAATAAATGTTTAAACACTTAAAATCCATTTGGACTCTTACAATAATACTTTAGGCTTTAAGTTTGTATGAATTTTTGAGTTAATTTTAGGTACAGAAATAATTTGCTGTAGTATTCATTTATTTACTCAAAAGAGATGATTAATCTGCAATTATTATGCCAGTCACTGAGTAGAAAACAAAGAACCTAAGAATCATTTTCACAAAAATCTTGTGTTTTTCCACATAGGACAGGAATTTTCAAGATAAAGTTTTACTGACATTAAATGAGATCAATGGAGAAGATGCAGTTTGCTTCAAAAGCATATATTCAAGGAATAAACTCTTTCAATATTCTATTTAAAATATTTTGTAGCTATTTTTAATGGTGAATAAATCATAAAACCTAACTTTTCTAATTTTATATTTATGAATACCAATTTACTAATAATATTTGAGAATTTCCATTAAATTTATCACTAAATGACACCTATCAATAAATATCACTAATGGTAGAATAATGGTAATTCAAGATAAAGAAAATCTTATTTTATTTTTTATATTAAGTTTATTTATTTTATTATTTTATGATACAGTGCCACAAGCATATATTAAGAAAAGTATATTTTAAATTGTATTATTAATGTTAATAGCATGGCTATTATGATATCTGGTAATTCAGCTACATTTATTCTTACAGATATTAAGGATAATTATCCTTAATGAAATCTAATCAAACACATTTGCTGTCTTTGTTTAAATCACTGAAATTAAAATTTAGAATCATGAAATGAAAGTGACAACAGTGAATAGAATATGAGCAGTATCATTGTCGACCAAAATGGCAACGCATGCCTGCAAGGCAAAAAGTGAATGGGAATAGATAATGGACAATACAGATCCCACAGAACATTTTGTGACCATTTCATGAAAAAAGAAAGTGCCAGCTGATAGCTCTGAGTGTCAGGAGTCAGGGGAGAGGACAAGCTGTAGGGGTGGAACCTTAGTCTTCTGTCCTTCCCACTCCCACTTGTGTGCACAGAGAAGATGGCATCTACCTAACTGTGCTGTACTGTGTGAGGAAAGGTTTGGATTCTGGAGCGATCAATGATGTTTTGCAGTTATTCCCTTCTTATTTTCAGAACAGCGGTGCAAGTAGGGATTATTTGAGGCTACTCTTTCATTACTTGTTTTTCGTAGTGAAGCTGACCCTCTCCCTTCCTCAGAATGCTGAGACAGTCTTCTCTGATCAGAGAAGAAAAAATAGAGGGAGTTCACACAAGCCACACATCCTTTGTAATCATGATGAACCAAAAAGCAGAGATCAGTGGCATACAAGCGGAGATACATGAGAAAAGCAATAACACAAAATCAGACTCATCACAAAGGAAGCAGATAACAGGAAGAACAGATATCTGTCACAAATATTTCACTTATACTCTCAAAAGTAGGGGTGGGTTTTATAAAATATGAAAAGACTTTCATTTAATAGTAATCAAAAAAAAAATTAAAGGGACTGTTAAACTATCAAAATTGGGAGGAAAAGGCAATGGACACAGTGCTTAAGATGCTTGTAGCCAGTCCAGAGCAATGACTCAGTGGATAAGTCCTTGCCTTGCATCCATGATGATCCCAAAGGCTCCCTTTCCCATTTTGCTTGCTGCCTGTGACCTGGCAAAGCAGTCAAGGACCACTTTGGACCCTGCACCCATGTGGCAGACCGGGAGGAACCTCCTGGCTCCTGGCTTTGCATTGGCTCAGCTCCTGTCACTGCGGCCACTTGGGAAATGAACTAGTGGGTGAAAGATTTTTTTTTTCTTTCCGTCTCACTGTAAACCTGCCTTTCTAATAAAACTAAATAAAAAGAAGAAAGAGAGAAGAAAAATGTGCGTAGCTTTACTGGAGTGCTTGGGTTGGAGTCTATGCTTTGTTTCCAATTTGGGCTACAGAATCTGAAGTGAAAGCAATCTAGAACATAACAGGAAAATGCCATGCAACTTCTATAATTAATGAAACAACATTTTATGCACTTTATGTGTGTCAGTTTTTCTGATTATTTCACCAGTACATTTTTATTATCTTCTTTTGCAGTTTAGAGATCTGAAGCACACAACATTTTAGTTATTGGCCTGTGCTACTCAGTGAGTCAGTGGCAATACTGAAACACAAACCCAAGATAAATTGCTCCAGACACCTTACAGGTATTTATTAAGCTACGTTTCTTTCCCAAATAGTGTGAAAATAAACAAAAATGATTTTAAGTTCTGAGATCAAATGATGTCTTGATTCATATTTTCTTTGAAATCGAACAGTAAACCACATGTGAAGACAGAGTGATCATTCAGGATAGCCAAGATGTAAAGAAAATCTCTCTCCAATTTTCTGTAAAGACGTGTGTGGAGGACACATACACTGAAAGGAATTAAAATCAGAACTACATGTATGCACATGTTTATAGAAGCGCTATTCACATTGACTAAGATATGAAACCAGATTAGTCATCCATGAGTAGATCAAAATGTAGTATTTATACGCTGTGAAACATTATTTACTCATAAAAAAATTATAGGTCCTACCACAAGAGGACATTACCCCTACTGAAATAAGCCAGTTACAGACAAATACTACATGTTACTTGAATGTGGAATCTAAGAAAGCTAGTTTCACAGAAATATGAAGAGTGGCTAGAGAGGTAGGAAAGGAAGCGTGGTGTGGGAGATAGGGAAAGGTTGTTCAGTAGGTACAACACAGCAGCTAAACCAAAAGAATTAAGTCCTGATGTTCTGTTGCACAGTGACCATAGTTAACCAAATTTCATTGGACGTTCCTAAAGAACTATGAAACAACATTTACAATGTTCTGACCACCACCAAATGATAAATACACAAGGAGATGAATTTGCTAAATACTCTGACTTGACTGTTACACGATGTATACCTGAATCAAAACATTCCAGTTTACCCCATAAATGTATACATTTACTATGTGTGTAGTAAAATGAAAAGAAAAAGTGGGCAAAGTCAAAGAGACATAATTAACAATTAAGGAAAGAAAGGCAGAAGAACAAGGAAGAGGAAGAGAAATAGGAGGACTAAGCATGGAGGAGGGAGAGAAGGAAAGATTCAAAGGAGGGAGAGATGGAGGGAAGAACAAGGATGAGGCTTAGGAGGCATTGTCGTTGGGGTGGAAATAAGCGAGAAAGGTATTTCTAGAATGCTATAATCTAACAGTGTATGAAATTTACCAGTTCTGAAGGAGCAGGAAGGAACAGGAAGGAAGTTTTTTTAAAGATTTATTTATTTTATTACAAAGTCAGTACACAGAAAGGAGGAGAGACAGAGAGGAAGATCTTCCGTCCGATGATTCACTCCCCAAGTGAGCCGCAACGGCTGGTGCTGCACCCATCCAAAGCCGGGAACCTGGAACTTCCTCCAGGTCTCCCACGCGGGTGCAAGGTCCCAAAGCATTGGGCCATCCTTGACTGTTCTCCCAGGCCACAAGCAGGGAGCTGGATGGGAAGTGCAGCTTCCGGGATTAGAACCGGTGCCCATATGGGATCCCGGTGTGTTCAAGGCCAGGACTTTAGCTGCTAGGCCATGCTGCCAGGCCCGAAAAATAAAATTTTAGCCAAATAAATGGAGATAAAATGGGAAAAATATGATACATCTATAAATGTTACAGAGCAAAAAAATTTTAGTAACTCTGCAAATACCAGTTAAATTTGAAATATAAACTAAATCAACATATGATAGAATTCTGAGTCATTGAAAAAATATTAGAAATGAGATTCCTTTTGAAGGTAATATCATCCCCATGCTCTTAACAATAATTCAGGTGTTGGGGAAGTAGACGCACTAATCCTATCGCTGATGAGCAGGCCAACAATGAAAAACATATACATGTGCATAATAATGTTAATGTTGAACAATCAACTTTGTAAGTCAATTGCCATTCATGGAAGAATTAGATGTGTTTAAAATGTGACCGTACATATTCATAAATTTATATTATAGACATGAGTATAGGATGTTGCTAAGAGAAGGAGAAAGAAAAGGAGGATTAGAAAAAAGTAAAGGACAGTGATATATATACAAATACATGTATATGGCAAATGAGGAATTAAGATGCACTTTTGGAAATAATCCAAAATGGAATTTAGAATGTAAAGGTTACATAAATGTGTATCAAAAATTGATAATAGCTAATTGTTACCAAATTTTGTAATTTGGTAGAAGCGTGGCATGGGAGCCAGGGACTGAAGCTTCATAGAGGGAGTGGTATAGGCGACGGCAAAGAACATGGTACTGAAGGGGATCATTAGTCAACTTTTAGACCTGTGGACAACATGCTTAAAAACCAGTTCCAATAACAGGAATTAATTAGAGTTGGAATGACCAATGGAAAAAGAAGAGACATAGGCATATTTTGATCCTTTGTGTCTCTCCCACAAAGGAGCAAAAGCCTTCAGAGTTAACTGAGGAAGACACAGAAGAACTAGAGAATAAAGAATTCAAAAAATAAAATTGCCATAACATACAGGATTTCAAGGAATATATTACATGGGAAATGGCAATACTGAAACAAAATTAGGCTCAATTATTAGAAATGAAGAGCACAGTACAGTAAATGGAAAGTTCAGTGGAAAGCCTCAATAAGAGAATAACGACACAGAAGAAAGAATCTCAAAATTCAAAAACACCTCCTGTAACGATGCTGAAACACTCAAAAAGCTGGAAGAAGAATTGAGTGAAGCTAATAAAAGCTTTCAGGTATTAAGTGAGAGAATTAGAGCGCCAAAGATAAGATTTGTGGAAGTTCCAGTAGGCACAGGTAGGGAAGTGGGTTCAAAGATGTATTCAACGAAATAATAACTGAGAAATTCTCTAATATGGAGAAAGAATTGGGGAAAGGAACAACAAGCTCACATTAGAGTTGACCAAAAGAAATCCTTGCCATTACACATCATAATTGATTTTTCTCTGGTAGAATATAGGGAAAAGACACTTAAATATGCACAGGAAATGAACTCAGTTCTAATATAAGAACTTCGGTCAGATTGACAGCTGATCTATCACAGGAAATATACAAGCCAGAAGCAAATTGTGTATTCCAGATTCTAAAATCATAAAATTGTCAGTCCAGAAAAATTTACCAGAAAAGCTTTCCTATATCTGTGAAAACGAAAGAAAATACTTCCACGGTAAACAAAAGCTCAGAGATTTAACCTCTACTAGGCTTGCCCTGCAAATATCCCTTAAAGATATCCTAATGGCAGAGAAAAGGAATAACACCTATCAAAACCAAATGCAAACATGGAGAATGTCTCAATAAAATGGCAAAAGATTAAATTAATGAACAACCCATTACTAAAATTACAGGATCAAATTGTTGCCTATCTATATTAACCCTGAATGTAAATGGTTTAAATTTAGCAATGAAATTTCATAGATTAGCACACTGGATCTTGCCTACAGGAGATATATACCACTAACAAAGATATGTGGAAACTGAAAGTGAAAGGATGGAAAAGATATCCAATGCTAATGGGAAGGAAAGGTGAATTTGTGTAGCCATTCTTATATCAGATAATATAGACTTCTATGGGAAAGCATTGAAAGAGATGAAAAAGGACACAACATAATGATCAAGGCAGCTATTCAGCAAGAAAAAAATCACCATAATAAATGTTGTGTACCAAATACCAGGGCACTTAGTTATGTGTAACAAATATTAATGAATTGAAAGGGAGAAATAGACTCCAAAACAGTAGTAGTGGGGAACCTTAACACCCTAGTAACCTCAATGGGCAGACTGACAACAGAGACTCAGCAAGGAAACAATAGAACTCACTCAGACACTAGAGAAATGGATTTAACTGATATCAACAGAACCTTCTACTCTATAGCTGTAGAGTATCCATCTTTTTCATTGGTACATGGAACATTCTCAAGGACTGATCATATTCTAGGCCATAAAACAAACTTCAACAAATTTCAAAAATCAGTCATACAGTACATCTTCTTAGACAATCATGAAGTGAAACAAGAGATCAACAAATTATAAACAATTACAAACAACCAATCTCTTATGGATGATTGACTAATGAATTACATCACAGTTCTTATTACAAAAGGTACAGGTAAGTATGAAGGTGACATAAGGTAAGATTCACATGTATAAAAGGGGCAGGTGGATGGAAGTTAGGGGAGAGGGAAGGAAGATTCCATTGCCAACTAAATTGTATCAAAAAACAATAACAAAAAACAATGAACAGCAAAATAAACTTGAAATCATGACAACGAAAGAATCAATAGAATCAGAGACAAAAAAAGAAATATAACAACAGATACCTTGAATATTCATAGAATAATCAGGAGCTAATGTAACAAGGACTGTGATTGAAATAGTAATTACATTCCTCCCAACCAAGAAAAGCCCTGGACCAGATATCTTCATTCCAAAATTCTACCAAATGTTTCAAGAACTTGCCCCAACCCTTCAAAAGCAATTCAAAATAATAGAAAGGGAGGCTATTCTTCCAAATTCTGTGAAGCCAACATCACCTTATTACCAAGGCTAGGGGCCCAACGTGGTAGCCTAGAGGGTAATGTCCTCGTCTGGCATCTACCAGGATTCCATATGGGTTCCAGTTCATATCCAGGCTAATTCACTTCCCTCCCAGCTGTTTGTTTTTGGCCTGGGAAATCAGTAGAAGATGGCCCAAAGACTTTGCACCTGCACCCAAAGAAGCTCCTGGCTTTGGATCAGCTCAGTTCCAGCTCTTGCTGGAGCTTGGGGAGTGAACCAGTAGATCAAAGAGCTTTCTCCCTGCCTCTTCTCTCTGTAAATCTCACTTCCCAATTAAAAAAAAAATTAAGGGACTGTACTTAAATGTTCTTTCAGCCATGGAGTTATCTGTGTATACTAGCACCGCAAATATATACAGCACTGTAAGACATATAGAGTTAGTTATAAGGTGTAGACAATGGAATTAAAAGTGGAAAGAGATATAGTTTCATTGTACATTCTCCATTTTTTATATTTATTTACTTTCATTGAAAAGGCTGATCAGTTTTATGGAGGGAAGGAGATACAGAAAGGGAGCTCTCATCTGCTGGCTCACTCAAATGGCCACAAAAACTAGAACTTAGCTGATCTGAATCCAAGAACTTTTTCTAGTTCTCCTGGATGGGTACAGGGTCCCAAGGCTTTGGTCCATTCTGCACTAATTTTCCAGGCTACAGCCACAAGCAGGGAGCCAGATGGAAAGTAGAGCAGCCGGGACATAGACTGGCATCTATATGGTATCCCAATGCTGGCAAGGTAGATTTAGCCATTGAGCCATCATGGCAGACATAATTCTCCATAATTTTGAGTGTCACCTAGCAAATGCATTCTTTTGATGAAAGCTAATTTTAATTGAAATTTTGAGTTAACATAATGTCAAAGGGAATTTTATGATTTTCTAAATTTAAGGAAATTTAAATGGATCAGTCTGCAATCAACGTTTAAATCAGGATAGGAAGGATAGGGCTGGTTTTTAAGTTACTGCTTTGGATGCTTGCATCCATTATTGGAGTGCCTGGGTTTGAGTTTCTGCTCCACTGCTGAGCCCATCTTCCTGATAGTGCATGTCCTGGGAGGCAGCAAATGATGGCGCAACCCTAGCTGTTGTGTGTATGTAAGACAGTGAACCAGGAGTTGGTATTGCAACATAGCTATTTAAGTTTTTTTTATTCTAATGCTGGCATCCCACATCAGAGTGCCCTTTTGAGGTCCAGCTGGCCTGCTTACAATTCAGGTTCCTGCAAAAATGTAGGTTCTGGGAAAACAGTGGAGAATGACCTAATGGTTGGAAGACCTGGAGGGAGTTCCAGGCTGTTCATTTCAGCCTGGATCCACCCTGGCTTTTAAAACCATTTAAAGTGTGAACCAGAAATCAGAACATATATCTTTCTATCTCTCTGCCTCAATATTAAACAAACAAACAGAATTTGGAAGGATTTCCTTGAGCCATAAAAAGAATGGTATCTTTCCCTGTGTAACAACACCTGGAGGAGATTAGGATAAGTAAGGCAGTTTTATACAGAAAGCTTAATAATTCATCATTTTGATTTTCTGGGGAATTGAAAAAAAATCAAACTCAAGAAAGCAGAGAGTAGCATAGTCAGAGAAGGGACTAAGAAGAGATGTTGGTAAAAGGGTGCACAGTTTCAGTCACCAATATATAGTACAGTAAGAGAGCGATATTGTTATGTACTTGATATTTACTATTAGAGTAGAAGTCAAAATTTCCCACTGCTTTGACATAAGTATGCATGTAGATAACGTTAATTTGGTGAGGTGATATGTTAATTAACTTAATTACAGTAATCATTTCAAACTGTATGTGTATCGAATTATATTTTACATCTTGATTGTATATCAGTTTTATTTGTGAATACTTCTTTAATAAAAATGAAAAATGAATACAACAGGAAACATGCTTAAGATATTTCTGACTTTGAGAATTAGATCTTTGATTTTATAGAAACATTCCAAAAATATATATGATTTTGGGAAAAATGGTTTAAGTAAATATGCATCAATATTATCATATCTGAATAAAGATGATATGGAAGATTCATACATAGTAATATAAACAGATAGGCACATTTTTCCTTCCAAGCACTTGGAATACTATATAGAACAAAGTCTAAATATTTTCACTTGAAGGTATTTACCTCTGAGTTTTGAGTCCATGAAAAATCCCAGGGCAGAGTAAAGAAGTATTTCACAGAGAAATAGAAGATACAGGTGATAAATAATTACAATAAAATGTTGCCTAAGAACTCTATCCATATTCATAATTCAATTTCCTCATCCACAGCTAAAGGAACAGAGTATGTGAATAAGGCAGAAAAGAAAGTGAGAAACATTGAGGGAGGCAGGGAAGTAAAGGAGGAACATGAGGAGAAAGAGCACAAGAAAATTAGGCTGACAACATGGAAGGAAATATTTGATTAGTTTGGCTTGAAATTTGTACATTATCCTGAATGAAAAAGATGGCTTATTTTGAACTGAAATGAGAGAAGTATAGTTGTAAAAATAGGTGAGGACCTTAAAAACCTTAGAGCTTATAAACAAGAGGCATCTACTTTAGGGAATATGGAGTTCCTAAAGGCTTAAGAAGTAACCTATTGATCAAATTAGTGATGGGAAAAAAATCTTTTTTTTTTTCCTGGTACTATTGCGTAGGCCAGGGAATCCCTCCTCACTTCTCCTGTCACGGTTATCCCCAATGTTGTTGCAAGAACATAGTCCTTCATCAGCATTCATAAGTCTGCTATTTCATAATTCTGCTATTTAAGTATAT
Organism: Ochotona princeps; assembly: GCF_030435755.1. Taxonomy (NCBI): domain Eukaryota; kingdom Metazoa; phylum Chordata; class Mammalia; order Lagomorpha; family Ochotonidae; genus Ochotona; species Ochotona princeps. The sequence continues at coordinate 66,189,307 of NC_080833.1, forward strand.
TGTGACATTGTAGGTATAGAAGATGGTAGAAAACCTAATATTATATTGTGAAGGTACATTGGGATTCCTCCTTTTATCTGGGAGCAGAGATGTATACCCAGTGTGCTGGTTCATGTGAGAGTATTTATGTATGTATGTGCATACCTATATATTTGTTTGTTTTGTGTTTCCATGAAAGTTGCCTTGTATCAGAAAGAACATATATTTGTCCTTTTGAGTTTGGCTTAATATCAGCTACCAAGTGGGGTTAACTAAGGATTTGTTGATGTTTCAAAGTAATTGAAGCCACACTCTCCATCTTTTTCTGAAAGAGGGTATCTTGAAGCTACCAGAAATAATAGACTTGGGCAGATGAAAAACTTTAAGGAATCTTTGGATGAATACTGAGTCACTCTTATTACCTGGAAAACTAACCTAGATTTTTGTCACTGGAGACTTTTTAGTTTTAGATATATTATATGGGGTCCATTTTTATTTTTCTTTCATCTTCAGCTAGATTGCTAAAGTGAGCAAGCGTGGTAAACATTGTAGTTCTTTCCAATTACTTCTATTGTATCATAGGATTTTCTAGATTTCTTTTTGAGAGGCAGAGTTACAGAAACAGAAATACATACAAACAACAGAGAGAGAGAGAGAGAGAGAGAGAGAGAGAGAGAGAGAGAGAGAGACCTTCCAGTTTTCCATCCACTGATTGATTCTTCAAATGAACACAGCAGTCTGGCTCTGGGCTGGGCTGAAGTCCAGAATCAGCGGATTATCCTGTGTCTCCCATGTGGATGGAGGGACCCAACTCTGGGGTTTCTGCTGCTTTTGTGGGATTCTTAGAAGGGAACTGATTGCAAGTGAAGCAACCAGGACTGGAATCAGTAACTGTAACGAACGCCAGCACTGAAGGTGGTGGCTTAACCCATGTAACATAGTTCCAGTTCCAGCTCTCCAGTTTTGTAGTTTCATAAACCAGTTTTAGTGCCATCTGTGGCTTGACTATTTTACTTGTTTTGTTTCTTGTGGTAGCACTGCCTACAAGTAATTTTTTTTTCCCTGACATAAATCCAACAATCGAGAATTATTTGTGATCCAGTCAGCAGGATGAATCACATCTGCACGGTATCTTGAAGGACAATGTGGTCAATGTTCATTCACATTATTTTTAGTACATTCAGACGCCTAGAAATATCACATGGGCATTTCTAAGCATAGGAGGCAGGTAGGAAGGCAAAGTCCAGCTCTGTGTGTAGGAACAGGGGAAGATTGTGTGACCCAAGTATCAATAGGTGAAGTAAAAGGCAGTGAAATTGACAATGCAGGCCATGGGTGAGTGTTGGCCTGCAGGTGTTTGTAATACCTGTTTTCTATACTGTCTCTAAACAACATAATTAGAGATAATTGTCAACCAATTCTCTTGAAAATGTGTAACAATCCTTTGTTTTTCCAGGTGTATGATTTCTCCCCAATATAGTAGTATTCATTTCTTCCTAATGTTTTTATATAATGCTTTAAACTACATTTTGACTAAAATGACAAATTAAAATTGAAAACCACACTAGACCACTCTTCCTAAAAGCCTAGTTTTAAAAATTTCTCACTTTGAAATTTTGTTGGTTCTTTAATTCCACAGAGCCCAAATATTTCAGAAGCAATATAATCTTTAGTTTATTTCAAATTCCTAAGCTTTCCCTAGGGCAATTGTCTTTTTACAGGGTGTGAGGAATTAGGAACTTCGGTCTAATGCTATCCACTCGGTTAAAGTTCATGGAGGAGAGAAATTGTCCATGTAGAAACTTTAGTTCCAATACTTGTCGCTGAACATAAAATAACTTGGGCCTCCAGGGTTAATGGTAACATTAGAATCACTTGAGGCTCAGGTAAGGAAATTGTAATTAAAAAGGAAATAGAGTTTGAGCTATAGCTGAACTTTATTATATAAAAGTATAGTGTAGCGTTTTCTTCTTAACCTTGGAGACAAGTCTCTGAGCGTGCTGAAGTTTCTGAATCCTAGAACTGCCTTGATGAGGGAAAGGGGGAAAGAGGGCGTTAAATAGACCAGTGTCAGGTTTTCCGCCGGAATTTTGTAGAATAATTAAAGCCAGCTTGTCACCTATCTCAAATTTCTCGCTTTTGTGTCATTATCCCAATTTTTAGGTCAGCGATCCTTTCCCAACCCCTATGAAATGTGTCTCCTGTTCATTTATGAACGAGATTGAACAATTAAGCAGACTACCTTCAGATTTGTTTTTATAACTAAAACTGTGATCTAATAGCAGTGCTTTCTTCTTCTCTGTGACAGACTGAAATAAACATGTCACCAAATGATAAAGGTCAAATTTGAAACACAGCTGTACTGAGCAGGCCACAGTACACCCCGAACCTTTCCTGACTACTAATACAAATCCAATTAAAACTCTTCGCCTTCTCTTACATCCTGACAGGGTCAAGGGCCACAGCTCTTCACGACTGGCTGCTTCTTCCTGTTTCCAATCACTACTTGCACTTAGCATTTGGTTATATCTAGGGTTAATTAAACAAACAAACAAAAAAACTCAATGAAATTATGTTGGAAATGAAAGCCCAAGAGTCTAGACCTCTCACTTTCCGCTTATTCATCAACTTCTTGGTATAATAAGTCACAATGGGCACACACATCTTCCTCTCCTAGCTTGCTTGCTAGCTTGGAATCTTAGATCTGCCAATGTCTGTTCCCCACCTCCCACTGCTTAGAGTCACAAAGTTTAAATTGAGTAGAGCCCAAGAGAAACTGATTTCCCTCTGTTGCATGTTTCTTACATGTTTCTCCCCTTTCATAGCTATGTGGAGTGCTTAGAAATAGGACAGATTTAATCAACACTGCACAGTTCTGTCTAGGTTGTGTGCAATGGGGATAGACTGAAACCCTCGGTACGTCTGTTTTTATTTATTTATTTATTTATTTATTTATTTATTTATTTATTTATTTTTTTGTCCCTCTGATAACAGAGACTTGGGGCGATTGATATCTTGTCTCTACCATAGGAGTGGTGAGTGGTGACCACCCTTGTACTTGAGAACTCGATTGTGGCAGTGGTTTGGGATTTTCTCTGTTGAATTTCTGTGTGTTTATTACTTCAGCTCTGCGAAGCACTTACTGTGCCAAAGCAGCTCACTTTTTTCCCATATAGTGTTAGAGGATTTAAAAACAGAAAAGGATATTTACCCTTCAGGAAGGAAAACCTTGGAAGAGTACACTGCTATTCAGTAGAAAATGACTTCTTCGGGGAGTTTCCCGCACACTCAGACAGTGTGGCGTCTGTGGTTCAAGCATTTGACTCTCTCTATGGCGGCATCTGCCTTCTCCTTGCTATTGTTTGGTGGCTAATATAGAGAGCAGTCCCTCTGCAGAAAATTTACATGTAGGAAATTTTGCACAGCACTGTGAGGAATTTCAAGCTCTCTTAGAGAATCCATAGGGTTCAACAAAAATAGAATCTAATCAGCCTGTGAAAAATTGAAATCCCACATCTATTGCATGACTTGATTTGATTCAAGGTGTCCCCAAGCAATAAAATACTGTCTTCCAGTACCATTATGTGCTTTTCTCAGCCACTCCTTCATTCTTTGCTTTCTTCTTTTAGGATTCTTTTTTCACAATTGCTTCTTGATCCAAGTGTAGTCTATTCTAACAGTGGTGAGTGTGACTTTTCTAACAGGGAGAGTAAAGGACTTTGTCTTGCTTTCCTTATTAGTGGCTTTTCTCTTCCATACATTCTGTGCTCTTTGGTTCCTCAGTTTCATGATATTGTCATTCGTTCCCAGTGTTTTCAGATGACTTTTGAAGGACCACTTCTCAACCAGTTAAATTTGAATTGAACAATTTCAGAAATTCGTATGGTGCTTGGGCAAGACTCATGGATTCACAGCACGTTAGTTTCATAGAGAAACTCATGTTTGAGATCAGTCTCCATTTGCTAAATATTTCACCACAAACAAATCTGTCTTGTTAACAGTTTCCAATGAGAAAATATTATAAATTCAATCAGTGTTTTAAAAGTCAGGTGAAAGTATAGACATTATTTAACTTTAGCATCAGAAAGTATATAGAAAAGGGATATGGCAATTTTTTTAACAAATGAGAAAGCAAAATTTCGAGGAGTTTAAGGGTAAAAATTGAATTATAGCCATATCTGATATGTATATCCAAAAATAGTGAGCAAATGTGAGTATCAGCTAATTATTGGATTAAGAGAAATAGTTAAGAGTCACATGAGCTTAATTCTGAGGAAATGTTTTGAAAAAGGAAGTTTTCTTACACAGGAAAAATATGATAGCTATCCAAAATGGGAGGGTAATTTATCTCATGTTTTAAAGGTACAAGTAATCATAAAAGACATATATGAAAGAATTTGAATTTTGTTTATGTGATTCTATTCAGGCTTGATGATACATGCATACGTATATCATATTGTTTTCACACCTTCTATTAACTATGCAACAATTTTTAAGATTTTTTTTTTATTTTTATTGGAAAGGCAGATATACAGAGAGAAGAGATAACAGGAAGAACTTCCATATGCTGCCTCACTTCCTAATAAGTGGTAGCAATGGCTATAGCCGAGTCTATTTGAAGCCAGAAACTAGAAGCTTCTTTCAGGTAAACCACATGGGTGCAGGGTCCCAAATCTTTGGGCTGTCCTCAACTGCTGTCCCAGGACACAGGCAGGGAGCTGCATGGGAAGTGGAGCAGGTAAGATAAGAACTGGTGCCCATATGGGATCCCAGTGCATGAAAGTCACTAGGTTATTGTGCCAGGCCCTAACTGTGCAATAATTTGTGAAATATTTGACAAACTAGTTACACCAGTTTCTGTGTTTAGTCATTGCTCTATGATGCATTATAGTACTCTACCATTAAATCCACATGCTTACTGTAGTACAGTACATTGCATTTTTTATATATTAATGTAAACTTTAAATTTTGCTCTTGGTAAGTATAAAAAGAAAACTTTTTTCAACCAAGAATGTAAGATGTATGTAGCATAGGACACAGTGGAATCCGTGTGGAGTACAGCTCCCCTTAATTCCTCTTAAAAGTATCATGAGGAACTTAGGAAACTTATCTTAATATCAGTTTCCAAATCTAATGTTCCTCTTATTTAAGATATTGTTATCATAGATAGATAGGTATAGAAAATATATGAATTTTGAGATTGTTATATTATATAAAGCTATAAATAGTGCTTCACTAAATGATACAATTACAATGACAGTAAATGAAGGGAGTTTAATAGCAAAGATTCTTGGGATGCCAGTAGATATTTGTTCTTAATTTGGGTGATACTTATGGCTGCAATCAGAGGACAAAACACCCATTTATCTATATATGTATGTGCATTTTTGTATGTACAGATTATTTCAGCAAAAGTGTTTTTGAAGAGTGGCACCCACCAGAGACTCCCTGAAGCAATGATTGCTTCTAGCACCATGACAGTGTGCGCGGGCTCGGTGAGGAGTGAGAATGTCAGATGACTGCCACCAACATCTCTTTCCATTACCTTCTGCACTTAGTCCCCACCTGGACAACGATCTCTGCACTTTGCCATGCTCAACTGGCACACAGGAATGGGGTCACAGCCAAAGGCGGGGAAACTGCATTTTAGTTTGATTTGCTTACTTGGCAATATAGGACAGAAAGGTGTTTGGCTATTTGCCAACTCCAGAAACATTTCTAGAGAAGAGGGTGAAGTCATCAAGTTTGTTTTGTTTGACCTTGCACTTCCATCTGCTATGAAATCAAGCTTTGTTACTAATTTTTTTCATTTATTGTTTTCATGGCTGATATGGTGACTCTTACAAGGGAATTGGTAGGAGCATGTCTGTGGTGTACATAACAATTACGTGTAGTTGGATGTTGTGGTTTGTCTAGCTGGTACGGTATCAGTAAATACATACACTATTGCTTAATTCTATAATTCACCATTTCTCATTTGAATGTTTTTTAATGTTTCCCCTAATTTTTTGTTCCAAATTGTTTAGCATACTTCATCCTTCCTACAGTATCTAGGGAGATAATAAGATGGAAATTCCACATTGCTTATCTCAGCTTTAATTACAATATATTGCATGGGAGATACTATTTTCAAATGATTTCTTCTGTTCTGAATCCGCGCTGTTACTCCTCCCATGACGATGAGTCACTTAAACTGTGTAAGCCATCTGTAGTTTGTAAAACACCTTTCAGCTAATGTTTTAAAGTTTCATACCTTTTAATATTTTTCTATATCCTGCTGATATAAACATATGCTCCATCAAAGCCAATCTTTTGTGGATGCTAACATAGTCATGTTCAATATTTGATCCAGAAAGTTTGCAAATAATTAGCAGAATGAAAATCTGTGGGAGCTAGATAATTTTTAATATTTATGGAGAGTTCGTTTCCATATTGTAATCTTTGTGTTGAATTTGGTTATTCAAAGTACTGTGCCATGTGAAAACTTACAGTAGATTTCATCATAGCAGAGATTCGAAGCCTGAGTACTAAACTGTTTATTAACTGGGATTTCAACTGTGTAGCAGAATATTACTTGTAAATATTTAAGCACTATGCAATATATCCATGGAAAGGCGTTGGTCTCATACATTTTAAAATTGTCACACTGCAAGTACATTGCAGAAAAATGTTCCCATCTCAAAGAGAAAAATGAACTTTACACATATTTCTAACAATAAGGAAATTAGTGCTTTTACTATGGACAAGATGTCTAGCTCTTGGATAATCTATGGAAAATGGAAATAAAAGGCAGAAGTCTAGAACTAGAACAGTATCTAGTCAATGTATACTTCTGTTTGTAAAATTTTCATTCCTGGAAGCAGTTAGTCACAGGTTCAAGCATCCCATAAGTGCACTGTACAGACAGAAAGCTAATCTGAGGTGTTTGTTTTCCTACTTGTATGTGTTGTTATTATTACTTTTCAAAAAGTATTTTAGTATGTTTATTAATCCCTCTTCTGGGCTGATATAAGAAGACAAAAACAATACATGTTATGATAATGTGTTAGTAAATAAATCACTATTAAACGTTAGATTCATGGATCTCAAACGTATGTTAGAGATTAAGTGGCTTCACTATTAACATGTGCATTTTTTTTAAAGATTTTTATTATTATTGGAAAGTCAGATATACAGAGAGGAGGAGAGACAGAGAGGAAGATCTTTCGTCCGATGATTCACTCCCCAAGTGAGCCGCAATGGGCCGGTGCGCGCCGATCCGATGCCGGGAACCTGGAACCTCTTCCGGGTCTCCCACGCAGGTGCAGGGTCCCAATGCATTGGGCCGTCCTTGACTGCTTTCCCAGGCCACAAGCAGGGAGCTGGATGGGAAGTGGAGCTGCCTGGATTAGAACCGGCGCCAATATGGGATCCCGGGGCATTCAAGGTGAGGACTTTAGCCGCTAGGCCACGCCGCCGGGCCCTAACATGTGCATTTTTAAAAACCCACCTGATAACTATTTCCTAATTTGAAACAGAGTAAAGACTAACATCTATGTCTCATAAAGAAAGTGCTTTCAACTGACCACAAGTGCGAAAGTTAGCATGCAGTGGCCACTCGCATGAGTCGCCTTTGTCTGCCGCAGTTGCCTCATGCAGTGCCTTTTGAGAGAGTTCTTGTCCTCAGTGACTGAAATCAATGGACAAACTCACACTACACCACAAAATGACTGAAAAATGGGATTCAGGTTCCTCATTCTCTTTCTAGTTTTTTTTTTTTTTCTGTATCAATTTCTATTTAGGTCCTGAAATTAAAAATGGTGATAATTTGTCTTAACGTGAAATAGCCTTTTTTTTTCTCTCAAGAGGTATCAGAAAGTAATGGAAAGAGGAGTTGGAAAGTAATCACAGCCCAATTACTTTGTTTTATGTTGTGCTTAGCTTTCAAATATATAATGTGATAGGTTACTAATTGATCAGAATAATGCATATTTTCCTTTGTTCCTACAGAAAAAATGTATTTAATTTCTTATTGAATTTGGAGGTAATGATCCTGTAGAAAGTATTAAAGATACACAGAATTCCCCAGCAGCAAACTCCAGATGTCTAATTGTTCTGATAATTCCACAGAAGAATAAATACAATGAGCAAATAAGCAAGGATCTTATCTAATGGGACTGTTTCATTTTCCTAGTGTCAAAATAAAAACAAACAAACAAAGGCTAGGTTTGTGAGGCATCAGAGTAAGGCTCTTGCCTGCAACCCCAGCACCCTAATATAGCATTGACTGCTACTCTTCCGTCTAATCTGGCTGAGAAAGCAATGGGAGACTACCTTAGCACTGGAGTCCCTGCCACCCATATAGAATTTCAGATGAAGTTTCTCTCTTCTGGCTTCTACCTTGCCTACCCCAAGCTGTTGTGGTCATTTGGGAGCTGGAAAGTAAATCAGCAGATGTGATATTCTTTCTTTCTTTCTTTCTTTTTCTCTTTTTTCCAATATAAAAATGATTTCTAAAGTACACAACCAAAAGAAAAAGCAGCTAAGAGTTTGTGATTCATAGGTATGCCTTAAACAAGATGGTATAAAGCACAGAAATATGGAGCAACAAAGAGAACTAGAAGGAAACCTTGCATATTACAAAAACAATATGATCAGTGTGGTCAAATGCTGTCTGAGGATCTGTGGTAAGTAGGTATCAATGTGTCTTTGGGCCATACCCACTAAATACCTGCTCCACAATTGTCATTTAAGACACTGTTGCTATTTATGACTTTGTTGAATTGATGGGCTGATTAATAGTTATTCTTTAAAGAAAGTGATTTATCTTCATCCTAATTTGTATCACATAATATGATTACAGTATGAACAGTTAAATAATTTGCTGTTAATATCCTTGGGAATTCAAGCAAATCAACAAATTCAGAAAAATTATCTAAAGATTAATCTTCTAGTAGCTAAGAAGAGTTGAACAGGCAGGTTATATTTTGGATATGTCATGGTTCTTATAAGGATGATTTACTGATTATGTTGTACAGTGTCTTCTACATTTTCATGACAACATGCAGTAGGCTTCCAATTTCATATATAATGGAACTATTCAAAGGCAAAATATTAAATTTAATTGGGCTAGAGATTTGAGATTAATGTTTCCAACACAATGCAAGCATGGTATGCTGACAGCTTTATCCATTGGATACCTTATTGTAAACTTCTATTAACCTGAGTCATTAAGACATGAATGAGTTAACATAAATTTTTTCAGGAGTAGTGGAATTATTTCTTTTCTATTTCCAACTTCTATGATTTAAATGTAGAACTTAGGAAGTACAATCTCTTTTTTTGTTTTTAAAGCCTTTATTTATGTATTTATTTATTGGAAAGGTGGATATATAGAGAAGAGGAGAGACAGAGAGGAAGATCTTCCATCTGATGATTCACTCCCCAAGTGAGTGCAATGGCCGGTCTGCGCCGATCCGAAGCCAGGAGCTCCTCCGGGTCTCCCACACAGGTGCAGGGTCCCAATGCATTGGGCCGTCCTCCACTGCTTTCCCAGGCCACAAGCAGGGAGCTGGATGGGAAGTGGAGCAGCCAGGATTAGAACCAGTCCCCATATGGGATCCCGGTGCGTGCAAGGCGAGGACTTTAACCACTATGCTATCGCACCTGGTCCGGAAGTACAACTTGATAAAGAAATGAGAGAACCTGTTTATTGGGAGGAAAGAGGCATAGTGTTATAGATTCCATTGTCTAACAAATGCTTTGGGGTCACCATGAAAAATTTTTTTAAGATTTATTTATTGGGCCCGGCGGCGTGGCCTAGCGGCTAAAGTCCTTGCCTTGAATGCCCCGGGATCCCATATGGGCGCAGCTCCACTTCCCATCCAGCTCCCTGCTTGTGGCCTGGGAAGGCAGTTGAGGACGGCCCAATGCATTGGGACCCTGCACCCACGTGGGAGACCCGGAAGAGGTTCCAGGTTCCTGGCTTCGGATCAGCGCGCACCTGCCCGTTGCGGCTCACATGGGGAGAGAATCATGGGGCGGAAGATCTTCCTCTCTGTCTCTCCTCCTCTGTGTATATCTGGCTGTAATAAAATGAATAAATCTTTAAAAAAGAAGATTTATTTATTGTTATTGCAAAGTCAGATATGCAGAGAGGTGGAGAGACAGAGAGGAAGATCTTCCATGCGATGATTCACTCCCAAAGTGACCACAATAGCCGGTACTTTGCCGATCTGAAGTCAAGAGCCAGAAAAGCCCTCCAGGTCTCTCACACAGGTGCAGGACGTCAAGGCTATTGGGTTTGTGATTTTATGCTTGGTATTTACTTGCTGCTTTTAAGTTGTGCTATAATTTTGTCACAAATCTTTTATAATCAGTGATACCATTTTTGTTAACATACAAAAAACTGTCTTGCACCTTCTGAATTTTCTTTAAAATATTCTGTTTCGTTTGCTTGTTTATTTGAAAAAGCTAACTTTTCAAAAATCGTATTAATCAGTAAGAATGCCTCTCTCCTGGGTAGACAGCTAATGATTACATTTGGTTGTAGCCCCTCTTATTTTTATAATTTTTTCACAATATTTTTGATCAACCATGATGAGATTGTCATGAAACTAAATCCGGTAAAAAAAAAAAAACTGCCTTAATCCTTTCTTGTAATTTCTTTTTTTGTGTGCTGAGTTCTTCAATTTGAACAAAGGTCACACTTCAGCTTATATGTTCAAACTTCATAATCCACTCAAGAAAATACTTGGAACAAATAGCTATTATGTATTTGAAAATTAATATTTTATAAAATAGCTTGCATTTTGCTTCTCTCTTTTAAGTTTGCCCCAGTGTGCTTCAGTGCTTTGACTCAACAGCTCTTCTCTAAATTTCCATATTATGAAAATCTCAAGACACTGTTGTACCGAGTCTTTACCAGAGAAATGTGACCTTAACAAACAGGAGAAAATAGAAAAGTGTGCATATAGACACATGCAGCACATCTATTTAATCAGGGACAACGAAACATACAATTAGCTTTAAAGGGAAGCAGCCACATAGCAGTGCCCTGTGAAGGACAAAACCCTCCTGGCATCTCCCCTTCTCAGCTAAAAGCAAAGTTAAACACCCACATCCACACGAAAACAGCTGTCTATGAAATGCCATCTGTGGGACGAAATGTCTCAGGGGTGGGGAGAGGAGATGGCTAATGTAAGGTAAACCCACATGTGGTAGACATCAACAAAAGCCAAGGCAGTCAGAAAGGCAAGGCTGAACCGCAAGTCATCTGGTATAAATAGCAATAACATTGACAGTTACCCAAACCAAGAAAATGTAAAAGAATCTTTCCACAGACAGAACAAAAAAATGTACTTAACATTACATATTTCAGAACTGTCTGGAAGCAAGTCTGTTTAGCACTGCTATAATGATCATGAGCCCCATTTTCCTGCAAGTGAGAAGGTTGGTTTTGTTTTTTTAGGTTATCATCGAGTGCACATTAGTGAGTAAAGACAGTCCCCTTGGGTAAACAACAATCTTATCTGGTGCATGTAAACACATATTCAGGCATTTTAAAGGTTCATTTATTACCCAGTTAAGTAAGGAGTATGATGTTCTCATTAGCAGAGTGAAGAGAAGGATACACTTGGTATGGGAAAGGTACTGAATAAATATGGAACAATGGAAATGATCCATTTGCTGCATTTGCTTAGTATGGGCTTCTGCAAAGCAGTTATAGTCTAAATCAAATCAGAAGTGTCAACATTTGTGTCTTAAGTAGAAGTGAAATTTGATCTTTGTTTTCCAGCTTTTCATTCTTGTGCATGAAAGAACGATTGTAGATATGAGTTGAACAATCTTGCAAAAGTATAATGCTTGAAAGTAACTTGTTTAATTTATATTAAAATATAATAAGCTACACAGATTCATTACAAACCAAACTGCTATGATCTTGGTAGAATAATATCAAAAGATGGCAAAGACAAGAAAATGCTGTTTGTGCATATGGGGGTAGGCATTTAAACTACTGGGCTAAGCTGCTGCTTGGGATTCTGAGAGCCTGTGTTGGAATTTAAGCTAACGTTCCAGTTCTGGTATGTCAGCTCCCACCCATCTTCTTGCTAATGTTTTCTGGAGGCTGCAAATGACACTTCTTGAAGGGAGCTGAAGTTACTGGAGCCCTATTGCATATGTGGGACAAACATGGACACAAAGCTTCCAGCTTCCTCCTAGCCCTGTCTTACATCTCATATTAGAGTGCTGGTATAAATCCCTAGCTATTCTGTGACATAATGATCCCCTACACGCTTGGGTTCGTGTCACTCATGTGGGAGATCCAGATGGAGTTCTGAGCTCCTGGCAGGAGGTAGAAGGGAAGTGGAGAATCGGAGATATGAATTGGTGCACATATGGGATACTGGAAGAGGCAATACAAAGACTTCAGCAGCTAGGCTATTACACAAGGCCCACCTGAATAATAATATTATAGAAATTGCCAATCTCTAATTTTGCTGAAAACGAGAAAAAAAAAGTATGATCCTGGCTTCAAATTGACCCAATCAGTAATTGCAGGAAGCTCGGGGATAACCAGTGTGACGAAGCTTCTCTCTTTGTCTTTCTGTGACACTGAATTTAAATAATAAATTAGTCATAAAATAGATAGAAATACTTCTCTAGCTTAAATAGGGACAAAAAAGCATTACAGTATTATGCTGGTCATGAAAGACAACATTTTGGATGTAAGAGATCTAGAGCTGATAAACGAAAGTTAACATGTCATATTTTCTTTCCTTTATACACCTTTGAAATTCAGAGCATTGTCCTGGTAGACAGGCATAATAACAACTGCGATGCAAACTGAGATGGTGCAATAAGAAAAATCAAAACTCTCATTTTAGTAATCAGAATCAGAGTCGCAGAGGAAGGCCCTGCTTGAAGCCCATTAACACATCGTAATAACAGCCACCTGATGTAATAAAACAAATGAATTCCAAAAAAATAGAAATGTAAGACTCGGTCATTACTGAACAAACTAATGAGGAACAGGCTTTACGCATTGTTTTGAGTTCCAAAGAAAATTTTCAGTCCACTGGGAGCATTTTATCCCAGGAAGCATTTCATTCATTGAAGTTTTCCCTTGGAAAATGTGTTAGGACTGTCTTCTTGTACCAGCCCTCTCATTTCAGTTTTGTTCACCTGAAAACTTCGACTGGTGCTCACTACTTTATTTGTGGTTTTATAGAAAACAAGGACATGAGTGAGTTAGGATGGAACGAGGAAAGATTTCAAAATAATACTTTTTAACATGTTTATTTTTATCCAAAAGGCACATCCAATTTAATGGGTAGAATGAGAGACAGAGAGAAAGATCTGTCCATTGGTTCATTCCCCATGTTACCCACTGGCCTGAGCTGAGCCAATCTGAAGCCAGGAGCCTATGGCTTCCTCTGGGTCTTCCATCTGAGTGCAGGGTCCCAAGGCTTTGAGCTATCCTTTACTGCTTCCCCAGGCCGCGAGCATGGAGCTGAATGGGTAGTGGAGTAGTTGGGACGTGAACTGGTGCTCATATGGGTCCTTGGAACTTGAAAGGCAAGGAGTTAGATACCAGGCTACTGTGCTTGGCCCATGCTACTATTCTAAGCCAAATTGTGTAAGTTAGAGACAGAGGTAATATGCACACGTCTTTCAAACTCTTACCAGATTTTCTATTTCATCTTTTATTTAGTCAGGACTATTAACAATAATTCCTGGCACAATGTTTTATAAAGTGATGAATGCACACTTCGGAATTTGTAAGGCTTTTAGTAACTCAGAATTCTACCTTATTATATGGAATAAATCATAATAATTCATAATCTAATTCCCTGTTTTTATGAGGATTAAGTTGTGTTATTCTTATACATCTCAATCAAGCTCCAAATAACCTAAGCCAGTACACAGGTAGATAGCTTCAAACAGTCTCTTATTCTCTTCTTGAATTCTTCATTTTCCATTTTAATCCACCATCCTCCAACACACTAACATGGCTTTCTAATACTGTTGCAGTTTAGATGTGTCTTTTCTCATTTTCTGAGCTATTAGCATTTCTCTGGTGAAAAGAAATCCTTACATGTTATATAATCCCATCATTGCATGAACCGAGACACACTTTGCTCCCAGATTTACATGGGTTTATCACTTGATAAATTGATTGCAAATTGAAAATACCATAAGTCACATGTACATTTAATATGTTTAACCTGAATAGTAACATTTGTTTATCCTTGTAGCTGTGTGTCTCACTACTGCTGTCAAGTATTAAAAGACAAATATCACACTGCATTTCAGTGGTCTGGGAAGTGACAAAAACCAAACATTTGAAGTACAGTTTCCACTGAATGTCTATCACTTTCACACTATTGTAATGTCAAAGTAGTCGGATCATTGTACATCAGTGACCATCTGTATAGGCAAAGTAGACTATAATTAATGTACAGTCCTATACTAATTCCAAATCTAATCTGCATTTTAAAACCAATTATATCATACCATTCCCCATGTCTAGATTATGTCTGGACTCTAGTAGATGCTCAAAATTTATATAAAAACAAGAACTTAATGTATTCAGAAATCTTAAAACACTGTATGAAGATTGTTCGTCTTGTTCAGATATCAGATCCCTTTCCTTTGGTTCATTAGAATTTCCATGGAATGATGACACCCTGAAATTCCACAAGAATGTGCTTCAAACAAGGATGGAGGTGGATTCAAGCCCTAGTTCACATAAGTATTATGTTTATGGAAATGATATGGAACCGTCCTTAAACCTCTCAAAAATTGTAGAGTGTCTAACATTTTTCTATAAAATGTACAAAATAATCGCATAACTCACAGTGATTTTTTTCACTTTATAAAGATACTATCATAACTGAATAATGTATGATAACAATTACGACACCTGTTTCTGTGAAGGTACTCATTCTATCTCTTAGATTATCTTTGAAGCCACATTGGAAAACCATGAAATTTGTACATGTCCTCTAATTTTATGTCCTTATTTTATTGCAGATTATATCCTAAATTTCTTTTCTATAACCAAATCATTCACGAGAGATTGAGTGAGATTCTATGTCAATGATTCCAACCTTCTTAAACCATATTCCATTTTCTTCCCACAATGTAACAAGTTCCATATTTGACTTGTGATATTCTATGTCCTGTCAATTACACCTCAAATATTATCAAATATGGAAATACTATGGGTAAGTTAGTATAAATACCCAATGCAACAAAATATCAAATGTAGAAGAGATGTTAAATGTAATAAGACCATGCATGTTACTTTCCTTGTAATTTGAATTATGCCATTTTTTCCCTGGAGCCATTGTTAATAGCACTTCATTGTACTTTGGTCTTAGTTTGCATGCCAAATTCCATGATTACACTATTTACAAGTATCTATCCACTATCCAATCCATTCTTGAATCTATTCTATAACATCATTCTCACATGATTATTAGTTGGGATTAATCATTACTAATATTATTTTTGACAAGGAATTCACTATGTCCAGAAACATCCTAATATATTTTGATTTGGTTTTCATAGATCTTCCTTAAAATTGGATAATTAGGTCTGTTTGTTTTTCCACTCATTCATTCTTACTATATCCTAGGGTTACATGTAGCAAGTCTAACTCTTCTCCCTCATGACAGCCCTTCAAATATTTGAAGGCAGCAATCAAGTTCTTCTTAAGGGTACTTGTTTTCAAGCTTTGCATACCCGTCTCTTAGCTCAACTGTTACTCATATAACTCGCCATAGAATTTTCCATTATTCTAATCACTATTTCTCTGAATTCATTGCAGTTAATATTTATTTGAATCTGAGAGATGTATCTACAGTACAATAATATAATGCATCTCTGGCTTAACAAATATCAACAAAACCAAGACTGAGACTCTCTGAGCATTATTTTTTTTAAATGATCACTAGAATCGAATAATTCAACTACTTATATATCATCCTATTTTGAAAAAGGTAGGTGATTGTTTTTTAAGATTTATTTATTTTTGTTGAAAAGGCAGATCAGATTTTATGGACGGAAGGAAAGACACAGATAAAGATCTTCTGCCCATTGGCCCATTCTCCAAGTGGCCACAGTAGCCAGAGCTGCGCCAATGCGAAGCCAGGAGCCAAGGACTTTCTCTGGGTCTTCCATGAGGTGCAGGATCCCAAGGCTTTGGACCATCCTCCACTGCCTTCCCAGGCCAGAAACAGAAAGCTAGATGAGAAATGGATCAGCTGAGACCCGAATAGATGTCCATATGGGATCTGGGCTCACACAAGGAGAGGATTTAACCACGGAAAAAAGAATGGATAGAGACCTTTGAATACATACTGAACAAATATTGATTTTTAAAAATATTCACTTTTGTTTATATACTTGTTTAGAAAAATTACAGAGAGAGGAATAGATGGAAATGAACATCTTCCATCTGTTTGTTCTGTTAATTCACTCCTCAGATGGCTACAATGTCCAGTGATCTCAGTTTCTTTTCTTCTCTTCTTCAGTGTACATTTTATGTATGAAAACTTCCCCTGCTGTGAGGAGCCATGCAGTTGGGTCGGATAGCATGGATATGTGATGAGCACCGCTCCTCGGTTAGCAAGGCTACGAGGAGTTTCTGGCTGCATGGCAAAGCCCAGCAGAATGTCTCTGGTCATGTCATTGCTGCCTCACCCCATTGCATGGATACTCATTCACCTCTCTGATGTTTCACAGAATTCTCCCGAGGGTGTTGTTGTTTTTCTGCTAATGTGAAGTGATTCCTGTAGCTGGCATAACACCTCAAACTGATCAATCATGTTATGATAAAAAACATCTTTAGCAACTAAGGCAATGACACACATCTGAAAGTATACAATAGTACAATTGAGTCCACAATGTCTCCAAACATCCTGTTATGTGCCCACCTCTGTCCTGAAGTTTGCTCTAAGATAAGTAATGTTTTCCTTAAGAAATGACTTGATAATATTTTGTAACAGATGGCAATCATGGAGGTAGAAAAAGTTTGTTTACCATGCGCCTTGAACTGTTACAGCACATGATATGATGCATTTTGGTTTCTCACCATGGAAAGCAGAAAGTATATGTGGCATCTTCTAAAGGGAAACAAATGTGAATCCCCCCCCCCTTCCAAAATGGCTTAAAATCTCAACCTTATATTGGCACTTACATTTAGGGAAAGAAAATAGTTTATACAAGCTTTTATCCTATATTGGTACTCATATTTAGGGAAAGAAAAAAGTTTATAAGATAAAAGCAAGTTTCTTGTAAAGGCCCTCTGTTTGTAGATTGGCTGAGTTGCCCTGATCCCTTTCACTGCCCTGGTAACAAAAGAACAAAAAAACAATTAAATCAACACTAAGAACAAAAAACAATTGAATCAGCAGTAGGTGAAGGTGCTGGTAATTAATGCATGATTTGATTATAAGATTTAGCAAAGAATCTATGTTACATGCTTTCATAAATTCCTTTCATTTATAATTTTTTCTTTTAACTCTGTACTTTTAATATTTTAAGCAATATTTGTGTTTAGTAAAAATTGATTTTGAATATAAGTAAACCACTTGTCACTATGTAACTGCATGTGCTGCCAACTGTGGAGTTCCTGGCTTCAGCCAGGTCACTGCAGGTTTGACTGAGTAATAACTTTCTGAAAATATTTTCTCTGAAGTAAAATAATAATAATGTTTTTTAGGATTGATTTTGTAATCATTCTTTTGTAATGAATAAAAATGAAACAATTGGATGTTGTGCAAAAGCTTGTGATGATTTGTGTATAAATAAAGAAGGCAACTTTTCTGATTTGTCCATTATGAGCATCATGCCGTAATGGTCCATGCCTCCTCTCCTCTCCTTCTTATCTCTTCTTATCCTCTCACTGATCCACGCATCCTTTGCAAGCTCTAAGTCACCCGGAGCAGGTCTCCGGCACCCTGCCAGTGAAGTCTATTCTTTTTCTAAGTTAATCTAACTAGATAAACAAATCAATCTAATTTGTGAGCTCACTTAACTCTTACATTAATTGAACTTTTTCCACATAATTTCTATCAGTAATAAAAGTGATATATTTGTCCCTGTTTCAATGTTGATGGTTGTGTAGCAAATTCCCACAGACCTAGAAGTGCAAAACAGTAGAAATGTATTTACCCATAGACTCTTTAGGTGAAGTCTTGGCATGATCTGCTGGTATCTCTCTTCAGGACTCTGTCAGGCTGAAAATCTGGATGTTGTCTGAAGTTGTGGTCTCCTCTGTGCTTGCAGTTCTCTTTCATACTAAATGACTACGGGGAGAGCTCATTTCAGACTGGGGCTGCTATCATCTCCTAGAAAATGCCCAAATTCCTTACACAAGCTATTCCAGTTTCAGCCAACAATACCACATCAGAACTTTCCTGTGCTTTAGAGCTGGCATCAGTGACCAGCCAGGAAATTCTCTTCATTTAAAGGGACCATATGATTATGTCAGGCTTACATGGAAATCTCCCTATTTAAAGATCAACTATGTCGTGTAAAAAGTATAATCACAAGAGGAAAATCCATCATTTTGGGATTTCCAAGGATTATGCATCGCATGTACATGAAAAGGGGCAAGGATATGAAGGTCATTTTACAATTCTGTCCATCATGATTTCCACCTTATTTTTTTAATTTCTATTTTAATTGAAACACAGAGAAAGATAAAGAGAAGATGTTTCATGTATTTGTTCATTTTTTACATGTTCACTACAATCAGATTTATTGGCCAGGCTGAATGCAAACAATTCCATACGTATTTCCCATGTGGATGGAATGGGCCCATGTGTTTGAGTTGTTATCTGATTGCTTACTGCATATGAACTGATGAGAAGTAAAACTGGAAGCAGAACTGGGATTTGAACTTGTGCACTCATAAAAAAATACAGCCAATCTAAGTGGCATCCTGACCTCTGTAACAAGTACCAACTCGATACTATTTTTCATTCTACTTCTCAAAGTATTCAGAAATGATGTAAGAAGGATGGATTTCATTTATTGTAGGATTCTAACTGTTGTATACAATCGTTTCTTCAACAGGGAGCTGTATCCCAAATGGAGCAGCTTAGACAAGCTGGCAACCAAATGCCATGTCGGCACTGCAGGTGGCAGCTTCACCTAAAATGTTGGTCCCCTAACAGGTTTTGAACAACAAAATTGACCATGATCCTTCTTTATTCAGAATTTGCCTTCAGAAATTTATTCAGAAGTTGCTAAGGATTAAATTCCTGAGAGTTTAAAGATATAAATTAATTCCTCCATATTTTCTTTAAGCTCACTACACTGGTAAGCTTGGTACAAGTCTACAACTTCAGGGGTGATCAAAAACCTATGATGTATTTTGCTAGTATAAACACCTAGAGCTACATAGGCATGATTCTCCAGGAGGTAGAGTTTCATAATATAGTCACTTTACATGAAGAAAAGTTGGCCAAAATGGTTTGACTACTCAGAAGTAAAAAAAGACAATGATGAGTAGAAATATATACTGTTTTGTATTATTTCACTAGAAAGGCAAAATCATTTAAATTATGGAATTAAATGTTTACATTAAGTTGTAAAAGATGCTTTTTGGAAGAGTTTGAATAACAGAATCACCCTTGTTTATGAAGTGAAGTAATGTATCTAAATTGATAGAACTAATCATGTACTATCTAAAAACATTTATGACTGCTGAGAGATGTGATAAAAAAATTAGTTCTGTCCCATCATTTGAGGGTCTGACATGAAAGAAGAAAACATAAAATGATCAAAATGTGGATTTTTCTTTCCAGTGGAAATACTCATGTAAGAAATGTGAAATGATACTGGGAAATCAACTGGAAATATTCCAGTAGAACTCATAAACATTTCAGAAACATGCTGCTTCAGGGCTGGTAAATCACTGCCCATGATTACAAAATTGCATATACATGCCTGCTGGTGAATTGGCAAATCACATAGTTTGAGTGACATATTTGATAACTGCAGAGCGTGCAGCCAGCAAAGGAAAGTAAACATTGGATTCCTGTTCATCTAGACTTGATGAAAAGAAATGGATCCTTGCTCTCTTTACATGGAGATGTTTAAGGACAGCAACTTGTCCAACTTCTTGGACTGCTGTTTCTGACTGTGACTCCTCATGTTGTGGAGCACTGGTCGTGCTGCCCTGATGAGCACGATGTGCTGCCCATTGGCAACAGGGTGTTAGAGCTCTGGCTTTGCTCCAATAATTACACCCTCATTTCTGGTACGGTGATGAAATTGTGCCACCTCTTCATGCTGGATGACTTGTTTTAAACTGACATTTAATCTATTCATTATAGCAGTTGCTGTTGTAGAATAAGAGCTAGCTGCTTATTAGAAATGTATTTATTGAAGATGAACAGCTACATTGTAGATATCTATCAAATTCATGGTTGGTAAATCTTACTTATTATGCTTTGAATATTTTATCAGTTTTTAACATACTTAACAAAAATGATTTTGTTTTTCCTAACTTCAAATAAATAGCCACTATTGAGTAGCTATGCATATGTATATATATGTATATACATATATAAGCTGTCTTTCTATCCATCCAAAGTTTGTTTATTTTTTCCCCTCAAAACTTTTTACACAATGTTAAAAAACTATGTGATGATTAGTTACACCATGTTGTTCTTATTATATACAATTTTCACAGAAAATGTGTTATAACATCAATTGATTTATCCTTATCAGGAATTAAGATCTCAACAAAAATAGTTTTATAATATTGCATTATAATACATTTCCCCAAAGTCTTTTAAGTCTTATTTCAGCTCTCCTGAGAAGAAGTAGAAACTTTATTACCAGAAAATGTATTATTTAATTTGCTTTGGAAACAAAGCTATTTAACAGTACGAGACTATCTGGTCAGCGATTTAGTTGACAAATTAGTAGGTAGAATTCTTTCCATTGCTATAATTAATGATAAATTTTCACGTTTTTCAAATGTGATGTGTTCTTTTTCTCAAGAATTATTCCATGTAGACGGAATAAATGAATTACAATTGCATAATTTCAAAGATGCATCATTGATTTTTTACTATTAGTAGTAGTATTTTGCACTATTGCTTATGAGAAGGTTTCATCTATACTAAGGAGAAAGTATTCTCAGTTATTTACTGTTAATTTTAATTCTTTATCATAGAAAGAGGCCATATAAGCTCTGGTATTTCCTGCTAAAAAGTTCATGAGTTCAGAAATCCATAAACTCAGTGTGCTTTTTTTTTATTATTTTCTTGCATTTTATGATTCTTTTACAAGCTAGTTTTAAAAAATTTACTCCTTTATTTTTAGAATAGTTGTACAACCAAAAAACACATTTTTAAAATATTAGAGATAACTATTCTGCCAGTAACTATCTTCTCTTATTTGAAATTCTTTAAAAATTTCAAAAAACTTAGTTTCTATGTATCATAAGCATGTTAGAATGGAATTTCAAGTGGAATAACTAACAGAAAATGAGAGATTTGGGGTAAGAGTAATCAAGTTAATATAAAGTCCTATCGGGTCCCTGTAAGGCCCCACTGACAGCAATTACCTCACAGTGGGAATTGACGGTATTTCATGAGATCATTCACCAATAAAGAAATTATTGTATGTGTTCTTCTAAATGTTTCTAATGTAATTCATTACCGTGTTGAGAAATTTGATTGGAAAAATAGTGTAATAGTCATGACAATCTTATTCTCTGCTGTTATCACCGTTAGACTGCAGTCAGGAATGTGATAAGCATTGTCTACAAACTTGAACATTTGCCTAGCAAATTGTTTTGCAAAGGTCGATGGAGAAGGTGAGTATCCTCTATCAGTTAGATGGAAGCTAACCTAACTACTTCAAAAGAACCAACAGGCATAATCAATGCAATGTAAAGATTACATTACTACCTGTAGTTGCACACCCCGTTTTCTTTTTGCATTAGTATTGATTTAGTCATGAATCTATTCAAATATTATAAGGATAACTGTATTCCCAAATCTAGAGTGTCCTTGTAAGAATTAAGAAAACAGATGAATCTGCCTCTTGTAACTTAAATTGGATTATATTTCTGTTGGGAAAACCACCTTTGAGTAGCTATTTACGCACATGGAAGAATTACCTGATTGAGTTAACAATAGTGACAGTAGCAATAAAAATACAGTCATTGATTATACAATCCAGGCCTTACAGTGAGTACTTTATATGCATGATGACACTTAACCCTTAGATCAAAGCAATTGTATCACATTTTATTGATTTAAAAAAATGACATAGACCAATTAAATGATTTATGCCAAGGCACATCTTGCTTAACTGTTGACCCATTATTAGGACAAAAATCTGCTTGAAGGAAAAGTCACTGTATTATGCTACTGGTATTATCTTTAAAAAGAACTTAATTAGTGTTTTGAAAATCTAACAGATTTGATATAATAGTAAAAGTTATTTTCTATTTGGGACTTACTGTCTCAAAACAATTTGACTTTTTTTTCTCAGATTCTTTGAATTGTAAGACAACTAGGATGATACTTATTTAAATAATGTTTAATTATATTCCTTGCTTACAATGTTTCACACAGTGGAAACTTTCATGTAAATTTGCATTCATTATGTGTGGTGTATTTTCCTTCTGCAAATATATTGCTCTTGTTTGCCTTTCAGTACATAAACATGACAAAATAACAAAATTAATTGAAATGTTTGCAGAATGGAAGATGGAAGAAGAAGAGGAATAAAGAAAGAAGGATAGAAGGAAGAAAGGGAGGGATTGAGAGTGGGAGGTGGGCGGGGAGGAGAAATGCAGGAAGAAAGTGGAAAGAAAGTAAAAAGGATTGGAAGAGAGGATGAGAAGGGAAAAGTAGAAGAATTTGGCACATAATATTTTTACCTCAGAAAAAGTGCAAACTCTTTGAGTGTCACTCTGTGAATATGTGACTTGATTGGTAATCTCTACCTGGCTTTATCAGTGTGTGTATGTGTATAAACAGAAAAAAAAAAAAAAAGCAGTTTTAAAATAAAAGTAATTTATTTTCATGTCCTACCTAGTAAGGTATGTGTGAGTCCCCACTGACCGTTTCCTGTCTAGTTCTAAGCTTTCCTTGCTGTTCTCTGTCTATTCTAATTTTTTTTTGTTGTTTGTTTTGTTTTATTTTGGGGGTGCTTCAGTGCGACCTTGATGGTCATTGCAAGAGAGGGTGGGGATCCAGTGTTGGAATTAAGTAAGGACCAGAGAAAGCTCCTCTCCCCAGTCTCGAGGGGAATTTATTGTTCTTCTATTTCTGTAGACCGCACAGGGATCCTGGCTGTTGTTCCAGTGACATTGGGCTCTACGAGGAGGGATTTGGATGTCTTCTATCCCATGTGGGAGATTCAAATGGGAGTGGATGACCTCAGAGTACTTAGCCTCTGAAGGCACTCCAATTCCCCGTGGTCTCCTTGGCAGTTGGGATGTAGTCCTTGGTGCCCATACTGATAGTCCTTGGTGAGAACCGGTGAGTCTCCAGGGTTGGGATACAAGTCTCCTCTTGTCCACCTGCTCCATTCTGGAATCCCCCCTGCTCTGTGCATATGACTTCCTGTTAAGAGGTCGTCAGGATTGCTGTTGCTACCCCCTATGTCTTTGTGGTTTTATGATTGTCTAATGCTGATTTGAGTCTGTTATCTATAAGTTACCTGTTATGTTCTTGATAGGTTATGCTTTACGTCTGCCTCACACATTCTAAGGAGATGGAAGATTTCTCTGCTCTCCCGCCCCATTTCCGAGTATCATAGGGTCTTAAAAGTGCATTAGGTTTTACAATTCTTTGATGTAGATCATGAGCAGTCTGCCTCACATTGATTGTTGATTCATTGATTACATCACAATATGTTGTTGCATGAGATACAGGTTGTTAGAGGTTGAAATAATATTACATTTACAGGTACCATTTTTTAGATTGACAGCGTTTCAACTTAAATTAAGGCAAACATGTGGTATCTAACTTTTTGGAATTGACTCATTTCCCTTAGCATAGTGGGTTCCAGTTGGGCCCACTTGGCCACAAAGAATTGCATTTCATTTTTTTTTAATAACTGAGTAGTATTCCATGGAGTAAATAAACCATAGCTTTCTTATCCAATCTTCTGTTGATGGGCATTTCGGTTTCGTCCAAGTTTTTGCAATTATTGATTGTGCTGCTAACTAGGTTATGGAGGATTTCTCTGCACACCCCTCCCAACAGTGTTCACCTCAACTGGTGTCATATGCCTTGTTAAAGCTATAAGCCAGTTTAAACTATCGTAAAATCTGCCAAGTTCAGTAAAAATTATGCTTCAACACAATACGCTGCTAAATACTGAAATGAAAATAGACATGAGACAGCTGAATAGTATCCTAAAGCCATTTTAAGGTAGTTAGAAGCCAGTTGTATACAAACTATAATTGAAATGTTAATGAAGTAGCCACAGGATGTGGTTAAGAACCCGCATTTTCTAACATATCAGTCACTCAATACAATGTTAATTAACCCCATAATGTTGGAAACTGTTGTTGTTATGTTATAGCTTTTAATTGGTTGGAACGATCTTCTGCCAGCTTTGCCTTCAGACCAGAGTTGGTCTCCTCAAGAAACTGTTGAATTGAGCTGGACAATAAGATGCTGGACTCTATGCATGGTACATGCTTGCAATGAAAGAAACAAGACAGTATTTGAACTGTAATATTGCAATAAGGTTGAGCAATCCACCATGGGGGGAAGGGCACGGAGAGGGAATGGGGGAACATCAGTGCCTATGAAATGATGTTATAAAATGAAATGCCATAAAATATATATATATATATATATATATATATATATATATGTGTATGTATAAGTCAGTAAGGGTTTTTACCCAAGTTACTTCTTAGATCAGTCTTTAGAAGGGAAATGTAACTGGTTAAGAACTGGCTACACTTGGTAGTTGTACTGAATAAAAAGCTTAATGTAAAATAAAATAAAATAAAATAAAATAAAAGTAAGTTATTGCTTCATGTGAAATATACTTTTGATATTTCTGGAGGAACACAATAAATATTATACATTCTCTCTGATGTAAGGTAACATTCATGTAAAATACAAACAAATATATAGGTAAATAAATAAACAAATTTATATGTATACACAGATATTCTCATACATGAACTGTGTAATGGAGACTAGCATATCATCAAATGAATACATTCAATATGAGTCTCTACTCTCAAATAAAAGGAAGACTCCCAATGAAACTGTTACATATACCTTGACAATATGATACTAGATTTTTCACCACTGCTAAAACAATGCCGTGGTACACTTAAATAGCAGAAATCTGGACTTGTGACTGTTGCTGAAGGACTATGCTACTCTAATAATATGAAGGGAAATGTCTGAAAGGGGAGAATGAAGAGGGAGGATGAGGAGATAGGCAGGGAGAAATGCCTATACTAAGAAAATCATATCATGGAAAATAATGTTAATAAAAATACAAAATAAAAGCAAAAGAATATGTTTTCCTTTAATTAATATTTTTTTCCTGCTTTGGAAAAGACAAATCTAGTGGATCCAATAATTACATGAGCACATATTTTAAACTAACAAAATTTCATTGTTGGAAAAATAAGCTGACCAAGTATCCATGTGACTGCCTCATCGGGTATTTTGCAGAAATTTCGAAGGAAAATCAGTTTGGATAGTAAAACAACGAGATACTTATTTATTAGTGAAATTTTTGTGTCAGCTGCAATTGAAATTTTGAATAGCTGAAGAATATGAACAAGATAACAGTTTCTCTTTATATATTTTGGGTGAAAACATTCAGGGACAAAAAGATGCAAAATTTTGCAAAATATAGGGTAAGAAAATTTTCTTGGAAAAATCATATATAATTCCAAGTTTGAAAAGCCACACTTTATCACAATTTTTTTTTTTACCTGAGCCAGATGGCCCCTCCTTAATTAATGTGAACACAAGGTTCCACAGCTTTCAGCAAAATCTCTGAAGGCCCAGACACACCACAAGCCCTTCTCACTCCTGGGAAAATCTTTTGTCTTCCTATTCTAACCAGAACCTGTGAAGCAACCTTCATTGTATCTCTGTCTCTTTTTTCTTAGTCTAATTATCTTTCAAAAATAATCAGAATTGTAATTTAAATATTACAGTTCATAATTAACAAACTGGTTGACAGAGAATGAGAAGCTATGGCTCCAGGCAAGCATCAAAATTAATCTATACAACTGGGAATACATCTTGTCATGAAGGAGTGTTATCTAGAGAGTGTGTGGAGAGCTGCAGTATTGAGCTCCCCAGTGCACTGACCGGATGGCTGCCTAGAGTCCGGTGGAGGAAGCCTCACAGACAATCAGCCTGCTTTCTCTTCTTGATGCATTGTTTTCTACTTTTTCTGAATGAAATAAAACTGCAACTCCCCAAAGGCCACCTCTTTTTATCAGCTTGGAAATATCTTTTCAGAGAGGACATTTCTGGGCAATTTCTTGCTCTTATGCTTTCTACTTTAGTTTCATGGCCGTTCAAGAAGGTGTCTTAGGTTTGACTCTTGCAAGCATAATCACTAAAGGTGGTTTGGATATGAATATTATCCCTTCATGTACTGGGGAAATGTAGGGATAGAGCTAATGTTAAATAAGTTGTGATGAAGTTCTTGTACACTGCTGAGCAGTGAGACTCTAACAGAAGGAGCAGGCACCCAAAATAGAGCAGGGACATTCTTTCTGGTTTTCAGCAAAATTAGAGTTTGGCAAGATTTCTGTAATATTGTTCTATTCATTACCATTCAGGTGGGCCTTGTGTAATAGCCTAGTGGCTAAAGTCTTTGCATTGCCTGTGCCAGAATCCCATATGTGTACCAGTTCATATCCCCGATTCTCCACTTCCCTGCTACCTCCCTGTTGGTGACCTGGGAAAG
Source organism: Ochotona princeps (assembly GCF_030435755.1). Taxonomy (NCBI): domain Eukaryota; kingdom Metazoa; phylum Chordata; class Mammalia; order Lagomorpha; family Ochotonidae; genus Ochotona; species Ochotona princeps. The sequence goes on from NC_080833.1 coordinate 66,216,220, forward strand.
CAGTAGAGGTCTTGAGACCCTTAACCTCTATGGGAGACCCCAAAGGCCTTGAGACCCTTAACCTCTATGGGAGACCTGGAAGAAACTCTTGGTCCCTGGCATCGGATCAGCTCAGCTCTGGCTACTGGGGCCATGTGGGGAGTGAACCAGTAAATAAAAGATCTTTCTCTCTGTCTCTCCTCCTCTCTGTAAATCTGACTTTTCAATAAAAATAAATAAATAAGTCTTTTAAAAACTATAGCATTCAGGTAAAGGAGCACCAGAACCATATAAAAAATACATGTGACTATGACACCATTCAGTCAGCCCTTTGAAACTAATTTTTAGTGGGAGATGAATATCCTTTTTTTTTTTCATCTCCTAAGAGAGCAGTAAGGAGCAACATTATGTAGCCCAGGTTTAAATAATAAACGGAAAGATGCAGCTGAAGCGTGAGTTAGCAATGAGCTAAAGCATGAAGAAAAGAGTTAAATGAAACAAGAAGAGAAATAGAAAATTAGTGATGATCTGACAAGCAGTAGAGTCACACAGTAAGCCTCTTGTTAACTTGGTGAACTCTGATGACCTTGGGCCAACATCCACAGCTTCCCTGCTGACACACCATGCTTGCTGTCATTCTGGCTATTCTTTTTGACGATTACTCTTATTTTCATATTCCCTCATATTCAGTGTTTAATTTTTGTCATTTTCTTTTTTTTCTGTTTTTTTTTTTTTTATTCCCCTAGAAAGGGCGTAATGTAATGGTTCCATTCAACAATTTGTTCTAATTGGGTTCATTGCTTCTGATATGCAAAGAAAGAGGAATGCTGCCATTTTTCATTGAAATTCTGTGTACCTTTATTGAAAGTGAAAGAAGGATAATGGTGCTAGCGGCTATTTTCTAATACGGTCTTCCCCTTAATGACCTTAGGAAGCAAATTAGGATGCATGGCTCAAGTCAGGGCTTCCTGATGGAGTCCATTTTTCCTGCTAAAGGATGTGGAGGCAGGTAAGCTCTGTTCAATTAGGTGCCACTTTTCTTTTTAACATTTGAAACCTTTTCTTGGTCTTCACTTTAAACTGCACAAGAGTGTGGGAGGCCTATCTGATGATACCCAAATATGGTAATAAGTCAAGCTGGTAACAGAAATACTCATTTGTTACAATTGCCTTTGGCTGTAAATTGTACTAAAGATCATTTTTTCCAATATTTTCTCAAAATTAGGATTTGTTTGGTTACTAGTAAGAAGACATTTATTTACTCTTGGTTTTTAAAATGGAAACATTCAGGCCTGGCATGGTAGCCTAATGGCTGAAGTCCTTGCCTTGCATGCTCTGACATCCCATAGGAGCACAGGTTCATATCCCAGCTGCCCCTCTTCCCATCCAGCTCCCTGCTTGTGGCCTGGGAAAGCAATAGAGGACGGCCCAAACCCCTGGGGCCCTGCACCTGATTGTGAGACCCAGAGGAGACTCCTGGTTCATGGGTTTGGTCTGGCTCAACACTGGCTGTTGTGGCCACTGGGTAAGTGAATCACTGGACGAAAGACCTTACTCTCTGTCTTTCGTTCTCTCGGTAAATCTTCCTTTCCAATAAAATAAATAACTAAATACATCTTTAAAAACATTAGAAACAATCATGGCAGGCAATAATTTTTTTCTGATATTTAGTAACCAATTTATAGTTAAATTATCCCAATAAGAAGCTTGATCAATTTTTGATGTGAAATTTTCATGACAAAGTCATTGTAAATGTAACATATGTTATCATTAAATTTATCAAATGGAAGTTTATGTATATTGAGATACCTATACTTGCACCCATGACTATTAAACAATTAACCCACTTTTCATGGTAATCAACCCACAATAATTTGGTTTGGGTGTTCATTACCCAGATTAATTCAAATAGAAAGGAAACAGTGAGGTAGAAATTGGATAAGTGGATATTATCTAATCCCAGCTGTCTTAATTTTCCATAGGGATGTCTGAATTGGATTTTGAAAAAATATCTGCCTTCATCATAACTGCCTCAAACACAATGTGAATTTAATTTCTTAAAATAAATAATTCTTCAAGAATTATGGGGAGATAGGAGTTTTCAAAATGCACATGGACTGAAATTATAAAAATCTTGACTCTCAAGAAAAAAAATCACATGATTAAAATTATTTTATTTACAAATATATAATATTCACATCACTAAACATAGAACAACATTTGGAACCTTGAAAAGTTGCGCTGAATCATTGTATTCTTAGAAAAAATATGAAATCTGACACTGGTGCTTCTTTCTTCTGATTTTATATTTAGCTCCTAGCTTTTGTCAATTAATGGTCAAAAGAACTAAATGGGAACTAAGCATCATCTTCAAGTATTTGGTCAATCTATAATTGCTGCTGAAAAGACCAACACAGCTGCATTCTCAGATAACAATCAACAGCTAAGAAGTTAGTTATTTCCCTTCATTTTGAGCCAACCTGAATGTCTACCGCTTAAGGATATTTTACATAAATTTTTGTGAGTCTATTCTATATAAGAGCTCACTATAATTAATTTTTGAAATTAATTATTCAAAGCGTTAATAAAAAATCCCTTACCTACAGAGATTCTCATTTTTGTTTTCATTGATTTTATTTATTTGAAAAACAAAGTTGCAGAAAAAAAGACATAGTAAAAAGGAATCAAAACAGAGTTATTTCCTCATGTTGGCTCACTTCCCAAATGGCTGCAACAGCTGCAAATGGGTCAGGCAGTAGCCAGCAGCCAGGAGCTTCTTCCAAGTATTCCGTAAAGGGGCAGGAGCCCAAGATTAGGGTCATCTTTGGTTTCTTTTCCATGCATCTTATCAGGGAGGTGTGCTGGAAGAGGAGCAGCTGGGACTAGAAGCAGCATCAGCACTGCATGAGCACGACAGAGAGGGCTGTGTGCACCACCACACGATGCTGGCTCTAGGGAGTGTGGCTTCATAGGCTTTAACTGATTGGAATCTGAGCCTGCGTATATATATATTTTTAAGATTTATTTTTATTTTCATTACAAAGTCAGACATACAGAGAGGAGGAGGAGAGATAGATAAGAAGATCTTCCGTCTGGTGATTCACTCCCCAAGTGGCTGCAATGGCCGGTGCTGTGCCGATCTGCAGCCAGGAGCCAGGAACTTCCTCCAGGTCTCCCACGCGGGAACAGGGTCCCAAGGCTTTGGGCCGTCCTCGACTGCTTTCCCAGGTCAGAAGCAGGGAGCTGGATGGGAAGTGGAGCTGCTGGGTTTAGAACCGGGGCCCATATGGGATCCCGGCATGTTCAAGGTGAGGACTTTAGCCATTAGGCCACGCCGCCGGGCCCAAGCCTGAGTATATTTTCACCTCCAACAGATTATTATTTCTCTGACAAACTATGATACCAATTTGAAAATATGGAATAAATACAGTATCTTACAGATTCCCTAAATTGTATTGAATGTACAGAATCAGGAAATGACTTCAAGGAATATGTTTTGTGTTAAGTTACACACATATGTGTATTTGCCATCTTCATATTATTCTACATGTTTATATTTTTTAAACCTGATAGTTTAAAGTTTTAATTTTAATCTATTTTTAAAATATAGTATGATCTATATATATAAAATTTAAAAATGATATTACCTCTGTCCCCATTCCTCCTTCCCTCCCATCTTCCCTTTTCCCCTTTTCTTTTTGTATTTTTGAGATAACATATTTAAATTAACATTACATTAAAAGGATTTAATACTTAACAAATTAGAAGTTAAACAGTGAAAAGCAAAAAGGCGTCAGTTTTGTGAAAAATGAGAAATTGTTTATAAACAATGGAATAGAATGAAAGAATGACTGTTTCACTCACATACAGCAAATTTTTAAGTAATAACAGATGCCATAATAATGAAACATTTTTTAAAGATTTACTTATCTATTTTTTAATGGAAAGGCAGATTCAGGGTGAGGATAAACAGAGAGAAAATCCTATGTCTGAGAGCGGAGGAAAGGAAGGGGTATGGAGGAATCCTATACCTGCAAACCTTTATCACGGAAGATAAAAATAATAAAAAATTTAGAAATGAATCAAAGAGGTAACTGTAGTATCACATTTATAAAAATATTGGCCACTTTTTTGCATGATTTGAGGATTTTATATTTAGGATAATGTTACAGGAAAAATAGTATGCATATTTCAGAAATAAATTTCTTCTAAATATTTAAGATCAGTTCATGGACAGTAACTCTCCATAAACATTTGTTAAGAGACTGTTGTGATGTAGTGGGTAAGTTGTCACCTGTGACTCCTGCACTTCTTATGTGCAGTGGTGCTTTCTCTGGTCCACTTCCAATCCAATGACCTGTTAATGGCCTGGGGAAAGCAATGGGAAAAGCTTTGAGTATTTGGGCCCATGTTACTCATGTGGGAGACCTGGACAAAGCTTCTAGATTCTTCCTGGTCAAGTCCTTGATTGATTTTGAAAAAATTCTCATTTATTTAAGTGTTTAGACACTGCGTTTCCTCCCTTCCCCCATTTTTTTATTTCTTTTATTTCCATACTATTTCTTAATATATTTTACTTCAAATATGTTAAGCCTTTGGACTATCTTCCTCCTATAATTTTTTTGTATACCCAGTCTTTTAACCCTGCTTAGTGCACTGTCAGTGATCTATTTTTTCTGGACACATCTCAGGGTCATTGATTCTCAAATTAATTATGTCTAATATGATATTTAAATCTTCTGTACATTTAATATTTTATCTTCTACAGTTTATGGATCACATATTTCATTTCTTATAGTTTTATTCTATTTCTTTTCAAATATGCTGGGACACTTAGAAGCGTCTTGTTTAGTTCATTTAGTGGTTCCCATTACCTATCACTCATTACAACAGTTTTTGTATATTTCATGCTTGATGGTTCCAGTAACTGACATCCATGATGATCTAAATAAAAAAAAAATTCTGTCTTTATTGTTCTTACTTACAGTAGCTTATTTCCCATGTACAGTTGCTGTTTTATTATTTTTTTAGATTTATTTATTTAAAAAATTTACAGAGAAAGGAGAGAAAAAGAGAAAAATGTTCCATTCACCAGCTCCCCAAATGGCCACAGAGGTTGGAGTTGAGCTCATCCAAAGCCAGGAGCCAGCAGACGTCTTCCAAGTCTCCTATTTGGGTGCATGGTCTCAAGGACATAGGCCGATTTTTGCTGCTTTCCCAGGCTATGTAAAGAGAACTTGAAGGCTTGTGGAGCAGTCAGGACATAAACCAGCCCCCTATGATATGTTGGCACTTACAGGTGGAGGGTTAGCCTGTTGAGCCACTGTACCTTCTCCAATGTTGTTTTCTTTCAGTGTGGGTCCATACTGACTTAGATTAAACCTGCAAAAATAGCCTGACATATAAATTGAGGATATTCTCTCTCGAGTGCAATTGTGTGTCCCAACTGAGAATAGATGCCCTATTTTAAAGTCAGTTTCTTGCATTGGATTGTTTTAGACTAGTCTTTGCTAGTCACCACAATAAATTCACATGAGATTAAGACTTGAGTTACAGTTCTCAGAATTATATTGCTGCCACTGATAGCATTGTAGTCCCACCTGTACCTCATAGGTTGTTTTTTGCCACAGGCAGAAAGATGTTTCTAGCATCCACATCTTCATTGACAAGAATAATGTGCTGAGATATCTGATTTTGCAGGAGATAGGGGAGGAAGTCCTTCGATTTACATCTTCCCCCTACCCTTCAAATGGCTGATTGATTAACTGATTTTATGTAGAATGACAATGATTTTATGTAGAATGAGTACTGTGGCCATGGCTGGGCCAGGCAGAAATCAGTATCCAGGAGGTGTCCAGACTCCACATGTAGGTAACATGTACCCAACCACTTGTGCAATCTCCCTCTGCTTTCCTGAGTGCACTAACAAGAAGCCGGATCGGATGGAGAGTCCAGAAAGTGAGTCTGCATCTCAATAGAATGCTGGTGTTACAGAAAGTGATTCAACTTGTTATGACATCATGCTTGTCCTCTCCTCTAAATTTTGGAGATCAATGTCTTAATCTACCTTTTAAAAATTGCCATATTTGAAACAGTAATTTTTATTTTATTTTAAAAGCAGACACAGTGAAAGAAGGATATATGGCATTTGCTGACAAGCCCTAAATGCTCGCAATAGTCTATTTGGGGATAGGCAAAGTCTGGATGTTGAAGGTCCAATGACATAGGCACTATGTTGTGAGATGCCAGCATTCCCAAGTACATCTTAACCTCTGTTCCACCTCTACCCTTCAAACACTGTTCTTTTTACCTGACTCTAGTTCCTGGCATCAATTTGTGTCTTGGCATGATATCATCTCAGTGCTTACTTGACACCTGGGCTTTAAATTCTGTTCCATCCTTTTTAAGTTCCAGGAAAGTTTCTTTTCTTAATATCAAACTAGTACAGTCAAAGTATGTTATAATTTATTGGCATCTAAGGTTTTTGAAATGCAGTTTTTCAAGATAAGGTACCTACCACAATGCTATTGAATGTAACTAACAATAATTTCCTTGTACATAAATAGTCGGAATAATTCTAATTTTCCTCTACAGAGAACAGCCTTGAGAGAGAGAGAGAGAGAGAGAGAGAAAGAAGAAGAGAGAGAGAGAACTATTGATATAGAATACTGCATCTTTTTGTTCAAAACAACAATTTACCTGGGCCTTTTGAATTTTGTCAACTTTAATATTATTCTCTGTGCACTCATTAATTGACAAGTCATCTCTGAGCACATTTCAGTTGCTGTACTCCACCAGCGAGAACTGCACAAGGTGCTTCTGTGAAACAGAACAGCACCACTAGCACCTCCTTTCATTCCTCTCATGAATACATATTAATACTAAATATGCCTGTGTTTAGAAATATAACACTTCTCTTGTGTTTGTGATCTTGCAAACCCAAATGCCTTTCCTGGAGTATTGTGAAAACACCATTCTCTTATTTCATATTTGTAAAATTGCACCTACTAAACTGAGTGCCATTAAATGGATATTTGTCCACATTAAAACTAATCTTAGTAGGTTAACTCAGTATTGCAACCTATTGTATTATCTTAGGAGTCTAAAATAATGCTGAAAAGGTCTAAATTTGTGATCTTTTTCAAGTTGAGAACATTTACAGTTGGCTACCATTCTGTACTTTTTCACGTTTTTATTTTTTTTAGTTGAATTTCATAAATATATCTTAGCATTTAACTTTTTCTGTTCCCATTTCTGTTTTTCTCTGTCAAATAAATCTGTAAATCTTATTTGCGTGTGTGTCTCTGTGTGTTGTCCTAGCTATGGAATATTAAAGACTGAATATTAAGTCAAGGTGAAGATTTAGTTTTCAGAATATAAACATATAAAAATAAGATATGCATATAAATGTAAACACTGCAGGCTAGATTAAAATGCAAATTCACTTTAAATTTTATAACTATACACAAACATATGCTGGGCTGGCTGGTTAAAAATTAATTTAATCACTTCTAACCTGCATTGAAAATAGCTTTGAAAAATGTGACACAACAGTGAGGATGAGAGCTGCAGAAAATTCACTTCATTTCTAACACAGTGTGCAAAAATATTCTTTTCTTTCATGACTATAATTGATGGGGTCAGTAAATTCAGTTCATGAATTATAGAAGAAAATCAAAGCAAAAATGTCCTTTTCTTTAACCTCATAGTATTAACATAGCTTTTAAAAGAAGAGATAACCTTATTTGTTCTACAGCTATACCTGTTTTGATGGGACAACTGTGCTATGTGTATTTCTGACACTGTTTAGGTTGCAAGAGGCACATCTGATACAATGATGTATGTATAGAAAACGCCATAGCCATATGGAGGCTACTGAAGGTCATGAGTTAGCAAAATCAATAAAGAAGTAAGCACAGAGAAGAGAGAATTTCAAAGGAAGTTCTGGTACAGAGTGTGGAAAAACAGAGAAAATAAAAATGATTAGAAAATTCATAGAAATGCTCATAGACGAAAAACCGGAAGAGTATTGTTAGTGACCCGAATACCACAGGAACAAAGAAGTTCCTAATTATATCCAATGCTGCAATACTTAAAGAGGTTCAGGGTTACTAATTGGCCACTTCAGCATAAAAGCTATTCGTACAGTATCAGTGGAGTCATGGAGAATGGAGCCTGACTGTAATCGTTTCACAAGCCACATTGATGGGAAAAGCCATCGTCGATTGCTTTTCCAAGGACACTGGCAAGGAGCTGGATGGGAAGCGGATTTGCCGATATTAGAACTGGTGCCCAAATGGGATTCTGGCACATTCAAGGCTAGGATTTTAGCAGTTACTAGGCAATCGTGCCGGGCCCAAAAATGTTTACTTTAAAAGAAATTACAAAAAGTAGCTTAGGCTAAGAGTTTTAGAAAAAAAAAAAAACTAATACTACACATAAAAAAAGAGTTTTAGAAAATAAAAATACAGTTTGTGTGTGTGTGTGTGTGTGTGTGTGTGTGTAAACAGGAACACAAATGCAGGTTGGAGGATAATTGATGTAGGAGGATATTTAGAAATTCTTTTCTAATTGCTTGTATTTTCTGCATGAAATAATCAGCAAAAGCTTCAATAGAGTAACAGAATACAGAAAGGTTCCAGTGTCAATGGCCTACATTCAAAAATCTACTAACAACACCTATTGGTGTAGATATGGAGGAAATGTATCCTACTTCACCGTTTGTGTAAGCGTAGACTAGTGCAGCCACCATGGAAGTCAGTATAGAGAGTACTCAGACAACTAAAAAAATATATACTATATTACTAGTTATCCCAAATGAAGTGAATTTTACAGATTAGGAAGTGAATTGCAACCCATTATTTATAGTCATACAACCAACAATAGAGAAAACATGGAAACAACCCAGATGCCTATCAACAGGGGAATGGATAAAGAAACTGTGGTGTATCTAATCCATGGAATACTACCCAGCCACTAAAAAGAGTGAATTTTTACCACACAAAGCAAAATGGTCCCAACAGGAAACCACTGTGCTCAGCGAGATAAACCAATCCCAAAAGGATAAATATCATATATTCTATTAGAAAGAAATTTTCGTGTGAAATGTAAGATTAATAGATGTATAGGTAAACATGTATATACATATATTCTCATAGAAGAACTATATAATGGAGACTAGCACATCGGGAAGAGATTCATTGCAATACTCATCTCTACTGTTGAATGAAAGGAAGACTGCCAATTAAGCAGTTAAATACGCCTTGACAATATGATGTTAGATTTTCTGCCGTTGCCTAATCCACAATTCCATAATACACTTAAATAGCAGAATGTTAAACTAGTAACTGTTACTAAATAATTATGCTACTCTGATAATATGGGGGAAACTGATGGGTGGGGAAAATAGCGAGGGAGAAAGGAAAAAAATGGGGGAAGAGTTCCTAGACCTGCAAAGCTATACCATGGAAAATGATAACAACAAAAATTTTTAAAACACACATATTGCAGTTTGTGTATGAAAGCAATTATAAAATAGTTGTTAAAACGAATTGTAGGAGTATAGCAAGAGCTCACAAGAAAGGGTGATTACATACTTAAAACAAGACTCATTCTACGATGTGATATCTATTTATCCTAACATGCATATATAATCTATATCTGTATACATATGTATAGTACCTACTGACATCCACATATTGCTATATAAAAGGCAAATGTGAGTACATACATTAAACGGATTTATTTATGGATAGATCGATTAATCTATCTATAAATGGGATCAATGTTGTGGCCTAAATGGTAATGCCAATACCTGTAATCCCACCCATATGGGTGCTGGATCATAGTCCCAATGTGTAGGCCTGGTGCACCCATATGGGAGATCCAGATGAACCTCCTGGCTTCAGCCTGGCCCAGTGGTTGGAAAAACTTGGAAAATCTCCTTCCCTCCTCCTTTCTGTAATACCTACAAAATAAATTTAAATATATGTATATATATATTCTTACATCTACACACACAAAGAAATATATATATATATATATATATATATATATATATATATATACATTCTTACATCTACACACACAAAAAAAACAGAGAAGCTATTTCTTTTTTTTTAAAGATTTATTTATTTTTATTACAAAGTCAGATATACAGAGAGGAGGAGAGACAGAGAGGAAGATCTTCCATCCGATGATTCACTCCCCAAGTTAGCGCAAAGGCCAGTGCTGTGCCGATCCGAAGCCAGGAACCAGGAACCTCTTCTGGGTCTCCCACGTGGGTGCAGGATCCCAAAGCTTTAAGCCATCCTCGACTGCTTTCCCAGGCCACAAGCAGGGAGCTGGAAGGGAAGTGGAGCTGCTGGGATTAGAACCGGTGCCCATATGGGCGTGTTCAAGGCGAGGACTTTAGCTGCTAGGCCACGCTGCTGGCCCCCCAGAGAAGCTATTTCATTCACAGTGGGAGAACTGACCCTATTCTATTCTTTCACTCTTTTTTTTTTTTTTTTTATGCATGACCTATATAAGACCATGTCAACCTGTAAACTTAATTGTTTTTACTTCTAGTTTAGATAGCTTCTCATTTATTTTTCTTTTCTAATTGAACTGGCTTAAGCTTGCAGTATGTTAAACAATGGCATTACTTTCAGTATTTTTGGCTAGATTCATGGATTCATAAATATGTATTATAACCCAGAATGTTTGCATGTATTTTAATACTGAGGATTTTGTATATATGTGAATGATGTGTGTTCAAGGCAGCTATCACAAATGGCATATCTCAAGCAGTTGGTGGGTTTTCATAATAAAGGCTTTTTAGTTTTCTTTTTGTTTCAGTCTAAAATCTTCTATGTTAAAGAGGTTGATTAACTATCTCTAAAGTTGAAATGCTCCTGGATTGGGCATTAAATGTAGCTTTAACTAGGAAATAGAAAGCTATAAAGTTGAGGTGATCTTTCAGGTAATGTGAGATGACATACCATGATTTTCACCCACAAAATTGAATCACATGACCTTAATCTAGTCCCCTGAGAAGCTGGACAATTTAATTATATTGCTTTCATTGTGCCAGAATGCGTATTGAAACCACTCAGTTACACACAAGCACCTAGATTTATTTTGCCAACATGGATGCTTTCAAACTATGCATCCTTTTCCCCCTACATTTATCTCTGAAAGGCAGATTCATTTGTTATTATACCTGTTTTTATGATTATGTTTTATAAGCATTACAAACTGCTCAGCTTTGTCAACCTAAAATCCCGTTATGTACTACACATGGTCTTTTCCCAAATATGTGCCCTTTCTTTCATTTTTGCTTGTAGAGTTCTTACCTTCAAAACTTATCTTTCATATCATATTGTCTATCACAATTTGAGCAAACATCTTAAATCACTTTTCTAACTTTAGAATAAAGAAATACAAATAACAATATTTATTTACTGAGCATTTATTATATGACAAGAAAAAAATGAGTGATTTGCAAATTTAACTGCTTTAGTCTAAATTATAATGTCTCAAGTATTGTTCTCCAGTTACAGAACAGGTTTACAGGAATGGCATAACTTATTAAACTAAAATTATATACAGTATGCTCCAAACCTTATGATCTTAATGATTATTAAATGTGAACTATTATTATCTTATCATTTGCACACATAATTTTTAAATAGGAGCTTATCCATGAGTTGCTGGACACCAAAAATGATGATTTCTTCATTTTCTCTCCACTGTTCAAATCAGAGATGGCACTGATTGTCCCATTCTACCAGAGATTAATTGCAAATCTTTCATTTCCATGCCAACTTGTATCAGCTTTTATTTAATTGGAAAAGAGTGCTATAAAATTGGAAACGCTCACATTTTGAGATATCTACTCAGTGTTAAAGGTATTGCTTTTGCTCTTTTGTCAAAATCAGTTTACGGCACTTATCCACTGTTCTGTTTTGTGTTGTTATTTCAGTAAATACTAAACTAAAGCACATTATCTTGATTAATGTAGCTTTATAGCAAATGTGCAAAAATAAGAGTCAACACATTCATAGTTCTACATAAATCTTAGGTCTTACTGATGTGTTTCCTGCATTTAGTTGTCCAGAGACTAGCCTACCAATATTCACTCAAAATTCTTCATCAGTGGCCATGTATCAAGTAAATGGAAGCTAATGGGGAGAATTTCAAAACAAGCCTAATTAGAAAGAAAACTCATTAAAATATATCAGACAGGCTACTCCAAACTTAGTGACAAATTACGTTGGAGAATTTCAATGTTCGGCATTATCTGCACCACTGCCTTTCTCCACTACAAGGACTTACTGAGATCCAACTTTATAGAAAATAATCCTTATCATGAAATATCAACTGCCTCAGAGAAGCTCTGGTCACATTAACCTGCCATTACTAAAGAGAACATATCGGTTAGAATGGGCATGTTCCTAACTGTTTTGTATGTAATAATAAATCTCATCAATCAAGATGCATAACTCATACTTAATGGGTTCATATAGATGTATTGAAGTGTCAAATAGCATCAGCCCTGCATTGTATAGCTCTGATTTAGGGTCTTGCCCTAAATCAAATGTACTAGCTTAAACACAACAGGACACAACAATATTAGAAGTATTCAAGTCGTTCTCAAACTCAAACCTGTAATTTTCAGAATCACCTAGCGCTGAATCCATTGAAAACACACACACAAATACACACCATCTTATAATTCTGTTACATATAGTAACATTTTATATAAAGTACATATGTACATGTTTATATTTGTGCTGTGTATACATTTCTACATACATACATGAATATATGCATATGAATGATTATTTAACCCTATAAATCTTCAGTCATTTTAAGCATGCATTTATTTGTTTGAAAGAATTGCAGAGATGAACCAACACAAAGAGACAGAAATTTTCCATCTGTTGGTTCACTACCTGGATGTCTGCAACAACTAGCATTGTGCCAGGTCAAAGCCAGGAGCCATAGGTTTCTTCCAGGTCTTCCACATGGTCACAAGGATTCAAACACTTAACCCACTCTGACTGTCTTTTCGGGGCCAATAGCAGGGAGCTTGATCAAAAGTAGAAACTCTGGAACATATCCATATCAGATGCCAGCATTGCAGGTGGTGGGTATACCTACTATATCAAATCCCAACACCCACAGAGAAACCTTACTTTTTGTCAAGTTTGAAGAGGTTTTTGTTTCATTTTTTAAAATGTAGCTTATAAATACAAATTGAAATTAATCAGTTCAGACTATGTATAGTAAAAAATAATCAGTGGTAGACTGGTCTTCATACTTTGCAAGTTAGGAACAATTTGTTTTCATTTAATTACAGTCTGAATAAAAGCATAATTTGTTCAAAATTTGTTCAATTTTGAATGTAGACAAAAATACTAGATTGATTTCTTTCTGTCTTATTAAAATGTATTTAATGAATTCATTTCAAGTTTTTAAATATAGTCATCTGTAGGTTTAAAGACTAAGTTAGTGTTTAGTGAATTCCCTAACAGTGTATGAGTGCTCTTGAGATACTATTTTATTTTGAATCTACAAATAAGCACACCAAATGTTTTAAAAGTAAATTCAATTAGATGTTTTGTTGTAATGTTATGGCTGTTAAGGGCTAATAGTTTATGCCAATATTAATGTGTTGATTGAACAATGTTATACTATCAACATCTAGATATCTTTTATTTATGGTTATCTTTAAGTTAATGATTATAGTTTAACTTATGCACTTTACCCAGTGCCACTTTAAAGAGACCAAAATTAGACAACAAATATTACCTAAATTCAAGACTTATTTTGAAGATGTACTAATCAAAATAAGCTGTTATTGGTTTAAAAAAAAAACAAAACAAAACACAAAGCACAAAGATCACAAAGATGAGTGCAATCAAGCAGCACATAAACCCTGTAAAATTATTCCGATATATGAGCAAAGAAAATACCATGAAATAATGGAGTGAGGCTAAAAAGCAATGTTAGGAAACCTGAAAAGCCATGAATAAGATAATGAAATGTGTAAATTATGTATCACAAAAATTTTGCTCATCCTGAGTCACAGGCCTACATATAGTACACAATACTCCAAGACAGCCAGAAAATCTGTGGGACAGACTGAACCAGGCTGTTGCACATACCAGCATGCTCAGAGACCAGGGCAGGTAGCAGGCCTGGCCTGCTGGGGTTATTCGGAGTTGGTCCAAATAAGCTGCAGTTTCTGCTGTCGTACATGGTGCCAGAGTGTGTTGTGTTAGGTTTGGGCTAGGTCGCAGCATCCATTTGCTTGCGTATGAGATGGAACTAGGAACATACCTGACGGGGTGACTGTAACTACCAGTGTGTGTAGACTAATATGGATTATGGACTGAACTGGAACCCACAATGGCTGGCACACAGAGAAGTCAGGTTGGGGTCACTCCTGGCAAGGTTTCTTTGGGGACTACTCCTAACTGCATCAGTGGAGTCAGAACTCCAACTACGGTGAAAATCGTAGGATCTGTGGTCTGACATGGAGTGCATGTATCATAACTGGTTCTCAGTGGTTGCTGAGACCGGTCTTATGGATGGCATGCCCAGTTGCTCATGAGGGATATGACAGTTCATTGAATCCTGCAGAGGACTTCTAGTACCATGGAGGGAGATCAAATTGGACAGCTCCTCTTGAGAAGCAAACAGTAGTCTATGTCAGCCAATGGACCTTGAGAGAATTTCCTCAACCTTGGAGCAACAAAAGCAACAGCATCTCAGAAAAATAAAAAATACTAAAGCAGTGTCCTTGGTACATGATCTGCTTTGGGGGTCCTGGGATGATATCGTGTGGCCTTCCGCCATTCCTGGGTACTGATGCAGTTGGGTTGTTAGGAGCAGCCCTCTCCTCTTCTCTCCCCACGTTCCCCAGAAGCAAGTAGGAAAAAGGAGATTGGAGGAGTTGTCTCATCCAGTTTCCCTCATTCCTTGATCTTCTCCACCCTATTTGATGGTCCACATGTGCATGCATCCTTTTCAACTATGTAAATATTATAAAAAATAAAATAAATTTATTATTTTAAAAAATCCAGAAAATCACCTTGGAGAAAAATCAGATGACTTTGGATCTGGTGATGACCTTTTGAATACATCATCAAAGGCACAATCCAGGAGAGAAATAATTTGTAACCTGAACTACGTTAACATTAAACATCTCTGATCCTTCATCCAAGACAGTGCCTAGGCACCATCCTTCCACCGTGGCAACACCTAGGCAGCCGTGGGGGGAATGGGAACTCAGGCTGGTGGCCAGTGGAGCTGAGCAGGCCTGGGAACTCCCCTACATGCTTGGATCTCAGGTGGGTAGGGGGCAGTGTTAGGGTCCCAGCGCTGGCATGTGTGCTGGTGGACTGGGCTTGTGGACTCATTAACTTGCTTGAGTCCCGGCTGGGAGAAGGGGTGGAGTCCCAGGCTAGAATGAATGCCAGAGGACTGGTTCTGGGGTTTTGAGTGGTTGGGCAGGGCTCCAGGCTAGCATGCTGCCTCATCAGAAGACTGGGCTAGGGAACCCATGTGTTTATATGGGGGATGCTGTGGATTGACCAGGGAAGAGGGTAGAGGATATGTGGGAGGGGAAACCTGCTGAGGGAGTACATCACTGGTTAGGAATGACTTTTGTTAAGGCCACTGTTCTTGCAGGTAAGCAAGGGGCTGAGGTCATGTAGTTTGGAGGATGGAAGCTGAAGGATCTTTCTGGGTCAGACTGATGCAACTGACCACATGGGAGATCTGAGCTGGGCTAGTTAGCATCAATCACCCCTAATCACCACCCACTGGTCCACACTAAAGTTAAAGCTGGGGGTCTACCTGGCAGAACTAGATCACAGTTTCTGCCAGTGACTACAGGAACAGGGGATGGGTAATGTTAGGCTGGGCCAAGACACTGACTATCACATGAAAGAACCAGGTAAGGGGGTAGATTCTGTGGGGGATATGTGGGTTCATCCCCGTGGAATTGCAATAGCCACTGGTTTGCTCAAGAGCAGGGGCAGAAAACAGGCTGAGCTAGGCATGATCATGGACCGATCTAACAATCATGGATGCTGGGGTTGGGAAAAGGCCTGACTGGTCCAGGCTACAGCAACCGTAGGTGCACCCAGGGATAGGATATGGTATAGTTATTGTAAGGGCCAGAGCCGTGGCATAGTAAACTAAGTCTCTAGCTGCAGCACTGGTATTACCTATGGGCACCTATTCCTGTCCTGAGTGTCCCACTATAAACCAGCTCCATGATTATGGCCTAGGAAATCAGTAGAGAATGGTTCAAGTCTTTGGGACTCTACAACCATGTAAGATACCTGGAGGAAGCTCCTGCTTCCTGGCTTTGGATCAGTTCAGCTCAACATCCACCAGCACATACAAAGGCTGAAACAGAGGGAGCAGACTATGCCAGGTAAAGGCTAGCACACACGGGCGGGCACATATGAAATCTGGGTTTGGGAGTGGTCTCGTGGGACAACTTGGGGAACTCCCTGGCGGGCCATAGTTTCTGCTGATGAGCAGATGAGTCAGTGTTGAGTGTTGGTCAGGCCAGTATAGGGCACTCCTCTTGTCAGCAAGTGTGTGGACTGTTTCGGGGTAGGAAATGGATGAGACAGGACAGTGTGGGTCAAACCTTAGCACCTTGGCATGGGAGGGGTCAAGATGGAGTTTAGGCCATGCTGGACTAAGCTACCACACCTACCACTTTGCATGAAAGCCAGTGGTGGGAGTATGTTGGGCAGGGCTAGGCTGCAACACCCACCAGGGAGAGTTGAGACTGGGGGTTCCCTGGGAAATGCCAAGCTGCAGCATCCAATGTCAAAGACCAAGACAAGAATGAGCTATCATTAAGTCAGTCAGAGAAACCACTGACATGTGCTGTGGCTGTGAACAGGCCTGATCAGGAAGCTAAGGGGACATCCTGACTGCGTTGTGGTTCCTACTGGTGAGCATGAAAGCTGGAATAGGGGCAGTAACTAGGTTGGACATGGTGTGGTATAGCTTGAAATGGATATGGATTAGATATGGGGTTTGCCAGACTGGTCTAGACTCCAGCATCCACAAGTGCTCAGGAGAGCTATGATGGATGTAGGACAGTCTGGACAGGTCTTGGCACCTACTGAACTATGTGAGAGCAGGGTCTGGAAGTGGAACAAGCAGGACTGGGTTGTAGCACTGAACAGCAAGAACTGGGATGGGTGTGGGCTTGTCAGGCAAGGTCTCTGTATCTGCCAGGACAGCAGGTGGGCCAAGTCAGGCTGTGCTAAGCACCCACTGATGTGTGTGAAATCTGCCACTAGGAAGTGACCTAATAGAGGAGCTTGGAGAACACTGTTAGGACACAGTCCCTTGAGGTTTGTGCAAGAAAAAGACTGGCAGCAGCTCAGTCCAGGTCAAGTTACAGTACCCACTGGCTGAAGTGTGGGTCAGGTCTGGGGCAAGCCAGGCTGGGTTAGTTCATACCATCAACTGGCAGATGTGAGAACCATAACAAGGTGTAGGATGGGCTGTGTTGGGCCAAAGCAGCAGCCAGTTCACATTAGGAATGGAACTGCAGGCAATCCAGGCTGGGCTATGTTGCAGCATCTACCAGCATGAGCAAGAATTAGGAATAGGCCTGTTCGCGTCAGGATATAGCACCCACTAATGATTGCCTGAGTGAGGCAGCCATGCCAGACTGTGCCATAGCACCCACTAGCAGATGTGAAACGAGGGTTGTGAGGAGAGGTAGTGGTGAATGTTTTGAGTCTGGTAGGGGAGTAGGAAGAACTCCTTTGTTGGGTCAGTACTCCTGCTGGTGAGTGTGAGAACTTGGACCAAGGACAGACCAGGCTAGGCAACCATACAGGATCAACTACAACCATACAGGATTATCTCAGATAAGGTTTTCTTGGCGACCCTGCAGTTGAACCACTGGACTCAGAACTCCAACCATGGGATGAAAACAGGATCTGTGGTCTGACTGTGGAGTACATGTGTCAGAACTGGGTTTTCTCAACAGTTTAAGATGGTACGAACAGCATGCGCAGATGCATATGGGGGGATAGAACATCCACTGAGGCCAACAGAGGACATCAAGTAACAGAGCAGAGGATGGAGGTCAGAACAAATTGGACAACTCTCCCAGCCAAGCATTGAGAGTATCTTTCTGAGCAAATGGAGACTCCAAGGTGGACTATAGAAGAATTTCCTCATCCGTTGAGCAATGAAAACAGCATTTCAGAATTAACAGAAGCACTTAAGCAGTTATCCTCAGAGCATGCTCCACATCGGGGACCCTCAGATGATGTTGAGTGAATGCCCCCATCCCCAGGTACTGATGTGGTTAGGACACTGGTTGTGGCTTCTCCCCTTCTTTCCCTTCTTGCCCCAGCTACAGCAAGAAGAAAAAGAAAATTGGAAACAGTGGTGTCATCCACCTTCTCCTATTTCTCAACCTTCCTTGCCCTAATCAGTGTTCCACATGAGCATGCATTCTATTCAACTATGTAAAAAATACTATGTAAAGTTTAAAAATTGCAAAAAAAAAAAAGAATCTGACATGTGAAAATGATGGCAACATAATAGACAAGACACAGATTGGGAGTATATATTTACAAAATGTCTGATAAAAGTTTAATTCAAATTGTATAAGTAACACAAACAATTGAAAAATGAGAAAACCACAATTTGAAAAGAGGGGTAAGAGATATCGGTGCTATTGACTTGGATGGTTCAGCCTTGCTGTGGTTCCATCCCCAGGAGTTCTCTTCTATAGGGGTAGGCAGCTATGCAAATTCATGGTAAATTGGATCTAACACTGTCATCATCCTGGCCTGACTCCTGGAACTCACACCACTGCTGGGACTCTGTCCTCCCCCCCCCCCATATAACATTGCCACCACCACCATCAATTGAAATGGGAAAAGTATCAGGAGACTGCATTAAATGTGCATTCGACCTAATGGCAAAGAAGCCAAGTAATCGGACATTTTCAGAGAAGAGTCTTCAGTCCATTAAAAACATCCTTTAAAATTGTAGAGATACTTTATCTGCCAGATGAGCAAATATATACATAGGGATATGGGAAACATGGAAAAGCAAGGTTGTAAGTGGCAACCGGTCTCAGTCTCCAAAAGAAAGGGAGTTTGGTAAAAAGTGCTTGACGAAGAATTAAAAAAAAAAAAGAGTAAAAGTGCTGAATCTGATTTCAGAAAGACAACAGAGGAGCGTGGGAAACCTACATTCCAAAGGGACAGTTGGAGAGAGAAATTTGCAAAAGAGATTCTACAAAAATATTCTGTGAAACAGCAATAACAGCACAATCAGAGAACAGCAAGCCGGACACCACCAACGACTCCCACGCTCAGGAGCTGGAAGGGATGCTATCTTCAAACAAGTGAAGTGAACACCAGCAACAAGGAAAAATGCCATTTTAATAAGGCTGGGCTGGGTTGGCCTGTGTGTAACTGGGGAATTTCATCAGAGGGCCAAGTCTGTCTTTGAACTTCACCTAAAGGATTGCTGGAGGGCAGGGTACTCACTGAGCTTCATGAAGCACCCTGCCATTCATCTAACAAAGTGCCCAGACTCAGGTTGCCAAGGTGGGACACTAACAAACCTCTGTCCATAAAGCAGCTGTTTCTGGGAGCTCTTGCTGTGGATGAGGGAAGCTTGTGGGCATGAGAGTGGATTCGGTGCTCCCTGTATCTCTGGTAACTTTCTGACTGTGTAATAGGGCTTATAACAGAGTACGGTTGGATCTCCGGGCCATTGCTGTGCTTGTCCTCAGAGTCTCAGTTCAACTTTCTCATTAAAGGGCACAGCTCACATGTTTGGGTAGGTGAGGTATGTAGGCATGGTGGGCTTACCCTGCTTTGATGGTAGAGAGAGGCTGACACTGCAATCAGACATACTAATTTCAAACAAAATATTTAACGCAAAATCTGCTAAAAGAGACAAAGAAGATAATTACGCTATGATTCAGCGATCAATTCAACAGGAAGATGTCGTTGTAGCTACTGCCTATACACTTTGCTAATTAAAGCAGACATAAATGTTTTAAAGAGAAGCTTAGGCTCCAATACAACAATAGTGGGAGGACGTAAATATTACATTTTCATCAGTGGACAGATGAACTAGAATAATTCAACAAAGATACTACAAGGATAATGTGCACTGTGGACCAAATAGACCTAAATGTAATCTATAGAACATTTCATCTAGCAGCTGAAGAATATACATTATTTTCATAAATACATGGAACTTTCTGTAGGATAGGTCTATTATAGACCAGAGAACAAATCTCAACAAATTAAGAGAAAAAAAAAAGAAAAAGAAAGAAAGGAAAGCATACCATGCATCTTGTCCGACTATAATGGAATGAAGCTAGAAATCAACAAGTTAACTAATTGTAGGAAATACATAAACACATGAAGACTGAATAGCACACTCCAGAGTGAATAATTAAACATAGAGCCAAGAGGAAAATTTAAAAAAAGGAATATGTATAGACCAATGAATCAGAAAAAAACCCCACTGTTATTTGGAAAATGAGCTAAAATCAATCCATGTAGAATAAATGGTTCCTTTAACAAATGGTGTTGGGAAAATTGGATCTCTACATGCAGAAGTATGAAAGAAAGACCCCGACTTTACCCCTCATGTAAAAATTAACTCAGTTTCTCATGTAGGGTGTGATATCATCAATTTACCAGAGGAAGACAACAGAGAAACACAAGAAGACATTGCAATCGGTAAAAACTTGTTGAGAAAGACTGCAGAACCACAGGTAAATAAAATACAATATACACAAATGGGATTGTGTCAAGCTAAGAAGACGGAGACCACAGGCAGAAGGTGAGAAAGTATTCACAATCAAACTGAAAAGGATTAATATCATACTATTTAAATATCTCAAGAAAATTAACAATAAAACAAATAATCCAGTTAAAAATGGATAATGCAATCAAAATGCCAGACTCAGAACTCTAGCCAAGAAAAGACAGAAGACAGAACAAGTCAATCAACCATCTCAGCTATATGTTGGCAGCGAAATACGGGGCAAATGGAGACTCTATGGTGGACCATGTCAATCAGAGGATTCTTCAATGACCTCATTGCACTCGGAGTGGTGAGACTGGCAGCGATTCATAACTGGTGAACTACCAAAACCACTTGAGCAAGGATCTCAGAGCATGCCCCCACATCAGGTTCTTGGGGTGAGTGGGAAACTGGGTTGGGCTTCTCCCTCAATATCCCCCTTTACCTCAGATACATGAAGGAAACAATATGGACATAATAGTCTTACTCACTTCCCTATAGCCCTTGAACCTTTTTACCCTAATTAACTATGTAAAGGTTGTCAAAAATATAATAAAAATTGTTTTTAAATACAGAAAAAAAATGGATAATGAACCTGAGCAGGCAGTTTTCAGTTCATTAAATAAAAATGGCCAACAAAAACAGAAAAATTACTTATGGTCACCAGGCACCAGGAAATGACCTAGTCATTCCAATCCTGGGATTTACACAAAGGGAATAAAATATACACACGAGAGAGTTACCCACACCACTCTGTTTACTGCAGCTTGAGTTACAAAAGCCAATGTATGAAATCAAATCAGATATCCATAAACTGAAGGTTAAGAAAGTGTGGCAATCTATATTATGGGATACTACTAAGCCTTAAAATTAAAGAAATCTGATCTTTGCAACAAAATGGATGCAACTTAAAACCATTATTATTAGTGAACTAAGCAGGTACTCAGAAGATAAATATTATATATTTTCTCTGATATACAGTAGTTAATACAGAAAAAATACAGTTAAAATATATAGGAATTAAATGCACACCTTGTGTTTTGAATGTTGTTTATAGTACTCTTTATAGACATGTGGAACCGCAGACTTTCTGCTCTTGTTGAAATTTTATGGTTAGTGCTGTGTTACATCTCTGATTAAAGAATGGATTGAACTTGTTTTCAGTAGAATTTAATGAAAAAAAATGAGGAAGGAAGGAGCGGTTTTGAGGAAAGGAGTGAGGGAAGTATGGTTATCGTTTAGAATTGTACTTATCGTTATGTTCTTCGAAGTCTTAGAATTAAATCCATTCATTTTATATTAATAAAAATAAAAAATGATAGACAAATGATTAATTATAAGGGTATTCAAAGAGACACAAAAGAATGCAAAAAGATAGTTAATATGAGTATTCATCACAATCAAACCAGCATTACAAATGTATTTTAGATTCTTAACATACAGAAACAGAATAAATACCATCAGGAAAACATAAAATTCATTATTAAAAGATCAGAGGATATTCAAAAGAAATAGAAAAATTTAGAGGACTAGTTCATTACTGTGGACTCATTTCTTCAATGGAAATATGCAGATTGATTGGACAAGAGATAAGATTGGGAGCTGATGCTGTGGCATAACGCAGTAAGCTGCAGTATGCAGCACCAATGTGACCAGACATAGGTTTGAGTCTTCACTGTTCCGTTTCCAAGCCAGCTTCCCGCTACTGCACCTGAAAGCAGAGTCCAGAGTCCCAATTGCTTGGACACCGCACCAATGTGGGAGAGCTCGAAGAAATCCCTGGCTCCTTTCTTAGGCTTGCCTAAGGTCTATCCATTAAGGCCATTGGTTGAATGAATCAGTGGATGAAGGACCCCTCTCTGTCTCCCTCACTCTCTTTTTCTCTATCACTGTGTGTTTGTCTCACTTTTTCTCCCTGTCTCTCTAAAAATCCTTCAAAGACAATAAATCTTAAAAATAAAAGCCTTAGTCATATTTTACAAATAGAAAGTAAATGACCAATAATAACTATACTTGTATCAGAGAAAATATATTTAATATAAAAAAGTATAGAAAGATGTGAGTGGAACATGGTATAATGTGCAAGATTATAATGACTAAAAGTGAAAATAGAGTAGTTATGAATGTATATGAACATAGTGCCCAACTTTTCATTTTCTCAAGCAAACATTAGGTCCAAAGGGAGAAGCAAACTTAAATACAGTAATAGGGAGGACTTCAACATCTCACCTTCATCAATGGACATATGACTTAGGCAAAAACATAAACATGTAATTAACTACAGGTTAGGTCTACAAAGCCTTATATGTATCTATTTTGTTCCAGTTCAAATAAAAGTGTCAGCATTATGGCTAATCCTCCACCTGTGTCTCTAGCATCCCATATGGGCACTGGTTCATTTGCTGGTTGCTTGAGTTCTGATCCAGTTCTCTGCAAATGGCCTGGGAAAGCATTGCAGAGTGACACAAGGCCTTGGGCCCTTGCACTTAGATAGGAGACCTGGAAGAAGCTCTTTGCTTCTAGTTTCAGATTAGCCCACCTCTGACTGTTTCAGCTATTTGGGGACTGAAATGGTGGATAGAAGATCTTTACCTTTTATTCTAGCACTGGCTTTCAACTAAAATAAATAAATCTTTAAGAGAAATAAAAATAATAACATGTAGCATTTCTGACCACAGTGGAATAAAGGCAGAAATTATCAACAAAAGAAAATGTAGAATTATAAAAGTACAGGGAGACTTAACAACATGCATCTAAATGAATAATGAATAGATGTAGAATTAAAGGGAAAGTATTAAAACTCCTTAAAGCTAATGACAATAGAAACACATATTAAAACATGAGAGATATAGCAGATCAATAGTAACAGGAAAGTTTAGATCAATTAGCTTCTTTACCAGAGTTTTAGTCACAGTGAATAAAATCAAGACATTTGCGGCAAAATTAATGAAACTGGAGGTTATTATGTCCATTAGCTGAAACAGTTGACTTTAGAGTCCCCATTCATCCAGATTTTTGCTGCCGTCCTTTGGATGGAATAGTTGTCCAATTTGCTATGTTCTTCTCCCTTGCTATGGTAACAGATATCCTCTGGAGGTTACAATGGACTTCCATATCCTCCATGTGTATCCGGGACTGCCATCCACTACCATCTTTTCCATTGAGAAGGATGAGTTTTCATGAGCAGGCCAAAAGACTCTGGCCTAATGATCCAATCCCCACTAGACCCCTTTGCCTGGTGCTCACAAACCTGGTATCCATTACACAGGTGGACCCAAGAACCCAGGCCAAGTGATCTGGTCCTTTCTGGACACCCTGCCCTGCACCCAGGGCCCACAGTACCAGAACCTCCTGTGATCTGCATGGTATGGCTTGCTTTATCTCAGCATCCACCAGCAGGTGCTTCAAGCTGGCTCTGTCAAGTTTACCCCTAGTTACAGCTCCTGCTGGTGGGTGCTGCAGCCTTGTCCAATCCAGCCAACCCCCAGTCCCAGCCCTATTTTGGACTGGCTGGTGTTGTGTGCCAGCGAAGCTTGTCCTGCACCTCATCCTGGTTCTCCCATCTGTGAGTGGGTATTACGAACTGGCCAAGACTGGCCACCACCAGGCTGATTCATATGTGTGCCAGCGGGTACTGTAACCAGGCATGGTCTGGGATGTTCTTTGCTTTGATTCTTGTACTCACCTGCAGGGACTGTGTCCTGACAATGGAGAAATGCAGCGTGAGAGACAGAGACAAAAAATGTATCTAGTTCACTCCCTTTTCCCCATCACCACAGCTACCAAAGCCAGGAGCCAGGATCTCCACTGGAGTCCCCCGTGGGGTGGCAGGAGTCCATAGAGTGGCTTTTGATCCTTTCCCAAGAGTATTAGCAGGGAACTGGATTGGAAGTGGAACAGGTATAACATGAATGAACACTCAGATACAGGATGGTGGCATTGAAAATGTCTGCTTAATGTGTCATGCCAACACTTAAGCCCACAAGAATTATACATAATGGAAAATTTTTGAAAGTAAAATTTGTTGTTCAACAAAAGACGCATTAACCTTTTTAAGTATGGGAAAGAAAGATATTATGCATCTTGGTTTGGGTTTTATAAGAAGCTGATTTCAGTATAGGAATTTAGGCTACTAGGATGTAGTGCCAGGCAATTCTATTCCTGGATTTATTAGTGAAATATCCTGAATATTAAGTGTGTTAAAGGGAGGTGAAATCTCACAACACAGAATGTGCTTCGGAGATGCAGCTTGTTGGGCATTTCCAAGGAACTTGGCCCCATTAGCTTGCACCTCAAACTCACATCTGACTTCAGAACATGTTGTGTCTAGCAGTCCTTTATCTCAGAACTCAGCAATTTGTGAGAGTGTCAGCAAGTATTGGAAATTTGGTGGGGTGCAAACACTTTGCTACAGTAGTTTATATAAAGGTACAAAATGGAAGAGTCAGATTTTTGCCAGGAGACTTGATATTGTTTCTGGGATGTAGCATCAGCTTCCCTAGATAAGCAGAATATGTAGCTTAAGTTCTCCCAAGTCCATTACTTTCCCGAATTACCTGTGGGAAATATCAGTATTCCATTGGCAATGATTTTTAAACTGTATCTAGTAAAACAAATTCAAATAACTAACTTCCATTTTTATAGTCATATTACCAGTGAAAGTTGCAGGTTATCTCAAAGAAATATGAAACATGAAATAAGAATATTTTATGGTCCAAACCTTTATAGTTTCTGTCATTTTTTACTACTGCACTTTTATGCCACTTTGAGTTTATGCTTGGTTTGTTGTTGTGGGGCAATGTATTTTTCTGTTTTCTGCTTTAAGTGCTAGTGTTTTAAAGATGATATTTAGGAAACTTCTTTTGTCTTCAATTTGCCTTGTGGTCCTATGACTTAATGACCATAGAGGGAGCTACATTGTTTGAGAGTGTATAAAATTCATATGGTTAAGGGAGTTAAGTATGTGTGTAACGTAAGAGTCACAATCCAATTATCAGTTACACCCAGAGACCAAAGTGGAAGCTGAATGTAACTGAACCTACAATGTGTTCATATTTTGATCACAAAGTATTAATGTTTTTGATTGTAATGCAACTTTATTTCAAATATTATATTCTTATGCTTACCATAAATTTAGAGTAACTGAATATCAATAATAATTATTGTAATAGTTTTTTTAGTATACAAAGTGTAATTAGTACTTCTGGAATACTAAGAAAAATAAGACATTCAGCTATTTGAGAATATTATATCTTATCTAATTATAAACTACCCTTAGAATACCTTTGGTGTTAGCTGTATCATCTATAATAATGATTATTTTGCTTTGTGCTTTTTTTAAATTTAAGATTACTTTATTGCATTTTTAGGGAATTATAAAATAGGTATAGCTGAAGTACAGAAACTAGTACCTGGGGTTAGAAATGAGATTTCTTTATGGAGGGGCATTTGCCTATGAAGCACATAAATGAGATTCTTAAGGGCAGTTTTCTCCCATTACCACATATCAATGTCTTTTTCTCACCGCTTTCCTAGCACTCTTCTTCAGCATGTGGTGAGAGGGAGCTTTTAGACATCATGGAAAAAAGTCTAATTTCTTTTACCAACCAATCTGAAGTAGGTGACCTTAATGCAGTAAACTGAGTAGCGTTGGATTTGATTTGACTAGTGGGGAACCAGACATTTCAGGGAACCTAAGAACGTAGGAGTGCTCAGCTGTGAAAAATAGAAGAAACTGAATCATGGGATCTGGGTGTTTACCAAATTGCCTATGTAGAACCTGAAGTTAATGGCCTACCTCAAACAGCGCTCCAAGAGGAAGACTTTGTTAAGAACTTTGCTGGTTCCATCTAGCATTTTTTTCACTGCTTTCTGTGTTCTTCAAAGGGTTGTCCATGCATTTTGGTCTTTGTAGCTAACCATAAAAGCAGGCTGGTTTAATACCAATACTTGAGGTCAAAACTTTAAGTGAAATTATCTGATAGTGCTTTATAAATACAGCTTTCTAAATAACGATCAGTCAACCATTGAGCAAATGTATGATTTAGAATATGGGTTATTCAAACCCTAGTTGACTAACAAATGGTTATGTTAACTTGAGAACATTCTTAATTTTCCTAAGCTTCAATTTCTTGTTAGTGATAAATTTTCATTAAATTTGGGATGGAAAACCTCACTAAACTAAAAACAGGCAACTATTTAGTGTTTACATTCAGATGCTGAACATAATGATTGAAATATAGTCATGTTTTTTATATGATGTGAAAGATTATCTTTGACATTTCAATGTCTTTTTTCATTATTATTTATTATTTGTAATTCATTAATTACATTGTATTATGTGACACAGTTACATAGGTACTTGGGTTCTCCCCACCCCTCCCCAGCCCCTCCCACCATGTTGGATTCCTCCACCTTGTTGCATAACCACAGCTCAAGTTCAGTTGAGATTTCAATGTCTTTTATTAAATAGACATTTTTACTAAGAGGCAATAAAATTATTGCAACACATAGATTTTATTTCCGGATTTTTTACACAGTTTTTACACAGATTTACATTTACTCTCTGGATCATTGCTCCCAAGACAATCCCCTTGTCTCATTTTTAAAGGATTTATTTATTTATTTCATTTAAATGGCAGAGTTACAGACAGACAGAGCGACACACACACACACACAGAAAGAGAGAGAGGTAGTCACAGAGAGAAGACACAGAGTTACCTTCCAAGGCAGTTAACAGGAAGCTGGATCAGAAGTGGAGCCACTGGGATTCTAACAGCACCCATACGGAATGCTAGCACAACAAGCAGAGCCTGTTTTACCACAGCACCACCACCTCCTTACCTCACAATTTTTACTATTGTAAATTTTCTATGTGAAAGGGCAAATTTCTCTGTGCATATGTATTTTTTTGCATTTTACTGGACTTTTGTAATCTTTCCATTTATCCCAGGTTGGTTCTATGATTTGGAATGCATTTACACTTGTGTTTAAATGGGCTCTATCGGGCCCGGCACAATAGTGTAGTGGTTATAGTCCTTGCCTTGCACGCACCAGGATCCCATATGGTTGCCGGTTCTAATCCCGGTAGCCCTGCTTCCCATCCAGCTCCCTGCTTGTGGCCTGGGAAAGCAGTTGAGGATGGCCCAAAGTCTTGGGACTCTGTACTCATGTGGGAGACCCAGAAGAGCTGCTAGTTCTTGGCTTTGGATTGGCTCAGTTCCAGCCATTGCAGCCGCTTGGGGAGTAAACCATCAGATGGAAGATCTTCCTCTCTGGCTCTCCTCCTTTCTGTATATCTTGCTTTCCAATAAAAATAAACAATAAATCCTTAAAAAAAATAAATAAATGGGCTCTACCCTTCCTTCACCCATTTGCTAAAAATATTACTTTAGAGTTTCCTCACAATTATAAATGGTTTCTTTCCATTTAGCTAGTTCTATCTGTTCTAGAAAAGTCTATTACCACCTATATTAATAACATACTGGTTGGGCCCGGCGGCTTGGCCTAGCAGCTAAAGTCCTCGCCTTGAACGCCCCAGGATCCCATATGGGCGCCGGTTCTAATCCCGGCAGCTCCACTTCCCATCCAGCTCCCTGCTTGTGGCCTGGGAAAGCAGTCGAGGACGGCCCAAAGCTTTGGGACCCTGCACCCACATGGGAGACCTGGAAGAGGTTCCAGGTTCCCAGCTTTGGACTGGCGCATACCAGCCGTTGCGGCTCACTTGGGGAGTGAATCATCGGATGGAAGATCTTCCTCTCTGTCTCTCCTCCTCTCTGTATATCTGACTTTGTAATAAAATAAATAAATCTTAAAAAAAACAACATACTGGTTATTCCAAATTAATACATTAATTCTGTTAGATTGTAACAAATAGATACAAGATGGGGGATCATATATGTTATTCAATAATCATTAATTAATATAATGCTTCAGATGAAAACTGATGCAAACATAACACTTAGTGTATAAATAAATCATGCCATCAGTTTTCAACCTTGTTAATTTTCTTTTTGATATATGCTAAGATATTTACATGAACACCTACTTGAAATTTTGCTCTTTTAATATAAATATTTGCAAACACTTTAGTTCCCTAAATTTTTCTTCTTTCATTGTCCAAGTAATATTTTTCCACATGCCCCTCACCGACAAAGGCGTGCCTATTGCACACATTTTAAACCTGTAGATATATGTCTGTGTTAACTTTTAGGTTTTGCTTCAGGTCAGCCATTCTTTTTATTTTTCAGTTTCCTAAGATTTTGCTTTTTTTACTTGGTCTTCAAGATCAGTAGAGATTATTTCAGCAACCATCCTTCTAACTCCAATTTTCTTTATTGATTTTTGCAATTAAATATTCTAAAATGTGTTTCATAATACACCCTGCTATGTAATTCCTTATCCATGTGAATTAGCAAATTTTTAAGGATGTGTGACTTTTTTAATTTTTAAAGATTTATTTTATTTACAAGGCAGATTTTCACAGAAGCAGAGACAGTGAGGTGTTCCATACGTTGATTCACTCCCCTAGCTGCATCACCCAAAGCCGAGCTAATTGAAGCCAGAAGCTTCTTTCTGGTCTCATGTGCAACAGAAGCCCAAGGTCTTCAACCATCCTTCACTGCTTTCCCAGATCAGAAGCAAAGAGCTAGATCAGAAGTGGAGAAGCCAGGACACAAACTGGACACCAACAGAGGATGTCTGTGCTTGCAAGAGGGACATTAACTTGCTACACCACTGTACCAACCTGTTTTGTTAATTTTAAAAGATACATAATTGGCATCTTCTTAAAACATACACTTCATTTTTAAAATCTAGACTTCTGAGTCTTTGTCCATCCATTTTTGAAACATTACTTAACACTACAAATCAGCACTCACACCTGATTTCGACAAAATGACATCACAGAAAAATGTCATGAAAATCACATCTAGCTTGAAAAAAATGTTTACTCATTCATTTTTTTACTATCATAAAAATTTCCATTCCCCAGGATTATTAGAGGTACTATGAGGTATATTTTTAAAGATAAGGTAATTGAAAATTTCAAAATTTAAAATCATGACATTACTTTCACATTCGTAGCATGTGAAAATAAGTATGATAGTTATTCAGCTAATACAAAATGCATTAAAGACAAATACCTAAAATCATTTATCACTGACCTTGTCAGAAACAGACTTTGAGCACACAATGTTCTAAAAGTAGGTACCACCAAGTAGTATAACAGGAAAATATGCCTTCAAGCGTTGCAGCATTGATTTTAAACCACTTTGCTGTAAATAATATTCAAAAAGGCATATTTGTTCTCAATCGCACTTTTGTAAATGCACTTGTCCCATTGGGGAGCTATTTTTCCATCTTTCTTTCCACTGATTGTAATTCGTCTTTGCATGAGTTATGATGTGAGCTTTCAGGTTATTTGACTGAATAAATCTCTTGTTACAACCTTCAAAGGGACACATGAAGTTTTTCAGCAGTGTGAATGCACACGTGTGCGCAGATTAGGGTCCAGGGAAAGGCGCTTTCCGCATCCGTCAAAGGTGCACTGGAAGGGTTTCTCGCCAGTGTGAACCAGAAAGTGGCGTTTCAGCTTTGACTTCCCCGCATTCAGCACAGACATGGTCTCGGGGGCCATGAACAAGCAGATGCTTTTTCAGGGCAGTTTATGCCTCAGCTTTTTTGCACATCCACTCTCAGGACATGCGAATGTCTCTTCATTATATTTATTTGCTTTCGACTTCTTAGCAAACTCTGCCAGCTGTTTGGGATCCTTTAAGTCAAGGCCAGCTATTCCTCCAGGAGGAAGCTTCTTGCCTGTCACTCAGAATACCCGGGACATGAATTTTTTCCAACCTCCTGTTGAGGAAGTTACTGTTACCCGCCTCCCCGCCCCTTTTTCATGTATTCCAAAGAACGTTCAAGCCAAGAGCTTGCTTCAAGAACTTGTTGGGAAAGATCTTGTTCGGTTCCCTCAGAACACTTAAAAAGTGAGTCATCTTTCAGGAGCGGCTGAGGAAACTCACTTCTGACGTCATAGTCTGTGTAACAGTCAGGGAAGTCATTCTCTCATGCACCTGGAAGGTAACGTGCAAAGCATGTGTCTTCATCACGGAGGGGCCATGTCGGCTTGAGAGGCTCCACTTTCACCTGCTGCATTTGGCTTGGCTTGGCTTGCTTTTCTTTAGTGCCCCGGAGGGCTCTCCCACTAGAGCCATTTTGGTCACCATTCTTGGCCCTTTTTCTCAGTTGCTGCCTCATGTCTTCTTGCTTGCCTGCTCCTTGAAAAATTGCACCAGACTATTCCAAACACTTCCAGGAAGTTGTGATCTGGTGCAGTAGTCTTCAGCAAACAGCTGCTGGAAGTACGCTCTGTGATGACAGGGGCCTCTTTCCGTTGTTGACCAAAGTCTCAGCACTTTGTTGTCCAGGCCACCGTGCCGCGCCGGGGTCCTTCCTGAAGCTCCTCCTTTCCAGGGGAAGACGAAAAGTGGCTCTCGGCCCCAACCTCTGTGTGTGTATGACTTTATGAAGCCTTTAAAAGTTATGTATTTTGTTTGTTTTCTTCTTTTTGTTTCGTCAACATTTATTATTGGTCAACACAGGGATAGACATGTTGCAGAAACAAGGCATGAAGGTTCCTGTTCCGATGAGTCACGTGATGAGAACTGAAGAGTATTTTAATCTGCAGAGCAATGGGAAGAAGTGTGATGCTGCCTGAGTTCCTGTGTGTAAATCACACCTGTCTCTCAAGCTGTGGGACTAAATTAATGTGAACTACCCTGGATTTATGCTGCAGGGCAGGGGTAGTTATTCCTGAATCATAAAATCAAAGCAGGCTATCTTTTCCCCAGAGATTTCACAGCTGTCTACTGTCTAGAATGTTTGGAGTTCTTCTAACTCCCTTGCTTAATCATGGGCTCCGAAAAGGTAAATGGTCTGTTTGCTGCCTTTTCTAATGAAACTTGGAGTAGCTGTGACTGCTGCTCTACTCAGGAAATTCACCATCACACTTCTTCTGGTGGTTCTGAAGCTCTAGAAGGAATATCCAACAGAAAAATTGAGGCTTAAATTATCACAATCGGGACCGGCGGCATGGCCTAACGGCTAAAGTCCTCGCCTTGAAAGCCCCGGGATCCCATATGGGCCGCAGGTTCTAATCCTGGCAGCTCCACTTCCCATCCAACTCCCTGCTTGTGGCCTGGGAAAGCAGTCAAGGACGGCCCAAAGCTTTGGGACCCTGCACTCATGTGGGAGACCTGGAGGAGTTTCCTGGTTCCTGGCTTCGGATCGGCACAGCACCTGCCGTTGCGCTCACTTGGGGAGTGAATCATCGTACAGAAGATCTTCCTGTCTGTCTCTCCTCCTCTCTGTTTGTCTGACTTTGTAATAAAAATGAATAAATCTTCAAAAAATTATCACAATCTAAAATACTGAAGTTTCTAAAACGATTTTAGTCAAGTGGTAGTTCCCAGATATTTTCATATAAACGACCACTGGTGAGCATTACATAATTGGCTTTATTTAACAAAAACAGTGTGAGAAAACAAAGAAACTTTTCTAAAGCCTCTGAGACAAAAACAGATTTCCCCACCTTTCTCTGCCCACTGCAAAAGCTTTGTGGAAAGGCACTTGTTATTTTGCTTTTTGCTTTATCATTTCTTTGAATCTTTGGCTTTGACAAGTACGGAATGAGAATCACGCAGGACAAAGGGCTCAGCATAGAGTATACAGCGATGGAGAATGCAGAAGCTAATAAAATGAGAATAAAAATATGATCATTATAAAAAAATGACAGAGTAAGGCAGCTTATCTCTGTGCCATGTAACTCTAACACAATGACTTGAATGTTGCTACTCATGGTCAGAAGCACATTTTTCAACAAGGAAACCACAATCCTGTCACTATTGCAGGAGTTTTTCATGTCAACTGAGGGTCAAATATGGCTCTATCTGTCAACAGCTCCAGAGTGAATGTACAATGTTACTTTGTTTAAGTGCATATACTTTAAGTTTCTTATTCTATACTTTACTCTGGCTTTCTCAAAACTTAAAACCATACTATTTCCCCACTGAGAGACTTTCAACGCTTATGAATATGCTTTCAAGTTATAACTGGAGCAATACCTGTGGTTGTACTTTCTATTGAGACAAAAACTGCTTTTTTTTTCTTTTGCAGATGTCAAATTTTCTGCTGCTGAGAGTTTATTTCAGAAACAAAGAGTCAGTACTACTTCCAATTGGAACGAGAAAGTTTGCTGCTTCACAGCCATTGTCATCCAAATCGTTTCAATGTTTCTTATAATTGTGCAGAAAGCATTCTTTGGTGACCATACTTCAATAACTTGTGTACCTATTTTCCAATTTTTCAAAAGTGAGTTTAGTCTTTTTTTAAGATTTATTTTATTTATTGAGATGTCAGCGTCACAGAAAGAGAGAGAGGAAGGGAGAGACAAAGCCAGAGACAGGAGAACTTTCGCCTGCTGGTTCACTCACCAAATGGCTGTAATAGCCCAGGCTGGGCCAGGACAAAACTAGGATTTGGGAGGCATTTCTTTGTCTTCTATGTGGGTGCAGGAACCCGAACGCTTGGACCTTCTACTGAGACACATTAGCAGGAAAACAGCCAGGTCATCAACTGGTATCCACATGAGATGCTGGAGAAGCACAAGATAGCTTTATCTGCTATGCCACAACACCAACTCTGGAATTAACATTACATCCAAACATATTTTTATTTAAATGAAAAGTTAACTAAAGTATACATTGAAATCTTTGTAATCATCGCAAATAAAAACAAGTTGAAATATTTTCTGTCTTTAATCATTCTGGAGAATTACCTTGGCATAAACTGTAGTCGTATTTGGCTAGTAAGAATAAGGATGCTATTAATAGGTCTTCAGTCTGAAAGGAAGCCTTCATCCAACAACATCTACTTGTTATACCAGTCAAAACTAGCTGAAACAACTATCTAAATATCCCAATTACTCAACATAGGACTGCATGTAAATTAAGGAAAAAAATTTTGTGTGCCACATGTTGATTTTGAAAATTTGCATCACATGTCCAGACTTATTAATTGTTTGTTTTTAAGGTATTTTGTCAAAAAATTCCATAATCATGCCTACAAATCATAGAACAGAATATTCAGTGAATAGTAAAACACTGTATCATTTTGCCTTAACAATCATATTTAAAACACACAAAAAACTATGAAAAAGACTATAATATTAACATCACATGCCACTAGTTGTATTAATTAAGATGCATGTTTGGCTGTCTTCTCCTTTATTCCCAGTTGAATTGATCACAAGTAGACAAGACTTACTTCAACCAGCAATTATATGGGATGCCAGTGCCACAGATTCTAGTTTTCCCAAGTATCCAATGACACCATCCCTAGTAGTACTATTCGGAAATGATTTTTAAGTGAAATAAAAATCTAGAAACATGCACTATTATGATATTTACACTGAATTCTTCTGTGATATTCTGATAAGTAGAATACTAAGATATTACAAGTTGTGTTTTACCCACTACTTCTGGCTCATAACTCCTAATAGTACCTAGTTGGCTGAATATTTGAAGGGTGTCAAATTCAGAGAAATAATCAAGACTATACTGATTTGCCTATATTGCTTTATATATTTTTGCATCTGTATGCTTTGTAATAGCCTTATAATAAAATAGTAAGTGTCAGTGTTTTGTTAGATATCTAAGCTGCTACAGCAAATTAGTCAAAATTAAGGAAGGGTTTGTAGGAACCCTGGTTTATAGAAAAATGGCAACTGGGGTTTGAAAAGTATATATAGTCTTAAGAACTGAACCGTCAATGTGAAGGATCTGATGATGATGCCAGAATTAAATTGAATCAGAAGACATGCAGCTGGCATCCAGCAGTGCCAAATCTATTCCTTTTTTTTCTGGTGGTGAAAAACCCAAACACCTTCTGTGATCACAGAAGCTTTCAATGTTAATAGCAGTGTGATTTGTGTTCATTTTCCTGTAAGCATAATGAGAAAATAAGAGTACAATGCAAATGCACATAGTTTGAAGAACAAAAAAGAAAATCCAAATCAGGTCAAATAAACAGGTCCTGCAACAGTGAATTTTTACAAAGATCTTCAAACATGTCAGTCCAATATGCTCTACTGAAATTCATGAATTTGAAATCCTAAAATGCATTGAAGCATTTAGTATATTTCTATTCCTCTATCATTAAATGTTATAGTTCTTCAAGACTTAGCCCTAGGTATTTTTTTTCATTATGTTGTGATATGTTTTCATTCATTTCAATTAACACTTCTAAAAATGTAATTTCAAAATTTGTATCTAGTCCAATTCTTCATCTGTCTTCTACATCAATATACAAACATAAACAAAAGCTTCTCAGGTTTATCAAAGATATCACAAATTCAGTGTGTCCAAATATATTTTTTTTATTTCCACATTTATTTTCTCTTAAAATAACACAACCCCATTAATAACACTATCATACATCTAGGTGAGAAAATCAAGGAAATCGTTTTGTCTAATATCCAAAGCAACACCATGTCCTACATTGTATGCTTAGTAAATGGCTCTTCAATCCACTTTCTTTACCCTCCAGAACAACTCTTTTAAAGTTAACAATTATAATCCTCTTGTTCCATATACCTAATGTGCAGATTTTTGCTTCTCTAGAAAAAAATAAAGCAAATTGCATGTGGTCTTATAGGAAATGCTCTAAATTAAACAGGAAATCCAAATTAGAAGATAGCATACATGAATTTCAATTTTTGTTCCCATATTGGTTTTTCATTTTATTTCTTTATAAATTGTTGAAGCACCATCATATATACAATTAATAACATAAACATACTAAGAATACATTTTATTTAAGCATTTTAAAAGGAAATTGGCTGAATTGACTGTAAAGATACTGTAAAGAAATTGAGTGAAAATTGACTGTAAAGGATATGTGTGGCAGCCTGGAGAAGCAAAGGCGCTGATGCTTCAGTTCAAGACCAGATGTGATCTGTTGGAAGAATATCTTCTTTCCCAAAAGAAGTCAGGCTTTTTATTCTATTTAAGGTTCAACTAAATGGATGAGGACATTCTATGTGATAGACAGCAATCTGTTTTCACTCGAAGTCCACCAAACTAAATGTTACTTTCTCCCTAGTTTACATAACACATGTATGTCTCATTTTAACACTGATAACTTTGGCCAATTGGCATTATTTAAGTATTTTGTCATAGAGTGTATTGTCTGGTGAATTTTCCTATTTATTCCAAGATGTTGCAAAAATTCAATAGAAGGAGCAGAGACACAGATGGATAGAATAAAAGAATGTGAGCAGGATTTATTTAAGGAGATCAAGGAGGTAATGCATATTCTGAAATGAATGTTGGTAAAATCACTTTAGAATTGTGCCTACTCAAGTTTGGTTATCTCCTTTACTGGATAGAGGGTGGTGCCCTAATTGAATATGTAAATAGAAAATGGTGCAGAATTTGAATGAGGGTCAGTGCACATTGTGAACTCTGGGAAGTGTTACAGCATCTGCACTTGAAACTCATCAGATAAGCTTCTTACGGCATTTTTTTAGCATGTTGAAGAATACTTTGATGTATTATGGGAAAGTGAGTGGGTTGCATTTATATGGAAGGAGATAAAGTTTTA
The DNA here is from genome assembly GCF_030435755.1 of Ochotona princeps. Lineage (NCBI taxonomy): Eukaryota > Metazoa > Chordata > Mammalia > Lagomorpha > Ochotonidae > Ochotona > Ochotona princeps. The sequence goes on from NC_080833.1 coordinate 66,252,688, forward strand.
GCTATTCAAGCATATGGTTCAGAAGAATACTGGATGGCTGATCTCCCTTTCCTTCACAATCTCACTGCCTAACCTGTATCAGTATGATCTTACATTGCTAAGATTTATTATGACAAAGATAAGATCATCTTGCTTACATTTGTGTTTTGCTCATGACAATATTTCAAGCATAGAACACATCAAAGACAACAAATATTTCTGAAGAATTAGGGGAAACAAAGTGGAGGAAGAAAGATCAAATGCTCGAATAAATTTCTATGGTAATCTACTGTGTCAAGAACAAGAAAGCATGGCATTCACTGCTAAGTGCATCAAATCTACAGAATATATACTCCATACAATTAGAAGATATTTAGTTATTCTTATCATATACATTCATCTCCAACATCTTCCTGTTAATAACTTTTAGTTATAGAAATACAATTTCTCATTCATGAATGATTTGCAACTTATTGTTAAATGTATCCTCGTGTGTGTGTGTGTGTGTGTGTGTGATAGGTATTGTCATTCATTTTTTAGGTAAGCACATTCAGATCAGACCAGTGTGTAGGACTTGGCTAGGATTCCACTGTTACTATAACCTGAGAGATTACTGTCATCCAGGTTTTCCCCAATTCTCAACTCTATCCTCACCTGGAGCTTGCCAGGTTTTTAGTGCTTGCAGGTTACTGAGTAAGCTGAGGGTAAACAAAACCACAGGCAGGAGGACACTAAGAAACTTTACTAGTGAAAACAAGCAAGGAAACTCTTCTGTAGACATTAAAACCAAAAGAGTGTAAACAGCAGGAAGTCAAACAGTGAATTCTAGTAAGGGAGAATTTGAGCCAAGGAAACAACATGAAGAGGAAGTTAAACAGTAGGAGGCTTTAAACAGAAAATGCAAATACCAAGGTCTGGAAACCAGAATAAGGTAAAGAAACAAAAGCTTACTTAGAGAAGAGTATTCTAAGCAGCAGGGAAAAAAGGAAGAGCAAAGCATGTTCAGAAAATAACAATAATGTAAGTACCTGTTACCAGTCCATAGAAACCACAAGGGAAAAAAGCAATTTATAAACAAAGGCTAAAGAATGAGAAAATTAGGGCCTGGCACCATGGCCTGATGGGTAAAGTCCTTGCCCTGATCGCGCCTGGGATCCCATATGGGCACCAGTTCTGATCCTGGCAATCCCACTTCCCATCCAGCTTCCTGCTTGTGGCCTGGGAAAGCAGTCGAGGATGGCCCAGAACGCTGGGACCCTGCACCTGCATGAGAGACCAGGAAAGAAGTTCCTGGCTCCTGACTTTGGATCCACGCAGCATTGGCAGTTGCAGCCACTTGAGGAGTGAATCATCGGATGGAAGATCTGCCTCTCTGTCTCTGCTCCTCTGTGTGTATCTGCCTTTCCAATAAAAATAAATAAATCTCAAAAAAACAGAATGAGAGGATTAAAGAATACTTCCATGAAGGAAAATAATATGTTAGATTGGAAGAAACAGCGATTAGTTCTTTTCCACTGAAAGACTGCATGAGAAAAAAAGTTGGATGTGGTAAAGAAGCTGTTAGTAATTATGGTAATATTAGTAGATTATCTGTTACTACAGGTTCCAAACACTATTACTTCACAAGTAAAATAGACATGTAAAATAGACAATATTTTCATCCATTTTTGGTAATTTCTTGGTTAGAGTGAATCTCTTTAACAAAGGAAATGGATTTAAAAAGGCAAGTAGAAGTTTTTTTTTAATATTTATTTATTTTTATTGGAAAGGCAGATATACAGAGAGGAGGAGAGACAGAGAGGAAGATCTTCCATGCAATGGTTCACTCCCCAACTGAGCACAACAGCTAGAGCTGAGCCAGTCCAAATCCAGGAGCCAGGAGCTCTTCCAGGTCTCCCAAGTGGGTGCAGGTCCCAAGGCTTTGGGCCATCATCAACTATCTGAGGCCACAAACAGCGAGCTCGATGGGAAGCAGGACTGCTGGGATTAGAACCGGCATGCATATGGGACCCCGGTGTGTGCAAGGCGAGGACTTTAACCACTACGCCATCGTGCCGGACCCAGTAGAAGTTTTTCTTTTTAACAAATATATTTGATATTTACATGGGAGAGAAGCATGTAATATTACACAGCTTTCAATTTTAGCTTAAGTACTAGATTTATCAAAGAATAGTACCACGCATCTTCAGGAGTAAAAACTTGTGGAAAGGCAGACAATGGCAGCTAGAAGACAGTTCATCTTGGAGCATCATCTCTAGGTACATTATGCTCTGATTTTGTGCACTGTAGTTACAATTGTTTCTCTCTGGCAAAAATGAGGTGGTGGGGGCAGAATCCAGCCACTTTGCTGCAGAAAGCAAAACCTGCTAAGATTGCAATGCCCATGGAAAGCTGTTCATGGACATTTGATTAGTCCTAAGTGTCCATGCACACGTTTTCTAAGCAATTTAAAGAATCGTGTGATTTTTCTAGAGCCTCACTATCGGTCTTGGATAGTGCTCCTGAGGCACGAGAAAAGTCCAAGTGACTTCATTCCCTTTCTCTTATAATGAAAACTATATCGAATAACCATTCTGCCATTGGTAGTTTGACAAGGACGGAAGTAGGATAACAATGCTAAATAGGGAATGTATTAGTACTAATACATCTCTCTTTATGGAGAAATGTCTAGTAAAAGTGAAAACTTTACACTTATTTTAACTTTTTGATAACCTCAATCATTTCAGAAGAGCAAGCAGTTTTCCTCTGGGTGTGCTTTTGGGGTGGAGGTTCAATTCTTGATAGACTTGTTTATAAATTAACTGCAGTAATTGCGTTAAGCTGTAACTGATACGGCTCTTTATGCTTCATCTATAATTTAGTGTAGCTAGATTTCTTTTTCTATTTTTTTGCCTGTTCATCCAAATTGATCAGCATCAAAGCCCTTTATGGCCTTGTATAAGTTTTTAGCCACCCAACTTAAATCCTGAAACCCTGAGTTCTGCCATTCCTAAGAATTCCCTTTTCTATTTAGATACCTGGATTTGGTTGGGAGAAAAATTCTATACTTGTTCTGTTCCCTGAATAGAACCATCCATGGTGTTCATTTAATCCCTTCTGAGAAGGAATGAAGATAAGAATATCATCCACGTATGTTAAATTGTCACAGTTTGTAATTTAAGCTCTTGAAGTTACTGGGGGAATGTATTGCCAAACAAAGTGCTATCCTTAAAACTTTGAGGAAGGATTATTGAGGGTATGTTGAGTCACATTTGAGGATGCTTCAGGAGTTGCGGTTGTGTAAACTTATGTTAGCTCTTTCAACAAAATGGAGAGAATAGTGGGATTCTTAGTGTAAGGGTATATAAAAGAAGGCATCTTTCAGGTCTATACCTGCCTGTGAAGGCATCTTGGTTACAGGTACCTAAATCAGTTTAGCCTATTTAGAGACTTGGTACACAGGGTGAAGTTGGCTGATAGTCTCCTTTATGTTCCTGAAGCCTTATACCATTTCGCATTCACTGCTGTACTTTGAAACAGGCTCAATGGTGCTATTAACAGGATACCAAGAGGGAACCAGTATGCTGTTCTCAAGAAATTTAACAATCAAAGTTAGAGATCCCATTTATTTATCTTCTGGTTTTAAGAGTACATTGCTATTAATTAGGAAACCTTGTCTTACCTTTTGGGAGGACCATTTTCATAGAGGTTGAACGCATAAGATTAATGATTAATTAAGGATTATTTAGGGTATTTACTTAGCTAAGGTAGTACTTACTGTAACTATTTGTTAAATAACAACCATAAGTCCACTTTATACAGCACAATTCATTTTCAGATGTATACAGAAAAAGAGAGGGAGGAAAGTTGAGCATGTATATACAATATTTGACAGTTGGGATGCATAGGGAAGGGGTGTCAACATTTTCATCAAAATCCTATGGCTTCCACAAAGATGGGAAAATAACATAAGAGACATTTATTCACTCACAGTTATGGAGACCAGAAGCCTGAAACGAAGGTGTCCACAGCTGCAAGCTCTGTCAAAAAGATCAATAGGTGACTATTTTTTTTGCTTCTTCCAATTTCTGGTTTCTGGATTTTCTTTCACCTATGACTAATCTTTGTCTCTCTCTTTGGCTTGCCTTCCTTCTTGCTGTGTGTGTCTTAAAAGAGCACTTGTGCATGGATTGAGTGCTAACCCCTAAGCATCCATAATTATTTTGTTTGGAGAACTTGAGATCACATTTGCAAATATCCATTTTCCAATTAAGGTGAGTGATAGCAGATTCCAGCAGTCATGCTATGGACACATCTTTTAAAGATGTATTTCTTTTTTTTATTGGAAAGGCAGATATACAGATAGAAAGATCTTCTGTCCGTTGGTTCACTCCTTAAGTGGCCATAATAGCCAGAGTTGAGCCAATCCGACGAGATTCTTCCGGGTCTCATACACAGGTGTAGGGCCCCGAGACCTTAGTCCACTCTCTACTGTTTTCCCAGGTCACAAATAGGAAGCAGGAAGGTAAACAGAGGAGCTGCCATACAGACCTATGCACATTTGGGATCCTGGTGCCTGCATGGCTAGGATTTAGCTACTAGGCTATTGTGCTGGACCCATCATGGGCACATCTTTTAGAAAGACACCATTCAATAAACTCCTAGGAATATATTCGATATGAAGAATCAGCTGTAGTATAATCACCTTTAAGAACGACAAATGCAAAGAGAAAAACAAAACACACAATTGATTTCTGAAGAAAGAGAGAGGACCTGGCACAGTGGTCTAGCAGCTAAAGTCCTCTCTTTGAACGTGCTAGGATCACATATGGGCAGTGGTTCATATCCTGGCAGTCCCACTTCCCACCCAGATCCTTGTCTGTGCCCTTGAACAGTAGTCCAGAATGGCCCAAAGCGTTGGGACCCTGCACCCGTGTGGGAGACCCGGAAGATGCTCCTGGCTTTAGATTGGTGCAGCTCCGTCCATTGAGGTCACTTGTGGAGTGAATTGTTGGACAGAATATTTTCCTCTCTATATATCTGACTTTGCAATAAAAATAAATAAATCTTTAAAAGAGAGAGAAAAAGAAAGTTACTGTGAGTTAAGTGTGCAATAGACTTCCCTGTACCTCTTTGTTGTGTTGTGACTATGTAAGAACATGGTTGGTCTTCAGAGAAGTGAACATCAATGTTCGTTGAAAGTGCAGTCCTATTGAATGAATATATAAACTGTAAACCTGCGTTTGATAGGCTCTTATTTTGTACTTGACTAAGTTCGTGATTTAGGAATTTGTTCTCTGCTGAGTATTATTGAAGTAAAATAAAGATTTTTTGCAGTAGCTTATTTCAATCATCTTCACATCTCAAGGGAAAAAAAAAATCCTGACAGATACCTACACAATCTCATAAATTCAGTTGACTAGGAAGAAATTGTACAATCTCATGTATTGGAAAATCAGAGAAATGTGAGGGAAAAAAGTTATCCTTGGAAGAAGTTTAGTTTTGTTTTTGGGAAGCTAGCTGTTTTTTCATTGAAGTGTTTCAAATGCCTGAGACTCAGCTTTCAAAATAGAAAGCAAATTCAGTAGTTTTGAACATGTAAGACTTAATCCAATTCAGTGATTTCATCAGATAGTATGCTTCTCTAATCTATATCTCACATTTTTTTTCAGGAAAAGTATTGTTATTATTATTATTATGTTATAAGCAAACCTAGAACCTGTGTTAGATTAAATGAAGAAACAAATTACATACTTTTTTATGTGAACAAAGGAATACCTGATATAATTTCATACTGATTAAACATGACTCAGGAACTTATATATCTCTTTTGTTGTAAAAGTAGGTGACAATGGAGAATAGAGACAATATTGGGACAAAATAAATGATCATTGGAAGGATAAATGGTCAGGAAGACAGTGATATTTTTGTAAAAATATCATTTTTTAAAACTTGAAGACAAATATCATCTTGTAACGTAAGTCTGCCCAGGTATGGTTGCAGCATCAGTCTTGCTTTCTGAGATAGATGATGAGCATTTGGGAGGAGAATGCAAGGCCATAGAGTTTTGTTTAGCAGGCTTGTCTTAATGCAGGTAAAGGAATTCTAGAGGGAGTCTTTTCTTGCTCTTGAGGAAGAGAATAACAATGTTTAGTTGTATCTGTTTGTTCTGTGTTTGCTTTTAAGTACCTTACATTTTCCATTTAGACACAACTGCATAGCATGCTGAATAAAATACCGTTTTGCGGATCTTGCTCTCTGAGCTGCAGCAGTGTTACGATGTTTAGTAACAGTAAGAAGAAAGGTATATTATTTTAGACATGAATCTTTGCTCTGTCCTGTTTTCTTTCCCATAATGTGGACATGCACAGCGGAAGCACTTCAATTATGCAGCAGTGAAATTCTTCAGTTTACATTGTTTATTCAGCATTGCATTAGTCTCATGTTTTCAATTTTTCACCATTTAATGGTCATCAGATTTTAATATATTGCTATATGGGCACATCCTGTATGGTTGATTTTAATTGAAAAATTAAATATTAGTTCAATAAAAACCAACCAGGCCCATAAAGTCATATTAGCACTTGTCTCAATTTGTGCAGAAGGAATATAAAGCACTTTCTTTTTTAGAACTTGGAAAATTCTCCAGAGTGTCACTGTGAGACTTGAAGGTAATTCTAACCTATGTGGACTTGTCCTCAGCAGGAAACGTATGCTCAAAAAGAAGGTTTGAAGGAAGGCACAGATGAATAGGTTGCTGAAAGTAACTGGCGTATGGTTTCTTGGTGGCATGTGTCTGCAGTCTCTAAAAACAATGAACTCTGTTACTGTATATCTAACATGTCCAAGATGTGCAGTGGCATCTGTAATTAAAATCACAGTTTTATCTTGCTTTGAACTCTCTAGAGCATACTGGTGTGGATGTGTCCTTTTTACTTACTTGTCTTGCAAAGATATGCACCAATAGTACTTGACCTCCAATTTATAAAATACATTTGGGAAAAAAAATTTGTCAACGATTCCAGCTATATCTGAAATAAAGAAAATCTGAGAATCAGACACAGGAAGAATACTGACAATTATATGATCCTATCAGCATTGAGGAAGGGAGTCCTTACTATTGAAACATATTTGAATGACACTGAAACTCCTCAGCTTTAAACTCTAATCTTCCTCAAGTTGGATTGTATGGAGTAGTATATATACAGTGGATAAGATGGCCTGTTGATTCACAACTATTTTATTAGAAATGAGGAAGTATTGCATTGCATATGCATGCTTTAGTGTGTTTATTTGCATGACTATAACTGCTTTATAAGAAGATACAGATGATTTGCATTGAGATGAGTTACTTTCAGGAGATTTTTAAAAAGATATAAAACGAGACATAAGGTTATTTTTAAAGGCAAACACTGAATATTTGTCTATTGCTCTCCTCTTGACACAAAAATTAAACCTAAATTCCAGTGTCCAATATTTCCTGACAACTGAATCCTGGAAGATGTACTTTGAAAGACTTGGATGTTAATCTGAAACTAATTCGAGCCTTTTGAGTTCAAAAAATTGGATTGGAAATCTTTTAAGAGCAGGCTTTCTCATGAGATTTCCATTACTTCTATTCTTACTGATAAGCCACAGGTATCAGAGAAACATCCATTTGTGTGCTATCTTTGGATCCTTCACTACAAGAGAAGAGGTACAGAAAGAAAAGATAGGGTTTGCTTTGATTCAACTTTCAGAGGAGTTTCAATCAATTCGAATTTTGTCTGAAGCCTCTCTAATAGCTCAAAGTCTTTATTAGATACTCTTATGATGTTACCCTCAGTGTAATATGCCAACTTCAAGAGAAGGAGTTGATCTGGTCTAATGGATAATGTCAGGTTCTGGCTTTGTTCCTGACCTGTGAAACTGACCTTGGATAAGTAATTCAATTACTTTGCTGTTCACATGTGATGCCTTTAGTGATGTTAGTTGTAATATTATCTGAGTAACTATCAATGCTGACATTTATGTATGCAATTTTTCAGTGATACTGAAAAACACTTTTATATGTACTGGGTACAAGATCACTTGACACATTTCCAGTGATTTAGCATTTAAGGAGAATGAGCTGTATGCTGAGAAAATATGTATGAACTATGCATGGTTATCCAGTTCTACACGCCCTGTCGTACAGACATGCAAATCACTTTCATAGGTAGTTTTTTCATCGAGGAGTTGAGAAATGCATATTCTTATACTTTGTGTACGGATTCCCAGTCCTCCACCTGAGAACGGCTCTGCCAGTGATTCCTTTTTGTTTCTAGGAGGGATACTTTCTCAAGCCACTGCAATGATTTAGATATAAGGCTAAATTGTATCAGTGTTCTGTTTTCTCACTTTATGTTCCAATGCACTGTTACGTAAAATTACAGAAACTATAGAGCAATATTTATCTGTTGTTCACTGACAAAACAAAGCAAAACAAAAAACAAGCAATTTCTGAAAAAACAAAAATAAAACCCTCTCAACTCTTATTTTGCACTGATTTCTCTTGGAGACCTAAATTAATAGAATTAAATATTCTTCCTGAGAAATATCCATACACGTAAGTATACATTTTTACTGGCCTAAAAACCCTATAGGGGGAAGTGGAAAATAAGTGCAAAAACATCTAATGCTGTAATATGTGGGGAGTGGGGTGCTAAAGCCGCTCCTGGGACTGGGAGGGGCCATTGCAAAATTGCGGCTGGCCCAGGGCCAGGAGGCGGAGCTGGTCTCACCTGTAGGTAAATAGGAAGTCACAGGGATAGGCTAATGTCCCCACTGCGATTGCTGGCCTATCAGAGAGTGCCAAGTGGACCCACGGAGAGAAGTGATTGGTGGAGAGCTGTATAAAAGTAGCTGGTAAAAACTGGACAGACGGACGGACGGACGGAACAGATGACAACGACGAAGAAAGACTGGGGGGCAACGCGGAGGCAGATGGGGGCAACGAGGAGAAAGACTGGGGAATGAAGCAGAGAGTACGGGATGAGATGTGGGAAGAAGGGTGGCAGAAAATGGGAGGAAGGGTGGTGGAAGAAGCGGAGAGGAAAGCTTAGACAAATGGGGACAGGCGCAGCAGAGAGAAGGATTTAAACACAGCCGCTTTTGGCAGTGAGGGGTCCAGTTCCGGCTTTTCCCGGACCCTTAAGAGTATGACTTGTCGTTTTAGTTTTGCCACTGCTGGGTGGCGGCGACAGTAATAAGGAACAACATTTTTCCCAATCAATTCTTACATTATTATCTGTAAATAAAAATATTACTAAGGAAATATCTTTCTCAGAATAATGTATTCCCTGTGGCATGGCATAATGAGCTTGGATATGTTACAAACACTGAATAACTAACGAGCTGATCGTGAATTTATGTTTACCAAGCATGGATAGCTGGAAAAAAAAAAGTACTTCAGTTACACGTAACTTCTTCTGTATTGTCTTCATGAAAGGTAAAATTAGAATGCAGTTCGTTTTTGCATACACAATTCTGTTTATTTCAAACATGACTAGTTCTACTAGCCTAATGTTCTGCCTTCATAAGTGAAAATAGAAATAATGTTTTAAATATTTCTTAGAGTCAAAATCTAAAATAATAGCATTCCAATAGTTTAAGAGGTATCATTTGTTTTTCCTGTTTTGAAAACACAACGACACAATTAGGGTTATGTGGTAGTGCAAAAATGCCTTGGTTAGTTGTTAAAAGCCGTGACTTTACCTGGAAACTGGAAGAGACATATAATCTCCTTCACCATACCAGTCATCATGTCTTAGAGACAAAACATACAGGGGGATTTAGAAAGCCTTGAGCTTTCCGCTTAACTGTTGTGGTGAAATTTTCTATTGTTTATGTTGTTTTAATACACTGGTTAAGGAAATTTTTATTAATTTTTACTAAATAATTGTGTAGATATAAAATATAAATCCCTTAGTCTTGTCAGGTCAATAATAGCAATGCTAATATCTCCATACCTGTTTAGCATACTGTTTTTTGTTAAATATGAATACAGTAGTAAGCAAGCATGCATATCATGTACACAAATAATTTGCTATCAGTGTACTTTTTGCTAGGTCAGATGATTTGTAGACTCAGAGAAAGTACAAAAACCACTGATTGTAGGGAAGCACAAAAGACTAAATTGTCCATTTATTGTCTTAGCAAATATTTATTCAGTGTACATATGTGCATGGCATTTCAGATGCTACAGATGAAATACTGATTAAAAAATAGGCTACAACTCTAGTGTGCTTAAAAGATACCTATATTATACATGTTGCTGTTAAGAAGATGGACCACATACAATGCAGTTAAATCTGCTGAGTAAAATGAGGCAAAGGTTACAATGATCAGGAAAAAACAGAAGGACACATGACAGTGAAGATTTCAGTGAGAAGTTGTGTGCTTGACTTATGTAACAAAGAAGCCAAATTTAACAGCATAAAATTACACAGATTTATTCAAATGATTCTGGAGATCAGTATTTTAAAATCAAAATGTTGGAAATGCTGTGTTGTTTTCAGGAATTTCATGGAATATTTGGTCTTTTCTCCTTTTGCAGCGCCTGCAAGCTCCTTGCTTTCTCCCCATCCTACTCATCACATCAGTTTCTTGCTTTCACACTTCCATCTCCACTATTCACTTCAATCCGCCTGGATACTTCCTGCAAGAACCCTGTGGTTAGATGAAGTTTCCAGCGTAAAGTCCCCATGATCCTGAATCACATCTGCAAAGTTAATATTGCCAAATGAGGCAAAATATTCATAGGTACTAAAGATTAAGATATGGGTAGCTGCTTTATTTATTTATTTATTTATTGGGATGCCTGCGTGCGTGTTTATTGATTCTTCGCAACTGAACTGTCATTAACTTAATTGGAGAAACATACAGCATTTTTGAAAGATCAGAATCTCAACATTATGTTAAATCTGAAAGTTCTGTTACTCATGCAAGTTGAAATTCATTTTAAGGCATGATATGAGTTCAGTAGTAATCAGCACATGGTAGATTTTAAACACAAAGGACTGAATAAGACCACCGAGAGAGTAGGTGATCAGAAACTGTCCAGGTTTTACCTTCAGGGGGTTAGGGCACTCTCACTTTTGCAGTCTGAGGCAAGGACAACTTTTTGAGCCTGATTCTTGTGTAGTTGTACTGGACTCCATACTTGAAGGGGACCAGAGGTTGTTTTAAAGCTCTATTTTTTTTTTCTTGTAATTCCTAATCATTGCAAGGAAAATTTTTTCCTAATCAGAGAAAAATATCTCAAAGATAGCCAAAGAGAAATGGAGTCATCTTTTACAAAAAAAGACTTGTATGCAAATGCTCATAGAAATTTGAAAGAAATGCTTATCAATGAGTGATTGGTATTCACACAAGGATCCTGCTTATGTAGGGACTTATTTCATTAGCCAATAAATATACTGACATAGAAGAATCACTAACATCAAAATAGATAGAGAACATTGCACTTTATCCAATAATCTTATATACTTCTATTTCTCATTCCTTAAAAGAGAAATCGATTTTATTTTTTTCACTAGGGAATGACAGTCAGTGTGAAGATGAAGAAAAAGTAAGCACACATTTCGTCATTATAATAAACTGCATTTAAACCAAATCAAAGCTCATTAGCCAACAAAAGAAACTGAGAAGCAAATTGCCAAAATGGAAAATTTCTCTTAGACATATTTTGAGAATCAAAGGATTTATCAGCATTAAAAATAACCCACTTTATCAAGTTAGTAGTATCTGTAGTAATTTTTTTAATATTTATTTTTATTGCTAAGTCAAATATACAGAGAAGGGGAAAGACAGAGAGGAAGATCTTCCTTCCAATAGCAGCTGCAATGACCAGAGCTGACCTGATCTGAAGCCAGGAGCTAGGAGCTTCTTCTGGTTCTCCCACATAGGTGCAGGGTCCCAAGGCTTTGGGCCGTCCTCGACTGCTTTCCCAGGGCACAAGCAGGGAACTGGATGGGAAGTGTGGCTGCTGGGATTAGAACCAGCAACCATATGGGATCCAGGCGCGTTCAAGGCGAGGACTTTATCCTCTAGGCCATCGCGCTAGGCCCATGTAGCAATTATTTGGTTTATGAAAACGAAAGTAAGATACTAAGCAAAGTTAAGCCATCATCTCATTTTAGCTAAATGAGAGTTTTAAAAGGCACAGAATAAGAGTTTTGTGTAAATGGTATACAATAATGTCTTTTTGATTCCTTTAAATAAATTTTATTATCTCTTTGTTTATAATCTGATTTCCTTGCTATGCAGTAACATTAAGGGTGCTAAGCAATTATTTTTCAATCTTATTTGAATTGTAACTAATACTAATGTTCAATAATTAGTCAAAGGTTTCATTTGTGTTACTGTGGTTCCAATCAGCACACATATTTCTGTCAACCCAATAGTTTCCTTCATGCCCTTTTCTGCCTTATTCCCAATCTTCTTCCCAGGCAATCATTCCTCTAATTTATATCTGCATAATCTAACTTTTCTGGTTTTATAATTACATAATAAAATTAATGATAGATTGCCTTGTAAGTCTTGCTGTTTTTGCCTGGAGTGTGTTAGTGATTCTTGTATGTCAGTATATGTATTGGCTAATGAAATAACTCCCTGCATAAGCAGGATCCTTGTGTGAATACCAATCACTCATTGATTGATATGAATTTTTTTTCATTCATTGGGTGTATAAGGTGCACATTTCCTTTGTTTGTATCTCACAGATGTTTTCCATTTTCTTTGCTGGAGAAATTCAACCTTAAATGGATGAGGTAATAGCTCTGATGTAGCAACCCGTATCTTCTCTATGTGTTTTTTACACTCTTCCTGTTTCTCAATAAGAGCCCCATCAAGTTCAATAAACTTTTGAAAGTAATGACATCAGTCATTTATATATATTGTTAGAAAACTGAAAGTCCCAAGACTTTAACCATCTCGATATAGTTCTTGCATATGTATTAATATATATTATAAATGTACATAAATTCTATGCATAAATATATTTATATATAATTTATACAGCATATATTTATATGATACTTATACGTATGCAGATATGCATATATCACCTATTTGTGATATATAACTAAAACAGAAGTCATATAGGATCAACTCAGTTCCATAAAGTATATTTATAATGATTTTCTATCAAAATTGTTGCAAAAGATTAACACAATAGCAGTTAAAGCTACCACCTGTGATGCTGGCATCCCATTTGTGTGTTGAGTCCTCTCCTGACTGCTCCACTTCCAATCCAGCTCTCTATTAGTGGTGTGTTTTTCACAAGGGTAGATGGCTCAAGTGACTTTCACTGCCAGCTATGTGAAAGGACTGGATGAAGCTCCTGGATTCTGATTGTGTTGTGGCTGACATCTGGTCATTGTGGTTGCTTCAAGAGATTAAGAGCAGACAGGTGGCCTCTTTCACTGTAACTGTATCTTTGAAACCAAACCAAAGGAAACAAACAAGCAAGAAAAAAAAAAACGAAAAAAAATTGTCCTTTGCACAGAGCAATGAACAGGAACATTATAGAGAGATTCCCAGGCATCTTTGTACTGAAGTATTAGATAATTATCAGCTTTTGCTTTGACTGAATCACTTTGGACTATTTATTGCTTTGTCTTTATCATCATACTAATCAAGTTATAGTTCACTTCTTTTCCAAATCTTCAAAGCAATCTTGACCTCACTTTTTCAAAAAAATCATGTAGGAACTTCTGCTCTTGCCTGCTGCTGATCCGGCCTGGGTAGTTTCGGCAACAAACCAGGAGAGTGGTTTAAGCGGCGGTTAAATTTTCTGTCAGAATTGTGATTATCTATAATGTGTGATATCGATAACATCTCAATTGAGATATCTGTAATAATGGCTTTTACTTCCTTTTCACATAGGGCGCCATTAAGATAGATACAGATTGGTTGCCAACTCTGAGCTTTATCCTTAATACTGTCTTCTCTCTTCCCTTTTTATTTAAAGATATTTATTTACTATTTGAAAGGCAGACTTACAGAAAGAGAGGGAGAGACAGAAGACAGACATCTCCCATCTACTGACTTACTCCATAATGGCCACAATGGCTAGTGCAGGTTCATCTGAAGCCAGGAGCCAGGAGCCAGGAGCCAGGAGCTTCTGGATCTCCTTCAAGGGACAGGGTGTCAACCACTTGGGCATCCTCCGACGCTTTCCCAGCTGCACTAGCTAGGAGCTGGATTGGAAGTGGAACAGGCCAATTCAGAGTTAATAACCATAAGGAGTGTAAGTGCCACACCTGGGACTTAACCTGTTACCAGCGTGCTACCCCTCTACACTCTTTTAAAATGTTCACATTTTAAGCAGATCCATTTGCAAACTGCTGCTTTCTTTGGAGGTTTGCACCAAATATCTTCGCACATAATGTCAATGGAGTCATGATTTTCCCACCTAAACTTCATCAGAAGTTTGATGTTTATTTTTGGTTTAATTTTAGCAAGATTTAACACATTTTGATTGGGTGTATGCTCAAACTAGTATGTTTCTTAGCATTTTTCCTAACATCCAGATGTGTTAAGTGAAATTCATTTGAATTTACTTAGGTGCCAATGCTTTTGCATGGTTTTTAAATAATAATAGTTTTAAAAATAATTTTCCAAGATTTTTTAAAGATCTCCTATATTTCTTTAATAATGTGGAAGAGACATTTTATATATAATTGATCATGCTTACTTTAAGATATAAAACCCTCATATTAGTGAGAATATGTTTTGCCTATTGTATTTTTAATATCACATAATTTCCTCTGCACACAATTGCCCTATGCTCTAGAATGAAAGTTGTCTGCATGAAATACTACGTTAAAGAGTAGCATTAAAATGACTTTTCTAATCTTGATACCAAAATGTGAAAAATACAAAAGATTTGAGATGCGATATCTGTAAGACAGAGAAATGTGTAACTCCATTCAAAAATTGATAGTTTGGTGAGATGGACTAAATAGCATATTGATTTTGATACTATCATTTGCTAAGCTGAAAAATTAACTAAAATATTTATTGTCTACATAGAGCAAAAAAATGCAGGAATTTCATAACTGAGCACATCAAATTTCAGAATAAGTTCACAATTTTTATAACATTTTATTAAAAAGAAAATGTAGAAAAACTTAATAATATAACAGATCATTTTTGTTTCATATTTGAATAACAAAAATAGCTTTGAAAGGTTACTAACTTTTTTCTTTTTTTTATTTTCATAGAAATATAGAACTTTCATTTCCTGATAAAAGTTACCCTTGTAAACTTGGCAGAAATTCTGAACCAACTGATTTCAATAGATCTGGTCATTGGAATGGTAACAAGTGAAAAACAGATACATATATCTTTTTTCCATTTAGATATTGCGTCGTGTCTTTGTCAGCTCATCATTCTTTTTAGGAATATAGTGTTCAGTATAATTATGATATCAGTCAGAGTGGAAATTATCTAAGTAGATGATTTGAATTTATATTTTAATTTTTGGGTGACCACTGTTCTAGAATTGTGCTGAAGATGCTACTGAAAAAAAATCTCCTTTCAATCCAGTAGGACGGTATATATTTCCTGGTCACTGTGAACTTCTGACTTCTGTATTTAGACATATTGATGATTATTTAGATTACAATTGTATTTAAATAAAGTGAATAAATTTCTTGTGTTCCACATTACAAATTTAGGAGCCTAGTGACACTTCCCAAGGTGTGCCTTCGTTAGCTTTTCTTTTAAACTCATATTAATAACTCGTTAATTTTCTCATTAATAATAATATTTTTACCATATGATCATGTTGTATTTATTTGTAAGAGTATTTATTTGTATCTGTTTATGAAAATCATTTTGACGTTCACCTGTCTGATTCCTGTCTTTGGATATGTGATCTGCACACATATTTGATGGACTGTACCGTTATGAGTAACATATTTCAGGTGCTACGATGAACAAGAACTAGCAAACCCACGTGTCTCATGGAGAAAGGAGCCCAGCTGATTCCAAACCACAATTTCCATTTTCTGCAATCCTCCTATCCTCTTCTTTTTGCTTTCTTTCTGTTTTCTGAAGTAAAATAAGTGAGATAATTATTTTGTTATGATTAGTGAAACAAATACAGTGTCTCACTTCTAATAAAACTAAAAAAGTATCTGAATGAAAAAGAATGTTTTTTTTTTCAATGCTAAAAAGATTAAAAATGTTTCTCTATCAATACAGGAGAAATGCGACACTTCTTTGGGTTCATATTTTTACTACAAAATAGCAACAACAACAACAACAAATTCCAAGAAGACAATGGAGAGTGATTTGGTAACCTGTTCTTTGCAGACAGTAAAGGGGTTAGATTCTGAAAGCAACCATGGTACAGGGCTGCGAGTAACAGGTTCACTCACCATTGCCTGGGTTGACAGGTGAATTAAATTGAAAGATATGCCTGGCAGGTATTGGGAAGACTTGCTTCTTCTCACACCGCTATATGCTCTGAACATTATGTTGTGTCATTGTGATAAAATAAGAAATCGCAGAGTAAAGACCTAGCCTTCAGCTTGACAATGTAAAACATTTCCTACTCTATTGAAACACTCTATGTATTTTCTGGCTATAAAAAGGAATAAAAATCATCACTGGGTAGACACATTCAACAATTTCTATTACAAGTAGACATGATCCATTACGTTGACTGTGGCCTTTATTTTTCTTAATCTTCACATTTAATTTTAAATGAGTTGTAAGATGACTCTTACGCTAGTATACTTACAAGATAAAAGGTATTCAAACTATGCAGAGTAAGATTATGTGGAATTCATTCCATTTTTCTGAACATTCTTAGTCTTGCAACTAATCAAATTTGTTGTTACTGAGTATATAGCAGAAATAGAAGAAAAACACACTTTTAAATGTCACTTAACTAAATTCTAATTGAGAATTTAAATTTAATAATTATTAACATAAATGAAAAATGAAAGTACTATTTGTATATATACATGCCTATTCCAATATAATTCTGACAGTGATCAACATTATATAGATAATTAAAAAACAAGACAAAATTTAAGCAATATAATTATTTAATATTACATTAATGAAGAGGGTATTCTATAAGCAAATTATTTAAGCTGAAATGAACTAAAAAAATCGTAGAGATCATGGGAGATATTTACAGCAGCTGTTAAGACAATGTATGGAGCATTTGCACGTGAGGTCCAAGTGCCTGTGGTCAGGCCCTGACTAAGTGCCTTGTTGCAACTTTTATACAGTGTGAATCCTGGGAAGCAGCAGCTGATGACCCAACTACTTGAGCGTCTGTTTCTAATCTGGAATATCAAAATTTAATTCCAGAATCCTGGCTTCAGAATGGTTAGCCATTTGTTTGTTGTGGGCATTGAGGCAGTGAACCACAAAATGGAAAATCTTTCCTCTCTCCCTTTCTTTTCCTTTGCCTCTTACTCCCCACTCTCTTTTAAATAAATTGAAAAGCTATTGTTCTAAAAGTATACATGACTACCATTAGTCATCTGGATCTTTGAATTTAAGCAGTAGCAGAAAAATATTCAAAAAAATTATCTGTACTGAAAGTTGTTGACATTTTACTTGCCAGCATTCCATATATAATAAAGTATAACAGCAATTTAGATAGAAATTCCCTCACACTCTTATTTTAAGTAACCTAAGCATGATATAAAATATTTGAGAGGATATATGTGTATAAAAATAGTATGCCATTTTATATAAGAGATTGAAATATCAATGAGTTTGATGTTTAAGGAGTGGGATCCTGAAGTCAATCCTCCACAGGTAATAAAAGATGACTTTTCTTCATGCTCATTAGGGTAATTACTACCACCACCAACAGAACTAAAAATATGTGTTGGCAAGGATTGGAGGAGTAAGAAATCTATACACCGTGAGACTAAAATGCTATAGCTCATATGTAAAATAATCTGGTACCTCCTAATAGTATTATAAATACAATTACTATACCCCTGCTAATTCCACTTCTAAGCAAACCCTTGAAGAATTAAAGGCACCATCAATTATATATTTGAGTACCTATAATCTTCAAAACCATCAATATTGGAAACAAATCAAATGTCCAAGCAAAGAAACCTGTATAAATAAAATGTGGTATATACACACAATGGAATTATATTCATCCCTAAAAAGATTACACCAGTGATAATGTCATGTTAATGAATCTTGAGGATATTTTGCTAAGTGAACTATGCTAGTCATAAAAGGCTTAATACTGCAGAATTATAGTTACTTGAGAAACCTACAGTGGTGAAGTTTATAAAACAGAGAAAGAATGGTAGCTGACAATGATTGAAGAAAGGGAGGGATGAGGATTGGTGGCGAGTTAAGAATTTTAGATTTGTAAGATAAAAAGGTTTGTAGAAATTGGTTGTGCAGGGGCCAACACAATGGTTCAGCTGGCTAATCCTCTACCCACAAGCAGTGGCATCTCATATAGGCCCTAATTCATGTCCCAGCTGCTCCACTTTGATCTGGCTTCCTGCTTGTGGTCTGTGAGGGTAGCAGAGGGCAGCCATTGGATTCTAAACACACAAGAGACCTGGTGGAGATTCCTGGCTTTTGATTTCAGTTTGTCTTAGCTCCATCTGTTGAACCCGTTTGGGCCATGAACCAGCAGAAAAAAGAATCTTTCTCTCTGTCTCTTTCCAATGAAAAAATAAGTAAATATTATCTAAAAAACATGAAATTGGTTGCATAAAAACGTAAATTTCTTTACTTAAGTGTACTCTTAGAGGTGATTTCGAAGATTAGTTTACTGTTATTTTAAAAGTGATATATGGAAGAGGAATATCTTGGGGCAGGTATATTGGCACAGCAGGCTAATTCTCTGCCAGTTAGAGCCAGCATCCCATACAGGTGCTGGTTCGTGTGCTGACTGCTCCACTTCCATCTAGATCTTTGCCTGTGGCTCACCAAAGCAGAGAATCATCCCTATTTTTAGGTCCCTGTTCCCATGTGGTCACTAGCAAGAAGCTCCCAGTTCCAGGTTCACAACCTACTCAGCTCTGGCTATTAGGTTCATTTGGGGAGTGAAAATAGTGAATGGAACATCTCTATTTCCCTCTATCCCTTCCCCTCTCCTTCACTCTTTCTGTCTCCTTAACCTTCTGTAAAATCTGCCTTTCCAAATCAAAATTAAATATTTAATACAAATACATTTTAAACAAAGGACCATATTATTTTGTATGTCAAGAATGCCTACTCTCAAAAGCAGAGTTAGCGGCAGGTTTATTTCAGTTGTATCAGAACATTTAGCACACAGCCTTGACTATCATGAACACTCAATACATGCTTGTTTGTTTAGTTACTGTATGAAGGAAAGCACTGGCATAAGCTAACAGCAATTTGACCTTTCAATTTTTTTCCATTTTTAGGAATGTAGCACAAGATAATATGCAAAATTCAAACATCAAAGGCATGAACTTTTCTCTTTTCTTAAGCTTCGCTTTTCCTAACATTGTTCTTTAATGTGAAGGGAAGACAATGTGATCATGCAAGTGCTGGATGGAAGCTAACACAGATACCAAGAGTACTCAAGAGGCAGCAATCAAACAGTACTGG
Organism: Ochotona princeps; assembly: GCF_030435755.1. NCBI lineage: Eukaryota > Metazoa > Chordata > Mammalia > Lagomorpha > Ochotonidae > Ochotona > Ochotona princeps. The sequence continues at coordinate 66,272,257 of NC_080833.1, forward strand.
GTCCTTAAATGATGGTAATGTTTTGAGGAAGGAAATGAAGTCTAATGAGGTGACTTTTCACCCAGGTGATCAGGACTTTACAAGAACTGTTGATGGTCTAAGAGCTCAAAAATGAGCTCCAACACTGAGTCCTTGTCAGAACCCCCGGGTTTGGGGTTTGAGCTGTGGGAGTGAGGAGTCAGGGGGTGAAAGTTCAGGTAACTGAATCCCTTCTGCCCCCCTGGGAGACTGATTGTAAGTACACAGCTGTGGGCTTTAGCCTGGCTGAGTCACAGTTATTGTGGGCATTTATTTGTTGAGTGAACTTAAAAATGGAAAATCAATATTAATATGTCCCTCTTACTTTAAAATGATTGGAAATTAACATGTTTTAAAAATAGCAATAACCCTACCAGATTTGAAAGCAGATAGTTTTATGATTTGAAATATACTGCTAAAACTACCATTTATTGGAAACTTGATAAGCAGAGAACAAAGCAATCAATCAATAGACAGATATATGGATAAAACTGAGCTTTGAATAATATATTTTGCTCTGATAAGTAAAATCACCTGTTACACGGCTGTCTTTGAAATGAATGCCAACTAGTTATTTATGGATAAATGTGTTTCTTAGCTACATCATTAAGAAGCAGTCAACTTGCATCAGAGTTAAATACACCACATAGTTTCACTGTATGCAAGCTAAAATATAAGTGGCTTTAAAGTCTCCCTATATATTTTGGGGAACAAGAACTTGCACATTATGTTAAGCTGCTATTTGCAGCACTGCTATTCCATTTGGGAAGCAATTTGAGTTCTGGCTGTTCCATTTCCAGTTAAACTCCCTGCTTATTCTCCAGGAAAGCAGCATAGGGGCATCTGTGTAGGAGTCTGTAGAAGCTCCTAGCTTCTGGTTTTGTCCAAGATCAATCTCAACCTTCATATCTTCCATCCACAAATTCACTTCCCAAATGGATATCTTTCGGGCTGTCTCTCTCTACTTCTCTCTCTGTCTCTTAACATAAGTCTACTTTCTAAATAAATAAAATAAATCTAACAAATTGAACTTGATTATTTTATAGTTACATCACTGCGCATTTCATATTTTTTTTCAAAGGTTATTTTACTTATTCTATTGGAAAGGCCGATATACAGAGAGAAAGAGATACAGAGAGAAAGAGATACAGAGAGAAAACTTCTGCCTGCTGGTTCAATCCCCAGTGGCCACAATAGCCAGAGCTGAACTGATCCAAAGTAGGAGCTAATTTCATACTTTTCACATGGATTCAGGGTCCCAAGGCTTCGCGGCCCATCCTCTATTGCTTTCCAGACCACAACCAGGGAGCTGGAAAGGAAATGAAGCATGGATATGAACCGGTACCTATGTGGGATCCCAGCACACACAAGGCATGCATTTTGCCACTTGGCTATTGTGCCAGACCACATTTTTTTTTTAAGATTTATTTTTATTGGACAGTAAGATATACAGAAAGGAGAAGAGACAGAAAGGAAGATCCTCCATCTTTGGATGTCCTCAACGGCTTTCCCAGGCCACAAGTAGGGAGCTAGGTGGGAAGTGAGGTTGCCAGTATTAGAACTGTCGGCCATATGGGATCCTCACACGTGCAAGCCAACTTTAACTGCTAGGCTATCATGCCGGCCATTAAGTCAACTTTGTTTAACGTTACATAAGAGCAACAGAAAGTGAGGGAGAAGCAGAAAGTTTGCATCCACTGGCTGACTTCCCACACAAACATGCAACAGCTGGGTCTGGATCAGGCAGAAGTTTGAGTCAGGATTTCTGTCTACCCTTTCCTCATTGGTGTCTGGGGCCCAAACACTGGAGCCATCTTCCACTGACCTCACTGTTACGTGACAGGGAGCTAGATAGGAAATGGATCTCTTGGGACTGGAAAAATTACTGTAATGTGTAATGTTGATATCATAAGTTTAACCACCTGTTTTATGAAGCTAGCCCCTCCTAATATTTCTATTATAAGCATTTGGGGATCAAGTGCTTATCGCATTGGCCTTTGGGGAATGCTCAGATAATATCCAAATCATAGCAAGAATACTAATTAATTCTTTCCTTCCTTCCTTTCTTCCATTTCCGTAATAACTCTTCTCTTCCTTTTTAACTCTTAAACATGGAAAATCAGTAAGATATGCTGAGTTTGATATTGAACATTCCTGTAAATTTATAAGTCTAGGCAGAACCTCCCAGGGTCTGTTTTATGGTTGTTTCCTAACAAGAACAACTGTACATCCCTTTGTGCTTTCTATAATATTGAAATTCCAGCATCATTTAAAGTTAAGTTTGGTATTACAAGTTTGCAAAGTGTTTACTCTCCACTCAGAACAAAGGTTAAAATAGATAGCAACCTTGTTATCTTAGCTTGGGCACTTAATTTTCCTGAACATTGTTTCACAGATAGAGTCCTTAGAGTATCTAAGTTTCATATCTGAATCAGTTCCAACTGTGTAAAGTGCAAGAGCCAAAAACTTATCTCTAATACATCACTAGTTTTTGGATTGCCAAGATATGTCCAGATGTAGCATCAGTGATGATAACAGTTGGCTTTGAGCTTCCTTTTCAGTTTTTGGCTTTCTAGTTTCATGGAAACTCAGCTGTACAATGCTTAAGAGAAATGTCACATTCTATTTCACATTTTTAAGGATTCTGTCAGGAGAGTTTCTAGCATGTCTTGTTTGACAGTATTTACCAGAATTGAACTGCTAAAAACTTTTCTGTATATAACCAATTTTAAAAAATAAAGATAAGGGATTTATAACATCTTTTGCTATCCCTACTTGCTTTAGCTATAAAACATGGTGTATGGTACTATGGATAAAAAACTAATTAATATTGACAAAATGTTCTTTTATTAACAGAAAAAATGACAAAAATGGATGGTGAAACCAGTTGAGGAATTATCATCTTATTTTTCCTAATCTATTTATACTCAAAATCCAATAATTTCTCATGCTTTTCTCCACAATAGAGTGTATCATATGTCTGATTTGGGGAAATTCAGTAAGCATGAAATTTTTCTTTTGCCATCAAGGATCTACCTTTGCAGGATATGCATATGATTTCTGGGTGAAGCTATTTGTTCTCTAATCTCAGTGGAACCTGTTGTCTCAGGAAAGGACACTAAGAAATGCTGCAGCTTTACTGCTTTAATTCTTGGAAATCAGTCAGAGGTGAATTAACTATTGCAAAAATGTTTCCCTGATTTTATCAATTGTATGTTTAAATTTACCCCCCCCCTTTCTTTAATTTGTAACTAAGATCAGTTCCCAGTTTCCCTGGTGGGAAGGCTGTGTGTCCTTCAGTCTGCCTTGTCATTCTGGCCCTCACTGACTGATCTCCAACAGTATTACAGACACATTGAGGAGTTTGAGATGATGTTTTCCCAAGATGTTCTTTCTCTAGGCTGTTATTCAGCTAAACCTCTTCCCGTTAAGTCTCAGAAATCTACAAAAAAAGATTTAACTGAGAGAAATGGTAACATCCTAGTTTTTTCATATTTTCCTCTGCATTTAAAGTTGTAAAGACCTTTGCTGAGTTCTGATGGCTCTCTCTTGGAGCCATGATTAAGCAATATCTTGCTTACTCTCTGCTCTTTTGTAATATTTAGGCTTCTGGTTTCTGGGATACACAATGACATGTGCAGTAGAGAATTTTTAAGGAGTAGATTCCACAGCATGAATATGTAATTGTTGTTATTGATTATGTTATTGTTTTTAAAGAACCATTTATTTAATTATATTAATAGTTTCTTGCTATAGGTAAGGAACCTGAAGTCTAGAAAATTTGACCAAATTTTTTCACGGTTCCCCACATGCCCATACCTATGTTTCAACATTATCTCCAATATGCAGTACATCACCAGGTCAAATTTAATTGGATGGATTTCAGGTATGAGTTTCCAAGTCATTGTGACTCTGAACTATTAAATAATAAACTTGTATCAGTTCAAAAATAAAAAAAAACACACCTTAACACAAATATCTCTATTTCTTCATAAAAGAAAAAAGGTTTAGTTTTTTTTTTTCATTTAAAAGTCTTTTTTTTTTTTACAAAGAGAGGAGAGAGAATGAGAGATCTTCCATTCTGTGGTTCACTTTCCATATGGCTGCAATGGCTATAACTGAGATGATCCAAAGCCAGGATCCAGAAGCTTCTTCGTTGTCTCCTATATTGAAGCAGAGTTCCAAGGACTTGGATTATCCTCTGCTGCTTACACAGGTCATATGCAGAAAGCTGCAGTGAAAGTGGATGGAGCATCCAAGACACAGCCCTGGTCCCATAAGGAATGCCAGCACCACAGAGTGGAAGGTTAGCTTTTTAAGCTACCAGTTTGGCGACTCTCTTTATTCCTTTTTAATACAGTACCTGTTTTTATTTGGGCATGATTGCACTGATAGAGTCCGTTGTTTATTCTGTCTTACAGTTGAATATAGCCAGGCACTAAATTCTAGCCAATAATGTGATAGCAAAAGTGTGCAATCTCCTTGTATGAAACTTCACCCTTCTAATCTTTGTGAATGTAAATGCAACTGCGTTTCAGAGTTCAAGTAACCACTTTTATGTGTCAGGTAATACACAATGAAAAAACAGTAAGTTAAAAGAAGCTTCGATAAATAAGAAATGACGATTCACCAAATCTAGGCTAATCACCTTCTGACATCTTTTACATGAAATAAAAAGTGAGTTTCATAACATACAAAATCTTACCGTCTAGGAATGTCATAAGGATTTTTAAAAAGTATTGCTTGAATCTAATATTACACTATGAATTTTAGTTTCTCTTAAATTTCTATGTATCCAATGTGAAAGCTCACTATAATGAGATAACTTCTTTATACTCTTTTTATGTTATAGACATCAAATATATTGGTATTAAATGCAATGAATTTAAATAGCTGATGCTGTTTTTTTGTTTATATAATTTTTAAAGTAACAAGTCAGCATATCCATGCAATTTCTTAAAAAATGCATTTTTCAATATATACCAAAGATGAAAAACAATGTAAATACTTTATTACCTATTTGCCCACCTCACCAGTATAGACTTCTGGAAATCACACAAAAAATCAAAAATTTAAAACAAAGGATTTATTTGTATACATTTTTATGTTGATATTAACAGTTGCACCTAAATAATGAGGCAAATTTACTTTATCTCAACGTGTACAAAATTTAATTGTCTAATTTATTGTTATTAGTGACGTTAATGCTATTGATTGTATTTCAAAGTTGTAACATTGATATACAGGTAAATGGTTTCTTAATTAGTGGCAATTTAGAGTACAATATTAGAAGTAAATAACATAAATTGAAAGACAATGACCCAGACATCTATAATTAGGTAATAAATGTCATTCAAATGATATTGGAGAATTTAATTCAATTTTTAAAAATTTCTCCACAGTGACTGTTACTATCTTCATCTATACTTAGTTTATTTGCTGAGGGAAAAAAAGACTTATGAATACAATCTAAAAAATAGCTGATTTCTTCGATGGCCATTGTGGTGACACGGTTAAAGCTGTTGACTGTCATGTAGACATTCCATAAGGACACTGGTAAATATTCCATTTTTTTCTACTTTTGTTCCATCTCCCTATTAATGGCCCATGTGTTTAGTCCCCTGTACCAACATGGGAGACCTAATTCCTATCCAAGGCCGTCTGGGGAAAGAACCTAGCAGATGAAAGATTTCCGTTACTCTCTCTTTCTCTATATCTCTCTCTGTAATTGACAATCAAATAAATAAATATTTTTATAAAGAAGTAGTTACTGTGGTCAATTTATTTTAATTTAATTTATTATGTAGTTTAGACTTCTGGAGAAATAATCAATAGTGAAGATTTAAGACATTATGTGGAGCAAATTCATGAATTATCTACTTGAATAGTTTTTTGATTCAATGAAATTGTGGTTAGGTTTATTTTTTAAAAAATGAAGAAACCAGAAATTTTAATTTAGATTTATAATCTCTTGAGATTTTGTACTGTTTAACAGGATCTTCTAAAATGAATTAATTCATATAAGTGCACAAAATTATAGACTCTTTCCACAAATATTGATTTTCACTTCCTAAATACATAATGAAACACTTTCTTCATGTGCTAATTAGTATAATAAGTATTTCATTAAGCAATAATTATATTATTCAAAATTGATCATACTTAACTTGTTTAATAAATGTTATATGCTTTTATCTATTAATTGAAGTGTTTAACAAATCAACTTAATATTGAACTATTCATGTTGAACAGAAATTTCTTTCTGTTATGTGAATATTATGTAATTTAAGATGCAAGAGTTTGATGCTAAAAATATGTCTTGGAGTTCTTATAGTTTAAAAATTTAAGTAAATATAAAATTATATTTGATGTACTTTATGTTGTGTCAATATCCCATGATATTTAACTTTAGTTATTTTAATGTTATCTAGTTGCTTATTTTTCTACTAGCATCAATATAAAGAATATATATTTTCATGTGCCTGTAAAACTCATATATATGTATGCACACATATATATGCATGTATAAAGTAAAGCTGCCTATGTTTGAGCAAAATATATTTTTGTACCTTTATGTTTACTCCAATAAAATTTCCTCATATAGGTGCAATTATGTGGTTGTCTCTTTTAATATTTATTTTAGATACAGTGCCATACTATACTTAGTAGATATCATAAGGAATTCAATAAAATTTTCTATTATTCTCAAAATCAGTTCATTTCACTTTTCACTTACCTACTTGTGTTTTTCAATCTTCAAATGACCACTATGCTTTTCCAGGGCCACAGGAGCAGGGCATTTCTAAATGACTGCCGTTTCCATTATACCAAAAGAATGTCCTCTCAGGGGATTATAAAAGCTGTAATTTCATCTCAGGGTCCCTATGACTAAGCTGCTAGAGTTTGTTCCTTACAATTTATGACATTACTTGCACTCTCAAAGGAATTATAGACTTACAATATCCCTTGAGATATATTATTATTCTTTATGCTATTCAAGTTGAAGTCTAAAAAGCTTCTGCAATTGGCATTTTATAAAAGAACAGAGTGTATGGTTATCTCTTCATCCATTTTTTTTAGCAATTTAAAAGACAACTTTATCTTAACAAAATATCTTTCTATTGCAGTTCATTCATACTAAAGTTTGCAGAGTTTTGTACAGTTCTATCCTATTGCAGCACAGTGGTGTCAGGGTCACCGACACTGCCTTCAAACGTATATGTTGCTATTAGATGTGATTTTGGAGGACAAAACTATACACCCTTTTAAGAAAATATGCTCTTTCTTCAATTTTTGTTGATAAATACTTATGTATGTTTAGATTTATGTATGGCTGCTTGTAATGAACTTAATTTTATCTGTATCAATGTATCTGCATACATGTTTACATGTGTAAATACACACATTAAGAAACATAATTTAGACACTAGGAGATGTGGCAATTTGTCAAATCTGTAATTATAATTGAATTTGTCTCTTCTTCTAAACAGCATTATTGGAAACATCATTCCTTTTTGTCATATATCCTCAAAGGTGTTAAACTACATCTCACCATGTGAAAAGGGGAAATTAATATTTTCTACAGTGCAAAAGAGTTACATATTCTGAAAATTTTAATTTACTCTTTTCAGATGAGACATTGCTACTTAAATGTTCTTTAGTGAGAAAAATGAAACATACTGGCCTCATATGTAAACTTTAAAGACACTGCTATTTAATGAATTCATTGTTTATATATTTGTTTTCTCCTTTAATTCTCACTAAATTTTTTCACTAAATTGATTGCACATATGTTATTTGCTAATCTCTGTATCAGTGGCATAAAATGGAAAGGAAGAGAGAAAAGGGATTGTGAGAAGGGGAGACATCCCAACCCCGACTTCACTCACCAAAGCTCACTGTGTCCAAGGGAGAAGCTGAAAACTCAGTCAATTCCTGCTTGAGAGGTAGCAGGGACTCAATTACTTCATGGATTATCTACTAAGCAACAAATTAGCAGGACATTGTCATCAGGGGCAACATCAAAACTCTAGCCTAGGTGCTTTCATATGGGTTCAGTACTTAACTGAAAGACCAGTGCTCATGTAGAAATATCTTTTGATTCAGTGAGGTAAAGTGAGTATTTATTGATGTGAATATTTATGTCCAAGCACATTGACAGGAGATTGGATAAAGAGCAAAATAACTGCGATATAAAGAAACACCCATATATGTCACAAGCAACAACTTAACCTACTGTGATACATCTGTGTCTGCAACAATTTATGCAATCATTTACTGCTCCTTTTCACTTCTTACGTTTCTTATATTTCCCCAAAACCATCCCTTTCTTCAAGATACTACAGAGAACAATATACCGAACAATATGCAGAAATCCAGGAAGAGAGACTTTAAGTTGTGAAAGAGCATGTAATCAGGGCCCGACGGGAAGATCCAGTAGTTAAATCCTGGTCTTACACATGCTAGGGTTCCATGTGGGTGCCTTTACATGTCCTGGCTGCTGTTCTTGTCATCCACCTACCAGCTTATGACATGGGAAAGCAGCAGAGGATGGCCTGAAGCCATTAGACCCCACACTTAACTTGGAAGAAGCTCCTGGCTCCTGGCAGCAGACTGACTGAGCTTCCGTCATTGCAGCCATTGGGGGTGTGAACCAGTAGACAGAGATCTTTATCTCTGTGTTTGTTTCTCCTTCTCTCTGTAACTCTGCCATCCAAGACAAATAAACAAACAAAAAACAAGGAAAATATGCACACTCTGCAACCTTCAGTTTTCCTTGTTCTTTGGAACTCACTCTAAATTTTACCTTTTGGACAAATGTCCCACTAAACAACTCAATTTTTTGAAACATGTATTTCCACTCACTCTGGAAATGTTTTGTAGCACCCTATCCAGTCATAACACAAATGTTTCCACTGAGTTATTCTAATCTACAAACATCCCCTTAACTTCCTCATCCTTGAACTTGGCACCACCCAACACTCTGACAGGGGTTGCTGTATCTTCTCTTCAATTTTATTAATATCTTGATTGTTTCCCTCTAACTAGAGTGACTTTTATCCCTAACAATTTCACAGTCACTACTTGAAAGACACCTTCCCCAGTGTTCTGATAGCTTGGTCTGTTGATTTGTCACCATAATTCCTAAGTTATAACTTTGAAAAAGCCTGCATGTTTGATAATTTCTGGTTTGCACCTTTGAAAGTGTTCATTGTTCCAACCATTAAATCTGTCTTTTCCACTGATTTCAGGAACTACTCCATTAAGTTCATTTTCTGCTCAAGACTAATTTTACCTCTTCAAACTTTATTATTTGTGATAACTAAAATATTCATCCACATACATCTTCAAACATAAATCTATGTTGAAATAAGAAAGTTACAACCTCAAACAGTAGAGTGTTTATTAACTAAAGTTATTATTTAGTTATGAATAACTTTTTCTATAAAGTTTAGTCATTTAAGGCCACTCTCAATAAGGTAACTCATTTACTGTTCTGTCTGACAGAGAAGCTGAGTTAGAAGTTAATTGGTGGCTGAAAGTAAAAAAAAAATCAAATAGTCCATGCTAAAATTATTCATGTATTAAAAATGACCCAGGCAGAGAACTTGAAATTTTCAAATTGAGTTACATGAATGCTCTCAGCCAAGAAAAGTTAGACTTTCTGGAAGAACGTGGGAGAGGATTTGCCTGGCCCAGAGTATTGGTATGCTGGAAGTCAATGGATTTAGACTCAAAACTGGAGTTGACTGCATCGCAATTCTATGATTTCGGACAACATAATTTTGATGACTTCAATTTTCTCTTTGATAATTGAAACTCACGATTTTTTTCTTCTGGTATTGCAGGTATTAAAAACTAATATTCCATGGGTCCTCTGCACTGAAGGTCACAAAGTAGATTTGTAATTGCTTCTATGAATTAGTACCTACCCTCTCTCTGTTACTGATTCAAATCTATATTTACTTTATCATCAATGTTTTGTGTAGCTTACACAGATTTAACTCACTAGCTGCTTATATATTACCCTGTAATTTTCTATTTGACACTGGTTTTATGTGTTAAGCTTTCCTTCTGCTCCTCTGTGTTGTTTCCTTGAGAGGCATGTTATGTAGTGCTGCATAGGTGCTACGTAACCTGTGTAATTGGCATCTTCTGCTTGGATTCTCCACAAAAACTATAAAACTATATAAGATACAGGTTCTGAAGAAAGTGTAAACATATATATGTATGTGTGTGTGTGTGTATGTTTATATATATATACACATATAAGTGTATGTGTACATATATATAACTGCTTATCTCATACATAACCAACATAAGGTGGGAGCTAATGCTTGGATTCCATGACATTCTGATCTATGAATGCCTATCTGAATTAAAGTCTTATTATTTATCACCATTATGTGCTGACCATGCTGGTGTCCTAAATGGACTTCTTGACTGTTAATATTTGAATAAATTATTCCATTCCTAACTAGATATATAAATTTGAGTTCATGAGCTAAAATCATATACTATCTTTACAATTCTCTGTTCAAAACATCTAATATGTTGGGTTATACTATGTCTGACAAACATGGCTATATCCTTCTTTCTTATTTATTTGTTTGCAAACAAATCTTTGAAACTGCAAGTGACCATTAAATCATAATTTATAGAAACATTCAGGTTTAGAATGCTTTTAGTGCAATTATGCTGACTGTAGCGAAAGTTTCACATAAAAAATTCACAAAAAGATTTAAGGTATCAACATGCCTTTCTGACACATTCATTTTATATTAGAGTTCTATAATTAGACACTTCGGCAGGCAAATGCCTCATATGTACACAATCTAAGTTGTTACTCAGCACTCTACTTCCTTTTAACTTAGTCTCAATGAAAGTTTTGTATCATGAATTGGTTGTATATTTTCTTCATCCATTTAACAAAAATTGTATATATACTTCAGATGTGAAACATAATGAAAGCTTGTACTTTTCCAGAAATGTGTCCACAATTCTTTTGACTCTGGTAATAATATTTTGATTGTTTCTGAAACCATTTTCAAGCTCTATAATATATCCCTGCCACTGCTTGGGAGATTTGTGAAAATAGTATACTTTATCTAAACATTTTCAAAATAACTGAACAATAAGTTTAGATTCAGAGCAGCAGAGCAACTATTTTTTTGTCCATCTGTACTTGTCATTTCAGATCAAAACAAAAATCTTTGAATATATCCTCTTTTTGTTTCCATTACACTCACACTTAATGATTGTCCAAAGGCTTGCCTCAAAGCCATTTTTGCTCTGTTTACCACCTCTAGCTTCCTCAATAGACCAAAATTGGTTTGCAGTAACTTTCTAAAAAGCGACTAAAATGGATGACCTAAGAGTTTTAAAGTCAATTCAAAAATTTCCTCCTGGACCAGAATCTCCTATGCTGTTCATTTGTTTCTGCTAAATTTGCTAGGTATTGCTTTACCATGTTTTTCTGTAATCCAACAGAGCGCCAGTTTCATCTTACACATCATTCTTCACAACCAAGCCTGCACTGTATGATTGATCCTTCCTACAATTTTTTTCTCAAAAGTAGAGATCCTGTTATCCTAAACAATTCTCATTGACCACACTTAGGGGTGTGTTTTGAAACACTACTAGATTCTGTTTCTACTACTGCTGCTACATCTGTGGCTGGACATCATGAAACTGCATGTGAAATTCCAAGCACAGTCTGTATTATACATTAGATTTTCTTTCTTTCTTTCTTTCTTTCTTTCTTTCTTTCTTTCTTTCTTTCTTTCTTTCTTTCTTTCTTTCTTTCTTTCTTTCTTTCTTCTTTCTCTCTCTCTCTCTCTCTCTCTCTCTTTCTCTCTCTTTCTTTCTTTCTTTCTGAGCAAGCCTTTGTGGTAGGGCCCATATCCTGTTTCAAAGCGCAAATTTGAGACCCAGCTGTTCTGTTTCTGTTCCAGCTTCCTGCTAATGCACAGCCTGGAAGGCAGCAGATGATGGCTTAATGGTTGCGCCTCCCACTACCCTCTTGGGATGAGTGGATGGAATTTCAGGCACCTGACTTCAGAGATGGTGATTGAGCCACCAAATAGAAGATCTCTCTTCCTGTGTCTCGCTATTGCTCTGAATTCAATCAGACAAAAACAGATAAATTAATAATAATAAAAATAGTTTACATGTAATTTCTCCATAAGGTATTGTAATAAGGCTAGATCAGTTGATTATATTGCTTATTCAGTTCCAAAATGTGTTCTCTACTGCTCAATATATATTCGCTAATTTCTAGTTAATTATGAAATGTTTTCCAAAAGATTACTGCCAAACTCTGTGTATCCTGTTCAAATATTCACTCCATCATAGCCTTCTCATTTTTCGAAATGCGATTATCATAATAACAATATTTATGATTGCTTAAAAGATTTATTTATTTGAAAGGCAGAATGACAGAAAGATATCTTCCATCTGCTGATTCATTCCTATTTGGTCACAGCAGAAAGATCTTGTCTAGGGAGAAGCCAGAAGTCGAATCTCCACCTGGTATTTGTGTGCATATTAGATGGTGAAGCACTTGACCAATTTCTGCTGCCATCCCAGGTGTATTAACAGGAAGCTGTACTGAAAGCAGAGTGCTGGAACTCAACCTGGCACTTTGATAAGGGCTGCCCATGTTACTAATTAACACAGAGACTACCTTAGTCACACAGTTCAAAGCACTATGGAGTCACATTTTCAATGCACATTATGGGTACAGAGGTGAAAAATCAAGATCTTTGCCATGAAAGTAGTTATAAGTAATTTATGGGTAGATTGAATTTGTGTCTCTTGTCTGAGGCTATGCCAACTGCAATGATAGGCTCTAAGGAGTGAATCAGCAAATCAGTGCTCTCTCTGAACCTGCATCTTCTCTTCCTCTTCCCCTTACTTGCTAATAAAAGTGAATAACTTAAACATTTTTTTAAAAAAAACACACAGTTTCAATGTCAGTCATAAATAGGAGTCATCCACATAGGCTGAAGTGGGAAATAACCTCTAGATTAGAAAATTTTATTTTTGGCCCCTGCATGGTAGCCTAGCAACTAAAGTCCTCGCCTTGCACATGCCAGGAACCCATATGGATACCGGTTCATTTCCCAGTAGCCCCACTTCCCATCAAGCTTCCAGATTTTGGTTTGGGAAAGCAGTTGTGGATGGTTCAAGGTGTTGGGATCCTGCACCCACATGGGAGACCTGGAAGAGACTCCCGGTTCCTGGCTTCGGTTGGCTCAGCTTCAACCATCGTGGCCAGGTGAGGAGTGAATCAGCAGATGGAAGATCTTCCTCTCAGACTCTCCTCTCTGTATATCCAACTTTCCAATAAATAAATAAATCTTTAAAATAAATAAATAAATCTTTAAAAAAATTAAAAAATTATTTTTGTGCTCTGAATCTCCTGTATAATCTTTGTTGTACCGTAACATATTAGAACTTTGATGTGGGAGGTGGATAACTTAACAGCTGTCCTACTAATCTACTAGACACCCACTCTCATTCCCATTTCTAAAGAAAATGTCGAAAATAATCCAGCCAACAAGATAATTCTGAAGTATCCCTAAAATAGTCCCAGCACCGTCAGCCATTAGAACTATTATCAATTCAATTTATTGAAATAAACACCTTGATTTTTCCGCTCCAACATGTTTTCAATCTATAGCAAATACTTGTTTAACTTGTCCCTCTCTCTGCATGGCTCTGTCATTTTCAGTATCCTGATGGCGTGGACATCTTTTGTTGCGTTTGTGTAACTGCATTGTAAATGGTCTCTTGTCACTCTTTCCCTCTAAAGTTAAACTCTAGTAGTATCTAGATTAGTCATTTAGAAAATAATAAAGTATTAAGTTCATTAAACATTTCAATGACTTTAAATTATCCTTAAATTAAAAGACTAATCAGTCTACAAAGCTCTCTGAGGCCTTATATGAGTCTACTTTTCTTTATTTTTTAGAGATTTATTTTAAATATTGAATGACAAAGAGTGAGCTGGGAAAGAGAGGGAGAGGCAGAGGGAAGACAAGAAGGGGAAGGAGAATGAGAATGAAATACTGTATGATCTGGTTTACTTCCCAAATGACCAGAATGGCTGGGAGTTGGCCATGCTAAAATCAGGGAATATTAAACTCCATCCAGATCTGCTATGTGGGTAGCAGGGACCCAGCTACTTAAGCCATCTGTCACTGTCTTCTACAAATGAATTTAGGGAGAGTTCAATAACAGCCAGGACTCTGAGCATATATGGAAGTGCATTGCAGGTGATAGCTAATTCCAACGTACCATAATGTCACTCCCCCTGCATCCCTACACTTCTTATCTTCTTTTAACTCTGTTCAAGTCTTTACCACTATCCTAAAGTAACTGTATCCTTTTCCTTTAAATGTACCAAACTTGTCCATCTGTGGGCCTCTGCAGTACATAATCCCTCTCCCCGTACTCATTTCCATAGATTTGATTGATAACTTATTCCAATTTATTATTGTAACCTCAACACCTCCAATCAATTGTCATTGTTAGTCATGTCACATAAATCAGAATACCTACTGGACTGTGGTGCTTGTGGTTCATTATTATTATTTATTATCACATGAAGCTGTGTTTTCTTTCACCGTACTTTTTGACAATTGCCTGTACCACCTGCTTGCTATCAACCCACACAACTGTAACTACAGGTAAAAAGTTATTGGGCAAAAATCTTTATTCCTTCACTTTTTCTTTGTTTAAAACATCAAAAACTAGTATCTGGATTACATTAGATACTCAGTGTAGATCCATTTTGTCAATGCATGAGAAAAATGGTGATAATATTTTTATGTTTACCATTCTTTTCCTGTAAACTCAAAAGCTTGCCAAGTACAGGAAATGAGTATTATATTTACAACATTTCTTGTATTAGGTAGCGATGATTTAAAAATATGTATATTTATATGTGTAGAGGGAAAGAATGCTTCCAAAAGGAAGAAATGTTTGGTTATTTACTAAAAAATTAAGTAGGATTTTACTGGAAGAAGTGAAAAATGTATTCTAGGGATTAAAGAGTATGCAAACAGGCCTGAAGCTATGAAAGAATATGGGTTTTGTGGAAATAAGACATTTTCTGTGCTTTAGGAATTACAATAAGCATCTAACATATCTGTAAATTGACTCTCCACTTATCACTACCAGAATTGTTTGTCCCTTCACCAAATTTTGTTACTTTTAAATTGTTAACTATTAATGTAATTATATTAACAACCGGGACTTGGAGCCAGGTTTTGGGTGCCATCTTCAGTCCTGGCACTGGAGAGGGTTATAGCTCATGACCTGACTGCTCCACTTCGGTTTCAGCTCCCTGGAAGTGTGAACAGAAGCAGAGGACACCCACAGTGCCATCCTCCAAGTGCAAGACTCCAGAGGAGTTCTGGTGCCCTGACTCTGGCCTGGGCTGCCTGGCTGTCACGGTCATTTAGAGAATGCAGGTGTTTATGGCAGGTTTGTCTCTGTTTCTGTCTCTTTTCCTTTCAAATAAATGAATAAAAATAATTAAAACATAATAAAGATGAAACCCTTGTATGGTCTTTAGATCCTAAATGCAGAGTCCTCAGAAATGAATGTAGCACTCATACAAAAGAGACCTGAGAGAAATTTCTAGCTCTCTGCTTGCACAAAGACGCCCGAGTGCAGGCATCGCATTTCACGAACTGTGAGAAATAAATTTCTTTTTTATATAAGCCACCTAGTCTAGGGTGCTTTGTGATAGCACCTTAACTAAACGAGCTGGCTTTTTTTTTTTCTTTTAAGATTTACTTATTTTTATTGCAAAGGCGGATATACAGAGAGGAGGAGAGACAGAGAGGAAGATCTTCCATCCAATGGTTCACTCCCCAAGTGGCCGCAAGGGCTGGAGCTGAGTCAATCTGAAGCCAGGAGCCAGGAGCTCTTCTGGGTCTCCCATGTGGGTGCAGGGTCCCAAGGCTTTGGGCCTCCTCAATTGCTTTCCCAGGCTACAAGCAGGGAGCTAGATGGGAAGTAGGGCTTCCAGGATTAGAACAGGTGCCCATATGGGATCCCAGTGCATGCAAGGCGAGGACTTTAACCACTATGCTATCACGCTGGGTCCTGAGCTGGCCTTCTTAATACTGCCTGTGGGTGTGAACTCTTGCTGTTGTCTTTGTCAAGGATTTTGTCTTTCCCAGTCTCCAGTCTCCTTCTGCTCATTTACAAAACTTCATTCTGCCAGGCTAATAATCCTAAAGCTGAAATTTTGATCGTGCTCTTTCCCAACCCCAGCAGAAAAATCCTCACTGATTCCCCATTGCTAACTGAAAACGTTTCCAACGCTTTAATCCATTTAAGGCTCTCCAAAAGCTTTGCCAAATTGTGTTTCCAGGCTTAACTCCCATTCCTCCTTTTCTTGTACTCTATGCAGCAGCCAAAAAACGGTATTTGCATTTCCCCATGCATTTCAAGCCATTTCCAAACCCAGTGCCTTTGCAATACTTCTCCCAGGGTAAGATGCCCTTTCCATCATCTCTGTAATTTATATAACTTACACGTTTCACTTGCCAATATCAAGATGCTGTCTTTGAACCCTCTGGCAGAAAAAGTTCTCATTTTGTTTAACTCTCTTAAGTGGGAAAGTGGCTGCTTCTAACTTACAATGTAATCTCAGTGATCATTCCTGAAATCTTATTGTTCAGGTTTAATTTGGATTCATTATCTTGTTATATATAGCTTTCTTATTCCACATAACGTACTTCTTATTTCCCTTATTTGTTGGCAAGGCCCGTGTCGCCGCATACCCCGAGCCAAGTGGAGGGACTAGGGTTACAAAAAACACAATACACAGTGGGTCATTCTTGTAAAGAAAATGCCATTTATTCGAAGTTGGCCTGCCTCTTTTATTTTTTTTAAAGATTTATTAATTTTATTACAAAGTCAGATATACAGAGAGGAGGAGAGACAGAGAGGAAGATCTTCCATCTGCTGATGATTCACTCCCCAAGTGAGCCGCAACAGCCGGTGCCGATCTGAAGCCGGGAACCAGGAACCTCCTCCAGGTCTCCCATGCGGGTGCAGGGTCCCCATGCATTGGGCTGTCCTCGACTGCTTTCCCAGGCCACAAGCAGGGAGCTGGATGGGAAGTGGGGCTGCCGGGATTAGAACCAGCGTCCATATGGGATCCCGGGGCATTCAAGGCCAGGAGTTTAGCCACTAGGCCAAGCCGCTGGGCCTGGCCTGCCTCTTTTATAGTCTGCCTAGTTCCTCCCAGTATTTTCCCAATGCTCAAGCAACTCCTAAGCTCCCCCAGGGGCATCTTAAAAAGGGGAAGCAGGTAAGAGGGAACTTGTGGTCAAGCCAGGGGCTAGCTAAATGTATCAGGTCAAGATTGCCCATCCTGTTACCCCTTGAGAAACAAGCTAAGCTGTGGAGTTAACCCTTGGGAGACCGGGCCCTGCACTTATTCTCAATTAATATTTCATTAAAAATGTATGCAGGTATATTTAATTGATATAAAGAAGGCAATTTACATAAACAACATTTAGGCCAATAGCTACCTACCTTCAATAAAATTTTGCCTGCCCAAATTCCTTGAAAATCTATATTGCTCAGATATTGGGAATTAAAATATCTCAAGTCCAGATGTTTTAATGCTAAATATCATAATGCTATTAGAGCAAACTCTTGCCTTCAAAATGTGTCTGGCTTACCATTTCAGTACTGACTCTGTTTTCATCAGAAAAGATTGACTGTACAAGGTACTTCTAAAAGTTGAAGGAAAAAATAAGGTTGGTTTGGTGCAAGACACTGAAGTGCCTATAGAAAAGGGATCTTTAATAAGTTTACAGAGGAGAGGTCAGCACTGCATCAGAGCACATTAAACCTCTGCCCGCAGTGCTGGCATCCCATATAGGTGCAGGTTCAAGCCCCAGTTACTCCATTTCCCATCCAGCTCTGTGTTAAGTCAGCTGAGAATGCAGGCCTCTGTACCCATGAAGCATACACAGAAAAAAATCCTGACCCCTAGCTTTGGATCAGCTTAGTTCTGGACATTGAAACCATTCAGGCAGTGAACCACAAATGGAATATCTTTGTCTCTGTCTCTCTCTAACTCTGCTTTTTAAATAAATCATAAATAAATTGTAAAGATCATGGTAAATGAATATTTTATAAAATTGTGCACGGATTTCAAACAAATTTGACTCAAAATATGATCAGCATATTTCCATTTTTGTCAGAAATCTTGGAAAAACTGATATTTTATGTTTCTTTTTACCCTATAATCAAATGAAAATATCATTCTTCATGATTTATTATAACATTCATTGACTATTTCATAAAACATTTTTTAAACTGATATAATAGTTACACTGACAGGGATAGCAATGGTGTAGAAAATCCATTGTTCTGCTGCTAGATTTTATACTCAGACTAAATATTAATTGTCTTACAACAACTGTCAGCATAAATAGGTATTATTGAATAAATATCTGTTCTTTTAAAATTTGAATAATGACAATTGATGTTAAAAATGTGAGCTTTCTTATCAGCATCGGGAGTAGAATTCACAACTAGCTGGTGGGTGTTGTCAGTCACAGAATGCTGTTCCTTTGGGATGAAAGGCATGGTCAACTAGGGATTTTTCACTGTTGATAAAACTCCTAGGAATGATTTACCAAATTTGAACTGACTCCTCTTGTGACAAACGCAGTAATGAGGCAGGGAAGCTCAATTTAAAGCTATTCTGGTTCCCCCGCTTCTATGTTAGGCACTATAGTGCCTACACAACAGAACCCCTTTAATACACAATCAGGACTGAGCCTCTTGTCTGTCTCCCTGAGCTCAAGGTAACTTTCCCTGTGCTGTGTCAAAGTAAATTTATTAATGTGAAACAGTTGTTCCCATAATGTTCTTATCACTAGACACAAAGAGGCATTTGCTTCTGCAATAGAAAAGATCTTAATAGCCAATATTGTAATGGGGTAGTTTTTGTAAGGGAATTTTAGATCTTGGAAGAGTGTAACTACCACTCTTCAAATAATCCCAGATGAAAGAGTCAGAATGATTATCACTGTCCAGTCAAAGGAAGATCATGAGCTCCATTGACCAACCAGGAACTTGGGCAAAAGCTTTTTATGGGACTCTCAGCCACTATTTTATTCTGTAAGACTCTTCACTTCTAATTCCTCAGGGAACCGAGGAATTAAGCAATAGCTTAATTAATTTTTCTAATTTGCAAAATGAGTATTATAAGAACAAGCCTGTTGGGTGAGTGCAATCACAACAGCTAGTGCATAGATGAATTTATTGATTCATGTATTAATATTTTTTAAAGAAAACTACATGAAGTTTGATTTTTGAACAGAAAATCAATGTACTAGGCATTCAGGAATCAAGTACTTTTATTTTGCTATTCTCAGTTGGCTGTAACTATCTCAAACGCAAGATATTTGTTAAATCAATGCATTATCCTTTTTCTTGAATAGGGTTCTGTTGCCCAGCAACTGTCCTGTCTAACCTGTGTGGTTGCTGTTAGAAATATATCTTTGGAGCAAGAGAACATTTGTTATAGAGCTGGAAAGAAATGGGGGAAATAAAACCAAGGAAATCCAAATCCATTTCCCTACCCAGAAAGGGATTTGGAAATTTATTGTTAGATTAAATGAAGCGTAAGTGCTACAGAATGCAAGGAGAAGATTGTGGAAGTTATTTCGAGGATGTATGTTACTAATCTATGGCTTTAAATGTTTTCAGTGTTAAAGTATGGATGCTGAAATATCATGGCACTTGTCATAATAGCATGTAATATTATACTGGGCCATGAGGTAGCTCTGGTCAGTCCAAGACACTCTGCATGGGCTCCAGTCACAGTTTTCAGCTTAGCAAGCTCTGTTCAGTATTGTCAAGGATCCTAAAAACACAGCACAGCAGAATTTTAGTGAAAATAATTACTGGAAAGCAGGTTACTATGAAACGAACAGGTAAATGAATAAAGTGGAATGTTATTGCATGGGGTAGGTATTTGTATTCAGCAAAGGAGAGGCTCTTTTATTATTCATGGTTTAATTTCACAGATACATTGAGTACTTACAAAAGATTTGTCCACATCTGTTTGGGATATCTTTTTCTTTTTTAAAGGTTTATTTATTTTTATTGCAGTCAGATATACATAGATAGGAGAGACAGAGAGAAAGATCTTTTGTTCACTGATTCACTCCCCAGGTGACTGCAATGGCCACAGCTGCACCGATCTGATGCCAGGAGCCAGGAGATTTTTCTGGGTTTCCTACGTGGATACAGGGTCTCAAGACTTTGAGTTGTCCTCAACTGCTTTCCCAGTCGACAAGCAGGGAATTGTATCGGAAGTGGGGCTGCCGGGATTAGAACCGGCACCCATATGGAATCCTGATGTGTTTATCAAGAGGACTTTAGCTGCTAGGCCTCCGTGCTGGGCCCTGGAATATCTTAAAGACTTCTCTTTTCTGTGCTTCTGTCATTTGCTAGCATCTTTTTGGATAAGAAACAAATTTATTTAAATATGTAAATATTAAAACATTTGTGTTTCTATTAAATATGTCATCAAGATGAAATCATGTTAGAAGCAATTTTTTTCTTGTTTAGTTTCTGTTGCTTTATTGGCTATGAACTTCATGACGAATCTCAGAGTTTTATTACTCTGTAATCTTTAGTGACATGTTATTGATGCTCACAATACTAGAACTTTCTCTACTAAATCAGCTGCTAATATGTTGTGCAGCCTTTCACAAAGAAGTTAACTTTTTACAGTTCAGTTTCTTCCTCTGCAAAATAAGCATGGTGAAAGTTTATTTTATATGATAAGCAATTCAAGCTAATAATAAAATGTTTTGTAAAACTATCACAGAGTAAAACTACATATATTTATATTTGAGAAATAACATTTTTAGTTTGTTGGGCCGTTTTTCTCTCTTTACCCCGATATCAGATGATGCTTATCCCTTATATCATTTTCCTGCGGTTATTTAACAAATTGCTAAGAACGTAACAGTTCAAATCACGCCAGTGTGTGTGTGTGTTTGTTTGATTCTTTCGCCTTTCTAGAATACAGAAGTAAAAGTGAATCTCACTTGTTTCAAATTAAGGTGCCATCTGAGCCTTCTCCGATGTCATCAGGCTATATTTACCTTTCGGCTTTGGTGGCTTCCTTAATCACTAATGTATGCAAGGTTGCATGCCTCTGATCATTCTCTTGTTGCCATAATTACCCTTGACATCTCTCATCTTTCTCACTCTTCTGCCTGTAAGAATACTTCCCATCAGAAAACCAGAAATATAGAATACAGCAGTCTCTGTCCTCAATAAGCTCTTGTTCCAATTGAAGAAGATGGATAACAAATAATCGATGATTATCATACAGTATTCCAGGACATGTTCATTGTTATAAAAGATTAAAAAAAATTTTAATAAAGAGTGTAAAATAACTAAAAGGAGGAAAGAAGTGATACTTTATACAAGATGTCAGGGAAAACCCTTAGCTAAGATGACAGCTAGAGAGTTATAACTGATATAACAAGTTATCTAAGCACTTAGGGCAGAGCATGTCAGTAGAAACAAGGACAAGTGTCAACACAGAGGTGCATGGTGCTGGGCTCAGCAGCTAAGTGGTCACTCAGATGCCCACATCCTGTGTCAGAGGAAGTGCTTGCCCACATCGTGTGTCAGAGGAAGGTTGATGTGACCTGCCTAGGTGACCCAGTTGGAGTTACAATCCCAGCTAGAGTTACAAGTCTTTAGTCAGGTTCAGCTTAGGTGGTGTTGCATCTGAGTGATTATTATGACTGCAACAGAACAAAAGGTGAGAAGATTGTAGAAAATTGTGTCAGAAAAATAGCAGGAGCACAGATCCTGTATAAGTTGTAGGCCTTGAAAAAGGATAGGATTGAACAGTGGTGAACCAGGTAGCGAAAAAATGTGTATGAGAAGTGATCTGAAGGTTTGCTGGCTATTTTGTTTAGAATAGATTGTAAAGGAGACCCAAGTCAAAACAAGGAAGCTTATTAACACATTATAGGGAATTCTCAACAGTTATCATGCTTATTTATTCCAAAGTGGTATAGGTGAATAGAGTTATTAATTTCTATAAAGTTTTTTAAGCAGTGTAGTATGAATTTTCAAAGAATTGGAATATAATGTATGTGATACAGGAGTCAAAAATGACTCCACTGCACCGATTGTGAGGGAGGTCAGGGAAACAAACAGGCCAGACCAACTCCATCCCACAACTTTCTGCCAGTGCATTCACGCTAATATGTTTTTTCTTGGCTGCAGACAAACCCAGATCTGTCTTCCCGCTAACTGGGCAGGGAGTTGCACTCTTGCTTTGTGTTTCTCCCTTTGTCTTAGACTCTAAACCAAGCTCTATCATACCTCCAACCCACTGTGTCAAGATATATTTTGGACTCACTCATTGATTAATCTAATTGAATAACCTGGCAGAAATTGGGGCAGAAACAATTGGATTGGCTATTTTGGTTAAAAAAAAAAAAGGGCACAAAATATTTAAGGCTAATCCTCACTTTCAAGACAAATGTAAATAAATAAATAAATAAATAAATAAATAAATAAATAAATAAATAAATCCTAGCATAGCCTTAGGACCAGGTGGAATCATTGGTGGAAGTGGTCCTTCCAATCCACTGAAGATTGAATGGAGGACTTTATCTGCTTTTGTGCGAAGAGTGCTGTTTTTACAACGATGAGTTGAGTGTGGTAAGAGAATAAAATGTGCTAATGAAATGTATTCTCAAAATAACTCCACCTCATTTTGGCATCATTTCTGGCATGGGATAGTGTCTTTATTATCTCCTCTTATCCTCATAGTCATCGTTCCTCCATTCCTGCCATGTATCATTAACATATTTCAAAAATTATAATAGGTATGAATGACTGCCTTATCCCGAGCCATCACACAGAGAAAATAAAACAAAACAATAATAACAAAATAGGTTACATGCCTTCTCCAGTCAGTGTGACCCAGGGTATGGAGATCCAGCCTACGATGATTTCTCTTCAGCAGGAAGAAGCCAGGAAGAAACCAGAACCCCATTCTGTTACCTATATTTATTTATTTATTTATTTATTTATTTATTTGTTTTTAATGAAAAAAATATTTAAAAAAAAGATAGGCAGGAATCAATTTGACTAGAGTTTGAATGATCCTATGGTAGTCTACTTTTAATTAGAGATGACTTCCTCTCCACCTGATTCATTTATGCTTAATTTTCTTTTTTTTATCATTAGTTTTTTTATATGTATTTTTTATTAATTAGATTGCATTATGTGGTACATTTTTATATGTTACCTATATTTAGAGTCTGAATTAAAAGAGCAAGGACAAACACTTCCACCTCAAGAGCTTGGAACTGGATCCCACAACAAGGACGCATTCTTTGAATTTAAACACCCCTCTAACTTGTGCTTTGTACTCATCTCACCCTCTGCATTCCTGTCCAACCATCTGTCCAGTATTCAGGGAGCAAGGTTAAACAAATTTAAATTCCCCAGGAGAAGCTACTCCTGCACTTCTCTCCCTTTCTCCAAATGGCCTTCTCTTCTGTACACATGGAGACTCTCAAACAATAAAAGACCCAGTCTGCAGAAAGACTGGGTTTCTGCCATTTGCTCCTCTAGTCTGCACACTTCCTCAACTTTAGTTCTGATAAATTTGATGAGGTTGTAAATGTGCTCCTCATTTTTTTCTCTGCTCTGTTCCTCTTTCCCAAACTGTTGTGGCCTGTTTCTACCCCTCTTTCACAGTAGATTGACCTGCAAATCTTTCCATTTGGGGAATAAATGAGTGAGCACATACAAAACTAGGGGTGTCCAAAATGATAATTTTTGACAATTTGGCACAGAGACCGCATAAGTCACAGCAAACATATTTTTGCTCAGGGAGATTTTTAAAAATATTGATAATTTTAATTGTATTAATCAGAAAATAATATGTTCTGTATACCTTTCCCTTTAGAAAATAACACCCAAAGTTAAGATAGAATCACCTCTGTACAGAGCTTGTTTACTCATGGAAATGGCAGGGCTTTTGCCTGTGGATTTTGCTATGTTCCGGAAAAGGAAGAATTCTGTGGGCTTTTCCTATAGAACCCAGCGCTGTCTCTGGTTTTGTCTTTTGTTATTTTATCTTAACAGGTGTCTGGGCTGAGGCAAAGGTTCCCATCCTTGTTATAATTCCACCTTGAATTTGATGTGTATTAGTATCTATCATAATGCTAAAAGAAAATAATGGGGGTTCATTAAATTTTGCCTAAATGGAAATAAATGTCTTGCTCTTTTAAGAAGTTTGACATAAGAAAAATATGTTACATTAAAGTGAAAACATGTCCTTGAATGCACAGTTCTATTGAAATTTTTCTTCATATAGTGTCTCTTCTTGGTTTGACATTCTTCACCACACACAGTTTCTTCACTGATTTTGAACATAAAATCATTTTCTAATCCATTATTGTAATAACCTGGATACAGGAGTTCTCAATCAAGGCCATTTTTTTTTTCCTGAAAAAAAGTGCAGTCAGTTAGAATCCTGATCCTGTAACAGTAAGAACTTGGACAAGTAGCTGACCCTGAATTAACCTTGCTTCCTCCACAAGTGTGAAATGAATAGTGACATTTATTTATACATGCCTCTGGAATTGCAGCAAAGCCATAAAAGTATATAACACGGAGAGAGTAAGAACTAGATGAGCATTTTCTTCCTCTGGTATAATTCACTTATTAATTTTACAGCTTTATCCTCAACATTGGTTACCATGAATTGAGCGTACGTCTAGTGAAATAGAGAAATCAGGAAAAAAAGGATGTTTTCTGCTCTAATCATGTTTTGTATATACTCATCTACAGGGGATGGCATATTAGGAAATGTTCTGGAATCCAGAATTTTGGTATAGTAGGCTGAGCTTCTGCCTGTAGCACCAGCATCCCCTATGGTCCCTGGATTGTGAGCTGGCTGCTCCACTTCTGATCCAGCTCTTTGCTTATAGTTTGGGAAACCAGTGAAGTATGCTTCAAGTGCATTGGCACCTGCATCCCAGTGGGAGACCTGGGAGAGGTTCCTGGCTCCTCACTTTCAGTCAGCTGAGCTCCACCTGTCAGGGTCATTGGCACCTGCATCCCAGTGGGAGACCTGGGAGAGGTTCCTGGCTCCTCACTTTCAATCAGCTGAGCTCCACCTGTCAGGGTCATTGGCACCTGCATCCCAGTGGGAGACCTGGGAGAGGTTCCTGGCTCCTCACTTTCAATCAGCTGAACTCCACCTGTCAGGGTCATTTGTTGAGTTGTTGAGTGAACCACCGTGTAGAAGATCTTCTCCCTCTCTGTCTCTCCTTGTCTCTGTAACTCTGCCTTTCAAATGAACTTTAAAAAATAGCTTAAAAAAGAACAAATGCTAAAAGAACTGCTGAAATCAAAATAAGAGCATCCCCTGTATGCTGATTGCCTAGAAATCTGTATTCAGACTCTTCTTGTTAGTGAGACAAAGAAATTATTTTTCTCAAATTCAGCTAGAATATTGATTTTGTTAAAAGGGAAAATAGCGTGTTCCATGGAAACCTACCTTGAGTAATTTTTATATAGCCTGCTCCATCATTATACACATATTTTACTCATATAATTAGAATGCATACATTTAAATATTAGGAAAGTTAAAGAGAAAGAAAGATTTAACTGTGAAATTATAGGATGTGTATTTCAGCTAGAAGTGTTGTAAGCAAAGTTGTAAGCAAATGCATTTAAAACATGGGTCTTTTGGGACTTTCCTGTCTCTCTATGGGCTTTTTTTTTGTAAGCAGTCCAGGTATCATTAATATATCACTGTGAAAGTTATTGCTAAGCACTACTCACACTAAGACAATTGACAAGAGCTCAAGGATGGGATATTCTTCTTTAAATGAACAAGAAATAAACAATAAAAGTGCCCTAAATTGCATTTTATTTATAAGAGTTTCTGACACTTCAGAGAAAACAGGAGTGAAACTCACAAACAAAAAAGAGAAGCTGAGACTTTGTAACTGATAGAAATTCTGGT
Organism: Ochotona princeps; assembly: GCF_030435755.1. Lineage (NCBI taxonomy): Eukaryota > Metazoa > Chordata > Mammalia > Lagomorpha > Ochotonidae > Ochotona > Ochotona princeps. The sequence goes on from NC_080833.1 coordinate 66,298,352, forward strand.
CCAAGGTTATCAAAATGTAAAACATAATCTTCGTGCCATAACACTAGCTTATGTAAGAGTATTTTTTAAGAAACTCAATGCTAAAACTTGGCAATCAATAAACACATTAAACATTAGGTAATTACAGTTCATCTTGTGCACAATAACTGGGCTTCAGTATTGCACAAACACAAAAATAATTATTGCTTTTATATTTGTAATTCTATCACTTGTGTCAGGTGTATGGTGTTGCAGTTAAGTTCTTGCTTAGGATGCTTACTTCATTTCATGTAGATCTGCTTGGGTTTAGGTTTTCACTGTGCTCTCCATTTCAGCTTGCTGGAAGGATGAAGGTGAAAGCTCAAATAGTGGGGTTCCTGCCAACCATGCAGAAGACCTAGATCAAGGTTTCTGCTCTGATCATTCAGAGGGGAACTGAAAATGCGAGATCATTAGTTGTCTTTCTGTCTATCGATCTCTACCTCTCTCTTAACCATGCAAAAACATAAAATAAATTTGATTATGTAACACACTGAAAAAAGGAAAGTAGAAATCCAATTATTTTATTGGCAACAATGTATTATGTAAGTTTATACACAGAATTAATCCATGACATAGTTATCTACTAAAGTATCAATTGCTAAAACAATAACAGATCTTTTTTTTGTTTCTCAGCTATTTTATAGTAGCTGAAAAATGAGCAATTCTTCAAACTGTGCATCAGTGAAGCTGAAAGAGTTTGAATCAAATGCTATGCTTTTTTTTACAAATTTTATTTTTAAATTTTTTTATTGAAAAGGCTACACAGAGAGGCACTCAACAACATCTGTGAGGGCTGGATGGTTGAGTTGGTTAGATGGAACTAAGCTTTAATACCCACTGACAAGTACCAGAGCCAAATGGGATGGGGGACAGACTGGACTAGTCTGCTACACATACTGGCAAACAAGGGTAGGGGGCGGGCCTGGTGGGGGTTATTGTGGGTCGCCCCGACTAGGCTGAAGCTCTCACTGGTTGATGTAAGGGTCGAGTATGTGCTGGGCAGAACCAGACTGGACTGCAACACCCATTGGTTCCAGTGCAACTCGGGACTGAAAACAGAACCAACCCAGCAATTGCAACCACCAGCTGATCGGGGTGATGGACTGTGCCGGGCCCTGTGCTTGCTAGAACATATAAGAATCTGGTCTGGGAATACCTCAAGGTTTCTCTGGAGATCTCCCCAATCGAATTGCTGGACTCAGAACTCTAACCAAGAAAAAACAGAAGACAGAACAAGTCAATCATTCATCTCAGCTATATGTTGGCATCGAAATATGGGGCAAACTGTGACTTTACGATGGACCATATCAATCAGTGGTCGACCTCATCGAGCGCAACTGGCAGCGATTCATAACTGGAGAACTATTAAAACCACTTGATCAAATATCTCAGAGTATGCCCCACATCCGGGACTTGGGGTGGGCGGGAAACCGGGTGGGGCTTCTCCCTCAATATCCCCCTTTACCTCAAATACATGATGGAAACAATATGGACATAATAGTATTACCCACTTCCCTATACCCCCTGAACCTGTTTTTTTTAACCGCAATTAACTATGTAAAGATTGTCAACAACAATAAAATAAAATAAAATAAAATAAAATAAAATAAAATAAAATAAAAAGTCAGATATACAGAGAGGAGGAGAAACAGAGGAAAATCTTCTGTCCTTTGTTCACTCCCCAAGCTGCCGCAACTGCAGGAGCTGTGCCGATCTGAAACCAGGAGGCAGGGGCCTCTTCTGGGTCTCCCAGGTTAGTGCAAGGTTCCAAGGCTTTGGGTCATTCTTGACTGCCCTTCCAGACAACAAGCAGGGAGGTTGACGGGAAGTGGAGCTGCCAGGATTATTAGAACCAGCACCCATATGGGTTCCCGAAGCGTGCAAGCAGAGGACTTTAGATGCTAGGCTATTACGTTGGGCCCAAATGCTATGGTTTTGACATGGATGACATTTCTTTGTGATATCAGATCTGCAAATATGATTTTCACAGATTTCAATCAACAAATTGAATTAGAACTGTAAAATATAAAGGCAGTGTGCCGCCTCCCATCTGTTTTTCTTGACCCACAGTGTCCTTGCTTGTCCTTCATCAAAAGGAATTCACTGATTTGAGGTAGTGATGCTGTTGGCCCTCCTTACTATAAACACCAAATTCAAGAGATAATTTCTGTCTCCAACACTTAATATCTTGTTAGCAGGTATGAAGAAAAGAGGTTGATTTGGAGAAACTCCAGATCTAGGCAGTGAAATTTTAGGTTTGTGGCAAAGGAAAGCTACCACATACATACATATGCACTGCATAGACCAATGATACTCCAGTTACCCATCATAAGAAATAATCTTCTAACCACCTCAGCTTTATGTTGGCAGTGAAATACTGGGCAAATAAATACTCTATGATGGACTATGTCAATCAGTGGATTCTTCAACGACCTCATCGTGCTTGGAGTGGCGTAAATGGCAGCAATTCATAACTGATGAACTATTAAAACCACTTGAGCAAGGATCTCAGAGCATGTCCCACATCCGGGACCTGGGGTGGGTGGGAAACTGGGTGGGGCTTCTCCCTCAATATCCCCCTTTACCTCAGATACAGGAAGGAAACAATATTGACATAATAGTCTTACCCACCTCCCTGTAGCCCCTGAACCTTTTTACCATAATTAACTATGTAAAGATTGTCAACAATATAATTTAATAAATAAATAAATAAATAAATAATATCACCAATCTATAAAAGGAAGATCACAAGCACCACTGACTGGTGAGAAAATTTGGTAGAAGCTGGGAATGTACCTCTGTGGCCCAAATTCAACCTTTAAAAGCTCTGAGCCTCACTTCTTTATGTTGTCTGCGAGTTACACAATGCTGCCTGGCTCCTTGCCCTGTGCTATGTAATGCAATAAAGAAATATTTTCTCCCACCAACCAAGTGTCGGTGATTGATTTTTTTTTCTGCATGGTGCAAGTGAAGTGATTTAAAAGTTTTACATCAATATTATCTACTAGTTTGTTTTTTTTTCTGTGACAAAATCAAGGAGATACTCTTTATTAAGATATTTATTTAATTGAGGAGCCACCATTGTATCACAGTGCATAAAACCATATCCTGTAAACCAGCATCCCTTATGGACATTTGGTCAAACCTCAGATGCACCTTAATGGTGAAACAAAAGCAGTTGCTAATGGTTGGAAAATGCATCAGAAGGTGGTCTAAGAATTCAGGTCCCTCCCTACAAGACATGTTGGAGACACCCAGGAAGCTTCTGGTGACTGACTTAAGCCTGTCACTGTGCTGGCTGTTGTGGCCGTCTGGGGCGTCAACTGGTGAATAGAAGCTCTATATCTGTCTCTTTCTCCCTGTCATTTTGATTTCAAGTAAGTGAATACATCTTAACTACCCCAAATTCCAAGGTCAGGGACTCAGAACTGCTTCTAATTTTCCCACATGGCAGCAAGGACCCAAGCGTAAGGACCATATTCCACTGCTACCTTCCGAGGCATGTTAGCAGGGATCTGGACCAGAAGCACAGAAAGCATGAGTAAAATTGGTGTACACACAGGATGTCAGAGTTACAACCAGTGTCTTAGCCATCTTCACCACAATAGCCCCCCAAACCACCCAGAAACACCATTAAACACATTTACTTATTTATTAAAAACAGAGGGAGTAAAGGATAGATAGAGAGAAAGGGAGAGAGAGAGAGATTCTCTAGCAATTGGTTCACTCCCTAAATCTCCATAATATCTAGGGTTTAGTCAGGCTAAAGCAAGGAACCAAATACTCAACCTGGATCTTCCACAGGTATGGCAGGAGCTCAAGCACTGGGTTAACATCTGCTTCCTCCAAGATTCATTAACAAGAACCTCAAGGAGAAGTGTGCAATAGAGAGAGGTTAAGTCAGGCCCCTTGATAAGGGATGAAGGTCTGCCAAATGAATAAATAGCAGCATCACAAGCCTACCCTTCTTAACTTATTTGTGCTTAAAAAACATTCCCAGCCTAGTTTCATTCAGAGATGGCAGCATATTCTTGCCCTGAACAAATTTGAACCTTTTATTTGTTTTCTGTTTTAAGTTTTTATTGATTTGGGGGGCGGGGGGAATCTAGTATTCTCATACCATATTCACAACCCAAATCAAAGATCATTCCCTGAGATTTAACTGCAGTTTCTGAGACAGAAAAAGTAATAGACATATCAATTTCTTGTCTTTCAAATATAATTGAATTATTCTTGTTTTATTTCTACTTAGTTTATAAAGAACATATAGACAAAGTACACACACACACACACCTTCTCGTACACTTGCTTTCTCCTTAAATTCCTGCAACAGTATGCCAGGAAATGTCTTAGTTGGCTAGTTGGATAAAAGGTACCAAAGTACATAATCGGTCATGATTCTTCCCTAGAATGTGCATTGGCAGCTAGCTGGGTTGAGAAGTGAGCTGAGACTGGCATTTTCTTGTGAGAAGCAGGAGTCCTGAGTCATGTGTTAACTGCTGGGCTAAATGCATGTCCCAGCATGCAGGTTCTTCATATCATACTCTTTAAGTCTGTTACTGTGGCGTATTTGACAATTTATCTTGTTCATCTTAGCTTGATTCTTCTTGAGCACAATACCCAAGATGGCAGACTGCAAATGAACATTCTTGAAGAATTAGGAAAACGTGAAAATGTATACAGACAAAAGCGTTTTTATTCAAAGAATAACCTATAACCTAGCACTTAAGTATAAAATGTTTAAAAAGTAATGAATTGCAATAGGGTGACTTCCTTCATATAAATCAGGACAGAGATAAATGAAGATAAGTGTTGGAAAGCCACATTATCTCAGATAAATCTATTTAGCAACACTGCTAAATGTCTTTGAGATAAAGACAAATTAATACCTAACAGGAACATGAATTATGGACTTCATTTTACATGATAAACTGCACTAGTTATATGTAGATGTTGTGGAATTAGCAATTACTGAGCTCCTGTAAAATCTATATGATCACATAAAAAATGAAAGTTGCTTTAAACGTTAAAATACACGCACAAACGCTTGCAAAAGCAAAACAAAGACAAACTTTACAATAAAGAGTTCAATAGTGAAGTCAGCATGAGCTTAAAGGATAGAATGTAATGAACATTTGATAAGGGTTCGATAAAGAATTGGAGCTTATGTTGATTATGAGAATGAAGGCTTAGCATTTCCATTATTGAACATTTTTCTGCAGCTTTCTTAGGCAGATTTTAAGCTTGTAAAGAGCAAAAGCTTTTAGGAATCAAATATTTAAGAGAAGCAATAATAGCATTTGGAAAATTTATTAAAATACAAAAGGATCAAAAGTCTTTAAAAAACTAATCCGTATGGTGATCTTGTCTGCTCTTTGTACAACTAAATTGAGTCCAAAGTATTAGACTGAAACCATGGAACTGTAATTACACAACTAACTGGCCACCTGCAGTTCAGATTGTGTCAAGTGAATTGGGTCACGTTGGAATGAAGTTGAATACTTAAATAAGGAATAAAACACATTTGTGTCCTTGTGATTGGGTTGTTAGTGTGGCTATTAACTGGCTGACACTCAGAATGGCAAAATCTTCAGGGTTTCACATATTTACTATTAGTGCAACCTTCAAAAGCCTTAAAAGTAGGAAGTGATAGTGCTTAATTTGATAGAAAAATATTCAATAGTGTAAGTCAAATGACAATTTCTCCTTTTTATCCTACATAAATATTAAGACCTAGAACCCAAACTTGCCAAGTATTTTCTCATATGATGCAGTGATAGCACATATCTTGATATGATTTCTAAAATAATCTCTTATTGTTTCATGTGTTTTATAAAATAATAACCATGGAATCTTAGACTCTAACAACCTTATTTTTAGCTCTTAAATGGTAGATCAGGATTAAACTTGAAATTATGTATATCTGAAATTGCTATTCTTTCAAAGAGTATTACCACTAAGACCACACCTAATATAACTTACATATATAGGTTATGCCAAAACCTGGCATTGTTTTCTTGAAATTGTATTTGGAGCTACTAAATATGGTATTATACTGAATATGATATTATAGTGAAACATGCGAAATTAACAAAATTTGTTTTCACAGAATAAGTCTATTAGTCATCTCAGATACAGCAAAAACCATTTTTTGAGAATGAATGTGAAATTTTTTTTTTTTTTTTAAAGATTTTTATTGTTATTGGAAAGCCGGATATACAGACAGGAGGAGAGACAGAGAGGAAGATCTTCCATCCGATGTTTCACTCCCCAAGTGAGCCGCAACGGCCGGTGCGCGCCGATCCGATGCCGGGAACCTGGAACCTCTTCCGGGTCTCCCACGCGGGTGCAGGGTCCCAAAGCTTTGGATCGTCCTCAACTGCTTTCCCAGGCCACAAGCAGGGAGCTGGATGGGAAGTGGAGCTGCCGGGATTAGAACCGGCGCCCATATGGGATCCCGGGGCTTTCAAGGCGAGGACTTTAGCCGCTAGGCCATGCCGCCGGGCCCAAATGTGAAATTTTTAATGTGAGATAAATAAGACCATAAACAAATCATGATTTAGCAACTAACACACATCTAACTCAAAATTCATGCAAGAAACTATGTGATTTAAGTAATGGACTCTGTAGACAGGGCTTTCAGAAATTCTGACTTAGACTTAGAGCCATAGTAAAAATGCAATTATCTAATGCTTTTATATTTGTAAATTACATATTTTCATGGTGTGTAATTTTCTGTGCATACAAGATTTTATTTATTTTTACCTGTAAATCAGACTCACAGATAGAAAAAGAGACAGACGTCTTCCATCTAGAGCTTGGTCACACAGAAGGTTTAAGTCAGAAGCTTTCTCTGGGTTTCCCGTGTGGGTACAGGAACTTAAGATCTTGGGCCATCTTCTACTCCCTTCCTAGGCTATCTGCAGAGAGCTGGAGTGGAACTAGAGCGTCTCGAAGTTAAACCAGCACTTATATGGGATGCTGATATCACAAGTGGAAGATCTGTCCACCATGCCATCATGCGGCCACACCCCACTGTTACTGATCCAATGCACCAAAAATCAGTTCATCACATTTGGGTTGGTAAATGCTTACATTCATCAGACAGAATTGTAGCCCATAATTTCTTGAGATGCAGAAATTTTATTTTATTTTTAAATGTTATTTTTTTATCTTCTTTTAAAATTATTATCATCATTCTATGATACAGTTCCATAGACCCTGGGATTTCCCCTGCTCCCTCCCTAAGTCCGACCCCCTGAAATTCTCCTATGTTATTACTATAGCATAGCTCTTCATAAACAGTCACAAGTTCATCATTGCGAGCCTGGGCAATGGCAGAAAGTCCAGCATTCTATTGTCAAAATACAGCTAATATCTTCATTAGTAGTTCATCTTTGACCTGGAAGTAGAGATGCACACTGCACTGCATCCTCACATCTGGACATGATAGTCTCCATTACACAGTCACCACACATCCCTCTTAAGTGAAAAACCACAATACAAAATCAACAGCAGGGAGAAAAATAGAAATTTACAACAGCATGAATCTCTCAAGAAGTTTTAATGGTTCAACAGTGCTGAATTGCTGGAGATCCCACCACTCCAATCACAATGAAATCTCTCCTGAATCCCCTGGCTGCTGTAGTATATATTTTAAACCAAGTTCATGCACACTTACAAAACTTTCTTGAACTTTGTGGGAATTTTGAGAAAATCATCATCCAATTTTGCTGCTACAGCTAAATAGACTCTATCCTGGGAACAACAAATCTTAGTTTTACTGTTACTTTATTTCTTAAAAATTGTTTTAAAATTAATTTTTAATATACTACAACATATTTAAGGTCTTGAACAATATGCGCTGAGGACATTTGAACCAATTGTACACACAATTGGATTAAATAACACATGGGAAAGTCTGCCAGTACACACTTGCAGAGGTGGAGCTAATGAACAATTAGTTCTAGTTGTGTAAGTGGTAGAACATAAATAAGAGAAAACATGAGGGCCTCCATTGTGTAGCTATGTTTCTTGACTATAAATATTTTAACTTGCTTAAAAATACCACTTGAGCAAACATGTTTCAACAGAACAAGGTAGATGAATGAATCTAGAAAAGGACTCGATCTTCTGTAGGAGCTATCCAATTTATCATGTGATAGGAAAAAAATGTGATCCTTGAAAAATAGCTAGAGGATAAAAATGATTTCAAAAACCTACATAAGGAAAGGAATATTCTGGAGAAAATGTTGAAAAAGGCAGAACCAATAAGTGGATAAGACATGAGAGAAAGAATTGGAAAAAATGCTAGAACAATTTTAAAAAGTTAGAGTTGGTGGCCAGCATTGCACCACAGCAAATAAAGCCAGCATCCACAATGCCTGCAAATCGTATGGATGCTTATTCCAGTCTCAGTAGCTCAATTTTCTGTTCAGCTCCCTATTAATGAGCCTAGGAAAGCAATGAAGAATTACCCAACTGTCTGAGAACTTGCACCCGTGGGGGAGACCTGCATGAAGTTCCTGGATCCTGGTTTTTGCCTGGATCTATTTGAGGTGTAAACCACTGGCAATTTCTCTCTGTAACTGCATCTTTAAATTAAAAAAAAAAAAAATGTAAAGCATGGTGAACAAATGAACTGATGATGTTTTTGTTTTTTTTTTTTTTTTTTTTAAAGATTTATTTTATTTTTATTACAAAGTCAGATATACTGAGAGGAGGAGAGACAGAGAGGAAGTGGAGCTGCCAGGATTAGAACCAGCGGCCATATGGGATCAAGGCGAGGACCTTAGCCACTAGGCCACGCTGCCGAGCCCAACTGATGATGTTTTAATAGACATGTAACACATAATGTAAATGTATTCATTTAGGTATGTCTATTAAATTCTATATCATTTATATACTACATATTTTGTGGCTTAGAAACATGCTATCACAATATATTTCACATCCAGTTCATTCTGCTCACCCTGCTGCTCATTTCATTGCTGTTGTTCACCTGGCTCTGAGTTCCACTGAAAATTTGCATGTTCTCAGAACAAAAATGCTGGCTGAAATTACATTAAAATAAGGTATTCAGATGGGTGTCAAGACTTTCCAAAATCATGTTGGCTCCATAGCAAAATTAAAGTTTTTCATTAGGTGCTTCTGAAATACTTGGAGTATTTTTATTCTTTCTATTCAGGCCTAAGTAAATGGTATTGGTTGTTCTTAACATGTTCTCATGTTTTTAACCCAACAAAATGTTTCTATGTACTTCTTAAATGCGTGATTCTTCAAAAGTTGGATGGCTTGTTCTTTAATATTTCATTATACTTTTGGCATTTTGCTATGTTCTATTGTGTTAAAATGAATGTCTATCTGCTGATAAATGCTTTGGGGTATCACCTTTATTTCTTTCCTCAGTTTCTTTACTATTATTTTCTGCCCTGCCACTTCGTTTGTTTCTCATTCTATTTCCTGGATCTTATTTTCTTATATCTGTCACTAAAAGTGTTTATTACTTACCATGTACCGTGTTTGATGGTATGTACTAGGACTTACAAATAAATAGCTAAATGATTTTCTGCTCTTTGCCATCAAATTGTTTATGAACTAATGTAGTAGAAGAAAGAATAGAAGAAACCAACAGGAAAATTAATTTTAAAAGCATGGTAAAATTTGTTTTCAAATTATTCAGTAGTATACATGTGTTAACATTTTGTTAAAATTGTTGCTGAAGAGGAAAATTTTGCTTCATGTGAATTAAAAAATTAGACTCAGTTTTCCTGTGGATATACCAAATAATATATGGCAAGATATCAGATAGACAGTAATCATTGTAGCACATAAAGGAAAAATATTTTGTTAAGAATTATAACACTACCAAAATATCTATCCTTGGCTACTCTTGGGTCATTTCTTCTGTTTCCCCAGGAGTTTGTGACATACTGTAGATCTGAATGACGGTCTACTCATCCCATCATGCAAGAAGAGATATACAATACATCTCTGCCCAAAATTATTTTGAAATAACATGGTCTTTTATCAGGAGTATCGATCATATTTAGAATTCTTGATAATTTTCTTTAATAAACTTCTTGATAAACAATTTGTGGCCATTAACTTACCGTTCAATTTATTCTAAAAGTTCTTTCTGAAAAGTTAAGCTTTCTGGAATAGCATGTCAAGATGTGAAAAATGGTCTTACACAATGCAACATCTGTGGGGCACTGCAAAGCTTGAATCCATTCAAATAAGGATAAATCTTTATCTTCTTCAGCATAGTTGAGGACATGTAAATAAGAACACTTTAATTATATATGAAATTATGTGTTAAGAAAGAAATAGACATATGTGAAATATTTTCCTCATTATATTACTTATTTTTACCCCTCTAGAGCTGTGATTGCTGATGTAGAGGTCACTTCCTCTGAAATGAAAATTATACAGTTGTGCCAAGTATTCACGAGTGACTCATGACAAGAAACAGGTGTATCCTGAAGTATAGTGTTCAGTGCAACAATGAGTGTGTGGAAATTAAGACAAAATTAATACACAGCTATGACAAATGCTCATAATTCAATGTTGCGTTTATAATGTAAGCTTGATAACAGAAACCACGCGATGGAACTTCAGTAAGGGCTAGGACTAGTGCAGTGGCTCAACAGGCTAGTCGCTCATCTTCAAGCATCTGGATTCTCTATAGGCACTGGTTTGTGTCTCAGCTGCTCCTCTTGCAATCCAGCTCCCTGCTTGTGGCCTGGGAAAGCAGGAAAGAATGACGCAAGTCCTTAGGACCCTGTACCCACATGAGAGACTCAAAAGAAGCTCCTGCCTAGTGTCTTTGGAACTGACCTTTGGTCTGACTATTGCATCCATTTGTGAAGTGAACCATCAGACAAAAGACCCTTCTGTCTGGAGGTTTACTTTCTGTAAACCTTATTTTCAAATGTAAATAAATGTATCTTTAAAAAAAAGTTCCATTGGCTGCACTGTGACATATGGTTTAAGCATCAGATTGTGGAGTAAGCATTCCACATGGGCACCAATTTGTGTACTGGTTGCTCAACTTCCGATCCGGTTCTTTGCTTATGGCCTGGGAAGGCAGTCTAGAATGGCCTGCCATGCATGGGGCCCCTTCTATGTGAGAGATCTGGATGAAGATATTGCTTCCTGACTAGGTACCACCCATTGGAGTAGTAAACCAGTGATAACAGATCTCTTTGTGTGTTTCCCTCCTTCTGTAATTTTCTTTCATATAAAAATAAATATTTTTTTTAAAATGTGGACTATATGTGTTATTTCTTTGAACTTTTTGAAGTACCACCAAAACATGTGGCCCAATCGGCTAACCCTCCCCTTGTAAGCATGAGGATCCCACATGGGAACTGATTTTTGTCCCTTCTGCTCCACTTTCCATCCAGTTCCTTGCCTTGGGACCCTGCACCTGTCTGGCTTCTGGCCTTCCATCAGTGTCAGCAATGCTCTCGTCACCGTGTACCTCGAGCCAAGTAGAGGGACTAGGGTTACAAAAAAGAGAACACACAGTGGGTCATCCTTGTAAAGAGAATGCCATTTATTCGAAGTTGGCCTGCCTCTTTTATAGTCTGCCTAGTACCTCCCAGTATTTTTCCAATGCTCAAGCAACTCCTAAGCTTCCCTGGGGGCATCTTAAAAAGGGGAAGCAGGTAAGAGGGAACTTGTGGTCAAGCCAGGGGCTAAATGTATCAGGCCAAGATTGCCCATCCTGTTACCCCTAGAGAAACAAGCTAAGCTGTGGAGTTAATCCTTGGGAGACCCAGCCATGCAATCATTGTGGCTGTTTGGGGAATGAACAAGCGGATAGAATATCTTTATCTCTGTCTCTCTCTGCCTTTTAAATAAAAATAAATAAATCTTTAAAAAGTATCTTTGTTGAAATTCTAGAGATAATCCAATAGCTTTAAAAGCTTTGTATATATCTTACTTAACAGCATTCTCTCCTTTCAGTGTGTATGAGTAAGGTGTTATTGAACATTCATTAATGTGAAATAAAAATTATCTTGTGACTTCCATTTTTAATGTATTGTGGTATAAATAAATGGAGGAAACAGAAATATGAGCAAATTCTTGGATATAATGACATTTTATTTGGCAGTGGGAGTAATATTTATTTATTAATAAATTAATTAAAGCAGAGCTTTAGGATGCCAAACAACACTGAATGCCAAATATCAAAAATTAATGGTCTTAGTCATAGATCAGCGCTCCAACAGCTCTCAGAAGAAACGAGGTTTCTTGGAGTTCTTTCAGAGAAGTGGTGAACATTATCAGCTACAATCTTGAGGGATTATTGTTTATAAAATCATGCACCTTTACTTTCCATTGTGTACATTATTTTACAAATTTATCAGAATAATGTCCATATTGTGCTGAACTGATAACAATATAACTGTGTTTTTTCTTTACCACAGGAATGCAGATAAATTTTATACCATTAATAGTGAAAATCTCTGCAAAACATTTTCATTTCAATGAGTTTTTTATATTATGATTTCCTCCTTAATAAGCTAAATAACATCTTGGATAGATGCTCATTTTTTCCTTGTGAGAATCATGATTTCACCTTCTTGAAAATTTCACATTTCCATTATTATGGAGCTAGGAGAGGGCCCGTGGAGATAGCAAAGAAATCTTAGAGTTCAATGGACTTGAATTATGGCTTCCTATTAGCAGAATGCTTAACTTACTGAATTTTTCCAGTTTGCCAAGCCCTCTCCTAAAGTGACTATGATAATGTATTCCTAATGAGAATATTATGAAAATTAGAGTACATTGCATCTACGCTGCACTTCAGATATCATTTATCCTTCCAGAAAAAAAATTGCACTGGATTTTAGTGATATGGTTATTTAGTGTTCATTCTCAGCAATTAGGGAACTTAGTAAGTAAAGTTTAACTGAAAGTTACAGTTTAAGGTTGATAGGAAAATATCTAAACAAGGATAATATTGAAGCCAAACAAGAATGTACATGAAGGTGTGTTCTAAATAAATTAGGTTTGTTTCTAAGGGAAATACAGTCATTGAAAGATTTTCAAGTAAGAAATGTGTAGGGAAGAAAACTATTTCAACACAATGAAGTGAGAAATATTTAAATTGGTTCATATATCAGCCATTTGTCATTCTACAATGTATACAAGTACCCTGTCAATATACATTGTACCCTGTCAATATACCCACATTGTACCCTGTACAATAAGGCACATATTATACCCTGTAAATATACATTTATAATTTTTTTAAAGATTTATTTATTTTTATTACAAAGTCAGATATACAGAGGAGAGACAGAGAGGAAGATCTTCCATCCGATGATTCACTCCCCAAGTGAGCGCAAAGGCCAGTGCTGTGCCGATCCAAAGCCGAGAACCTGGAACCTCTTCCGGGTCTCCCACATGGGTGCAGGGTCCCAAAGCTGTGGGCCATCCTCAATTGCTTTCCCAGGCTACAAGCAGGGAGCTGGATGGGAAGTGGAGCTGTCAGGATCAGAACCGGCACCCATATGGGATCCCAGGCACATTCAAGGTGAGGACTTTAGCTGCTAGGTCACTGTGCCGTGCCCTACATTTATAGTTTGTCAATTGAGAATAAAGACAAAGCAAAAATTCTCATTCAACAAGTAAAAGACATTTTGTCTTCTCTAATTAGTTTCATTGCTAAGAAATTTGAATAGAATACAAATTAATAAAAGAATACCTCGTATATGTATTTGCAATGCTATATAAGAACCATTAAAATTAAGACCCAAATGAATAGGACAACTTTCACATTTTTCTTCTTTTATAGGGCAGTATACCAATTTGTTCTGATTCTATTTGACATCACTATGCTGTCAACTCCTTTAGAGATCCAAAAAGGGAACCTATCAAATAAGTATCATATAGATTGCTTCCTGAAAAGATTAGAAAATTCTTACTAGGTTTTTTTTTTAAGATTTATTTTTTATTTTTATTACAAAGTCAGATATACAGAGAGGAGGAGAGACAAAGAGGAAGACCTTCCTTCCGATGATTCACTCCCCAAGTGACCTCAATGGCTGGTGATGCACCAATCTGAAGCCAGGAGCCAGGAACTTCCTCCAGGTCTCCCATGTGTTGCAGGGTCCCAATGCCCTGGGCCATCCGCGACTGCTTTCCCAGGCCACAAGCAGGGAGCTGGATGAGAAACGAGGCTGCTGGGATTAGAACCAGCACCCAAGTGGGATACTGGTGTTTTCAGGGGGAGGACTTTATCCTCTAGGCCATCTCGCTGGGTCCAAGAAAATTCTTCCTAGGTTTTATGACTGGGTATAAATTAAAAGGGTAGAAGGAATGTTAAGATTATATTTCTGTTCATACTGTTTTTGCAGATATCAAGGTGCTACATTTTGGAATATTTTGTCTTAAACACCATCAAATACTCATAATAGTCCTTTAAAATAATAATTTACATACCGGAAAGCAAGAGGAATCTTCAGGTAATTGTATGTTAGCATGGCTACCTGTTCAGGAAGACCCTCCCAAAATAAGAGATAAGGATGATTTGAGAAAAAAAAAATTCTGGAAAGCTTCTTAAGCTGTATCTATGCATCATCACTTCCTTTAATACAAAGATGTAATACAGTTACCAAATGCTGAGTGTTACAGTAGTTCAGTCAGGGCACATTAGACATCTACTGTGAAATGCAGAATTGCAAATTAATAATACTGATAGCTGTACAAACCTGCCATTGTCCTTTGTTGCTGAACAACACCCTAGACTAGCTGGAGGTATTGTTGTAGAAAACTCAAACTGGGTCCACTTGCCTGATGCTCAGAAAACTAACCACTGACCTTGAGTTGGAGAAAGAAAGCAGGTATTTATTGAAAGCACAGAACAAGGAGATGGGCAGCTATTCCCTAATATCTAGACTCCCTGAGGAGGAATTAAGAACACAGATTTTTTACTAATTGAAACCAAGCCTGAGGAGTGCTTGATCACCTCAGGTCCAAGTTCCTAACTGGTCTTGGTAGTGTTTGACCTTCCTTTGATTGGTCAGTAATGTTATGCTGTTTATGAAATTTATTTTGGGGCCAGGCGGCGTGGCCTAACAGCTTGAGTCCTCGCTTTGAACACCCCGGGATCCCATATGGATGACAGTTCTAATCCCGGCAGCTCCACTTCCCATCCAGCTCCCTGCTTGTGGCCTGGGAAAGCAATTGAGGACGGCCCAAAGCTTTGGGATCCTGCACCCGCATGGGAAACCTGGAAGAGACTCCTGGTTCCCGGCATCGGATCGGCGCGCACCGGCCATTGCGGTTCACTTGGGGAGTGGATCATCTGACAGAAGATCTTCCTCTGTCTATCTGTATATCTGACTTTGTAATAAAAAAAATTAATAAATCTTTAAAAAAAAAAAGAAATTTATTTTGGCCAGGTGGGCTCCAGTTGGTCTTGGTGTTACATGGATATTGCAGTTGCATTCTGGCCAGTCTTGGGATCGTTCTATCCAAATCACTCCTGGTCGATACTGACCGTTGATGTTCCTATCTATCGGAGAGGCAAATGATTCCTTGTGTCCAGTGACAAGAACCTTGTAAGGACAGTTGGGTCACTACCTTAAGTCAGCAAATTATTTTGTATGAAGTGGAGACATAAACAGCTTGTACAAAGGGAGACAAAGAGGAAGTTGGCCCTGCTTTTACATTATGGGTGTTTAGTTTTGCCTTGGAGAGGCAGCAGGTATATCTATCTATTCCATATATCCATCATTCAGGTGACACTTTTTATTTCCAGATGCAACTTAGCAGAATCTCATGGACATGTCAAGGCCAAGTAAAGCAGACCAGACAGAAACAAACAAGTTAGGAACATTCAATTTCTCTCCATAAGATTTTAAATGGACATCAAATTTTAATATATTATTTATTAGTACATAGATACAACAAAAAGATACATGTTATTAATAAACTACGGAAACACTTGCTAACCCCATGAACCTCTGAGTTATGTTCTCACTAGAATTCAAACACATGCCAATTTTTGCTGGGACAAGGGGGAGGTTGATCAGATTTACCTAGAAACACTTGCATAAACACTGTTTAAACACAACTTTCATTATGCAAAGCACTTAAAAAAGTACTCTTGTGAGATTACTCAAACCCAGGCTTATCTAACTTCAAAGCCATCATGCTCTCTTCCACAGCACCTCTCTTTCATATGTGGGCCAAATGCATGTATTTATGTGTGTGTATATAGATGATTTTACCAGCTTTATTATTTTTTTGTTTTGATGGTCAGAGTAATTGAGATCTTACACAGTCCTTGATTTATAAATGAATTATCTACTGGATAAAGAAAACAAAAAAATGAAGCATTCAGGGCCATTAAGTTGCATTTGAACATTGTCATTTCTAGATGCATGTCATACTTGACTTTTGAGCTTCAATTTTGCCAAATGATTATTATAAATATTAGAGGTATTTAAGGTGAGTCAATGCCCAGGGAAATAAAATAACTGCACATACAAAGTTAAAACAAGCACAAAAATTAAGAAGGTTAATGTTACTCTATAGTGGGTCAGAATTGGTTTAATAATTATTTATTTCATCATATTAGCCTTTCAACATTTATGTTTCAAGGGAATACTTCAAACACAGTGCTTTTGCTTTTAACATATCTATCTTTAGAAATGAGCTTTATGAGGCACAGAATCAAAGGAAAACATTTTCGGTGCAACTAAGTAAATGGTTGAATGAAAACCTGATAGTAAAAGAGCACTGCTTCTTATGTGAAGTAGTCGGAAGATAAGGTGAAATACTCAAAATACTGCAGACGTCATCCTGATTGCTTTTATCCTAATGACTGCATACTACATTGTTTTACTATTGCATTTCGCTGGCCTGAAATTGAATTCCAAGGTAGAAGACACAAGCTAAAAGTAAGAAATTGAACACTGATTTGCTAATGTCATTTGCTTCCTCTTTGCATTAGGTAGATGCATGAAACACTCATATTTCTTTTTTTATTTCATGTTCTGCTAAGCCACAATCCCTATAGCCTGAAAGAAAATTAGTGCTGTGCAAGAAAAATATTTTTTAATGATCCCGAAAAAAGGTTAATTACCTTAACAACTAGAAACTGTTCATTTCTTCCTTGAACTCCTTTGAATTCCCCTTGCTGCTGTGCCTTGCTTGTCAGATATTTACATCTCAAATTATTCTCTTTTCCCTTTGAAAAATAGGGTCCTTTCTGGATTTAGACTTTGCCAGAGATTACTTTCCTTTTTATTGTGCAAAATAAACCCTTGATATTTTCAAGATTCGTTGTTATTCTTTTCAAATTAAAGTTAATTATGAAAATACAACTGAAGTTACCCGAGAAAGAGTAGCTCCTGTTGCACTTAATTTAATGAATATATAATTCATTTAATTAAAATTATTATTCTTTTTAAAAATATTAATTTATTTTTATTGCAAAGTCAGATATACAGAGAGGAGGAGAGACAGAGATGAAGATCTTCTGTCTGATGATTCACTCCTCAAGTGACTGAAATGGCTGGCTCTGTACCAATCTAGAGCCAGGAGCCAGGAACTTCCTCCAGGCCCCCCCCATGAGTGCAGGGTCCCAAGGCTTTAGGCCATCCTGGATTGCTTTCCCAGGCCACAAGCAGGGAGCTGGATGGGAAGTGGGGCTGCTGGGATTAGAACCGGCACCCATATGGGATCCTGGAGCGTTCAAGGCGAGGACTCAAGCTGCTAGGCCACTGCACCCGGCCAAAAATTTATTATTCTTAAGGAAGAAATGTGTAATCTTAATTTTCTATCCAATTTTTGTTCATCTTTAGTGCAGTATTGGGAAAATCTTGATTCTCATGCAAACCAAAATTTCCTACATATTGCCTACAAATTTGAAATTTTAAAAATTAATTTCTATTTTTTATTCTCAATTATTTTTATTATGCATGCGTAACAAAAAGTCAACTTCCTAGATAAAAATTACCTAATATGATATCACATGAAGAAATATATGAATCACAAGTCAGACTGTGAATCATT
Source organism: Ochotona princeps (assembly GCF_030435755.1). Classification (NCBI taxonomy): domain Eukaryota; kingdom Metazoa; phylum Chordata; class Mammalia; order Lagomorpha; family Ochotonidae; genus Ochotona; species Ochotona princeps. The sequence goes on from NC_080833.1 coordinate 66,316,412, forward strand.
AGTTCTGGTTACTCTGTAATGTCAATCATCTATTGTTCTGTGAATTTGTGAAAATTCAGATGTTAGCATCAAGGGAGGAAAGGCATCTGGCCAAGTGACTGCATTTTTTTAGCTTCACTCTAAAATTCCCAGCACCCATCACTTAGGCAATCAAATCACATTCACTAACTATTACCCTTAAATAAATATTGGGCGCAAAATCAGGTTATGTCACAACATAATGTATTTACAATATTCACTAGAATACATTATTTTATTTTATTTTTCTGGAAGCCTAAATTTGACTTAAGGCCTTTGAGTTGATTCCCTCTAATATCAGTTATATTTTTCCACTGGCACAGTGATTCTCCTTTTTTCAGATTATCTTTTATGTTTTTATAAAATGTGGTTTAGAAGGTAGAGTTAAGTGTTGTTTTGTGTGCTGGCTATTGTGATGAAAATAATGTTTATCTCTTGGTTAAGTCGGGCATATTTTTATGACATCCATTAGAGAAACTCAAGGTCTCATAACTTTGATAAGAACCTTACTGTGAGGAAAATCATCAGGCTGAATCACTTGCTGTCAGCCTAGACATTTGAGACGCAAGAACGCTGCCATAAACATGAAACCATGATGCTTCTCTTTGTCTCTGACCTAGGAGTCTTCTGTTTTTTTCTCAACATCTTTGAAACTGTGGAAGGCTCACTTGTTAGCTGCCAAGCAGTGCAACTTTGTAGGCCCTTCACAATGTCTTACAGAGGTTTATTTTAGTGAAAACAATCCTAGTGGTTTGACAGGTAAATAATTTTTCCTAGGTTTTGGCATATATATGGTCTTGTGTAATATTTAATTACTGGAACTTAGGACTTTGTCAAACTTCATATAACAAATGAATTGAAATGATTTCACTGAAACATATAATTAACTTATTGATACAGGATGAAAATTGTAGGAAGCACACATAGGAAAAAGAGGGGATTGAGAAGTTTAAGCAATTAAAAAATGTTTTTTATATTCATTTCACTCTGGCTTATTTACCATAACTCCTAATAGCAATATTATTTTTGATAATAATGTGTATATATGGTAATGTTCATTAAGAAATTCTTATTATAAATGAGTTATGTTTTCATATGTTTTGATTTTTGCATAGTGTATTAGATATCATCCTCTCGATTCCATACAGAGAGCTGTGTACTATAATTTGGAAATGACGCCAGCTAATACTAAAAAAAAGAGTCGCCTATTCTGAGATTTAATTATGAGAATGCTTATGTTCAATAAAAGTTATAAGAAAACATTATCATAATGAAGAATGTCAGGACTCCTCAAGTATAGCACCTTATGAATATGCGGACATATTTTTGATCTACGATGTACACTAAATCAGGTTCCTTTACCTTTAAATGAAAATTAAAGCAATACTCTTCTCTGCTTATTTTTAATTTCTGCAATGCTTTCATGATTTTCCCCAACATCTACAGAAATCGCATCTTTTCCCTACTCCATTTCCTGTCTTAATGTCACCTTACCTCAGTTTCAGATTTCTTCTAGAGCTGCCTTATGGAACCAACTGGCACTGGTAATGGTTCTTCATGTTGGCATGCAGCAAAAGCTATTGTCATTTCTCGTAAGCCAGATTAGTCTTGCAAACAAGCTGCCTCCATTTAGTGAAAATAAAAGGGGTAGAACAGAGAGAGGAAATCATGCATATCTTAAAATAAAACAGCCATATGACAGTTTCAGGCCTGTGTTTGTGGAAAATTTGCATATATCCCATTAAGCCTGCCTATGTTCCACTTTCAAATTTTGATGCTGCTAGTCAATTTGCAGAGGTCAATAATATCTTTCGCTAAATGCAAGTTTTCTTATAATTGCACCTCAGTAACTGACAACTTGCCATGACAAAGGAGAAGAAAGACAAATGTTTGTTTCAGAAAAAATATCAATAATGGTATTTGGTAGACAGGACTACTTTGGAAAGACTCTGCTATTTTTGGACCATTAACATCAAGTCAAGGTTTCAAATGATAAATTCAATTAGAGTGGAGTTGACTAAGTGATCTAAAATAGTGTGCATTAGGAGCAACATACAAGAACGGAGTTCATTAAATGGCAGTATCAATGAGATCACCTTTTAGTAACACAATCAATTTACTGGTCTTCAAATAGTAGTGGTGGTCAGACTAAATTAAATTTAATGTACATTGACCAAGTGATTTACACTATCTCAGAATAAAGAACGATTAGAGCAAAGAGAAGAATCAATCACAAAATGCACCGTGTAAGGTGAAGAAACTAACTTTTTCTTCACTTCCGAGGATTACAATATTTTTTAATAAAGTTTGCAAAACCACATGCACACATCAGACGAACACAAAACCCGTTGACCCCATATGCACTGAAAACGGGAGTGCTGCATTGGCAGGTTGGTGTTCCGTTTCCTGTGCATCCGAGTCTGGACATTTCATCCGGCTGAATTCTGACGGGTGAGTATTATGCAAGCAGCAATATTATGATACCCCATAGAGTCACAGTAGTTTAATGAGGGAAGATTGAAAAATCAAAGATGGAACAAACAAAATATTTTACATATAGTGAGAACTGCATCAGAATCTCTCTTTTTTAAACCCTTTCCTTAATGAATGAGTATGAATAAAAGAATAAAGATGATATCTAAATGGTGGTCACATGTGCCCTATTCAGATGGATTTTTCAGTGATGCACATTTTCTTCCTGGAATGCTGTTGTCTATTAACGTAATATTTGCCATCACAGCCATGTCCTATTTTTCAAATGTGAACTTTAAGTGGCTGAGTCTTTGACGAATTGAAGGGACAAGGTTAGGATGCAACATTGCGGTGCAAATTGACTTTCTATGTGTATGATTGATGTGATCTTCAGAAAAAATCAGCTTCTTACACATCAGCAGCATTTGATACTACTGAGAGTCAGAAAAGACAGATACAGAAATTCTAACCTATGTTAAACACACCAGCTGCAAATACAATTCCTTCTTCAATGCAGAATACTTTACAATTAAGCCCAGGTTTTGCTTACATTTTTTTTAAAAGATTTATTCATTTTTTTATTGCAAAGTCAGATTTACAGAGTGGAGGACAAACAGAGAGGAAGATCCTGTTCACCATTATCCACTCCCTAAGTGACTGCAACGGCCAGTGCTGTGCTGATCCAAAGCCAGGATCCAGGAACTCCCTCCAGGTCTCCCACGCAGGTGCAGAATCCCAAGGCCTTGGGCCATCCTGGACTGCTTTCCCAGACCACAAGCAGGGAACTGGATGGAAAGTGAGGCCGCCAGGACTGAAATCGGCGCCCATGTTGGATCCCAGTGTGTTCAAGGCAAAGACATTTCGCCATCAGGCCATCAGGCCACCAGGCCCAGCTTACACTCTTCAAAGCACATTTTAACTCAAGTCCTGCCAAAAGTTGATTGTTATTCTACTAGGCCATGCTAGGGTGTGCTATAACCTTGCAGCTGAAAGAAATCTGGGCCTCACAATTTAAAACAAGATGCTTCATCTGCCTGTTGCCAGATAGGAAGTATGTCTGTGCACACAGAGAAGTTTCTGTTCATGTTGTCAGGGACCAAAGAAGAAAAATTTACATAACAATATTTTAATTGTTGATTCATATATGGTATAAATATGCTGATTTTTATATTACTTTAAATTCAAAGTACACTGATTTAATATTTTAGCAAAATGATTGACTTTGTTTTTCCTTCAAATCTCTTCTTTTTTCTCAGATTTTAGGACAGAGAATTCTGCACCAATGTGCATGAGAAGTACTCATTTATATGTACTAGCATTTTTTTTTAAAGATTTATTTATTTTTTTTGAAAATCCAGATATACAGAGGAGGAGAAGCAGGGAGGAAGACCTCCTGTCTGCTGGTTCACTCCCCCAAGTGCAGCTGAGCCGATCTGAAGCCAAGAGCCAGAAGCTTCTTCGGGTTCTGCCAAGCAGGTGCAGAGTCCGAAGGCTTTGGGCCATCTTTGACTGCTTTCTCAGGCCTCAAGCAGGGAGCTGGATGGAAAGTAGCGTGCCTGGACAGAACCAGCAGCCATATGGGATCTGTGGTGGCTTTAGCCGCTAGGCTACTGTGCTGGGCCTGGTAGGTTTCATACTTAAGTGTAACTAAGAATACTATATTTAGAAAATTAATAGAGTTAATTGAACTACTTAATTTTTCAATTTTGCACATTAGCAAATTAAATTTTGTGTAAAAATTAAGGTCTTGCGAAATTGGAAAATAAACTAATTTTGAGTCACTATTAGTGTTATGTTTATCTTTAATAAGTATTAATAAAATTTCGGTACTTACTATTTTCTTGCAACATTTATTTCAGCGTAACATTTCTGAAGTTTGTTATCTGAAGAAACCTTGTTAAAAAAAGCTTACATATCGAAAATTCTTGGTGTAGAATGTATTTTGTGACACTAGAATTAGAGTCAACTGAAATCACAATGTTTTTTCTAAGATGTACTGAAAGTACCTTCATACGCCATTTTTATGAGAATTTTAAGTAATACAATCATATCTCCTCCCCATCATCTCATTTCACTCTTGAAACAAAGTATCAGTAAAGAATATAGAATGTTTTTAAAGATTTATTTATTTTTTATTACAAAGTCAGATATACAGAGGAGGAGAAACAGAGAGGAAAATCTCCCGTCTGATGGTTCATTCTCCAAGTGACCGCAACAGCTGGTACTGCGCCGATCCGAAGCCAGAAGCCAGGAGCTTTTCTGGGTCTCCCACGTGGTGCAGGGTCCCAAGGTTTGGGCCACCTCGACTGCTTTCCCAGGCCACAGGCAGGAAGCTGGAAGGGAAGTGAAGCTGCCAGGATTAGAACCAGTGCCATATGGGACCCTGGCACATTCAAGGCGAGGACTTTAGCCACTAGGCCACGCTGCTGGACCCGGAATACAGCATTTTTTAATTTAGTTAAATGACTTTTATGTAAAAAAAAAGTTACACTTCTACAACACTGCCTACTTCAGACCCAATGAGTATAGAATGTGTGAAAATCAGTTCCTATCCTTGGGAATCTCGGGGTCCTCACACTGAAGATACAATGTGAACCCCAAATAGTATTAACTTCAGAAACCTGGAGTAAATACCACCAGACTTTCACATAAGTTATATAGTCCTAAATCCTTTTCATGCATTGAAAAGGTGTGAATTGAGTCCTATCTGTAAAGTGTCTTGATTATTTCTGAACAAAAGCAATAGTTTACATTTAGGGGAGGCTTCCCTCAGACTCAAGATTTTTGTAGTAGATTTTAAATTAATTTAGCACAAAGTTAATGAAAGCCTCAATGTACCATTGGGAACATTTGTGCATGAGTTGTGAAACGGTTATTTACTTTTGTTTAGATAAATGAAAAACTACAAAAAAACCCAATTAATAGGACCTGCTGCGGTAACCTGGTGGCTAAAGTCACCATGTATGCACCAGCATCCCATATGGGTGCCAGTTCGTGTTTGGGCAGCTCCACTTCCCATCCAGCTCCCTGCTTGTGGCCTGGGAAAGCAGTCAAGGACGGCTCCTAGCCTTGGGACTCGGCACCCACGTGGGAGACCCGGAAGAAGCTCCTGGCTTCAGATCATCTCAGCTCTGGCCATTGAGGCCACTTTGGGAGTGAATCAGATGGAGGATCTTCCTCTCTGTCTCTCCTCCTCTCTGCATATCCAACTTTTCAATAAAAAATGAATCTTTAAATAATAAATAAAGTTTACAATATGTTTACTCAGTGAAAAGCCTAATACATGGCATACAGATATTTCAAAGGAAGGTAGGTTTTCATTCCTACCAGAATCATGTTTATATTTCCTCATGTGAAGGTTGTAATGGTTTGAAAAAGAAATATGTTAAACACAGCAATTGTGACTACCTTGATGCAGTCCTTTTTATCAAGATGGATTATTTATTGACTATTATAGGTCAGAGAGAGTGTGTATTTCCACATACTGGTTCATTTCCTGTCAGGTGTCAATAGCCAGTGGTCGGCCCATCAGAAGCTCAGAAACAAGAATTCCACTCATGAAACAGTTAAGGAAATCTGAACAACGGGATACTAGATTTTCTTCCTTTGCCCATACTTAGTATGCCAAGATACACTTAAATAGCAAAATGTAAACCTCGTGACTGTTACTAAAGGACTATACTATTGTGTTTATATGTGGAAAAGTAGTGGGATGAGAATATAGGACCCACTCAGATCACCCGAGTGGGAACACAAGTACTTGAGCCAACTTATGTTGCCTAACCAAAAGATTCAGCAGGGAACTAGAAGGGGCAGAAGCAGGGATTCTAACTGGCACTCAGCTATGCGGTGCTAGCATAACGAGCCGTGACATTACCTGCTGCTTCATAGTGTAAAATTCCACAAGAGATCCTTGATTTATTTAAGAAGCAGCATTACTTCTGCAGAGACTTAGTGCTGACTTTGTCTCTGCTGCCCTGCTCTAGGTGGGGCTGTCCACACACAGTTTTTTGTGTGCTCTCCTCAACGGATCTCAAAATTGTTCCATCTAAAAGGAGACGGATGCAAGTGTTCAGTCCACGGTTTGAACTGAAACCATGCCACACCTTTAACACAGGGCCTTGAAATCTTAGCTACATAAATCCTCTGGAATCCAGCTTTTCTTTAAACTTACTTTTCCTAAATGTGAGTGCCATTTGGAAGATCTGTGGCCAGCATGGTGTTTGTGAATGGCGAGTGTGTGTTTATTGACCTCCGTGTGTGAAAGCGATTTCAGAGGTCAGGGAGGACGCCCTCTCTCCCTTGCAGTCTTTGCAGCTAGTCAGCTCTTGCCAGTCGGAATGTGACGGATGAGTTCCGGAACTGCACTCTGACCCTCACTGGGAGAACATGCTCCTTGCTAGAAGTGTCTCAAAGGATTCCCATTATCCTTTAATTTAAAAGATTCGTGAATTGCTTCCAATTTTTGCCTTAGGTAACGAAAACTTCCTTTTCAGTTCAGAGTGTAATAGCATAATGATGTAGTATTCTCAACAGCCACTTATGGTATAACATTATTTGAATCAAAGGATACTACAGCCAGAAGTACTAATTGCTACTCACCTATTGTCAAAATAACTGACCAAATTCATCTAACAAATTTGATTTATCTGTATCGCTTACTCATTCTTAGAGAAGACAAACTGATCATGATAGAAAAATGAATGTTTTTATATGCTGAATTATTTCTAAGTCCACACACAAACTCTATTTGCAATATATAAACCTTTCAAAAAAAGTTAAAAACACAAACACAACTTCCGTCAGCATTAGACGTTGTTAGGCGGTTCCTCAAAAAATAGCTGAGAGTTTGATTATTTCAGTCTTACACCAGTGCTGACATTTGCTGCGCTTTAATCTGGAGCAATGAAACAAGCCTGAAAAACGACATTCCAAACACAAAGTATGCCTTAGCGAACTCAAACGTGCCTTTGAGACATCTGTCCAGTAGAGCCCAGATGTTTAATTGAGGACATATTTAATCAATGAGAAAATTATTAAACACTAGCAGAAACAATGTTAAAATTATTATAAATTAATGTGTATGCTGCTTTTTTCTCAATTCAGAATATTCATTTTCTAAGATGTGACTATCAGCAAAAACTACAATTGACATCTTTATCTAAAAACATTATGTGACATTTAAGATCAAAAACATTATTGTTCCTATTTCATAGAATTTACCAGATATTAGAATGCCTTTAACACTGTGTCTGGGTGACCTGATTATGACAGATTTATTTTCCTCATAAATTGCTTCTAAAGGTAAATATAAGCCATTTGGGAAGAGATTTATTCTTTTCAAAAGCAGAAACTAGCTACAAGAAAAAGCTTGCAGTTGAAATTCAAGCAGTATATAAATATTCAACATTCAACGAAGCACATGACTAAGTTAGGTCTCTCTATAATCAGAAAACATGGGATTCTACCAAAAAATATTCATGAGGATCAGGAAGGTTAAAAGAGGTTATTTGTGTAAATCTTACAAATTAAATCTCACAAACAAAATTTATGAATAAATTTTAACAATATGAAAGTTGCTCCCATGTATTTTATATCATATGCATTTCATAATTTAAACACTGATATAATTTGATATTTCAAATATTGCTGTGGTCTACTTTGATATTTCATTTTCAAATAACGACCCAAACAAAAAATGATATTTTATTGCTATGTTGATTTCTGTTCTTCTTGTTAAATGTAACATTTGTATTACATTTTTCAGCAAGCATTCCATTTAAACCTCTTTCTCCTGTATATAGATGAGGAATAGAAACAAAGTTTGGAATTCGTACCCTTTACCTTTCCTTGTCTAACTTCCTACTCACTCTAAATCTCAGTAACCTTCAGTGTTAGGATGCCCTTTGAAATCAACATGGAATGAAGTTTTAATGAAAAAAAAAATACTGTATAAAAAATATAATTAAGGCCCGGCACGTGGCCTAGCAGCTAAAGTCCTTACCTTGAACGCACCAGGATCCCATATGGGCGCCAGTTCTGATCCCAGCAGTCCACTTCCCATCCAGCTCCCTGCTTGTGGCCTGGGAAAGCAGCCCAGGATGGCACAATGCTTTGGGATCCAGCAACCGTGTGGGAGACCTGGAGGAAGTTCCTGGCTCCCAGCTCCAGATCGGCACAGCACCGGCCCGTTGCGGCTCACTTGGGGAGTGAATCATCGGACGGAAGGTCTTCCTCTCCGTCTCTCCTCCTCTCTGCATATCTGACTTTGTAATAAAAATAAATAAATCTTTAAAAAAAAGTATAATTGCATCTTATTATACTTAGATAAGTACACAAAGATGTATGTGCCAATTTCCAAAAAAAAACCACCCAGAATTTAAAAAAAAAAGGAGAAGAAGCAAAGAATCAGCAATACACACACTCGAGAAAAGTACTCTAAAAAGTGCCAAAATCTGACCCTGGCGTGACAGGCTAGCAGCTCAGGTCCTTGCCTTGCACGCCTCAGGATCCCATATGGGCACCGGTTCATGTCCTGGCAGTACGGCTTTCCATCGGACTCTACTTGTGCCCTGAGAAAGCAGCCCAACATGGCCCGAAGCCTTAAGAATCTGCACCTGCATGGGAGACTCGGAAAAAGCTCCTGGCTCCTGGTTTTGGAGCAGCTTAGCTCTGCCTGCTGGGGCCACTTGGGGAGTGAATCAGTAGATGGAAGGTATTTCTTTCCATCTCTCCTCCTTTCTGTTTATCTGACTTTTCAATAAGAATTGAAAATAAATCTTAAAAACAATTAAAAAGTGTCAAAACTGACTTTTATTTTGTGGAAGACATAAGGGAAATTTTCTTAACAGCTCCAAATAAATTAAGAAAGATATAATTAGATTTGCATCAAATGAGAGAAGAAAACAAAGAATATTTGTAACTGATAACTGTAGTTTCTGGCCACAGGCACATAATTTAAATGATCAAAATCCACTGCTTTTTGTGAACCCACAAAATAACACTCAAAATATGGCTAGTTAGAATGCATGGCTGCAAACTATGCCTACACTAGACTCTAGATTGCTTTAATTTTTTGTGTCAACATTTTGAAATTCTTGATAATTTGTGAAGAATGAACATTACATTTGTTTCATACTGTCCTGTGCAAATTATGATAGTAATTCTTGTGGTCTGATGAAAATTCATTTTTATCAAGCTGCATTGTCTGCCTGGAAGTCAAGAAAACCTCAAAACAGGTAAAGGACTGCACTTCAGACAATGTCTTTAACAACTGAGTTTTTGTACTTTCTTTAGACAGGGGAGGAAGGGGCGAGACAGCCTCGTGGCCCTTCTCTGGCTCTGTCTCCTCAATTACATGTTTGATCAGGTCGAAATAATCAAAAAGACATCTGGCTAGAAAATTTAATTTCATCAGGTTCTAAAATAGCCTTTTCCTAGTTGTTCAGCTGTTTTCTGGTAATTTGTTCTCCTGTCTGTGGAAATTGGTATATATACCCATGAATACATATGCTGAAAGAGAATGCTTGGTTTAGATCCTCTTGTAATAGTTAAGACAGTTTTCATTTAACTGTGTAACTATGAAAAGTTTCTTACACAACCTTCCCTCAATTTTTATTGGTAAAATGGGAATAAAAGTTACATATAGTGTGTATCTTGTTTCTTTGTTATACAAGTTACATGATTTATTATACATTAAATGTTTAGCAAATGTCTGACATTTGTTAAGCTTGAGCATGTTCAAGCATCTTTTCCTGCAAGTTAAGCTTTGTTGTCAAAATCATGGCATTTTATTTGTGTGAACTTTTGTGTGAGTTCTAAATATGTGTATTATCTTAAATAACTGGCAAACCTGTTTATATAAGTGCTTTTCCATATTTGATTATCTTTTATATTAGGCTTATATAAATGCTATTTCCATTGTACTTTCCTCTTCTATTAGAAGATTTAAAAATTAATAACTGTTACAAATATTCAAGGTACACAAACCTCTTTCTAGTAGCTGTGTTTTTGGAAAATATTCTACATTTTTTTCTTCCCTATAAATTTGACAAGTAAGCTGAAGCAAAAATATGAAAAATGTGCGTAATACTTTTGATCAGTCATAGCATGGACTAAATGCGGTACTAGCTTCAATGTATTAAATCAATATGCTAGTTATTTCTATGAATCATAAAAATATCATTTCATGAATTTTACTTCAGATCACAAAGAACTGATAATATTTTCCTTGCAAAATGAGATTTAGGTCCACATTTCTGAGCAAATGAATATGGAAAATAGTGCTGAAAAATATGATTGGCAATGGTTCAGGGAAAGGAGCTAGCATTTTTTTCCATATGACCCCCAAAGGGGAAATGTTAACAAGGAACTATAAGGTACCAGAGAAATCTAATGAAGTTCATTTCCCAGCAGTCCAAGAGATGAACATTTTAGGAGGCACAGCAATCGATCTGTAGGCTTATTAAATATTAACACATCTTTCTACTTTCTTTATTAGAGTTTTCACAAAGTAACTAAGAATATGCCTGTACCATAGAATTCAACTCTTTCAAGGACCAACCAGGCAGCAACAATCAAGGTTAAGATTTAATTATAATATATGAAGCTGCATTTCAGTGATACCAGCAGTACCACTGGCAGTGTGCTTTAAACAACAAACATATAATGATCCTGTCTCCTCATTCTCCCTGTGTGTGCCCAGACATGTTCGGGTAAATAGACATTGTCCTCTAAAAGCAGTGGTGATTGTTACGAATAAATGCAGAAGATCAAATTATGACTTTAGATTAAGTTCCATGGTTGTGTTTACAAGGGGTATTTCTAAACTTCTTAGATGTCTTGAAAGTACTACATTTCTGAGTGATGTTACAAAAGTTGACCTTGGCTTATATGCTAGGCATCTTAGATGAATACAGCTGTTTGGCCCACAGGTTTAGGACACTTTTGAAGAATACTGTACTTATTAATTTGGGGCTGGGGTGGAGATGGGTTATAAATCGTGATTATTGTATTGCCAAAGCATAAATGTTAATGAAACTGACTGATCTGTTAAAATATAGTAACTGATGAAAATCTCCTTAGTCAAAACGCTTTACTCTAATGTCCATAATTTTTTTAGATAGATGTTAAGATGATATTATGAAAGTCTGTAACATTGTGTCATTAGAGCAGTGGGTGGATAGTTGAATAATAAGACTAAATAACATAATATGGTAAGCAATATATAAATAATTTTTAGAAAGAAACCCTTTGCAACTACTGTATTGAGCTTTCAGAATGCTACCTGGAGAGTATGCACTACAGCTGAGATGTTTTTGGTCTTTACCAAATGACCAAAACTTAAGTAACTGCTCCTACAGAACATTACACAGTCCGGTTCACTGTCGTTTCTCTGTATTCATCCTTCATGTCAATCCAGCATTTGACAGATCATCTTCTTCCAATTCTCTTATTTTACTTACACTGAATTGTTTGAAATGCCCTTTCTCTTTTATGAGTGTTCTGCCCATCTTCACGAAGCCTTATGGGGTGCCTACTATCTCTAAGGCACATTGCTGGATCTTTTACATGGATTCCCCAATTTCACCTTTAAAATAATACTTCATTTTCAAGATGAAGAGACTGAGGCTGTGACATGCTAGATTTCTTTCCTGAGGCACAGAGTTATGAAATGACAGAGACTTGATTTAAAATCCAAGCTCACGTTTTACTTTTTATTTCACAGTTGCCTTCAAGCCAGAAAATTTTGTCTCCTTTCTAATGCCTTCTCAACTAAACCTCAAGTAATTTCCAAATTCCTAAACAAAACCGTCTGTATAATTAACTGGCAACTTGAGCCATGCAACATTTCCTCTTGTGTAATCGCCTCCTCCTCCAAATTGCATGCTTTGGAATTGAAGGTTCATTTTTTTTCATAAGTCATACAATACTTTAAAATGTCTATTTAAAAAACCTCAAAATAAGAATAAAATAGGAAGTGACATTGATTCAACATATAAAAATGTTGGATGCTTATTTAGGACCTCTTCTCTTAAAACAAACAAAACAGGAAGAATATTGCCTTTGTAAACGTTCATAAATATATGCCTCCTTCTGTGTATGAAAGGGACAAAACAGGGTGGGCTTATTTGACGTTGAATCTCTGAGTATGTTACTATCGCATTTAGCTGACTGCACATTTGTGCTTCTGCAGTGACCTGACCTGAGGTGGAAGTGTGGGGAAAGGAGACAGATAATGTTTGGAAGTGATAGTGGGTTGTAAGATTTCTTTGTTCTGGGCAGTAGCATTATATCACGCCAATAACAGGCACTGAGCAATAACTATTACTTGTTTATGAAAATTTTAAATCTAGTCATCTTCTCAGATTTAGAGTAATAAATACAGTTAAAGAAGCTATATTGAGTTTATCATGGCAAGGAATATAAGCAATTTCCACACTGGATTTAGCTCAAAATATTTCATTCTGTCTACATTAACTTTGGACAAGAGAGATACAAGAAGCATCAGTTATGACATATAAAACATAGCCAAGCTCAGAAGTGGAATTGCATGAGAAGATTTTGAATTCGTCATGTTTCCACTTTATCCAACAGAAAATAAGCGTACTTAAAACTTCACATTACAATACATGTGATTTATTTTGTTAATGGACCTTTAAATCAGACAAATGAAATATTAAGTAATACATTTCCGTAGGATAATTTGGGAAACACAGTACTGCAATTGTTTCCAGAGTAAATGAATGATTGAATGTTACCGGGTTAAACATTAGCAAATGAAATTCTATACTTAATTACTTGGAGGTCATGATAACTTTTGAAAAATTATTAAGTTTAATTGAATTCAAATCAACAATTTCTGCTTCCCTATTTGGAGTGATAGTACGAATTAATTCTATAAATGTGTCTTGAGTGCCAAAGGAACCCTTTCAACATATTTAGGAATATTCAGAGATCTAAGTGAAAATTATGTCGTTAATGAATAAACTGAAAAAATGAGCTATAGAAAGCAGGCAAATCTGACAAGATAGCAAGTACTGATAGTCAAATAACACTGTTGGAGGAATGATAATTTAAGAATGTTAACATTGACATTTGTATAATTGTGGTCTGGCACCACTCTTGGGTGCAGCACTCTGTTTTGGTGAGAATAAATTCCAATTAAACCATACAACTTATTTTTGAGTTGCATTTAGAATACTCAAACTAAGTCCATTTGCAATTAGTATTGCATACATTTAATGCTCTCTGAGATTCATACGGTGAAAACAAAGAAAGTTGGATTGCAAAGAAGTAGTAGGAGAAATGGTATATTTTGGGAAATGGTAGATCAATGATGGCTGTCATTCCGAGGAGAGTAAGGCCTGGATTAGATCAAGAGCTAATCACTGCTAATGGGGAGAATGAAAGCTTAACTGTTCTGAATGCGAATTTTATTATTGACAGAAGTTAACACATTAGAGTTTTTTTTGTTGATGTGAAGAACTGATATTCAGATGCAATCTCTGAATGTTCTATGAAGTGGCTTAAGTGTGTGTATATATATATTGGTTACTGTTCCATATATTTTATCAAGTTATCTGAAAGACTGACGCACATGTAAAATAATGAATATCATTCTTCCTTGTACATGATCTGTTAGTTTTTAACAGATGAGAAATGATGCCACAGGCTGATAGGATTTGGAGAATGACAAGATACCTAAAGTTTACTAGTGTGCTATGTATTATGTCACTCAAACCTCCTCTTTTTTTTTCCCTTTCTGTGAAAGACAGAACTGCCTTCCCAGACACAATACTGCATTATCTTAGTGGCACTGTGGGAAAAGGTGACTGACGACATTCATTTCTGAGGCACTTTCGGTAATAGTGAGTTAAATAGTCAAAACAACAAGAGTAAAATCCATAAAAAGTATCTTGTAGGAGGGAAGTTGAATGAAAATGGCATGAATGAGTGCTCAGCAAAAACGAGAAGCCCTTTCAACAGGGTTTACTCAGTGGTCCAAGGATGTCAAACTCTTTGGCAGATCAACAACAAAGTGCAGTTTCCTCTATATAAAGGAGTTAGAGTTGAAGAAGCCAAAGCGTAGCCTAAAAATACATTAGTCAAAGAGGACAATGTTTGAACTCAAGAGTTATAAGAAAATAGTAGGAAACTGAATTCAAAGCTATTAAAATATTTTGGTATATGCAAGTTAGTTTCTTTCTGTTAAGTGGAATGAATACCTGTAAACCTGATAGGGCATTAGTTCGAGGATATCCATTAGTGTGTTTCCAGAAGATATTAGTAGATGAATCTGAATTGTGTAGGGGGAATAATACACTGTGAAGGTTTTTTGTTACTATCCAATAGGTCAGGACTGAAAAGTACAGAAAGAAAGTTAGGACAGAATTTTCTTATTATCCTTGACATCAGAAATCCAAGCTTACCAGATAAAAAGACACATGAGTGTTGCTCTTTAATCACCAATATTGCTTGCATCATTTGGTTTTCTCTGTAAATGCATGTAAAATGAATTTTTGTATGCTCAAAGCAGTCTAGCAGCATCACACAGGAGACTGGAAATTTCACAGGGAATGCCTGTACTGGTGTACACTGAATCATCAAATCATTTTTGGAAAAGGCAGTGTCACACAAGAAATGAATGTAATGTGTTTTCTAAAAATAACCATGCCTTTAAGGGAAAACTTGCTTATTTATCGTGATGTAAGACTTTAAAATGCAGTTAATGACTATGACAGCTGATGAGCTTTTGTGAGCTATTGTTGTACAAGCCTATGATGTAGCCAGGTAACTATCTTTTGTGTAAGTCAAATTTCTTTTTTTAATGTTAGATTTAAAAAAAATCTATGATTTTAATTGCTAGCCTTACTTTTTATAACTCATCATACTATGTTTTTGGTCTTTCGTTTTTGTTTTTATTTTGAATTTTATGGTACGATTTTATAGAGTCTGTGATTTCCCCCTCCCCAAAATTCCTACCCCCTGTCTGATTTTCCCCATTTTGCTATAATAGTCCTTCATAAGCAGTTATAATTCAATCAGTCTGTTATTTAAGTGTGCCCTGACATTGCTGGTACAGATAATATAGCGTCACTTTACCCAAGAGGCTTTTGTGTTTTCTTTTTGTAACCCATGTGTTGCTTATTCAGTGGAATGTTTATTGACTCCATGGTGCTGTAATTTTTTTGTTATTTTAACTTCATAACTGTTGTTGACTTTGTTTCCTGGTTTCTCAGTTAAGGAAATGTATAGTGACGGCATAGTAGAGATTACCATATCCAGATGTGAAGACACAATATAATATGTATCCCTGCTTCCAAATCAAAGATGGACTTCCAATAATACTGTCGGACATATCTAGGCAATGGGATGCTGGACTGTATGTGTTTGATCTTAATGTTACCTTGAACATATATTGGTTGTCTTTTCTATAGTTCTCAGTTCATGCACTTTTTTACTGATTTGTCTCTACAAAAGTTCATTACCACAGAGCACTTTGTGTGTGTGTGTGTGTAAGCATTAAATACACATGTAAAAACATTGCAATTTTTTCAGTATATAAATAGAAATTATTTTTGTGTATCTACATTTGTGAAATATGACATTCTTTGAGATCTCAACTCTATGCATATGCAGT
Source organism: Ochotona princeps (assembly GCF_030435755.1). Lineage (NCBI taxonomy): Eukaryota > Metazoa > Chordata > Mammalia > Lagomorpha > Ochotonidae > Ochotona > Ochotona princeps. The sequence goes on from NC_080833.1 coordinate 66,332,544, forward strand.
GGTAACCCATCTCAGTTTTGACTGTTCTCATAAAAATCAGACTGTACATCATGGCCTTTTAAATAACAGCAGTTATAAGGCTTCTTGTACAATACTGCATGCATAGCACTGCACATTCATGCATTTTATATTTTGGATATTTTACAAATGTGTTTCATCTGTTTATAACTATATAGGTAGGGCCCAGCGGCGTGGCCTAGCAGCTAAAGTCCTTGCCTTGAAAGCCCCGGGATCCCATATGGGCGCCGGTTCTGATCCCGGCAGCTCCACTTCCCATCCAGCTCCCTGCATGTGGCCTGGGAAAGCAGTTGAGGACGGCCCAATGCATTGGGACCCTGCACCTGCGCGTGGGAGACCAGGAAGAGGTTCCAGGTTCCCGGCATCGGATCGGCGCGCACCGGCCGTTGCGGCTCACTTGGGGAGTGAATCATTAGACAGAACATCTTCCTCTCTGTCTCTCCTCCTCTCTGTATATCTGACTTTGTAATAAAATAAATAAAATCTTTAAAAAATAACTATATAGGTAAAATGGCCATTAGTATGTTTGTAGAATTATGCTTATAAAAATATGTGTTACTGTTGCCCAGTTTTTATATAAAATTACCTAAAATTCTTTTCCTGTTTTTATACACATGAATGCCTATATTTTACATATTTTGGTACCAAAATATACTCATTGTTAAAAGAAAACTTTTTGAACAACTCTTGTGTTTCACAAAACTATTCCTTTTAATAATATGAATACGTATTTTGAATATTTTAAAGTTTTTTTTTTTTAACCAGATGTATGTTTTTCAAAGCTTTGATTTGGGAGGATTTGGGACTTTAACAATTTTTGTCTTTGGGCATTTCAGTATTTGAAATCATAACATTGGAATTTGTCATTTATGATTATGGCCTAAACTCATTTCCAAGATTTTTTTTTTTTAAATCGTCACCATTCAGTAGGTATACAACTCAAGTGTTCCTACAGTTACACAGTAATGGTCTTACTTGCATCTCTCAAAAACCTCACGTATCTTGCCTTGCACACTGAAAATGACCTCTTGATTGATATAAAGCAAAATGTGTTTGCTTGTTCTTCAGTGAAGGCTGACTTCCTGAAACACATCAAACCATGCAAATTCTCTACTAAATAACTCAACTAGTGATTTGGTATGTCCATAGAGTGCAAAGCTAATGAATATCCAGAAAGACACAATTCAGTCCAATTACATGAGTTGACATATTTAAGAAGCTTATATCCAGTAACTTACAAATTGAATTTCCTTTTCACACTCCTTTTATTATGCTCATTTATTGTTACAAATCTTTTACATATAATTCCACTAACCTCTCATGTTCTTTACATTTCCCGTCTAGGAATTACTCTCCTTAAGTTATTCATTTTAATGGGTCCAGTGCAATGGGCTAGTGGCTAAAGTCCTTGCCTTGCATGCACCGGGATTCCATAAGGATGCTTGTTCTTATGCTGGCTGCAACACTTCCCATCCAGCTCCTTGCTTGTAGCCAGGGAAAGCGGTAGAAGATGGCCTAAAGGCTGGGAAACCCAGAAGATGCTCCTGTCTCCTAGCTTTAGTTTGACTCAGCTCTGGTCATTGTGACCACTTGGGGAGTAGACCAACAGGGGGAAGATCTTTCTCTTTGTCTCTACTCTCCATAAAAATAATACATCTTTTAAAAATATTAACTTTGTAAAGTCATATTTAAGTTTTCATGAGGATGTATTTTCTATTCCATAATCTTACACTCTTCTTTTTTCCTATAGCATTACAGTGACCGGGCCCGGAGGCATGACCTAGCAGCTAAAGTCCTCACCTTGAACACACCAGGATCCCATATGGGAACCTATTCTAATCCTGGCAGCCACACTTCCCATCCAGCTCCCTGCTTGTGGCCTGGGAAAGCAGTGGAGGAAGGCCCAATGCCTTGGGACCTTGCACCTGCTGGGTGAATCCTGGCTTTGGATCAGCTCAGCTTCGTCCTTTGTGGTCACTTGGGGAGTGAATTATCAGATGGAAGATCTTCCTCTCTGTCTCTCCTCATCTCTGTATATCTGAGTTTGCAATAAAAATAAAAAATAAATAAAAAATTACAGTGATTTATTCAAAATGGCATCTGTTTGAAAAACATATTAAGTCAGTCACCTTTCTCCGCCTAACCAGGAACTGTTTCTCTAAAGTTATATATTTAATACATATTTATGCTGAGGTTTGAATTCTTCTTTTAATTCTATATCCAGACCCTTTCTTATTAACTAATTTGTTACTATCTCAGTCCAGAATTTTCTTTTTCTTTCCATTTTCTTTTTTATATATACTCCTAGATTTTCAATCATTTTTTCTGATGTCTAGTTTTGTTTCTCATGCAATCAAAAAAAGCTTTGTCTCTAATTCTTTAGAAATATGCAAACTGATTTCAATTCATTTCCAAGATAACTTGGAAAAAACAAGAATTTGAAAGGAGCACAAATGATTTTTTTTTCTTATGGGAAAACAATATGTAATCCATATTCTTCTATAGTTATGGTGCCTTCTTGACAGGTATTCATACATTTGTTCATCCGTATAAGGGGTCAGTTTCCTCTAGCTGTATCTTTTCACCCTGAAATATGACTGAGGATTTTTATGTAGCACCTGGAACGTGTTAATGGTTTTAGTATTGGAGCAGAGGAATGTATTGAAGAATGGGAGGGATGAAGATGAAACAGTGAATAGCAAAATGTGTATGCTTTATTTGAACTCTATAACTGGATTTGAGTCTTATTAGAGATTAGAATATCATGTGCGAGTAACAAGATTTGTTTTTGTTTGATTTTAAAATGTAGATTCATTCAGATGCATAAAAAGACATAGAGATATCAGAGCTTTGGAAATATTTTGGGTTTTTAAAAATTTATTTATTTTATTACGAAGTCAGATATACAGAGAGGAGGAGAGACAGAGAGGAAGATCTTCTATCCAATGATTCACTCCCCAAGTGAGCCGCAATGGCCGGTGCTGAGCAAATCCAGAGCTGGGAACCAGGAACCTCTTCCGGGTCTCGCACATGTGTGTAGGGTCCCAATGCATTGGGCCGTCCTCAACTGCTTTCCCAGGCCACATGCAGGGAGCTGGATGGGAAGTGGAGCTGCCGGGATCAGAACCGGCGGCCATATGGGATCCTGGAGCTTTCAAGGTGAGGACTTTAGCTGCTAGGCCACGCTGCCGGGCCCAGAGATTTGGAAATATTTGAGCCAAATCCCTGATGGACCAAATTTTAGTCTTAAGGAGTTGCTTTTTCAAAAAAAAGACAGGTCCCAATGTGGTAGCCTATCAGTTGGGGTCCTCATCTTGCAAGCACCAGGATATGGTATGGGTGCTGATTCTAAACCCAATGGTTCCACTTGCCATCCAGCTTCCTCCTTGTGACCTGGGAAGACAGTTGAGGATGGCCCAAAGCCTTAGGGCTCTGAACCTGTGTGGGAGACCTGGAAGAGGCTCTGGGCTTCTGGCTTCCGATAGACTCAGCTCAGGCCATTGTAGTCACTTGGGGAGTGAACCATCGGATGGAAGATCTTCCTCTCTGTCTCTCCTCCCCTCCGTGTATCTAACTTTGCAATAAAAATAAAATTAATCTTAAAAAAAAAGACAACTAGTAGTTGAACACAATATTTTAAAACAATCTCTCAGTGCAAAATATTCTCAGAGAACAAATACAATTTTGTAAGAAAAGTAGAAATCAAGATGATCATGGCTAGTGTGAGCTACCAGAACAAAATATGTATATATAAAGGCAAAACAATGGAGTGACTATTTGACATAGCGATTAAGCTGCCTACGTCCCATTTCTGTGTGCCTATATTCAGTAATCACCTACTATTCCTGACACCATCAGCCTGCTATAGCAGATCCTGAATTTCATATATAAAAGTATGGTGTATGTATTCATAAGGTATGCATAGTTTTTTATTTAATATTTATTTTCACTGGAAATGCAGTTTACAGAGAGAGTGGCCACAAGAACCAGATCTGGGCAGATCTGAAGCCACAGTAAGAAGCTTGTTATGGGGTGCAGCCAGTGATAGCCAGCACCCATTGACAGTGGGCAATTGATATGTGGCTGTGTCCCCTATCATCCTCCTGAAGGTGGGTCCTAACAGCAATGGGATGTTATTTCCATCCTCAACCACTCACCTTCTTCCCACTACCACTTAGGTATTCGCTCCTGCCCACCTGTGACTCACCTATCAACTGAGAGGGTATGGTATTGCATTGCTGTGTAACCACGCCCCTCACAAGCCCCTTTAAAAGGCCTGTGAAGCAGGGGCTCACTCTCTCTTTCTGGTCAGGTGTTTCTGTTGCTCTGGCACCTCCACTCTTGGCTGACACAGGATGGTAATCCCCTGAGCATGGTTCCTGTGTACTGCTTAGATGGACAATGGGTATAGCAATGTTGTTTCTGGTTTGTGTACTATCAGGAATTCCAGGAGAGGTGAGACCTAGCAGTAGTGTAATGTAGGCAGATAAGCCAGGGAAAGGTGAATGTCTACAGCTTTGTAAGTGTTTCCAAATTGTTATGCATTGCCTGTCTGTTAGGATAACTTATATTGTTGGGGAAGCTGGGACACAGGTCTTCAGCTTAACAGATGGACTTCAGGGTGATGACCATTTGTTCCTCTTGGGGTTATGTTTGGTTAGATTGTGTTTGATTGGATTGTGATTGGTTGGATTGCCATGCAGACTTGTGATTTGCTATTTCTAGTGTGCTCAATATCACCAAGCTTGGTTAATAAAACTCCTTAAGAAACCTTAGACATGTCTGGTGTTATCTTGCTAGCACCCCATAACAGAGATTCTTCTGGGTTTCACACACAGGGGCAAGGTTCCAACACTGTGGGCTGTTCTCTGATCCTTTCTCTAGGCCGTAAACAGTGAACTGGATCGAAAGGGTTGCAGCTGGAACATGGACCTACATCCAGATGAGATGTTAGTGCTTGGAGGTAGAGGGTGGAGGATTAGGCGATTGAGCCAACTTGACAACCTTAAGTATGCATGTTTAGATGATTAATATGTATTTATAAATTCTAAAAGAACATAAAATATGAATATCATGTCCTACATATTACATTTTTAAAATGTAATTAAATGTATGCTCATCTTTAAAAGAATCCTTTCCTTTAACCTAAAGATCCCAAAGTGGATTAGGGTTCAAATGTGTGTAATAAAAATTACTTTAACTGCTCAGGCTTCCTGCTTTCTCATCTACAAAATGAAAATCGATGTAATCTGTACAGCTAGTTACAGAATGTTAGGATTCTATGAGAAACAAAGCTAAACAATGTCTAGCACAATAGAAGGAAAAATAAAAAGTATCTGTGTATTTCAGAAACCTTTGCTATTTGATGAGTCCAATCAGAGGTTTGCGATTTTGTAAGCTTGGATTTGTTTTGGAATGATGCACAACACATATCTTTTACCAGTTTTGACTACCTGCTTAAGCCTAGACTCTCAAATTCTTCAGCATCTTTATTCTTCACTTAAGGAAAAAAGAATGGGTAGAACGAGAATGAAAATATGACATTTGACTATTAAATCAATACTTCTGTCTTACCTGAATATTTTATGTAATTTTTAAATCTGGTTAAAGAGATAACCATTCTTTAAATCTTTGAGAGCATGTAATTCTACTTTTTGCATTTGAAGGTTCTTGAAAGCTAAAACAGTCCAGTATTTAACTAACTAAATAAAGATTAAAATATGTGTTTTGCATTAGACACACTATTGGACTTTTTTTAAATTTTTCAAACAGTACTGTAATATTAACAGATTATATTTTTGAGTGGAGAATCACACCAAGTTCTTACAGATCACATAGGCTAGGATAAAAAATTATATCCATCTTACCAGTTTCCATAGAAGCTGTGATGATTCCATCTTTCTTTAACCTCGGGTACCTCATGGTTTTGTTAAGAAAGTTATAGACTGCAATAAAGGCTATTACTAGTGGCATTGTTTTCATTTGACCTTAAAATTGTGTAAGTGGTGATACTATGAGTTACCTAATATATTCAGAAATCCTAGGAGGTTTATAGTTTATAACAGATGTATACTATATATATACATGCATATTATTGCATATAATAACAGATACAGTATCAACATAAATTTCTAATATTTCATCCATTTAGATATAGTTATTAAACATTCAACATTTAATCCAAAAATTTCACCAGCTTCAAAGTTTAGTGAGAAGATACGCTAGTTATGCACAATGCACATTCATAAACCCTCTTTTAGCCTTTCCGAGGGAATGGTTAAATAGAAAGAGAAGCTCATCTTCGTGTGTATGTGTAAAAGATGGGAGATTTTTTTTTTTTAATGGAAATCTAACGTTAACTCAAGGAAAGCTATTTTTAGTTAATTTGCTGGCAGATTTTCTTTGATTTAAATGTCAGAAATCATGAGGCAGAGTATATTTACTGTATATTTCTCCACTCATTATGATTGATTATAAGTTTATGAGATAAGCCAGAAAGCCACGCTGTATTTACAATTCTTATTTTATGTTTGCAGTTCTTCAGGTCCTCAGGTGGAGGGTTACAGAAATATTGAATTAGCATATGTTTCTTTGATGCTCCTTTGAGAAGAATTTTTCCCAGTTTTTGAACATATTTTAAAAATGCAGTAGAATTCACATGCAGCTGAGTATTATTTCGGTTACTGTTCACACAAGTTTTCTCCATTTATGTGGTGGAAACTGCTCTTGCAATATGGGCAGATTTCATTTCAACCCCTACAAAGTTATTCAGAAATGAAAGGGAAATATGATTAAGGAATTAATATTTCGGTCTAAGACAATGGATTATGAGAATATGACTTAAAATGATATAAAAATATAGTGCAATTATTCTGAATCGCTTTGATAAGGAGTCACCAAAAACTTTAGAAAAATTAAAAATTCTTAACAGCAACATTAAATATGAACTACTTTGCCCTACATTTTGAAACAGAAATTGATTTAACATTTTTTTAATTCAATATTTCACGTGTCCAGTTGGGTGCTATTAGAGGTTGATATATCATAGGATCAACAGCTGTTATTATGACCAAGAATTTGTAGTTTCCAATAAATCACAATGGTGCTGCCATAACAACTACTGGCAATAATTACACCAATCTTTGAGAGTTGAAGATGGGAATTTAAATATGTAGTTAATAGTGCAAAGAGGGGTTTGCACAAGTGTCCTAAGATTGTCTTTAATCACTCATCCTATTGTTATTTCTATTCCTGAAAAACTGTAAGTGTCTGGGTTACCCTGAACATGGTGTGAAAAGCAATAAAATAATACATTTAGTGCAAGTACACTTTGTTGGTTTGACTTAAATAATTGTATTTCTTTCAGTTAGCTCATAGACATATTTGAGATAGATAAAATTTAAAAAATATGTATTATGGGTCACTGCTAGTGTTTCCAGAGTCACAAAAAATAACTGTGCATAATAATTTTAACACTTTATGAACACTGAAGCTTTGAGGGAACATCAGAAAAATTGAAAATGTTTTCTGTATTTACCTTAGTAAAAGTAAATTAATAACAAAACAGGTAAGAAAACACTTTAAAAGTGTAATAAAAATGAAATGCTGTTATTTGCAACAAAGTCAATGGAATTGGAAGTTCTTTTTGTATCTCAAGACAAATATGTTTTATCTTGGTATGTAGTAGATAATACATAGTGATGAAATAGATACTTTTGGATACAGTTTTCATTTTTAGCCATTGTTTGTACTCCTGTGGAATTACTAATCTACCTACTTTTTGCATCTTGTATATTGTGACTCCTGGGAAATCAATGCTTCAACTATACAGTGGATTAAAATTATAACTTTGCAAAAACTAGTGAAGAAGTGAAGAGGGAAGAATGAGGAGCAAGAGAATGAGGGAAATATGGTTGTCTTCTTTGAAATGTGTTTATGAAATGCATAAAATCATTTCTCTTTATGGTAGTAAATAAATAATCATGAAAAGGAAGTACAATGAAAGGAAAGTATAGCAAAGTATATAGCTTGGCATTCACACCAAATAAAATAAAGCCAGTCACTCAGGTAGTTTTGATTCTAAAACTGTTCATGAATATGGAGGATCTTTGATGTTAGGGGTTAGTTTTTAACACATTTTGTCTGTCTCTCATGAATAAATGTGTGTGTTTGTGTGTGTATGGGGAGAGAGAGAGAGAGAGAGAGAGAGAGAAGTAACAAAATCTAAGGAGGTTAATAATGTCTATAAGAATTAGCAGAATTTTCGTATTTACTTTAAATAAGAGACAGAAAAAGAACAACATAAGGTGTGGAAAATACCACATTATTTAGATATAAGAATTTATGTAGGAATGCATTAAGCAGTTGGACAAATGGGTGATAAGATAATATTTTTAGAACACAATAGGAATTAAAATTTGCTGCGTAAGTCTCTGAAAACCCATCTTCCTTTTCACTAAAATGCATGTTTCTTCCCAAAGAATGCTATTTTTACTATTTGTAGTGGGTAAAGTGAATTTCTATTTTCCAGAGAATAAAGTTAACATCTACTACGTGCTTCACAGAGTGATTAAGTCAAAACACACTGAAGATCTAAATGTCAGATCTAAAATAATAAAACTTCCAGAGAAAAATATATGTATGATTTATCATGATAGCTGACTCAGGCAAAGATTTCTTAAATATGAACAGGAGTAACATGAAGGAAAGAATAGATAGTTTGAACTCAATCAAAATGAAAACATTCTGTGTTTTTAAATTAAGTTTTATGTATACAAAGTGAATATAGTTTATTTCACAATGCTGCTACAATAGCAGAAAACACAAAAAGAAAGAAAAACCTCATTCTAAAAAAAATTGAGACTTTTACAAATATTGTATCTGATGAGGCATTAAATCTAATATATCAAAAATGATTGCAACACCACAGCATTAAGACCACATAAACTTACAACGTGGAAAGTAACTGAAGATGCTCTTCCCAAAGATGGGCAAATAGCTCGTAGACACATGGAAAGATCTTTCTCTCTCTCTCTAAATCTGTCTGTCCAATAAAAATAAATAAATCTTTTTTTAAAAGATCTTCAGCATCATCAGTCATGCAAATGAAAACCACACTGAGATATAATTTTACATTCATTTGACTGGTCAAATGTAAAAATAAAACAGCAACAATTGTTGACTAAGGTGTAGAGAAATCCTAATCTTCAAGGCTGATCAGCATGAAAATCGATGCAGTCACTAGCAAAACCATGTGGAAGATCATTGTAACCTTAAATAGTGCACTATCATATAACTTGGTAACTGTACTCCTAAATTTTTCACGAAAAGTAACAGAAATATGTTTCCAAAGAAAAGGTTCGGCATGATGGTTAGCAATACCATTGTTTGTAAGAGCAAAAAAAAATGTAAAATTTCAAAAGTTCATCAACTGATAAAGTGGTAAATATGATAAGATGTATCCCCATATGGTGTATTATTTCACACCAAAAGAAATGATGCATTAATAATACTATAGCACAGATGAATCTTTCAAACTAATTCTAAGCGAAAGAAATCACCGCAGAAGTCCACATGCTATGTTAGTCTATTTATAAGAAATGCTTAGGAAAGCCATATTTGTGAAGACAGAAAGAGGAAATGTTCTTAAGATTGGTGTGAAATGGAGAAAACTTTTAACATGTGTTAAAAGTATGTTTATTTTAGGGGTGATACAAAATTCCTACCTTGATTATGATGATGCCACACAACTTTGTGTACATGCTAAACACCACTACTCTAACGATTCCAAGTTTGTGAACTATCTGTTGAATGAATTGTATGGTAACCAAATTAATACTATATAAGTATAGCATTGATATTTCACTGGCTGTTTGAGTAATCCCTTTCCTGGAAGGAAAGCAAAAATAGACCAAAAGCATGAAAAGACTATCAAAAGACACATCCATCTAATCGAGAAGTCATTACATAGCAAATATTGGCAAATATTTTTTTAAAGTTAAATATTTTAAAGTTAAATATTTTTTTAAAGTTACATGATCCAAGATGTTATTTGAATTTACAGTATAGCAAAAACAGGGACAAAGATCTCATTACTCAAAAAATACTGTCTTGGCTAATGTTTTTATGAAATCCTCATTAGCTACAAATAGAACTGGCCAAATTACTCAAATTGTTGAAAATAAATCCTTCATTAGATCCAGAAAAATTTACTTGTCCTGATCTTCTGAGCGGATTACAGGGGCTAATTTCTAACAAGCATCCAAGTTAATAATATCCATCATGTGGACTTAGTGGTCTAAGACCAAAAACAGATGGAAAAACATGACAATGGAAGCAAGTGAAATGACTTAAACCAGATTAAGCCACAGGAAATGCAAAGATGAAAATTACAAACGTTTGTCTTAAAAAGCACCAGCTCCTAGACGCCCCCTCTGGGAGAAAAAAAGTGTCTAGCTGATACTGGCAAGCTGTAAGATACAATGAAGAAACATATTTTCCAACATGCTTATATGCATGAAAGACAATAACACTATCCCATCTGTGCAATATTATGTCATATTGCAATGTCGAAGTTATTCTGGATTTGGAGAAGGCTCCCATAACAGGTGCGTCTACAACCTGCCTCACAGCACTTTTCCTGAGCAGAAGTATGGTAGAACTCAAATAACATTTTTTTTTTCTTTAGTGTATGCAGCTCTATACCGGAAAAGAAACAACACATTGAAAAAAAATGTAGAATTGTGTCATAGTTTCAGTATCAGAATCATAAGATCCATTTGCATGATGATAAAATATGCTATAAAGTAATAGGTTGTAAAATATTGATTACATCTGACAGTTGTGAATATGATTACAGAGTTCAAAGCAGTTCTTCACCTCTCCTCAGATTTTCTTCCACTTAGATATAAAGTTGAGCATTTTATAGATAAATTAGGAAGACTTAGACAATTCAGTTTGCTTCCAGTAGTGAAGTATGAGCACACAGGGATGGGAAAAGTTGCCAGTGGGAACACAGACTCTCCAGAGGAAGAACGAAATGTGAAGCATTTTTCCAGAGCTTTGATTTTGCATCAGCACAAACAGAAATACAAATACCATCTTGTTCTAGTTTAGGGTATGAGAGTGTATGTATGTGTGGCCACTATGTCTTAAAAAACATAATTTATTGTACGGTAAGAAGAAAATACACATATATATCCATTTCATTAATGCGCATGTCTAGTCCATTGTGAGTTCGTGTGCAAGGCCACCATCTTTTCTCAGCTGGGTATGGAGAGTTATCTCCTTTTCTTGTATTTCTTCCTAAAGTCATTGACCCATAAAAGTCAGCAATTGTTTCAACCTATCCAAGTCAAGTGGCCTCATTGGGTTGCTTAGCATCACCCAACCTTTTCCCAGTCAAATCAAAGTCAAATTGAAAGTCCATCAACTAGTGTAGGCAATCATTGTAGCCTCAGGGTACCTGACAGTGTTGTGACCTCAGCTACCATCCTTCAGTCCCCTCCAACCCGTTTCCCCTCAATGTTCCTTCCAAACATCGGCAATAACCACATTTCAGGACCTTAACTGTCACCATTTCTTTTACCAAAAATACCTCCTGCACATGTTCCCTTACCCTCCACCACATTCCCTTAATTTCTTTTGGCTGTCTCCCTGGCTTATTGATCACTTAGCATGTGAGCAAAGATGAAAGGTGATTGATATAGTATTTTAGCACCTAAAATTAGGTAAAGAGTATTTTTATCTTTTTGTTTCCCAAGACAATATTTCTTGAGAAAATATTATACTTGCAGCTATAGCATAATCAAAGTTGAATAAAACATTTTCTCTTGGATACTTATATGTAAAATATGAGAGTAAAATAATTATTAGATATGACTTTTGCATTTTGTAACATATCTCAGAGAAATTTAACTTGCAACATAGATAAGGAAATCTTAACACTCTAGAACATAACCTAAAACTCAGAGGAATTTTAAAAACCTTTTCTTGGCCAAATACCTTGCGTATAATTGGTGCATAGCATCTCACATTTATATTTGCATGAGGTCTTCTTTCTGCCATTTAAGACCTCCTAATTCATGCTTAACTCTTTATTCCCTCCTTTCATTCTTCCTCCCCCTGTATTTCCTTTCTCAACTCCCTCTTTTGTCCTTTTTCTCCCTCTCTTCCTTGAGTCTCTAACACCCTCCCTTTGTGAATTATAATATTTAGGAAAATGCGTATCTTTCCTTGCATGGGAATGAGAGAGCAGTTAGACTGGGTAGCAGGCAGTTAGGGTATTCTGGGTTCCCGAGTCATCATTTTTTCTGGAATATAAAAGGTTATTCACTCCACCATGTCTTGGATTCACCAGAACACATTTCTCCCGAGACAAATGCATATTTTAACATATCAAGAACATGCTTCCCCAAGAGGCAGGGTGCATTAACATATCAAATTCCCCACCAACAGCACCAGCCCAATTCTGTCTCTGGCCATTGCCAAGTGGGTAGTTTCTGACTGGTCTCTTTATCATTACAAAGATATCAAGGAAGCAACAGGTGACACCTTTCTGGCTCCTTTGTCTCAGTGCCAGGTACCATGGAAACCAGGAGTTTCTCCCTTGTTTATGGAGAAACGTCTCTGAGGTGAACCTTTAAAAGTATTATCCTCACCATTAATACGGGTATTTCTCTCATTGCTCCCCCTGCCACTATGACAGGAGGTTGGGATTTTTCTGTCTTTTCCCCTGCCACAATGGCAGAGGTCTAGGGCTGTTTACTCTTCCTCCTGCCACAAGAAAGCCAAGAGAGGGGTCTTTCTCTCTTGAAGCCCCCTCCCGTCACTAGGACAGAAGCCTCCATTCTCAGCTTTTCTAATAAATCTTGCTTTAAAACTAAACTGTGTCCGTATGAAAATTCTTCTTGCCTGCAAGACAAGAATTAAGGTTGCTGCTATATTTTGGGTTGAAAACCCTACAGCAGGAATTAACATTTACCAAGTACTCTCTGATTATTATTTCATATATTTATTTTCTTTCAAAAAAATGGATAAGCATGATGTCATGGTTTTGTGGGATTTACCAAATTAAAATCACCCTAGCTGAAAATAAAAAAAATAATTTTATTTATTTGGGGTTTATTGGGATTCAAGCATTCTTGAAACTGTTGTAAGGCTTACAAGTGGGCCGATTCTCTTGTCCAAATTTCAAGGGAGGTTGTTAATTATATTTTCCATTTGTAAGGAATTGTGATGGGTCAAGCAAGGGTCAAGGCTATGTTGTAAGATGGTGATTAGACACAGTTTGGGGAAGTAAATGAGAAGAATGGTTTTGAAACTATCAGAAACTGATGAATTTTATTCCAGAAATAGCAGCTCAACCCAGTTTGCCTGATCTGCATAGACCCAACCTGGTATGCACAAAAATAGTCAGGCTCAAGATTTCAAGGTACATTTACATTATTTGTGTGTGAACAACAGCTTTCTGATTTGGCTTTGAGTGTTCTGAATCAGTGCTATTCTACCTTGAGTTTCTTCTCTGGCAGTGGGCATGGAGGGGTCTGTATACGCAAATATCCTGCAATAAAATATTTCAATCATATCAAATATGGTAGTTTTTCTATGTACATATGAAATATTATAGCATTATATTATGCTTTTATTTCATTCCTTTTATTTTTCTGTTTACTGAGTAACACTTTAAAAAATGGTCTGGTTAAGGTAATTAATGTTCAATTATAGTGGAAATCCAATTGAATTGCTTGTGACACTCACATTAATACTAAATGAGATCACTGTGATTAATGCTGTTACACCAATAACTAGTGGAATTAATATTGACTAGGCAATTATTTTAAAGTGTTGCTGTTTATTGCAAGTTATACCAACTTCTTTTTTTAATTTTAATTTTAAGTAAACATTAGTTTATTGGCAGCAACCAAACACAGGTACTTCAATGGTAAGTGTCCTGTGTGTTTTGTTTCTTACATATGAAATGGAAAAAATGTAAGGCTTTCTTTTACGTCCATTAGTAGCATGGTGTTTATAATCTCCAAATACATCAAGGTTTTTACAATCTTGGTTATAATTTTTCAGAATTAAGGCACCCATGAATTCCATCTTAGGTTACTTAGGTTTTATCTCCTTAGTGCTCTTCTAACTTTAATCCGCTATGTAAATCTTCTTTAACTGCCTAGCTAAACTTAATAATGCCACAGTACTTTGTGAGTGTTGCGGCATTTATACCATTTGAGATTTAGAATTTGGTACCCTATTATTCTGTACAAAATTTTAATATTCAATATTTTAATAATTTAGGTTATTATACTTGCATATTTTAGTAACAGGTGTTTTTTATATGATGGTATGTTTTTTTAAAGTTTTTTGAAGATTTATCCATCTTTATTGCGAAGTCAGATGTACAGAGGAGGAGATACAGAGAAGAAGGTCTTCCATCTGATGGTTCACTCCCCAAGTGGCCACAATGACTGGAGCTGAGCCAAACCGAAGGCAGGATCTCGAAACCTTCCCCGGGTCTCCCATGTGTTGCAGGGTCCCAAGGCCCTGGGCCATCCTTGACTGTTTTCCCAGGCCACAAGCAGTGAGCTGGATGGGAAGCAGGGCCACCGGGACTAGAACCGGCACCCATATGAGATCCTGGCATGTGTAAGGCGAGGACCTTAACCACTATGCCACCGTGCCGGGCCCAGATGGTAAGCTTTTATACCAGTTATTAAATAACCGTAGCTACATGAAGTAGGCACATTGAGTTTGTTCTATGAAGATAATGGAAAATGATAAGTATTTCTGTTCTTACTGTACTCTTTGAGGGGACTGTCCAAGAAGGGAAAAATGAGGATGATTGGTTTGGGCTCCACCTTAATATTTTCTGGGGCCAAATGACAACCAAACAGCATGTATGAAACTGTTTGAAAGCATGTGAAAGAGCCATACTATGCAAGAATATTGTAGATAATTTGGGACAAAAGCTTAATAAATTCATAAGAATGCAGCTGTGGAAGCTCAGAGACTTTCATTCAGAAACAGCTGAACATTACATGCTAGAACAGAGATTCATTTAAAACAGACTTACTTTTTTTTTTTAAGATTTATTTATTATTATTGGAAAGCTGGATATACAGAGAGGAGGAGAGACAGAGAGGAAGATCTTCCGTCTGATGATTCACTCCCCAACTGAGCCGCAACAGCCAGTGCTGCACTGATCCGAAGCTGGGAACCTGGAACCTCTTCCAGGTCTCCCATGCGCAGGTGCAGGGTCCCAAAGCCTTGGGCCGTCCTCCACTGCTTTCCCAGGCCACAAGCAGGGAGCTGGATGGGAAGTGGAGCTGCCGGGATTAGAACCGGCGCCCATATGGGATCCCAGGGGCGTTCGAGGCGAGGACTTTAGCCGCTAGGCCACGCCACTGGGCCCCAAACAGACTTACTTTTATTGGAAAGGCAGATTTACAGAGACAGAGAGAGTGACAAAGATCTTCCATTCACTGGTTCACTCCCCAGCTGCGTGCGAAAGCTGAAGCTGAGCTGATTCAGATCTTGGAGGCAGCAAAGTGTGCAGGCTCCATCCGCTGCTGCCTTCTGAAGCCATAAGCAGAGACCTGCATGAGAAGTGGAACAGCTAGGACTTGAAGCTGTGCCCATTGGGGATGCCAGGATTTTAAGGTGGAGGATTAGCCTGTTGAACCAAGGTGATGACCTCTGAAAATACCTCTTTTAAATAAAAAATTTCCTGAACTGTGGATTTCCAGAATATCAGAAAAAGAGCACTGAGGAGAACTTTCTGTAACATTTATCAGTATTCAAAATCAATGATACACTTACGCTTCAAATTTGAAATCAGTAGCACGGGATGGTAGGTAAGAGTTAACGCTCAAATCTTGATGCCAAATCTATTCATTATAGGAAAACTCAGCTTTTAGTTGACAAATCTCAAGTTTGCTAAATGGGGCACAATTTCATTGCCAAAACAGCAACATCTGCTTAACGTGAACTGCTGGCAGATTTTAGCCATATCTACAGTGTACTTTCATAGCAATATGTACATTAGTGTTTGCCTGAATTACTAGGTACTCTAGCTTAGCTAAAGGGCACGCAGAACTGCCCACACATATGATGAAAGGGTATCTGTTGGGTATGCAAGACCTTTGTTCCTTACTCTTCTTTTAAAGATCTTTTTTATTGGAAAGTCAGATATACAGAGAGGAGGAGAGACAGAGAGGAAGATCTTAAATCTGCTCACTAACTCCCCAAGTGGCCACAATGGCCAGAGCTGATATGTTCTAAAGCCGGGAGCTAGGAGCCTAATCCAGATCTCCCATGTGGGTTCAGGGTCCCAAAGCTTTTGGGCCGTCCTCAACTGCTTTTCCAGGCCACAAGCAGTGAGCTGGATGGGAAGTAGGGCTGCTGGAATTAGAACCAGGAATCATGTGGGAATCTCAGTGCATTCAGTTGAGGATATTTGCCACTACGCTACCAGGCGAGGCCCATCATTACTGTTTGCTTTCCTGTTTTCCTCTTCCCAGTCCTTCCTCTTTTTCTTCTTGCACGGAGGCCACACAGTTGAGGTGGATGGCATGAGGTGTGATGAGCCCAGCTTCTCGGTCAACAAGGCTATGAGGAGTTTCTGGCTTTGTGTCAAGGCCTGGCAGAATGTTTCTCTAATCACCTCATTGCTGCCTCCCCCCGTTGTTTGGACACTCAGTCACCTCTCTGATATTTCATGCAATTCCACTGAAGGTGTTCGATGGCTACCCAGGGCATTGGAGGTGAGGGGCTGGATCTGCTCCTGACCCGGCATGTGTCCCAGGCTTCCGTCTGGAACAGGAGTGACCACAGCAACCAGTTAACTCACCAGCCGGGTGGGATTCCAGCCGACCAATGGCACACCTGAACGCACATTCCTTACATAATTGGGGCATAGACAGCCCCTTTGCCAGCCCATGTGTCTAGAGGAGTGTAAAACTCCTGGACACATATCTCAGCTGCACTTTTCGCCTCCATTTTCCTTTCACTCTATGCAAAGGGGGCCCAGGAGCAAATTTTACAATAAAGCTTCTGTTACAACTATGGATAAATTGCTGATATTATTCCACCAGCGGGTGAGCGGTCGGTGGTCATCATCTAATATTTGGTGCCGAATCCTGGGAAGGGGTGAAGGGCTCACTAAACTGGTTGAACCCCCCCCTTCATCTTCCCACCACTGAGCAGCCAGTCCCAAGGGAAATGACAAATGTGAGGTAAGCCCCTCCAACCTGCTCCTCCTGTTCCGAAAAGTCCTCCCTAACCTCCTGCAGACTTTCAAACCGTGTACATGTGGTCTGCCTGTCCTGAGCCCTCAGCGAGTCCAGGGACATCCTGGTCCCTGTCAAGCTCCCACTGATCCAGGGCCCTCAGAGGGGCATGAGATGTCCCACCTACTGACCTGCCCTCTGTAACAGGGATCCAGCTTTCCCACTAGTCTGAATTTCAAAGAGGGGATGCTTTCTTTGTGTTTAGATTAGCAGCGAGATACTTTATCAAGACAGGATAGGTAACAAAATGTCCAGAGCCCACGGCCCACAACCCCCCTTAGGGTGTTTATTGGCCAATTTTAAAACTCTGGGTCTGGGCCAGGACACTGAAAATGCCTTGTCCATCTTTCAACCATGGCCTGGCCACAGCATGTATTGGACAACAGATCCAAATGGCCTGCAGAAGACACATTTGACTTTTAGATCCTCACAGAATTGGGCAATTTCTGTCGTAGTGAGGGTAAATGGTCAGAAGTTCCATATGTGGCAGCTTTTAGGAATCTCCACTCCTGCCTTTCCCTCTGCTCTTCCTGTTCTAGGTGAAGGTGATGGTATTTAGTGTATGACTAATTATAAGATTTAATAAACAATCTATGATATATGCTTTTGTAAATTCTTTTCATTTATGAGCTTTTTTTTAGTTCTGTACTCTTTTTTTTTAAGTAATATTACTTTAGGTTTAGTTAAAATTGATTTTGTATCTAAGTAAACTACCTGTCACTATGTAATTGCTTGTGCTGCCAGTCATGGAGTTCCTGGCTTCAGCAAGGTGACTGAAGGTTTGAATGAGTAATTGTTTGCTGGAAATGTTTTCTTTGAAGTAAAATAATAATAATAATATTTTGTAGGATTTTTTTCCTTTTTTGACTTTGATAAACTTTACATAGTTGATTAAGAAACAAAGGATCAAGGGTTACAGGAAAATGGGTAAGACCATTGTTTCTGTGTGTGTGTGTGTGTGTGTGTGTGTGTGTACAGTAAGGAGGGAGACAGAGGAAGAAGTCCTACCCAATCTCCCACCCCATCCCAGGGTCCCCGACATGGGGCATGCTCTGAAGGCACTGCTCAAGTGGCTTCGATAGCTTGACAGTTCTGAATTTTTGCCGATCTCGCCATTCCAAGAATGATGAAATTTCTCCAGAAACCATTGGCTGACATGGTCCACCTTAGGGTCCTCTGTTGTGGTACCAGGTGTCCTCTGTAGGCTCTGATGGACCACCATTTCCTGCAAGTGCATTTGGATATACTGTCCACTGTTCAGTCTGAGCCTTTAAGAAGGCTCAGTTCCGACACCTGCCCTCCAAGTTCGGACCATGGAATCTGTAATTTCTTCATGATTGGGGTTCTGGGATCAGCAGTTCAGCTGAAGGGATCTCCAAAGAAACTTCATCTGAGTTGATCCCAGACCTGATTTCTGTATGTGAATGCCAGTAAAAGGTCCAGCAGAGACCATCGCCTGAATCAGCTTATGCATATGCTGGTGGTTGTAATTGCTGGGTCAGTTCTGTTTCCAACCTGTCTTCCACATGAATCAATGGGTGTTGCAGTCAAGACTGATTCTGCCTACCTCACACTCGGCCCTCGCGCAAGCCAGTGGGAGGTCCAGCCTAGTCAGGGCAACTCCCAATGATGACCACCATGCCTGCCCCTACCCTAGTTCCCATGTTTGCCAGTATGTACAGCAGACTTGTTCAGTGTGTCTCACATCACATTCAGCTCTTATACATGTCAACCCAACCAGCTCCACTATCCAGCCCACTCATATACTGACGGATGCTATTCTGTCTAGCCACCCCTGCCCCAGTCCTGTTTTTCATGCTCTCCAGTGGGACTGGTGATCCAAGAAGGAGGTGCCTACTATTTCCATACTGGGCCACACCCACTCCCAGATCATGCACTCTCCATGTGGTTCTGCAATTTTACTTGACAGAACTAGCTCCCAGTGCCAACCTCTACCACCTGATGCTGCATCAAGCCCAACCCAACCCTAATGCACTCTGATTTATGCTTGTACTGGTAGGAACAGTCAACCCAGCCTGGCTTTTCCCTGATCTAGCTTACATAAGACCCACATATGTTGTAGCCCTGCCTGGTCTGGTATGTCCCCATCCCAACTCAAGCTTTCCAGTGGGACTGGCTGTCTAGCAGGGTAACCCTCCACATTCTCCCTACTAGCTATGCCTCCTCCTCCGCTGTTTCTCACTTGTGCTGGTTGGGTGCTGCGGCCCAGTGTGGCATGGTCCACCTTGCCTTGGCATTTGCCAGTAGTGGGTGCTGTAGCTTGGCCAGACCCATCCCCAATTTCAGCTCCTGCTAGTGGGGGTCACAGCCTAGCACAGCCCAACAGGCACATCGTCCCAGCTATAATGTGTACTGGTATCTGTTGTGACTGAACCTGGCCCAACCCGCACTTTGTTCTGTTACTCGGATTCGCCAGCAGGTGATGTGAACTGGTTCAGCCTGGTCTGCCCCCGACCTATGCCAATTGTATGCTGGTCGGTACCTTTCCCTGACCTGGACTGGACTGCTCCCTTTCATGGTTCTTGCTCTTACCTGTAGGGGCTGTGTCGTGACAGAGGAGTTCCCCAAGCTCCTGCATCAGAATCTCTCCCAATGCCTGATCTTGTGCAGATCAGTGGGTCTGTGGGCCAGGCCTACTTAGTCTACCTCTTGTCCTGGCAGGAACATTGGTCTTTCCCAGCTGGCCTTCAATCCATTCTGGTTCTTACTGTTGGATGTTTCAGCCCAGTCAAGGCTTGTCCATACCAAGAAACAGCTCACACATAGTTCAGTATGGGCAGGGACCTAGTCTAGTCTGTCCTACATCTACCCTGGTCTTCCAGAGCACCAGATGGTGCTGGAGTCTATCCCAGTTCAGTGCACCTGGCCCGGGTTCACACTTGTCCTGAGGGAGACTGCATCCATATCCAGACCAGAATGCAGCCCCCACTCTGTTTCCTGCACTCACCAGTGGGAACACCAACACAGCTAGGGTGTCCACAACCAGGCCTGTTCCCAGCCGTAGATCAAACTCGTGCCAATGGTTGCTCTGACCCAGCTTGATATAGCACTTCACCTTGTCTTGGCCTTTGCCTTAGATGCTGTGGCCTAGTGTCCCTGGATCATGCACACCAGTTGGTGTAAGAGCTTAGCTCGGCATGACCTGTGCTCCAGCATAATTTCTGTTCTTGCTTGTGAGATAAGATTTGTTTGACCCTGCTCAGTCTGCCCCGTTCCATAACCAACCCACACATTAGCCAGCCATTGGAACTACTTTGCCCAGTTTGCCTGACCCTCAGACCTGGACCATGTGATCATCAGTGAGAGTTGTGACTTACTATGGGAGTTACTCCAAGTTCCTCCATTGACCCACTCCCAAACCCAGATCTCATACATGCCAGAGGGTGTTAGGCCAGTGCCTGGCATAGTTGGCTCTTCCATTTTCTCCTGTATGAGCTGGTAAATGTTGCATCCCGGCCCACCCCACACTTTTTTAGGATGCACATTCAGGTGGTGCTGCCTTGAACTTCCCAGACTGTTGCCAGTTCCTTTACCTGTGAGTGATGGCAGGTTCCATGGTCACACCTAGCTTAGCCCATCACCACCCTGTCTCTTGACCTAACCAGCAGGATTTGTATTTCCACAAGATTGGACCCACACATCCCCCATAGAATCTACTTCCGGACCTGGTTCACTCGCGTTCTGGGTTAATGACATGACCCTGCCTAATGTGACCTGTCTCCTGTTTCAACACTCAGTCAGGTACTGGCACCTAGCCCTGCCAGACAGCTGCAACCATAGATTTTGTGTAGACTGGCATGTGGCAGTTAGCGATGTTCTATACTAACAGCCCATCTCAGAAAGGACTCCCATGTGGGCATCTGAATCAGTCTGGCCCAATGAAGTCTTAGCGGCTCTCCCCTTCAATCCACAAGGTCTCAGTCCCCACACCAGCCATCAAGTTCCGTGACCCCTTCACTGGGAGTCACACAGGATTCATCCTTTACCTACATTCATGTTGGCCTTATCCATGGATGTCCCCAGACAGCAATTACATAAATTAAAAACTGCAGAGCTCACTGCCAGGCAGCCAGCAGGCAGAGCCTGATGCCTATTGGGCACTCTGGGTGCCCCAATCCTAGGAATCGTGCACTGTGTGGCTGCAGTGGCCATGGCCTGAGTCCCCAAAATTGGGTGTAGCATGGCTCAGGCACCGCCCACAGTTGCCATGCTGCAGGGGGCTCCTTTTGCCCCAACCACAAGGCCAAACCAAGATTGTTTCTGTATTCTATTAATCATGAAGTAAAAATAAAACAATTGGATATTGTACCAAAGCTTGTTATGATTTCTGTATAAATAAAGAAGGCAGCTTTTTTGAGTTGTCCATTTTATGAGTATATGCCATAGTGGTTCACATTTCATCTTGTCTTCTCGCTGATCCACACATCCTTTGCCAGCTATCAAGTCAGCTGGAGCTCCTTTCTTTTTCTTTTCTTTACTCATTTTCATTACTTCATGTAATACATGAAATGATTTTTCTTTTTTCTCAAATTTCTTTCTCAATATCTTTTTATATGTGTCAAAGATTTTATGTTGGCCACTTGGATTCATTCATTCATTAAAACTTGTACAGAGGGCTCAGTGTGATGGCTAAATCCTCACCTTGGAATTGCTGGGATCCCGTTTGTGTGCCAATTTATTTCCCAGGTGCTCTGCTTCCTATCCTACTCCTAGATTATGGCCTGAGAAAGCAGTAGAAGATGACCCAAAGCATTGGGACACAGTACTCATGTGGGATACCCAGAAGAAGCTCCTGGCTCCTGGCTTTGGATTGACTCAGCTCTGGCTGTTGTAGTCATTTGGGAATTTAACTGGCAGATGGAAGGTGTTTCTCTCTGCCTTTCTTTCTCATTAAAAATCTGATCTTTCTCATAAAAATAAATAAATATTTTAAAAATAAAAACAGCTACTGTAAAGAAAAGATGGATCATGATTTAGCATTTTTATGTCATTAACACCAAGCTAAGTACAAATGATGATGATATATGCATGAAATAATCCAATGATGAATAATCCATATCAAAAACAAATAAAAGATTTTCTGATATAATGGCCCTTAAAGTAAGTTTAGACATGTAAGATAATTAACCCCAACTCTTAATTGCTTCCCATGTAGAGATTCAATTATAGAACATTGTTTATCAAAATATATTCTCAGGTCAAGCCTCATATATAGATTGATTTGCATATTTTATTGATTCTCATTTTCTCCACACTTTAATAGACTTACTAGAAATTAATTATGTTGCCCAACTTCAGGGACTTGGTCTAGAAAATACTGAAATACTCTTATGGTCTCCAATGGAATAAAAATCAATCACTAATGCCAATGCTCTGCTTTGTGTCCATGAATAATTCCTCAATTTAACTTCAAGAAACATCAAATCATTTCCATAGATACCAAATGGTTTATCACATTTTTTTTTAGCCAGGAGTCTATTTAAACTGAAAATAGTTTGTCTTGGTTTCACAACAGAAAACTGCTATTTCCCGTGTGTGTGTGTAATTCTGATTCAATGAATAAAAAGATTGGAAAATGAATTAGCTGTGGCAAAACACAAAAGGAAAAGTCTTCTGGACTTACACAAAAATGATAATATCTTCAGAATGAAGTCATTTGAAAGCTAATGTTCAGTTTCCAGCTAATAACCAGCACTAGAAAATGAAAAAAAAATGGAATGCCTATCTAAGAATAAGATTATGTCATAAGTAATGGTTGTGAAATATATGTAAGGATACCTGAGTAGTCCATAAGAGAAGAAAATAACTTGCAACTTTTTGAAAATGGAATAAACTGAGCAACAGTGAGGGAAGTTTGCTTCCTTTGAAAGCAGGACCCTTATCTCCAAAACATAAACTGCTTTTGCTGCAAATCTTATAATATCTTTCACGGCATATGTGCAATAGCTGATCTTAACAGATACATAATATGATGTGGCTGAGTATCATTGGGGGAAATCCAGCTCTTATAGTGAAAATGTAATTTAATTCTTATCAGGTGGTATTTGTGGAATATCTTGCTAGAGAAGAAAATTATCATTACTTCCATTAGTGATGAGTACATTAGAATTTAAACCTCTTATACCTTAAAAAAATGCATTCTGTTATCATTAGTATATGAATAGTTTATTCTTTTCTTCTAGTATTATCAGTGTACTGGTTGCTTTCATTTCATCAAGTTAACACACTAACTGCTATTACAATATTTTCCTTCATTGTTGCTTATTATTGGTTAGATTAGAATTTTCCTTTTAGCATTTTATTGAGTGGGTGAAAAAGATAATCTCTCTTGATTCTCCTACTATTCTTTTCCTTAAAAAAATAGGTAGGTGAATGGAAATTTGCCTCTTGGCTTTTCTCTTTGCTAAATAAACAAAATCCTGTTTTGCCAGTAAGCGATTTGGAATATACACAGTGCATAAAATTTAGACACCACCAATATTTTCATCATCACCAAAATAATCTACAATATTTTTGGAGAGGTAGCACGGATCATAATCCTCACTTTCATAAAGGCATTTGTCTTTGCATCGCAAGAATTTTGAAAGTTCTCCCATATCTATTATAAAAGGGAAATGGAATTTATTTATTTTTTTTTTAAAGATTTATTCATTTTTATTACAGTCAGATATACACAGAGGAGGAGAGACAGAGAGGAAGATCTTCCGTCCGATGATTCACTCCCCAAGTGAGCCGCAACGGGCCGGTGCGCGCCGATCCGAAGCCGGAAACCTGGAACCTCTTCCGGGTCTCCCACGCGGGTGCAGTGTCCCAATGCATTGGGCCGTCCTCTCCTGCTTTCCCAGGCCACAAGCAGGGAGCTGGATGGGAAGTGGAGCTGCCGGGATAAGAACCGGCGCCCATATGGGATCCCGGGGCTTTCAAGGCAAGGACTTTAGCCGCTAGGCCACGCCGCCGGGCCCGGGAAATGGAATTTAAATGTTCATTTCATCACAAGAATTTTGAAATCCAGAGTTTGGTATTGTGACCCAGCATGATAAACCACATCCCATATGAGTGCCAGTTTGCGTCTTAGTTGCTTCACTTCCAGTCCATCGCTAGTATGCCTGGGAAGACAGCAGAATACAGCTTGAATGTTTGAGCTCCTCCCTGCCTGATGGGGAAGAACAGATTGAGTTATGGGGTCTTCCTTCAGCCTGTTCTGGCACTAGTCACTATAGTAATTTGTGAAGGAACCAATACTGGCGTAGTGTTTCTCTCTGTCTCTCTGTGCCTCCTTTCTGACTTTGCTTCTCAAATAAGTGAGCTTTTTAAAAATTAAAATCCATGTATATGAGGGTTTTTTTATTGTTTATGCCTTTTTAAAAATTTTGTTTATTTATTTCAAGGTAACATTACCGAGACATAATACAAGCACTTAGTAGATCTTTCTTGAAATGGCTGCAATGGCCAGGGATAGGTTAGGCAATAGTCAGGAACCTGGAACTCTGGGTCTCCCAAATGGGTACAGGAACCCAAGGTTTTGGGTCATTCTGCTGTTTCCCAGGCATGCCAGTGGGGGACTAATTCGAGCTGGAGAATCCAGGCCTTTGTCACAAGCAGAGGCAGCTGGTACCCTTATAGGATGCTGCTGGTGCAGACGGCAGCCTAACTAGCTGTTTCACAACACTAACCCATACATGAGGGGTTATTTAAAAGTTCTTGGATGGGCCCAAAGTGATAACATAGTGGTTCCAGTCCTCATTTGAACTCGCTAGGTTCCTAATCCCGGCAGCCCTGTTTCCCATCCAGCTCCCTGCTTGTTCCCTGGGAAAGCAGTCAAGGACAGCCCAAAGCCTTGGAACCCCGTACCTGCTCGGGAGACCCGGAAGAAGCTCCTGGTTTCTGGCTTCAGATTGACTCATCTGCAGCTATTGCTGTCACTTTGGGAGTGAATTATCAGAAGTAAGATCCTCCTCCTTCTCTTCTCTTCTCTTCTCTGAATATCTGCCTTTCCAATAAAAATAAATAAAATCTTTTTTTAAGTTAATAGATATTCTAGAGTATTAAATGCTATGAATTTAGAAATATATTTACAAGAGCAAAAATTCCAATTCTACTTTTTACAAAATTGACGTTCACTCTTTGGGAATATTTGTTCCAGTGCACTTGATTTTACTAATAATGACTTCTATCCTTTTGAACTTTAAAAAGAATATTATTTGAAAGCCACGTGTCAGAGAGAACAAGAGAGATCTTCCATACACTGGTTAACTGCCCATATGGTCACGAAAGCCTAGAGTGAGTACATTGGAACCAGGTGCCAGAAACTTTATCTGCCCCTCACATGAGAGGCACATGGCCAATTATTGGGTCGTTTTTTGCAGACTTCCCTGGTGTATAAACAGGAAGCAGAAGTGGAATTGGAATAGCTGGGACAGCCAGCACTCCTATATGGCATGCTTGTGTTCCAGTCTACGGATTAACCCACTGCACCATTTCATCAGCCCAGTCTCTGATATTTTTAGCATACAGTATCAATACTGCCTTTAGAATGATATTCTTAAAACAATTATTACATGAAATATGTGTTAAGTTAGTTTGTATGACAAAGCCATTGCTCATATTGCCAGCTCGTTATTTCTTTACATGGATTTTTCAAAAATGGACTTTGTACACTTAATTGTGTATTTTACATAGATCATATAAAGAAACGTTTAATATGTAAAACACTGTTCAAAAAACTTACTGTTGTTACTGTGAATTGCATTTTAAAACATTTGTTCAAGTACAATTCACTCATGACACAATTGATGTGTCTTGCCACCTCTTTCTGCCTGAAATCTCTGCTCTTTGCTTGATTTCCTGACTCCAACTCTGGTGTGGTCCAGCTGCATTCCTGACGGCACAGGTTTTCATGAATGCTGGTCTCTGTACCATTCTTTCCTTTCTGCAGCTAACATTATTTTTTTCTCTTTCTTTGGTTGAATAATTCCTTTTCACTCTTTTGTGTAAGGGTGGAAATAATCTATTCGACAGCGTTTTCTTTCTCAACTGAAACTCTGCTCTGATTTTGTCAACTTGGTCGTTTCAGAGTTTGTTTTACTGCCCACTTCCAAAGTGTTTAAAGCCATGGCCACAGGATGTCTCATGTGAGAATCCAGATTAACGAATCCACTAATGAAATGTGTTCATAACACAGAGTTATATTTTTGGAAAGTGTTTTTTTTTTCTTTTTTTCACTCTCTTTATTCAATTAACATTAGTATCCATGGGTGGAATTGCTGTTAGGCTGTTAGCTTTCTATTTTAGCTTTAATTAAAAATCTTCAGTTAACAGACTTCTAAAATTTGCTTTCAATCACAATCAAGTGAAAATTTCCTAAATCTAATTAAGACGTTTTCCAAAGTTTTCAGATCATATTTAAGCAAAACAGAGTTGGAACTGCCCACTCTCCAACATTTTGTGGACTTGACTTGCTGGGATATGGACTCAGCATATATCATGAGCTGAGTGTAAATGCAGAAGTATGTGTTAAAACATTTGGTGCATGAAATGCAACCTTACCTCAATTGAATAAGACTAAGATGTTTGTAGCAGAAGGAAATCTGAAGAAGAGGCACTTCAATTATTAATTGAAAATGTAGACAAACTATTTTAAGGGTAAATTGGATCCTATTACTCAGTTTTTATATGTTTCTCTTCTCTATAAAGATGATGTTCCTATAGTTTTTAATAAAACAATCTGTTTTTTAAAGATATATTTTTATTTTCTTCATTTGAAGGTAGAATTACTGAGAGGAGAGACTAAGATCTTCCATTTTCTGGTTCACTTGCCAAATGGCTGCAACAGGAAGAGCTGAGCTAATCTGATGCCAACACCAGTGGTCCAAGGATCTGAACCATCTTCTGCTGCCTTCCTAGATTACAGGCTGGCAACTAAATTGGAAGTGTAGCAGTCGGGACTTGAACGGGTGGGTGCCCATGTGGGATGTTGACACTACAGCGTAGCTTAGCCTGCTATGTCACAGTGCTGCCCTCTGCCCCAAAAGCTGTCATTTTGAAGACTTCTTTATTTGTTTATTTGACTGTAGAATTACTGAGACTCACAGAGGGAAAGTAAGTTAGACTTTCTCATCAGCTTATTCACAACCCAAATGACCAAGCTGGCCTTAGCTGAGGTCAGTAACCCGGAAGTCCATATGAGTTCCCTACATTTGTTGTAGGGTTCAAATACTTGAGGTATCTTCTGCTGCTTTCCCATGTTTCCAGGGATTTGAACCAGCATTTACACAGGATGCCAATGTTGCAAGCTACAACTTATACAGTTGCACCGTCATCCCAGCTCCAAGGCAAAAATTTAAATCAACACCATGGGAATTCAATGTTTAACATAATGATTAAGATGTCTACATCAGAGTACCTGGCTTTGCTACAGACTCCTGACTCCCACTTCCAGTTAATGCATATCCTGAGGTGCAGAAATGACAGGATAGCTCTGGTGACTGGGTTCCTGATTCTTTCCTGTAATATGCAGACTGGAATTGGATTCGGTCCTCCCAGATTCAGCCTTGTTCCAGCCCCAGCTGTATGGACATGAGAAGTGAACCAGTGAGTTCCCTGTCAGTTACATATCAAATAAATAAGTGCTTATATACTATTCATATTGTATATTATATAATTATATACCACATAACATTGTATGTAAAATTAATAAAATGATTGTTTTCCATGTTTTAAATGTATTTGCTTTAAAGGAAGAGATACAGAGAGGGAGAGAAAGAGGCAGTAGATATACAGAAAAAAAAAACCTGTCCACCTACCAATTTATAATCCAAATGTCTGGAATAGCGAACTTTGATGCATGCTGAAGCTAAGAGCCCTGGTTTTTTAATAGGCTTGTAGGAACATAAATACTAAAGACAGCCTTTACTATCTCCTAGGGTGTCTCTTGCTTGGAGTTAGAAAAGGAAGCTGATAAAACATTTCAACCTAAGCACTCTTACATTGAAAGCGAGCATCCTGAAAAGTGTCTGTCTTGACATCCTGTGCAGATGACAAACGCTTCTTCTTCCACAATTCATTCAAACAACAAAATAAAACAGATAATGTGATGTTGCTCTATTGTTTGTGAACTAAAGTTCTGTGATCCTTCTGTGTAAGTGAGGTAAGTCTTGACAAATAGTATCACATATTAAGATAAAGCAGCCCATTTATTCTGTACCTTAGCTCTAGTTGGAAAAAATGAAGAGCTTGAGTATTATTTTCAAATGTGTGTTAATAATTTGCTTCTCAGCCTTTAGATTAAGATCAAATGAGATTAGTTGATAAGCCTGGAGCAATGGCTCAATCAGCTAAATCCCCCCTTTGCTCTCTCCAGAATCTCATATAGGTGCCAGTTTGTGTCCTGGCTGCTCCACTTCCCATCCAACTTCCTGCTGACCTGAAAAACTGTAAAGGATGGCCCAAGGTCTTGAGACCCTGAACTTGAGTGGGTGACCTAGAAGAAGCTCTGGGCTCCTGGCTTCAGAATGGCTCAGCCCTGGCCTTTACGGTCACTTGGGGGAGTTAACCAGCAGATGGAAGATCTTTCTGTCTCTCCTTCTTGTTGTAAATCTGCCTTTCCAATAAAATTAAAAAATCTTTGCAAAGGGAAGAGATTAGTTGGTACTTTTTAATAATGCATAGCTTTGGGAAAGACTATAATCAAGTTTTAATTATACATTTCCCTTGACTATCTACACCCCATTTATAACTATTCAAATAATATGAAATTAGGCAACAAAATTTTTAAGGTGAATTTTGCTATAACTGTAGGTAAAAATAAATGAAAGCTACCCAGATGTGGTTTCTAACTAGTCCATGTGTTCTTTATTGTAGCAATGCCAATAACTTTCAGGAATATGTAATAGCAGATTTTTTAAATGAAAAACTTCTTGTTGCAAATCAATAATTAAAATTCATTATTCTGCACTCAAATGCATGTTTGGATCATTTATAACTGAACTCTTCTGAGAAGCTCTTGTGATAATCTTTGTACCTCAGCTGTCATTTTAGTAATGTTCTTTTTCTCCTAATTATCTTGAAATATTGGTTTTTGCTTGCACTCTCTATTTTTGTACTACTTCATTCTCATTATAGGATTCAAGTTTTGTTTCCAATTCTTCATCCTCTTTAATCTTTTTGAATACTTAACCTTGCAGTTCACACTCTCCATGCATGTGTCTTCTAGTGATCTCACTGATGCTACTATTTCAAGATTTCCCTGTTTTCCTTCATGTTATATCTTGGTTCAGCGTCCTGAATCACAGGGATGCCCAGACATTCTATTCCACTGTTCTTCGTTTTCACTCACTTTTTCTATTTGGTTTAGACTTATCACATAGTCAAAGTAGGAAACAGGAAACAGTGTTAGCTCAAAGGTGCAGGGTCCAAAAAATTTGAACAGATTGTATAGGTCACAGCCACATTCTTGGAACCAGAACTCAAGTTGAGGTCTCCAAAATCCACCAAACTGTGGATCAGACTACAGGCAGGACAGTAAGGACATGTGCTGTTTTTTGACAGCAAACGATGAGAACCAGTGTTAATCTCAGACTCCACGTGGGCACGTTAGGATGGCAACTAGAGCCAAGTCTCATGCCAGATGTAACTAACTTTGAATCTGCTGGACATAACTATTATTTTGTGAAGTGAAAATGAAGTGAGGTCTTCATCGCTATGATTCTAATATGGCAGTTTCTTCAGAGATGCATATGTTGGTTACAACTGCGCTGACAAGTGAATTTGTGGAACTTTTAAGGACTCCAGCAAGTGAAAGGTGACAAGTTTATGAGGAGGATTAATTCTTTACTCACTCAAGTGTGTTCTGCAGGAACATCCCATTAGAGTGGACTATTACAGGCAAGCCTGGCATCTTTTCTCTACCCACACCTACGTTGGTGGTTCATTTTCTGCTCTTCTTCCTGTTTTGACAGATAGAGAACCTTTGGCAAGATGATAGTGCCATGCTATATAGACACTTTAGGCATCAGAGGAGTAAAGCAAAAAAGCTATTTCTTGTTTTATAAGTTACTCAGATTCAGGTACATTTTATAGTAACACAGGCTAATGATACACCTTCTCATACATGCTCCACTTTGTCTATAACCCTTTGAGATCACTTCACCAATGTACATGACACATATCTTTGGAAAATGTAACATACCAAAATTACTGATCTATCATGATTCTATGGTTTGACTTGAATCAGATGGTGGCCATTATGCTCCATGTGATTTCAATTGGGATTACAATCATGTGGGGATTAGGACTTGGATAGCTTACATAGGCTTGTGATTGAGACTTATAATTACTGCTGGTATTCTGTCACGAGTTCAGCTGGGTCTGTGACTCAGTTCCCTTCTGCTTATCCTTTACAGCGTGAAACATTCTCAAAGCATGGGGTGTGCTTCCAAGAGGGAATGCTGAAAGAGTTCCATCATCTAGGGTATACAGACTGTCTCAGTCATACAAAGACAATTTTGCTTCATTCTTTGGATTGAAGCTAATTGAAGGCTTAGCCCATACGTAAGTGTAAAGGGATAGACTTTACCTCTCCAGTGGAAGGAATGTTAAGGAGCTGACAGCCATCGTTAATCTGCCATAAATGTACAATGGCATTCCATCCTGTCGGAGGAGATTAATAAGAAAGTAAAATGAGAGGAAAAAAGAATAAAAGAAAAAGAAAAACAAATCAGGACTAGAATGTGAACATTGTAATCTGGTATTTTTGTGGTATAGTCGACTAAAATTATATAACATAAACACAGGACACTGCTGAATCAGTGAACAGATTGTCAATTAAAATCACTATGCTTTTTCAAAAGATAGATGTACATCTGTTACTTGTTATACAAATGCTATATTTTCTATATTTGGATGTATGTTGGATCAATAATTTGTGTTGTTTTCCAAAAAAGTTGTGATGACTTCTTGGCATAAGTAAATATCATTGAGCTGATGATGATGCTGATAAATAGTGACACAGATATGTATTCCCAACAATTAATAAAAATCAAACATTAGCCATAAGTACCTAATGCATACTATTGGTTAATAATGAGACATTTCAAATACAACCTTTCCAAGATACCTAAGATAAGTTTTAGAAGTTAGTGGATAATTTTATTGTACAAAATAGAACCATTTGACCACTTAGAGTTCTTTTTGAAACATATATTTTGGTACAGATTTAAATTTTATATCTCCTTTATGAATCTTTAATGGAAATCGCGAACACAGGTTTCAAGTGGCAAAAAGAGTTGTGCAGTTGACCATTTTCTTTGAGGATGGGTTAGGGCTGTCACTCTTTGCATGCAGTCATCTTGGGCAGAGAAGCAGAGCTCTGTTTATTTCTGCAGATTCCAGTCGCACACCTCAACAACTTGCAACTCTGGATTGAAATGTGTTTTAGGGTCCAGTTAATGTTTGCCAGAGCACTGATTATTCAATTGCAAAATGTGTTCATTTCTAGGTAGCTCAAATATTTTCATTCCTATTTTACCCTTTCATAATATTGCTAGTGTAGCAGCAGCATATTAATTCATAATAATGTTCCACTTTATGAAGGAAGTGAAAAGCAAATACAGATTTTTAAGGGAATGTTCTTGAAAAATTGTGGCCTACACACATTAATTTTATGCTGTAGTGCCAGTTAAGATCTTTGGTGCTGGATTTCTGATCTACTGATATGCCTGTGCAGGCAGCAGCAGATGAGTGCCTGTCACTCATGACAGAGCCAGTATGGACTTGCCTGCTCCTGGCTTCAACCTGGCTTTCAACTGGCTGTTTTGGCTATTTGAGGAGGAAAACAGAAGAAGCAACAGCTGTTTCTGTCTTTCTTCCTGTCCCTGTCTCTGGTTCTCGACTTTCGTTATTCTTTCAAATGAATAAACGTACAAACAAAATAACAATAAAACAAAAACAAAAACAAAAAAAAAACAAAACCAACCTTAGCAAATTCAAATGAATGAATAAAATGAAATAATGTGAAATTGGTTGCAATTTGGGATGCTTTTCCTATCTAAACTAATGACAATTTCTAATCATATTTCACTCTTACATGCTTTTTTGATTTAACAGAAATAAACTCACTTAGGGTCTGTCGGTATGCTGTGTGTATTCACAGCTGCACAGATTGCTATTTAGGGCGCAAGATATTTAACCCTTGTCCTTTTGTGTCTCCCACAGTCTCCAGTAATCTAATTTAGTATTTAATGGCAGTTAATTTGTTTGTTGCAAATCATTTATATGGAAGCCTTAATAGGAATCCATCCAGTCTCTTTGACTCAAAATATTGCTCTTATCCAAAAAAGGAACAAATGAAATATTAAGACTGTTATGATGGACTTCAAGCAGTGAGAACTCAATAGAGCTAAAAAAATAAGTCCCTATGGTTTGCCTTAGCTTCAACATGGCTCAAAATATTTCAGGCAATTAAATTTATATAAGCATGACACACAGCAGTGAGTGAAAGAAATGTATTATTTTACAATAGTTTAATGTTATTCTGCTTAAAGTTCCAAGCATAAAATAGTTCTAAAATAAATAAACTCTTGAAAATTGAGTATTTATAGCAAATAAATATTACCACTCTTATCTCTTGAAAGTAAAATTCTTCCTTTTATCACCTCATCCCCATCCCCTTTTAAGATGGAAGGCAGAGGGAGACCTTCCATCTTCCATCTCCAAATGGCAACAACAGCAGAGTCTGGGCCCAGTCTGTCAGGAGCCAGAAGCTTCTGCTGGGTTTCTCGTATGAGTTC
Source organism: Ochotona princeps (assembly GCF_030435755.1). Taxonomy (NCBI): domain Eukaryota; kingdom Metazoa; phylum Chordata; class Mammalia; order Lagomorpha; family Ochotonidae; genus Ochotona; species Ochotona princeps. The sequence continues at coordinate 66,365,659 of NC_080833.1, forward strand.
ATGGCCCAAGCACTTGGACCATCTTCTGCTCTTCTCCCAGCTACATTAACACAGATTTGGATTGGAAATGCAGCAGCTGGGACTCGAACAAGCCCCCATACATAATACTGGTTTTATAGGAATGGGCTTTATTTGCTATATCACAATGCTGCCTCCTCCTCAAAACAGGTATCTTCTTTCCATATAGTCCAGTTTCCCAAAAGCATGAGTCCCATCAATCACTACCTTAAGCTTTCAAGAAAATATTGTGTATCTAGATTGTTTTGTATCCAGAGAATTTCAACGACCTTGTTTTAGAATCTAGATGGTTTGCTCATAATTGTACTTGTTATTAACTAGTTCATAATACTTAAAACTGTTTTAGGTAGATCAAAAAGTTATGCTGTTAAATGGGAGCATATATTGGATTACTGGATAAACCAAAGTAACCAGACCTACTTTGTTTTAACATCCAAACATGGAAGAGAGGAATTTAAACTAATAATTACAGCAAAAGTATTTTTTACAACAAGCAACAAAAATCATGTTATTCATAGTTGTGATGATTAAGCATATCATTGCATGTCTAGAAAATCTGGAAGTAAATGGCATTTGTATATATTGTGAAATATTGTGGATATTTTCATTTGCATTCGCATATGCAAGCACACACACATACAACACAGCTGTCAAGGTTTTATCTTTTGCCTGGCCTACAGATAAGTATCTTGTAAGAAAGGGAAAACATTATATAAATGTGCAGTCCAATTTAAGTGTATTCAATTTGGCATCATACAGAAAAACATTTCCAGTATTTTAATTGTAACATTTTTCTGTTGTGTATTTTACATGGGCATTTCCAGAGTTAACTCTATTCATTCTCACTCACCAGAAGTGCAATAAACATGCGAGGCATGTGTTTCTAGCACTTTGACTTAATACTGTTCTCACTACTTTGTATGGTAGACAATACCAGAATATAAAATTTAAGTCAACTCTACAAGCATTACTTCCGAGAAAACAATTTTATATCTACCTTTAGATACATGCACAATTTAATGGTCCTGGTAGTTACAGATTAAAAGCATATGAAATTAATTCTAAGGTATTTTTACTATCTTTATGATCCAGACTTAGCTAGCATTTTATGTTTCTGTAAGATTTTGAAAACAGTTGAGTTCATGTAAAGGATAAAAGAAAGTTTAGGGTATGTTTACCTTAAGGCTTGTTTCTATGTTACCTAAATTCATCTTCTTAATTATCATGGAATTACAATGATTTCTTTTTCCTAGACCTAATACTAAATTAATCGAAGGACTGCAATTAATCTTGGTTAATTCAGATTGAATTGAACTGGACTTGTCTGAACAGGCAGTTGTCTACTGCATTCTAAGATGTGCTGAGATAGTTTAAGCAGTGTAAACTGTGCTTCTGATGGACAGGGGCGACATACCTGGAGCCAGTATTTATGAACATTTACTAAAGACAAATATTGATGCTGTATTCTTGGCTTTAAGTGTTTCATGGCAACACATAGATGATAAACTTCAAGGGAGAAAAGACGCATAGGTCAGACTCAGACAAAAAATACAAAATAGAAAAATACACAGAAATAACAAATGCAAAAAAATCCTCCAATTCCCAATCTCAGATTATCTAGATTAGTTGAATATCACAATTCAATGTCATATGTATTTATAAATTTATATATGTACACATAGATGTGTATATAAACGCAGCTTTTAATCACTTAATATTTATAGTTGACAAGGGAAGATCTAAAATGTTAGGTATTCAGTTGAAGTGGAAATTGTTAACTCTGCAGTGGTAGATACTCTTCGAAAATGGACTCCTAATGTCTGCAGGTTTCTCTCCTAAGAGCTGAAGTCTGCAACCATCTCCAGTCATCATTATCTGGCTTTGTGGCGCTTGAGCCACTTGTTCCAGCTAGGGAATTGCCAAGGTGCTTGTCTTCACAGGGCATCCAGTAGCTAATTATGGACTAGTCCCTTTGACTAATGCTAATCTGCCCTACTACTGTGTGGGACAAATTGCAAAGTAATTTATGCCCTAGAGATCTTCGCACCTGCAATTGCAACATACTTGGTTTCTGGGCATGAACCTATTAACCTATTATCTTGCTGGCTTCTTCTGAGAAATCTTGTACACAAATTCCATTCTCTACGTTTTCTTCTGGGAAAAGCTGATTAAATCATTTGCCAAATAATGAGAACTACACTGCAACTCCATTAGAATTATGCTCAAACTGTGTAGGTCAATGCTAGCAGCTAACTATGCAGATGATTCTCTCCATCAGTCATGGTTTTCCATTTTATGTGGAAAATGTTTGTTATAATAAGATTTGAGGATGATCTGCGCCACAATATTTTGATTTGGGATTAAGATACATTTAAACTGCCAAATATACCTTGAATTGGACTCACTGAAGTTGTAAGATGGACAGTGAAATATTTAAAGAAAACCTCTAGGTAATGCTTATGCATATAAAAATTTACAAAAACACTTTCAATCTGATGTATAAAAAGCAAATTTTTTTCTAGCTCCCAGATGGCTGGGGTTGCTATTTGTGGCAAAGTATAGACTGGCTATAACAGAAAAGCCAGACAGATCTGACGTTATCTGAGAGCATACACACTGTCTGCCAGGAATGAGTCAATTTCTTAGAGATAATAGACTTATTTAAAACTGTTTTTAAAGATGAGGAATCTAAGATGTAGAAAGTGATTTGCTCAATAGCTTATAGAGACTGTCTTTGGATGGAACGAAGTCCTAGGGACAATCTTTTCCAAAATTTTCTTCTCTTGTCCTTTGTACCACCTCTGGCTTTTAATAGCTCAGGTCTTAAAATAATACTAAATTATAGTTAAAAGCAATAGGCACCACAATGTGTGCAACCATAGGTAATAGCAGTATCCTAGCTCCATGTAAAAAAACAATTGTTGCCTAACTAATGCTCATTGTTTAATCAGTTGATTTGTTAAATGAACAGAGCCTATTGATACAGTTGTGTGTGTGACCACATTTCAATTGGAAACAAAGATGTTTTTCAGATTGTCTTATTTTTGAACATCAGTGCCTTCAGTTTTCATTGATATGCGTAGTCAAGTGTTGAGTTATAGTTTTAAATTGGCATATTCATTTATTTAAACTTTAATCTGAAAATAAATACAAGATCAACATGAAAAAAACTGCTATTTGAATTTTTGATTGCTTTTACTGAATATTCACAAGAATTTTTTGGGGAAAATGAACTTTATTGTTTTTGCTTCATCATTCCAGTAGAGATAATTTCATTAAATGTGAAATTAGCATTTACAACATTTAATTATTGTAATTTGTGTTACTTTCATCAGCTAAAGCTACACTGTATTTTCATTTAAAAATATAATCTTCTGTTGGTGTTTGTGATTCTTTTAGAGTTGTGCAATTGAAAGACATATCTATTGAAATGATTCTATTAAAATAGCCACATTAAAAGTGAATAGTTCATGAGTTGTTATTTTGTATTGTTTTTCAAACACCTCATTGGATAGGACATTGTTTCTGTTCTTATGTTGTTTTTCCCTCTTTATAATGACAATAGCAGCTAACCATATAATAACTATAAAGTATGATTAGTAGCTTTTGTATTTTTTTATAGCTGAAATGTAACCTAAGAGCTTTAGAGTATGTTAAGAAATTGCATCTCCGGAAAAGACAGCTTAGTCTGATACAAATATGTAAGTGTGTAACTATGTCAAGATTCATCATGAAGTAAGTAACTGCTGTATAAGGCAGTCAGAATGTCCATAAGAGAGCAACTGCCAATCTTTGCCATCCACTGTACCGGCCACTCGCTATGGTGCATATTTTTCCACCTAGTCTTTGTGTCATTGAAGTGGAGAGGACTTTTATCTCTGTTTAAATTCTGCAAACAGTTCATTGTCTAGTGCAGTGGTGCTTACAACTGATTGATAACATCATTTTTCTTTAGGTTTTAAGGCTATGTCTAAACCACTAATTAGAAGAAAATAAAAAAGTCTAGGGCTCATTAGCAAGCTGAATTCTTGTATCATTGTTTTTTTCTTTCTACTTATGATTCATCATTTCTGAATGTATTTAATGTATAATGTGCTATTTTGCAATTTCTTTTTGTTATTTATTTTCATTTGAAAGGCAGATTTTACAGAGACTGAGATAGGGAAGTGTTGCATCTGCTGGTCCACTGCCCAAATGGCTGCGACTTCCAGAGCTGAGCTGAAGCTGGGAGCCCGTGCCAAACGGCAGAGGATGAGCATGCAGCATCACCATACAGGTCCCAATAATATGTAATTTGCTTTTTAGCTATAAAATATGTGATTTTAATTCATTATCTCAAAAGTTACAGAAGAATATGTTCTAATTTCAACCGTGAATCCAGAGAATTAACAGCTACTTTGTTTTAGTTTTTGTTGTTAGGACAGACTAGATGAGAATGGGTATTTATGAAGAATATATATATATATATATATATATATATATATATATATATATATATATATTCTTAATAGGGTCTGCCAAGGGTCATCTGTCTATGTCCTTTCATGTGGAACGTTCAAATGAAAGTGAAGGAGTAGATGAGAAGAAGAGAAGAGAAGAAGATGAGAAGGAGTAGAAGAAAAGAAGAGATGATGCTTACTAAATGTACAAAATGGATTGATGAGATTAGCCAGTTAAATCTTTTCACCAGTAAGGCACTCAACAGCCCATGAGATATTTATTAAAAATGTCAAGTAAATCCTCTTATTTTTGTATCATAGTGTCAAATAGCAGTAAAATAAACATGTTAAGATCCTTAATCTACTGCTATGTTTCACTGTAAAATTTACCTTTGTTAAAATTTGCTTCTGTTCAAATTTGTTGAGATCGCACGTAAAAGTATCCTAATATTACTTTGGCTGGTATTTTCTAATTACTGTATAATATTTTGGGAATGCAAATTTTATTGGAATGTCAACTACAGTTAAGCATGTGCCGTTTGTTTTTCTTGCTCAGGTTTTGTAATTTGATGGAATGTTTTTATTATAGTTTAATAAATGTTTGCTTTATTAAAAAAAAAAAAAGAAAGTGAAGGAGTAGACAGATACCTTGGCAGAGCAGGTGGAATCACAGCTTGTCATGCTGGTGTCGTGAATCAAAGTGTTGGTTTAAATCCTGGTTCCTCTCTTCTAATCAAGCTATGCACTGATGTGCCTGCTGGATGGAGTTCTTGTTCTCCCAGTTCTGGTCTGGCTCTGTTTGGGCTATTACACCCACTTTGGTGAGTAAGCTAGTGGATTAAAGATATCTCTCTTCGCCTTTGAAATAAATAAATCTGGAGTGGGAGAACAAAAGAGAGAATGAGGGAGAGAGTTCACACTTTCATGACAATCATTCTGACCCTTTAGTCATCATGGCCTAATCACCTCTTAGGCGCCCTGCTATTCATACTGTTACAGATACTAACAAATTTCAACATAAGTTTTGGAAGAGATATACTTTAAAGATTTAATTATATTTCTTGGAAAGGCAGGTTTAAAAGGAGAAGGAGATACAGAGAGAAAGATTTTGTGTCCTCTGATTCACTCCCCGTGTGGTCACAACAGCCACAACTGAGCTGATTTGAAGCCAGGGGCTCAGAGCTTCTTCTAAGTCACCCACTTAAGTGCAGGGCACCAAGGTTTTGGAGCATCCTCTACTGCTTTCCCAGGCCACAAACAGAGGGCTGATGGGAAGCGGAAGAGCCATGAGATGAACTGGTGTCCACATGGGGTCCCAGATAGGTGCAAGACAATGAATTAGCTGCTGCGCCATTGCACTAGAAGAGACAAAAATTTTAACAATAGGTCCTGACATTGTGTCAAAGTGAGCTTGGTCTCTGTGATGTCAATGTCTTGCGTGTGTGAATGCCTGTTCTAATCCCAGCTGCTACACTATTGATTTAGGTCCCTTCTAACGCAGGAAAGCAGCAGTTGATTCTCCAGGTGCTTGTGCATGTGCCATCAACGTGGGAGACCTGGATGGAGTCTAGGAACCTGTTCTGGTTTGGCCCAACCTCATCTAATGAGCACACTTAGGGAGTGAACTATGTATGAAAGATCTTGTCTCCTGCCTGCTCTGTGTATGTGTGTATGCGTGTGTGCACCTTTCTCTGTTGCTCTGTCTTTCAAATGAACATATTAGGGATATATATGTATATATTTCAAATTCAAACAGAACAATAACTGTTAAAATGACATGCAAGTATAGAGGAAAGATCTAGCATTAGTGAATGCTAGTGTGACAGGATTTAACTCTGTGATTGACATGTGTGCCGTGTCCCTTACCAGAATCGCCTTCTTGTCTTGGTTTCTTCACCTATATAGTTAGGATAATTATGATGACATTCCATATGAACACTGGGTAATGGTGTGCCTGCTCACAACATTATCTTCGGAAGCTATGCATGTATCACATACTACGAGAAAAAATGGTTTATTGATAGAATACAGACTTCTGAATTTAAAACAGGTAATTAGAACGGTCATTTGGTGGAACAGGTAGGAATCCTACATCCTTTCGCAGAGTCCCAGCGAATGATGACTTCTAGTTCCAGCTCCTGACACAAGCCTCTTTCCAAAGCGAGTCCTGGAAGGCAATAGTGAAAACTCACAGAGGACATCTGCCTTGCATTTCTGGCTCCCAGCTTTAGCGCTGGGCCAGACTGGCTGTTTTGGAGTTCTGGAAATTGAACTGGTGGGCAAGAGTACTTTATCTTCTCTCTTTTTCTCTCCCTTTCTTTCCTTGTCAAATGAACACATTTCAATTTAAAAATTATTTTAAAATTTAGTAAGATGCTGACATTATTCTGACTCATGTCAGAAAACATAATTTTACTGTACTTATTATTAAATTGAGAAAAATTAGGAAGCTCAAAGAGAGCTGCTGACAGAAGAGACCGTAGAGATGGCAAAAGTGAGGCTTGACACTCCAACAAGGATGAAGAGAAAACTATACTCCAGATTTCCAGAATGGCTCCCAGATGATAACCAGTAAGGAAATGGTAACTAACTTCAGAAATGAGTCTCCCCTAGGGTTCCAGAAAGGTACACAGCCTAATAGGGTCAACCCTGAAAAACTATCAGATAATAAAGTTATGCATTTGCAAACCACTAGATTTGTGACATCTGTGAATTTTATTTATTAATGAAAGCAATAAAATTGAATATACTGTTTGGGGGAAATATTGCCTATATGTATAAACATTTTTTGAACTTCTAAACATGATTCAACTTAAAAACACATCCTAATGGTATACAATAGGTACTCTGACACTCACCAGGGCTAAAAAGCAAGCCAAGCTATGAACCCTTGTCTCCAGGACCTAAAATTTTAATAGAAGAGACAAGCATCTAAACAAATATATCGAGATAACTTAAATTTTAGAGATGTAGCATTAAGAGTAATGATGGCACAAAGGAGGAAACATAGGTTCTATAGTTATGTTATCTCATATTATTAGTTTTTATTTTTAATAAAAAATAAAAAGAAAGTCTGCAGATTTTTCAATGAAGTGATAAATTTCTTTGTAGTTTTTCCTCTAAATTTGTGTAAAAGTTTTTTTATATATGTGATTCTTTACTGAAGTGCTTATTTTTAAAATGTATTTATTTTTAATGGAAAGGCAGATTTACAGCAAAAAAGAAAAACAAAAAGATCTTTCACCCTAATTCACTCTCCAAATAGCTGCAACAGCCGAAGCTGAGCTTACCCAAAGCCAATAGCCAGGAGCCCTATCAGGGTCTCCCATGTAAGTGCAGGGTTCAAAACTGGGCCAAGCTCACTGCTCCCCAGGCCATAAACAGGGAGCTGGATGGGAAGTGGAGCAACAGGGACACAAACAGGAGCCACATGGGACGCTAGTACTTGAAAGAGGAGGATTGGCTAATTTGTCACATGGGCACTGACTAAAACACTTCTGTGGGTGCTGAATCTTGTCGCATTGTAATTGGTTGAAAAATAATTTCAGTACTTTCAGTATCCAAACTACAGATAATTAATGAACACTGGAACTTGGCTGATTAAAGTGAAAATGTCCAATCTAGTCAAATCTGCAAAGACGAAATCTTAGTTACCAGTGTTATTCATTGAAAGTTATTTTAAAACCAGAGAATAAATTTGCCTTATGTTCTGTGAACCACACAGCATTATTATACTTGTAATGATCACTTTCGGATGACATCTTGACTAGGCTATGGTTCTTTGGATACTTGGTTAAAAATCCTTCTGGATGTTTTTTTGTGGAGGTGTAGTTCACATGAGATTAACATTTCAAAAAGTGGACTTTGAGAAAAGAAGACTAATCTCTATAACATGGTTCAGTTTGATTAAATTAAGAAAAGCTTTCAAGAGGAAAAAACCGAGGAAGAAGTAATTTCTGCTGGCAGATTGCCTTTACTCAGGATGCAGTCAATATCAGTTCCTCCTGGGTTTCCAGACTCCCAGTCTGAAGTGCAGATTTCACACTTGCCAACCTCTTAACTCACTAAAACAAAGCTTTTTGTTTTGTTTTGTTTTGCCACATCTCTCAGTTCTCAGTCCTCTATCATGAGAGGATCCTAACTATTATAATTCCTGTTTTTGATAATAAATATTCATAAACTTCACTTTATTCATAAAATATGAAAATCTCTTAAAATTTATAAAGTATTTTCTGTTTAGACCTCTAGGTAAAATAAGAAAAGGGAGGGGGCGGTTTCTCCTCAGTATTCAAAATGATTAAAACTAAAACCCCATTTTACAGTTGTAATAGATTACTATTAGAAAATCATTTAGAGACTAGCACAGTTGCATAGCAGGTACATCTGCTTGCTAGTGCCAGCATCCCATATGAGCACTGCCAGTTTGTGTCCCATAAGTGCCACTTCTGATCCACCTCTCTGTTTATGGCCTGGAAAAACAGCAGAGGATGGCTCGAAGTTTTCAGCTCCTTCATCCATGTGAAAGACCCAGAACAAGCTCCTGGCTTTGGATCACCTTAGCTCTGGATGTGCAGCAATTTGTGTAGCATACCAGCAGATGGAAGACTTCTCTGTGGCTCTCTTTCACTCTGTAAAAACCTGCTTTTCAAATTAAAATAAGTAAATATTAAAAAATAATTTAGAGCATGATTTATTTATTTACCTTTTACTATTATGTAATAATTATTTATTGAATATTACTGAAAGCTCCCAATTTATATATTAAATATAAAAACATATTTATATTTAACAATGAACTGATTTTTTGATTGTTTGAACATATGTTCCCTGAATGTTCCTAATATTATCATTGCTATCATTATTATGTGTTATGTATATAAACTATCATTTTATTTTATTTTATTTAACTTATTAAAACTTTACTAAACTAGATGTTACTTTTCTGCTTCTTCAATTGAAAGATAATTATTAGAGAGAGTACATGGTCATATAATTCTTAACAGTAAGGAACAAAAATCTTTTAGTGTACCTGAATGAGAAATAGACAGGAAGTCCACCAACTTCTTTGGCTTGTGAAAGTAGAAAAACTGCTAGGTTAAGTGGAGAAAAATCTAGCTGAGTCATAAAAGTGAGTCCCTCCATCAGTTTATAGATGAGTCACTTTACAAATTTTATAACCCCTGAAACAGAAAATTTTAAACTCTTGACAAAGAACTCAAACATTTGTGATACTTATACTTCTGGCTTTCCCAAAGGAGAATTATAACCTTTGATCAGGTTAATGATGCATTGGAAAAAAAAGAAAAATTAGACATTCTGCAGATGATTGGGCACTGGAACAGAACTGATGGAAGACCCAAAATGCCACTGTTCAACGTGATTATTTCCCCAGTTCCAGATTGCATAATTCTAATGGATAGTTACAGCAACTTATAGGTTCCTCACCTTGATTCCTTGAGCTGTGGAGGAAAGAGTACTACAGAAAATATCAAATAAAAACCTTAATTAACTGTGCCCAAGAAAGTAGTGAACTGAAGGTAACACAACATTCCTGGATACATTTCAGAGATGAGTAGCACTATTAATGAGTTGAGTGATATGATTCTAGTTGTATGCACATTCAACTTGCCTATTTGGTTCATGCTGAACACAGGGGTCTGGTGGAAGAAAACATGCACATTACATATACTAGATTTGAAAATGTGATGTTATATCTGGTCCTACCTACAGACGAGGTGTAATCCCTAGGGTTCTCTGAATTACTGGGATACTTGGTATTCGTACTGATTATGTCACCTGCATAGTTACCAAGTGAGTCAAAGTGCTGGTAATTTAGACTGGAGGCCAGAATGGGAGATGGCCCAGCAACAAGTTCAGGTTGCTCAAAAAGCTGCTAAGCCACTTGGAACATCTATTACACTAGATCTAATGACACACGGTATGTCTGTTGAAGATATGATGCTATTTAAATCTTGTGGCAGGTATATAAAGGAGAATCATAGTACAGGGCCTCAAGATTTTCAGTGACTGCTCAAAATACTTCATATATAACTAAATAGCTTTAAAAAAAAAGATTTATTTTATTTTTATTGGGAAGTCAGATATAGAGAGGAGGGAGGAGAGACATAGAAGAAGTCCTTCCCTCCGTTGATTCACTCCCCAAGCGGTTGCAACTGCCAGAACTGTGCCAATCTGAAGCCAGGAGCCCTGAGCCTCTTTCAGGTTTCCCAGGGAGGTGCAGGGTCCCAAGTCTTTGGGTCATCACCAACTGTTTTCCCAGGCCACAAAAATGGAGCTGGATGGGAAGTGGGGCTGCCAGGATAAGAATCGATGCCCACATGGGATTCCGGCACATGCAAAGTGAGAACCTAAGCTGCAAGGCTACCATGCCTGACCTATTAAGTAGCTTGTTACCTTTTAAGAATAAACTCTTGGCTGACTCTTGGATCATTGGAGAAACTGGTAAGTAAACATGCAGGGTTCACAAAAACAAGGATTAACGTGATGCTATTCATCATTTCTTGCAGAGTCTTTTAAAGTCTCTGGAAACCAAGTAACCATGGTGTTTGAATCAAATCATAAAATTGTGCTTATACAAGAATCACTAATTTAATGGAATGCTTCTTCCATCAGTAGGATCAAGTAGGCTCTGGAGGCACCAGACATGACTAACTGTTCCTAACGGCCATGATCCCTACCCTTGCTAAATTAACTTCAGCCAGTCTGCTCAAGTTCATGGTCTCATGGGAGTTCCCTACAAACAACTGACAATGGAAGACAAGACTCGGCTTGAGCTCCAGACAGCTGTGTAGGATAGTCTCCTGATACCCTAACGTGGATGGCAAAATGCAACAGATTTTTCCACATTATGCTTGGATGACACTGCTGAGAGGAATTTCCCCCAAGGTATTATGTATGCTTAAGCGGCACCATTCTTCGTGCTATCTACTTTACCTGGAATGAAAAATGACCAAAGGTGTGATAATATAATGATGCATGAGCTATGTCCAAAAATTTGGATAGATGCTCAGGAACTTGGAAGAAAACTTCATAAAAACAACAAAAAATTGGATGTGGCTAGACCTCTGTGGGAAAAATATGTGAACATATGTAAGCATTAGATGAGTATTCATAAAGGAAGTTCTCAGCAGAAGACCATTGTCGTTATCAAGTAAATAACCCTTTCTGGGCACCAGTGAAGCTCTTTCTTTAGCTAACTTTGCTTTTACTTAATGTGCACATGAATGGACTAGTCATGATACTAGTAATAAGGTGGAGAAATATAGATTCCACTTGGCAATAAGCCCTGGCAAGTGCCCAACCTGCCATCTGCATACCAATCCTGAGTGCCCCAAATGACACCATTTTCTGAGATGATGAATGAACTCTGTGAGTTGGTTTAGCTCATCTGTCTTCCACCATATTTTTTATTTTCTATTGGAAGAGATAATTTGGATATGATTTGGCTTCCTTGCTCACAATACTCCAGCACAAGTAGCAATCAAAGATTTACAGAAAACCTTGCTCACTTCTATGATGTTTTAGAATAATATTGCTTCTAATCAAGAAACTCATGTCATAAGAATAGGCCCACACTTGAGGAATTCATTGGGATTGCTATGTGCCTCTCCCAACCTCCCCACCCCTTGAAGCAACTGGCTAGATAGCAAGGTAAACAATCTTTTCATAATTTTTGTCTTTTATTTTTTTATTATTGTTATCTCAGATTCCACCATTGATTATATATACATTACCATGAAATACTTATATAGCAAGAAGGTAAATTTGTATCTGTTACTAAAGACTCAGTTGCAAATACCGCTAAGCAGTAATCCATTGGAGAGTTGGGACACATTTTCCAAAAATGCTACATGTATTCTGCAAAATGCATCAAACATATGAGAGATCTTCAGCAAGTTCACAGGGTAGTCACACTTTTCATTTCATCTTTAGGAGCTTTTTGAAATTTGCTCACATGGTTATGTTTCTGCAATAGTCAGGATCCAACAGTTCCAAGAATCCAGAAACTGTGGAGTTATAACTTAACAGTTATCCCTAGTGACTCACTATCAAAACATTTGTTTTTCAGTAGCAGAAAATAGTTATTTCCCCAGTAATGATGACTAACAGCTATAGATGCTTTTCATGGACCACTATCCAATAATTTCTATTGTTCTCCAGGAAGTAGATTCTTTAGAAAATGGGTATGGAGATTTATTAGACTATCTTTCGATTTAGTAAGACTATATCTTTCTGTACATTAGTTTTCTCACTCTGTTTGTTATGTTTTCTTCTGGTTTTATATGATAGCTTTTAATGTTATCATGAATTTTGAATGATGAACTCACAGGCGGTATGCACAAGCTGAGTATCATCTTTCTCAGTAGTTGTTACCTGTTGTAAATGTTATATATGCTTCTGTTAGGAAAGACTGTTGGGAAACATTTGTTGACCTTTAAGAAGCAACAGGTTTAATCAATAACAGATATATTTTTATAATTAGTTATTTTCATTTATTTAACCAATGTCGGATGGGACACACAATAGCTGACATTCTTAATAAAAGTTTTTGAAGTGAAAAATAAAGGTCAACTGACCACGAAAATTCAGAAGACTTTAAAAGACTCTGCGAGAAATGATGAACAGCATCACGTTAATCCTTGTTTTTGTGAACCCTGCATGTTTACTTACCAGCGTTCTCAAGAAATCATTTTTAACCATTTCTGTTATCTCTTTCTTCACTTTATTGGTTTACTTCTTCTAAAACTTTAGCTATCACCGGGCCTGGCGGCGTGGCTTAGCGGCTAAAGTCCTAGCCTTGAATGTGCCGGAATCCCATATGGGCACTGGTTCTAATCCTGGCAGCTCCACTTCCCATCCAGCTCCTTGCTTGTGGCCTGGGAAAGCAGTCGAGGACGGACCAAAGCTTTTGGACCCTGCAACCGTGTGGGAGACCTGGAAGAGGTTTCTGGTTCCCGGCATAGGATCGGCGTAGCACCGGCTCGTTGTGGCTCACTTGGGGAGTGAATCATCGGACGGAAGATCTTCCTCTCTGTCTCTCCTCCTCTCTGTATATCTGACTTTGTGATAAAAATAAATAAATAAATCTTCAAAAAAAAAATAAAACAAAACTTTAGCTATCACCTACAGTAATTTCTTTATGGGTAATGTCACTGATTCTTCAATCTAGACATTGAATTGTGTTCCATCCATATATACTACTTACCTGTCTTTCCTAATACTATTATTTAGGTGCATCTTTTAAGCCCTACAAATTCTCACAATACATAAAAAAAATACCATAAAAACTATTCACAATATTTTGTCCCAGTACCTGTCAGGTAGACAATCACAGAGCAGGTTCCTGTAGTGTTTGGTAGATCAAAGAATGAAACCTGATATATGATAATCATGCATTTGTATGTGACCCATCAATGTTAAACTCCTAACACTAGAATTTGTTTCCCTTATTTTTTAAATTTATTTATTTTTATTGGAAAGGCAGATATACAGAGAGGAGGAGAGACAGAAAGGAAGATCTTCCGTCCAATGGTTCACTCCCCAAGTGAGTGCAACGACTGGAGCTGAGCCAACCTGACAGGAGCTCTTCTGGGTCTCCCACGTGGGTCCTAAGGTTTTGGGCTGTCCTCAGATGCTGTCCAGGCCACAAGCAGGTAGCTGGGTGGGAAGCAAGGCTGCTGGGATTAGACCTGGCGTCCATATGGGATTCTGGTGTGTGCAAGGCAAGGACTTCAACCACTACACTATTGCACTGGGCCCTGTTCCCTTTATTTCAAACTGGAAGAATTTAGGTAGACAGAAAACAAAGATTTTTGAGGAGGCTTTTTTTAAGTGAAGTACAAATGAGTAAGTATCCCGAAACATTTATTCTATTTGTATTAAATGTTAGAAGAATAGATCTGCAAACTTTCTTCCTTGTTTTGTTTCACATGCTCAATAGTTAATTGCAAATTACAAATAAATGTGCACCTTAAAAGAACAAAAGTTTTGTTTCACGTGTAAATCATGAGAAATATGTATTTTCTGAAGTGAGAAAATTCTGAATATAATACTGAAGATTTAAATTTTAGGAGGATGCATTAATCAAGATAAATTAAGGTGAATGTGAATGAATGGTTCAGATAATTTATTTTGCATTATTTCTTCGGAAACCATTCAATGGCTAAACTTGTTTAGAAATCAGCTACCAACTGTTAAAAAAACTATAATTATTTGCTTTGTTATAGTAAACAAAAGCAAGTAAAACATTGATTTAGTACTGATGCTAAAACTGTGTAATTGAGTTTTCCTGAAATGGAGCAACTTGAAAATAGAGAGTACAAAATAAATGAATAAAATGGCCTTCAGTAATAGGAAGTAAGTATCCAAGAGAACTAGAAAAACATGCCATATTAAGTTTAGCATATGAAAAATGCTTTAGGAGAAGCCTAACAACTTTTGGAGAGGAAAAACCATTCACTAAACTAGCCGTTCATTGATGATACTTTTGCTGATTGGCTCTAAATTGCAATAAAGCAAAAATATTTGTCAGGTTTATAGTTTAGCTGAGCCATTTTTTACTTAATTGTGTAATTTATCTATGAACCTGTTTCTTTTTGAGTGGTTTCTAATATTTACTTTCAAACATAATATATTAGCATTACACCAAAACAATTGTAAGACTTGAAGAGACTTACCTTTGAATATGGAATTGCAAAAGATGTAGATAATGTTTAGCATTCTTTATTCCACTGGCTCAAAACATTCGCAGGGATGCTTTTTAGAAGATATAAGCTGATGTTGAAATCTTTGATTTTTAAGCATTTTTATAATTTTGTTGTGCATAACCTTGTATAGCTTAGGTCATTTTAGTAGATGGCAAATTCAAAAAAATTGAATACCTAAAATGAACTTAGCTATATTTTTCCTGAGTAAGAAATATTAGCAGTTGAATGTCTTTCCTCACACAATTCATTAATTTCTAAATACTTTGATTTATGATCCAAAAAATGATTTTCTTTATTATTAAAAAATTCTCATAGATTCAATTTTAAATTCTATAATTAGGAATTAGGTTGCTTGTTAAATCAAAATAAAATGAAATAATAGTGTATGATTTTATGTTTTGTACTATCAGGAGCATTATATTCTTAAGTGTGAACAGAATGAGCAAGAGAATGTATCAAAGCTTCACAGTTAAGCCTTGTAAAGAATTACATTGCTTTTGCTTTAACGAGATACAAGCAAACTAAGTCAATAGTGCAATTCTATATTCAAGACAGAAAGAAAATGCTAAATTTTAAAATATGTCCAAACATTTCTAAGTAAGTTTCCTCCACTTGGCCTTGCCTTTTCTTGAGATTTATTTTGTCAGTAGCACAATCTGAACATTAAAGTATAAAGTATTGACTCCAGGTCTATAATGAGGATTAGTTTTGAGATGAGGCTTAGGAGGTTATGCTTAGGAGGTTACTGCTACTTTCACAGACAGAATTTCAGAGACAGTGGAGACAAACACCACCTCTATAACTTCTTATGTAATGTACACATTTGATTGCGAACACATCACTTTCTAATAGCGGGTGTGTGTTCATGCACCCAAAAACAACAAAATCCACTGTGAGACTTGCAGGAAAAAAGAAAAACAAATTACCCAATGAAACTAGTTTCCTTAGAATGTGAGTTGTGCAGAGATGTTATAATTAGGATTCACTCACTCTGCCAGAAGCCACTCAGAAGCCACTCACTCTGCCAGAAAAGGGGCATTTGGACTTTCCCATGTTGGTTTCTCCTTCCAGAATTCCTTCTCTCTACATTGCAAACCTTCTGACACCCCTGAAGCACTTGAGAAAACACAAAATCCCATATGTGACTTTTGCCCAATTATGCCTTTAAAAATTTAATACTTCTGTGGCCTACCTTATGTGATCAGGGAGTTATCATTCAGTCAGTGTCAGGCTTGGAGATTATGAGGTTTGGGGCCAAAGCCACACAAAAAAATAAGCAAGAAATTTGTAGTTGGAAATGGCCATTGTGTACTCCTCAGATATCTGGTATGATCTATCATTTATGTAAGAAATATAAACTCTTTGTTATTTATTTTTATTACTGAATGATAGATATGTCATAAAGTTAAACAGAAGTTGCAAGTATGTGTGTGTATATGTGTGTATATATATATTCACATATTAAAACAGATGTGAGACTAGTGTATTTTCATTTTACATTTCATATCAGGTAAAACTCTTCTCTTTGGATGGATTATGATATTAGAAATCAAAGCAAAATCATTACATTCATTCCAATTCAAGATTTTTTCTCATTTTTCAATGCTTGTACTTCAGAAATCATAAGATATACTCTCAAATTTGAAGAACCTTAGGGGAAATTAGCCAGTTTTGTACTAATAAAATTAATATTCCTATAATAATAACCTTTTTCCAAGGTTACAAAAAAGACTCATAACTTTCTACTTTCTTAGAATAAATGTTTTCAGTTGATCTGGAATCAAAGGTGTACATTTTTTTCTGTAAAGGAAGTGTTAGGTTATATTCTGTTGGTGACATTCTACTTGTAAGTACACAACAGCCAAAGTGTCATCACGCCCTTCATATTCTTCGTTCTCAGGTTGCATATTGAGCTAGCTAGCTGCCCTATTGATCAAAGTGTTCTCAGCTTCTCTTTGCCAACTGGTACATACTGAGCAATGGGAGTGGGAGTGTTACACTTTGGGGATCTTTGTTTTTTTCAGTCTTAGAGAGCAATAGGGCTGGTATAACAGGTGTGGTTTACCTCTACTTACAGCTTTTTTTTTTTTTAATTATTCCAAGATAGCTTTGTATTTCATATGTTTAGTATGCAATTTTAAAATTAGTTTATTAATTACTTCATTTATTTGAAAAGCAGAAATATAGAGTGGACAGAGACCTTCCATCAGCGATTTTTGCCCCAAAGGCTGTAAAGGCTAGGCCTGGATGCTGAGTGAGGCTGAAGCAACTAGCACTAAGCTGCATCTTAGTCTTTCAGTAGATGGCTTGGATTCCAGTGTTTGAGCATAATATGTTGCCTACAGGGCACCCATTAGCAGAAAGTTGGAATTTAAAGTGGGACAGACACTCAAACCCAGGCACTCAGATATAAAATTCAGGTGTCCCAAAGAACATCTTAGTTCCTGTTTTGAATGACTTCCCCAATTTACACATCTGTAAACACATGTTCACTTTTTTACCCTAATAATGACAGGCTGAGAATTTTCTCATCTTTTAGTTCTTATCCCACTTTGCTTAGCAATTGTGTCTTAAATTGTTTTGTTTCTTTTTGTGCTTTATAGGAGAATCCAAGAAATTGATTAAAACCAGAAAACTCCTCCAAAACTTGGCTTAGAATCTCTTCAGTTAAATAACCAATTATATTGTTCACAAGTTGTAGATTTCAGAAAACACTGGAACACAAGCACAATTCAGTCAAGTTCTTTGCTACTTGGGAATAAGGACTGCATTTCCTCTCTCTCTCAAAAAACAAGTCCCTCATTTACATTTAAAACTTTATCAAAATAACCCCTCATGTCTGTATTTCTGTAACATTCTGTTCATGGCTCCTTTGGTATTCTCTACCAGATGGAATCTTGCTATACGGTTTTCTTTGCTTCAATTTTTTTTTTTTTTTTACTAGAATTCCACTTAAGTTATTGTTCAGAGAAAGATGGGTTTTCTGTGACATACACCTCGTAGATACATCATTTCATTTACTATTCGATTCTGAAAGTATTTCTACCCTTTCAAATGTTCATCATCACGTCTAGGTTCTGTGTCCTATCTTAGTTTGGGCTGCTCTAACAAACACCCCAGGATGGGTGAACTGTAAACAGCCAAAGTTTCTTACAGCTCTACAGGTGGGAGGTCAAAGTCAAGGTTCTGGCATGGCCAGTACGGATAACATCCAGGCTGCAAACTAATACCTCTTTCTGTCCTCCGAAGGCTGAATGAGGATGAGTAAGCTTTCCTGATTCTTCTTCAGAGTTAAGCATATTTGTGACTTTCCTGCCTTTATGACCTCATTGTCTCACAAAAGTCTCAATTTTTAAATATATGACTTAGTGGCTAATAGTTCGACATATGAATTTTGGAGTACACAAATATTCATCCCATAATGGCTGATATAACAAAGGACCACATACTAGAGGATATAATTGTCCAAAAAAATATATTTTTTCATAGTCTGGAGGCTGAAAGTCCAATATTAAGATGTGACAGGGGCCTGGCATGGTAGCCTAGTGGCTCAAGTCCTCATCTTGCATGCGCCAGGATCCCATATAGGCACTGATTGGGATCTTGCTGTCCTTGCTTCCCTTCCAACTCCCTGCTTGTTTCCTGGGAAAGCAGTTGAGGATGGTCCAAAGCTTTGGGACTGTGTGGCCACATGGGAGACCCGCAAGAAGCTTCAGCCTCCTGGCTTCAGATCAGATCAGCACTGCCCGTCATGGCCACTTGGGGAGTGATTCAGTAGACAGAAGATCTTCCTCTCTGTCTCTTTCTCTTTGTGTATCTGACTTTGTAATAAAAATAAGAAAACCTTAAAAAATGTGACAGGCTTGTTTCTTCAATAGGTAGTTTGCTTGATCTGTAATTACTTCTCTGTATATATCTGTGTTCCAATCTACTGTTATTATAAGGGCAGGGGTTAAAGTAGAGTATAACCCACCCTACTCAATGAACTCACATTACCTTTTCTCTTAAAAGATTCATATCTTCCAATATATCCCAGTTCAGACATACTCAGCAGATGGATTTTTGGGGCACTCAGTTCATCTCATGATAGTTACCTAAATTTTTTATTTTTCATTTTTCTTATTTCTATAAATGTTGGCCTTACTTCTGCAAGATTTATTATGAAAAATTAAATATAAATTTAACACAGACCCAGATTTGGTAAATGTTAAGTACCAAATTCTTGTTGTACACTGTTACTCATATTAATGGGGATTGCTATACTATCAAAATATTCATATTAAAGTAGGACAATATTTTGTTTTCTGTTCATATTTCCCTTTGAGTATTGGATACAGAAAAATTTAAAGGAAATTAATGCATTTTAATGAAAGAGATCAATTCATAGTAGAATTGCTTTCTATTTGGTTTTAGCTTTTACCTTTTAAACATTATTGGGTTTTATTCATAATATTTGAAAAGATAAAAGGAAGTTAACTTGTAAGAACTTGGGGCATATGAAATCATTATGACAGCTTCAAATGTTAAATGCATATTGTCAGAAAATTTTTATAAAATTAATGCTTTTGTCTTAGAGACATTGCTATCCAAGGAAAGGATGGTCCGGTGTTTAGGAAACAAACTCTAATAGAAATTCGCTAGTGGAATGGATTAGCTCAATGTTTCCTACAACATCAAGTTAATCAAATGATTGCCCTAGACTACTTTAGGATAAATGCTAGGAAGACTGATTAGCTTTATTTCATGTACCAGGGGCCCTAGTGATCTGATCCAAGTAAAACACTGCTTAGAAAGCTATAACCACAGCTGGAGGCAACTGCCTAGGTAGCCTTGTATCTAGGCAAGTGTTACTGATGGGAGAAGAGCAGTTAGCTGACAGGCATTCTGGGCCTGGCTAATGCCAAACTTGTGTTAACTATACCAGTATGAGAGCATAGTCACTTTTTCTTTTTATTTATTTCCTTCTTTCCTTCCTTCCTTCCTTCCTTCCTTCCTTCCTTCCTTCCTTCCTTCCTTCTTTCCTTCCTTCCTTCCTTCCGTATGGGGAAGACAGAGAGTGCTGGACTGGGATGTGCTACCCTGGCGCCCTGGTCCCAAGGTCGAGGAGGGGAAGGCTGAAAGTTGCATGGGGAAGGGGGTTTGGGGATATATTGGAATGGGACCAACTGATGGCATATTTGACAGGACAGTATGACTTCTGGAGAATTCCATGACTGGTCCACTGCACTTGCAGATAAGCAAGGGATCTGAGATGGAGTGAACTAGTAGGGAGGAAACTGGAGCATTTGTCTGGATCAAGTCAAGGTATTTGCCAATGTGGTACACCTTGTCTGGGCTAAATAGCATGGCCTGTGACCTGCTGGCACATGCAAAGAACTAGTGCTGGGAGGCATGCCTGTTTGGGCTAGACTGCTGTACCAACCCACAAGGATCTGAGCTGGGGTGACTCATGTTAGGCTGATCCTTAGCTCCTAACAGAACATGGAAGAACCATATCTGGGGGTAGATTCCCTAGGATCAGTTTTGTAGAACTGTGTGCTGCAGGTTTTGCAGAGAGCTGGGGCAGATGCCAGGCTAAACCACAGAAACCACCCGACAGGATCCCACCCGACACTTGAAGGAGTTGGAGATGGGGAGAAGCCAGGCAGGGCCAGGCTGCAGCACCTACCAGCAAATGCAAAGGGCAACATTGAGGGCAGACCACAATAAGCAAGGATGCTACACTGGCCAGAGTGTGTGAGATCTAGAGCTGGGAACATACCTGGTGGAAGACCATGAGGAACCCTCCTACTAGATCGAAGTTCCCACCGGGGAGTGTGGTAACCAGGGCTAGAGGAAGTTCAGGCCAGACTGGGCTGCAGCATGTGTAAGGTTTGTGTGGGCTGCATCTGGGGACAAGCCAGGTTGGGTCAAGCCATAGCACCTGCTACATGCACAAGAGCTAAGACAGGGTGAGCGTCGCTTGCACCTATAATAGGTGCATCTTTCAGCAGCAAGTGCTGAGACTTGAGCGGGTCATGTCAGCTTGGGATGAATCACCTGCTGGGATGTTGAAGATGTGGAGCTGGCAATGGGCCTGGTAGGGGAACTCAGAGGATTTTTCCCTGGACTGCAGCTCCCAGTGGTGAGTACGAGAGCTGGGGTTGTGAGTGGAACAGTCTGGGTAAGTCTGCAGCACCCATCGGCATACACGTGGGCTGGGTTTGGTGATGGGCCAAACCGACCTGGGCTTCAGCACCTGCTTTTGGTCACAAGAACCAGAACAGCTTTGGAACAGGTGAGGCTAGGCTGTAGCACCCCCTGGGTCAGGTAAGAGCCCCATTTGGAGATGGGTCAGGTTGGGCTAGGTTATAACATGCATTATTGAGAGCCACTAAGAGTGCGGATGAGTAAGGCTAGTCCACGGTACCCACTTGTTAGTGTCAGGACTGGGGATGTCCATGTCAGTCTGGCCAGCAGCACTTGACAGATCACATCAGATTCATTGCTGAGATAAGCCTAGTAGCAGAACTTGGAAAATTCCCCTGCTGGGCCACAGTCCCAACTGATGAGCATGAAAAACAGGGCTGAAGATAGTCAGACCAGGCTGGGCTGCAGCACCCATTGCATACTTGTTGGGTGGGTCTGGGGATGGTTCATGCTGGACCAGTCCATAGCATTTACATTCCACCAATATGTGTGCAGGATGGGTTGTGTTAGATCACAATATCCACCACTTCACACGAGGGTTGGGACTGTGATTGCTCCAGAATGGTTTAAGCTGCTGCATCTGTTAACTAGAGCTGGAGTTGGGGTGGGTTGGGCTGAGTCAGGCTATAGCACCTGTTGCCAAATGCAAAGACCGGAGGCAGGTCATGTCAGGCTGGGCTACACTTACTGGCGATACATACAAGACGCTGTGCTGGCGATGGGCCTAGTCAGGAAACTTCCAGTATTTTTTTCCTTGGCTGTTTTAAGTGCCAGCACTAGGCATGAGTCATGTAAGGCTTGATGGCAGAATTCTCTGGAAGGCACAAGATCTGGTGCTAGGAGCACGCTTGTCGGGGGGACTGGAGAAATCCTCTGATAAGCTGGACCTACAACTGGTGAGTACATGTATCAGGATTGGGGCAGGCCAGGCTGGACAAGGCGGCAGCACCTGTTGACATACATGAGAGCTGGATCTGGGGACAGGGCAGACTGAGCTATGCTGCAGCACTCATGGGTGTGCACAAGAGCCAGGTGGAACGTGGGTTTCTCCAGGATAGGCCACAGCAGAAACTGACATGCACTAAAACTGGGACTGGATTTGGGCCTGGTGGGGTTTTGAGGTTTCCCCCACCTACTGGTATGCCTAAGAACTAGATCTATGGCAGGTTAGCTGGGGGGAAATGGGAGAAGCTGCAACCTTCATTAGTTCACCTAAGATATGGGCCTGGGGCAGAACTGACCAGGTAGCTGTTTCCACTGGTATGTGCATTGACAGAACAATCCTGAAACAGCACTGGCTGACATACACTAGAGTCAAGTTTAAGGGCACTGCAGATGAGATCTCTTGGGGGACCCCCCAGTTGTACTGCTGGATTCACATCCTAACCAGAGAGAGCGATCAGAGGATGTGTTGTCCCATCTTGGAATACATGTATCAGATCTCTGCCTTCTCATTATTGATACCTGTGCGGTGGACAGTGTGGGGGTCTCCCCAACAGATTCCTTTAGTACCCCTTTGCTGGAGGGGGTGAGCCTACTGTCTGCCATCCAGCCTTCCAGCTCACGAGAGGCAAACAGATGCAACAAGTGTTCCATCTAAGCATTTTGGTTTATTTGGGAATAATGCATTTTTATATAGAGCAGCAAACAGCCTCAGGCCAGGAATTCCAGGAATTCCAGGAGGGGAGAAACTAGTAGCCAATTTTCAGCATGACTGCGGAAGCTACCTCTCATAGGCCAGGGGCAGGTGAGCGAAATGTCCCTGGCCAATCAGTCTTTCTTTGAAACAACTTGACCCCCACCTTGGTTCATGCCCAGGGCTCTGTCCTTGGCTGCCATCTTGCTCACCAAGTGTTAACACAGTGAACTTGACTGTTAGTCGCCGTCTTGTTGAATCAGTGACCCATTTGTCCCTGAGCCCCACAGAGAGCACGCCCAGATTCACACAGAGAACATGACATCCTGCTCATGTAGGTCAGTAGGAAATGTCAAGTGTCTCATTAGAGGATAGAAAGCAGAATAGGTGGATAATACCACTTCCCAAGCTTTATAGCTGTCTTAGAACAATCGAAACTACTCAAGTAAAATCCTCAGAACATTTGGGGGGTCTCTAACGCAACATCAAAAGACTGTCTGCCATACCTGTGTGTACATATAGTCTGACAGCAATGCATAGTCCTCTCCCCATCCTCCCTTGTGAACAAGTGAAAAAAAATTGAAACATTTGTCCCACCTACCTTTCTCCATACTTGACCCTGTTCATCCCAATCAGAAGCCCACACAAGCATGTGCATTTTAATTATTTAAATAATATTAATAAGAATGAAAAAAAGAAGAAAAAACTACAGCTAAAATGATCATCTTTACCTGATTAAATTGCTAGTTGTCTAATTTTTCAAAATTAAATGATTTGTGTAGAGATCAAAAACAGTAGTTCTATAGGAACATGTCAGCAATTCCTATGCCATGTCTTTCAAGGTTTTATCTCCTAGAATTGACCTCTAAAGTTCCTCAATGGGTGTTTTGATGTTTGAGTGAAATTTTGGTGCTGGAGTGGATGAACTAATTATGATTTTGGAGATCTGCAAAGTACATTTGGGACTGTGAATAATGATTTTCATTGTATGAGTCAAAGAACCCTTGATGGAAACAGTGGTTTATCCAGCCCATGCATTATGTCATTGATGAAACAAACACAGACTGACTTTGCAAACTTATTTGTGTTACGTAGGCAACCTCATGTCAATACTGTACCAAATGGTCTCAATGCATTTTCTTTCTTACATGGGGCCAAAACAAATTTTTGTATTATGGAAATTAATGTCTCACCATAAAAAAGCATTTTCACAAACGTGTTCTAATAGTCAATTCCCTGCTTTCTATGTGTGTACCATTCCGTATTACCACCACCACCACCAACAACAACAACCAAAAAAATTAAGTCATTTTGATGGTAACAGAAATTACGAATGATTGTTTCTTAGCCTTTTGGCTAAGATCAAGTGTAAAACTGAATGACCACTACTATTGCATATTCACCAGATTCATCACTATTTAAAAGATGGGTTTGCTCTTGCTGCACCTAGCATATGGTATTTCTCCAGTTGGAATTTCCACAAAAAGAAATGGCACTATTAAATTCGAATAACTGAGAAAGGGTTTCTTGTTTCAGTGGTTTAGACGCAAACTGGCATACCTTTTTCCTGTCTTAGAGTCTGTGGTTCCAGTGCCCACTCTTCTGCATCTGATCCCGCTTACTGCTAAAGCACACTTTGGAAGAGAACAGGTGGTGGCTCAGAGCTTAAATCATTGCTACTCGTGTGAGAATTTTATGCTGAATTATTGGCTCCTGATTTTAACTTGGCTTGACGCTGGCTGTGGTGGGCATTATGGGGAGTAAACCTGTAGATGTAACATTTCTCTATCTCTTTGTATCCATCTGTTTTTCTGCCATTCTAATATAATGAAAATAACTACATTAAAAAAACAGTGACATTAAAGAAATTCTAATGCAAAATGATACACATAGTACAGGCTGAATAAAGGAAATTTTTTAAAAGTTGGTAAAATTTCAACAAAAAAAATAGGAGTTAGGAATTGCTGTTGATTCTCAGCCAGAACATGAGTGATGGCTTTAGAAACTCACTGGAGCTTGTAGTCATAGGAGAAAACCATCCGATAAAAGCAATGATTTTGGTACATTTTATATTTTCTTTATCTATCTGAGAATAAGCAAGGGGAATTAGTAACTCATTTTTCTCTTTCTTTTCACTTATTTTCAAGACACACTTGAATGGTAATCAGAAGGCAGGAAGACCAATTAATACTGCAGCTAAAGGGCTGACTACAGAGAACATGATGAATGTACAACATGGACTAATAAAATCACATTGACATGTAATTAAATATATTGTGGTGAAATTCAGTAGGTATTTCATATAGCAAGTCATTTGTAACTCATGATGTTTAGATATTTCTTTGCATTGCATGCTTTTGGTAGCTTATTTTCTATTTAATTTCTGAGAATTCTGATGACACTAATCATGTCTCATTTTCTTTTCTCTTGACCAGAACATATGGTTATTTAATTGCATCTTTGGAGATAGGGTGAGGGATGGGAGCACAGAAGAATGAATGCCCAATTAACCACATGTTAAAAACCACAGAATATCAGTTGCTCATTCACCTACACATTTTACTCAATTCTCATAATAATCAACAGATTGTTATTGTTATGTTCAAATAAGAGTAAATGAACATGAAATAAACTACAATAAATAGATAGTATCAAGTGCTATTTAAAAAGATAATTACAAGTTCAGTTTTCTTTGATTTCAAAGTCAGCTTTCCTTTGATTACTCTATTAGTCTCCATTAACAGTATTGAAAATCTATTAAATTCAGTCCTGGAAGTATTAGTAAGAACAAGTACAGAAGGAGAGAAATGAAGAACATCAAAACTAGAAAAGTGTGAGTCAAAATATTCATGTTTGCAGATTGTATGCTACTATACTTGAAAAACCCAACACTTCAACAAAAAGCTATCACACTGATAAAAAATAATTTAATACAGTTGAAAGCTACAAAATAAACATACAAAATCCCATAACTTTCTTATAGGCTAATGATAAAAACAATGAAAGAGAAGTCAACACAGAAATTCCATCCACTATACTCACAAGAACGGATTATTTATAAATAAATTTAGCAAAAATGAGAAAGCTATAGAACTAAAATTAACTGCTACTGATGATCAATGGCACAAAAAATGGAAAAATAGTCCTACTCATGCAATATATGACCCAATAGCTTTAAAATGACTATACTACCCACAGCAGTTTAAAGACTCAGTGTAATCTTCAATCACTGGCATTCTTTTAAAAATTAATCTTAAAATTCATATGAACTCATAGAAGACCAACAATAGTCAAGGTGATTCTGAACTAAAAAAAAAAAAAAAATCAGGCTAGAGGCAAAACATACTACAATGCTATAGTAATTGAAACAGTATGGTTCTAGAATAAAAACTGACACATAGATCAATGTAACAAGCCAATTTTTCACAAGTGTCTAGACCATATGTTGGAGTAAGAATAATCTTTTCTCACACCATATACTGCAATAAACGCAATCTTTTAAATAAATTATGCTGGCAAAAATTAATGTATATATGTGGAATGAAATTAGATCCACAATTCTCACTTTATATAAAAATCAAATCAAGATGGATGGAAGGCCTGAATTTAAGACTTGAGATTGAATTTGATGGAAAAAAATTGTAGTGGAAATCTGGAGACATTCACATAGGTGTCAGCTTCTTGAACAGGACTCTAAACACAGTCAACAAAAGCAAAATTAACCAAATTTCTCATAAGATTTTTCACAGCAAATTAAATACTTAATAAAGAGAAAATGAAAAGGATGAGAAGAAAGTGTTTGTGAGCTACCTATCTATAAATCAAAACTATAGTGATATCACTTCACCCGTATTAAAATGGAAAAACCAAAAGAAAGCGACAGTCACTGGGGGGAATGTGAAGAAAGAGGAATGCTTTCACACCATGGGAAGATAAATGGATCCAGACACTGTGGAAAACAATATAGATTTTTTTGTGTGTATAAATAATTCTGTCATTTACCCAACAATCCAAGTTCTTGTCATTTACCAAAATACCATAACATGCATAAACACCCTGTTACTCTAACATGCCATATTACCAGAATGAAGTGAAGGAATCTGCATGAGTTCATGTGCTGTTTGAATTTTGCTAAAGGAGAACCCCATGATCCCCACTAACCATGAGTTCAGCTTTAAAAGTGGAATCGCATGGCATCAACCTAACTCTGGGCATCCATAGTGCCCATTGGGTAACAGGGGAAACATCTTATGTCCAGAGCAAAGTAACTGGAAGCTGCAGTGCCCATCGACAACTAGTGGACTTTGTTTTTGGGAGAACTTCACAATTCTCATTTGAGTCTATCTGCAGAGTATTGGGGGAATGTCCACTCCTCTCCTTGCCTGTCACCAAAACACCAGTCTCAGGTTGCCAAAGTGGAGTACCAATAAGCCTTTGTCAAGCAGATGGATGCCTCCTGGGATGGGCAACTCACCTTCACGGAACTGAGAGGTTTGTAAAGCAGAGTGGATCCCTTGCGCTTGTGGATGAGGGAGTCCAGTGCACTGTGACTGTCAGATTCAACCAAGCGTAGGAAACAACTGAGTATGAGGTGAGGCTGGGTTTTTGGAAAATTACACAATTCAACATTGGCAGTTCAGAATGTCCTGAATGCCTGGGAGGAAGCTAGCAGAGGGTTCAGTGCTCACACTATAAAGTGCATAGATCTTTTTTGTAAGATTCAGGTATCCGAGTGCACAGGGCACACAGGAATTGTGGCCTCAATTTAGGTAATTTATTCACCTTAGTTCATGGAAGGACCAATGCTGAACATGCCTGCCATAAGAATCATCACCTCGGGGCCCGGCGGCGTGGCCTAGAGGCTAAAGTCCTCGCCTTGAAAGCCCCTGGGTCCCATATGGGCACTGGTTCTAATCCCGGCAGCTCCACTTCCCATCCAGCTCCCTGCTTGTGGCCTGGGAAAGCAGTTGAGGACGGCCCAATGCCTTGGGACACTGCACCCGCGTGGGAGACCTGGAAGAGGTTCCAGGTTCCCGGCATCGGATCGGCGAGCACCGGCCCGTTGCGGCTCACTTGGGGAGTGAATCATCGGACGGAATATCTTGCTCTCTGTCTCTCTTCCTCTGTGTATATCTGGCTGTAATAAAATGAATAAATCTTAAAAAAAAAAAAAAAGCATCATCACCTCTTTCTATTGATGAGATAGTTCTGCCTTAAACAACTTGGGTGCCACTCTAGGCTCTTAATGCACAAATAGATGCTGACCAGAGCTCCCTGGCAGCACACAGAAAACGTCTCTGGATACTAAGTAAAAGCTACAGATATTCCATTAATCCATAGAGGCAAATGCCCAGGAATAAAGCCTTCAGTGTAGACACCAGCAAGTGTTTCCCCAGATGTAACATGAACAAGGAAGGCAGTATAATAATTGGATAAGCATAAGGAAGTATGTGAAAGAAATTTAAATTGAAAATCATAAAGCTTTAAGAAAAGAAATACGGAAAACACACGCAAAAAAATTGGGAAAAAAAATCCATTCTTCCATGGTAAAAAAATGTAAGAATTAATAGCCTCAAATTTTCCATAATACCTAATATGATTAGCAGATTCAATGTGATCCCAATTAAAATACCAATATACAAAGGATATTCTCAGATATACAAAAGTTTACCCAATATTGATATGGAAACACCAGGGACTAGGAATGGGTAACTCAATCTTAGACAATAAAATCAGAACCTAGAATCGTTGGAACACTAGATTTTTAAGACAAATTACAGGAAAGTGATTAAATAAATATAAAGAGCAGAATATAAGCATCAGAACTTAATCTGCACATCTTCAATCAGCTACTCTTTGATAAATGAGCTAAAATCATACACTGGAGAAAGAATAATGTCTTCAACAAATGCTTTTGGGAAAATTGGGTCTGCTTATGCAGAAGTATGAAATGATGTCCTTATCTTACACTAAAAAAATCAATACTCAGATTAAGAATCTGAGCCTAATACAAAAATCGCCAAATACATAAGGGAAACACAAATAAATTGCAAGCAACACTGAAAGACACGGGCATAGGCAAAGACTTTATGAATAAAACCCCAGATGTACAGGCAGTAAACGCAACAAGAAACAAATGGGATTACAAATAGTCAAGATATTTATTTATAGCAAAGAAGCACTGGATGAAAGGCAACCAGTAGGATGGGAGAAAAGATTTGTGAACTATGCAGCTGATAATTGATATCCAAGGTATATAAAAGTTCAAGAAACAACAAAACAGTCCAAGTAAGAAATGGGCAAAGGACATGGATATGGATAGATATTTTTCAAAGTATAAAATACAAATGGTCAACAACAAGCACATTAAAAAAATTCTCAGTATAAATAACTATCAGAGAAGTACAGCTAAACTCCACATGAGGCGTCACCTTTCCCCAGTTATAATGGTTGTTATTCAATAATGAAGAAAATAACAAATTCCGTAATGGATGTGGAGAAGAAGGTACACTGCTACACTGATCATGTGAATGTAATCAAGTACTTCTGCTACAAATTACAATATGGGAACTCTTCAGGAATCTGAAAACAGATCTGTGATTCAACTTCTGGGGTATATACACAAAGGAAGTGAAATTAGCATATGAGAATTTATACATTTATATGTATATACCAGCTAATAATTCACAGTAGCTAAATGATGGGGTGAGTTCAGAGAGCCAAGAACCAATGACTGGCTGATGAAAATGTTGTATCTATACATTATGGTAATTAATAAAAGACTGGAATTATGTCTTTTGCAATAAAATTAGTGCAGCTGGAGACCATTATGCTCAGGGAAATAAGCCAATTCCACACACACAAATATATATATATATATATATTTTTTTTTTTCCCCCCTCTGGTTGAGACAACTAACATAGCATATAGAAAAAGATAATGTATAAGAATTAAATATTAACAGCTTTTACTTGATTATTTTATATAGTCTTTGATTATAGCCCTGTGGAACAGTGCTCTTTATAACTTACACTTGTAGAGCTCTTTATTTAAAGGTATATTGATCCAGTTATTAAACGTTCAAATAATTTTTTCACAAGCTAAAAGAAAAAAGAAAAGAAAGAAAGCAGGAGGGAGGGAAAGAAGAAAGTATCATTGTGTCAATAAGATAGTGCCTGTGAAATTCATGAAGTCTGTTTTCTATACATAACAAACGGTAATAAGAAAAAGAAAGTGTAGAAATTGTCATAGACAAAAGATTCAGGAGACTTAAAATTTAAGCATTAGGAAGTACCCTGGATGGTACCCTGGAACAACAAAAAGGAAATCAAATACAATAAACTTTTTCATTAATAATATATTAATATAAGGTCATTAATTTATTAAAATGATATGTACTAAACATGAAATGTTAATTACAGGATAACTCAGTAGTGTGCATGAGGATTCTCTATACCATCTCAATTTCTGTTTAATGATTTATTTATTTATTTTTATTGGAAAGACAGATATACAGAGCGAAGGAGACAGAGCAGATCATCTCTGGTCCGATGATTCACTCCCCAAGCGGCCGTAAAGTCTGGTGCTGTGATGACCCTTAACCAGGAATCAAGAGCCTTTTCTGGGTCTCCCACATGTGCGCAGGGTCCCAAGGCTTTGGGCCGTCCTCGACTGCTTTCCCAGGCCACAAGCAGGGAGCTGGATGGGCAGTGGGGCTGCTGGGATTAGAACCGGTGCCCATATGGGATCCTAGTGCGTGCATGGCGAGGACTTTTAGCCAATAGGCTACAGCACTGAGCCCCTCCGTCTCAATACTTTTAGATCTATGCTGAAAACAGTTTAAACATGCTTGAACAATTTATTAGTGGCCCCCTGTTCTCTCTCTTTCTCTTTCTATCTGCTCACACACACACACACACACACAACAAGATTCAAACAAACAAAAACCTTAAAATTTTATACTACAAAAACAATCTATACTTGGTGGATTTAAAATTTGTACTTGTCAGAATTGCAGTGGGCATTTGAAAATGACATTTTAGAATAACACACCCAGAATCATCATGTCTGGATCTTGACTGTCTCTGCTGCCAATTCCAGGTTCCTGTTCATTGGACACCTGGGATAGCAGTGGATCAAATAGTTGGGTACCTGCCACAAAATGAGGAAAACCCTAGTTGAGTTTTTGACTGTTCCCTTCCATTTTATCCAGCCCTAGTCATTCTGGAGATTTGAGGAATCAGCCATGAAACTGTCTCTCTGCCTCAGAAATATGCTAAATAATTTTAAAATTTAAAATACTCACTAAAATAATGTTTCCTGTAATTTCATTTTTACATGATCTCTTAAAATATGATTGGGATGGATTTCTCCATCTCACACTTTCATATTTTGACAACTTAGCTACGTGTGTGGTACAGGTTCCTTGTGATCTTCACTGTCTCTCAACAATAAAGCAATTGAGTAACTCAGAAGTCTTTTTCGCTTTGATTTAACTCTCCTACTGTGCTGTGTTTGGTTTTGCCCATCTTTTGGCTAGGCTGTTTACATTTCCGTTACAATTATTCTTCATGCTCATATTTTAATATAGTTTTTGTGTAAAGTGTCTTTTTGTCTAGTCTTTTCTTTGAGATTGATTTTACTGATCAGAACATCTAAATTTTGATATAATTGCACCTACAAATTTCTCTATAACACTATAGACAGCAATTTTTCTGAACTATCTAATAAACTTCTTTTCATTCTAAAGTGTGGCAGATACTCAACAATTTATTTTTAGGAATTTAAAAAAAAAACAATTAGGGAATCATCACTATGATAAAGGTTTAGCCAGTGGTTGTAATGTCAAGTTCCCATATGGGTGCTGGTTTGAGTCCTAACTGCTTCAGTGCTGATGCAACATTTTGCTAATGTGCCTGTGAAAATGGTGACAGGTGGCCAAATGACTCAAAAGGTGGCTCTACCATTCATAGGGTTGGATACCTATGTAGAGTTCCAAGCTACTGGATTTTGCCTGGTCCAGGCTCACTCTTCTGGTTTTTTGGGTAGTGATTTAGGAGATGGAAGATCTCTCTCTCTCTGTTCTCTCTCTTTTCAAGCAAATGATTAAATATGTTTTTAACATTTAGTTCAGACATGGAAATCAATGATTTATTTATAGTTTAAAGTGTTGGTATCAATAATAGATACACAACTTAACATCTCTGCCAATGATGCATTCACAAATGTGCATATTTCTTTGTGTCTATCATATATATATTTCTAAGTGTACTACTTTCTATTAATCAATTATCTAGCCTGAATTAATGCTGCATTATTTAATGTGGATTAATAAATCCCTTTAGTATCATTTGAAGGTTCAATTTTTTTTGATGCTACATAAGAAGGAATATCAATATCTTTTTATACATAATTAATTAAGGTAAAATAGCCTATAGCTCTAGAAGATCTGGAATCCTATTAAGCATTTCCATCCCTGCTTTTAAAATCTAGAAAGCAGAATTATTTGATCTCTTTCCCTAACTGCTGTCAGCAGCTTAATATAATTCAAACTATTTAAAAAATATTCTTACATACCATTTTTCCTGAAGTTTCACATTAGCACAGCAAGTATCGATAGCAGATTTTTTTTTATCTTCTTATAGCACAACTGAGGAAATTTCTTCAACATGTGTTAATTGTTCAAGGCCAAATCAGAAGTGCTGATCATGAACTAAGAATTCACACATTTCACTTTTTAGAAAATTGCTCTCCTTTCACTGATAGTTGGAAAAATTAGCTGGCACCCGAGAAAAAAACTGAGTGTCATCCTAAAAACTAGCAGCTCCTCTCTGAAGCGCCCTTTCTACAAGCAGGAAATAAGAGCCCTGTACATAAGGCCAGACCCCGAGGTCCAAGTGGAAAACGCGTGGAACTAAAGTCCTTAACATACTTGTGAATACCTGGATATGTGCAGAGTGAAAATGGTGATATTTCCCTCTTTTATAAGAGAAATAGTAAGATGAGAATATAAAGTGTGGAAGTTTTCATCTGACTCTATTTTCAAACACATGTTACAAGCAAATAGGCTTTCAAGTGTGATAAAATGTATCAATATTAATGCTATATGAGATGTGAGGTATATGTGTGTATGTATGTATGTATCTGGCCATGTGTTATGTGGCAGTAATTGACCTAATCTATAAGGCAATTAAAATGAAACCACAGAAGTGTAACCCTGCAGGGATATGGACCACTCTTTTGAATAAATTAATAAAGACAAAATTTAATGTCCTCATTCGAGGTTCCACAATTGAGTTGTGTTAAGGAACAAAGTTCTTAAATGATAGCTCACCAGATTATTTTGTATTTGACAGGCAATGGCAGGTCACATTAGTCACAAAGTAATTAAACCTGTTTCATAACAGTAACCTATTCTGTTTCTCTGTAGAGAAAAAGAAGGCTAACAAATTCCTTGAACAAGAATCTAGTATGTCAGACAGCTGTCTCTGCAGGCAGGTTGGAACGAAGAGAGGGCTGTTACAGCAGTGCCAGAGTGGTCCTGGTGGTTCTGAGGCAGCAGACATCACTAATAACCACTGTAGTCTCTAAGCCGTGGTAGTGAGATGACTTCTTAAGGGAACTGTTTCTTAAGACCAGTCGTCATGCACTAAAATTAACAGCATTTTAGAGTGAGCCTTATGAAATGTGGACCTGCAGAAAGATTTCACAAGACAAGGCACCGAGACTTTCACTTTCCACATCTGACTTGCAAACATCACTCATGGCAATTTCAACCCCTCAGCTCCATCTTTCCTCTTTATTGAGCATTAATATACCCTAAAATGCCAATCTGCAAATATAAGCCTCATCCTGATTTCATGTTTCTTACATATTTGAAGGCACCAAATAGTTTACCACTTTAAAGGGCAGCTCTAATTTAAATTGCAAAAGCTTCATAATATACAGTGCTAAAACCTACGCAAGATAAACTTCCTATCTGCATATACATATAAATTCTTCTTTCAGTGACTTGCTCCTTTTCCACATAATACAATAGTTTGGATCTTAACCTATTTTCTTTGTTCCAATAAGAGAAGTTTAAAACCCAGTTGATCAGAAAAAATAATTAATTTGTGAATACCATAAAATATGGTGAAAATTCACACAAATAGATCATCAATAATTCATTCATTTTTGCAGACTTCTACTCATTTATTCTACCAATATTTATTATGTACTTACTGTGTTAAAATCAAATTATTGCAACTGACTCATTTTTGATAAGTGAACCAAAATCAATCAAGGAATAAAGGGAAGTATCTTCAGGAAATGGTGCTGAGGAAATGGAACATGTACATTCAGAAATAAGAAAACTTTAGTATCATCTTTTCTACTTCTGAGAAGAATGTTGTCAACATTACAATAACATTACACAAGTATTATAAAAATGAAAATAGGAATTTTATTGTTATTCAGGAATAAGGACACATGCTATATACAGCAGTTAATTTTAAGTATGTAAATCTCACTTTTGAGATTGGGTGTTTTGTATTCTGTATGTTAGTTGCCACAGATCAGACAGCACATAAGATTTTTGTCTTTTTGGGATGGGTTCATTTCATTAAATACAGTGGGTTCCAGCTGCGTCCATTTGGTTGTAAGCAGAAAACTATGTTGAATCTGTATATTACTTTGGGTAACTTAGACATTTTGATGATGTTGATCGTGCTGATCCAGGGAAGAGATAATTTTCTGCAACTTTTTGTGTATTTTTGCTTATAACTTTCATCATAGAGGCCTTCCACATATTTGGTTAGATTAATTCCAAGGTATTTAAGATTCTTCTCCACTATTGTAAAGTACTTACAATTTCTTTCTCAGTCATGGAGTTATTTGTGTATACTAGCACCACTGATTTGTATTCACTAATTTTGTATCCAGCTATCATGCCAAATTATGAGTTTCAGTAGTCCCTTAATAGAGTGTTTTGATTCTCTTACATAGATAATCATGCCATCTGTAAACTATGATAATTAACCAGGTATCCCAGGAATATATCAAAAAGGAAATGAGATCTGAATATGCATTATGTACCAGTAAAATTTTAATTGCAGTAGCACAATCTAAAATGGCAAAGACATGGAAACAACCCAGAAGCCTATGAAAAGAGGAGTTGATATGGAACCTACTGTATATCTATTCCATGGAATAGTACTTAGCCATTAAAAAGAATGAAATTCTACCATTTGCAACCAAATGGTCCCAACTAGAAACCACTATACTTATTGAAAAACGTCAATTTGAAAAGGACACATAACATTTTCTCCAAAAAGTTTTTTCATTAGCTTTTTCATTTTTTCCATAGCACATTGGTCATTCAATAGCATGTTTTTTAACTTCATGGTACTGCAGTTTTTTTTTTAACTTTTTCCTGTTTTTAATTTTATAGCTTTTCATTTAAGGGAATGTGTAGTAGCTGTGTAATAGAGAATATCATATCCATATGTGAAGATGCAATGCAGCATGTATCTCTAATTCCTAATCAAAAATGGACTCAAAATGAAACCTTCAAATACATATTGACAAGAGGATGCTGGAATCTCTGCCATTGCTCATACCCGTAATATCAAGATACACTTCTAGGAAAATGCCCCCAAAGCAGAGATAATTAAGACAAAAATAAACAAATAGGATTACATCAGGCTAAAACATTTCTGCACTGTGAAGAGAATTATCAATAAAGCAAAGAGAAAGCTGAAAGAATGGCAGAAAATATTAACAAACTACAAAACAGCTAGAAGACCAACAACCAGAATTTACAAAGAACTTCACAAAGTCAATAATATCAAAATCAGCAATCCATTTTAAAATGGACAGAGGACATGAACAGATATTTTTGAAAAGATAAAACTTAATTGCCTAATGAAAATGCTTTAAAAATATTCAGGTTCTCTAGCCATCAGGGAAATGCAAATAAAAAATAAAACATATAATGAGGTTCCTATTTTAATATTTATTTATTTTTTTATTGGAAAGGTAGATATACAGAGCGGAGGAGAGACAAAGAGGAAGATCTCTGTCTGATGGTTCACTCCACAAGCAGCACAACGGCTGGAGCTGAGCCAATCCAAAGCCAGGAGCTTATTCCAGGCCTCCCACATGGGTGCAGGTTCCAAGGCTTTGGGCTGGCCTGAACTTGTCCTTCCCAGGCCACAAACAGGGAGCTGGATGGGAAGTGGGGCGGCTGGGATTAGAACTGGCGCCCACATGGGATCATGACACACTCAAGGCCAGGACTTCAACTGCGAGGCTACCATGCTGGGAAAACAATGAGGCTTCTTTTAACCCCAGTGAGAATGACCAACATATGGAAAACAGAAAAAAACAAACAAAAACAACCGAAGACACTAAATGCTGTGGAGGTGTTAGGGAAAGGTATACTAACCTACTGTTGTTGGTAGTGTGAACTTGTGCAATTGCTATGGAAGATAGCATGGAGAGTCTTCAGACACTTGACATCAGATCTACCACATGATCCAGCCATCCCTCTCCTCGAAATATATAAAAATAAAATGAATCTGCATAAAAAAGAGTTACCTGCAACCCAATGTTTAGCAGCCTTATTCACTGTAGCTGACATATGGAACCAACACTGACATACATAAAAGAATGAATGGATAAAGAAAAGGTAGTATATATGCTATGGAATACTGTTCAGCCATAGAAAATGAGTAGAATCTTCTGTTTACAACCAAATGGACGCAGCTGGAGCCCACTGTATTTAATGAAATGAACCAGTCCCCAAAAGACAAATATCTTATGTGTTGTCTGATCTATGGCAACTAACATTCAGAATACAAAACACCCAATCTCAAAAGTGAGATTTTGGGCCTAGTGTGTTGGCCTAGCGGCTGAAGTCCTCGCCTTGAATGCGCCGGATCCCACATGGGCGCCAGTTCTAATCCCGGCAGCTCCACTTCCCATCCAGCTCCCTGCTTGTGGCCTGGGAAAGCAGTTGAGGAAGGCCCAAAGCCTTGGGACCCTGCAACCACGTGGGAGACCCAGAAGAGGTTCCTGGCTTCTGGCTTTGGATCTGCGCCGAACTGTTCTTTGTGGTCACTGGGGAGTGAATCATCAGACGAAAGATCTTTCTCTTTGTCTCTCCTCCTCTCTGTATATCTGACTTTGCAATAAAAATAAATAAATTAAAAAATGTGAGATTTATATGCTTGGAATTAACTGCTGTATATAGCATGTGTCTTTATTCCTGAATAATAGTAAAATTCCTATTTGCATTTTTTATTAAACTTGTGTAATGTTATTCTATCTTTTCTATTATCTTTAATTGCCATGTCATGATACATTTCTATCTTTTCTATTATCTTTAATTGCCATGTCATGATACATTAACATATCAGAAGGTTAAGCTTATTAGTATAAAGGAAATTAATATGCTATGGTAATGATTTTGGAAAAATAGCAAGAGAGTGACATGGGGAGGGAGGAGGAGTGAAGACAGGAGAGGAAGGAACACTTGTACTTCTAAATCTGTATCATGAAAAATATGTCCTTTATTTTTAAAATGAAAGTATTCCTTTTGGGATTTCTTTTTTACCTTGTGAGGCTGGATTAAAATTAAAATACATAATTTATTACTAAAGTATTTTACCTCACCAATAGAAAAACTGTAAAGTCATACTATACAACAGCACAGTATCCATGAAAAATCATCTTAGACAGGTACCATAATTGTATAAGCACATGAACAGAAGAAGAGTGTTAGAGAAAATTGAGGTGCTCAAAACATGTATTGTTCACACTAATCAAATTTCAAAACAAAAGGTTTTACAAGAATGCTCTAAAATAGCAATTCTTTTCTGCTTTGAATTCATGGATTCTAAAAATTTAAACAAAGGCTTGTTGATCTGATTTTTCACAAGCTGCTAACCATTTATGCCAGTTGAAGACAAAAGACATTTGAGAATACCAAGCTCTGAGTCTCAGATATAACATTCCTTTAAAAAAGTCTCAGCAGAATGTTTGTTGTGAATTTCAATAGTTGATCTTATACAAAAGAATGAGTAATATTATTATCACGAGAGTCACTTCAAAATTATTGCAGGTTTAGTATTGCAATTACAGTATACACGGCACAGTAAATATTAGCCACTGATAATGATAGCCACTGAATATATTATTTTGTAATATATTTTTAAGACTTAAAGCAGAAAGACAGATGTTCTATCTTCTGGTTTACTCCCTAAATGGTCACAAAAGTCAGCCCTGAGCCAGGCTGAAGCCTGGAGCCAGAAGTTTCCTCCAATTTGCCACCAAGGTTGTAGTGGCCCAATTATTCAGGCCATTCTCCTTTGCTTTCCCCAAGTCACTAGCAAAGAATTGGATGGGAAATAGAAATTTGGGACCCAAACTGGAGTACCTTGTCACAGCCAGTTGGTTCTACTTGCTACACCAGGACACATACCCCAATTTAAAAAAAAATGTTTTTAAAAAGAATTATTTAGGCCCAGTACAGTAGCCTAGTGGCTAAAGTCTTCGCCTTACACACACCCAGGATCTCATATGGGCACCGGTTCTAGTCCCAGCAGCCTCGTTTCCCTTCCAACTCCCTGCTTGTGGACTGGGAAAGCAGTCAGGATGGCCCAAAACCTGGGGGCGCTGCACCCACATGGGAGACCTGGATGAAGCTTTTGGCTTCTGGCTTCAGATTGGCTCAGCTCCTGATATTCCAGCCAATTTCAGAGTGAATCAGAGGATGGGTGATCTTCTTTTCTTCTCTGTATATCTAAATTTCCAATAAATAATAATAATAATAATAATAATAATAATAATAATAAACTTAGAGAGGAAGATCTTCCATCCGATGATTCACTCACCAAGTGAGCCGCAATGGCCGGTGCACGCCAATCAGATGCCGGGAACCAGGAACCTCTTCCAGGTCTCCCACGCGGGCGCAGGGTCCCAATGCATTGGTCCGTCCTCGACTGCTTTCCCAGGCCACAAGCAGGGAGCTGGATGGGAAGTGGAGCTGCCAGGATTAGAACCGGCGCCCATATGGGATCCTGAGGCTTTCAAGGGGAGGACTTTAGCCGCTAGGCCATGCCACCGGGCCCGAATGTTTACATTCTTTACACCTTTGCAACTCTTGAAGCAAATTTGGGTTAATTTTGCTTAGGATAAATGTACCTAACATTTATTCATAATATAAACGTTTTGTAGCCAAAGAGCAATCGGCTGTTCCAAGACACTGAATCCTTCTGCAAGATGACAACTTGTTATCTTCCTATTTTAACTTCTGAAATCATATGACTTTTCTTTTTTCTATTAGTAATGCAATTTTTGCATGAGTAATAATTGAAAGTTCCAAATGCATTCTACACCGTGTGTGCAATTAATGGTAAATGTGTTATTTTCCTCTGCTGCCTCAGGCCTTCTTCCTTATTTTACTGTAACCTGTCCTTCTAAACCTTTTATAACAGAGCTCTGTATCTCTGCTTTCAAGCAATATATTTAAATTTTTTTTGTTTCATCAGGTATTTTCAAGAAGTATTTGCAAATTGTCTATTGTGACAAACTATTTATGGATTTTCATGGGTTTTTTTTAAGCAAACTAAACTTATTTTTCAATTTCACTTTCCCTAAAACTTTTCAAAATGCCCTCATACAGAGCATAATGTGCAGGAAACATGAGCTATTATCTAAATGACATCAAAAGGGGGAAAATGACAACTGTTTCTTAATTATTTCATTATGGCATAAAAGAAAAAAATGTAACAAGATTTCAAAATTTCACAATTAAAATGTCAAATGATCTAGATTTCTTTTTCTTTTTTTCACATAAATTAGCTTTTTCTTGTCACCACTAGTTGAGGGGCATACAAGTCCTCCTACAGTATGTTATATTAAGTTCCCTCAATCTGGTAATCAAATTATGCCAAATTTTGCAATGGTCCCCTTCCTATTAAAACATCATAGTTAAATATCCTCTGTGATGCACATAAAATAATTTCTCTAGCCAGGATACAAAATTAGGAGACTTTTACATGAGAAAAGACAATTTAGTAAGAAACAAAAAGCAAAAATAATGCAAGAAATACAGCTTAAAATTATGTACAAATTTAACCTCATAGAATCTGACCCATTTTTTCCTAAATATCCTTATGGTTTTAATTCTTAGCAGCTTTTAAAATGCTGGGTCTTCTAATTTGTAAGAATTTTCCTCTTGGTTGATGAGAGTAGCCATGAAACGGTGAAACAGAATATTCATAAATAGCTAGTGGACACTAGTTCCTGCTGACTTCCCTCAAACGGTAATTTAGGCTCTCTTATTTCAAACTGATTTCTGCCACTTTGCTTGGGAACAACTCCTTTGATGAGGGGAAGCATCTCCATCACCCATATCCTCTCTTTCTTTGACATCTCTTGTTTTCACTGAAATTTACTTAAAATCTGTACTTAGTCACACGAACTCCCGTTTTACACTGCAGTTCCTCCTCCTTGGCAACATATAAGATCCTATAATCGTGAGATGTGGACGCATATCCTTGTGAGAATTTTATGAGCTTTCTTTCACTCTTTGGAGTAAATGCAGTCTGGTCAGATTTTGCAATGGCGTTTTCAGGGTTCAGGCAGAGTGAAAACCTGCCTGGCAACATTGATTTAATGAGCTTCCCACATGGGCATTTGCACAGTGGTGTGCTCAAAGGGGTCTGGTATTTAGGTTCATGCTCTCTCGTCACTAAGTCGTCATATTTTTTTTTTTTCTTTTAACTTCTGTTTGTCATTAAATTGGATGGCACAATACATTTGAATAGAGGAGGTATACCTGCTTTAGGGTTCTAGGGTACCCACTATCATCTTTGTCAATCTGTGTGCAGCAGTGACAATGTCCTACCAGAAATAGAATTGCTGGTTGATCTGTTAGGCTTCCTCTTTGTGGGTTTCCTCCTGATGTCCCACAAAACTTGAAAACTTCTGAAGCTATTTCATCTATTTCCTGAGTCCCCCCTCCCCTTATGCTGTGACATTCTGTCTCATCATAATCGCTCAAGTGCCAGATTTAAATGAGACAGAGGCAGACAATTAGAGGAAAACCAGAGTAAAGAACTGTGCTCCACGAAACCTGGACAGGAACAGAAGGGAAATCAAGCTGAGAGAGCCAAAAACAAAACAAAACAAAACAAAACAATACAAAAAGTTGAGGAATACAGCATTTAGACATTTGCTCTTAGAAAGTCAGAGGTTTCTTAA
This sequence comes from Ochotona princeps, assembly GCF_030435755.1. Classification (NCBI taxonomy): domain Eukaryota; kingdom Metazoa; phylum Chordata; class Mammalia; order Lagomorpha; family Ochotonidae; genus Ochotona; species Ochotona princeps. Next base: position 66,406,917 of record NC_080833.1, read on the forward strand.
ACATGTAAATCTAGAAGTAAAAGGCTGCCAAGCCATGATGGATGGATTTCAAGCCCCTCCAATTAGAATTTGCCTCACAGGGTGATTCTATATTCCTATTCTCCTCCTCTTCGTAATCAAACAAAACAAAACAAAATTAAAAAACGAAAACAAGCTTTCTCCAATCCCCTAGTTTGGGGTGCAGATTTTAATAGATCCCTGAACCTTATTAACCAGTATTAAAATTTTTGTCTTCTCAAAAGATCAGTATCTCCCTGTAACCTACACTGCACAATGAGGTAAAGGTAGATAGTATTGATTTATTATACATTTCTCCATAAAAATAAAGTGGAATGTCAGATCTTGGAATGATTTTACTATAAGAAAATATCAACTGGTATATATTCACTGGATTTGGACACAATGTATACATTTAATGAAACAACACATAGTATTCTGCAAATACAGAAACTGTTAACTTACACATAGTATTCTCAGACTTTTTATGAGCTTATGCTGCGTAATGAATTATACAAGATATTTCAGCACTGAACTATACAAGATAAGGCAGGGACTGCAAAATGAGGTGTGAGTGTACCAAAGGTTAAATGGCTGCGCCAGATGACCCTCTCCTATGGTTTGATTTGTATTGTGCGGAGATACTTTTATATGCTTATTTTTGGATGATATACATTGTATTTAATTGGTGTTTTTTAAAAAATGATTTTATTTTTACTTGAAAGGCAGATTTAGAGATCCACTCCCCAAAAGGCTGCAACAAATCGATCTGAGCCAAAGCAAAGCCCAGAGCCAGGGGTTTCTTCCAAGTTTCCCACATGGGTGCAGGGGCTCAAGGACTTGAGCCATCTTCTGCCATTTCCCAGGCCAGAAGCAGGGAGATGGATCGGAAGTGGAGCAGTGTGGACACAAACTGGCACACCTTTGGGATGCTGGGGCTGAGACGAAGGTTTAGCATGCTACTCCACCATGGCAGCCCCTTAACTAGCCTGTACAAGCAACACAGATAATAATACCAATAATAGATAAGGCTTAAACAATCAATTTAACATGCTGATCTTAAATAATTTTAACTTCTAAACATGACTTGTAAGACTTCTTTACACCTATTTATGTTTTTATATATTAATTCTTTTAATTTAATCAATACATTAAAATAATGCATGGCTTAATATACTATAATCAATAAAATCATAACATATTTATTATGCACTAATTATATAAAATATATTGTATCATATATAAAATACATTGTACATCATATTATATGTTCTATAATATAATGCTAATTAATATAATTAATAGATTGAAGTCATATATATTTAATTTCTATGTTTAATGCACATGTATTACTTTAATCTATTGCTATTTAAGTAGAGCATTTAAAATATAAAAGGAAATCTTCATCACAATGTGCAATGGGAGCTTCCAGCACGAGTTTCTGTTCTGTTCTGTTCAGACCCACAATTCATTGGAATTCAGCAAAACCCAAAAAGAGTACAAATTAAGTGTCTTACATCCATGACTGAGTAAGTACAGAAAATGTCAGGCTGAAGAGGTTGTACTTTGCATTCAAATGAGAATTTTGCTTCAAAAGCAGAAAGGCATGGTGCTTAGAATGTCATTTCCCTTTCTACTCATGCTACTTAAAAACGTATGTTGACATTAATGCAGAGAGGGAAAGGTGATAAAAGTAGAACATATCTGTACAAAATATGTAAGTGAAAACTTCTAATTAATGTATAAGAACTAAGTATTTTAAACACTTCTAACCAAAATGAATGTTAAAATCTGTATTAACAATGAAGAATTTTCATTTCACTTTATTTGTAAACAAATAAAATCAGCATAAATGATCATATAATATATTTAGGTGTGTTCTTTCTATATTTATTTAAAAAGAACAGATTCCATGCCTTTCATACGTAGTCTTAAACACATGATTCTTCCTATCTTCTCTCCCTCCCCTCTTCCCTTCCCTTTCCTTCAACTGTTTGTGATAAATTACATTCAGTTTATTTATAATCACAGACTTAATCTTTCCACTAAATGAAGAATTAAACAAGCAGGGAGCAGAAATTCTAGCATTCCATAAGAGAATATGAAATTTTAAGTATTGAAGTAGGTGCTTGGTGTAGCAGTTACACTATTTGGGACTGTCATCCCATATAAGGTAGTTTTCGGGAGTTTCTGGTCTCAGTGCCGGCTTCTTGCAAATGTTGCAAGAAAATTTGAGTTTCAAGAACATGGGTTGTAACTGGTGATAATTCAAGCATTTGGGTCCCTGAACATCCATGTCAAGGCTGTATTAAAAATTTTTGGCTCCTGGTTTTGGCCTGGTACAGCATTTGCAGCTGAGGCATTTGGGGATTGAATCAACCATGAGAGATTTATCTTTTACTCTCATAGTATTTCAAATAAATAAAAATAAGCAAATGACTTTTAATTCTCCTTTCTTGGAGTGTTATCATTGTACTATTAATTTCTCCATGAATCAGTTGTTAAAAGTTTTGACACAGCACACTGAGTTCTTCCCATGGGTTCTGAGCTTATATTTATTGCAAAGAGAAATAATGAACAGTATCAATCAGCATATTGTTAGTATGATTGTGTTATTTTTAAAAGATCTATTGATTTTTATTTGAAAAGAAGACTTACAGAGAAGCAGAAATATATATATACAGAGAGATATTTTTCATCCTCTAGTTCACTCCCCAAAGTTCCCACTGGCTAGAGCTGAGTTGATCTGAAGCCAGGAGTCAAGAGGTTCTGCTGAATCTGTCATGTGGGTGGAAGGGCCAAGCACTTGAGCCATCTTCTGCTGCTTTTCTAGTCCCTAAGTAGAGAGCTGAATTGAAAGTGGAACAGCAGGTTCTCGAACCAGTGCCTGTATGGGACGCCAACACTGAAGGTGAAGGATTTCCCTGAAGCTGGCCCCAGGCTGCTTAATTGTATCATATAGCGATATTTTCAGAGGGAGGAATAAATCTGGAGAAATTATAATAACTAAATGATAATTCATAATCAACTTCAATTTTCCCAAGTACAAATTGATTTCAAAAGCAAATTCACTTGAATTTGAAATCTGCATATGCATATAATCTATCTCTGAAATATATTTGATAGTTCGATAGAAATTTATGAAATATGGATTTCTAAGTATCTTTAATTTTTGAAATTCTAATTCTGGATTCTCAGAACTGATTCCACTATGCTTCAACCTTTGTTCTCTGGAGTTCTTTTTTTTCTTTTTTCTTTTTATTATTATTTTTCATGCTAGAGTTTTGTAGGTTTAGGGATTTCCTCCTCCACCTACAATTCCTCCCCATCTCTCCCCATATAATTACAATATTATAGTTTTTTGGTAACAGATACAAGTCTAATATTCTGTTATTTAAGCGTATCATGGCACTGTAGGTTTAAGCAATGGTAAAAATCCAGTATCATACTGTCAAGGTATATTTAACAGTTCATTGGGAGACCCTCTCTTACTTGCAATGAGAGATCCACACTACAATGTTTATTTACTTGTCATTATGCTAGTCTTTGCTACACAGTTCATCTATGAGAATATTTGTATATACTTGTTAACCTATAAACATATTTTGCAATTGTATGATTGTTGCCTTATATAAAAAATATATATGCTATTTGTCCTTTCTGGATTGGCTTATTTCACTGAGTATAATGGTCTACAGTAAGTACCATTTTATTTTAAATGGTAGGATTTTGTTCTTTTTGAAGATTAATATTCTAAGTGGAAGATGCAAGATGCACTATAGTTTCTTTTTCCTTTCATCTTTTTGGTTGCCTTGGTTCTTTCTATGTCTTCACTTTTGTGTATTGTGCTGCTATAAATACAGGGTTGCAAGTCATTTTCTCATATGCAGATTCCACTTTGGATGTATTCCCAGGACTGGGATAGCCGGTCATACAGTAGATCAATTTTCAATTGCTTTAACACTTTCCATACTCACTTTAATAGTTACCAAAATTTAATCATGAGGATAGGGTTAGTGACTAAAAATCTAAAAAGAACTATAACCAGGATGGATATTGAATCAGTAATTAAATTCCTCTCAACATAAAAGCCCTAGATCAGATGGCTTCACTGCTGAATTGTATCACATGTTTTACAAAGAACTTACCCCAATTCTTCATGAGCTGTTCCAAAAAAAATAGTAAGAGAGGCAATCTTTCCAACTCTTTTTATGAAGGTAACATTATCTTAATACCAAAGCCAGATAGAGACACAACAGAGAAAGGGAACTACAGACTGATATTCCCAATAAACGTAGAAACAAAAATCCTCAAACAAAATACTAGCAACAGGATCCAACAGTACATCAGACAGATCTTTCACCCAGATCAGATGGGATTTATCCCTGGCATGTAAGGATAGTTTAACATATGCAAATCAATACATGTGATATACCACATCAACAAAGTGAGTAATTAAAACCATATGATTATCTTGTTAGAAGCAGAGAAAGCATTTGATAAAATGCAGCATAACTTCATTCTAAAAAAAGCCCTAAACAAAATAAGCATAGAAGGAAAAATTTACAACATAATCAAAGCAATATACACAGCACCCAGTGTCACTATCATACTGAATGGGTAAAACTGAAAGTTTTTCCACAAACATCTAGAAACAGTCAAGGATATTCACTTTTGCCACTGCTTTCAATGAAGTATTATAAGTTCTAGCTGGAGTTATTAGGTAAAGAAAAGAAATTAAAGAAATTCAAATTGGAAATGAAATAAAATTTGTTCACAGTAACATGATTCTAAACATAGAATAACCAAAAGATTCAATAAAGCAACTGTTGTGGGATTCTGTGTGGGAGCTATGCATTGTCCTTTGAGGTCAGCCTAGACCTGGAGGACTTCCTGGTCTGGCTGCTCACCTGGGATGCCAGTCAGAGGCCCACAGCAGTAATGATCAGGTGGCACCGTTGGTTTAAGTCCTGCCCAGCGAAAGACAAGAAAGATGAAGTAAACCAAAATAATGCTAAGCTCACCCTTGCGAAGCCCTTGGGTGTTCTCAAGGACTCTGAATAACAGGAATACCTGGCATGCCTGGGGATGGTTGAAGTCTCTGGGGACATGATGACTTCTGGCCCTAATGGCCTCAGGTCTGAGACTAAGGGGCTAAATGCACAGAGACAAAAATGATCCTTCCCTGAGCAAAGAGTTCAGTCTGGACCCCGGTCTGTAGGCACAGCCTGGTCACAACTGCCCTCTGGGACTGGAGAGAAGTGAGGAGTGAGGCCGCCATGCACACTAGTGAGCCCCTGTCATCTCGCAGCCACTAGATACCCCAGACTGATCTCTCTGCTGCTGCCCCTGTGCTTGCCTGTCCCTTACCTTCCAGTCCCAGCCCAACATTTCAGCCTGTCCCTGTTGACTCCCTGACCTCCTCCTGCATAAGCAGTGGTGAGGACCAGGTCCGGGAAGAGGTTCCTGCTCCAGCCTCAGACATAGGTGCTGGCTGGCATCTGCTGCTGAAAGGTACCTCCTGCTAGACTTGGAGCAGCATCACAACAGTGGTCTCCCAAGAGTTGTCTGAGGCTTTTCCTTTCCTTGAGCCTGGCTTTTTTTGAGTGTACAAATACATATCATAATATTGTATAAAAATAGTATGGATTTCAAATATTTTTGCAACAGAATAAATATATTTTAGTTTCAAAAAAAAAAAAAAAGAGACTACTGCAACTCGTAAGTTTGGCAAGGTATCAAGGTATAAATTCAATAGCATACACAAACTCCATGATTAAGAACTTCTAATTTCTAATTTTTAGAAGTTTTGGTAGGTCGCATTTGCCTAGAGATTTGTACATTTAACCCATAATTTGCTTTTTGGCTTTTTGAGTGTTCTTTGCATGGGTATTTCTTTACTACTTTCTGTGATTCTAGATGGAACTGGGCAGAAGGGTTGTCTTTGGGTTTCTCTGATTGGTTGTATCTTGGCCCTTACTCTGAGATAGCTGGGTTCTGTTACACTGAGCTGCTCTCTAGATGCTTCCGTCACTCTATTTCAGAGCATGGCATGTTCCTTCACCAGCTGAGCACACCGACTGAAGTTCAGCAGTTGGACAGCGTTGTATTGTGGGCCCTAAACTTCATTGGAGTTGCTGAGCAGGATGATTAGGACCAACTGCATTCTTAAATAGAAATGCACAGTAGAGGTTTGCCTCCATATCTATGATAGACTTTGGAGTAAGCTTTCAGACTGGATTTATCTCTGTTAAAACTCCTGGGGTGCAAACAGATTTTGCTGTTCTCTAATCTATTTTATTATGGCTGTAACCTGCATCCCTGGGCAGAGTCTGGTAGCTAGTTTTGAGGTCACACCAAACACTATTTAAGTCCTAATGGTAATCAAATAGCTCCTACTTTTTTGCTGTGACTTGCTGTGATAGTCATTTCAGCGGGCCATCAGAGACTCAAGGCAGGTAAGATTTATTTACTGGAAAGGACCAACTCATTTACATAGGCAATTTATGTTGTTAGATGGCAGCTCTGTTTTAAATGCATTCACTGCTAAGGAACTTATTGTCAAAATTTGTGTACTGATTTGTATGGGATCTGTTTTTGTTACCTTCCTACCTGATCCCAAACCATGTCTCCCTTGTTAATTCTGAGGTGAAATGTAGCTCAGAATTCTTTCAAATTTTGCAGGTTTCAGGAAGGTGTTCTTGTTTCTGGATAGTTGCTGGTTGAACTTTCTATTAGTAGTAGTGCAATGTAAGTCTTATTATTAAGCAATTTTCCCCTGATAATAGATTTTGCAAAGGTCCTGCAAGCATAGCAAGGAGAAGGGGGCATGCTTTCTGGACACATTCTGAATATATCAATAAAATCATTAATGGATATCAAATAATAAGAGAGGGAGAGAGAGAGAGGTTCTATTTGCTGATTGAATCCCTGAATGATTGACTCCCTGAATGATTGAATCCCTCTGTACTACATTGCCAGCTTCTAAATATTTTAAGCGCTAATAAAATGGGTGGTATTTTGATTATGTAACATAAACATATGAAGGGAGATCTTGTACCTAGGAAGATAAAACTTAATGTCAACATTTTTTTTAATTTGTTATCTCAACTTTTCCCCATATATTTCTGAAAGCTTTGATCTGCCTTTGAGATCCACTTGAGGGCAAACTTGTTCCTTGTCTTATCTCTCTACATTAAAATGTTTATTATAGATTTGATTTAGATGTATTTAAAGAAATGCATCACCTTTTGAAATGGATCACTCTCAATAAAAAGAGCAATCACTTTCACAACCAGATATAGTTCATCCTCTAATAAATCACACACATTATTCACTTAGTAGTTGTCTATCACTTGTTAATTAAGACATTGTACTTATGGCTTAAAATCAGATCAAACAAATCATCCATTAAATATATCAACATTGAATAAAAAGAATATATATCAAATGGGTATTTCAGTAAATGAAAGCTCTGAGTGTAATATATTGCCGTTTTAGTAATTTTCTTTTTTAAAAAAATTAATTTTAATTTTTATTGGAAAGTCAGATATACAGAGAGGAGGAGAGACAGTGAGAAAAGTCTTCCGTCCATTGATTCACTCCCCAAGTGGCTGCAATGGCTGGAGGTGTGCCTATCTGAAGTCAAGAATCAGAAGCTTCTTTCAGGTCTCCCGTATGGATGCAGAGTCCCAAGGCTTTGGACCCTCCTTAACTGCTTTCCCAGGACACAAGGAAGGAGCTGGATGGGAAGTGAGGTGAGCTGGATGGGAAGTGAGGTCACCTGGATTAGAATTAGAGCCCATATGGGATCCCTGTACATGCAAGGCAAGGACTTTAGCCACTAGGCTACTGCTCCTGGTCCCATTTTGATAATTTCCAAATTTAGTTTCCTTGAGAAAATAAGATGAGCTGCAAGTAGCCTAGTAGGGTTTTACTTTACTTATTCCTTTTAAAATATGTCTTTAAGATTTTTAAAAACCATTTACAGATTACAAAAACTCATGGCAAAAAATAGAGCAAGGGATTTGCTATCTGCTGGCTCATTCCTCATATGGTGAAGGCAGTTGAAGAGTCAGAAGCATCATTCAGGGCTCCCATACTCATTGTAGGAGATCAGCTGGTTGGGTTGGGTTATTATTGAAAAATAGTTTGGAAGTGTCTTAAGGTAGGAATGGGCATTGTGAGATAGTTAATGGACCTGCCGTCTGTGATGCCAGCATCGTATGTGAGAGCTCATTCACGAACTGGCAATTCCACTTGCAACCTAGCTACCTGCTTATGTCGCTAGAAACTCAGGCGAGGGTGTTCCAAGTGTTTGGGGCAGTTCATACTCTTGGTACACATTGGCATACAAGAATTTTCTGGCTCCTTGCTTAGACCTGGCCCAGCCCTGGCTGTTACGGTCATTTGTGGAGTCAACCAAGAGAGTGAAAGTTCTAACTTACTCCCAATACTCTGTCTTTGAAATAAACATGTTTACTTAAAAAAAAAAAAAAAGCACTTTTTCCCAATATTGAAATTTTTACGAATTTTGAAAATTAGCATTTTCCCCTTTCTAATAGATATGCCAATATCAAAATTAACCATTTATGGAAAATTACGGAAGACATGATTTCTGATTGTTACCACTATGACAGAAAAACAAGTTTCTATGCTGATTATTTTAAGTTATTTAATAACTAAAACATTGAAATAGCACCATATTTAAAAATGCTGTATTGTAATTAGATATATAAAAGGGACTAAGAAAATTTACTGTTTTGTGTAATAAGAAAAGCTAAAATAATATTTTCCATATTTTTATTTATGTGAAATGCAATTAACAGCTGGAGGTTATGGAAAACTCTCAGGATTTAGTGTATGTTTGCTCTTCACTTTTTTAACATTCAGTAAATTATTTGCAAATGTTCTGGATTCCTGCCCTTTCTAAGAATTCATAATCAAAGCCAATTTTGGCTTCCTTGAAAAGGATCCTTGAAAAGGATCTTACCCAAATAGCTAAAAGTGCTCAAGGAAAGCATATCTCAAAGTCATTTCTGCTTGGAGAATTCTACAAAGACAATTCTCAGCAAATGAAAGAAAGATAACTATACTATATATATATATATGTATATATATATATAGAGAGAGAGAGAGAGAGAGAGAGAAAGGGAGAGAGAGAGATACCTTTTAAAAGGGTCTGTGAAACTAACAGGTGAAGCATTTGCCTCTGATGCTAACATCGCACTTGGATACTGACTTGGTTACCTTTGGGACCCTACTACTCCACGTGTGTCCAGATCCTTGCTAATATGCTGGGGAAAGCAGCAGAAGGTGATCCACATGCTTGAGCCATGATATTCATTTGGGAGACCTGAAAAAACCTGACTTCAGCTTGGCTCAGCCCTGGCAGTTGCTCACATTTGTGGAGTAAACCAGCTGTTTTAAGACAGGCACTTTTGTGTGGATGTTCTCTGTCCCCATCACTGTTTCTTTTAAATAAATAAATTAATTAAAAATATGTGTTATGAAATTTGATATTAACATATCCCTATAGCCCATTTTATTGTTGCTTGAAAATGTTTTGTTTTGTTTTGCTGTTATTGTTCCAGGTGAGCCATTTCTCACTGCAGTTTTATATCTACTTTGTGTGGATTTGGATCTTCCTTCCTTCTTTCCTTCCTTCCTTCCTTCCTTCCTTCCTTCCTTCCTTCCTTCCTTCCTTCCTTCCTTCCTTTCTTCCTTCTTTCCTTACATAAGGAGTTATTCTAATATCCCACCCTGAACCCAGTGACATATCCTCTTCCTCAAGGCTTACCAAATTCCCGCCAGTCCACCCATCCACCAATCAGATGTAACCGGCATTTCACCTGATAATCCTACCCCCAATCTCCCAGCCCCTTCCCCAACCCCGCCCGCTTACCAATCATTCTAAGACCATCACCTGTGACAGTCCCAGGCACCAATCCCCTGGGGCCTGCCCTCAATCCCTCCCAGTCCCCGCCCCCACACCTTGCAGGCTCACCGGAGTGGCATAAAGGGCCCCAGGTGCGGCTCTGTCTGTCTCTCTCTTCTCCTTCCGGCCTGCCCCTCCTCCATCCTCTTCCCCCTCGCCTTCTGACCACCCTGTGCTGTTCCTGCCCCGCTGGATAAGCCTCCCAAGATACCTTGTTGAGTCTGGTGTTTTCTGCTCACGGTAAAAAAACAGGTTGCATGAATTAGCTGTACAGAACAATAATAACGTAAAACTAGAACTCTTTTTAAGATAACTAACACCTTCTCTCTCTCTCTCTCTCTCTCTTTCTCTCTCTCTCTGTACTGAGATATATTTATCTGGAAGGCAGAACACCAAAGCACGAGAAACATTGGTGGAAACTAAGACACGTTGTCCTTTCACTCTGTACTCCACAAAGACCTGTAACAGCCAGAGCTGACCCAGGCAGAAGTCAGGAACTCAACAGGTCTTATAGGAGACCCAGGGATCCAAATATTTTTGCCTTTTCTGCTAGATTTCCAGTACATTAGCAGGGAGTTTTTTCATCACCCCCAGATTTACATTTCTCTCTGGATTCTTTCAAATGCTGATTGCCTCATAAATTCTTTTCTAAATGTGTTTTGTTCAGAAGTGCCTCAAATGACCTGTGTTCTCTCTTTCCCCTTCCTCATGCTGTGCATTTGAACTTGTTATTACTAAAACACAGTCTTAGGGGTATTGTTCGATTTTGCTTTCAGTTTATATTCTGCATGTGTACATTTTAGCGTGTTTAAGAAATATCATGTTTTCTCTCACCTTATTAATTTAACTCACAGAACAATTTCGCATCTATATTTTTAATGAGCATTTCCATGTGTGCTTGTTTCTCCTTTTTGCAGACAGATTACTGTCTTCATAAGTATGAGTTAACTAAAATACTTGAAAAAGCAATCATATTGTCTTGATTTCTAAAAAGATGTGAAGAATGACAAAGTGCAAAAAATGTGGACATTTAAATAACTTATCTTCATGGAGGCAAATGTAGTTACCTTCCTTATGTTTTAATCTCATTGAATATATGAACAGACATTGGGTAAATCACTCAAGAAATACATATTATTCTACGGATATCCAGATTTCAGGTAAAAATGAATACCTTAACATGTGTCAGATTAGAACCTCACAATATTTAATAATTCCAAAAGGAATTTTAGAATGTGTATGTTTTATGCTATGTAACACATATATTTTACAATGTTATTTCAAAGATGATTGAAATGGAATTTCAGCATTTCTATTTTGGTCCAAATTAGTATTTATTTTTGTGATGTTTAGTTTTAAAATTATATACTTATTTATTTACATGAAGGTGTTGACAAAGAAAACATTTATGGACTGAAAGACTGGGAGTACCTGCTAACAATCCGTGCCATGAGTCCTGTGAAATGGCAGAGAGGTGAATCCAATTGGAATTGGTCAGAAAATTTTTATGGCATGGAACTGGAAGAAAAAAAAATAAGAATATGTATCACTTTCTCTTTTGTTTCTTTAGTTTTTAGCTGACAAAAAAATCTTAAAAAGTAATGTTAGTTATTTGGCAGATATTACGTTAGCAACAGAATTAATGGGAGAATATGGATACAGTTGATAATAGCAAAAATTATACTATTGATTGTTGCTGACCCAGGGACACTAATGACAAGGCACACTTTTGAAAGTCTGGGAAAAGCTGGAACCGCGACCAGACCCCTTATTGCCAAAAATGGCTGCTTTTATGCCCTTCTCTCTGCTGCTTTTTCTCCATTGGGCTTAGCTTTTCTCCCTGCTTTTCTAGCCCTCTCCCTGCTGCTTTTCTCCCCGTACTTCTCCTCATACGCCTCATTGCTTTTGCACCCGTCTGCTGCTTTTTCCCATTCATGTCCCTGTACTTTTCTCTCCGTAGGTCTTACTGCTTTTGTAACCGCTCTCTGCTTTTTCTCCCTGCATGCCTTAGCTTTTCCACCCAAAGATCTTAGCTTTTCTACCCCGCTCTGCTGCCTCGTTCTTTTCGTTCCATCCATTGTTCTGCTTGTCTTTCTCCTCCTCATCCATCTTATTGCTTTTAGCAGCTGCTTTTATACTGCTCTCCACCAATCACTTCTCGCCGTGGATCCACATGGCACTACCTGATAGGCCAGTAGCAATGACATAATCGCATCAGCCTATCCCTGTGACTTCCTGTTTGCCCGCTGGTGAGACCAACCATGCCTCCTGGCCCTGGGCCAGCTGCCATCCTGCAACGGCCTTTCCTGTTCCTGGGAGCGGCTTCTGCACCGCGGTCCCCACAATTGATTATAAAGCAAACTCAGCTAGCAAAACATGCTCATTGATGCAGTCATTTGTTCATACATGCCACAGGATGCATTTTTGTGTTGTGATACAGAAAATAATATACACTGGAAAAGAAAAAAACAATATCATGCAATTTTAACCATTGAGCTGACATACTTACAATGAGAGATTAATATACTAGTATGAAGTGTGCAATGTGCTTAAATACATTAACATATTTAAAACAAAGTGCATTGATGATATAACTCACTGTGTTTAGAAAGTGTTTAGAAAATCAAGCATAGCTTTGTAACATAACATACCTTGGGATGCAGCCAAGGTATATTATCATTATTTTTTTGCTGTATCCCAAGTGATTTGATGCTTTTTATTTCACTTTTATTGATTCCAAATGCTTTCTTTTCTCTTGTCGAATTCATTGCTGGCTCATGGATTACATGGTGACATCATTTCTCCCACGAGACTTTTGTGTTTCCTTTTTGTCACTCATGTATTGGTTACTCAGTGGCACGTTTTTTCATAGTACTTTAATTTGTTGTTGTTGTTGTTGAGGCTCTTGTTCTAACTCACCAGTTATTGACCTTGTTTCATGGCTTCTCAATTATGGAAAAGCATAGAGATGGAATATTGGGCTCCAGATGTGGGGGTATAGTGCAACATGCATCTCTGCTTCCAGACGAAGGATGGATTCCCCATGAAACTATTGGACATGTGTAGACAATGGGATGTTGGACTGTCTGACATTGTCTGTACCGGCAATATTGGGGTACACTTAAATAAGAGACTGATAGAATTATTATTCTTTATGAAGAACTATTCCACTGTAGTAAAATGGGGAAAATCTGTTAGCGAGGTGGGAGTTTGAAGGTAAATTCTAGTCTATACAAAATTGTAACACATAATTCAAAAACTCAAAATAAAAATAATGTATATATAAAACAAGTAAAAAGTACCTTTGGCCATAGCATATGAAAGAATAGATGCACCAGGTAGCATGTAGGAAAGTATTTTCTTGGCCAAAGGAACAGTATGAGAAAAAAAGAAAGCAAAAGAAAAGCCACTTTATCCATTTGGGAACTGTCTCATGGACCTTAATGTACTCATTTTGAAAACCAGAGTAGTCAGCAGAGTTTTATATACCTGTAAATTTATCTAGCATTATTTAATGTTTAATTTCTACTTGATTAAATTGCTTTTGTTGGGTTTGTTTTTTTCCTATAGTAGAAGTAAAATAGTTGCTGATTAAACCAATTAGTAACAGCTTGATAAATCTTTATTTAGTACTGTTACTATACAAATTGTTTTGTCTTTTATATAACCCTACTGCATGGATATTATTTACCTTAATTTTCAGATGAAAGGGCTACAGTTTAAGAGACTTTAAGTGACATACTTGAAATATTAAACCAATGAGTAACAGAGAGTGATAAGACAACTAAACCTTCCAGTTGTTATAACATCTTGCCTCAATCAATATATGTTTGTTTTACTAATGTTAGTCGAAATAATTTGATGTTAGAAAACCATCAAATAAAAGCTGATTTTGATTTAGGTCTTCTGGGCATTTTTCTCCTTCCCAAAAAAATATCTTAAAAATATAAGTGAAATCTGTCTCATAATACACAAACATACCAAGTGGGGTGGAGTGGATAAGACACTCTACCTCACCATGTCCCATAATAGAATAGTTCAGTCTGAATTTCAGACCTGTTTCTAACCTAGCTTGCTTCTAATGAACACACCAGGAGACAGCATGTGATGACTCATGTACTTGGGTTCCTGCCTACCATGTAGCAAATGGGGAATTATTTCTAGGCTTCTAGGTACAGCTTCTCTTAAGACTGTTTCAGGCATTTGTGGAGCGGGCCAGAAGAACATGATCTTTGTGCATCTGGCAAAGTAAATTAATTAATTAATTAAAATGTAACAAGCCTTTTCCCTTTATATTTTCTAGTTGTTAAAATCAAATATGCTGGCTATAAGTTTCATATGATGCACTTCACAAATAAATGTCGTAGTTATGTATATTCCTATCCGGGTGTACGCATGTGGCCTGTAAATAAGCACGCTGTGTATCGAGATGTCTGCTACTGAGTAGTAAGTTCATGAACAAGGGACTAAAATATATGAACAGTCACAAATTTCCATCCTAAATTAATGTGTAAATGCAGATACATGATGATTACAGTCTTCATACTCTTCAAGAGTATAAAAACAAAAGGTTTTTGCAATATCTAGACAATTGAGGAAATGTTAAAACTTAGCTGAGCCATAGAGAAAAATGGATTTATACTCCTTAGCAGTTAGAAGTATCTGCCTAACATTTCAAAAATGCAGTCTATGTCAGGCCACTACTAAATGATATGTTTTATCAACGGAGCTCAAAATGCTGGGTTGACTAGACAGAACAGCATAAAGTCTCAGAGACTTGCTCAGTTTCTCTCCAGTGCAACACCATTAAATTTAATTACAAAGAGAAACTTATTTTTGTTATACAAATAATATCCCCACGTAGCCTAATTTAAGCTAATTGCCTACACAGTTTTCATTCCAAGGGGAAAGCTAAACTAAAATAAGTGCTGACTTATTGAAAATATCTTTAATTATATTATCACATTGAATTCTGCCTTGACCCTTCTTCAGAAGTAACTTTTGAAATACAAATGTAGTGGAAATTATGACATACCTGCGATTTGAAAAGTTTTGTCCCTGCCTAACCTTATTTACTTGTCATTTTTCTTTCTCATATATAAGACACTTTTTTTCCCAGAAAATGTCTATGAATGTCTATACTTGGACATGAATACCCTTGCCATTTGTCTTTGTTGTCATTTAGTTTTTATGTTACTAATCATTAGAAAGAGAAGCACCTATCTATGAGTCTCAAGGTAAAAGAATAATCAGTGTTTGGTCTTGGGGATTGAGGGATATTTGTGTCCCAGCCTGCCTAAGTACTCAACAGTGTCAAATGTACATTTTGTAGAACCCTGTGGTGTAGCAACACCAGAACAAAGGGCTAGACTCCTGATTTCTCTCACAGCATGGAAGAAATAAGATTTTTAATTGGATTCAATGATGGCCTCATAAGACCCATGTCACTAGCTGTTCTAGGGAGATAACTTTTAAATGACACAGTCAAGTGGGCTGGAGGGCATCCCAACCCATCATTAACTCAAATCTTGATGACTGACTGGAAGAAGGGCTCCTGAGACATCATCAGAATGGAGAAAACAAAGCTTCCTGTACAGCCAGCTTCAAGGTCAGATTTTCAACTGGCTTCCTCCTGAAGTCCCTTTTGAGCTCTGGAGTGGAACGAAAGGAACTCCTGCTCCCTCATTCGTGCTACTCAAACTGGAGATATAACCTCCTTGAAAAAAGTATTTATTTATTGAAGACTTGTTTAGTACTGTATCACACTTCTGATTCTCTATAATTGTCAGTTTCCTGTCCTATGATGCAAATGTACAAGAATGGAAGTATTAAGGATGATTTAGGAGCACTTTGGCATTGCATTGTGAGTGCCTCTTGGCCATGTACCTCCTAAACCTGCTTTTTGAAGATCATTAGCTTTTTAAAGCTTGCTTTACTGAGACTTCATCAAGTTCAGAATTGTTATGTTGTGTTTTCATAGGCTTTCCTTTGGAATCTACTTTCCAACAACAAAAATATTAATTGTATCATAGAGAAGAACAAATTTCAAATTTGAAATGTTAAAGAAGATTTGGATCCTCAGGAATATTGATATTGTAGGTCAGATAATTCTCTGTTGTAGAGGGGCTGTGCTAGGCATCATAGAATGTTTAACCATGAGGCCCTGCACAGTAGCCTAGTGGTTAAACCTTTGCCTTGCATCCACTCTGATCCCATCTGGGCACTGGTTCTTGTTCTTGGCTTCCAGCTCCCTGCTTGTGGCCTGGGAAAGTGGTAGAGGAGGACCCAACACCTGGTGACACTGCACCCATGTGGGAGACTCAGAAGAAGTTCTTGGCTTTGGATAGGCCTTACTTTGGCTGTTGTAACCATTTAGGGAGTGAACCAGTGAATGGAAGATTGTCCTCTGCCTCTCCTTCCCTTTGTAAATCTGACTTCTCAAAAATATTAATAGATCTTTAAAAAAATTAATAATAATAAAATAATAGGGTCTGACATGGTAGCTCGGAGGTTGAAGTTATTGACTTGGACACGCTAGGATCTCGTTTGGATACTGGTTCTAATCCCAGCAGCTCCACTTCCCATCCAGCTCTCTGCTTGTGGCCTGGGAAAGCAATCGAGGATGGCCCAAAGCCTTAGCACCCTGCACCTGCCTGGGAGACCTGGAAAAAGTTCCTGGCTCCTGGCTTTAGACTGGCTCAGCTCCAGCTGTCTTGGTCGCTTGGGGAGTTAATCATTGGGTACAAGATTTCTTCTCTTTCTCTCCTCCTCTCTGTATATCTGAGTTTGCAAGAAAAATAAATAAATCTTTTAAGAAAATAAAAGAATGTTTAACATCATCATGTGCCCCCATATGCTAGATATTAGTGGCACCTGTACACAGGTGTGAGACAGCAAAATGGCCATGGGGAACAGGTTTGTCCCGAATTCAGAACCATAGAAAGACCTGCAGATTTGTAGAGCAAATTACTGTTACTCAGCTTTTCAAATCAGTTACAGCAAATTGTAAGATCATGAGAATTAGATCTTCATCATGAGCCTCCTTTGTTGCACTCTGAACCTGTAATATTCCGTATTTGGAAAGGGAATGATTAATTTAAGTGAGAGTGAAGGAAGTGTAAAAAGAGGATAAAAATCCATGGAGAGCAATGGCTATAAGACAACGGCAATGTGGGAGAAGAGTAAATCAGGAGCAAGAAGATGTCTAACTGGCAGAAAAATGAAATCTGAATAACTTAGGAACATGTAATAAATTTTTATTTGTTATATGTGTAAAGGTAGATCTGAAAGATTAACATAGCAAGGCCAGGGACAAACCCTGCACTAGAGCAGATTCAGACAATGAATATGTCTATATCCCACGTAGCAATGTGGATGCAGCCTCTGGTTCTGATCAGCTTCCCTGTTGATGCAGGTTCTAGGAGGCGGTGGCAGATGGCTCATGTATGAGAGTCTCTGGCACTCAGACAGGAGCCTCAAGTGAAGCTGCTGATTGCCTTCTCAACCCAAATGTTGCTGTCATTGAGATATTGAGCTAGTAGGTAACAATTTGTCTCCATCTCTCTCTATTACTTGACCTTTAAAATAACTAAATTAATGAATTTACAAAACAGAAAGATGTGGTCTGAAAACAATCTCAATTTCAAAGAATTCATTTAAAATCTAGATTCTAGAGATGTAGTACCTTCGTATAGTGTGTTAAGCCTCCACCTATGATGCTGGCGTACCCTATGTGCAGAACTTCAGATTCCAATTACTCGATTTTCAATATGTTTCCCTGCTTGTGCGCCTGGGTATGCAGTGGAGGATGGCCAAGCACTTGGGCACCTGCAACCATGTGGAAGACCCAAAACATGATGCAGGTTCCTGTCTTTGAATTGGCACAGCTCTAGATGTTGCAGCCATTTTTTGAAGTGAACCAGCTGATGAAAGATCTTTCTCCTCTCATTCTCTTTCTTCTCCTTTCTTCTCTCTACAATTCTGCCTTTCAAATAAAATAAATATTTTATAAAAATAATAGATCACCACATAGATTCTGTGGATGAATATTGAATATTATTCTGAAATCATATACTAGTAAATTTGTAAAAAAAAACTTTCTCTAAATTTGCAAAAAAGCTTATAATATGTGTATATATATATATTATATTGGAGAGTTAGATTTACAGAGAGAAGGAAAAACAGAGATCTGAGCTGATCCCAAATGAGCAGCCAGGAGCTTCTTCCAGGTCTCCCAACCAGGGGACAGGGTCCCAAGGCCTTGGGCCATCCTCTTCTGCTTTCCCAGGCCACAAGCAGGGGTTGGAAAGGAAGTGGAGAAGTTGGGAAAAGAACTGGTGCCCATAAAAGATCCTGGCACATACATGGCAAGGATTTAGCTACTAGGCTATCACGCTGGGCCCAAGTTTATTCTTTGTAACAGTTCTTTCTGCATTACACTGCCAAAAAGATACACTGAAAATCATTACCAAAATTTAATAATGATTACCTACACAAGATAATACTATCATGCCAAATTTTCTACACAATTCTAATTTGATATATAATCCAATGAGTTGCTATTATCCTCATGGTAATTTTTGATTAGACGAAATTGCTAATGATGATGCTGTGACTCTGTCATAACTCATACTGCCTGTCTAAGTCATGAAAGCATACTAGAGGAAAGCCTGCATAGTGTGCTTAAATGTAGTTATGTGTTTACTCATTAAAATTTAAGTAATTAAATGAAAATTTGGCTCTGTTACCAAATCACAAAAATAAAACAACATTAGAAAAATAATAAAATTGCCAGAAAATTAAACTTTAAAGAAACTCACTTTTTCATAAGGTTAAGGAAAATGCAAATTTTGAAATTCCCAAGTTAATACTCTTCTGGGTGCATTAACATCCTTCCGGTGCTTTGCCATGTGTTCTTTGTCAAGTCTTGTAGAGAAAGCAAAATAAAGATGTGTTTTGTTTATCTTTCAACAAAGACAAGAACTATAGACGTCTAAAACTTGTAGACATCACCTTTAGAAAGCGTTCAGGTTATTAACATATAAGGAGGATCATGAATGCCGTCACAATGCATAAGAACTTCAACACTGTAATTTTTGCATTTTATACTTTAAGTTTTATCTTTAGTTATTGTTTTCCACTATACATTTTTTTTATTTGTTTACTTCTTTTATTATTATTATTATTATTATTATTATTATCATTTTATGATACTGTTCTATAGGCCCTGGAATTTCCCTTACCTCCTACCAAAGTTCTCCTCTTCCCGACTGAGTTCCCCTATATTATTGCTATAGTATGGTTCATCATAAACAGCCATATATCCATCATTGCAGGCATGGACAACGGCAGAGGGTCCAGCATCCTATTATCAAGATGGAGTTAACAATTCCACTGGCAGTCCATCTCGGTCTGGAAGTACAGATGTATACTGCGTTGCATCCTCACATCTAGGTATGATTATACAGTTTTTTTTCACTATACACTTTTGTAGATATAGGAGTTCCTACCTTCCATTTTCTCCCTCCCCTCAAGAATCCTCTCTCATCTGTCCCTATGTTATCATGGACAATCCCTTTGAATAAGTTATAAGATAACATTCTGATATTAAGTGTATCAGAGCATAGTAAGTATAGGAAAAGGTAGTAAAACTAGTATTGTAATGTAAATATGTATTTATAATTTTCATTGGCAGTCCTACTTTTATCTGGAATCAGGCTCATATTGTATAGTACTTTTATAGTCTCCGTTGTACAGTCCATATATATGTTCTTTGTTCATACATAACTTATTTTTCAATTCAGTGTGACAATCTCTTTTAAATTATTTCAATTGTCAAAGGAATTTCCTATTAAAGTTAATGGAATTTATCCTTATGCCAATGATCTTGTATCTTTTTTTGTAATTTAATGTTTTATTTTTTACATGATAGCAATTCAAAGAGTACAGACTCAATATAACACATGAACACAATTTAAGAGTATAATGATGTTCTATTCCTCCATTCTTCCCTTATTCTCCTTTCTCTCCTTCCCTTTTAATTTCTTTGTAACTTCTTTCTCTACTTTCCTTTTTTAAAAATATGTATTTATTTTTATTTGAAGGGAGGATTTGTACAGGGAAGGAGAGACAGAAAGAGATCTTTCTTCCATTGGTTCACTCTTCAAGTGACTGCAACTGGCAGAGCTAACAAACCTGAAACAAGATTTCCAGGAGCCCCCTCCAGATCCTCCAGGTGTGTTCAGTGTCCCTAGGGCTTGATCCATCCTCTACTGCTTTTCCTGGTCATAAGCAGGAAACTAGATTGAAAGTGGAGCAGCTGCGACACAAACTGGCACCTATACAGATGTTGGCACTATTTGGCACATCCAAATAGGACACCCTACCTTCTCATTCTCTTTTCTTCATTTATTCCTACCTTCCTTCCATTTTTATTTTTTAATCCATTCATCTAACAATGAATAGCTTGGTTGATTCCATATTTTTATTATTGTAAATAGTACTGATAGAAACACAACGTTGCAAGTATCAGATATATAAGGTATTTATGTCTGTTGTGCATATACCCAGTGATGGGATTGTTGAATCATATGATAAACACTATTCTAGTTTAATAAGAAACTTCCGTTATTTTCCACAGTGACTGTTGTAACTTGTGTTCCCACTAACAGTGTATAAGAATCCCCATTTTTGCACATTTTCACCAGAACTTTCTAAATTCTGTACTTTGGATATTACCCATTCTGACAAGTGACAAATGCTAGTTCATTGTGGCTTTGATTTGCATTTCCCTGATGGCTAGTGTTGTGGAACATTTTACGTTCATTTTTTGTATTTCTTCCTTTGAGAATTGTCTATTGAGTCTTTTGCCAATTTCTTACCTGGAGTAGGAATTTCCTTGCTGATGCTGGATTATTGAAGTACTACTGATGTATTCCACATATTAACCATTTGTCTGATAAGTAACTCAAACATTTTTCCCATTCTTTGGATGATTCTTTACCCTACTAATCATTTATTTTGTTGTGCAGAACCTTCTGAGTTTGCTATAATCCATTCTTTTGTTATTTGTGTTTTGGGGTTTTTATGCAAGAAATCATTACCTATGCTAACGTCTTGGGGTGTTTCCCTTATATTTTCTTATAGCAAATTCACAGCCTCATGTTTTAAGTTTAGGTTTTTGGAATATCTTGAGCTAATTTTTATATATGATGAGAAGTTTGGATCTAATTTAATTCTTTCACATAATGTATGTCCACATTGCCTGCAATATTTGTTGATAAGAATATTCTTATTCCCATATAAGTCCTGAGCAATTTTGTCAAAAATAAGTTGGCTGTATGTACCTGGAATAATTTCTGGGCTCTCTATTATGTTTCATTGCTCTATGCATCCTTTGTTATGAAAGTACTGTGTTCTTTAATTATGTTAGCTCTGTATTATGTTTTGAAGTCAGATAGTGTGATGCTTCCAGTTTGGCTTTTCTTGTTTGCTCAGGATCAGTTTGGTTATTCTGGTTCTCTTGTAATTCAATATGGATTTTAGGACTTTTTTTTTTTTTAGTTCTGTTAAGAATTTCATTGGTATTTGGGTAGGACTTGTCAATATAACTTTGCACTGAAGAGGCTTTTAAAATATTAATTAATTAATCAATTAATTTGAAGGCCATAGTTACAAAAAAGAAAAAGAGGGTGGGGAACAGTGAGATCTCCCACCTGCCTGATCACTCTCCAGATGACCACAATGGCAAGGGTGGACAAGGCCAAAACCAATGCCAATGGCGTCTAATCTCCAATGTGGGTTCAAGGAGACAATTATTTAAGCCTTCTTTTCTTTTAATATTTATTTATTTTTATTGGAAAGGCGGATATACATAGAGGAGGAGAGACAGAGAGGAAGATCTTCCATCCGATGATTCACTCCCTAAGTGAGCACAATGGCTGGTGCTGCACCAATCCGAAGCCAGGAACCTGGAACCTCCTCCAGGTCTCCCACGCGGGTGCAGGAACCCAAGGCTTTTTGGGCCATCCTCAACTGCTTTCCCATGCCACAAGCAGGGAGCTGGATGGGAAGTGGAGCTGCTGGGATTAGAACCGGCGCCCATATGGGACCCAGGGGCGTTCAAGGCGAGGACTTTAGCCACTAGGCCACTGTGCCGGGGCCTATTTAAGCCTTCTTTTGCTGATTTCCCAGGCACATTCACAGAGAGCTAGATCAGAAGTGGACCACCTGGCACATGAAGTGAAGCCCACACGGGTCACAGTGTTGCAGGTAACAGTTAAGTCTGTTGTACTACCAGGCTGGCCATAATATGGACACATAAAAAAACAAAACAACAACAACAAACAACAACACAAGGTTTATTAAGAGCATACCTTTTTATGCTTTTAATAATTTCTTTTTATCATTTTAAAAATGGCTACAGAGGTCTTTTATTAATTTTTTTCTAAATTCTTGATTTTGGGGGGATATTTTGAATGAGATTTTTTAATTTGTTTTTTCATAAGTAAATTATTAGTTATGAAAGTTTCAGATTTTGTATGCTTATTTTGCAATCTGTAACTTTACTGGATTCTATTTTTGTTGTTTGACTTTTCTGTATTTTAAATGTGACACATTTTTGGTGGACTCTTTCTATTTTCCATTGTATGACATCATGCTTTTTGCAAGCCTGAATATTTTTACTTCCTCTTCTTCAGTTTTGGTGTCGTTTTTTTTTTATCTTGCCAGTTCTTCACAGACTATATTGAGTAAGAGTGATGAAAGTGTACATCTTTCTCTTTTTTCCATTCTGAATGGAAATTGTTTCAACTTTTCCCCTAAGTATGATTTGGGATGTTGATTTTTCATATATTGCTTTGCACTGTTGAGGTATGTTCCATTTGTGCATAATTTTTGGAGAGCTTCTTATTATGAAGGACTATTTAATCTTATCAAATATTCTGCCTCTATTGATGTGATTTATGGCCTTTACTATTTTCAAACGTTGAATTGTCCTGGAAGCTATGGGGCAAATTTCATTCTTATCATGCTGTATGATCTTCTTAATGAGATCTTGGCTTTGATTTGCAGGTTCTTTGTTGAACATATTTGCAATTACACTAATAAAGGATATAAGTATGTACTGCTTATTTAGAGTTGATACTTCATTTAAATGGATTGTTATTTGAAACACAGAGTTACAGATACAGAGAGCAAGAGAGAGGAGGAGAGAGAACAAGTGAGAGAGAGAGAAAGAGAGAGAAATTTTCCAATTAATGGCTCACTCACCAAATAGCCACAATGACCTGAGCTGAGTTGATCAAAGTTAGAAGCCAGGAGCTTCTTCTGAATCACTCACTTGTGAGCAAGGGCCGGACGACTTGAGCTATCCCCTATTGCTTTTCTTGACCATAGGCAGGGAGCTAGACTGGAAGTGGAGCAGCTGGTACTCCAACTGGTGCCCAAATGAATTACCACTGCCTTGGATGGAAGCTTAGTCTAAAGTGCCAAGGTGTGGCCTCTCCACCATTGCACAAAGTTGCCTCTGCCAGGTCCAGCAAGCATGAATGTACTCTAAACATGGAAAAGCACTTAGATAAGGAGTAGTTTGTATCCTTTATACCATATCTGACACTGACCTTGTTCCCTTTATCTGTCTTTAGATGAAAATGAAATGGGGACACCCTTATTACCCTATGAGTCAGGATAATTGAAATTAACTCTGCTTGGAAAGGTTCTAGTGACACTGGTTAAACAATTCAAGAATAGCTTTTAAACCTGGTGGTATTTTAAGTGTTATGTGTAGCTTCCTATAAATTTTTGAAGACATTCCAGTTATTTTGCTATAATGTATATATACTGTACTGAATATTCTGTTAGAAGTTTTATTTCTACATTTTGAAAAATGGAAATGAAACAAATCTGAGATGCAATTCCTCCATCTTGCATTAACAAGGGCAAGAGCAATTGTCACGTATGTTTACTATTCCAAGCCGTTTTCTGTTAACGTTTTTTGTGAGATCGTACTTATATGATTTACTTGGATGCATTGTTTAATAATTTAAAAATATACGTGGGATGTAAAAATAATTTGAGTGATACTAAGCATTTTTGAGACTATATGGCATATTTTAAAACATTATTTTTGAATTTAGATAGAATTGAACTCTGATTCTGTAAACTAGAGTATAAATCTATATTTTATGGATTTTAATGCTATAATTTGAATAGGAAACTACATCACTAAGTGCTGAATATATAGAATACCGTCGATAAATGATACTAACACAACTACAAGTAACTCATCCCTTTTAAATAATGCTCTGCCCAATTGGTGATTTTTCCCATAATAGGTAACTCTACAATATTTTTTAACCCATAAAATTAAAAAAATGATCAGATCATGCTATTCTTCAGAAACACTCTGCATGCTTCTCTGTTTCTCAAAAAAGGAAAGCAAAGTGGTGCAGTATTTATGAATGATCCTTTTTGTGCTTACAATATCAAACAGTGCTAGTATATGATATAGCAATTCCATTTCTGCTGTATATTCAAAAGACTTGAAATTTAAATCATAAAGAGGTGTTGGCTTTCTTATATTTCTTGTGGCAGTATACACAATAGGTAGGATGTGAAAGAAATCTAAATGTGCACTGAAGGACAGAAAAATTAAAATGTACATTGATAAATATAAAGGATGTTACATGTCTCTAGGGTTATTGCTATATAGGTTGGTTCTGCTGCTTCCCTAGCCTTGCATTTTATTAATTTTTCTCCAGCCCACTCTTCATCTCAGTGGCCTGATTTTTGTCTACTCTGGGTCTAAGTGAAAAAGAGAAAATTAAAGACAAAGATAGAGTAAAATAAAAACTAGAAAATAACAGCCGGTCTTTCTCAGGTAATAACATTTTCTGAATGAAAGTGTAAAATGCATAGCTTTAACAGAAAATTTACAACCTGCTCCCAAAATAGTGAACATTCATGTTCTTAAAGAAAGTGCATATATTCTTTCCATCACCTGAATAGATTCCCCTTATAGACAAATTGTTACTTTTCTTTTTAGATTCAGAGTGTACCCATTGCTTTACACTTCTATTAAGTTAATGACAAAATGTGCTAACACATTTTTCAATAGATCCTAAAAACTAGAGAATAATTTATTATGTTTCTATTCATAAAATCTCTGTTCTGCTGGACTTCTAACAACATTAATGGACACACACATTAAGATAAATGAATTAACTAAATGATTGTGTTATTATAAAGTTTCTCTTTGTTCATATAGCCAAACATAAGCTCTTGTGAAATTGCAGTAACAATTCCAAATCTAAAATCAATGTGTCTAGCATAATAAACTCCTTTGACACTTTTACAATGGGATCGAATGATTGTCTAGGAAAGATAATGGGCACAACATGGTCTTACAAAAACGTTGCCAAATAAACTCGACATAACCCAACTATCTGATGAAATAATGATGCCTCGGAAATTAGAGAAACCTTCCAGCAGGCAAAGTCAGACCATTGGTTAATTAAGGGGGATCAAGACTCTGACTCTGAACATAGTGACACAACAGTCTGAAAATTGTGTTAATCATTATCATCATTGTTCTTTTCTATAGGCCCGAAATGTTAGTTTCATTCATTGAAAGCTTATAAGAAGTCAGAGATTATACCTATTTTTCAATTTCAACTCTTTCTTTGCATAACTGAACTAACAGCATTATTATCAAAGTGGTTTTCAGGTTTGGGTAAAATTTCTTGCTGTTCATAAAATTCTTTATTTTTTTGTGTAATATTTTTATTAATTATTTCGCATTATGTGACAGTTTCATAGCCTCTGGGAATCCCCCCACCCCTCCCCATGCCCCTCTCCTCCCGCCTGTGGATTCCTCCACCTTGATGTAGTATTACAGTTCAAATTCAATCAAGATTCTTTCCTTGCAAACGTATACCAAGCATAGAGTCCAGCTACTTATTGTCCAGATGGGTTGAACAGTTTCTTGGGCAGACCATTTCTGGTCCGAAGTTAGAGCTGGTAGAATATCATCCCAGTCAATTAAGAGTCCCAATATAACATCAACAGCAATTTGCATTGGGCAGTGAATATTGTTGATGGTGTATGTTCACCGTCAACAATATTCACTGCCCAATGGAAATAGCAAAAATATGGCTCTAGGGAATTTTGTTTGTGTTTTTACTTCAAAGTCTGTTCCCTGATAACTCTAATGTATATATGATTGATTCTTGAAAACCACTGATATCTAAATCCAGTAGTATAAGTTATGTGCAATTGTGTCTGAAATTTTCATATACCCATGAACACTCTGATGCATATATGATTACTTTTTGAAGGTGGCTGGAGGCAAGATCCAATCATATATGTTATATAATTTCCTATATAGGTTATGTGTGACTTTATCAAGTGTTTGATTCAGTTTGTGTTGATGGAAAGCACCATCTTTGAAAACAACCCATTTGGAATCACTGTTGTCACATTGGCCAGTCCGGGATGCTGAAAGAAACCTGGTTCTCAGCACTGTCAGTAATGTGGTGAAATACTGAAAGTCACATTGCTTGGCTGTTTGATAGCCAACAGACAAGGCATGACTTAGAACACAATGAAAGGCAGGTTATAACAAACCAGAAAGGGTTTGAAAATCTTCTATCAGTAAAAATGTTTGGAAAGGTGAATTATGGTAAGCCATATTTTTGTAACTTTAGTACTAACAGAAAACTTAGCACCACCACCATTCCTCTGCTCAGGCTCCAGCCTAAGAAGGAAAAAAATTCCAGGCCTGCCCTTGGAGTTTGTCTTCTGAACAATCCATGTGAATTCAGGTGCCGGACTCACCCTGGTGGACCCTGTTCTCTGCCAGGGACCTGCAGGTATACAGGAGCTAAGTTTCCACAGTGACCAAGTTTCTAGGCTAGTCCACATGAGAACTTCAGATGCAAATTAAACCAGAACCATTACCAATCAGGAATTCTTCAATCTGAAATACAAGAATGTTAATAAAATAAAAATATAAGAATATGTAAAACTCAATTATTCAGGTGAAATTAGTATAAAGTTCAGAATAATCTTGATGGTGTAATGATTTTGAAGAATTTCATTTTAATTCTAGAATACAGGTAAAAATACAAAGGCATTAAAAATAACTACAGCGGACCCGGCATAGGGGCCCAGTGGTTAGGAGTCCTCACCTTGCATGCGGCAGGATTCCATATGGACACCGGTCCTAATCCTGGCAGCCCTGCTTCCCATCCAGCTCCCTGCTTGTGGCCTGGGAAAGCAGACGAGGACGGCCCAAAGCTTTGGGACACTGTACCCACAGGGGAGACTGTGAAGAAGCTCCTGGTTCCTGGCTTTGGATTGGCTCAGTTCTAGCCATTGCAGCTGGGAAGTGAAACATCAGACAGAAGATCTTCCTCTTTGTCTCTCTTCCTTTCTGTATATCTCACATTCCAATAAAAATAAAATAAAACTTTAAAAATACTTGGAAGATCCTTAAGACCGCTTTAATAGCTGAAGTAAACATAAAGCATTTGGAATATAGATATGTAACAAAGTATTTGAAGTAGAAAGTATAATCCCAAAACCATAACTTAAGCAAGTGTCATGGAAATGGGATTTGTAAAGTGCATGTAAGATAGAGGAAAAGCACTTTATCTGTATAAGATGGGAGTACCTTAAGAAATGAAATAAGGAGAATGTCAGAAGAAAAAATTCAACAAAATAATATTTAGGAATCACTGGCTGAACAAATTCAAATAAATCTATATCTAAAATATTAAATTGAAATTTTGGTAAACCACAGGCAAAAATAAATCTCATAGCAGGTACAATGCTGCTTGGAATTCACAACTCCCATATTTGAGTGCTTGAGTTCAAGTCCTGGCTCAACTTGAGATTCCAGGTTCTTGGTAATGTGTGCCCTGGATTGTAACAGGTGATGGCTCAGTTGGTACATACCTTTCACCTTCATGAGAGGACAAGAAGAAAATTTAGGTAGGAACCAATAGATGATCTCTTTCTCTGCCTTCAAAAATGCCAAAACAAATATTTAGTATATTATATGTTAAAGTATACATACATACATACATACATATGCTATAAATAAACATATATGTATAAAGCAACTTGATAGGGATTAATTTATCATGAGGAAAAATTACTGAAGTAACATTTGTTTACTCAGCAATAGTAGGAATCCACATAAAATAGAGCAGTTTTTTTTTTTAAAGATTTATTCATTTTTATTACAGCCAGATATACACAGAGGAGGAGAGACAGAGAGGAAGATCTTCCATCCGATGATTCACTCCCCAAGTGAGTCGCAACGGGCTGATACGCGCCGATCTGAAGCTGGGAATTTGGAACCTTTTCCAGGTCTCCCATGCGGGTGCAGGGTCCCAATGCATTGGGCCGTCCTCAACTGCTTTCCCAGACCACAAGCAGGGAGCTGGATGGGAAGTGGAGCTGCCGGGATTAGAACCAGCGCCCATATGGGATCCCAGGGCTTTCAAGGCGAGGACTTTAGCCGCTAGGCCACGCCGCCGGGCCCAATAGAGCAGTTTTTTAATGTCTTTTAAACAACTAAAATATGTATAATCAATATAAAATTGTTTTCTAAAGCAAATTCAAAGAATACCCAAATAAAACAAAGTAAGGAGAGAATTTGAAAATGTCATAGATGAGACAAATTGCACATCCAAAAGAAAACTTTTGAAGTTCAATTCTAATCCTAGTAAACATAATCAATGTAAATTAATGTTAAGAATATTTCAGGTCAGATGCCTGATATTTATACGTTATTTATAAGAATATTTAAACACAGCCTTAATGGGTATTATTTTTGTAAAATGATGATAAACTTCTGAACATATAAATCAAAAGAGGGTAGATATCATTTATCATTGATTCAAGGAAACAATAACACAACACACACCCTAAGTCAGTAATCATTGTCTATAAATTTTATTTAATTCAAATGTCTACATGTGAAATAAGGCACAGTGAGTGATCAGCTATTGATGTGTGCTGCGTTCTTTGTTACAGAACACACTTGGCTGATCTTGGCTGGGTTCAGGTACTATAACAGTGTAGGTCAGCGTCATACAGAACAGACACATGTGTACACATGTTTTATTTAAAATGCTTAGCGTCCTTAGAAAAGTACAAGGATTTGTCTATTTTTACTGGGGTTTTTAACTTCTGCTATTGAATTCTTTACTTAGTAGGATTAAGCTTACACTCAAAAAGCATATTGAAATTTTGTCATTTTAAAAATTAAAAGACAAGTAAGTGAGAGTAAAAGCTAGAGATGCAGGAAAGAAAGTTTGGAAATATTATCCTCTTAAATCTATATTATGGGATGTAATTGAATTTGTTCTTGTTCTTATTTAAATACAAAATTAAAAAATAAACGTTGAAAGAAACAGCTAAATTTAGTTTTAATGATGTATTTAATCCAATATATCCTAGAGTATCAGTTTTTTTTTAGTTTTTTGTTTTCTACTGCTTTACATTAACTTATTGTATTGTAAAGAGGAAATAACTAATTCATTAATGGGAGATAAAGGATTCTGAGATTAATTAGCAGGCTGTGTAGAACTTTTCAGTACAAACAACAGAAGTGAGCCAGATGTTGAAGGTTCTTTTTTTCCCTTTGCATAAATGGAGTTCACTAGGTGACAAGACATGAGACTTGAAGGTGCAGGGCCTTTTAAAACAATATTTTAATAAGACAAAAATGCATGTGAATTTTTGTAAGCAATGATGAAAATAAAAAAATTTTTCTGACCTCCTATTCTGAATCTGTCATTGTTGGGGAATATGAGTACACACTCCACTCAAAGGGTAATTAGATGCAATATGAACTAAGAAAATAGCCAGTAGAGTGAGGAGAGACATTTTTGAAAAGAAATTAAAAAGAAAAGGGAAATTCCAATCACTGAGTAAGATGGTATAGAAATGAAGCAAGGTAGAATGGAAAAGACAAAGTAAGATGGAAATATGAAGTTGTGGAGTTTAATAATTTTAAGGAATGAAGAATGTAAGAGGAAAGGTATAGAAGAAAAGCAAATGACAGGGAAGATGTGCAGTGTATGCTTTTATCCACGTATTTCCCTATTCCTTGTATGTTTTACCTTCTCTATTTTGCATGTTCACTGTAATCTAAGTGGTTGCATTCATTATTCCTACAGCACAGTCATTGATGCATTTCTGTTCCTGTTTCTCCTCCCTCTAATGGACAATAAGCCCTTTGATAAAATGGATGAGTCTTCTAAGCTTTTTATTTTCCTGCACTTACAGGGTGTTAGCATCATCTTATGTGTTTAATACAGAACTTACGTTTGAAATGAAATATGTCTTGACCATGCCCATTTGTGTACAGAGTAGAACCTAGATTTGTCACAGTGTTAAGCGCGAGTTGAGCACATAAACTGAACCTGCTTTTTAAAGTGAAAATACTCTCCCAAATCGGCTTCTTCCTCTGCTGCCGGAGCTCTTGTGACATCTCAACAACTAAATCATTTGATCAACGCTTTTACCAGTTGTATTACTGTTTTGCTTTTCTAACACTATGTCTAACCCAGCTTTGTGATTTTTGACAATGACTTTAGTTTTGAAAGCCTTGGATAGCAAGCGCCATATCAACTCTCTTTCAGAAACGTGAAGTTAATTTTTTTATCAAATATCTCAAGGGGAAATATATGATATGAGCCTCCCTCCTTTAAGTGTTACCTGGGTGCTTGGCTTCTTAAAACCAGTATTTCATTTAATATTACATTTAAATAATAAGACTGTACCTAAAATTGTTTGAAACTTTTGACTTTTATAAGCAATAAGGCAATACAAAAAAAAACAGAAATAAATAAAATCTGTGAAAGAATTTTATGAAATATTTCAGCATAAATACATGCTAAAATTTTTGGAAAATCAGCAAAATATTTTGTGTTCTTGTGTGCAATGATTACATTTATGATTATCATATGACTATGTCAATGATTAATATGAATACATTTTCCATAAGATAAAAAAATTGAATCCGTGTAAGCTATCATCTCCCTTTTCTGACTTTTGCTTCAGTTTTTCCTTTGCTCATTCTTTAAATGAGGTTTTTTCTTCCTTGAAAGTTTGAACCAAGGAGTCATTGTGAAGAACATTTAAATATGTTTGACATAGTTTACTATAACAGTAAACTTACAAGTTTAGTATGAATTTTGGAAAGCCTTAGAGGGTAATATTCATCCCTCTTCCAGCTTCTAACATTCAGACATTTCTTTGGCATGGGACCATATTATTCCCAGGTCTGCCTCTGATGCTTTTTGTTTAGTATCTGTTTTATGTGGATGCATGTAGCTGCATTATTGCCTATTTGAGTAACCCAGAAACTTCTTCCCTCAAAATTTGAAGTTAATCATTTATCTTACATGTTAAGTAATACCCACAAAATGTATCCTTCTGACCACCACAATAAATGTACTGAATCCTTTCTTTATTATAATTCAGCGCAAAGATAATATGTTTTGCATGAGAGCTGGGACAATGATAACATCAAAGGGTAAACAGAATAAATATGTTGTTCTATTTTAATCCCTCTTTGTGTACTTAGAAAAAAATGATGAGAGTTAACGTTTACATTCTCTCACTCTCTGGTCTCATTGTTCTGCTTTCTGATACTGTATTCAGAATGAAAAAAAAAAATCTTGTATTTCCCAACCAAGCCAGAATTTATCTTAGAAACTTCTTTATTCTTGAACTTACAAAACTCCAAAATGAAAAAAAAAAAAAAAAAAAAGAAGAATACGTAAGGACTTCTCAGCTGCTCATGTGAAGATGATGGCTTCACGTGCCTTCTTAGTTTTTTCTTTGGAGAGGATTCACAAGCCACCATTTGGCCCCAGGGATAAATGTTGCTATTTCCCAGTAAAGTGGTTGTTTTTTTTTTTTTTTTTTTTTTTTTTTTTTTGTGCAGTGAAATGACAGTTTTCTTTGACAGTAAAACTGAATTAACTTCTGAAGAAAAATGCCGTAAAAATGTCAAACTCATAAAATATATCATGTTTTGAACATCTGCACATGTTTTAAACTGACCTGAGCTAGAAAGAAAATGTCCTCCAGGTACCAGTGAATCAGACTTGGTAGTTGAAGGACAGGTAGGGGTGATGATGAGAAAATTGAGAACGGAAATGGCATGTAAGCCACGAGAGTAAATTGTACCTAGGTTACAGCCATGGAACTCGATATATGGCTATTTCTAGGGAATGATAGGCTCAATTCTTATATCTGAAACAGTCTGAAAATATATGTCCAAATAGAATCAAATAATGTGGCTCTCACCTAGAAAGGCAGCAATGTTTCTTCCCTTTGTCCTTCCTTCCTCTCTCCTCCCCTCTTTAGATTCTTTGTACCCCCTTCCTTCCCACACTTCTCCCTCATTACTCCTCCTTCTCACACTTTTATTCTCAGATATCTTGTGAATATATAGGTCATATGTATCAATATAAACATTTTAATTGTTTGTTATTTTAAGTAGCCATCATATTCTAATTTTCACCCATTTAGAAATGTCATGCCAATCAAACATTCTCTCAGACAAGTGATTTGCCTTACTGAAAATAATATTCAGTCATGATAAGTATATGTATAATTTTGAAAGCATACAACCCTGAAAAACCAGGGATTATCACCTTTATGGTCTGTTAAACAGAATTGGAACCACTATTGGGGCCTCTTCTTAAGTTTTACAAGAAGAGCTGATCTGATCCTTTTAGTTCCAGTTAATGGAGCAAAACCAGAGACACTTCCCATCATGTCCCGTGATGCGTAACACAAGAGAACAGGAGGATGCATGACTAACAGACCTCAGAGCCTCAACATTTGGAATAACTTTTTTTATACTTGTACAATTGTTTCACTTCTTTGTTTAATTTTGCCATCACAATAGCCAGTGAAATAGGAAGTATATGCCAAGTATTCTGTAGATGAAATTATGGATACACAGTAGCTGTGGAATAGTACTACCACTCATGGTGATATTTATATGCATGTCTGTGGCTTCAAACGGCAGAGAAAGAAGCTAGAGACTTAGCTAAATCACTGCATTTATTGTTGAATACTTCATAAGTAGCTATGTAACTTTTCACCTAAATTTCCTTCTGGGAATAATAAAGATAAAACAATCAATGTTTTCTCATACCCTTCCTAGCTCTGACAAATTCAATTTGTAGAACCCCTTTGCCTGTCTTCTCTGGATGGAGGGATTTTATGTTTTCCCTTTAAATTTTTCGTGTTCTAGATAATGGCAACATGCTTCACTTTTGATGTCACACTCTAACTCAGCATGATCCTAATCCAATCAAACATCTTGGCCTAGGGGGATCGTTGCAGGACCCTGGCTATTCTTTATGACTTCATTCAGTTGTTCACAGGCAGCGCTCTAATTCTTATGTTCCCTTCTTTACCGGTCACCTTCCAATTGAGGAAACATCACGCTCTATGCTGCTAAGTAGTGTACTCTATCAAAGGCTGTCAACTGATCAAATGAACAATTTTAGCTTTTAGCTATGTCTGCTGTCAAGATGTAAGTAAAATAGAACTTCTAAATAATTTAACTCTTCCAAGTTAACCATATAATCACATCTAAATAAAGTGGAAGTCATGTGTGTTCCATTTTCATTTAGAAATGTTAGGTGAATCCTGATGAGCATGGAGAAGCACAGGGAGGTCTTTCTGATAGCATACATTTCTGTGCACACCTCCGTTAAGCAGTTGCTTTGGACTATATTAATATACATTTCCTCATGTATTTTTAGACAACATTATGTGTCATCATCTGTCATATTGCCGTAAGAGTGTGTGATAGAGAGCACAGATGTACAAAGTGTGCTCTAAATCAGATGTCATCTCAGAATAAATGTAGATGCAACGTATTACATAAAAGGACAAATATTATTGCATTTCACAGGGTATTAATTTGGGTAATTTTCTGAAATTATTTAATGGAAATTGATGTTGGAAGATGTTAAGGAAGGAAGATAAAGTCATTTTCTAAAACAATTATATTTTTAATTTTTTATTTTAGAATTTTAAAAATATAATGATTTAAAGTGAGTAAATTTCAGATATTTTATAATTTTGGAGCGTAGCAGGACCCCCCACCCTTTTTTCTCGCCTGCCTCCATGCCCTAGCACCATATACCTTCCTTGTCTCTATTTTTGCATCATTTTTACAGTGTCAAACTTTCATTTTACTTCACAATCACAGATTTAGCATAATTGCCTTTAAAAATATTATTCTAGATTCTCAAAAATGTATTTACTTAAACTGAAAAATTTTTCCAAAAGATTTGTTTATGTCTATCAGAAGGTAGATCAGATTATGGAAGAGATGGAAAGACAGAAAGATTTTGCGTTTGCTGATTCACTCCCCAAATGGCTGTAACACCTGGAGCTAAGCTGACCTGAAACTGGGGGCCGGGATCCTCTTCTGGGTCTCCCTCGTGGGTGCAGGGCTCAAAGCCTTTGGGTCGTTCTCTATTGCTTTCACAGGGCACCAGCAGGGAGCTGTAAGGGAAGTGGAACAGCAGGTACACAAACCAGTGTCTAGCAATTTACTAATTAAGGAAAAAAGTCAATTGTGTCCATTGATGTAATTCATCCATAATCAAGTATATTTAAACTTTTCAAAGACTGAATGCTTATTTATGGTGCTACATATGCTAATATAATTGGAAGTATTTTGTTTATTAATTTAATACTGTCTAAAATATAAATCAAGGATTAATCCTTTACTAAATTAGTTTCCCTGTTTGCAAATAGGAAAAAAATTCCAGTCCAGTATTTTTTCTTTGGATAACTCCTAAATTTTCTCAAGAGATATTTTTCATGAGCATGCCAAATAGCTCTCATCAAGCATAATGGTGGAAAAGAAAATTATGCTTAGACACTGGGAAGATAATACAAGGATAATAATTTGAGAATGGGTTTTAGGCCTATTACAAACAGCAACAGTGAGAGAGCTGTACATAACATATAAAATCACAAATGTTATAAAGCACTAGCAAGAGATGTCATACACACACACACACACACACACAGATTGAAGACCATAACTGATTAGTTCAACAAAAAGTAAAGAAGACTTAGTGGAAGAAAATTTTCCTCTAATATTGTATGAGGCTTTGTAAGCACAGAGCTACAGACTTATTTTCATAATATATATGACTTATGAATTATTTATTAGTCTAATAAAATAATTTTACAATTAAAAAATCAGAGACAATTTCATAGAATTAGAATGTCACTCTTTAGATTGCATTTGGTTTTCATGAGCATTCTGGATTTGATTTGAATATTAGCTAGCCAACTAGGGCTTGACAAATACAGAAATATATTTAGATCATCATCTAACGTACGCTGATTCAGATTTTGGCTTCTGTGTTGCATGTAAGCATATGAATCAGAACTTATTTTTTTACTTCTTTTTATTATTTTTATGTTATGATACAGTTGCACAGGCCCTGGGAATTCCCTTATGCCCTCCCCAATATCATCCCCCCTGAACTTGCCCTAAATCATTAATATAGTATAGTTATTCATACACAAGCATATGTTCATCATTTCAGGCATGGACAATGGCAGAGCATCTAGCATCCTATTGTCAAGACATAGTAAACAATATCATTGGGAGTCCATCTTTGTTTGGAAGAAAAGATGCATACTGCATTGTATTCTCATATCTGGATATGACAGTCTTCATTACACAGTTACTATACATCCCTTTAAATGAAAAGCCACAATACAAAACCAATAATAGAAAGAAAATAGAAATGTACAATGCCATGATTTAAATAACATGCTAAAAGATATGACAGTCTCCATTACACAGTTACTATACATCCCCTAAAGTAAAAAGCCAAAAAACAAAATCAAAAACAGGAAGAAAAGAAAGAAATTAACAACATCATGAAGTCAAATAACTTGCTACTGAATGATTGATGTGTTTCTGAAGAAATGAAGTTCAAGGACCTTCTTGAAGAGAATTGTGCTACTGTATGAGCTATGAATCAATCAAAAATTAATCAGAAGAAAGTGATTTGAAGAGGTGAAACTAACAACAAAAAAAATCAAAATCCATGAGATATAGTTTCTACTGATCTTTGTTAATGAAATATGTGTCCTGTAGGCAGAAAATAGATGGATTTTGTTTTTTAATCCAGTCTACTAGTCCATGCCATTTGATCGATGAGTTTATGCCATTTATATTCAGGGTTAATATGAATGGGTGGTAATTTGGTTCTGTCATTTTAGCAATAGGTTGTTTATTGATTTAGTCTTCTGTAGTTATATTATTGTGATGTTCTTTGCATATGCCTTTGATTTTAGTAGATGCTATTCCTTTTCTGTGTCAAGAGAACATCTTTGAGTACTATTTATAGGGCAGTTTTGGAAGAGGCATATTCTTTTTACTTTTCTTTACTGTGGAAGAATTTTGTTTCCTTTTCAAAGACAAAGTAAAATTGTGCTGGGTACGTAATCCTGGGTCAACAATCGTTTTTTTATTATAGAGTCTGGAATATATCATTCCATTCTCTTCTGGACTGTAGAGTTTCCTATGAGAGGTCTCCTGTGAGTTTGATTGGCATTCCTTTGTATGTCAGTTGATTTTAAGGATGTTTTCTTTATGTTCGACTGAAGAGAGCTTGATTATCATATGTCTTGGTGAAGATCACTTTTGGTCAACCCTGTTGGGAGTTTTGTGCCACTCCTGGATGTTGTTTCCCAATTCTTTCTCTAAGTTAGGGAAATTTTCTTTATTATTTCATTACATACATTTGTAAATCCAGCTTCTCTTTCAGTACTTTCTGCGACTCTCATAACTCTTATATTCGGCCTTTTAATAATGTCTTTCAATTCTTGAATACTTTTTTTAGCCTAATCCAGCTCTGCTTCCAGCTTTTTGTTTGTTTCCCCCTGGTGACAGGAATTATCTTACAATTCTCAGAGTCTTTCTTCTGCCTCCTTCAATATATTTTGAAGACTCACCACTGTACTTTTAATTTGCTTCACTGTATTATTCAATCCAGATATATCAGCTTTCCTTTGATTCATTTCCAGTGTGATATATTCCTTAAATTCTTTGAAAACCTGCTTTTCGTGCTTCTTGTTGTTGATAGGAAGTTTTAGAACAAGCATTAAATTTTGTATCCCCCATTTTCTCAATATCATCCTCAGTTATCTCTGAGGTTGGCAAAGGCTTTTGCTTCTTTGTAGGGTAGTCTTCAGTAATATTCATTGTGCCTCTGTCTCTTCTTTTGTTCTTAGTCATTGTACTTCTGGTTATCAGATTCTTCTCCTTGGGGCAGGTTTCTAAGCTGTGTCACCCATAGGTCTACAGTTCAATTTTACTTATGCAGTTGATACACAGCTCTTTGTTTGCAATCACTGTGTCACTCCCTCCAGCAAATTCCAGGTCTGGATTCTTGTGTTAGATTTCCACCATGATCTCTGTAGCCCCAGCTCCTGGCTTACCATTCTCCACCTCCTGTGATACCATGTTGAGGCTGCACCCTTGTCTGTATAACCTTTCTTCCACTCTGATTTCAGCAAGTTCCAGGTTTAGGGAGACACCGGGTATTGTATATAGCTAGGTTGTTGGCAGTGCTGATCTTGCAGGAACCTGTTGCCGTTAGCTCTGAGGGCCACATGAACCTATTTTGACCCATACTATGCTGTAGTCAGTATTATTTTCTGGTGGGACCAGTGCAATGCAATGAGCTCAGTGAGTTCTCCCCGATCTCAGTGCATGTGAAGCTCACTGTTGTCCCTACAGTCTTAAATTCTTTGCCACAGTGTAAGAAATGGCACTTAATGTGCCATTACTAGAATTCTTGATCTGCTGGCTATCAGATCTGTGGGCTACTTTGACCTGTCTTAGATGGAACCTATAGGATGCCATGTTGCTGCAGTTTGCTGAGCCAGAAATGAGTTTACTTCCAGCTCAGTTGTATGTGCAGTACTATCCATAGCCCTTGCCTCCTTTAACAAAATGTCATCTGATACAGTGTATAGGACAGACTGAGTTGTGAAATCCACTCTGTTCCCACACTGCCTGCTTTGGATCTGCTGCTCTGTTCCTGCTCCTGGCCAAATCAAACAGACCAGCAGGATGAGCAATTCTCTGTCTGGGTTCACCTCCTGAGCTCCCAGTGAAAGTCCCTTCCTTCCTGTTGCTGGTGGAGTTCCAGTTGCTGGTGGAGTTCAGATCACTGTTCACTGAATGCCACTGGGGTATCATTCACTGCAACACCACACTGTTGTGTCCGCTGCTTTCCTGTGTCTGTCAGTCTCCGGGTACCCCTCTGCTGTTGTTGTGTCCTCTCATGTTTCCTGGAATGTTCCCTCTCTGCTCCACAAGGGCTAATAATTCTCTGTTTCAATGTGTCCTTGCCCTATTCTGCCATTTTGTGAATCAGAACTTTTAACTTAACATGTAGTAAGCATGGCAAGGTGAAAAACATGTTATTGATTTGGACACATATACAACATTTTAATCTAAGAACAGCTAAAACTTTTCTTGCAATTCTGTTGTTTCAGATTACAGAAGATGGAGACAGCCCCCCTAGAGTCCCATAGTATGCCCAGAATGATAAGCAACAGCACTGCAGCTTATCCTACTTTACACACAATTGCACCTCCTTTTTTTTGCTGTAATCATACTTCTTTACATACACCTGTTTGTATGATTTGGTAAAAAGCTTTGTTTGTTTGTTTTATCATTTTCTCTTTTCCTCATTGATTTACAACTTCTTCTAAGTCCATCTCCTTAGACTGAGGGTATAAATGGCAATTTATAATATTAGTAGTTTGTATTAGTGACCCTGTATCATATATTAAAATTGGATAAATACTACAGAAATAATGAAAAGGTATCTGACAAAAGAGGTCATGAAACCAGGAATATACTTCATATGTTTGTGTTAGTCAGAATCACTTTAACACTGGCAAAATGATGTTAGATGTTCCAACAATTGCTTATTGGGTGGTTTGGACATTCCACCAATGATCTAGGCTTCGGATGGCAAATTGGGATGTTAAAAAACATGCTGATTCAGGGAAATAAATATCAGAATAATGAGAATTATAGTATGTCTTTTAACTAATATTTTTCTCATACCTACAGGATATTTTGAAAAAAATCCGGAGTTATTTGAAAGGAATGTGGTATTCTTAACACAAGCAAAATGCAAGCACTTACACTTGAAGCCATATGAACTTGAGTTTACAGTTTTTGTTACAGGTCTTTTATATGATTTTGGAATATCCCAAGAAATGCTTTATAATAACAGTGCTGAGAAACAGAGAGAGAGAGAGAGAGAGATGCCCATCTCTCTGCTGTGCTCTTCAGGTGCCTGCAAAAGCCGGGCTGGGCTAGCAATGAAATATTCAGTCTCCCTGGAGCGTGGCAGTGACCCCCTTTTCAGACCATCACCTGCTGCCTTATAGAAGGTGCATTAGTGAGAAATTAGAATTGAGAAGAAAACAAAAACAAAGCTGGGACTTGAATCCAGGCACTAGAAGTAGACACTCTGTGCAGGAAGTTAATATTTTGCAGAATACCTGCCACATCAAATCAGTTTTTAAAATTCAGGGTTAATTTACCTACTCAAAATAATATTTGTCTTGATTTGCTTGATTTCATAGCTTATAAAACTATCTTATGTCCTAAATGTCTACTGAGTGAAGGAAAATGGAACTCATAGAAATCCTTTTTTCTAGATGTTGTACATTCAGATCTGTGATTGGAAAACTACAGGTTCAAAAGAAAATCTGCTCTACCACCTGATTTTGAAAACAAACTTTTATCAGAAAATAGAGCTTCCCAATTGTTTCATATAGCCCTTGACCTTTTGTACTATAATGAGAATGACTAGTAATTGTAAACAGCTTCTCAAAGAAAAAAATATAGATGGTTATTTACCAAAAAAATTGCTAGATACTGTTGTAGAAAATTATCCTTTTAAAATTCTAAGTACCCTTTTCCCCGCAACCTCGCCAACAAGTGTCGTTGGTGCTTTTATTCATGTGGGCCAGTCTTACTGGCGTTAGGTGGTACCTCATTGATGTTTTAATTTGGATTTCCCTTATTGCCAGGGAACTTGAGCATTTTTTCATATGTTTATTTGCCATTTGGGTTTGTTCCTTTGTGAAGTGTCTGCCCATTTCCCGTGCCCATTTCTTGAGTGGGTTGCTTGTTTTGACATTTTGGTTGTTTTGTAGCTCTTTGTATATTCTGGATATTAGCCCTCTATCACCTATGTCGTGTGCGAAGATCTTCTCCCATTCTGTGGGTTGCCTTTTTACTTTGTTGATTGTTTCTCTAGCTGTACAGAAGCTTCTTAGTTTGATGAGGTCCCAATTGTTTATTTTGGTCTTGATTTCTACTGCATCTGGAGTCTTTTTTAGGAAGTGAGGGCCTACCCCTAAGTGTTCCAGTGTGTTTCCAACATTTTCTTCCAAAAGTTTGAAGGTTTCTGGATGTAGGTTTAGATCTGTTATCCATTTAGATCTGATCTTAGTGTATGGTGAGAGATGTGGATCTATTTTTTTGTTTCTGCAGGCTATCAACCAGTTGTCCCAACAGCATTTATTGAACAGACCTTCCCATTTGCCTGGGTTGTCGTTTGTCTTTTTGTCAAAGATTATTTGGCTGTATCTGTGTGGGTTTCCTTCTGGCGTTTCTATTCTGCTCCATTGATCTTCCTCTCTATCTTTGTGCCAGTACCACGCTGTTTTGATAACCACTGCCCTATAGTATGTCCAGAGGTCCGGAACTGTGATTCCCCCTGCTAACTTCCTGTTCTTCAGGATAGTTCTAGCTATCCGTGGTTTTTTGTGCTTCCAGATGAACCTTTGGATCATTGTTTCCAGTTCTATGAAGAATGTTTTGGGCAGTTTGATTGGGATTGCGTTGAATGTATATATTGCTTTTGGCAGTATAGACATTTTAATGATATTGATTTTACCTATCCAGGAGCATGGGATGTTACTCCATCTTTTGAGGTCTTGTTCAATTTCTTTTTTAAGCAGTTTGTAGTTTTCTTCAAATAAGTCTTCTACATTTTTGGTTGTTGGCGAGGTTGCGGGGAAAAAGGAACCCTACTCCACTGCTGGTGGGGCTGCAGGCTGGTACAGCCTCTATGGAAATCAGTATAGAGAATATTCAAACAACTCAAATTCAACATACCGTATGATCCAGCAATAGCACTCCTAGGAATATATCCAGAACACTTGTTCTATGAGAAACCAACATGCACTCCTATGTTCATAGCAGCACAATCAGTAATTGCAAAAACATGGAAACAACCAAAATGCCCATCAACAGAGGATTGGATAAGAAAGCTATGGTTCATCTACTCCATGGAATACTACTCAGCTATTAAAAAAAACAAAATGCAGTTCTTTGTGGCCAAATGGGCCAAACTGGAAACCATAATGCTAAGGGAAATGAGCCAATCCCAAAAGGTTAAATACCACATGTTTGCCTTAATTTAAGATGATATGATGTTATGTATAACATGTTATGTTTTGAATGTTATATGTTGTGTATAAACTAAAATTGAAGTATAGGTGAGGTGGTCACAGAAGGTGGCTGGGAACCCGCATTTACTTTTAACATATTGGTTACTCATTACTATGTCAATTAATTTCATAATGATGTAAATTTTTGCTGATGGTATGTTGGAGCTTTCAATTGACTGGGATGATACTCTGCTGGCTCTGTCATCAGACCAGAGAGGGTATACCTAAGAAGCCGTTGAACTTGACGGGACAATAAGATGCTGGACTCTATGTTTGGTATACGCTTGCAATGGGGAAATCTCAACTGAACTTGAGCTGTGGTTATGCAACAAGGTGGAGGAATCCACCATGGTGGGAGGGTTTGGGGAGGGGTGGGGAGAACCCAAGTATCTATGTAACTGTGTCACATAATACAATGTAATTACTGAAGTTAAATAATAAATAATTAAAAAAAATAAAATAAAATTCTATACACAATTTTAAGTCAACCAGCCAGTTTTTGACAAACAACTTGGAAACACACATCCCTATGGCTGACCTAGCTTGCTGAACTTAGAGAAGCAGCATTTCTAGGAAACCAAAAAGATCAGTTAAGCAGTCAACATTTTGAATGACAAGTTTGTTCAAGAAAAATGGGGGGCTATCCATTGTAATCTTACATTGTGTGTGTGTGTGTTGTATATATTTGGATGTTTGAAATTATTCTCTTCAAGTGTATTCATCTTGCTTTTTCATTCATACACTAAACACATTTTTCCTCTTCATTTTCATAGTCGTGTGTATTTTTCACTAAATGAATGGTAGAATATTCACCTGAGTGGCTGTGGCTCTAAATAGCTTAATAAAATGGATTTCTGGCTGTAAATCTTGTCACACCAAAAAAAAAAAAAAAAAAAAAAAAGAAAAGTACACACCTTAGGGCAAACAAAATTTGGAAGCAATACAAAAAGTTAGATGTGATGTGACATAGAATATTTTTGTGCAAAATAACTTAAACATCTCTTACAATGACAGTGACTATTAAAGTTTTATGTACTTCTACCTTTTAAGGTAGTGATAATCTTTGGGGACCCAGTTTCCTGAATTTTTAGAGAAGCAAATTACTTTGTAAACATTGCGTAGACAGATGGCCCATCAACATATATTGAGTTTATACAATATATAAAATATAATTCTAGAAGTCATGGAATACTTAAACTAATCTGAATTCCAGCTCTTGCTCTGAAGGAGATAAAAGTCTAAACAGTTTCTTATAAATAAAGTTCATTTGAGGAGAAAATGGAAATTTGGATTTGATCAAACTTGCTGATTTAGTTATGCTTAATTTGATTTTATTGCATTGGAAATAATCAGTTAATGAGACTTTATTAAGGGAGAGGATAACGAAACATAACTAGAGCTTGTATTAAGATGGCTATCTATTTATTATGGTTGTCCATGTGGAATTCCACAGACTGAGCAACAATAGTAATGTAAGATTTTACAAAAATCAGAGTGAGACCTTCATAGAGAATGATGAAAAAAATGATAGTTTGAGAAACTTATGTTTTGGCACAGTGGGTTAAGGCTCAGCTTGTGATGCCAGCATCTTATAACAGATTTTAGGTCCTAAATACTATGCCGCCAAGCCATGTACCTGCTAGTTCATCCTGGAAAGCGTTAGATGAGGTCCAAGTGCTGAACCCTTGTCACCTATGAGACTCCATTCCTGGGCGTGTCGTCAGCTTGTCTCAGACTGAGCAGTTAGTTTCCACTCAAGGATATAGTCGCTGCGTCTCCCTCTCTTTTCTCATACCTTTAAAATAAACGAATACATCTGACTTTGTAAGCGAAGGAAAATGATTCTTTCATGTTTTGTCATTCTGGTCTACAAAACAGCATGGATTTTAACAAATGACTGCCACTGTGCTATGGTAAGTGTAATTGTGACATACAATATATTTGAAAGCATCTTTTAAAATAATCTGCAGTCCTTCCTAGGATTTTCTGCAATGAAAACAATATGGTCACCACTTCATATTTGCCACTAAGGTCTTGTCTCTGAAAACGAGAACAGTTTGATGTTCAAGACGTGATTGACTTATAAAAATGAACAAACTTGGGCCCAGCGCAGTGACCTAGCGGCTAAAGTCCTCGCCTTGAACGCCCCGGGATCCCATATGGGCGCCGATTCTAATTTTTGCAGCCCTGTTTCCTATCCAGCTCCCTGCTTGTGGTCTGGGAAAGCAGTGGAGAACGGCCCAAAGCCTTGGGACCCTGCACCCGCATGGGAGACCTGGAAGAGGTTCCTGGCTCCTGGCTTTGGATCTGTGCAGCACCAGCCATTGCTGTCACATGGGGAGTGAATCATCTGACAGATGATCTTCTCTGTTTCTTCTCTTCTCTGTATATCTGACTTTGCAATAAAAATAAATAAATCTTAACAAAAACAAAGAAACTCAAAACAATCCTAAAATGGCTTTTGAGGGAGTTTAAAGGTATCTGAAATTAAAGAGCTGATTGTGGCTTACATGTTTTCATCCATTAAGCCATCTGTTGAAAGTGGTGAGGGGAGAGAAGAGATGGATATATTTCATTGACTAGTTCACTCCCCGAGTAGCTATAATAGCCTCAGAATAATTTTTGGAAATGTTGTTTGTTATAGATTATGGCCTTTGTGAAACTCTTTAATTGTTTTTACATTTGACTTCATGTGTATAAAATCACCAAAGTTATATTGAAGAATGAGCCTTGGCCATGAGACCTTTCCTATCAAATGGGGACCTGCACATAGGTAGGTTTGGGGATTAATTTAATATTTTGGTCTTTTTCAAAAGTTTCAATTGGTTTGAATTTCTCTTTTTCAGTGAGTACTGGTGAAACAAAAGACTCGTTATATGCGTGTTACAATTCCTACATCTCCATATATTCACAGAATCCTAGTACCCCACAACACTAGAATAATTGAGGAACCACTATCCATGTGTGTTTAGAGGCACTCAAAGCAAGTACTATTTATAAATATTACCTGTCTAAGCAGGGCTAATGAAAGCCCTGAATGACTTGTTTCCACTCAAAACATAACTTGCTTTGAATGCATAAACAAGGCCATGTTGTTCTAAGATATACATATGACTGAGAAATTACATGCTATACTTTGGTATTAATGCTGATTTTTTTAGCTGAAATAATATCGTGGAAACAGACAGCAATAGTGTAACTCATAGCTTCCTTTTTATTTCAGTTCTTCCTCTGTATGGAACTGATAGAGAAGGTTGTGTACGCATGCATGCATGCATGTATTTAGAAATAAAATAAATAAAAAGCTGTGATCATTTTATGCCAAATTTTCACTCACCTATATGAAAGCATACGTGTGTATGCACAAACTAGGAAATAAGAATTAGACAACTTTGTTGACTCTCATGCAAGTCAAATTCCATTACATTTGCATTTAAAAATAGCTTTG
The DNA here is from genome assembly GCF_030435755.1 of Ochotona princeps. Taxonomy (NCBI): domain Eukaryota; kingdom Metazoa; phylum Chordata; class Mammalia; order Lagomorpha; family Ochotonidae; genus Ochotona; species Ochotona princeps. Next base: position 66,451,871 of record NC_080833.1, read on the forward strand.
TATCTTACAGTGGTGAGATGAACGGTGCAATGCATGCTTATTATTTAAAATTTCAGTTTCACTTAGAGTGGCATTAAATAGCAAACAAGAAACAATATGACAAGTTGAAAAAGAGTGCAGATACATAAAAATGATTTGCATTTGTGAACCATTAATAGGATGTCATTTCCAGACTTTGGAACAGAAATTTACACTTTCATTTAGCATTTCATGCCACAAAGTGTATGGTTTGTCTAATCAAATAGCTTTCAGTAAGATAATGATAATAAAATCAAAGTAAAGAATGATGAAACTTCAAGAATGCAATCACTGCTGGTTTCCTTTTACCTTTCAGGGATTTTTCTCACACACAGAGCTACATGCTTACTTCTCCCTACTGTCCCTTCATTTTGAAATAAAAAACATCTGTTGTAAATATGAAATTATTTTTTCAACCCATAATGTTCCCCAAGGTTCAAATGACTTTTCTCTTACTTTGTCCAAGTATTTATTCAAATCCCACTTTCCAGAAGGCCTTTCTGAACAAGCAGCACTTCCACAAGGTGTGTTGGCTGCCTCAGCAATCAAATGACACACTACTTCTTCATTATTACTTTACATTTGTCACAGAGTTTTGCATGAGCCCTGTGTAGAGAAGAATATCATCATGTGGTTGGCCATCATATGCATATGGAGTCAGGTGTATTCAACTGATCTTAATAAACAAGTGAACTAGTATAACTTGCACTTATTAATTGAAAACAGATTTTTCAAAGGGGTCAGTAATATTTTTCAATACTATTCTAATAAAGGCAAAAGTTGCACATATTTATTTACAGTTACTTATTTCTTATGTAAAATGTATTAATGTATTTGGTTTATGTAATTGGTTATGTTACATGGTTTATCATATATTTATATAAAATTTTTGATTTTGTAAACAATATACATGTAGTAAATATATTAATTGAACATTATTTATTGACATGCATCCAGGTTCTGTTTTTATTCTTGTATGCACTTGTGAATATTACAATGATTCACAAAGTTGCTGAGGCTGGCACATAGCCGATTAAGCTAATTGAACTGTTCACTCATGGTGCTGTTATCCTGTTATCCTCCATTCTTGCTGCTCCATTTCTGATTCAGGTCCTGCAAATGCACCAGGGAAAGGAATACAAAATAGTCAAAGTACCTGGAGTCTCCCACCCATGTAGGAGACCTGAATGAAGCTCTTAGATTCAACCTGACCCAGCTCTAGCCATCGCAATGCTCTGAGAGTCAATCACTGGGTAGATAATCTCTCTTTTGCTTAATCCCTGTGTTGTGTATGTGTGACTCTGTGTCTCTTTTCTCTCTTTGTAACTCTGAATTTCAAACAAATCAACACTTTTTAAAGAAATTCAACCAACTTATCCCTGCTACTGATTGGCACATTTTGTTTGCATAGCCATAATTTAATATGTATTCTAGATGGCTACAAAACATATTTTCATAAGAAAATCCTTAATATTTCTTTTTGTTTTTTTTAAAGATTTATTTATTTATTACAAAGTCAGATATACAGAGAGGAGGAGAGACAGAGAGGAAGATCTTCCGTCCGATGATTCACTCCCCAAGTGAGCTGCAACGGACCGGTGCGCGCTGATCCGATACCGGGAACCAGGAACCTCTTCCAGGTCTCCCACGCGCAGGTGCAGGGTCCCAATGCATTGGGCCGTCCTCGACTGCTTTCCCAGGCAACAGGCAGGGAGCTGGATGGGAAGTGGAGCCACTGGGATTAGAACCAGCGCCCATATGGGATCCCGGGGCGTTCAAGGCGAGGACTTAAGCCGCTAGGCCACGCCGCCAGGCCCAATATTTCTTACCTATTTTTTCTTGTCTGTCTGCTTATCACCCATAGATCAGGTATCATATGTGTAATTGCTAATGTAGTCATAAATATTTTTATTTAAAAATTCTATTTTTATTCATACTCAGTTACCATTGAAGTTGAACAATATTTATATGTCTATTATTTGTACTTCTCTTTTCTGAACTGATTTTGATTCATATCTTTTACGTGTTTTGAAAATAAAATAGTTAAATAAATAAGGTAGTTAGATTTTCTTATGAATTTCTAACAATTATGAATTCTACTAAAGATAATGTATACTGGTTTAATAGAAAATAAGGCAAAATTTTGATTTGTCTTTGTCCAGTGGACATGTGGTTTTGTGATCTTACATTGTATTTGTTGAATACGATGATGAGTGGCAAATTAAGCCTGTGAATATATGGTAGGTTAAAAATTTGTGCAAGAGAAATGTGATTGTTTTCTTGGAATTGTACTTTTGAAGTGCATAAAATATGTATTTTATGTTAATGAAAATATATATTTGGGTGAGAGAGTAGGTAAATAAATATATAAATATTTATTAGTAGATGTGTAAATAAGCAATATCAGTGATATGTTACAAGTGTAAAGTGTCATATAGAATAAAAAAGTAAAGTAAGATGATGAAAGAGAGTGTTGGGCAATAAAAACATTATCTCAACTACAAACTGATATTCCAGAATAACCTGACTAAGAAGATCGGATTTCAGCTAAGGAATAGATGTAAGCTATGTTGATGACTAGAAACTTGTAGGTGCAGTAGTCTTTGCCCTACACTAGTGTTTGATTATAAAATTAAGGCTTCATCTGATGCTTTATCCTTAGACACTAGAAAAATGCTTGCCATATACACAGAGATAGACATAATTATAGATATAAATGTGGTCATATTCAGATACATACATATTTTAAAATGAGGAAATTCATTCTGTTTACTTCTAGTGCCTTTCTCAAAACTGGAAAAAAAATCAACACAATAGCATATTGGATTGTTGTAATCAGGAAATCCTGAATAAATTACATTGCTGCCCCCACTGAAATTTTATACACACATTCTCCAAATACATCAAGGGTCATACTATCTTATACTTGAATGCATTTCTGTTTATCCACTACTGTTCCAATGAACACAAAAAAGTTACCAAATTTCTGTAGTTTCATGGTGTGCTTTAGTGTTATTTTCAAAATTATGAATATTATGTTTTAATTTTCTGTGTCATTTATAAAAATATGCCTTATACATGTATATATATATATATATACATATATACATTATAGCGCTAATTTATCTCTCCCAGGGCAGGCATTTAGTTCAGCAATGGAGATATCATTTGTGACACCTACTTTCAAAAATAGTGACCTGGTGTCCTGTTTCTGGTTTCAGTGTTGGCTCCCTGTTGTGGACCCAGGAAGGTAACAAATGATCTCTCAAGCCCTATGGTCCATGAACCCTATTTGAAGGACTTGCTTCAGCCAGACCCTCCCCATGGCTGTTGTGGGCATTTAAGGAGTGAACTAGTGGAGAGAAAAGCTTCCTTCTCTAACTTTCTTCCTAACTTTCTACCATTCAAATAATATGTAAAACAAGGAAAAAACAAAAGAAAAAAGAAAGAAACAAAGTTTTAAATGTCTCTATTGTGAGAAAAATTTCCTGGAAAATCTGTTAATGTAAACATAATGTATAGACTTAAAAATTTTTTCACCATTGTGGACTATCACAAACTTTGTATAGTTCTGTTCTATATACCTTCTTTTCTCCCCTTTAGTTTCTATAATTTAGCTACAGAAAAACACCTCTCAAATCCTGCTTTTTTAAAATCATTGCTTTATTCTCTACAGCTGTAGCAAAAACTGTGATAACTCACTGTATTTTTTTTTCCACTTTCACTCTCCCTCAAAAATCTATGATTTACTCTGCAGTTGATGTTGGTGTGGTCTCTTTCACTCATTGACTTACTGAAAGCCTCTTTTTTCTATCCTAACCTGCCTTTTGATGTTATTTACTCTAATAGTTATGAGAAAATCTAATTATACCGAAATTCACATGATATTGTTAATGCTTCAGCATAGAATCAACTTTGTATTTATAGGATGAAAAGCTTTATTTAGCCACTGAAATATGTGTAGAGAAAACTAAACAACATGAAAAGGTAAAGAAGCTTTACAAATTATTATTGATTTCTTCTTCTTGTGTCTTTTTCTTTAACTTATTTATTTTTTTATAGGAAAGTCAGAGTTACAGCAGAAGGAGAGACAGAGAGGAAGATCTTCTGCCAATCAATTCACTCTCAGAGTTGAAGTGATCTGAAGTCAGGAGCCAGGAGCTTCTTTGGGTCTCCCACATCAGTGCAGATTCCCAAGGTCTTGGACTATCTCAACTTTTTTCCAGCAGGGAGCTGGATGGGAAGTGGGGAAGCTTGGACAGGATCCAGTGTCCATATGGCATCTCGGCGCATGCAAGGTGATGACTTTAGCCACTAGGCTACCATGTTGGACCCCTCCTTGTATCTTTAACGAAAAATTTTTAGATATGATTTTCTAACAATTTTATTTTTTCATAATATGAATATCCTCCAAAATTAGGAAAGTGCTTGGATTTGCTGGATCCAAAAATCATCTGGCTATAAACATGCACACACACACACACACACACACACACACACAATCAGATGACTTAATTCATTGCATTTACACAAACCTGGCAAGATGACAAATTTCCCTTTTTCTCACTGGGTAAGGAACACTCCTCGCTTGCAGATAACTGGTGGAGATACAGCAAGCAGCTGGCAGAGCAGGAAATCTGCTGGGTGTCTTTAAGGTACCTGCAGAGCCACAGTCTGGAATGCTCTGCCAGCGTTGAGTGCATACTTTACGGATGCTGCTTCATATGCTTCCTGGAGTCCTCGGGAGTATTTGAAATTCAGAAGCTTGGCAAAGACATGCTCATCTGATGCTTTCTTATTTAATCTTGCCGAAAGGGGTGATTCTTTGAAAATGTGAAAATACCTTACCAAGCTACATCAACAGATGTATAGTAACTGAAACTTGTTTTAAATACCTAAGGGGTTTCATTCTCTTAACATGCATTTAACTCCCATTATGATTAATGGAAGCATTACTTGATTTACAACATGTTTCAGCCTTTAGATGGCTGATATCTGCAGAGTGAAGAATCATCAGCAAAATTATCAATTCTATTCGTGGTTCAACTAATGCTGAAAATAATTTCTCAGCTTAACTGAGATTCCATGACTTGATTACAAGGATCAGTATATACCCACATTGACAGATTTTATATTGCCATAATTAGTTAATCCTAACCAGTAAGGAATTTAGAACACAAATTATTCAGTGTCAAATACTAATGAGAAAAATAAAGAACGAAAATTTTAGCTAAAACAAACCCATGTCTGGAATGAATAACACACTCCAATTTTCCTTTCCTTGTTTCTCAATTTAATATAAACTTACACGGACAGATAATTATCTAATCTCATACATAAATAGCATGCATTTGATATTCTTTGAAAGATATCACATACCTTGGGACTAGGTAAAGGAAATTGGTTTGATAAATGATAGAATATCACAAAATGTCTTTTAAGAACTTACAGAATTCACATAGTTTTAATTGTGAAATCATACTTATATGTTAACAATTTCTCTTCTCTCTGCTAGTACAGCCATTTTGCCCATTTACAACAAAAATAACTTATTTTAAATCAATGTGTACTATGAGTTGGTAATAAATTTATTAATTTATTCATTATTGTGTAGTCCAGGCAAACTAACCCAAATGCTTGCTTCATTTTGTTATAGGTTTCCTTTGCTAAGGATCATCAACTATAAACTTATCAGAAAAATCTTTGAGACTTGTGTTGAAAAGGGCTCCCTATATTCCTTCTGAGTACGATATGCCCGTTTATACTTCTGCTTTATTAAATCAACAATCCAAGTCTTAAAAAGTCTTGTACATTGTTACTAATAAAGCTCATCCTTTCCACCTTTGCAAAGTGAATTCATAATTGTGCATTTAACAAACAAAGAAACAAACTACTGACTCCTGGCTCCCAATGGGCTCAGCCCCTGCCATTGTGGCCATTTGAAGAATGAGCAAGCAAATGCAAGATCTTTCTTTTTCTCTGTATTTCCTTCTCTCTGTAAATCTGCCTTTAAATAAAAATTAATAAATTTTAAACATTCTTCATCATGCTCATTCCAATGCCATTATTTTCATCGTCTATGGGCAATTATGACATCTTAGGCCAACAGTTTTGGCACTATAGTTAAACAGTGATTCAAAGGGAAAGAAACCAAAATAAAAACAAGGCTTACATTTTTGGAGCTTGCATTATAAATACACTGATTTAAAACTGCTAATTGTTAGAATAGATGTAGAGAAATTACCAATTATTTAGATTATGCATTGAACAACTCCAGAGAAAGACTAAACATTTGTTTTGTTATCAACATAAGCAGTATCTTTAATCTATGATTGCAAATTCTTATATGGCTATATACAAGTGAAAGACAAAGTGAAATAACTTTTAGGTTGCTATAGGATGCAGCCAGTAATAGCCAGCACCCACTGACAGTGGGCAAAGGAAATTTGGCTGTGTCCCCTACCCTCTGTCCTGAAGGAGGGTCCTAACAGCAATGGAATGGTAATTCCATCCTCAACCACTCTCCCCATGTCCTAATTTAGCCAGGATATTAGATGCACTTAAGTCCAATTAGTCTAGGTGTTTTTAGCTACAAGCCCAGTCCCTGTTCCTGCCCATCCCAAGAAGCGCTAATCAACTCTTTAGCCCACAACACTTAGGTATTCGCTCCTGCCCACCTGCAACTCACCTATCAACTGAGACAGAGCGGTATTGCATTGTTGTGTAACCACTCCCCTCTCAAGACCCTTTCAAAGGTCCATGAAGTGGGGGCTCTCACTCTCTTTCTGGTCAGGTGTTTCCATTGCTCTGACTCTTGGCTGACCCAGGACAGGTAATTCCCTGAGCATAGTCTGTGTGTATTGCTTAGATGGGACAATGGATATAATAATGTTGTTTCTGGTTTGTGTGCTGTCAGGAGTTCCAGGAGAGGGGAGGCCCAGCAGTAGTGGAATGTGGGCAGAGAAGCCAAGGAAAGGTGAATGTCTGCAGCTCTGTAAGTGTGTCCAGGTTATTCGTTGCATGTCTCTTAGGATAGCTTATATTGTTGGGGAAGCTGGGACATAGGTCTTCAGCTTAATGGATGGACTTAAGGATAATAACCATTTGTTCCTTTTGGGATTATGTTTGGTTGGATTATAATTGGTTGGATTGCCGTATGGACTTGTGATTTGCTATTGTGCTCTATTATCACCAAGCTTGGTTAATAATGACTCCTTTATAAACCTTAGACCTGTCTGGTGTGATCTCGCTCACACCCCTCAACAGGGTTAATTCTACTTCATGTAAATAGTAGAAGAAACTTACATCCCAAGTCTTCTTCATCTTTTCTTGTCAAATATATATGAATTACTGACTCTGAAAACTTCAGTCAATTCATCTATAGATAAAGATATGAGGAATTTATTTTCATAAATATCAATAAATGCTCTAAAGCCTTGCATTATTTGTTATTCTTTTCTAGTAACTGTGATCGAGGTGGAATATAAAAGGCATGACAACTAGAAACAGAATCTGAGTAATCTGTGTTAAGTATCTAAAATTAGACCATATTGCTAGCTTCTTTTAAATGGATATCCACTAATATTCAATTATTTTCTCTGATAAGTATTGATTCACATATTCATTATCTGATTGGTATTCTAAAGAAAGTTGGAATTAACTGTTAAGCTCATATTTTACAAACTGCTGGGGCACAAGTCAAGGACATCAAATTAAGTCAATTCACTGTACCATTCAACGTGAAATGTGTTCAGTTGGAAAATATTTTTCACTGTGGATTTTCAGTCTTTTCAATAGTTATACAATCTTCTGTTTGCACAGTTACATTTAGCCCATTAACCTTAGTAAGTAATTTGTTTTCTTTATTGGGATTGCCTTAATCATGCATCATTTGGGAAGAAGAAAAACCCATACAAGCTTATTCAAATGTTTATTTTTAAAAGAGAGAAAATCTACAGCAATTAAAGCTGGTTATGTTCACAAGTAAGAAGGTGTCAGCTAGCTGCTCTGACACTAGAGGCTAATGAATTCTGAACTCATTTCCCTGGGCATTTCTAATTCTGTCTCTTCATGCTGAGAGGGTGTCTTCGCTTAAGACAACTCTATCACGACCTCATCAGACTATGACACTAGCTTTTACCTGTATTCCAAAAGATGTTACGGATACAGTATCTATCAAGATCTCTGTGGCCTAAGCATAAATTTCTTGAAAACAGAAAATGATTACTTTAGACAATGGTTATATTTTCCTTTTTTCCTCCATCCAACTTTAATTAGTTAGCTATAGATTTGAAGATAGTAGTATGCATTATGATTACAGTCATGGAAATCTATCATTTTTGAAACATCGTGCGTTTGGCACAAAAGCAAGGAAGTACAACTTCAATTACCCTTATTTTGAGGTCTACAAACAAGAAGTGTCTTGGGTTTTATAGTTTTTGGTTAGGAAATATTAACCTATGCATAGATACCTTGAAGATGAGACCCACGCTCAATTCATTTATGCTTTCTGTTCATGTTTTTTAAATCACCTAGTAGTAACTTCATACACTTTTTCTAGTGTACCACAATTTTGACCATGTTTTTTCCTCACAAAATCAAGCATATGATTTTCCAAAAATCCTGAAGATGTGAATTTCAGAGCATTTCAGATTTCTAGATTACAAATTCTCAACTTGTATTATCAAGGACATTTGAATAGAAAATATCCTTTGTGTTAGGAGATTGATTATAAAAATATTATTTCCAGTGGCCTTAGGATTCAGGTAATTTGTCAATGTAACAACAAAAAATGGAAGAATCATGAGAGAGAAATCATAATTTTTCTTTTTTGTGTGGTAATAGCTAAAACTAATTTTTTAAACATTTTTTTGAACATTTTAAAGCTTTGCTTGGAAAGGAAGAAAGGAGACAGGTTTGTAGCTAGAGTGTAGCATAGTGTTGATCTGACACTTCTCTTGGTTGGAAAAAGAACAACAGCAGGGTCAATTATACATTTTGGAGGAAATGAAATGGCAGTGAAGAGAAGGACCCTAGTTCACAGAGTAGAACTTGCTAGTAAGGTCCCAACTGTACATCTTAATGTGGTTTGAATGGATTTGTAGGAAAATAAATACTTTTTCTGCCTAGACCTAGAGGCAAATCAGATTATGTTAGTTTGACTTTGAATAGAATTTAAATGTTTGTTGAACTGAATGAGGTTTTCATAGTTTAGCTTCAGCTAATCACTTTGAGATAATTTTGTGAGAAGTTTAAATTTATGATTTCTCAAATGTAATTTCTATCAGTTATAACTACTCAAGTAGACTATAGATAAAAATAACTGGCAGACACATGGAGTTGCTTGCTTTCATTCATAATTGTAACTTATCAGAGTTGAATAGAAATTCTAAACACATTTGAAGAACTAATGGGGTTGATCAAACAGAATTATATTTTGTAGAAATACGAGAAGCAATCTGGGAGGTAACTCATTTTAGAGACTGAGCTAAACAGGATGAAGTTGACCAAAGGAAAAAGTGTAGGGTATTTGTTCTTGATAGAACATGATAGCACTGGTTGGTGTGTCTACAGTCTCCTGAAGATATACCTGCATCTTAGAGAAAAAATAAACTGGAGATACGATTTCAAGTGCATATTTGAGAAATATCGTAATCTTTGACAATATTGTATAGCCATAATCAGTGATACATGTTCTTTCCTATTCTCTGCAAGTTAGTGAAAACTGTACATATTTGAGTCATTGGTAAAGAATTCTAAGGAATTTCAAGCCATTGAGCTAGCATTCCTGAATTTAACTTGGCATTGAGATGAAGAGCCTGAAAGGAAGCTGGTGTTTTGTGAAGAGGGCTTGTACATCTGTGGTTCCTGGCATTCATGAGATACCAGGTGTATTGCATGGAATGGCAGTGCCCTTAGAGATATCAGACACCCTTTAAAACAGAATTCTACAACAGCATATAATAAATATATTGTATATCCATGTAGCAAGTCTAGTTTGTTGAGCACATATAAAACATACCCTCAATATTCTCAAAAATATTTCACAGAGGAATTTTTAAGGAGATGAAGAATAAACAGGTGAAATTACTGTGCCAGAAAACAATAATAACAACAAATGTGGGATATTCTGATTATTCTACCAATAGTACTTTAAGTTTTCCAAACATACCATTTAGTTATGTTCAAGTATTCGTACTCAGGATGTAATTGTGTGATCTGTTGCATAGGGATGAACTAAACACACACACACACACACACACACACACACACACATCTCTTGTTTTGGAAAAACCTAATTTTTGTACCTAAAAGCAATGGTAGAATTAGCTGCAAGACTGAATAAAGATGCAGATTACGTTAAGATTACATACATTCTAACTTACTAAGGACCTATACACAGAAACTAGTCCAAGTGATTCTAACATTTAAGGAATTCCATAACCAGGGAAAAAGAGAAGGGATTTCGTAGGCAAAAATTATTCACAGCTGACCAGTAGGAATATTAAAATTCTAGGTGTCAGATAAGACATGTACACATCCAGCAACAGGCCAGGTATTTAAGTGCTCTTATCTATTCTATAGGATTTAGAATGAGTCTCAGAGGGGACAGCACGGTGAAACAACAGGTTAAGTCTCCACCTGTGGTGCTGGCATCCCATGAGGACACCCATTTGAATCACATTCGCTCCACTTCCAATAAAGCTGCATGCTTATGGCCTGAGAAAGCACATGGGATGGCCCAAGTTCTTGAGCAGCTGCAGCTGCAGGAATAATTTCCATCCTCCCAGCTTCAGATCAGCTCAGCATTCTCTGTCGCAGCTATTAGAGGGATAAAACAGCAGATAGAAGATCTCTCTTTCTGTCTCTTCCTTTTTCTGTATAACTTTGCCTGTCCAATAAAAATAAACAAATATCAAAACAATGAGTCATAACAATCAACTTTTACCACCATGAGCCTTAGGAGAGAAAACAATGACTTAGTATGCCTCTCAAAGTAAGTGTAGGGTCTGAAAATACTATTTTTGACATTTATTTTTTTTTAAGTTGTGGGTACATTTTAGGAAAACATAGAATTCCAAACCAGACTGCAAAAAGAATGCATCAATCAGTGATGATAGCATTGCATCAGCTTGAAAACAAGGCAGCAATGGCAACACATATATTGACCAGAAATGTGAGCTGCATCACTGGTTCCTAACGTTTCTGGTGGAATATTATGCTTGATCAAGAGTTTCACTTCCATTCTCTGAATTCATTCCTTTATCTCAGAGGGTAAGCCTTGATCACAGATCCAGAGTTCCAACAGTAAAAGAGGACAAATTTGACAGGCCAGAGACTCCTTGAATTGTGGCAGGAATTGCCAATCTACCATGAAGGAACAAATTGCTTGAGTCCCATTGACTTGTCACCTCTGCTGGGCTTAATGTTTTTTGTGTTTGAAACTACTGCTCACTGTTGATGAGCCAAATCTGTGAGAACAGCATCTGGATGTACAGCTTGGAGATGATTGTGTACAGATTTGGTTAGAGAGCCCCACATGTTCATAAGTGCCAGACACAGCAGTTGTGCAGGTATTTAAATTTATTAAATTTTCTTCGAGGACTTTAGTCCAGATGTGTAAAATGGGTTTTGTTCCTAGGACCTGCATATGTTGTTTCAACAAGCTGACTTTGTTCACAAACTCCTTCCTGGCATTGCACAGCAGGAGCAATTTTCAAGACATACCATGTGTCTGGACTCGATTTTGAACAACATGTCTGGTAAATGATTGTTGCAGTCACTATTACTGTAATGTGGGTACGCTGAGATTACACTTTGCTTTTCAACACTTTGATGGTCCCATTTGTAGCTAGGAAAAGCTTGCACAGGCCGATAGTTGTACCTACATAAACTGAAACCTGTTTTCTGCATTACTTCTTTGGAAATGGTCATTGTAATTAATCTGTTAGTCATGCACAAGTTGAACGGTTTGCCATAGCCACTGCAAAGTGGCAGGGCTGAAGGTGAAAGCAGATCTAAAAACGAGTGTGAGCTGAAACGAAATCATCGTAGTTTAAGTATAATCCTTTCCTTTCTCTGTCTTCCATCCCATCTTTTTAAGGTTTATTTTTATTGGAAAGTCAGATGTACAGAGAGGAGGAGAGACAGAGAGGAAGATCTTCTGTCCATTGATTCATTCCTCCAGAGGAGTGCAATGCTCGGAGCTGAGCCAGTCTGAAGACAGGAGCCTCTTCTGGATCTCCTACAAGGGTTCAGATTACCAGTAGACATGCAAATTTCCTCTGCTGGACTACTTTGTAATCAGTCAATTTTAGAGTTACAAGTTTCTTGCGCTTAAACATTCATACAGCCCAGGATATCAATTCTGGGTAGTGAGGTGGCTTTAAAATAACTAGAACAAATGATGTCCACAGTTCAGGAGTCAATAAGCTATCGAATAGGTTGTTGTATCTTGTAAATAACGCCACAGAGTGAAGACAGGAGTCTGAGCTCTAATGGATTGAGGTTAGTGACATAGATTGTTCACACACCCTTTTATAGGTATCTCATTACACACTTTGACCAATAAAGTTTTGCTCAGCAACTCTAACCAGAATAGGTTATTGTACACTGTCAAGAACTATTCTTCTATGGTGTGTTTCTAGTTTCGATTCCCTTCCAAAGCTTTGATTAAAACTCAGTGATTCTTTTTGTTTTTAATGTTTATTTAAATGGTCAAGCTTATACACTTTACTCTACTGATGGCATATAACCACATTCTCATGCCAATAGAGGAGTTTCCAAGTCTGTTCCTGTGCTTTTCAATATTTGTCCTATTTAATATTTCTTGTTGGGGGACATCTGAGTACTACATGACTTCGTGTTCAACTAGCTAACACTGTGGCATAGATGCTCAGCTAAATGGGGAACTTAAGGGTGTCATTAACTCAAGACCCCAACAGAAACCTATACAGCATTTATCAGGCAGGTTTGCACATCTTCAAGCAATGTTATGAGTGTTAAAAGGGTCTTACTCTGCCAGACCTTTCCAAAAACATTTATGAGTGATCTAGCGATCTAAATATTTACAAGAGTTTATAGTGCATCCTCTTTGTGGCAGGTGAGTAAAAAGAGAACATTTTTTTCCTATAAGAGAACATTGTCTTCACCAGCTAGTATGATGTTATCAGTATAATGAAACCAAGCAATGCCCATAGGAAACAAGAACAGGGTAAGATTCCAGATTGTCAGAATAATTCTATAGTAGGAGAGTGCAGATAAACGTAGGCAGTATTTGTGAGAGATGAAAATGCTGTCTAGAGCTTATGAAATTCTATAGAGTAAACAACTTGACTTTCAATAGTTCATGTATTTTCTCCTGGGAAATATCATTAGGAAGAATATTATATCACCTTTGTTTTCCAATTACTAATTCCTTGTTTCTTTTATCTAAGTTTCACTTGCTTTTCTTCCTTACCTTATTTATTGACAAAGTGAACCCCAGCAGTTTAAGTCTCTTCCAAAGGGCTGTAGTTTTTCCAATAACATACACATCCTGTCTAAGAATGAGGCTGTACCAATTTCAAGGGCTGTTTCAACACAGATCACTTTTCATACTTGGGGTAAAGACAAATTCATTTTCACCATTCACAACCCTGGACATAAATACACTTAGTTATTCTCAATTCTTTATAAAGGTTTTGGGCTTCTTCTACCCTCCTGCATCAAAGTATTCTAGCCTTAGCCAGAAGCTGCGTCCTTTGGACCTTTGCCTTATTCTATATAAGCAGAAAAGCATAGTTCATAGCCATTGAGTCCTTCTCCTTACTCACTTCAACATCATTCCCCTCTAGCATTTTACCTTTTGTTTCATAGTCAAGTGAGTGTTGATAACTAAACAGTGCAAAACAATGTTTGTTTCAACACAACAGCAGTATTTTGCTATCCTAGTTATAGTGCTTTAGATGGCATTTAACAAATGATTACTCCAATTCCCAAAGCATTTTCATGGAATCCTCATATTTGTACTCATGTCAACAGCAAAATTATCCAATGTGTGCTCACCACCTTACACACAGACACACGCACGCGCGCGTGCACACACACACACACACACACACACGGAAGTAGATGGCCAACTAGAGATTTCCCCTGTGGAATCTTTGTTCCCCGTCATAATCCCATGATCCTCTGACAGTCTTGATGAATGTTTGAGTAAACCAAACAGAAAATAACTGAATAACTCATGTGGCTTCAGAAGATGGTGGACAACTCAAAGATTATATTATGTGTAATTTTCTAGGGATATATGGTCAAATGCATAGTCTTGAATGGCTACACGATTTGAAGAAAGCCATATCACGGGGGGGGGGGGGGAAGGGGGTTCATAGACAAGGTTGTTGGTGGCTAAGCAGAATTCCACCGTAGCTAACCAGAATTCTACTAGACATCCTCAAACGATAGTAGATTTAGAAAACCAACAGAAGAGATATTACTGGGGGAGTTGGAGGATTTTAATGATTGTGTTTATCCTACATGATTTGAGGTGACTGTTAATGTGACCAAAAAGGCAAGATGGTGGTTATAAACAAGACGACTAAAATAATGACAAGCTGAATTCCTACAATCTTCTAATTATGATTCATGAAAATCTCTTCAGTGTATAAAATAAATGTGGAAAAGCACATGATGCTTATTAAGTATACTTGGGCATTGTCATTTCTAACCACACTGCTTAGCATTTACATAGTCATCACAAGAGATAGAAAATAGTGATTCGAATAAGTCATTGCATCAAATTGTCATTCAACAAGCATATACAAAAACACATGAATGCTACCACATTCGACAGAAATTCTTTTCTACCCATTAAACATAAGTAACACAGGCTGACTAATAAAGAGGCTTTAAATCAATATTTAGAAACTCCTTAATTCTAAATAATTCTGTAGTAGAATTTTGGAAAAAGCGTCCAAATGTCCACAATTGATATAGATTACTGAAATTTTCTTTAATCTATTGATAGCTCTACCTTTATATATATTGTTTAAAACAATAGAGTCCTTCCCAGACCTTCACCACAAACTATTAATACGAGCAACAAGGACTATATCCCAACTGCCAAGGAGGCCACAGGGAATTGGATGCCCTCGGAGGCCGAGTACTCTGAGGTCACCCACCCCCAACCGGAGCTTCCAAAGGGGATGGAAGAAGTCCAAACACTACCGTGCAGAAACCAACGTCATTGGAAAGACAACCAGAAGCCCTGAGTGGTCTGCAGAAACAGAAGAACAATAAACGTCCTTCGGGACCAGAGAGGAGAGCTTTCTCTGGTCCGAGCCTGGCTCCACCTCTGGACCCCCCCTCCCTCGCAATGACCATCGGGATCACTTCGAAAACCCCTCACAGCAAACAAACAATCCTACAAACTAAAAAAAAAAAAAAAAAAAAAAAAAAAAAAAACCTAAAATAAATAAACAACAGAAAGTAGAACTTGAAATCTGACAGGAAAGAGCTGGCATGGATTGGCTCATGCCTCGCTGGGTGGGTCACAAAGATTAGTTACTCCTCACCATGGTGTTGAGGATTTTCCTGCACACCCCCCCCCCAAAAAAATGTTCTGCACCTAAAATGTTGACATATATCTTGTTAGAGTTACAAGCCAGTCTGGATTATCCTAAAATCTGCCAAGATCAGCAAAATTTTACTTCAACACAACAACTGGCTAAATACTAAGATGAAATGGACACGAAACAGCTGAATGGTGCCTTATGGCCATTTTAAGGTATAGAGCAGCCGGTCCTGTATATGAACTAAAATTGAAATGTCAATGAGCTAATCATAGGTTGTGGCTAGGACTTGTTTTCCTTTTTTTTTTTTCTTTTTTTTTTTTTCTTTTTAATACACTGGTTACTCAAAACCATGTCAATTCCATAACATTGCAAATTGCTGTTGATGTTATATTGGGACTCTTAATTGACTGTGATGATATTCTGCCAGCTCAAACTTCAGACCAGAAAAGGTCTCCCCAAGAAACTGTTCAACCCATCTGGACAATAAGTAGCTGGACTCTATGCTTGGTATATGTTTGCAATGAAAGAATCTTGATTGAATTTGAACTGTAATACTGCATCAAGGTGGAGGAATCCACCGGGGGGAGGGGAGTGGGAGGGAGGGGGGGGATTCCCAGAGCCTATGAAACTGTCACATAATGCAAAATAATTAACAATAATAAAAAAAAAAAACAATAGAGTCTTTTTATTTTACATCTGGTGTTTCAGACAGTGAAGCATAGTCCTACTCAGTGTAAACACAGAACGAAATTGGGTAACCAATGAGGGTTATACTGATGTAAATATCACAGAATTGTCTAAAGTTAATAATAAGGGCTTCAATGGGCAATACAGATATTGGTTACTCTGCCGTTATGACTCTATAGAGTGTTGACAGAAAATGTTGAAATTGTGGGCTCCCATAGAAAGAAGCCAAGACTAGGGAATACTGGAGAAGAAAGAACAAACTCTTCCTGGTAGAGATCCAGATGAAATTGCTGAGGTTACATCTGTCTATCTCCATGCATATGACCAGTTTCACAAACATGAAATGTTCATCTGGAATCAGAAATGCAAAATATCCAAGCTCTTTGACTTCTTTCTTCTTCTTAAGGGGGTCAAATTCCAAAAGTATGATATTTCCTAAATCTTCAGTTATTCTAATTGTATGCCATTTCTTGTCAAGTAAGACTTAATATCTTTAGGCAAAGTTTAAGGTTGTCTACTGTCGCTGTCCCGCAGCGATGGACTTGGTGCACGGAGCCGATAATAACACGCGTGGACCCTGACTGATGGTCAAAAGCCGAGGTTTATTAGTAGCCTCAGACTTTTATACTCTGAGGGTCATATAGGATAAGGGAGGAAGTGCTGAGCTTATCAACAAAACCATTAATGCTTGTTTGGAACTCCTTTTGTCTTGTATATTCCACCAGGTGTTCTTATATACATATGCAGATGATATCCAATAAGGTATACAAAAGGTAGCCATTTGGTTATTCTCCTCCAAATATTATCCAACCAACTGTAGTCCTGTGCTCACTGACCTTTTCGGGTCACAATGTCCTCCTACAGTCTACCCTTAGCTCACAGAGGAAAGTCCAGAAAAACTAAAAAGCTAAAAATTGTGCAACGGAGGACCCAACACGGTAGCCTAGCAGCTAAAGTCCTCGCCTTGAACATGCCAGGATCTCATATGGTTCCAGTTCTAATCCCTGAAGCCTTGCTTGTGGCCTGGGGAAGCAGTCAAGGATGGCCCAAAGTCTTGGGAACCCATACCCATGTGGGAGACCCAGAAGTTCTTGGCTTCTGGTTTTGAAACAGCACAGCTCTGGTCATTGCGATCACTTGGGGAGTGAATATTCCGAAGGAAGATCTTCCTCTTGCTCTCTTCTTCTCTTTGTATATCTGATTTTCCAAATAAGTGAATAAATACATAAATAAATCTATAAAAATTATGCAAAAGAAGGCAAGAAAAGATAAACAAGATTTCCTAGAATTTCAATGAATTCAATTTTTGAAATTTGTAAGTTTTAGTTGCATATGAATGTGCGTGGGTACATGTACAGAAGATCATTTTACCTCTCTATAATTTGATAGAACATATTATTTCTTTCTGGCTGTTTCACAAACTTAACTTTTGAATCTTGGATGTTTTGGTTTCCCTCATGAATCTTCTAGTAAAATGGGAGCCATTCAGCCATCCTATTCCAGGAAATTTACTCAAAGGAAATAAAATCAGCATGTAAGAGAGTTATTTGCACCCCTGTGTTTATATCAGTTTGATTCATAGCAGCTAAAATATGGAATCAACCTTGAGGTCCATCAACTGATGACTAGATAATGAAAATTAGTAAATCAAATTTGGCATAAACACACACATACACACACAGACACACCCAAACACTGTGAAATATTACTCAGTCAAAAAAAAGGATGATATATTGACTTTTGCAACTAAATATATGCAACTGGAAAACATCATACATAGTGAAGCAAGTCAGTCCCCAAAGCTAAATATACCATATGCTTTCCCTGGTTAGTGATAACTGCTGGAGCATATAAAAATGTAAACCATATGAATGACACTGCCATTGTGGCATTTGATTATAATTTAGAGCCAATGTCTGTACTCCTGAGGAGTGGTAGTATTTTGTTTGTTTTGTTTTTAATTTTTACTTCTCTGAATTGGTAGGTTTAACTAGAGGAGTATTAAATTTATGACTGCAAAGTAAATGAAAACTTAGGGGAAAAAAGGAAGGAGAAAAAGTGGGTATAATAATGTTAGTATGGCAGAGAACGTTGCTATGCACCCAAATCTATTGTGAAAGATGTGAAAATTTTTCACTTTACATAAACAAATATTAAAAATAAGAATATTATGGGAAATAAAATAAATGTAAAGGAATAAATGAAAAATCTTCAAGTTATCATATTTTTCTTTCAATAAATTGTTATCCTTAAAAGTTTTATAAGACTTTGCCCTCAATCTAAATATATAAGTTAATTAAATAAATAATTCCCAATAGTCTGATATTTCTGCTCATTCACAGCAAGTGCAGTTTATAATTTTAATTGTTGAAGAAAATTATACAAAATTTTAACTTTTACAAAATGACTTTATTACCCAGGTTTATATTTCTAAAATAAATTTTCCAGACATAATTATCATCCCTTATTTGATATTCTTTTTTTTAAAGATTTATTCATTTTATTACAGCCAGATATACACAGAGGAGGAGAGACAGAGAGGAAGATCTTCCGTCCGATGATGCACTCCCCAAGTGAGCCACAATGGGCCGGTGCGCGCTGATCCGAAGCCGGGAACCTGGAACCTCTTCCGGGTCTCCCACGCGGATGCAGCGTCCCAATGCATTGGTCCGTCCTCAACTGCTTTCCCAGGCCACAAGCAGGGAGCTGATGGGAAGTGGAACTGCCAGGATTAGAACAGGCGCCCATATGGGATCCTGGGGCTTTCAAGGCAAGGACTTTAGCCGCTAGGCCACGCCGCCGGGCCCTATTTGATATTCTTATTTTCTTCTAGTATTTTACATCAAATCCCAATGATGTTTCTTAAGATGTTCCTGAAGACAAAAGTTTACTTTTTTCTTTTTTTCCATTTTGTTGTTATTATTATTTTTGGCATAGTCTCTGAGCTTTCTCTCATCCCCTTTCCAAGTCCCCTCCCCACGCACTGATTTTCCCTATATTTTAAAATAGTTCATAAACATTAATAAGTCCATTGTTGTGGGTATGAACAATGGGAGAGAGTCCAGCATTCCTTTGTCACATATATTGAACAGTTTAATTGGGAGTCCATCTTGGATCTGGAAGTAGAATTGCATACTGCATTGTATTCTCACATATGGACATGATAATCTCCATTACACAGTTGATATACATCCCTTAAATGAAAATCCACACAACAAAATCAACAACAGGAAGAAAAGCAGAAATTTACAATGCCATGAATTTAAATAACATGCTACTGAATGACTAATGCTTCCCTGAAGAAATAAAGAATAAAGTCAAGAGCCATCCTTAAGACAGTGATACTACTGTATGACCTATGTGTCAGTGAAGAATTTAATATGAGAATAAAATGTTTTGAAGAATTGAAAATAAGAGCATTTTTCTTAACATATTCCTGAAAATAAAATATATATAAGATTAAAAATGATGCTGTCAGTCATTTCACTCAATTTCTTCATTTTTGGAAGCTCCTCAGTTTTCTTAATGTGTATTTACTTTTAGTTTCTGTAACTAAGGTTATTTTTCCAAGTCATTCCTTTGAACATGCTAGAGGAAATATGACAGTATTTCATTTTATTGCTACAACAGAATTGTCCATTTCCATGACCCACGTTTTCTACTAACATTCATTTCTGTTCTTGCGAAAATATCAATGAATTTTATCACTGACCTAAAACCTCACAGGTTAATACTTAAATAGTGACGATGTGGTGTTAATGGAGCTCGTGAATATTTATTATTGAAAGATCCAGAGTGGCTTGGTTCACAGCTGCCTCTTAACCTAATCAAATATCATGTATCAATGCATTCAAGAAGGGTCCAATGATTTTGAAGGGATCATGACTTGTAAGTTATAAATGTGAATAACAGATTTGACTAAGATACAAAACTTAAATAAAATCATCACTTTAAATTTTATTCTTGCTGCTTTAAAAACACCTCACTGTTCCTTTCCTGAATGTAATTAATCTGTGATCACAAATATGCATAAAATTGACAAAATAAATCATCCAGCCACCTTAGATTTATCAAAATTATTGTTTCTGTGTAATACAAAGTTGCATAACTGAATTTTAATCAAAATGTTTATCTTAATATTTTTATCTTCAATACCAAGTAGTTTTTACGTGAAAAACACATGACTAGCTATTCTGGATTTGAATTTTATTTTTAATGCATTTAGTATAGATCTAATACTGTCATCTATTATTTAAAATATTGATGTTAGTTTTCAGAAGAAATCATTTTTATAAGACAATTTGGCTCTGCCATTGAGATTCTGAAAATAGAAAATAAAGTACTTTAGATTCAACCATGTTATTAAATTTTTGGCAAACCATATTTTAAAAGATGATGATCAGGGCCTGGCACAACAGTGCAGTGGTTGAAGTCCTCACCTTGCAAATGCTAGGATCCCACAGGGGTGCCAGTTCTAATCCCAGCAGCCCCTCTTCCCATCCAGCTCTCTGTTTGTGCCTTTGGAAAACAGTCGAGGTGAGCCCAAAGCTTTGGGACCCTGCACCCACATGGGAGACCCCCGAAAATTTCCTGGCTCCTAGCATCGGATTGGATCAGCTCCAGCCATTGTGGCTGCTTGGGGAGTGAACCATCGGACAGAAGCTCTTCCTCTATGTCTCTCCTCCTCTCTTTATATCTGCCTTTCCAATTAAAAACTAAATACATAAATCTTTAAAAAATTGATGATCACTATTTTCTGTTAAGGAGTCTTCAAGTTCTTTTGTCATCAGCTATTTATAGAAGACTAATATTTATTACTACCTGACAGAAACCATCAAACAATTAGAGGAAAATATAGGAAGCAGTACTTTGCAAGATACAGGTGTTGGTAACAACTTCTTAGAAAAATCACCAAAAGCTTAGGCAGTCAAAGTCAAAATAAATGAACTGTATCAAATTAAGATGCTTCTGGACAGCAAAGGAAACAATTGTCAAAACAGGGGCCAACCATGTGAATGCGAGAAAATTGTTGCACACTGCACCACAAATAGTGGCTAATATATAGGATCTAGAAAGAGCTTCAGAAGCTCAACAGCAGCAAAATGAATGAATTTGTTTTGAAACTGGCGACAGAAATGAGCAGGCAGTTTTCAAAAGAACAAATCAAAATGGCTAATAAACATAAGAAAAATGCTCAGACCCTTAGTTAAAAGAAAAATGCAAATGCAAACCACACCTAAACATTTCCTACTGCAATGTAGGTGACAAAGTAGGCTAGTTCAGTCACTATGGCAGTCAGAATGGAGACTAAGAGACTGAAAAGTGATTTACCTTATGACACAGCTATTCCACTCCTGGGAATATATCCAAATAAAGTGCAACCTGCACATGAGAAAGTGACCTGCAACCTTGTATTTATAGCAGCACAATCCACAAAGCAAAGACGTAGAAACAACCTAGAGACCCATGAACAGAGAAGTGGATAAAGGTACTATGTCAGATCTACTCCAGAGAAGAGATGTTAACGATACTGAAATTCTATCATTTGTAATAAAGTAATCCTGAATAGAGACCATTATTCTCAGTGGATTAAGCCAATCTCCAAAGCACAAATATTATGCATTTTCTGATAGAAGGCAACATTCAAGTAAAATACAAAACAAATAGATATATAGGTAAACATGTGTATGCATATATTCGAAGTGAAGATACGTTGCTGTATGCATTACCATTCTATAATAAAAGCAATATGATGTTAGATTTCCCATCATTGTCTAGACCAGAAATGCCATGAGACATTTAAATAGCAGGCTTGCAGAATTTTGACTACTTTTTGAGGAACTATGCTATTTTAACCACATGAGGGAACAAGGAGTTTAGGAAAAAGACAGGGGCAGGTGAATTTCTTTATCTACAAAACTTTATCGTGGAAAATAATTTAAGAGAAAAGCTATTGGGCATTTCGATTATGCATTTTTTAATAAAAGTCACATAATTCTGTTAGCAAATCCACAAGCTTATAGAATTAGATTTATATAGATTTAATGAATATGGACGTGGGCTTTGGACTAAACACTAAAGTTCAGTTGACAACAGAAAGGTCTGAGGCATCTTATTTAATCTCATTAAAATCTAGTTTCTTAGATTGTTAAATGCACATTTTTTTCTTTTTTTTAAATTTTTTTATTTATATTGTTGACAATCTTTACATAGTTTGATACGGTAAAAAGGTTCAGGGGCTATAGGAAAGTGGGTAAGACTATTATGTCAATATTGTTTCCTTCCTGTATCTGAGGTAAAGGGGGATATTGAGGGAGAAGCCCCATCCAGTTTTCCACCCTCCCCAAGTCCCGGATGTGGGGCATGCTCTGAGATCCTTGCTCAAGTGGTTTTAATAGTTCACAAGTTAGGAATCGCTGCCATTTTCGCCACTCTCAGCTCGGTGAGGTCGTTGAAGAATCCACTGATTGTTAGAGTCTTCATTTGCACAGTATTTCGCTGCCAACATATAGCTGAGGTGGTTGATTGACTTGCTCTGTCCTCTGTCTTTTCTTGGCTAGAGTTCTGAGTCCAGCATTTCGATTGGGGAGATCCCCACAGACACTTTGAGGTATTCCCAGACCAGATTCTTGTATGTTCTAGCAAGCATAGGGCCCGGCACAGTCCATCTCCACAATCAGCTGGTGGTTGCAATTGCTGAGTTGGTTCTGGTTTCAGTCCCAACTTGTACTGGAACCAATGGGTGTTGTAGTTCAGCCTGGCCCTGCCCAGCACACACTTGGCCCTCACATCAACCAGTGGGAGCTTCAGCCTAGTCGGAGTGACCCACAATAACACCCACCAGGCCCGCCCCCTACCCTGGTTTGCCAGTATGTGTAGCAGTAGACCAGTCTGTCCCACATTTCATTTGGCTCTTGTACATGTCAATGGGTATTAAAGCTTAGTTCCTTCTAACCAGCTCAACTAGCCAGCCCTCATGGGTGTTGTTGAGTGCCTCTCTGTCTAGCCACCCCAGCACCCATCCTAGTTTTCATGCCCTTCCATGGAAGTAGTAACCCCAGAGGGGGGAACCCACTATTTCCCTCCCAGATCTCTCTCAATCCCGGTTTATACACTCTTCGGGTGGTTCTGTGATTTGACTTGACAGAATTAGCCCCAAGTGTCAGCTTCTGCCATCTGATGCTGTGGCTAAGCCAAAACAACCCTCACCCACTCTGATTTATGCTTGCACCAGTAGGAATAATCAGCCCAGCCTGGCTTTTCCCTG
The DNA here is from genome assembly GCF_030435755.1 of Ochotona princeps. Taxonomy (NCBI): domain Eukaryota; kingdom Metazoa; phylum Chordata; class Mammalia; order Lagomorpha; family Ochotonidae; genus Ochotona; species Ochotona princeps. Next base: position 66,475,397 of record NC_080833.1, read on the forward strand.
ATCTAGTCCACATGCGGCGCATAGGTGTTGTAGCCCTGCTTACTAGTTTGACCTTCATAGAGCTGTGCTGATATTCAGTTAACACCCAAGGCAATCAATGTTTTGGCTGTGAGGTAAAGAATCAAGTTTTGATTTGAATTAATTGCCTATGTGGCATAACAGTTACCATTCAAAGTGCCTTTCTTATCATACATACATCTAACAGTTAATCAAAGTATATATTTTTTGTTACTTTATCTATTTGACCTAATTGCTTTCAGAAATACAACACTGTTCAATCCTAAAAATACAAAGCTTTATAGAATAATATAAAGAGAACTGACCTGCATTCTCTAAACAGCTTTAACCTATCTCTCAAACGTTATGAATAGCAAGACAGGTGTTTGATGCACAATTAAGGCCATACTTGGGAATTCTCCATTCTTTATTGCCGTTTCTGCATTCATGTCCTCCTTTACAGCTTTCTAGTAATGTGCTCTATTGGTGAGGGGAGGGTAGCACACGAGGGTTGCTGCCACTCACGTGGGAGACCTGGACTAGATTTGGGCTCCTTTTACACCCTACTCCATTTATGCTGCTGCAGGCATTCAGACAATGAAGTAGTAGTTGAAAGATTCCCCCATTTTCTCTTTAAAACAAACTATCTTTCTACGGGCCGTATAAATAAATTTTAAGAAAAAAAATTATTAAAGCAATGTATAATTTACATTTAAATCAAAGTACAATAAAAGTAAATAATTTTGTATAATCTTCTCAAAGCCTATAGTTAACTTCCATGCTATTGTGAAAGTGTTCCAACAGCGCAGACTCACTGCCTGATTGACATAGTAAATAGTACCAATGAAATATAAAATGTTCATATTGACAATTCATCTTTAAAAGCAATTCATCTTCTGGAAGCATGAAGACCATTAATTCAAGATTATCAAAGACAAACAAGGGACAATGTGTAGGCAACTGTTAAGGCTTTGGAAAATAAGCTCAAGATTAATGTGATACTATATATATATTTAAAATTTGGTAAATTATCCTGTGTTTGATGGTCAGTCTGGGGACTGTGGAGTACTGATGTTTCCCAGTGTCTGTAAGAGAAGATAGGCTGGGAAAAGATTAAAGGCTAAATTTCCAAGTTGAGCTTACGCTTAATATACATTACTTTTGCACTATCATGGAGCCAAAAAATTAAGAGAAACCACCATAAGTTGGGGACTATAACCTTTTTTTTGTGTGTGTAATTTTATGACTTGGATCCTCTTGAAACATATTTGAAACTCGAATTGAACAGGCTATGACCTCTCTGATCATGTTAATTAAATGTTGCCTGTGGTTACAACTTCAATATTTTAGAACATATTGCTAAAAAATAAAAATTTAGTGATCATGATCCATCAATGTCCAAGTAAGAAATGATGCTAGGACATTCATTTAAATAATGCAAACTGAAAGATAAACCACATATAGCTTTTCATATAGATATTAAGACTATGGGTATGGCAGCCTCATCTTTACTGTGTTTAGATCAGAATTTAACATAACTCTCCTATGAAATGCAACAATATATGTTATACATCGAGTAATACCAAACATAGTTGGAGACTAAATTGTATCTTGAGGGAGAATAATAAAAAGCTTCTCTGGAACCTTAGGCAAATTAACTACCAGGTCTTCAGGATTAATTTATTCATTTAATTTACATGCAAAATATACTAGAAAATGGATTCATTTACTTGGATAATTGAGGCCTCAAGCCTAAGTTTTTCATTAACTATTCAGATAATTTAGGCAAAATTTTTCCTTTTCTATCCTTGAATTATCTTGATAATTGCAGCTTCTACACTTGGTTGTATGCAAGGAAAAATAAAATAGAAAAATCCCTACAGTTTGCTAGGTATTTTTTCCTATTACCATCTATGCTCAAATAGTATTTTGTATCATATCTAGAAAAGGTAATGATATTTATTACCTATTTTACTTTAAAGCATGCATTGGTGATGGAGGCTTTACAAAACACTTGTGTATGTGTGTGTGTGTGTGTGCATTTACTATGCCCACATACATTTATATATTTATCATTATCTCTATCCATGTATCTATCCATCTATCTCATTTTATCAGCTGGAAAAAGAATAACTGTGTTGTATTTCACATTCTTAACAGTTCTCCTATATGGTATTTTTGTTAGCTATTTGTAATTGTCAGTAAATGTATTGTGCTGAAAATGTTGTATCATCATTGAGCTGTTATAAGGGTTGGTGATACTATTTAAGCAAATGCATGAGAAGCTGAACACACAGTTTTGAGATGTTCCATATGCCAGTTGTTTAGATGCATATTGAAACAGCAGTTGACTAAATTTTACATCACCATGATATTTATTTTAAAAATCATGTTAGGGAAGCCATGACTGGACTTGAAACTATTAAAGGATTTGAAATGGTACGCATGACTGCTTTGCAGTATCCTGCTCACCACACTCTCAGCCATCTAAAACTATTTCCAGTTTTTCAAAATGGCCATGCTTTCAACCCCTTTCCTGTCTGTAGACACATGTGGTGCTTTCTCTTCCTGTAGTGTCTTTGCCTCCTGTCCATCTAGTTCTCCACTTTTGTATTGCTCCAGTGGATCTACTTTATCCCTAAAGTTGTCAAATCTTGTAATTTTATTAATCGTATTATCTCTCCTTACATAATTGAGTCGCTATCCACCACAATGATGTTTTACCATCTCAATATCAGCATCTGTCTCCCTCTTGTCACCACCTGTTATACGTTTTTGCATCTTTTTCAAAGACTTAATCAATACCATAGTTCTATTCACGACTTTTTGTCCTTTTAATCTATAGTGATATTTCTGTCATACTTCTCATTCATTTCTAAGATGGCAAAGTGGACAGTTATTGTTCAAGGGAATTCTCTGTGTTTATGTAGCTGTTCCCCATTACTGTGTTGTCCAATTTAATAAAAGTCCACAACTGATTTTTGTGGCCTTGAATGGTAGCTAGTGTGCCAGAGACCAGTTCTGTCCGACCTGAGAGCTTGCAAAGGATGCATGGATGGGCACAAAGACAAGAAGAAGGATATGTGGACCATTATGGTATGATGCTCATAATGGACAACTCAAAAAAGCTGCTTTCTTTATTTCTACAGAAATCATCGCAAGCTTTTGCACAACACCCAGTTCCTTCATTTTTGCTTCATGGTTAAAGGAATTGTTACAAAAACAATTTTTAAAAACATTATTATTATTTTACTTCAAAGAAACATTTTAGTAAATAATTTTTCATTCAAACCTACAGTCATCCAGCTGAAGCCAGGAACTCCACAGTTTGCAGAACATGTGGTTACATTGTGACAAGTGGTTTATTTATATCCAAAATAAATTTTTACTAAACCTAAACTTACTATGGCTTAAAATATAACAAATACAAAATTTAAAAAAGATCACAGATTAAAGGAATTTATAAAGGCATGTATCACAGATTCTTTGCTAAATCTTATAATCAGTCATATGTTAATTACCATCACCTTTGCTTAGCACTGATTCAGTTGTTTTTGGTTCTTTTGTTAAAGGGCAGTGAGAAGGATCAGGACAACTCAGCCTTTCTATTACCCGAGGGCCTTCACAAGAAACTTCTAAGATCTTCTAAAACTATTTTCTTTCCCTAAACATCAGTACCAATATAAATAAGGTAGAAGTTTTAAATCATTTTTCCTTGTTCACAGTTGTTTCTCTTTAGAAGATACCCCATATACTTTCTGCTTTCCGTGATGAGAAACCAAAATGCGTCATTTCATGTGTTGTAACATTTCGAGGCTGCACAGTAAGCAAAATCTTTGTACCTCCATGATTGCTGCCTGTTTCATGATATTATCTAGCTATTTCTTTAGGAAAACATTACTTATATTAGGGCAAGCTCCAGGACAAAGGTGGGCACATAATAGGATGTTTGGGAACAATGTGGGCTCAATTGTACTATTGCATACTTTTATCTGTGTGTCATTGCCCTAAGTTGCTAAAGACACTTTCACCATAACATGATAGATCAGTTTGAGGTGTTACACCAGTTACAGGAATCATTTCATATTTGCAGAAAAACAACAACGCCCCCCTCAGAATTCTATAAAATATTGGTGATCAAGTGTCCGTACAATGGGGTGAGGCAGCAATGAGCTGAGTTTTGAAATTTTCATCACTATTATATACACCTGGTGCAAAGTCACAGGGTAAACAATTTCACTCTTGGATCATTATGTCCATCTTCATTGATCTAACACTTCCACTCAATCTTTATTCAGGCTTTACAAGTACTCTAGCCCTTTAGCATGACTGGTTTCACAACCTCCCTTTTCTCCCAATCTGGTTTAAATCTGTTTCTGTATTATTACAATTACTTTTCTTTGTAATTTTTTTGGATCCAACTGTATTGGATAAAACTGATGCCTTTACTCAATTTACTGAAAATTTCATACTAAGAAAAGTCTAATTAAATGACTTGGAATGGAAAAAGTAAAGAAAAAATCAAGTCACAGATGCCACCTGTCTCCTTTTAAATTTAAGATAATATTTCAGTTCCTGCTAATGCACACTCTGGGAAACAGCAGGCAATGGTTCAAGTACTTGAGTGTGTGCCATCCACGTAGGAGATGTACACTGAGATCCGGGCTCTTGGCTTTGGCCCTGCCTGCCTTTGCTGGGTCGGGTGTGTGGACAATGATCCAACAGCTGAATGGTCTCTCTCAATTTCTCCTCAGTTTTTAAGTAAATGTATGTATAAGTAAAAAAAAAAAAACAATTTAAGAATTATTGCTTTTCACTGATAAATAATGATACTGAGTTTTTCTGGATTTTCAAAAGGACTTGTTAACATCATTTCTCCTTGAATATCAAGATGCTGTAATAAATAATTTGAGACTACTTCATCATACTATTACAAACTTGTCGCCTCACTACATTTGCTCTCATAATATTTTGATAATCTGTCTTTTCCTCAAAAGTGAGTTGCAAGCTTAAATACTGTAAAATTTTTATTGCTCTTTACTATGAAGTTCCCTGCGTTTGGCTTCTTCAGAACAGTTAGAATTATGTTGAAAGTGTTGTTCTCTGATGTGGACTTCCCTCATAAGCCTATTCAATTAAAGCCACTAATACAAATCTTTACACCCTTGTTTTAGTTTCTTCAAGGTACTATGACTCTATGAAACCATATTGTCCATTCCTTCCTTATATTGTGTCTATCAACTTTATGAGGTGAGTTAAGCTTGTCCTGAGTGCAGGCATCATGTCTTCTAGCCACTCCATTCTCTGCATTTGCAGTAGTTTCTGAAATACTGTAGAGGTTTTTTAAAAAAAATCTGCTGAATGGACAAATAAAGGAGATAATGAAGTAAAAACAGATCTATATCCCACCACTCTGTTCTTACAGAAACATAAAGAAATTCTAAATATAGATGCTCTCTACTCCTTTTGGATTGTAAATTTCTGGGAGAAGTTCTTATTTACCATTTTATTTCTCTGTTGTATCTAACACACTACTCATTCATATTCAGCACCTTACTGTCATATTTATCATGTTCGTTCTTTATTTCTTTATTGCTATTATGTATATAATACATGTATAGTATTCTGTATTGTAAATATACATATGTATTCATATATGTAAATGTATTTAAAATAAAATATAAGTAGCAATCATTTGAAAGGAAAAGTTAGATAGAGAAACTTTTATCTGAGTTATTCAAAACTCAAACTGGCTCTCCCACACTGGTAGCATGGGTCCAGATATCTCAACCACCATCTGCTGCTTTTCCAAATATTTCTGCAGGCAGCTGGAGTGAAAGTGGAACAGCCACAATCTGAACAAGCTCCCACTTGGGATTTCTACCTTGTATCGCACATGGGATTTCCACGCCATCCCCTAAACTGCAATCTTTATAACAAATATGGGATATCATTATTTACAATCTGATACCATCCTTTTACTGTGAAGGTTTGGATGAATCCCCATAAATATGGTGACTGATATAGGCAGATGATAATGATAGATTCTTCTGTGTTTTAGTTTTGATTATTGTTCATATATTATGTCCTTTAGATTTTACTGAAGTGTGTAAACGTTGTTATCTATTATCAACACCATTCTGTGATTCAGGAAAGCTAGGTAGTCTCATCTCATTATAAAAGGTGTCATGTGGTGAGGTGCAAAATATAGTACCCAAACTTTTTAGTACTAAGGTGAACCACTTACAGGAAGTATGATGTCTAGGGTTTAGACCATGTGGGAGGTCTTTAGGTCTTTGGTGGCAGTTCCCATAAGAGGATGGGTTAGAGTAGCCTGAGTGCTTTGCTTCCTGGATTGCTATGCAATCCTAGAACTGCTCAAAGCTTCCACTTGCTGCGTGATATTCTGTGTCACTTTAGGATTCTGACAGCAAGAACATCACAACTAGGCAAATAAGGGAGACCTACATAATCTTGTTCTGTGAACCTCCAGACATACACAAAGAAATAAAACTCCTTCCTTTTTAAATAGCATGTCTTGCTTCACTATAGTAAAGAAAAAGAACTGATTCAAGATATGAAGAAAATGAGTTTCAGATTACTAAATAATATGATAAAGTTGGTACTTGATGCCAAGTATTGTGATACTTAACTCAGGAGCTATGTATTTTTATTATAATTATGTGTTGTATCTAAGCATATTTGAATTTTATCATAAGCCTGCCTGCAATTAGCATGTAATTCAATTTGTATTATTAGACATTTGTTGAATTTTCTGTTGCTATTAATTAGCCTGATAATGTTCAGTTTGGACTACACTGTGTTCTTGATGGTCGATCAGATGTTTTACTAAGCAGAAGCAAGAAATAATTCCTAGGATTCTGGCTGTAATCTGTTGTAAGAACAAATTATCCTATGTTTATTTATAATTTTATGATAAACTTTTTATAGAAAATAAGTGCACACCCTATATTCAAGGAGGACTACTGTTTTTCTAGAAAATTGCAGACAACAAAGATTTTAAAATCATTTTATTGCACATGGCTCATGGATAAATCTCATCTTCATTGTAGAAGGCACCATCCTTGCCCCATTATTACATGAAACAAAACCAAGGACAAAAGAAAACATGAAGTAATCCTTTTGGCAATCCTGTCATGCGGTTTGTGGAAAATATTCCCTGCAGTGCAGGATTGTTCAAAGCTTCACATGCTGAGTCTTGTTTGCTGTGCAAAAAAACTAGCTACCTCTTGCTGAGAAAGATTTTCTGAGAAAGAATAGGAACTGAAAGACTTGCTTTATCTGTACTTCCCAAGGTCGCTGCAGGCCACTAGGACGTATTTTAGTAATCCATGTATTCATATCATGTCTTGTGTCTTGGTTGGCTGAAGTCCTTGCCTTTGAGGAAAGAATATCTCATTTAATATTGCCCTCTCTTTTCCAAGGAGCATCCTTTACTTTTTTTAAAAAACACTTTTGCTTTTTCTAATCATCTTTGCTAGTTTTATCTTATTAGTTCTAGATATAAAATGTTAAGCATTATAAAACAAAAATGCATAATTTGTAACTGTTTTAATACAGATAAAAGATTGATACTGAAGACTTTGCTAGAAAGTTATATCCTATAAGAATTCCAAGCTCAATTCCTGAATGTGTATCAAAATTCAATATATTTTGAGTAGAAATATCTAGGACTAGATAGTGACAACTTTCCACTGTTGCTTTTGTAAGAACTGGAGATGCAAACTCACATAAAAAGTGCTTATGTTGCCATGAGGAAAATAAAGATTGTAGTTTGTGAATATGAAACTAAAATTATTAGTGTATTACTGAGCTGTCATCCATCGTTGTGCTCTAGATAAATCTTTATTGATTGTTAAAGCAAATAGTACAAAAAGATACATTTTAGAAATCAAAAGGTGTTACACCTGCCTTAAAATGTGAGTATGGTTATGATCTTGATGGTATGTTACCTCAGTAAATAATTCACAAACGTGAAAATTAAAGAGTAAACAAAGTTTTAAACATTCATTGAAAAGACTGTCTCTTCTTTTGATATTATGACAAAATCATTTTTATATCATTTCATATAGTACCACATCTAGAATAGCACATTTTATCATATTGTATTTGGCCTTTGATTTAATATGTAAACAATTCCAAAATATTTTGTGATCAAGAAGGAAATACATAAAAGTGAAAACAATAAATAAAGTGAAAACATTATTCAAACTTAGTTTTCAGTCACAGGATTCTATTATTGCTTGAAATTATTCATCCTCTATATGTATACTATGAAATAGGTCCTCCAAAAGCAAACAAAGTGAAGGATTATTTGCTAAGATTAAAATCCTTTGTACAAATTGCAATTTAAAAATAATGGTGAGATGAAAGTTATGTTAAATATGTTGAATTTGGAATTGTATTTACAAACCTTTTAAAACATGTACACAGGCAGACATTTTGCTCAGACACTGTGTGGGTTCGTTATAACACACAGACTGGCTGAGTTTGATCCCAGCTCGGCTTCCTATTAAGTTGCACACAGGGAGACAGCTCAAGTGCTCCAGTACCTCCTACCCATTTTGGACACACAGACTGAGTCCTGGGGTCCTTGGTATTGCCTGGATTGGGCCTTGTTGTGGGGACTTAGAACATGAACTGACATGTCTTTTTCTCCTTTGACCTTTCAAATAAAATGAAATAAATAAAGAAAATTAAAGAAAAGCCAAACTGGCAACTGTTTTATAAATATAAATTTCACATACAGTTAGCTGTTTCTATAAACCATGACATCATCTGATATTTTGACTATATCTGCTGAAACTAAGTTGAGTTAAAAATTAGGAATATTAAAATAACTTGTTTTGAGAGAGAAATGTATATTATTCACTGTCATCTCAGTAAATTGGTGTTAATAACTTTGTTTTGAATGAACTTATTTTTCTTATTTCAGAATAATTTTAGCTTTGTGGAATAGGCAAGACACTATTATATTTTCCCTATGATCATCATATTTTCTAATATAGTATATATTTACCACAACAAAGAAATTAAAAGATGCATTAATAAATTAAGGTACATTGAGAGTTTTTATCAATGTTTCTAAGATTATCACTCATTTGCTTTAAGATATCATATATGATGCCACATTATATCTAGCCATCACAAATCTTTAGTTTCCTATGTTCATTATAGTAAGCATCCTTACTCCTGAATAAACAGACTCCCAATGAAACTGCTAATATACTTTAACATTATGAAACTAGATTTTTCCATCATACCCAATACCTGCAATGCCATGATACACCCTAATGTCAGAACGTTAGACTTGTGAATGTTGCTGAAGGACTACATTATTTTTATGATACAGAAGAAAAAGCAGGAGGAAAAAATGGGAATGAAGAAAGGGAAAAAGAGGGCATGGAATCCTTTAACCTAAACTGCATCACAGAAAATAAATATAGCAATAAAATACAACATAAACTAAAGCAAAACAAAATAAAATTACCTTGACGGTTTTGAAGGAAAGTAGTCAGATAAGATATGTGGCATCCCCAAATCTTGTTTCAGTAGTTTATTCAAGATGAGATGAAGGCACATATTTCATCATGTCAAAAGAGGTATTCAAAGAAATAATAAATAAGAATTTTTGCAACATGCAGAAAGAATTTTGAAACCAAATACAGAAAGGGCAGAGAACCCCAAATAGACTGAATCAGAAATGATTCTCAGGATAACACATAATAATCAAGTCCTCTTCAGTGACCATAAAAAAATGATACTTAAGTATGCACATGAAAAAACGTCAATTAACTTACAGAGGAACCCAATAAAACCCGCTGGTGACCACATAGGATACACTCTATAGGCCAGAACATAATGGAGTGATATATTCCAGGCCCTAAAGAAAAAAAAGAAATCACCGTAGACTAACATACCCAACAAAGCTTTCCTTTGTATTTGGAAATGAAATAAAATACCTCTGAAGCAGACAAAAATGGAAAGAAAAGATATGCCCTACAAATGTTGTTGAGAGATGTGGTACAGAGAGAAAATGATTAACATGTACCTCCAAAAGCAAAAGTGGAGAACATCTTAATAAAACCACAGAAGAATTCTAAAGCAAGAAATGAGAAACCAAATGTCTCTAAATGGCATAAAAACATCAATCAAGAGGCATGGATAGTGTACTGGATCAAAAAAGAGGAGCCATCTGCCTGTTGTCTACAGGATATAACTCTCATCAGCAAAGATATGACAGGTAAATGGGTATTCCAGGCTAATGAAAGAACAGAACAGTACAAAACAAAACAAAAACAAAACAAAACAAAACAATAAGCCTGTGTAGCCATGCTAATATTAAATGCTAAAGACTTTGAAATAAAAAGCATTAAAGTAGATGAAGAAAAACACAACATGATAATCAAAGTAACAATTCAGCAAGAGGAAATCATCATAATAAATGCATATGTATCAAATGCCAGTGCAGCTAGCTAAATGAAACATGTACTAATGGATTTAAAGGGAGAAATAGACTTCAGTGCAATAATAGTGGGAGATGAATATCCCACTAACCTCAGTTGACAGATCGAAGAGACAGAAACTCAATAAGGAATAAACAGAGCTCACACACAGATGTAAGAACCAATGGACTTAATTGATATCTACAAAAATCTTTCACCCTACAGACACAGAATACACTTTTTCCTCAGCAATGTAGGGGACCTTCTCCATGACTGATTACATGACAGGTAACAAAACAGACCTCGGCAAAGCTTTTAAAAGTCAAAATCATTGCATGAATCCGCTCAGAGCATCATGAGGTAAAACTGGAGACAACAAGTCAAAACAACACAGAAGATATGTAAATGCTTGGAAAGTAACAACAAACTTCTGAATGAACGATCAATTACAAAAGAAATCAAAGAAGAAATTTTTAAAAATATTTGAAATGAAAGAAGGCCTCAATACAACCTATCAAACCTGTGGAACATAGTCAAGGCAGTGCTAACAGGAAAGTTCACTGCACACAGAATATGCCCAGACTAAAAAGACACCAGATAAGTGGGCTAAACATACATGTGAAGGAGCTAGACAAGCAACAGTACGATAACCCCTTCACGTGTGCACACAGACACACATGCACACACATATGCAAACACACACAAAAGAAATAAAGTTCAGGAGAAAATAAATGATATGCAGACCAAAAGAACAACACAAAATTCAGTGAATTAAACACATGGTCTTTTGAGATAATCAACAAAAAAGGTTCCCCATTAGTCCAACTAATCAAAAAAAAAAAAAAAAAAAAAAGGAAAAAGAAAAAAGAAAAGAAGGTAGGAGATAGGAAATCGGTAAGATCAGAGATAAAAGAAGAAATTTAACACTAGATACACCAGATATGCAAATAATAATAAGGAACAGTTACAAGCAATTATATACCAACAGATCAGAAGTTATAAAGGAAATAAATAAATTTCTGGATACATACTAGTTACCAAGGAAATCATCAAGTAATTAAAAATCTGAATAGCTCCATAACAGGGTGAAGACTGAATCGCTAATTAAATGTCTCCTAACAAAGAAAAAACCCTGACTGCATGGATTCTCTGTGAAGTCTACCAAATGTTTCAAGAATTTACCAAACCCTCAACAAACTGCTGAACAATGGAAACTCTTTTTATTAGCCCAACATCACCTTAATGCCAAAGCCAGATAGAGACACAACAAAGAACTACTGGTTAATTTAGATGTAGAAACTCAACAAAATACTAGCTGTAAGAATCCAGTGATACATCACACAGATCTTTCGTATAGACCAGGTAGAATTTATCCCTGGCCTACAGGGATGGTTTAACATATGGAAATTAGCAAACATGATGCACCGAATCAACAGAATGAAGAATTAAACTCACAGATCATCTCATGTGGATGTGGAGAAGACATTTGGCTGAGAAGAACCTTGTAAGTACAGTTCCTTAATACATCAAAAAACCTTAAGTACCTTAAGTTAAACCTAACCACAGATGTGGAAGACTTCTATGATAAAAAATTTAAAAATCAGAAAAAAGAAGATATTAAAAGATGGAGATATTTGCTATATTCCTGAAGCAGTAGAATAAAGATCATATTAATGTCCATATTACTATAATATACAGATTCAATGTAATTAAATCAAAACTCGAACGGTCTCAGAAATAAAAATCATGAAACAAGTATGCACCTGGAAACACGCAGACACACACAACAAAAAACAAAAAAAAAAACAAAGAATAGCTAAAGCTATCCTAAAGATAAAAATCAAGCTGGAGGAATCACAATCCCAGACCTTATGGAATACTACAAGGCAGTGACAATCAAAATAACTGGCATAGGTACAGAAAAAGATGAGATCAATGGAACAGAATAGAAACCTCAGAAGCAAGCTCCAAAGTGCACGGCCAATGAATCTTCCCTTTTTTAAGATTTATTTTATTTTTATTGGAAAGTCAGATACACAGAGAAGAGGAGAAACAGAGGAATATCTTCTGTCTGCTGATTCATTCCCTAAGCTCCTGCATCGGCCACAGCTGTGCCAATCCGAATCCAGGATCCTGGAGCCACCTCTGGGTCTCTCCTGTGGGTGCAGCTTCCCAAGGATTTGGGCCATTCTTGATTGCTTTCCCAGGCCACAAGCAGGGAGCTAAATGGGAAGCAGGGCTTCTGGGATTAGACCAGGCATACATATGGTATCCCTGACACATGCACAGTTAGGAATTTAGTCGATAGGCTACTGTGCCCCCGCAACAGCCAACTAATCTTTGACAAGAGAACTGAAATCAGTCTAAGGAAGAAGTTTAATCTCTTCAACAAATGATGTTGGGACAATTGGATAATTTCCAGCAATAGTAAGGAACAAGACCTCTCTCAGGCCTCTTTGTGCAGCAGTGCCCGAGACCAACAATGGGTGAGGCTATGGGGTTCTTTTTTTTTTTTTTCAACAAACCCACTGGCACAAAATTGATAAAGGAATGTCCATTTACAAACTTATATTTAGGGAAAGTATACAGGAAGAAGGGCAATCCTGACAGTACTTCCAGCCAATAACATTTTGACTGACTAGTAAGTATGTCTATCTCTTTGGACTCTCCAATGACGTCAAAGGTCTGGCAGCACAGGAAGCTGTGTCTCAGGGCAAACTCTTTATCTGCTGAAAAACAGGATAAATGAAAGATTTGACTTCCTAGAGTTGTTTACCAAAGAAGTCCCAGCACAGTTCATTGTGTCTCTAGGACTCCCCACATGGGCTAGGCAGGCCGAGATCCACGGGAGAACTCCAACAGACCTCTATAAAATATAGGCATTGGGAAAGTTTCTTATGAAAGTCACTAAAAACACAAACTGTCAGAGCCAAAACAAACAACTGGGATTATATCAAACTGAGTTGCTTCTGTACAGCAAAGGAAACAATAAACAAAAGACAGAGTCAAGCAACAAAAATGAGAGAAAATCTGCACACTACACGACAGAATGGGGCTAATATCCATAATTATAAAGAACTTCAGAAAACCAACAGTAGCAAAACAAACAACCCTGTTAAGAAATGGGCAAAGGAAATAAGGAGGTATTTTCAAACGAACAAATTCAAATGGCTAATAAACATGAAAAGTGTTCAGGCTCCCTAGCTATTTGGGAATTTCAAATAAAAACTACACTGATGTTCCATCTAATTCCAGTGAGAATGGCCTAAATTCAGAATCCACGAACAATACTTGCTGGTAAAGATGTTGGGAAGAAGACATCCTACTGCATTGTTAATGGGAGTTTAGCCGAATGCAGCCACTGTGGAAGTCGGTATGGAGAACGCTGAGGGAATGAGAATTGATTTGTCTTTTGACCCAGCTACCCCACTCCTGGGAAAATATCCAAATGAAGTGAAATCTGTGTATGAGAAAGTGACTAGAAACCCTAAATTTATAGCAGCACAATCCATAATAGCAAAGACATGGAAACAATTTAATTTCCTGTGCTAACAGGAATGGATAATGATACAGTGAGAAACCTTCTCAATAAAATATCACTCAGATATTAGGAATAATGAAATTCTACCATTTGCAACAAAATGGTCCCAACTAGAGACCATTATGCTCAGTGGGATGGAACAACCTCTTAACAGGAGGTCATACACATAATGCGGGGGCGGAGACCCCAGAGTGGAGCAGGTGGACAGGAGGAGGCTTGTATCCCAACCCTGAAGACACCCAGATTCTCACCAAGGACTATCGGGCACCAAGGACTACATCCTAACTGCCAAGAAGGCCACGGGGAATCAGAGTGCCTTCGGAGGCCAAGAAGTCTGAGGTCATCCAACCCCATCTGGATCTCCCACATGGGATGGAAGAAGCCCAAATCTTTGCTTGCAGGATCCAACGTCATCAGAACAACAGCCAGGAGCCCTGAGTGGTCCTCAGAAACAGAAGAACAGTAAACCTCCTTCAGGACTAGGGAGAGGAGCTTTCTCTGGTCTTCGCTTGGTTCCAACTTTGGGTCCCCATCCTCTCTTGCAGTGGCCATCAATATCGCTCCGGAACCCCCACAAAACAAACAAACAGCAACAAAAAAACTAGAATAGATAGATGGAGAACAAGAAAAGCTTAGATTCAGACAGAAAACGGTCAGCATGGATTCACATATACCTTACTAGATAGGACAAAAATGATTAGTTACTCCTCACTAGGGTATTGAAGAGTTCTCTGCACACCGCTCCTAAAACTGTTCTGCACCTAAACTGTTGACATATGCCTTGTTAGAGTTATAAGCTAGTTTAGACCACCCTAAAAACTGCCAGGTTCAGAAAAATTATACTTCAACACTATAAAATGCTAAATACTAAAATGAGAGTAGACACAAGACAGCCGAATAGTACCCTATTGCCATTTAAAAGTGTATAGAAGCTGGTTGTATATAAACTAAAATCAAAATGTCAATGAAGTAGTCACAGGATGTGGTTAAGAACTTGCATCTTTTTTAACATATTGGTTACACAATATCATGTCAATTAATTCCATAATGTTATAAATTGTTGTTGATGTTATGTAGGGGCTTTTAATTAATCAGGATGATATTCTGCCAGCTCTACCTTCAGACCAGAGATGGTCTCCCCAAGAAAGTGATGAATTTATCTGGACAATGAGATGCTGGACTCTATGCTTGGTATATGCTTGCAGTGTAAGAATCTTGACTGAATTTGAACTACAATACTGCAACAAAGTGGAGGAATCCACCATGGGGGGGAGGGCAGGGGGAGGGGTTGGGGGAATCCCAGAGCCTATGAAACTGTGTCACATAATGCAATGTAATTAATAAAAAAATTTAAAGAAAAAAAAAAGAAAGGCAGTTTCATAGAAGGGAAAGAGTAAGAAAGATCTTCCATCTACTCTTTCATTTCCCATATGCATGCTATCGGCTGGGCTGAGCTGCTACTATGCCAGAAGCCAGGAGCTTCTTCTGGGTATCCCATGTGGGTGCAGGGTCCCAAGTCTGTGGACCACCATCCACCGCTTTTCCAGGTCATTAAACAGCTGAATTTGACGTGGAGTAATCAGAACTAGAGCCTGGTCCATATGGTGTTCAGACGTTTGCAGGTGAAGTCTTCGCCAATGAGCAATTGTATTGTTTTCCCACTACCTCCTTTTAAGTAATGTAATCTTTTTCCTTAAAATGTGTTTCTGCTGCAAAGGCAGCTTGTGCATACATCATTTTCATTATTTGAAAATTCCACAGTGGCAAATTGGTTAACTTACTTAAATCTATTATTTTAAAAACCAATCAATACTCGGCTATGTCATTTTCTCTTTATGCCCATGTTTCTTTTTTTATTATTAATTACGTTGCATTATGTGACACAGTTTCATACCAAGAAAAAAAATCAATACTAAAGGCACTTTTGCAATCATTTGCAGAGAAAAAAATTTAGTCAGTCAGCGTGAAAAATCCCAGACAAGGTCAAACAAGGGAAAGAATCTGCCTTCTTGGTTTATCTTCATATTGTTACAAGTGTGGTTTTCCTGTTCTATTGTGGCACTTGCTATCTCTATGCATTTTGAAGATGAGTTTGCAGCTCTAAAATGGCCACTAAATATAGAGCTGAAGTGCTGACTCGCATTTCTAAACGCAAAAAGGTCATGCCTATGTGTTAGAGAACATGTGTGCTGGATGAGCTTCATACAGGCTGATGCTGTAATGCTGTGATTGGGAATTTAGCCAGTGAATCAGTATCTTGCATCACATATTATTAAAAAGAAAGGTAAACAAATTGCATGCTGATAAATTATTGAAAATATTATGCCCAGATTTATAAGAACTTAATCTCGTACCTACAATAGAAATAATAGTTCAACAAATGTGTGGCTATTTAAAGTTGACAGGGATTTAAAGACCATAACTACCAAGAATAATCAGAGTTACATAAGAACCAATAGTTGAGGGCCCGGTGGCGTGGCCTAGCGGCTAAAGTCCTCCCCTTGAAAGCCCTGGGATCCCATATGGGCGCCAGTTCTAATTCCGGCAACTCCACTTCCCATCCAGCTCACTGCTTGTGGTCTGGGAAAGCAGTTGAGGACGGCCCAATGCATTGGGACCCTGCACCCTTGTGGGAGACCCGGAAGAGGTCCCAGGTTCCCAGCATCGGATCAGCGCACATCGGCCCGTTGCGGCTCACTTGGGGAGTGAATCATCGGACGGAAGATCTTCCTCTCTGTCTCTCCTCCTCTGTGTATATCTGGCTGTAATAAAATGAATAAATCTTTAAAAAAAAAAAAAAAGAACCAATAGTTGAGAAAGGATGCATGTAAGTGTAGCACACAGGCAGTAAGCAGAAGTATGACATCTTTTTTAACATGGGAGGAAATTCAGCATTATCTGACTACATATATGTAATATGTATTGGAAAAAATAAATTAATAGAGTTTTATACAATGTAGACTGGTGGGATAGAAAGTTTCTAGTTAGCATGGAGTGGTAAATGGAAATTAATGTAAAATATGCTTTACAATTTTACAGCAAGTAATTATAATTGAATGTGTTGTGTTTCTGTATTGAATTGTTACGGCAATACAAAATCACATTTATATTAGTTGTTCTAATGTATCTTACATTTATTTGAACAAATGAAGTGACTCTCAGCTGCACTGTTTGTAACTGAATCTTTATTTGACTTGCTTACATTTAAAAACATGAGCTTCTTAGGTATAAAAATTGGAGGGTAGTGTAGCATTCTGCATACATTTTTGAACAGCATCCTCTTTATTAATTAGGAATGACACTTGATGTAAAATTTAGTACCATATGAATTATTGTTAAAGATAACTCTGAATGTAGTTAAGATATTAATTAGTTTGCCACAATTGGCCTTTGCTATGCATTTTTAAAAAGATATTTATTTTTGCTTGAAAGGCAGAATTTCAGAGGAGAGAGGATTTTTCATCTTTGGGTTCACTTCCCAAATAGCTGCAGTAGTGAAAGCTCGGAGCTGGGCTGGTCCTAATCCAGGAGCTTGGTGCAATGTGAGTGCAGAGGCCAAAGGCTTTCGACCTTCCTTTGCTTATCAAAATGATTAACGGTCAGTTGGTTCAGAAAGTGGAGCATGTGGGACACAAATATTCATCCCTATGGGCTGCTGGCACAGTAGGTAGAGAGTTTATGCTGACCCCCTTCCCATGAATTTTCAAGGAAAACAGTTTATTTGTGTCAATTTCAGTTTAACAGTATCATCAAAGATAATGATTTTAATAAAATATGATTTTTAAAAATAAATCTGAAGAACTTTTAATAGGCCAATGCAATTTGTCCCATGATTCTTGACCATTTGTCTTTAGCTGAAATATAAATGCAAAAAATGAAACAGCAGTAAAATAAAGGAGCTGCATTTTGTCCATTGGTACTTTCTGTTAGTAAAGCAGCTGCTTATGGAAATACAATCTCCATTTTATGTTAAACTACTTGGATTATTCAGGCACTGGGAAGATGTTTTTAGTGTGACCTTCCCTCAATGCTGTACCTATAAAACTGTCTGCTTCTGGTTTAAGACAGCACTGACATTATAAATCCTTACAAAGATTTTTTGACAAATGTTTATAGCATTCATTTGTAAAAACATATTCCCCTTTGATTAATTCAAACTGTTGAAAGCAATTTAATATTGCCTGTATCTAAATTGTTAAAAATACATTTTATCATTATGATCTTTGATATTTACCATGTCACTCACCGAAATGGTAACCAGCCATTTATTACTAACTCTAATTCCGTAGTTTGAATCCCTAAGCAGTTCCGGGATGCTGAAAAGCTGAAGGAACTTTATTTATATGTTTTCAAATATTTGGGCAACTAAGACATTGTGGAACAATTGTTCATGACCATTAGAAAAAAACAACAATACAAAAAAAAAAAAACAGTCTTTCCAACTATAGCATCTCTGTGATAGAATTTCTGTAGACATTTTTATTAACAAGCATAAACTATAGTGATGTGTGCTTTACAAAGAATGTGATGTGACTGGTGGTCTGCACTCAAAATAAATACTCGGAATTGCAGGAAGCTAGGATACTTTGCTGTGGTAATTTTTGTTTCTCAAACACTGAAGTCATATTCTAACTATTTCGGCTGCAATGCACCTTGTGCGCAATGAACATAATGTGGCATTTTTCAGCTCTATGAAGTGCCATCAGGCATGAGCAGAAGGCACAGAGCATCTCAGATCAAGCAAATCAAAAGGAGAAGCAGAAAAAGGGAAATGAAATCCAAAACAGGTAGAAGGGCAAGCCTACCAAAAACTGGAAACAGTCCATGAGGAATTCAAAGAAGATTAAAAAGAGTGAACTAAATAAAATTCATCAAAAAGAAGTTTCACAAAAGGGCATTCATACCTCTTGCCATTTTCCTCCACTATGTATGTTGATTTCTCAATCTGTTACTTCTTAGGTGAAATCTTTTCTTTTTTTTTTTTTTAAGTGTCTTCCGAACACAACTTCTGTCTGACACTTTTCTCTGGAAACTTGTAGTTCATTCACTGACAACTTTCCTCATCCTCTACACTTACTGGTGCCTTTAAAACATTTCCATCCTATGAACTTCTTTTTATAGTTATCTGGCTACACTCACATACTTTTGACTACTCAAAGCGATGTCAACATCTTTCTTCAATTGTCTATCTCTTTCAACTACTCCTCTTTCGTTTTTCCTAACAGTCGATATTTGTGGAGACAGACACTTTGACTATAAAATATTAGTATTTTCAGGCCTGGTGCAACAGCTCAGTGACTAAATCTTTATCTTGCAAGCGTCAGGATCCTGTATATGGATGCAGGTTGGTGTCGTGGCTGCTCCACTTCCCATCCACCTTCCTGCTTGTGTCCTGGGAAAGCAGTCAAGGACAGACCAAGGCCTGGGAACCTGTACTCATGTTGGAGACACAAAAGAAGCTCCTGGATCCTGGCTTCATATCAGCTCAGCTCCTTCTGTTGAGAGGCCACGTGGGGAGTGAACCAGTAGATAGAAGACCTTTCTCACTGCCTCTACTTCTCTTTGTAAATCTGCCTTTCTAATAAAAGTAAGTAAATTGAGCCTGGCACAGTACCTATATGCTGAAGTTATCACCCTGCATGTGTCAAGACACCATATGGGTGCAGGTTCATGTCCCGGCTGCTCCACTTCTCATTTGCCCCCCTGCCTGTTGCCTGGGAAAGCAGTAGAAGATGACCCAAAACCTTGGGACCTTGCACCCGCATGGGAGAGCTAAAACAACCTCTTGGCTCCTGGATTCAGATCAGTTCAGCTCTGGTCATTGTGGCTGCTTAGGGAGTGAACCATCAGACAGAAGATCTTTCTCTCTGTATCTCCTTCTCTCTATATATCTGCCTTTCCAAAATAAATAAATAAATAAATAAATAAATAAATAAATAAATAAATAAATAAAAACAAATCTTTAAAAAATAAATAAATCTTTAAAGAGAACATTACTGTTTTCATGTAAGCTTCTTTTGATTTTTCAGAAAGTTGCAATTTAGTCTCTTCCCAGCAACCCTGCTGCTATTGTTACTCAGAATCCTAGTAACTGCCATGGTGCAAATTCATAGAACATTCCTTAATATTTCCATCCCTTGACATTTGTACCCTGACTGCTAGAGCACAATTTTCTCAGTTTTGCGTTTCCTTTTTTTGCTTGTTTGTTTTCACTTTGGAAACTTTTCAAGCCTCTTGGAACTTTAGATGAATCATGATGTATCTTATCTTTAGGTTGGTTAAATGCGGCATGTACTTTTTCCAATTACAGGACTATTTCAAGTCTAATTACAGCAGCTACTTCTGGGGCTCTTTTGAGAACACAAGAGATAACTGACTAGTCTCCAAGTAATAGGAAGGCTTTGGAAATTATGAGCAGCTGTCACAGCCATTACTATCTAGTCTCCTAGTCCCTTTTTAGTCCTCCTTCTACAGCATGTGGTGAATATTACACGACTGGGTGAGAGGTCATTATGAGGCATCCCATTTCCTCAGGAAGAGTTGCCTGGGACTGCTAGGCGTCTGATCCTCCCAATCACATTTTTGTCATTCTGTCATTTTTGCCTTACTCCAGTGTTCTACTTGGAAACGGGAATAAAGCAATAGGAGTTCTTCTGAGTGCCTTTTCAGTTAATGTTCTTTATTAGTGGTCATAATTTTCCTCTACCACTCTAGCTCAAAGGCTCTTTATTTTCGATGACTCTTGCATTGTCTATCATCACCACAATGATAGGTCCAAAGATTATCCTGTGATGGTACTTTCTAGAGACATAAAATACCCAGACGATAAACTTGGATCAAAGAAGAAATGAGATAGGCGGCAGTTGAGAGTAAAAGAATTACTATACTAAACAGTCAAAGGTTAGTATACTTTGGAAACTGGAGTAAAATGTGTTGGACCGTATTCTTGCTAATTTTGGAGTTTTGTATAAGAATAGTTCAAAGAAGTTCATGAAATTAAGAAATGCACTGAGGGTCAAAATATTTAAATTATGTGTTCCTTATTATTATACAGATTTTTTAATACAGAAGAACATATAATAAGTTGACCCTACAGCACGGGATTATACTCTCTGTATAGGTGCAGCTATAGCTGGATCTCTTAGCATCTTTTCCTATTAGCAGATATTATGTACAAAGCATCTTTTTTCTCTTACATATCTATTTTGTGCGCTACGACAGCATTGAATTATTTTTTAAAGACTATATAAAACATCTCGACTACCTATTATAGATTGGCCAATATTTGTGCTCTGTTTTTCCAGAACTGTTCTAATTCTTAAAGGAAAATGTAAAACGAAATACATTTTAAAATCTTAAACAATGGCATCTCACAAAATGCTACAAATAAATAGAAGCCCCTTAGTTTTTTGTAACAAACTTTAAATAAATAAAAAGTATATTATAAAGAATATAAATGCAAATTTTGGCCTGATAAGCTTAGCTGGCTATTTTCATATGTTAGAAAATGATGAGGTATGATAGAAATAATTCAAGACATGGCTGCATTTTAGGACCTCTTGATTTCAGTCAAGGGTTGGTTAAATGTGCCCCATGTACACCACTATGGCAAGTCAGAGTTGGTGTACATGTGATGTGCTGACTGGGAGTTTTCTGGCTCCTCATTGTTCCACATTGCTTTGAAATGACCTCATCATCATCGTCGTCGTCTTCTTTTTTTTAAAGATTTATTTATTTTTATTAGAAAGCCAGATATACAGAGAGGAGAAGAGACAGAGAGGAAGATCTTCCTTCCAACGGTTCACTCCTCAAGTGACAGCAACAGCTGGAGCTGAGCCAGTCCGAAGCCAGGAGTTTCTTCTGGGTCTCCCACGTGTGTGCAGGGTCCCCAGGTTCTGGGACATCCTTGATTGCTTTCCCAGGCCACAAGCAGGGTGGCAGATGGGAAGCGGGGCTGCTGGGATTAGAACCGGCAACCATATGGAATCCCAGCGCATTCAAGGTGAGGACTTTAACTGCTATGGTATCGCGCTGGACATGACCTCATAGTCTTCTATCATTGGGGTGTCCATTCTGTACTTGTCATTAAGTATTTCTTCCAGGATACAGCAAATTTTACCTTAGAAGAAAAATTTTTAGTGTAATGGAAATATGAAGAGGATCATGGTATACTTTTATAGCTTCTAAATGAAAGCTTTCTGACTTTCCATATGTGAGCTTGTTGCTGTATAATGTGTGTATGGGAGGGTGCGTATACACAGCATATGTGTCAGTTACATGGTTACATAGGAAAGCAGGGTATCATTTTACCTTTCAGACAGATCAATGATGGGGAGGGACTCTGGTAACATTGTGCAGCAAAAAAATGTTTCTCTATTGCTTTCTACTTGACACACTGTCTTCTTGTCTTTCTGACCGCATTTGTGACACTACCTTGTATAAGAAAATGAAAGGTTCACATGTTCACTTGGAAAACAATGAATACATACTGTGCTTATTTCAAAAAGTTTCAATATATAAAATGCATTGCATAGGTCTTCTATTTTTCAATTAGGCTTATCATTACAGTGTGTACAGTCTTGTTTCGGAAGGAGAAAATTACTCCAAAAACGAGAAACAAGTTGAATACAATACAACATGCAATGAAAATTAAAGGTGCTAAGGAAGTCTACCAAAAATAACTCTGCTCTCTGAGAAGACATGGATGCAGGAAAATGAATCAGTCCAAAAATTTAAGACAGCAAAAAATATCAGAGAATAAAAGATGTCAACCGTGCAACCAGTCTTGACATTGGCATGGATATGCGTCCTTAAATATGCTTGAGGGAAAGTAATGATTTCTTCCTGCCCAGTTAGCCATATTATCAGTATCATGGAGACTTTCTGTTTGCAGAGACTGTTCAGGCCTAGCACGTGTGTGGCAAGAGATTTACTGGCATCCTTACAAATGTGAAAGCCAGAAAGGAACCAGCTGAAAATGCTGAAATGTTAGCATGAGAATTAAGCCTTCTCAGGGGGTGGGGATTGGGAAATTAATGCTAAATAGGACAACAAAGTTTTGCTTTTTAGATTTTCAGATTGTTTGTAAACATTCTAGCTAAACATCTGCCAGGCTAAGGAGAGGAAGGTAAACAGGTTTTCATGTCCTGTACTGGGTCAAGCATGAAAGAAACTGGTTGAGAAGGACACTTGTTAAGTAAAAACTGGTTATTGGAGATCTGGTCAAGACTTGATTTAGCTACATGAAAGATTGCACTAGATTTTATATACCACTCTCATGCAATTAGGTGAATCATGCCAAAGTTCAAACACACGAAGGTTAAAGTCACTTAATGAAAACCTTCACCAAAATAGGAAGTTGCTCTGGAATATGCATTTCTTTCACATGTATGGAAAGACCACTCATCAGGAAATACGTTTTTGACAACACATTGTTATCTTTTTTCTACATTGTCTCTAGAGATAGAATAATTTATGGTTAAAAAAAATGCAAACTTCAAATACAGTGATGTGCAGAATTTGAAAATATTGATCTTCATGTTAAATAAAGTTGATTTCATATTCTAGCCTTGACATTTACAAATGGAAAAAACATGGGGAAGCTACTAATGTTTCTAGGCCTAAAACAGTCATTGCTGTAATAGGAATAAGGCAAACTTTATAGTTTTGCAATAATAAAATGAGACAGTAGATTTTTAAAAAGTAATTGATACGTAGTTAACATTCTAAAAAATAATTTATTTACCTGAACTTGCAAAAATATCTATTGAACAACAATAACATGATAGAGAACGGTTGTAGATTTGAGAATCTTTGACAGAAGCCTAAGAGAAGCAACATATACAGATACACAAAAAATAAACATAATACATCATTATTCTATTGAAAAATATAAAACACTAAATGATTATGATTGATAGAATGTGCGAATTAGTTTATATTTATTTACAGTCGTTTTACTTTTTATGACTGGCTTATTTCATTTAAATGAATGTTTTCAAGTTCAGCTACATCACAGCATGTGTGACAATTTCCTTTCTTTTGAGTTTTGGGCTTTGCCTAGGTAGAACTGAAAAATACCAATTATGTTCATTTGGTACTCTTTGTGGTTTTGCACGTGCAGATACAACAAATTACTGAAAAAAATTACTTCAAAACACTATGCTGAATGAGTGCATGATATTTTTGGTCATTACTCCCTTTATGATAGAGTTGAATAACTATACAGCACTTACACTGCAGGGGTAAAACAAGCAGTCTGGAGATTTGAACCATTCAAGAGGATGTAGATGCATTATATGCAAATGCTATATACTCACATGAGGCATTTGTGAGCTTCTACAGCCTTTGGTAAGACAGCGAATCCCGCAAAAAGTCCTCCTTGGCAACTGAAGAAAGAATGCATGTTTAAGGTATACAAAATTGGGCCCGGAGACATGGCCTAGCGGCTAAAGTCCTCCCCTTGAAAGCCCCGGGATCCCATATTGGCGCCTGTTCTAATCCCGGCAGCTCCACTTCCCATCCAGCTCCCTGCTTGTGGCCTGGGAAAGCAGTTGAGGACGGCCCAATGCATTGGGACACTGCACCCGTGTGGGACACCTGGAAGAGGTTCCAGGTTCCTGGCTTCGGATCGGCGCAGCACCAGCCCGTTGCGGCTCACTTGGGGAGTGAAACATCAGATGGAAGATCTTCCTCTCTGTCTCTCCTCCTCTGTGTATATCTGGCTGTAATAAAATGAATAAATCTTAAAAAAAAAAGGTATACAAAATTGTGTTTTCATATGCACACATTATGACATAGCTGTCACAGTCTGTGAAATCATCTATCCATCACCTCAAATATTTTTTCTTTATGGAAGTTTCTGAATAAACAGAATGTTATCAGTTGTAGTCACTATGCTGTACATTAGTATCCAGAAATTATTAATCTTATAACAGAAAATATGTACATTCTCATTAAGATGCTTTTATCGTGTGCACACCTTTAATCCCCTTAACCATATTTCAAATGTCTGTGTATTTGAGTTTACATTCTACATGTCAGCCCAATAACATAATATTTTTTCTATGTGTAGCTCACATCATTTGGCAGAATTTTCTCCAAGTTTATGTATGTTGCTACAATGGCAGAGTCTTTCATTTTCAAAGCTGAACAGCATTCCATTACATACAGATAATTTCCTTACCAGTTTATCCTTCAGTTCGAAAGAGTCTCTATGTGTGTCTGCATCTTCACTACTCTGCATAACACTGCAATGAACATGAGAGCACAAATACATCGGTATAATTCTGATTTTATTTCTATCAGAAGATGCCCAGAAGTGGAATTGCTGTATCCCACTACACTATGTATGATGTGTGGGTTAAGCCTGTATTTGCAGTGCTGACAACCTATGCGGGTGTCAGTTTGAGTCCCAGCTGCTAAAATTCTGATCCAGCTCCACCTCTTGATGTTCTTGTGAGAATAGCAAACAGTTCTTGGGTCCATGTACCTTGGTGGGAGACCCAGAAGAAGCTCCTGGGTCCTGGTTACCACCTGGCACAACTAAGGGCATTAAGGCCACTGGGAGAGTAAATCAGCAGATAGAAGACCTCTGTGTGTGTATGTGTCTCCCTGTCTTTTATTTTTTCCTCTGTAAATATGCGTTTCTTTAAAAATAGAAAAATATTTTAAAATAATTTAAGATCTGAACAAATTTTGTATTCTTTGTTCTAGTGTTTATACCAATCAACACTTTTATCTGTAAAGTATAAAGAAGGGTTTCCTTTTCTCCACATGTTCAAAAATATTTCTTCTATTTCAGCAGTTTTGTAGTAGTTTTTCTAATACAAATGTGAGGTGATAACTTACTGAATTTTGCTTGCATTTTTCTGATGATCAGTTGTTTTGAGCAGCTTCTTACATAGTTTTGTCCACTTAATCTGTCTTCCTGGAAAAACGTCCATTCAGGTTATTTGATCCTTTTAAAACAGTCATTATACTTTATTACTATTAGGTTCTATGAATGTTTTCTGTGTTGAAATTAATATTTTACTGGATAAATAGATCACAAATATTTTATCTCGTTTGTATATTGCATAACAGCATGTTGAATGCTTCCTTTGTTGTTCATAAATTTTGTTTGATGTAATATTATTTTTTGTTGCTGGAGAAGTTGGTATTTGTTGTGTTGTATGTCATATCTTAAAAAAACTCATGCTGTCCGGCATCAACAAAAACGTTCTTAATGTATTCCAATTTCATGATACTAAAACTTGTATTTAACTATTAATCTGATTTTTATTTTATTGTGATTAAGAACTAATTTCATTTTTTGAAAGTGATTATGAAATTTTATGTTTTATTTATTGGACAGACTATGTTTTCATAACTGAATTTTCATAACTGAATTCTTTTTAAATTGTAGTTGGTTATAATTGTGTAAGTTAATATAGAGGTTTTCATTTTGTTCCATTGGAGTGTGTATATCTTTTTATGTTATTCATCATTGTCCTTGGACTTTTCTTTGATTACTTATTGAGTTGTTTTACTCATTTTTAACCTAAATAGATTTCTTTTGCTTATTTTTAAACTGTTCTTCATTTTTCAATCTTAGCAGATTGTGTTTTTAAGAAGACCCTAATGCTTTCTATAGTATACTTTTTTTGATATATAAATATCTTTTAAAATTACATCAGGGTGATTAACAGCTAGCCTGTGGACCGCATAAGACCTACAAAATCATTTGGTCTGGCCTTAGGAAAGTAACCACAATCAGGCTTGACATCCAACATTTTCAGGAGCTTTGCTCATAGTAAAATAAGTTTGTATCTAGTGAAACATAATACTAAGTAAATTTTGAGGAGCAAGCACGAAACTTCCATTGTGGGTTGACAGAACACATAATTGTACTGTGTAGGACAAACACATATGCTTCTTGTTGTCAGTGGCACATCAGCCTGAATTGTGGTCTCACAGGACAGGCAGTGACAGGCAGTCAGTGCTAACACATTGAGGCAAATCTACTACGGTACGCTGATGAAAATCAGATGAGATGTGTTGAGGGGATTCTTCCTGACATGGATGACTTTGTCTCCATTCAAAAATGAAGATGTTCTTTGCTGACAAGCCTTAACTCACATATTCACAATGTGTAGTCCTCACTAGTTCTCAGATGAAGATTAAGAAAAAAAAAGTACACAAGAAAAAAAAATAAAAATGAAAGACTTAGGAGTTAAAGTGCACATATTGATTATATTTCAAATACCAAGTGCAAGGCTGGAATAGTGGTCAATACCAAAAAATATTGCTGACACACACACTTAAGAGTTATCAAAACTTAATTGTATAGTGTCCTACAGGTAGCAACTATTAATAAAATTTGGTTTACAGTGCTAATCTTTCCAAGAGCAGTAGAAAAATAATTATCGTTTTGTTGAAGTCACAGATTTGTGTATCTAGTTTGCATGATAGATTAGCAGTAACAGAAAAAAAAATAAAACAAGCAGAAGGATGTTTCAGCTGAAAACATGAAAAACAAAATGAATTAGGAGGCTAGACACATCTGAGTTAAGTCAACGCTCTTCAGTGGACTGTGGAACAACACCAAGCCTCTCATAGGTCTCCTGTGACAGAGACAGTGTTATTCAGATGAGCTAGGTAATGAGCACCAGCACTCTGTTCAGTAGCTGAGGACTCATGTAGTGTTGAGAAAGAGTGTGTAACAATTGCTGTGAGTTGCCAGCACCAAAGTAAAATAGTTTGAGAGTGTTTGTCTCAGCAAACCATCACAGGTAGGATAACTGACTTAGTGCAAGGCAGTAAAAAAAAAAAAATAGAGACAGATTCTTCCAGCAATTTCAAATCTTCCTCACTGGCTTGTGATGAGACAATGGACCTAACAAATGATGCCCAAATGGCTGTTGTGTTTGTTCATGGGATAGCTTCAGAATTTGGTACATGAGAGGAATTGCAGACACTGAAAGCCATCTATTGTATTATGGGAAGTGAGAACTTCTCTGAGAGAATTTTTCTGTTTTTCAAAAAACTTTAGCCAATATTTGAAAAGTTAAATGGTCTTACTTTACATAGTTGTAGACCTACTCAGGGTTCTCTCACAGAAAGGGTTCATTGAACCTGGTGGGATGCCTCAATTGGCTCATTCTCCACCTCCAAATTCCAAGATCCCAGATGTGCATAAGTTCGTTTCCCTGCTACTCCACTTTTCATTCAGCTCCCTGCATCTTGCTGGGAAAGCAGTGGAGAATGGCCCAGTGCCTTGTAACCCTGAACTCTCATGAAAGTCTTGGAAGAAGCTCCTCGCACCTGGCTTTGGATCAGCTCAGCTATAGCAGTTGGGGGTAACTGGGTAATGAATCAGCACATGGAAGATCTTTCTCTCTTTCCTTTGTAAATCTTTCTTTCCAATAAAAAAAAATCTTTTAAAAATTGTGTTAATCAAAAGATTAATCATCTCATGATCGAGGGGACTTGATTATAATGTCAATTCATCATGAATCTGGAAATAATCTGTACACAGCCATTGGGGCTCAACAATGTCATGTCAACACAGTGTTGTGCATAAAATTGTTCAAAAACAGAGGGATTAGGAGTTGACACTTTAAGGGACTGCTGGATGCTCGTAATTGTGACTATGAAGGTCATCTTTATCATATTGCAGTACAGTATATGAGTTGTAGGAAAATATTTCAAGTTTTTATCAATCATAAGATAAAACCAAGCAGTCCTTAGCCATGAACTGTACAGACAAAATCTGGCAGGGACGTAGATATATAGCACATGTTGTGTAATCCAGTACTAATAGTGGATGTCACCAAGCTGCCTCTTAGAGCTCAACGTCAAGCTGCAGGACACCAAGCAACTTCTCTATTCCCTCCTTTCAAATGTGACATTATTTGAAGCTAAGTTATGGAAAGTGTAACTTGAATAATAATGCATTGCCCTTAGAAGGACAAATGCCCTATGGAATACTTAAATATGTTAATATTGAGCAAATTGAGATATTTAAGGTAGGACTTAAGGATATGAAAAGTAAACAGATGGAATTGAACATCTTTACTACATTGTCAATGTGGAACCATTTAATGTGTCTATTAACTGGGAACACAAAAACATTCTGCTGAACAGTGAGGGTGAACTGAAAGCTAGATATAACTATTTGCCACTGCTTGAGTTCTGCAAATGTTACATAAGCAATGATGGATTTCCCACTTGAGAGGACATGTCTTGGAAAGTGCATCTGTTCAGAAAAAACTCACTATTGTGATCAATTATTTCTAAGATATGTCGCAGAAGAGTTGACTAGAATTCAGACTGACTGAAACAAACTTCAAAATCAGTTGTAAGTAGCAATATCACCAATACTGTCCAACAATATAAACCTCAACTAAGAAAAGTCGTTCCAATCACCACTTTGGCAGTGATCAAGTAAGTGCCCAAATATTGCAGGCTAACTTTTTAAAAGATTTATTTATTTTTCATTGGAAAGTCAGATTTATAGAAGGAGACAGAGAGAAAGATCTTTCATCTGCTGGTTCACTCGTTAGTTAGCTGCAGTTATCATAGCTGAGCTGATCTGAAGCCAGGAACCAAGAGCTTCTTCTGGGTATCTCCCAAGTAGGTTCAGGGTCCCGAGGCTTTGGACCATCCCGAACTTCCAAAGCCAGACGCAGGGAGCTGGATGGGAAATGGAGCAGCTGGGACAGGAACCTGTGTCAATATGAGATCCAGGCACATTCAAGGTCAGGATTTAGCCACTGGGCTTTATGTAGCCACATTGCTTTATATTGTGTTTACACAAATTATTGTAGCTGGAATTATTTTTAATCTTTGTCTCTGACCTTTAAACTAGAGCTATAATTGATTTGTATATCACCACTACAGAATCATGCTATTCTGAGTTTGATTATGCATTTCCACTTATCATGAATTGTATTTTTCAATGTACTTTTGTGTTATGAATCTATCTATTGTCATTCCAGCTTGAAGAACACCTATTAGTATTTCTTTAACAAACAATTGTTATGGTGATCCTGCTCACTCTTAGTTTTGATTTTTCTGGGAAAGTAATCATTGCTTCTTAATTTCTAAAGAGCTTTTCATTGATAAATTTTTTCTTTTTTCTCTGAGCATTTTTTTTGTTGGTAGGAAAATAAATTTATTTTTTAATGTTTTGAGTTTGATTTTTCTTTATTTAAGAAATGTATGTCTTGATGGTATCCAGTGTCATATTTCAACAGATAAATGAAATATAAATAGATCAAAGCAGGCAATCAGACTCTATAGTTATCCACTCTTCCTCTATGTTTTTTTTACATTTTATTATTATTGCTATTATTTTATGATACAGCTCCATATTCCCTTATTCCCTCCCAAATTCCCTCCCCCCCACCTAGCTCCTCTATATCATTACTAAAATATAGTTCTTCATATGCAGTCATATGTCCATCATTGCGGGCATGGACAATGGCAGAAAGTCCAGAATCCTATTGTCAAGATATAGTGAACAGTTTCATTGTAAGTCCATCTTTGTCTGGAAACAGAAATGTATACCACACTGCATCCTTACATCTGGATGTTAATCTGCATTTCACAGCTACTGTACATACCCTTAAATGAAAAGTCATGATACAAAATCAACAATAGAAAGAAAAATAGAAATTTACAATGCCATGAAGTTAAATGACATGTTACTAGATATGACAGTCTCCATTACACAGCTACTATACATCCCCTTAAATGAAGAGCCACAAAACAAAATCAACATCAGGGAGAAAAAAGAAATTAACAACACCAAGAAGTTAAATAACATGCTATTAAATGACTAATGTGTAGCTGAAGAAATGAAAATCAAGAACCTTCTTGAAGAAAATGATGCCACTGTACTATCTATGAATCATTGGATGGTTTAATCAGAAGAAAGTGTTTTGAAGAGATGAAATTAACAAAACTTCAAAATCTATGCCATATAGTTTCCACTGATTTTTGTTGAAGTGTGTCTCCTGCAGACAATAAACAGAAGGGTTTTGTTTTTCAATCCAGTCTACTAATCTATGACGTTTGATTGAGCTTAAGCCATTTACATTCAGAGTTTAATATACATGGGTGTTACGTTGGTCCTGTCATTTTAGGAATGGGTTGTTCATTGGTTTAGTCTTCTGTTGTGATTTTACTGGGGTGTTCTTCCCGTTCGCCTTTGGTTTTGGTAGGTGCTATTCCTCTTCTCTGCCAAGAGAACATCTTGAAGTATCATTTGTAGGGCAGGTTTAGAAGAGGCAAATTCTTTTAGCTTTTCTTTACTGTGAAAGAATTTTATTTCATTTTCAAAGACAAAAGAAAGCTTTGCTGGATATGTTATCCTGGGCCGACAATTTTTTTCTTTTAGAATCTGGAATATGTCACTCCATTCTCGTCTTGCCTGTAGAGTTTCCTGTGAGAGATCTCCTGTGAGCTTAATTGGCTTTCCTTTATATGTCAATTGATTTTTTTTTCACGTGCACATTTAAGGATCTTTTCCTTATGTTCAATTGAAGAGAGCTTGATGATCATACGTCGTGGTGAAGATCACTTTTGATCAAGCCTGTTGGGAGTTCTGTGCCCTTCCTGGATCTTGTTTCCCAATTCTTCCTCTAGATTAGGGAAATTTTCCTTTATTATTTCATTAAATACATTTGCAAACTCAGCTTCTCTTTCTGCACCTTCTGGGACTCCCATAACTCTTAGATTTGGCCTCTTAATAGTGTCTTTCTAATCTTGAATACTTTTTTTGGCCTGATCCAGCTCTGCTTCCAGCTTTTTGTTTGCTTCCCCCTGGTGACAGGAAATACCTTCCAATTCTGAGATTCTTTCTTCTGCTTGCTTCATTCTATTTTGGAGACTCCCCATTGTACTTTTAACTTGCTCTACTGTGTTCTTAATTTCTGATATGTCAGCCTTGATTTGCTTTGTTGCTTCCTTAAATTCTTTGAACTCTTGCATGAGCTTCTCATTTTTTATCAGAATCTTTAAAATGAGTCTTATGGATTCTGTGTCCCCCATTTTCTCAATATCTCCCTCAGTGATCTCTGAGGTTGGCATAGGGTTTTGCTCCTTTGCAGGGAAGTTTTCGATAATATTCATTGTGCCTTTGTCTCTTCTTTTGCTCTTGATCATTGTACTTCTGGTTAGCAGAGTCTTCTCCTTGGGGCAGGTTTCTAAGCTGTGTCACCCACAGGTCTACAATGTGATTTTAGTTATTGTGGTTGGTACACAACTCTTTGCTTGCAGTCACTTGTGCAACAACCTCCAGCGAGTTCCAGGTCTGGGTTCTTATGTCAGATTTCCACAATGGTCTCCACAGCCCCAGCTTCTGGCTCACCACGCTCCACCTCCTGTGATACCATGGTGAGGCTGCACCGTTGTCTCTGCAACCTTTCTTCCACTTCCAGTTGGAGCAGGTCACAGGATTAGAGAGATACCAGGTGTCCTATATAATTAGGTTGTTGGTGACACTGATCTTGTCGGAACCTGTTGGACGTTAGGTCTGGGTGCCAGATAGACCTATTTTGGCTGGTACAGTGCCACAGTCAGTATTATTCTACTGTGGGACCAGTGCAATCCACTGACGACAGCGAGTTCTCGCGAGATCAGCACATGTGCAGTTCACTGTTGTTCCCTGCAGTCCCAAAGCTATTGCCCCTCTGCTGTTGTTCTGTCCTTTTCTGTTTCCTGAAATATGTCCTCTCTGCTTCATCCTGATTAAATGTTTTTCCATCCGTTTAAACGTGTCCGTACCCTATTCTGCCATCTTGATTTTCTCTCTCTGAGCATTTTGAATTTATCATTCAGCTACATGGATCTGAAAAGTTTTTTTTTTTTTTTCTGACAGATCTAATAGTAGTGTTATGTACAATGTTGGTATATGAGAACATCCATTTCTCTAACTGTTCTCAAAATTCTCTTATTATCTTTGATTTTCTGAGAGCTTCATTTGCAATCTATCTTGAGAAGGTTCCCTTTAATTTGGCATTCAGTGGAGAGCTCTCAGCTTCACATGTTTGGATAGCTCTAGCTCCCCTTAGATTTGAGAAATATTTAATCATTACATGAAGCAGATTGTTGTCCCTTTCTTTGTTTTCAATAACCTCTTATTATTATTTCTCTTCCTCTGATGAATTTTAAAAGATTATTCATTTATATTTTATTTGAAGAGTAACACAAAAGAGAAATCTGGAGTGAATATAAGAATGTACGATCTATTGCTTTAGTCCCCAATTCTCTACGAGAGATGTAATTTTGCCACGCCAGCACCAAGAGTGAGAAACTACACCTGGATCTCCTCAGTGGGTGGCAAGGTTCATACATTTTCTTTAAGGGTTCAAGTGAGTGGGAAACTATATGGAGGTGGAGGCAGGGTTGAATCCTAGGCTCTTTGATATGGATGCTGGGCTGCTGATAAGCAGGTGAATGTGCATGCCATAATGCTCATCCTTGATTCTTTTCAATATTCCTTCCTATATTTTGTCAAGTTTTCTGTTCATGTTTTCTATCAGAGCTATTGAACTTTATGTATTATTTATTTTATTGTTCTGCTCAATTTGTTTTTTACTTTTTTTGTTTTGGTTTTCATCTCCTTATTGAATTTTTACTTTTTCCTGTCATTTGATATCTGACAGTATCATCTTGTTTAGGCATTCTCTTGTAGCTCACATTTTTAAGTTAAGTTTTTGTCAGCTCTGTCATGTATGTTCTATTGTCAATGATTATAAAACAACTGTACTCTCTCGCTTATATGTCACTGTCCTCTCTTTATAGATATTTTTTGTTTTGCACTGAGATCTGTGCATTTGATAGAACCATCACCTCTTCCATTATGGATGCTTTATTGTGAGGAAAGTCCTTCAATGTGTCTGCATCACAAGCAGATGAGGTGTAATAATCTGGCTTCAATATGCTATGGTAACATCTTACATATGCATTTGTTAAAAACCATGTCAGCAAAGGTTGTCAGAGTCCCTATCATTCCAGATGTTGGTAGGTGTAGTGACTGTGAAGACTGTTGGAGCCTTCAATGCAAATGCTGCTGTTGTCCTATTGTCTTCTTTTCTCAAGTCAATGGGGGGCCTTCTTGGACTTTACTGTTTCCGAGTTACACATTCTCCTTATAGTGACTTTGGCACTAATGCTGGATGCGCAATGTTGAAAATACAGCCATGAGGTCATGATTTGGAAAATGGAACAGGTGGAAAAGCTGATGCTCTAGAGTTTATAAAAATCTTGTTATACTTTCTGTTTCTTATACTGTGCATTGATCCGCTGTGTTATTGGAGTCTCTTAGTTGAGATTTTGAAACTTATCAGGATTATTTTCATTTGTGGATAGCATTGTCTTGTCTGTTTACTTCTTCTCCTTTTTTGGAACAAGTCCTAGAATCTCCTACTCTGTCATCCTGCTTACATAACAATTCAATATTTATTTTTAGCAGACATAGTTAACAAAGATTTTTATGCAAAAAGAATAAGCATATGTAGTAAATGTCATTCACCTGATTTAGAAACATTGCATTATTGCATGTTTTATTGATACATACACTTTATTGGTCAAACATCTTTTTTTAAAGATTTATTTATTTTTATTGTAAAGTCTGATATACAGAGAGGAGGAGAGAGAGAAAGATCCTCCATCCAATAATTCACTCCCCAAGTGACCACAACAGCTGGTTCTGCTCCAATCCAAAGCCAGGAGACAGCAACTTCATCCGGGCCTCCCACATGGGTACAGGGTCCCAAGGCTTTGGGCCATCCTCTACTGCATTCCCCAGCCACAAGCAGAAAACTAATGGGAAAAACTAAATGGGAAGTGGAGATGCCAGCACTAGAACCGGCAACCAGATGGGATCCCGGCACATTCAAGGTGAGGACTTAAGCTGCTAGGCCACAGCGCCCAGGGCCTGGTGGAATAACTTCAACAGCAGTATAAATGCTGCAATCAAATGCTATGCTTTCGGTCTGGAAAATTCTCCCTACCCTCACTGCCGTGTCTTCTAGTCAACTTACTTTGGTTTCTTAGATATTAATGAAAATACTCCTTCTTCTTTTTTAACTTATTTGGTCTAAAGCAAAGTGAATATGTGTATGTATACATATACATCTATTAATACATATGCAATATATACACACATATATTCATCACACTTATTATGTTACATTTTTGTATGTGTTTATTTGAATAAATTTGATTCTGGCAGCAAATTCTAAGTTGCAGCAAAAAAGAATGTATATCAATTGTTTGCTGTCGCAATAACTCAGTGCCCAAAATGTTGCCTGGAACAGAATAAATTTTCAATAAATATTTATTGACTACATGGTTAAGAAAACAATGGGTATGCAAATAGAGAGATAAGCATTTGGAAACTGGGACACAGTACTATATGAAACCATGTGGCTATAACTTGCTTAACAAAAAGCAAAATGAAAAGTAAGGGGATCCTTTCTTTTCTACAGAATGAGGGATTTTGATGATTCATATACCTAATGTTAATTAGCCATATCTCATGTGGTGGATATACCAAAAATAAAAGACTAAAGAACTGGAGGCCTCCAAGCAAATTCAGCAGCAACCCCCTACCTATGAAATGTTCCAATACTAACAGAAGCGTATTTATTAACCTAGAATTATATTTTTGTGAAAGAAGTAATTAATGTTAAGCACATCCAGTATGTTAAGTTCATCACATTAATCATGGATACCCAACATGATACAAAGTGAGTAAATATTCATATTAAAAGCTCAATGTTTTATGTTTCTAAAGCAAAACACATTTTTTAAGTAGGAAAAAAGGATTGTTTATTTACATATCTAGCACTTGAAATCCGGTAGAAGTAGGCCCATTACATCTCAAAATGTTTTTTTGGCAAAGCAAATTGCGCTGATCCATAAGTAATTTCCTATTAAAATGTAGACATTTCATGGATCACTGGAAACTTTTTAAATGAACTAATTTGATTCTGTTACATGGTACTTCTGTATTAGAACTGTTTAAATTGCATTTTCTGAACATTTAGCAGATGTTTTCATGGAATTTGTCACAGAGATGGTATATGGTAGAAAAAAAAGTCTGTCAGGTTTTAAGAATCATTAATAGTAATCTTAACTCTTTTCATCAGTATCACTGGAGAAAACCATAGAAATCTTCATTGCATTATTTAAAATCCATACATTGACTTATCTACCTAATAGATATGTCTTTAAAGATGAAGTTTACTTGAAAGGTTCAATTACACTCCACACACACACACACACAGATAGAGAGAGAGAGCAAAAGACAGAGAAATACCTTCCTTTTCTGGGTCACTCCCCGGAGGACTGCGATGATCAAAGTGCAATTTCAAGCCAGGGACTGAGCAATTCATCTGGTGATTTTGTACGAGTGGTAGAGGCCGAAACACATGAGCTAATTAGCAGGGAATTGGATCAGAAGGGAGCAACAAGGACCCAAACCAATACTCCAAAATTGAGTCCTTGTGCCATAATGAACAGTTTAAACACTGCCACAGCATTTGCAATTAGATGTGTATTTAATAAGCATAATACAGATTGTAATAATTCATACTTATGTACAACCCTTAGCATGCTCATTTTGTATACATGTCATTTATTATTATGCTTGGGGATAACAGCATTATCTTTTTGAAGATTCATTGGGTATTTGAAAGTCAGAGGTACAGAGAGAGGGAGACATAAAGAGTGAGTTATTCCATTCAGTAATAAACTTCTGAGGTGGACACAGTTATCAAAGCTGTGCCAGGACAAAGCCAAGAAGCACAAGATTCTTCGTTTCCCACATAGGCAGCAAGGGCTCAAACACCAACCAAGGTATCAAGAGGTCATCATTTGCTGCTTTTCCTAGGCAGTTTCCACGGACTGGATCTGAAATGGAGAAACCAGAGCTCAAATCATCCATACAGGATTGTGGCATATGAGAAAGAAGCCTAACCTGCCATGTCAGGACACTGGGTTCCAGTAACATTTTTCTTGATGTTGATTATATACCAAGTTCAATCTTGTAGACTTCAAAAGTAACATTCTTTATATTTAAAAAGCCACCACATTTAGACATATTAGGATTGTGTGCACCGTGTACAATTATAAAATTATTTGACAAACACTACATAGATCTGTCTGTGTGAAACTAGTAACAACCATTCTGTCTTTCGTCTACTCATCACCATTGTAATAAAATATAAAAGAAGGAAAGAGAATCTCAAAATGTATGCTACCAGGAGCATGAGCATAATCCTGGAAAAAGTATCAGGATAATTGAAGACTATCCCATGTATGCTTGTTCAGTCTTCACCTGCCATAGTAATGAATAGCAATCATTCTTGCTTTTTACTATGTAAATTCTACTAGTAGTAGTAATGATAATAACGATGATGATAAAAAAAAAAAAAAAACAGACAATCAGCCACTGATCCTTTGAGGATTCTTCCTCTTAGTAGAGACGCAATCTGTTAAAGGTAGAAGATTGAATTTTTAATTCCCTGACTTCAAAGACACTTGTCGTGAAAAAAAACTATCATGATATAGAAATGAAAGTGATATATTGTGATACCAAATTTTCATTCATTGCAAAGAAACTGATATGCAGTAATAGACTCTTTCAAACTACTCCAAGCTTTTTATTCTCTTCTTTTTTTTTAAAGATTTATTCATTTTTATTGGAAAGCTGGATATACACAGAGGAGGAGAGACAGAGAGGAAGATCTTCCATCCGATGATTCACTCCCCAAGTGAGCCGCAACAGGCCGGTGCGCGCCGATCCAAAGCCAGGAACCAGGAACCTCTTCCAGGTCTCCCACACGCTTGCAGGGTCCCAAAGCTTTGGGCCATCCTCCACTGCTTTTCCCAGGCCACAAGCAGGGAGCTGGATGGGAAGTGGAGCTGCCGGGATTAGAACCGGCGCCCATATGGGATCTAGGGGTGTTCAAGGCAAGGACTTTAGCCGCTAGGACACGCCACTGGGCCCTTTTTTTCTCTTATTAAAAGCTAAATTATTGAATCTATAGCTACAAGTTGTATAAGTAAATGTGAGGTTTAAATGACTGAGTTTTAGGCTTCAAGTATAATACTTTTTTTTAAGATTTATTTATTTTTATTGCAAAATCAGATATACAGAGGAGAGACAGAGAGGGAGATCTTCCATCTGATGATTCACTCCCCAAGTTACCACAATGACCAGTTTTGAGCAAATCTGAAGCTAGGAGACAGGAGCTCTTCCAGGTCTCCCACGCAGGTGCAGGTTTCCAAGGCTTTGGGCCATCCTCAACTGCTTTCCCAGGCCACAAGCAGGGAGCTGGATGGGAAGCAGGACTGCCTGGATTAGAACTGGTGCCCATATGGGATCCTGGCGTGTTCAAGGCTAGGACATTTTAGCTGCTAGGCCACAGCGCCGGGCCCTCAGGTATAGTATTTTGAAAGTGATGAGAACAATGAATAGCATAATCATATTGATAATAGAAAATGCTCGTTTTGAAAATACTTCATTTCTTTCATGCATTAGGAGTGATTACATAATGAATGAATGAATCTATGAGCAAATCTGTAATGTGAAAAATAAATTAGGCTACATTGCACACAAAGAACTCAGCAATGAGCATAATTTGTGTTTGGAAACATGATAAAATACAATGGATTGTTCATATTTCAGTAAAATTCTTGTACATGTGCCCTGCAGAAAGTATGAGGTGGTAAAAGAAAACCTGAGACTTTCAAAAGCAGGAATGATTGAACATGTAGAAGATGAACTAATTTTTTTTTTAGAAAATAATCCAAAAAAATCAATAGGCTAGTTTTGAAAATTATTAGATTTAAGAAAATTTAGTGCTGCCATTTTCAGAAATGTCACCATTGGCATTCTCAGAATTAACATCCATAATGAGAAGGAAAACATTGAAGCTTTCTCTCTGAATATCAGCAGGAAGAAGAGGATACTGGACTCTTCCTTTCAGCTTATCCAAGAATACTAGAGCTCAGAAAGAAAATCATGCATTATCTTCTGCATTTATGCGATACATCAGAGCAAGCAAAAACTACTCATTCACATATACAACATGAAAACCCTGAGAAAGCAGAAGAAATCTTGAACTGCAAGTTGAAGGAGGACTTGGACAAAAAAATATCAATTACTCAACAATAAAATAAAATGGAGGGCCTGGCGCTATGGCCTAGCGGCTAAAGTCCTTGCCTTGAATGCACTGGGATCCCATAGGGATGCTGTTTCTAGTCCCAGCAGCCACACTTCCCATCCAGCTCCCTGCTTGTGGCCTGGGAAAGCAGTGGAGGACGGCCCAAAGCCTTGAAACCCTGCAAGCGTGTGGGAGACCTGGAAGAGGTTCCTGGCTCCTGGCTTTGGATTGGAGCAGAACCAGCCGTTGTGGTCACTTGTAGAGTGATTCATTGGATGGAAGATCTTCCTCTCTGTCTCTCTTCTTCTATGTATATCTGACTTTGCAATAAAAACAAATAAATTTAAAAAAATAAATAAATAAAATGGAGAAGCAAGAAAATAAAAGGAAACAGGTGCAGAACAAGTTGCATATGCTCAGGTACGCTAACCAGTGGAAGGACAAGGAAGGACAGAGTAAGGCAGAAAGGTCTGATTCTGTTATACTTTTTTATAATTGGTTATTTCCACAGTGAGGATTTCTTCCCTTAGGCTTCCTTCAGAGGCAAAGGGCTTGAACAGGACCATGGCATGTCTCCTGGGCAACTTGCTGAGTTCTAACTATGCCCTTCAAAGTGAATGCATTACATGTGTAATTCCTAAACTTACAATGTTGAGAGGTGGAGTATTTCAGAGGTGATCAGTTTACAAGCACCTTCTAGCATATAAGAACTATTGACTTATCCTGGGAGCGAACACACACTGGAAATAATTTTCTTTACAAGGACATACTCCCTTTTTTCTCTATTTTGCCCTCCCATAATTTGAATATTTGGTCCACAGATTTACACAAGAATTTGAACTTCAAAGTGTTATGTTCAAGATATTAAGTTGAAGAAAAGTTAATCAATGTGTGATGTTTACAAATAGGCTCTTCGAACAGTGATTGAATTAAATTGAATTATTAAGGTGGAGTCAAAAGTTTAAAAAGTGTAGGACTCAAGATCACATGAAGAGATGCAAATGCATGTGCGTGTTTTGTCTCCGGCCTCGTGGTTGTGAGTGTTACCATCTTCAGACGATGAATTCAAGGGCTCTGTCCTCTAAACTTTCAAGTCTGCACGCCAAAGCATCCTGGTCATAGTGGCATTTAGCGCGGAAGATCTCATGTTCTTTGTCTCCTTGTCTGTAATTCTCACGTTTAAAAAAAATTTTTTATAGATATTATTATTGTACATACACAGATTTGTAGGTTTCAGGCTTTCCTTTTTTCTCTCTTTCGTCAGCCACAATTCCACACTCTGCTACTTATGTGTATCTTAACATTGTAGGAACATGCAAGGGAAGAAAGTCTATTATCAAATTGTTAAGGTGTATTTAAGAGTTTCATTGGACTGTCTTTTATTTGGAAACAGAGATGTGAACTACGGCACCTTTTTATTTCTTAGTACTCTAGCCTCATTATACAGTTTGTTTATGAGAATATATGCATATACTTGTTTACCTCTATATCTATTTGTTTTGTATTTTGCATGAAGATTGCCTTACATTAGAGAAACTACATTTTCTTTAAGAGACAGGGTTATGGAGAGGTGCAGCAGAAACGAAGAGAGCCAGAGACCCGCAACCCACTGGTTTGCTCCGCAAATGACCATGATGTCCGGGTGCTGAGTTAGGCTGAGGGCAGGAACCCAGAGCTTCATTAGTCTTCCACGTGGGTGGCAGGGATCCAAGCACTTGGGCCATCTTCTGCCGCTTTCCCATGTCATTACTGAGGAGTTGCATCAGAACTGGAGCAACCAAAGCACACACTGTCACACATATGAGACACAGGCTTCTTGGGCAAGGGCTTAATCCCCCTACGCAACAAAACCAGCCCCTTAATTTTACGTTTTGAAAAAGACATTTGAAGTATTGTTATATACATAACAATCATTTACGTAATTTTTTTTCTGATGGCGTAATTACAGAATATTGAATCAACTTTCCGAAACCCTCTTACTGTTAATTTTACATCCCACGCTTTATTACAGGCTTCTGACGTCACAACTTACTAACATGTTGTAAAGTGAGCTTCTTTTTCTTTTCTTATATAGTAACTATTATTTTGTTTCAAATTGTTTATGTAGTCAGATATTTCTGATTCTATTCTCAAAATTTAAACATAAGGATTTTATTCGAATGACCCCAAAGTGTTAAGTCCCAGGATGATAACTTAACATGGGATTTTATTTGCCTTTAACTGGAGAGAAAGAAAAATAAAACTGCACATTTTAGCATAGTGCAAGAGTTTAATGGCACTGAAAGTTTGTTTGTGAAAAAATTGAAACCCACATATTTGAGTCATCTGAATAGTTCATATAAAATGTGTCTCATGAAAAAGAAAATCTATACACATATTAATTTTTTAAGCTGAATGAATTCATCTTTTGTTTCCATTTTTTTCCATGAAATTTCTGAAGTGCTCTCACATATTACATCCATATATACTCATTGTTGTGGGCATGGTTACACATGCAGACATACAGAAGGCTCGAGAATTATATATATTTAGGGTGATAATGAATGCAAACAATCTGATACTGGCCTCAGCATTCTTTTTATTTGTAGCATACAGAGCTCTGAGACAAGATCATTATGGATTTATGCAATCTATTTTGCAATAATTTATTGCAATAACTATAGGAAGCTAACACAATCTTCAAGTTTTGATAGTGCTTAATATTATAAAATCCATCTTTACTGTAGCTGTCTATTATGCCAGCCTTTTGAACGGATATGTATAACTTTCCACATATAGTCCATTTTCATCTTGCCACCAGAGTGTTCTTTGATTGCTCATCTAATACTCCAACGTCCATTAGAAGCAGAGAACGAGGAACTTGGCACATGGTGATTCCATTGTTCTGTTGTTAAGAACTGCATAGTAAAGTGTATTAATGAGCAATAAGAAATAAAGAAAGATCCTATGATGAAAAGTTTACTTAATGTTCCCCATAGTGGTGTAAATGTATCTTCACGTTCTTTTGATTAGCATCAAGCAACTTCATCTTCTGGAGATAAAAGCTTGACATCAAGCTTAAATTATGTTTTTTTTAAAGATAGTTTGAGAATGTGGGCATTTCCAGTACAGTCCATTTGCCCACTTTCCTCTTCATTAAGCATGCATTTTTTTAAAGATTTATTCATTTTATTACAGCCAGATATACACAGAGGAGGAGAGACAGAGAGGAAGACCTTCCGTCCAATGATTCACTCCCCAAGTGAGCTGCAACGGGCTGGTGCGTGCCGGTCCGAAGCTGGGAACCTGGAACCTCTTCCGGGTCTCCCACGCGGGTGCAGGGTCCAAAAGCTTTGGGCTGTCCTCAACTGCTTTCTCAGGCCACAAGCAGGGAGCTGGATGGGAAGTGGAGCTGCCGGGATTAGAACTGGCGCCCATATTGGATCCAGGGGTGTTCAAGGCAAGGACTTTAGCCGCTAGGCCACGCCGCCGGGCCCAATTAAGCATGCATTTTATACATTCTCCCACTATTCACTTCCAAAGACACATAACATGTTTCTGGTCATGATAACTTACTATAATTTCAGACTGTCAGTCAACATATCAGATCAACAATCTATATCAGATTCAGTTCTGGTCTCTTCCCATACCCAACCCCCCCACACAAAATACAAATTATCTGCATCATGCACATTTATGTAACAAAACCAATATGCAATATTAGCAGCAACTTTCACATTAAATATACATAATAGAAGACATTCTGTGATTATTCCTTAATAAGATTCTTTACTTTGGGCCCGGTGGCGTGACCTAGTGGCTGAAGTCCTCACCTTGAACGTCCTGGGATCCCATATGGGCGCCAGTTCTTATCCCGGCAGCTCCACTTCCCATCCAGCTCCCTGCTTATGCCCTGGAAAAGGGGTCTAGGATGGGACCCTGCACCTGCGTAGGAGACTTGGAGGAAGTTCCTGGCTCCTGGGTTTGGATCCGCACAGCACTGGCTGTTGCACTCACTTGTGGAGTGAATCATCGGACAGAAGATCTTCCTCTCTGTCTCTCCTCCTCTCTGTATATCTGACTTTGTAATAAAAATTTAAAAAATCTTTAAAATAAATGATTCCTTACTTTGAGTCAGCATTGTGACACAGTGAGTTGACACTGTTGCCTGCAATGTCAGATGCCATGTCCAAGTCTTAATTCTACATTCGGCTACTTTGTTTCTAATACAGGCACCTGCTAATGCAACTTGGAAAGCAGCAGAAAACAGTTGGGTAGACACAGTTGAATCTTCTGTATCATGTCTTTGCCCTGAGTTTTATGGCCACTGGGGATGGAACAAACAGAAGATCTTAGTATCTGTCCCTCTCTTTGTCTTCATTTTGCTACCTTTCCGATAAATAAAAATAAATATTTTTTTAATTTCTTATTTTGAGTGTGGAGAAATATTTTGATTAAAAAATTTTTACTTCTGTCTGGAACAAAACTTGTATTTTTTTGTACAAAGTAAATCTATTCACTGGAAACCCTTCCCTTTAGATCCTCATAGCTATAATGATTTGGACTTGAGAAAACATTCTGTTGAACCTGTAAGAATGCATAACATTTCTAAAGAGAGTTTTAAAGAATGGTTTGATTTAAACAATAACAG
This sequence comes from Ochotona princeps, assembly GCF_030435755.1. Lineage (NCBI taxonomy): Eukaryota > Metazoa > Chordata > Mammalia > Lagomorpha > Ochotonidae > Ochotona > Ochotona princeps. The sequence goes on from NC_080833.1 coordinate 66,519,194, forward strand.
TTGTTTCTTTCAAAAAAGATCATTGATTTCTTTGTCAAAACGTTTGCTGAAAATTGAGGTGGCATTAAGGAAACTTTTTTTCCCCCATTTTTTATGGTACATCTAATGCAGCATAATTAATATTGTTCTATGCTTCAGCTTTACCATGTTCTTTAAATTGCTTAATTCTTAATGTTTTTCACAATTGGTAAATGATTAAATGTTTATTCATCAATGAAGTTTCTATCCCCATTAAGTTATGGAGCATATTAAACTTTGTTATGACTAAATCATCAGCAAAATTCTCAGCTGCTTTAACTCAACGCATTCCACATTTCTTTTATACTAGAGTATTGCAAAAGTATCTTCAAATGCTTTGACAATGTTATTAAATTGACTTTTTGAAAGGAAGAAGTAAAGTAGCATAACTCTGGAGTAACATTTGTGTTTTATTTTTTTTAAATGTTTAAAAATTTTATTGGAAACGCAGGTCAAATTTATGGAGAGAAGAAGAGATAGAAAGATTTTTCAATTCGCTGGTTCACTCCCCAAGTGTTCAAAGGGCCAGAGTTAAATCAATTCGAAGCCAGGAACCTCTTCCAGGTTCCCACATTGGTGCAGGATCCCAAGGTTTTAAACCATCCTCTACTGCTTTCTCACGTCAATAGCAGGTAGCTGAATTGAAGTGAATCAGCTGGACACAGACTGGTGCCCATATGGTATCCTGGCGCTGGCAAGGTGAGGATTCTGTCATTGAGACATTGTGCCAGGCACTGATTAGAAGTCAACTTAGATTAAGTTTTACGCAAGCCAAATTTGCTATACTTTGTTGGGTATTATAGAGCAATAGGATGAGTAGTTGAATAATTAGAATTCATCAAATGAAAAACATGGAAAGAGATTTGCACTTACTAGAATGGAAAAAAAAAAAAAAACAAAGATGAGAAAGAGTATTTCATCCACAAAGGAATTTGAGAAATCAGGAATGCATGGAAGTGAGACACAAATGAAATTACAGAGAATTGCAATATTGAACAAACTGAGATGTCGTCATTTTATTCAGCTATTCTGTGAATTGGATTTGTAAAAGACTTGTCAAATGCATTATATTGTAAGTTACATGTTTTGTATAGATTTCCTTCTCATGGACACGGAGATGTCTTTTTAAATTTTCTTTTGTATTGAGAGGGCTATAAATCAACTAACCAATGAGTAGGGGCTCACCTTTAATTAAGAAAACAAATATTAGAAATTCAGACTTCTAAATTAACTTCAGTGCAGTTCTTGCCAGAGGCTCATCTGAGACATCCGATATTTGAGCGTAGCTCTGTTTTTGGACAGGTTAATTATCTCTTCTCCAGACTCCCTCAGCTTTATCAGTTTTGTGTTAAATTTTTCCAGAAGCAACATATTTGGACTTCATTATCTCAGTACTCCATAGAAAGGTCTTCACCAAATTACTCTTCATGTTAAAGCAGCAGCTTTTGTATCTGAACAATGTCCCTGCTTCATAAAATGTGTGAAGACATCCCCCACTGCATTCTTCAATGTCCTGAAACCGCATGTTAAAGTCCCCGATCAGTTTCCAGCCAAGAAAATGCTTGTGTCTGCAGGTCTCCTTGGGAAAATCACATTTTTCCTTTTCGCCTTGTTTGCCAAGATGAACAGACATAAATTCGGTGTTTATCTGTCTTGATTGACTCATCACAGGTGCCTTGGAATAACTATTCTGTTCCCTTAGAGTGTTTTTTCCTTGGCAGGCCCTGAAAGGAATGTTTAACAGAATTGCTTTATCCTGTATTGAAGCTGATTCAGGTTTTTAAGACAAACAAAGTAGGAAGTACTCAATACAAGTAAGAAATAATTAAGCACATAACTGTAATGAGTAATGCATATCAATGCTTAGTTTCTATTAAACGACTATTCTAATTTTTATTAACTATTCTGTTCTTCCTGTCAATATGGAAAAAAAAAATCAATGGTGGATACTAAAATAAACAGCTGTGTCTGTTCTATCTCCTTTTTTCTTTAAAAAAATACTGATTCATTCCAATTTTCAAAATATTTTCTTGCTCAAAATGCATTTAGCATTACTTTGATACTAGATATTGATTATAAAATATTGTTATTAAATGATGAGACATATATGCAATGAAAAATGGTGACTTAATGGAAATTACTATACTTCAGTCTTACATTTTCTTTCTAATGCAAAATTTAAGAGTGTTGAAAAATTTGAAACATGAGAAAATACAGAATTCATTATTCAGAAAGTCTAAAAATACTAATACTATGACTGAAGTATTGATAGCAAGCATATAATATTTTAACTGAGTTATGATTTTGCAAAGAAATTTAACACTAAATATAAGGTGTCATTTTTAAAGTTATCTGCTGGCATTTATTTGCTCGCTTTGGTATGATGAAACTACAATAAGGCAGTTAAATAATACACCTAGAATAGTCACTATTCTGCATTGCTTATGAACCAAACAATATCTGATGGTGTATGGAGTTTGATAGTTGCCACGGAAGTGGAAGACTCATATTGATTACTGGGTTCTCAGCCTTTGCCTGGGACAATCCCACCTGTGGAAACATGTGAGGTGTGGATAGCACATAGAGGATCACTCCGCCTCTTCCTAAATGTATTTCTCTTCCTCTGCCTTTCTAATGTAATGTAATGAATGACTGAGTCAATAAATAAATGATTCAAAACATAGCACAAATAGGCAAAAGATTTATAAATACAGAAATATACATGAAAGAGACATCAGGCAATGAAGGCAAATGAGAGAAGGCTTGAAATAAAAGTTTTTATATAGAAATATTAAAACATTATTTTCCAAAATTAATGAAGTCCGCAAGCACATCCTCAAACATGTGAAATAAGTCACATTTAGATGTCTTAAAGTAAAATTGGCAAACATTTGAGCAAATAATAACTATACTCATAGGAGTGAGGAAAACACATCCTTAAAAAAGTTATTAAAAAAAAAAGCTGGGTCACAGTGTGCAATAGCCGAATGGCTAAATCTTTGCTTTGCATTCACCATGATCCCAAATGGGAGCTGCTTGTGACCTGGGAAAGCAGTAGAGGAAGCCCCCAAACAAAGCCTTGAGACCCTGAACCCATGTAGGAGACCTGGAAGAGACTCCAGGATCCAGACTTCAGATCAGCTCAGGCATGGCAGTTGCAGTTTCTTGAGGAGTGAATCAGAGGATGGAAGATCCTTCTCTTTGTCTCTCCCTCTTTCTGTAAATATGACTTTCCAATAAAAAATATGTAAGTCTTTAAAAAAAGAAGCTGATTTTTTGGACAAAGGAAGTCATAAAACACATCTAAATAGCATTTTTACAATACCAAATGAAACTAGATGACAAATTAGACAAAACCTTGATCCAAGTCTGGCACACAGATGGTACTGGTACACAGTTTTTTAGCTGTCACCTGTTTCTCCCCAGGCACAGTACTAATACCTGCTTGTAAGTGAAGGAGTGAGATATAGAACAAGCCTGAGAGTCAGGATGTTGACATCTGCAGCAGCTGCTGCTGTGCCACAATGCCAGCTTTTAACTAGGATCGTACGCAAAATATATTATGTCAGTCAGAAATGAAGAGAACTTTATCCTTTCCAGCTTGAATACACTTTATTTCAGTGATTTCCATGATAAGCATGACTAGAACTCCTCAGACTAGTGAATAGTCAAGTTTTCATTTGAATGCTCCAAAGTGATTTACTCAAAGGACAATTATATCAAATAAAAACTGAATATTATCACAATTGTAAACATACCCCAAGTTGGTTCACCACTGTTATAAGCATGATACATATCAGAAAAAGCAACATTACATTCTTAAAAAGGTTATTAAAGTGGCTAGGACTCGATCTTGGATATAATGAAGGTTAAGGAGTACTTAAATTTTAAAAATGGAGTAAAACAGAACTGTATAAGTCAGTAACTAGTAAGTTAACCAGCTTTGAGATATTTAAAACTCAGTTTCAATGACTCTTATCATTGTGTTCTAAAAACTAGAAAAAATAGTGGAAAACTATAGATCAAAATAGAGAAATTGAAAAGAAAATCCGAATTTATGTAAAAAAAATCAAATAGAAAAATCCATAACTCAAAAATGTCACAGTTGACATTGAGAACTCATTAAATAATTTTCAGAAGAAATTCATCATGACAAAAAGTTATGTAATCTATTTAACGTAACAGTACAATAGCAAAATCCCTAAAGTGGAATTCAGCAAGAAGAAAGTGAGGATATAGCAGAGCAATGACAGATATATCTACGGTGAAGGAAAGCTATAGTCCATATCTAACTGGTATCCCAAAAGTAAAAATATAGAAACAAAGAAGAAAGAAGAAAATATGAAAATATTAGCTAAAATTATTTCAAAATGAAAAAGATTAACATTTCTGTAAATACAGAATTTATAGTGCATAAAGCATGAAGAAAGTAATTTGGATTTGGTCCATCACAGCCAAGTCAACAACAAAAAGAAAATCTTTAAAAAAATTGTTCAAAGGAAGAGTGAGGGTCATCACTTGCTTATTAAGAGAACTGTGGATACCAAATGATGGTAATATATTGCATTTAGAGTGAATTCTACTCCTGTTGAAAATATTCTCTAACAGGGAAAGCAAATAAACATCATTTCAGATCCGACAAGTAAGAGCTAATGTGTCATTAGTGAACATGCAAACACAAAATTTAGAGTGAATAAATGTATTTAAGAAGTTTTTGCAGTATAAACTACTCTATTGTAATTTGTAATTTCTGAAACATTTGAAAAATTTGTGTATAACGAAATCGGAGGCTTTGCATCAATAGATTTTTTGCATATTTGGGAATATTTGAATTTCAAGATAAAAAATTCAGGGAAGACATAAACTTGCTTTTTTTCATAGATAACTGCAAATGAAATCTATGTCCAAATAAACTAACTGAATATAACAAGAAGCAAGAAGTTTGCTTACTGAAAGCTGTCATTTCTATATCTCAGTGTTTTGTCGTTTTATTCATATTTTACCAACCCTTGTAATGTTGAAATGATGCAAATTACAAAGTGAGTGGCCATAAATTTTTCTAGGCATATGTTTTTGAAATGTAAATACAGTAATTCAACAGTAAATTCTGATTAATAGTATATTATCAGTTCATCAAACACAAAGTGAATGCAAATGTACAAGTATCAGGAGCATGTAAAGATGTTAGGAGACTGCCTTGCAAAGTGGATTTTAAAACCAACAGAGTAATGGCATTTAGCATTCCTGTCATGCATAAATTGCTACTATATGTAACATAATTATTATCAGCGTTTACTCCCAAAATAGTTAATTTTCATTACTTAATATGCATTTGAAATTCAATCAAGGAAAAAATCAGATAAAAGAGACGCTGAGTGTTGGTTTGCAATCTTTGTAACAAGCTCATGCTTATACACTCAGCTGTGTGATTGCCTCCATTTAAGCCATCTTTTTCATTTGTCATCAGTTATCTTGAGGTGGGGCGGGGGAGATGGAAAATTGTATCCTACTGCAGAGACACATAACACACCAATACTGATAACCAAACAGCATAAAAAGAAATTAGACATTTAGAGCTCATAGATGTGTTCATGTCTCTTTAACTGATCTTACATAAATGAACACAAATGAAATAGCACACTCCACAATGCAAGGGGAGCATGCAGCAGAAGGTCTGAGTTAGGAAGTAATGTGGAAGCAAGATGGGAGACACTGGAGCAAAGACTGGAAAATTCTAAACTGGCAAGAAAGACTAGAACAAAATGAGCATGTATGGAAGAAGCAGTGTGCCTCTGGCAGTAGCAACCTAGCTCAGATGCTGGATTTGGTGCTTAGGTTATGTTCAGTCAGCTATTTACAAATTTGCAATGTTAGGAGAACACTCAGTGTTGCCACCAAGATGGACATGTGAGAGATGAGAAACAGATTTTCAGACTTGTATTCCACTTTCTTGCTTAAAATTCACAACACACAAATTATAAGAAGAGGTAAGAGTCTAAAATACATTGCAGGGTACAAAGGAACCATGTGTCATGGTCTTGCTTGCCAGGACATCAGAATCGGGCTCCTCTGCAAATTCTTCCTTCAGTCCCACAAAATCAGATGAAGATATGTCTCATTTCCAAAAACGCTGTTCACTGCAAGAATTGGCTCTTGTTTTTCACATGATGATAACAACAATTGGGAATCAAAGTCATTGCTTTAATTGTTTTAACTATATATTTGGTCACTGGATTGCTGGTTTTTTTTTTTCCTTTTATTCTTCTACAAAACGAGCAAAACACTCTAAACAGTAAGAAGTGCTACAGCAACATATGCAATTTGGAGCTAGACAAAAAAACAATGTTTACAGAATGGATCATAGTACAATCCTTTTCTAAAAACTTATTTCGATATCCCATTAAAAGCCTGAAACTAAATTCCAAATTCTTTAGTAAAGCAGTAAAATGCTACACAGTCTCCATCCAGCTGCTACAGATGCTCATCCTTTCACTCCAAGGTACATGTATTATGTAATGGTAGCATCACTTGTTTTTGCTGTGTGTTATGATCTCTTGAGAGGATATTTGCTTGCTCTGCCTCTTTCTGTGAATCTTTTCAGCATGTTAGATGTAGCATTAAGACACTAACCACAAGTTGCTACATCGTTCTTGAACTGTCTGGCTCCAGAACTGTGCGTTAGAACAAGTTCTATCCTTTACAGATCACCTAATAATGTGATTCAGTAAGAGAAACAAAAAAAATGGCTGATGATATTTTGGGATTATTTGTTTGAAACACTAAAAACCTAATCAACAAAGCCAGTATAAACAAAAAACAGGACATGTCTTAACAAAAAGAATGGGGATTACAGAAGGCCAACCTTAATTATTTTTTCTATCCACTCCGTTGTGCAAAAGACACACTTTTTAAAAAAATCTGTATTATGAGAGTTTAGCTCTGGCTAATATTTGGAGGAATATATAGGTTCTACAAACCCAGAAAGTAAAAATATGCCTTATATGTAAGAAGGACATTGCAAGGAGAAAGGAAGATGATAACAAAGTAAGTTACATGAATACATTAAAATTGCATACCTTTTCTTTTTCTCTTTGTTTAAGCCAAAATACCTTTGGATGTGTTCATTTTTCTCAAAGTCAAAAGAGCATTCTAAAGCCATTGAGACAGAAATGTTTAAACTTGACTCAACAGAAACAAGGAAAATAGACATGTACTCAAAAGTGAAGTAACGGTAGTCATGTCTCCTTGCCCAAACAGATGAGTGCCTTGCTGCTGTGTCTCCTACAGATTTCTCTCTTGGGAACATACACCCCAGAAAAACATCATTGTACCAGTCCCAACTGAATAATCTCTTTTAACCCTAATCATCTCTCAAGAAACATTATTCCTAAATATAGTCACATTGAAATATAAGATTATTTGGAAGCAACCAAGGCAACCTTTAGGAGATAAATGGAAAAATTGTGTGTTATGAAGCAAAGGAATGATACCATGCACTGAAAAAAATGGAGCCAGCCAGTCCTAAGAAGACCTGGGGGACAACTCAAGTGTGTATTACTAAATTTTCAAGAATCCCATCCAACAGAGTTGTACTGTTTGATCTCAACTGTGTGCCACTCAGGAGTTTATAAAAAAGATGGGTGGTTTCTAAGCCTGAGGTGGTGGGAAACACAGGGTTTTAAGGGCAGTGAAGCTATTTTCCATAATGCTGTGATGATGATGGAAGCACGTCATTGTATGTTTGTTCAAATCCATACCAAGAATGAACCTAATGTAGACTGGGGACTCTGGGTGGCAGTGTGTCGAGGCGGAGTTATCACTGGTCGTTAAGTCTACACTTTAATGCTGGATACTGACAGTGGGGTTGTACAGTTTGGTGGCAAGAGAATGTCTGGGAAATCTCTGCTTAGTTGTGCTGTGAGCCTAATACCACTTCAAAAGTTTTTTTTTTTTTTTTTTTTACTTTTTGGACTAAAATATTTAAATCAGGAAGAAAACAATCTCTGTTGCTGATTACATTGATGTACTATTCCTTTATTGTTTGTTGCAAGATTAAAAGATTAAAATGGAACAAACTGAGCTTTGGTCTGTGCTGATATTTAAATCCAAGTGAGATGCACTGCTTTTGTTCCAACGTGTACTATATATATATATATATTTAATAACTTGCTTCCAAGTTTATTTTCAGTGGTCATGGGTAGCTTTTTTTTGGCATTTTTTTAAAATTAGGGTAAAAAGTTACAAGGGCTGAAGGGAATATTTAGGAGAAGCCCCACCCAGTCTCCCACCCACCCCAGGTCCCGGATGTAGGGCATGCGCTGGGATCCTTGCTCAAGTGGTCCCGGTAGTCCACCAGTTATGCATTGCTGCCAGTCTCACCACTCCAAGCACGATGAGACTGTTGAATAATCCACGGATTGACATAGTCCATCATAGTCTCCCTTTGTCCAGTGTTTCGCTGCCAACGTATAGCTGTGGTGGTTGACTGTCCTGTTCTATCTTCCCTCTTTTCTTGGTTAAGGTTCTAAGTCCGCTATTTCGGTTGAGGGGATCCCCAAAGAAACTTTGAGGTGTTTCCAGACCAGAATCCTGTATGTACTAGCAAGTACAGGACCTGGCACAGTCCGTCTTCCCGCCCAGCTGGTGGTTTTGATTGTAGGGTTGGTTCCGTCTTGAGCCTCAATATCCACTGGGACCAATGGGCGCTGCAGTCCGTCCTGGTTCCTCTCATCACACACTCAGCCATCACACCAACCAGTGGGAACTGCAGCCTAGTGAAAGCGACCCCTAACAACCCACACCAGGAACGCTCCCGCCCTGATTGCCAGCATGTGTAGCAGCCTGGTTCAGTCTGCCCCACAGCTCGTAAACGTCGAAGGGTATTGGAGCTTAGTTCTATCCAACCAGCTCAACTGTCCAGCCCTCACGGATGCTGTTGAGTGCCTCTCTGTCTAGCCAACCCAGTCCCTATCCTAGTTATTATTGTGCCCTCCCATGGGAGTATTAACCCAAGAGGGGGGAGCCCACTATTTCCCTCCCAGGTCACTCTCACTCCCGGATTATGTTCCCTCCAGGTGGCCCTGTGGTTGGGCTTTGACAGCATTGGCCCCTAGTGCCAGCTTCTGCTACCGCTAAGCCCCAACAGCTCTCACCTGCCTTCAGTTTTGTTAACACTAGTAGGGATAGTCCATCCGTCCTGGATCTTCTTGATCTGGTCCATATGAGGTGCACAGGTGCTACAGCCCTGCCTAGTCTGGTCCCAGCTCATGCTTTCCAGTGGGAGTAGCTATCCAGCAAGGGAACCACTCCTTATTCCCCTGTGGGCTCTGCTCCTTCCTTCCTGATTCTCACGTGTACTGGTTGGGTGCTGTTGGTTGGGTCTCATCTGGCTCAGGCAGCCTCACCTGGTATTCTGTATTGTATTCTGCTTTTGTCGCGACGGGACCTGGCTCGACCCACACTCTGTTCTGGCGTTCGGATTTGCCAGTGTGTGATGCGAACTGACTTGGCCTGGTCCGCCCCCAGCCCATGCCAAACGTATGCCAGTGGTGCTTTTTTTTTTTTTCTGGGTTGTGTCCTTCCGTGTTTCTGTGTACAGTATAATTCAACAGATTTTCTTTATTACTACACTCACTTCGATATAGATGAAGTACAATAAAATAAAAATAACAGAATGATTTTCACAAAGAAAAATAATAATTTAAGATTATGGCATATGGATTTGGAAAGGGACATGTTGCAGTTCAGATTATTTCCCTTGTGGCTGTTGGATGCATTGGATAGGTAGGTAGGTAGATAGATAGATAGATAGATAGATAGATAGATAGATAGATAGATAAAGATGATTGTATACCTCTACTACTGGAGTTCAAGAGCTTTTGATTCCTTGAATTGTGTCATGTGTGTTTTATATTTGCCTATCCTTTTACTTTAAAATTTCTGAAGTTGTAACTCTGACCTTATTATGATACATTTCAATTAATCAAAAAGTATTTTTCTTCCATGTGATGCAATACATATTTATTATATAATTATAAATAATTACCAAAATATCCAATTAATTAATCATATTTTTGTGTCAAAATTTCAGCACTAATTTGGTAATTCTTTTCTTGGTAGAGTTCTCGAATAACCTGTCAAATAACCAGACAGTATAATTACATACACAGAAAATCTTATCTTGTTGTTAACTGAAACTATTGGATACCAAAATAAATTTATAAAATCTAAAATGCCTTTCAGGTGGAATAGAGAATTATTATTGCATTTATTTCTTGTTTGGTAATATGTGACAATTGTCTCAAATTACTTGCTCAGTAATAAAACTTCACATCAAATTTGCTTTGTGTCTTATTTCTAATGAGATAGAATGTTTGGGGACAAGGATGAACTCTGCAGTTCACCATAGTAACCAGCGTTTTCTGCTGGCTCTATCACATTACTTGCCTAGTCAATCTAGGCTTGCATTCTCTTATTAAAAGATAAGCAGTGTGTGCTATAGGAATATTTATAGAGCATAAGATTGTGTTTCTCTCTCTCTCTCTCCCTCTCTCTTAGTTTCTCTCTCCTATTAGAGATTCAGAAACATCAGCTAGATAAATGAGGATGGATAATTTGAGGTACATACTATTTTTTAATAAGCCTTCTATTCTTGAAACTATGAGTATATACACATTTAAGTTACTAATAGCACATTTTAAATAATTGCATTCAAATTTATGTATCTCACAAGTTAATATGTATTGATAGAAATGCAACTTTATGAGACTTTATACAAGTTTTCTTCCTTACAGCATTGGTGTCCACTGTGAGCAATCACACACTCTTATTTTTCCTCCACATATCCCCTTCCTGTCATAATGATGTTATAGCCCCAGTTTCTTTCCACTTTTATCTATGAGATAATTGTGGTCCTCAAAGCTTTGGAGTGTGTGATTTTCATTTTGCCTTACAAAGCAGAACCAAATGAAGCACCTTTAGGCAAAGGCAATGAAGTTTATCAGCTCACATACCTCCAAAATTCAGAGATAAAACTATTTTAAAATATGTAGGAGTTCAGGGACTCGGTGGCTTATTTATAGCTCTATATTGTTCACCTGATCATTATGCTCTTCTTGCCTTCCCCACTTTTCAATTTAAAATCGAATTAATCTGAATTTTTTTTAAAGAGAAGTTTCAAAATCAAAAACACATATTTTGCATATTTTCCAACAAACCAGGTATAACTTAATGGCTTATATGAAATCATGGCTTGATTTCTTAATAAATAATGTTACTAGTGTTTAGAGTTTTCCCATTAGGGTTCACTTATATAAATACATCATTAAACAGCATATATATATATATATATATATATATATATATATATATATAGAGAGAGAGAGAGAGAGAGAGAGAGAGAGAGAGAGAGAGGACACCTGGTACCATGGCAGAGGATGGAGGATAGAAGAAATTGATCAACTACCCCAGCCAATCATTGGCAGTGAAGATCTGGGCAGACAGAGACACCAAGGTGGACTAGAACATCCAGTGGATTTGGGAGAGATTTCATCATGATTGAAGTGGTGGGATCTCCAGCATTTCAGGACTGTTGAACTATCAAAACCTCTAGAGAAATTCATGGTGTTGTAAATTTCTATTTTTCTTCCTGTTGATGATTTTGTATTGTGGCTTTTCATTTAAGAGGGATGTGTGGTGACTGTGTAACGGAGACAATCATGTCCAGATGTGAGGATGCAGTGCAGTGTGCATCTCTACTTCCAGATCAAAAATGGACTCCCACTGAAACTATTACCTGAATCTTGACAACGAGAGGCTGAACTCTGCCATTGTCCTTGCCCGCAATGATGAGCATGTGACTGTTTATGAAGAGCTATGCTCTAGTAATGATATAGGGGAATTTGGTGGTGAGGAGGAGATTTAGACACAGGGCAGGAAAAATAATAAATAGATAAATAGACAAATTAATTAATTTAATTAAAGTAAAATAGAAAAGATTGGTCTATTTAAAGTTAGAGACTGAAAAATGCTTCTGGCTATCCCCCATGAGGGCAGGGGCCCAAGGACTTGGGCCATCTTCCATTGTTTTCCCCGACACATTATCAGAGAGCTAGAGGGAAGTGGAGCAGCCAGGACTTGTACACATGCCTGTTTGTGATGTCAGTGTAACAGGTGCAGTTTTACCTTCCAGTACTCAGTGCCAGTCCCCAAGCCTCTGTTGTATAAAATAACACTACTTTAGGCACATTTAAAATTATCCCTAATATAAGATGATTAATATGTCATACAGTTACTAGATTCAGCTTTAGTCTATGGAATCTTCCTAACATGATACAGTCAAGCATGTACCATTCCCCATCTTAGCACAACTGCAGTTGTGAACACATAGAGAGTGCAGATGGACAAAGATTATACAGTAATCACTGTTCATCAAGGACAATGTTGACGTAGTTTTGTTGCTGTAGTGAGGACTCTTTGTTGCACAGCAGTCTTCTACATAACAATAATGACTTTCTGATTCTACAGTTTTGGGAGCCTTCAGTTTGATATGTTCTTATAACATCATGGTTGAAAAGATTCGGAAACTGTTCTAGCAATAGCCATTCTTTTACATTTCCTTCCTACCGACATTGGTTTGGAACATGATGCCTGGGGTAACTTAAGCTGTTTATCAACCATGTTATTTTGTTTCCTAAATTGAGAGTTTATCAGGATATACAACTATTTCCAATAAAGCCTCTGTTGGCTGCTTCCTACCATTTTGTACTCAATCTACTCATTGGAGTAATTACTGAAGCTAATCATCTCAAGGTATTCAATCTGCATCATGGTCTGGATGCTTTTTTCTTGGCAATACTGAATGAAACTATTTTGCTCATATCTTTCTTTTTTTTTTTTTAATTACAGCCTAAGTAGATGTGTTTAGGTGTCCCTTCCCCAAACAGTAAATTAACCCAGGCCTTCATGAGAGTTTAACCTAATAGAGTGCTGGGTTGTTTTTTTTTTTTTTTTCTGTTAAAATGTGGATTAATTTTAGTCATGTAAGGTCAATTTGTTTATACCAGAAGATATTGTGACCAAATTGTAACTCTTTGTAGAGCTTATCTGACCTCCTATTTTATTTCCAGCTTTTCCTGTTAGTGTAGGTTTTACATAAGGATTTTTTTCAACACTAAAATGTACACAACTAAATCTTATTAGAAGGTATCTTGTTTTGATGAATTCTTGGGGAATAAAATCTCTGAAATTCAGCTGTTTTTTTTTTTTTTCCTACAACTCCAGTAAGATTATGATATCGATTTATAGGAGTTTACGTAAGGTCATAGTAAGCAGCCAGATGATTTAAATAACTTATCTTTTAAAAAATCAATACTCTTCTATATCTGGATAAAATAAACCTATGGCCTGTAGCCCCTTATCCAATAACTAGCAGTGGTAGAAAGAGTGGACCTTGAAACTCTGATGCCTGTCACCCCCCACCTCTTACTCTATAATTCTGTATTTCAGAATTTTTCATCTGCAAATTTCTCTTCTTCAAATTTTGTGCTATTGTACATTAGTATTTATATCTTACTAATTACTAAAACTGATTTTTACCCCAGGGCTTACTAAGCAATTTATGTTTGTCATTTAAATATTTTAATTTTATTCCTAGAAGTGAAGACATTCAATAATTGCTAGCATTTTATCAGTTCACACTCTTGCATGTGGTATTAACACAATAAGTATTAATAAGGAAATCTATTACCTACTTAAAAAGTCCATAGGAGATATTTATTATCAAAGAGTAACGTTACCACAATAGGAATCTTTCATATTTATATTCTCAGTCTGGGTTTCTCTCTGAATTATTCTGCCACTTAAATCCTTTTTTTTTTTTAATAGGAATTATTTGTTTTCATTGGAAAGTTAAATTTACAGAGATAAAGATCTTCCATCCATTGTTTTACTCCCCAAGTGGTTTCAACAGCCTGAGCTGACCTGATCTGCAGCCAGAAGTCAGAAGCCTCTTCCATTCTCTATGCAAGTGCAGGCTCCCACAGACTTTGGGTCATCCTCCACTATTGCTTTTGCAGGCCACAAGCAGGAAGACAGATGGGAAATGGAGCAGCCATGGTATGAACCAGCACCCATATGGGATCTTGGTGTGTGTAATACAAAGATTTAGCTGCTAGGCTATCGTGCTTGGTCCAATTAAATCTTCTTCACTAGTGATAAGATGATCAATCCCATTGTCTTTTCAGTGTAGACTATAACAGATGAATCTCCTTAATCTATCATGGCTCATGACTACTTGCTATATCCCTTCCCGTTTAACCTAAATGGGAAATGCCTCGTAATATTGAATGAAATCACCCAATTCAACCAGTATAATCATTGTCAGATAAGAAAAAAGGCTAAGTAAATGAAAGTTAAATTAGAAGAGAGGAAAGTAAATTAAAATTTCTAATTTTCTTTAACAATAGTATGTTCTTTCATGGTAAATACCACCCATGAGTTTTTTTTTTCTCCCAATAAAGTCTGCATTCTTTCTGCCCCATCATCCGCCTCAAGATGATGTGATTCTGTTACATCAATTTTAGTGCTGGATTCAAGTGTATTCTAGGAGACATTTTCCCATTACCTTAGTATGATCTGCACTTAGTCCTCACTGTCTCACGAATACAGGAAAGTTTGATGTGACCAACAGATACATTCATTAATTTGACATGAACTTTGGAATCCACACAAGAAAAGCAAGATGCAATTAATAATTAGGATTTAACTCTCACATGCTGAATTGGACAAAAAAGTAGTAAAATTATGAAAATGGGTCAGGGTTATAGCAAATGATGATGGAAGAATAGATACAGAAAGAAGGCTGATTTTGTAAGTTTTCTACAGATTTTCTTTAACATTAATTCACTCTCCCTGAGATTGAGTTAGTTTCCTTCGATGTAGGGAGTTCAATTTTCTGCTTTCAGTAAGAAAAGAAAATGTGAAATGTGTACTTTTTTATGTTCCTTTAGACGAAAAAATAAAAAAGAACTCACACTAAATTTGTTTTAAAATAATAATATATCCTGCTATATGTAACATTTTAACAAGGTTTTTATTAAAAATATGTATTGACTGGACTATTTTCTCTAATAAAGGACGAGTTTGGTTTTCATTCACTAATGTAAGGAAAGTGCTTAAAGTAAGAAAATACACTTTTTAAAAAGTGTAATATTTCATTCACTGGTTCACTCCATAAATGGGCCATGTATGGACTCGGCTTAAACCAGTAGCCTGGAGTCTCCTCTGTGTCTCCCACATGAATGGAGGGGTCTAATTATGCTGCCTTTCCAGATACATTATTAGGGAGCGGCAACAGAAGTCGAGCAACTGTTACATGAACAGACACCCACACGGGATACTGGCATCATAGACATCAGCTTTGTCAGTCTACAACTTCTTCTCCAGATAAGGTATTCTTTTTCTTGTTTTTTTTAACAATTTATTTATTTTTATTGGAAAGGTGGATATACAGATAGGAGGAGAGACAGAGGGGAAGATCTTTGGTCCAATGGTTCACTCCCCAAGCGGCTGCAATGGTTGTATCAGAGCCAATCCAAAGCCAGGAGACAGGAGCTCTTCCGGGTCTCCCACACGGGTGCAGGGTCCCAAAGCATTGGGCCGTCCTCAACTGCTTTCCCAGGCCACTAGCAGGGAGCTGGATGGGAAGCAGGGATGCCGAAATTAGAACTGGCACCTTTATGGGATCCTGGAGCATGCAAGGCAAGGACTTTAGCCACTACGCAATTGCGCCAGGCCCGAGATAAGGTATTCTTAAATAAACATCAATTAACTCTATAGCTTTGGAAGCGCAGTGTGCTATGGGCATTTACAATTTTTTTTCTTTTTTTTTTTCTAATCAACAGAAAGAATGGATTTTATATATTCCAAAGATATGGTTAGAAGAAGACAAGATTATTTCCCTCACTAATGCAGACTAGGAAATTACTTCTGAGGTGACTCATCATGATCAAATTAGTTCAGGAGGGATACTCTGTTGTTAGCTGCAGAGGTTTCTTACCCCAGTAGTGTGTTGTTATTCTAACAAACGACCACGTAGATAAATGCGAGAAATGTTTTTAAGGCATGGGCTTTCAGAAGCATAACATCAATACTCACTGTATAGCTGAAACTGTTGCATAGTTGACACGCTGGACCTAGGTCCAATGCAGAGGGAACCCTACATAGAACAGGCTAGGAAATTCATATTAGCTGGTGATAGCGATATTACCTTTAGAATTAGTGACAATAGATTCTCTGAATGAATGAAAATTGTATTTTGCTGGAGACCAGCTCCGGCTGACTCAAGAGCTTGCAAACGATGCATGGATCAGAGAGACAATAAGAAAAGATGAGACATGGACCACTATGGCATGATGCTCATAATAGGCAACTCAGAAAAGTTGCCTTCTTTACTTATACACAAATCATCACAAGCTTATGCACAACATCCAATTATTTTAATTTTACTTCATTATAAAAGAATGATTACAAAATCAATCATAAAAAAACACTATTATTGTTTTACTTCAGAGAAAATAATTTCAGCAAGCTATTACTCAGTCAAACCTACAGCGACCTGGCTGAAGCCAGGAACTCCACGGTTGACAGCACATGCAGTTACATAGTGACAAGTGGCTTACATATATCTAAAATCAGTTTTCACTAAATACAAACTAACTAATATTGCTTAAGATATCAAGAGTACAGAATTAAAAGAGAAGATCATAAATTAAAGGAATTTATAAAAGCATATGTCATAGATTCTTTATTAAATCTTATAATCAAACATGCATTAATTATCATCACCTTCACCTAGTGCTGATTTAATTGTTTTTTTTTGTTGTTGTTGTTGTTCTTTTGTTAAAGGGCAGTGAAAGAGATCAGGGCAACTCAGCCATTCTACACACAGAGGGCCTTTACAAGAAATTTGCTTTTATCTTTATAAACTGTTTTCTTTCCCTAAAAATGAGTGCCAATATAAGGTAGAAGTTTTTATAAACTGTTTTCTTTCCCTAAATATAAGTGCCAATAAAAGGTAGAAATTTTAAGCCATTTTTTGGGGGGTTAACATTTGTCTCCTTTTAGAAGACACCCCATATTCTTTCTGCTTCCCATGGTGAGGAACCAAAATGCATCATTTCATATGTTGTAACAGTTCAAGATGCATGGTAAACAAATTCTTTGTACCTCCATGATTGCCATCTGTTTTAAGATATTATCAAGCCATTTCTTAAGGAAAACATTACTTACATTGGGGCAAGCTTCAGGACAAATGTGAGCACATAAAAGGATGTTTGGAGACAGTATGGGCTCAGTCGTACTATTGTATGCTTTTATCTGTGTGTCATTGCCATAGTCGCTAAAAATGTTTTTATCATCACATGATTGATATGTTTGAGGTGTTATCCCAGTTACAGGAATCATTTCACATCAGCAGAAAAACATCAACACCCTCAGGAGAAATCTATGAAACAGAGCAGTAATTGAATATCCATACAGCAATGAGGTGACCAGAGACATTCTGTTGGGTCTTCCCACGCAGCCAGAAACTACTTGTAGCCTTGCAACCAAGGAGCGGTGCTCATCACAGATCCATGCCATTCGACCCAAATGCATGGCTTCCCACAGTGCTTATTAGGTAGGTAAAACCTTATTTTCTATTACTACGCTAAACGCACGTAAAAAGTACTTTCCATCATTATGTTGTATAGAAATTTTGCACATTTTTTTATCATAAGTACTGTTAGAAATATAATACTTTACATACAAAGAGGTATACATTCAGAGACTATAATCTTCCATCAATAAGTTTCTTAAAAGTCTGATGGAACACTGGCTAGGTGTAATAATAGACAGTAATCTGAAAATTAAAGATATATACTGAGACTAACATGAGCCCTGCTTTCACCAATCTTAAAGTGTAATTTTGTGCAAGATATGTGTAGCACACTGCCCCCCCAAACAAAGGAGGCCTTTTCCTTGAACTTATCGCACACAGTAAATATTTGCTATGGTTGAACTTGAATTAAACTGCTTTTGCTCTTTGGAGAAAAAGTTAGAGTACTGTGAAACAACCAAAGGAAAAGTAAATGTGCCATTAATAAAGAGCAAATGAAGCAAAGATTATGAGACAGAGAAAGGGACATGACTAAGCAGATGGAGACAAATACAAGGAAATGCCATATTTGGTAATACATTTAATATAGATTAAATGCATAATGAGTTAGTCAACTATAAATGACCATACTTACTAAAAATAAATGGAAACCCAAAACCAATAAAGGAGTTAAATTGGCAAGTACAAATAACCTCCGGGAATATAAGGTAAAAAATTATCATCCACAACTCATCTTAATAGATAAGAGACAAAATCTTCAAAAGACTTTAAAAGCATCAGAACATGAAATCCACTAATATGTCAGTTATTATATAGTTATAAAAGCATTTTAAAGGAATTATTTATTTATTGAAAAAGTTGAAAGGCAAAGAAAAAAATTATAAATAGAGAAAATGAGCTTTTGTCTGTTGGTTGACTCCCCAAAGAGTCCCAGTGTCTGGCGCAGAACCACGTAGAAGCCCAGTGGCTGGAGCTCCGTTCGAGTCTACCCTGTGGTGAAAGAGGCTACTTCCACAGATGTGTTAGCAAAAAACTGGAGAGGTAGCAGGGCAGCACACCTGAGAATCAAGCCATCATGTGATATGGCTGCTGGCATCAGAAGGGGTCACTTATTCTATTGTGCCATAATGTTATGTGCTATTAGTGTATTTTGAGATCAAATGAGCAAATAACTCCGTGTATGTTATATATATGTATATATATATATATACACACACACACACACTCACATATAAACCTCCTGGTTCGATATGCAAATTCAGACAAAATCAAATGATTCAAATGATTGGAAAATCTGAAACGTGAGAACTCTGACAGCAAAAATTGAAAATTTGTATAACAGTTCCAGAAAACAATGCAGTGTTATCTATGGAGTTTGATCTTCAACTCTTTTTTTCTTTCTTCCTTTTCTTCTTTTTCGTTTTTCATTTCTCTTTTATTTTCATCTTTTTTATTTTCTTTTCATAGATGTATTTTTTTATTTGAAAGGCAGAGTTACAGACAAAGGGAGAAAGAGAGAGAGAGAGAGAGAGAGAATGTTCATTGTTTGGTCTACTCCCCAAAAGGCCACAAAAGACAACATTGTCTGAAGCCAACAGCCAGGAACTTTTTTGCGTTTCCCACATGATTATGGAGGCCCAAGGACTCAGGTCATCCTCCCCTGCTTTCCCAGTCCAGAAGCAGAGAGCTGGTTCATGAGTGAAGCAACTGGGATTTGAACTGGAGCCCCAAGCAAAAACTTTGCTTGTTCTGCTGTGGCACCAGCCCCCAGGGGTTCTTTCTCTAGAGATCTACTACTTTTTGAATGCATGTATTTCTCTTAGAATCAGGAAGGAGAAAGGGACGGTGAGTGACTCTTTTATTTTTCTTTATTTAGATACTGCTGGTAGTCAGAGAAGCAGACCTAGAGAAAAGCAGAGCTGAGAGGTGCAGAAACATTTTTGATGACATTATGATTATGATCTCTTAAATGACTTAATGCTTAGGACTCTCAATGGTGTGAACAAAAAAAAAATTCTGAAGGTTTAAACTATAGCATTGTGTTTTTTAAATCCAGAATTGCTCTGATGATTGCAGTAATTGCAATAATCTTTGCAAGTAATTCATTCCCGTTTCTGAAAGCAAGAGTGTTAGCCTGTCTGCTCACTTCATAGGCAAGTCTTAATTTTCCATGGCTTCTGCTTTTGATTTGCTGTGCTGGTGCAGAAAGGAAAGTCAAACAGTGCATATTGGTTGGTAGTCTCAGCCTTCCTCATATGCTAACTTTTTGCTTGTCTCCCTCATGTTTCCACTCTTTATATAAATACACAGATTTACCTATGAAATGTAAGGCACATATGCTAATAAGACATTTTGAAACCCCCGTTTTGTAGAGGAAATTCTTCAAAGTATTTCTCTGTGTATATTAATTTCCCTTTATTCCTTCTTCAATTAATCTTATTCCATTGATCACTCATTTTCTGCCTTGCATATTCACAATAAAGCACCAGACGAAAATCACAAAATTCAGTACAGCTAACTGATCACAAAAAATTCGTAATGTTGCCTCAGCTTGCCCTAAAAAAAATATGTGGTTAGCCCCAAAGTTGAATGTTTACATGAAAACAAATATTCAAGAGAGAAAATAAATTTGATTATACTTTGAGTATCTTTAAGCTCTATAGTTAACATTAAAAAATGAAGCATTAAAACTAACACTTCTTACAAAACAACAGAAACAAAACAAACAAATTAAAAATAAAACTTGTCATCCATAGAGTTTTTCAATTTCTACACAAAATCATTGAAAGAAAATCTGGCATGTTAATTAATGTATTATATGTCAACTGGTGTTTTGTTGTTCTAAAACCTCCTTTCATAAAGCAGGACAAACCAAAAATGCAATTATTTGAATTAAGCAGAACTTTCTAATTATCTTCTCATGTATTTAACTTGTATTCACAGAAAATGAATCTCTGAGATTTAATATTTGCCTTGTTAAAAAGGTATCATTATCAAAACCAATTTGATTTGTTTTTGATGTGCTAATCTTTGATATGTCTCTATCATGCAAAACTTGAAAAAAATACACCACAACTTGAAGACATAAGGTGTTCCTTTAGGTTTTCTCTGAGTCTGTTTTCTACAGTACTTAAGATTTATTTTACTTTCTTTTATTATTTTATATTTTAAGTTGAGCTGCTAGGCACTCAAAGTAAAAGCACCATTAGGAGAATGAACTAACTACTACAATTCAGAGAGTGCTATAAGTTTATGACAATGGCACTAGCAGAGGTACAAAGTTCTCAAGTTAATCTCGATGGACTAATTATGGTCAGTTAAATGTCAGTGTTGTTAACTTTTTTCATTGCAAGGCAATGAGCTAACTACTGTGCTTTTCTGGGTCATCTGAACACCCACCATAGCAGGAGGTGGCATTCATCTGTAATAATGTGCTATTGGGAGAACTTTTACAGACTAAATGTGCAGAAACTTGAATATTATTTTGATTAATTGGTTAATTGAAGTACTGTTTCTACTGTCTTTAAAAATGAGAATGAAGGTAATGGCTACAGTGTTGTCAGCTAAAAAGTGACTGGTCTCCAACAGTGAGGCTTATGGGATTTCGTATTTTTTTCTATAAACCATTGTCCACCGACAGGAAAGATTGCTTACCTTAATAATGTAATAAATATTTTGGAAGAAACATCCTTGTATCTTATAATGACATTCAGTATTTAAATTAAAAAGTAAAAATAAAATAGTTAAAATTCTTACCGTCTTTCAAGGATATTTGCAAACTTCACCTTTCAAGTAGCATTCTCCACCAAGTTGTCTGCTGCTAAAGCTAGGCTTTGAAATACACAGTGTACACTGACATCTAAATGAGGGATAAAATTGCACCCTGACACCAACAGAAAATACTGTCCTACTTTTATGCTATTGAATAATTCTCTGCAAATGCAATAAGAATCATGAGCTGTGTGTGGGTTATCTCGTATCTGAAAGATGAAGAATGCCATCAGCTTTCGGCAATTGCCTAGGTTGTCTTGTACCAAGGCAAGTGTTACACTGCTGGCAGAAAAGATGCCAAGGCCGACAGATATTCTGGTTCTGGTTAATGTCAAATTTGTGTTAACTATACCAGTTTGCCAGTTGAGTTGTCTATTCTATCCTATTATTTTTTTCTTTTTTGAAAGATATATGTGAAAAGCAAGGAACACTGGGCCTACCATGCCACCCTGACCCCAGGTGAGTGGGCTGAAGATTGCCTGGGGAGAGATCTGGGCACATATTAGGATGGGAGCAGCTAAGAACATTTTTGACAGAGAAGGAATAGCTTCAGCGGCTTCCACAGACCTCACTCACTTGCAGGTGAACGAGGGAGCTGAGAGGGAATGATCTAGAGAGAGGAAACTGTAGAGCTTCTTATATCAGCCAAGGGACGTGCCCATGACCTAGGCTAGGATAAACAGCATTCCCCAGTGCCAACTGCTAGCACATGAAAAATCTGGGGCTGGTTCGGGACGGGTAGTAGGTGGGCAGCAGGTATGTCTGGCTGGGCTTAGGCTGCAGTACTCACTTGTGAGTGTCAAAGCAGTAATTAGGCCAAGTCAGGCTTTGCCACAGCATCCACCAGGACAAGAGAGAACCAAATAGCGGGGCAGGGCCCGGCGGCGTGGCCTAACGGCTAAAGTCCTCACCTTGAAAGCCCCGGGATCCCATATGGGCGCCGGTTCTAATCCCGGCAGCTCCACTTCCCATCCAACTCCCTGCTTGTGGCCTGAGAAAAGCAGTTGAGGACGGCCCAATGCTTTGGGACCCTGCACCCGTGTGGGAGACCCAGAAGAGGTTCCTGGTTCCTGTCTTCGGACTGGCACGCATCAGCCTGTTGCGGCTCACTTGGGGAGTGAATCATCGGACGGAAGATCTTCCTCTCTGTCTCTCTTCCTCTGTGTATATCTGGCTGTAATAAAATGAATAAATCTTAAAAAAAAAAAAACAAATAGCGGGGCAGAAGGGGATTCTGTGGGGGAACTTCTGGGCTGTCTGTGTGGGACTGCAGCATTCACTGGTTTGCACAGAGAACTGGGGTGGTAAACAGCTGAGCCAGGCTGGACCACAAACTCACCTGACAAGAACACACCTGAAACTCCCAAGAGCTGAGGCTGGGAGGAGGCCAGGTAAGGGACAAGGGTGAAGGATGGAGGTGGTGGTAGTAGGCTGTAGCATCCACTGGCACATGCGAAGGTTGGGACTGGATACAGATCATGTCAAGCAGGGCCCAGCACCTGCTGGCATCCACCAGCTCCTGGTCCTGGTAGGGGAAATTAGCAAACTGCTAGGCTGCTGGAGACCAGCTCCAGCTGACTGAGCGCTTGCAAAGGATGCGTGGATTGGCGAGACTGTAAGAGGAATAATAAGACACGGACCACTATGGCTTGATGCTCAGAAAAGTTGCCGCCTTTATTTATACACAAATCATCACAAAGTTTTGCACAATATCCAATTGTTTCATTTTTACATTATGGTTAAGAAAATGCAAAAAACAATCCTAAAATATTATTTACTTTAAAGAAAACATTTTTAGCAAACCATTACTCATTGAAATCTGCAGTGACCTGGCTGAAGCCAGGAATTCCATGGTTGGCAGCACATACAGTTAAATAGTAAGAAGTAGTTTACTTATACTCAAAATTAATTTTATACTCAAAATCAATTTTTACTAATCACAAACTAATATTGGTTAAAATATTAAGAGTACAGAATTAAAAGATTATAAATGAAAGGATCTTATAAAATCATAGGTTCTTTGCTGAATCTTATAATCAAGTCATGCATTAATTACCATCACCTTCACCTAGTGCTGATTCAATTGTTTTTTGTTCTTTTGTTAAAGGGCAGTGAAAGAGATCAAGGCAGCACGGCCAATCTACAGAGGGCCTTTACAAGAAACTTTTTTTTATCTATATAAACTGTTTTCTTTCCCTAAATATAAGTGCCAATATAAGATAGAGATTTTAAGCCATTTTGAGGGGGTTCACATTTGTTTCCTTTTAGAAGATGCCACATATACTTTTGCTTTCTGTGGTGAGAAACTAGAATGTGTCATATCATGTGTTGTAACAGTTCAAGGTGCATGGTAAACAAACTCTTTGTACCTCCATTATTGCCATCAATTGCAAGGTATTATCAAGCCATTTCTTAAGGAAAACATTACTTATACTAGGGCAAATTCCAGGACAAAAGTGGGCACATAACAGGATGTTTGGAGACATTGTGGGCTCAATTGTACTATTGTACAATTGTATATTTTTAACTGTGTGTCATAGCCTTACGTCGCTAAAGATGTTTTTATCATAACATGATTGATCAATTTGAGGTGTCATACCATTACAGGAACCATTACAGGAATCATCTCACATTTGAAGAAAAACAACAACAACGCCCTCAGGAGAATTCTATGAAACAGAGAGGTGATTGAGTGTCCATACAATGGAGTGAGGCAGCAATGAGGTGACCAGAGACATTCCACCGGGTCTTGCCTTGCTGCTAGAAACTCCTTGTAGCCTTCCTAATCAAGGAGCGGTGCTCATCACACACCCATGCCATCCGACCCAACTGCATGGCTCCCCACACTAGGCCTCAGTTCCCAATGTAGAGCACAATAGCTGGGGCTGGGGACAGGCCAGGCCCGGCAAGGGTGTAGTCTTTGTCAGTATTTTTGTGGTTTGGGTCTGTGGCAGGCTAGGGTTGACCAGGCCATAGCACCTGTTGGCATACATGAGATCCAGGACAGGGTATGGGCCATATAGCTGGGTTAAACTGTGACACCAGCCAGAGCTGAGATTGTGAGGAGGAAGAGGGATATGCCAGGTGTGGTTGAAGTACCCACCAGCATACTCTAGATCCAGGGCAAGGGCCAGGCTTGCTAGGAGAACTTTGGGGCTCCCCTACTAGGCTGCAGCTCCCACAGGGGACTATGAGAACCAAGGCTGTGAGTGAACTCTAGGCAGGCCATGTCAGGCTGGTCTGCAACATCCTCTAGCTAACACTAGATCCAGGATTAGGAAGAGTCCAGAAGCAGGACTTGGGGAACTCCCCTGATAAATTGCAGTTCTTATTGGTGAGTTTGAGAGCTGGGATTAGGGACAGGACTGGCCAGGCAGGGCTGTGGCACCCATCAGCATATGTGTGGGCTGGGATCTGTGAGTGGACTGTGCTGAGTCAGTCTGCAGCATTCACTGGCATGACCAAGAGACACAGCAGGGTGTAGGCCAGGTCAGGTTTGACCACAACACCTGATAGTTCACATGAGGACTAGAGGCAGACCAGGCTGGGCTAAACTATAGCACCTGCTGGTGAGTGACTAGATACAGGCAACTCATACTGCAATGTAGTACCTGCTGGCACACACAAGACCGAGGATTAGGAGTGGACCTCGAAGGGCAAATTTGGGGACTGCCCTGTTAGGCTATTGTTTCGATTATGGGCGTGAGAGCTGGGACTGGTGGTAGGCCTGTTGGTGGCTTTGGGAGTAACTCCAACTCGGCCAAAATACATGCTATTGTGCTTAAAGACAAGGCTTGTGTGGCTAGGAGGCCACACCACCCTGCTTTTGTGAAATTGTGCTGCAGCAAAATGGACTAAACAGCCACAATCATAGGTGTGTGAATTAGTTGGTACAGGTGATAGATTGAACCTGACCGCACACTGACGTGTATATACAAGAATTGAGCCTGAGATGACCCCAGATGGGATTTATTGGAGTACTCCCCAACTAGATGAATGGACTCAAGCTCTGGCCACAGGAAAAATTAAAATATATGTAGTCTGACCTTGGAGTGCATGTGTTGGTACAGGGCCTCCTCATCTGCTGATTCTTGTGCAGCAGACAGCACACCGAGATGTATACAGCATGTATGACAGCCAGCTCATTGGACTAGCAGAAGACTGCGAGTGCCTCCTCAGAGGATGGAAAGCAGAAACATTGTCCTGCTCTCATGGTCATGCTTTGCAATATTTTCCTTGACCTGTAGATGCACTAAGGTCGTCTTGATCATCCAGTACACCTTGGAAAGTTTTTCTCAATCCTGACATCTCAGAACTATCAAAACTAGCAGACCACAAAAACTATCAAAACTATCAAAACCACATATCAATACCCTCAGAATTCTCCTCCCCACATCTTGGTCTCTAAGGTGTCACCATAGGTGGCCCTCTCCTCCCCAGCCCCAGGTGCTCATGCGGTTTTACTGCAAGGCCTGGCCCTCTCTTCTTCCATCTCTGGAACACAGAAGAAAGCAAATTGAAATATTCGTTCCACTCACATTCCTCCTTACCTCAGCACTCCTCATCCTATCAGAATCCCACATGGATATTCATCCCTTTCAAATATGTAAACAATGTTAAAAATGAAATTTTTAAAAAAAGGAAAAAAGGGGAGAATAGGTTTGATGATGTACGCAAATTGAATATAGTAACTTAATAATCCAAAATAGCAGCTTTCAAAAGTAAATCACAACATTTTTAAAAACATAGATCTGCATAGAGAAAGCATGTTGAAATAGATTCTGAAATAATAAAAGCACAGCTCCAAGAGTAATTGGAATGATACTGACTTAATTATCTGTAAGCGCTTTCTTTCTTTTACAAATTCATGGTCCCTGGTGTTTATTGCTTCTAAAAAAAAGGTTGAAGAACTAAAGAAAAAAGAGAGAGATAGTGAATGTTTATAAAATTGATACAGTGAAATTTTGTGTTTCATTTTAAGAAGTAAGATCAATGTTTATTTTTATTTCAACTTCTTATGCTGTAGCTGTAAAACATTAATAAACTATATCACCACATAAATGTTCATCGTATAAAACTATGTAAGTTTTATTTTGAAATGTATCCCAGGTAAACATGTATAAAACAATATTAGTTCTTTCAAAAGCACGCCACTGAAGTAGTTACGTGCTAATGTTCTGCTGCACAGGATACTCTGTTTTCAAAAATTTAGCTTTAGAAGCAACTTTAATTGAAGTATGAAATCATAAAACTATCTCCATTTTGGAGTTCCTAATTTAACATACATTAGCACAATCTAAATATAAGAAGATGTCTTTTGAATCACTCTTCACTCATGAATATAATGGAGCAAATATTACAATTTTAAATTCTGATATCAAAAGAATAACATTTTAAGGAGTGACTTCAATTTACACAAGAAATAAAAGTATTCTTTGGACCAGATATTTTATGCATAATGAGACTAAAGAGTCAATTTTCTCTCGAATTTTCTTTTTTTAAAAGAAGATTTATTTATTTTTATTAGAAAGACAGATATACAGAGAGGAGGAGAGAGAAAGATCTTTCGCCACTGGTTCATTCCCTCAAGCAGCCGCAAAGGCTGGAGCTGAGCCAATCCGAAGCCAGGAAAAGGAGATTCTTTCAGGACTTCTACATGGGTGCAGGGTCTCAAGGCATGGTGGCCCAGTGGCCAAAGTCTCGCCTTGGATGCACCAGGATCCCATATGGTCACCGGTTCTAATTCCGGAAGCTCCGCTTCCCATCCAGCTCCCTGCTTGTGGCCTGGGACAGCAGTTGAGCACGCCCAAAGCCTTGGGCCCCTGCACCCGCGTGGGAGACCTGGAAGAAGCTCCTGGCTCCTGGCTTTGGATTGGCACAGCACTGGCTGTTGCAATGACTTGGGGAGTGAATCATCGGACAGAAGATCTTCCTCTCTGTCTCTCCTGCTCTCTGTATATCTCACTTTCCAATAAAAATAAATAAATAACAATTTTAAAACTATTTCCTACCAGTTGAGAATACATTTTATGTATTCCATACACTCAGATTTGAGAGCATAGTGATACTTCCCGCCCTATCCTTCCTCCTACTTGTCCCGCCAATCTCCATACTTCTTTCTCTTTCATCCTTTTTTAAATTTGTGCAATGACATATTTTCAGTTTGTTTTATTTTTACAAACTTAACCCTAAAGCAAATAAAGAATTCAACAAATAGTAAATAGAATAACCACAATTCATCAAAGACTTTATACAAGGACTTCAAGAAATATTCAAATTCTAAAAAGTTTCTTAAATTTTTTTTCTGCTTTTCAAGTAAATTTAAAATCAATAAAAGAACATTTACAAAAATATTTCACTATAAAAAGATTTTAAGACAAAATAAATTTTTACTATTGATTTAAAAGCAAAATTAAAAGTGATATCACATGACAAAGGGTGAAGAAAAAGAAGGAATTATTTTTAAAAATGATCGCTACAGCTACAATACAATGTTGCTTCTGAAGAAATCCTTGAACAGTGAACAATAATTAATAACATGATTAATGCAAATTCCCAATGCTCAATAAAATATCCATAAGCTATATAAACTAAGAAATGTGGAAAAAAACAGACCAAAACATATAGCTTTTATTTAGAACATGCATTTTTAAACTTATTTATTGTGTGGAAAGCATGAACTTAATTTTTTAATAATATCTATTTAAAATATGCAGTAATGTTAATTAAATTCATGTTAATTTGCAATATATTTATAGAATTAACAAATCTTGCAAGACCAAATCTCTGTAGACATCTTTAAAACATTTCATTTTTTTCCCTCTCCCTTAGCACCTGGCAATCATTATTGTATTTTGTATTTCTGAGAATTTGGCTTACTTCGATAGCTCACACAAAATGAGTCATGCTGTATTTGTCCTTTCATGATTTGCTTATTTCACTTATAACTATATGGTTTAATTTCATCCATGTAGGAACATATGGCAAGATTTTTCTTTTCCTTTTTATACTTCATGACTTTCTATTGTACAACACATTTTTGTTATTCATTCATCTATAAGCTGACATTTGGTTTGCTTTCTTCTCTTCACTGCTATGAATAATGTTGCAATCAGTATGCATATGTAAATATCTTTTTAAGGCCCTATTTTAATTTGTTTGAATATATATTCAAAAGCTCATTGGGTCATATATAAATTCTGTTTTTATTATTTAAATCACTATCCATATTGTTTTCCATAGCAGTTACACCATTTTACATGCTCATCAATAGTACGTAGTTGTTTAAATTTCTCCACACAATCACCAACACTTTTTGCTTTCTGTATACTGTTGAGCATCCTAATGCAGCTGAGATATGTCATTATCATTTTGATATCCATTTCCCTGATTACTAGTGATCCTGTCTCCAGTAAAGTTTCTGGCCATTTTATATCTTCTTTGAATAAAGGTGTATTTTAGTCCTATACCAATGTCCTACTTGTGTTATTAAAGTTTTAGTTATTGAGGTCTAGGCACTTTATAATTCTGCATAAATATGTATACATTATATAGACATACATGTTATCAGATACAGGATTTTTAAATGTTTCCTCAACTTAGACTGGTTGCCCTTGCACTACTTATGTTTGGCAGTATATAGGTTTGTTTATCGAAAGTATGGCTACCATTTTTATTTTTCACCTGAAGTTTGTCATATCCAAGTAATCATACCCAAATTCAACATCATAATTATCTCTTCAATATTGTCTTTGAAGACATTTATTGTATAGATGCAGGTCTTACATTTATATATTTCATACATTTCAAGTTAATTTTTGCATATTATATCTAGTAAAGACACACGTATATTCTTTTCTTCTTTTCTTTCTCTTTATTTTCTTCTCTATTTCCTTTTGCTTTCTTAATTTGTTTGAGTTATAGTAAGTGAAAAAACAAAACAGAGAGAGATCTTCTATCTACTGATTCACTCACCAAGAAGAGGCCAAAAAGACTATAGAAGAGCCAAGCCATAGCCAGGAATCAAAGCGTCTTTTGTATTGGCCCATGCATTTGTGCCCCTTTTTGCTGACTTTTCCAGGCTTTTCCAGGGAGGTGGGTCAGACGTGAAGCAGCTGAGCATGAATTCATGTGCACATGCGATGTCAGTGTCACTTGCAGTGACTTTACTGCATCTCCTGTAATGGTGGCCCTACCCACAATCTTTATTCTACAAATGTGTATCAAATTATTTCAAAAGCATGTGTTTGAAGGATTAACCTTTCTCCTATGTGTAGCATTGGCGGAATTACCCAATATTGTTTAACCTTATGAAATACATCACAATTTATTTCTTGCTTCTCTATTCTGTCCCATTAATCTATGTCTTTGTCTATACCGATATCTTGTTTTGATAACTGCAGCTTTCAAATGTTCAGAAATCAGAGAATATGAGGACTCCAGGTTCATCTTTTTTCTTAACTGTTTTGGCTATTTCAGATTCTTGGAGATACTGTAGAAGAGGATATTTTTAGATGTTGATGTCTGCAAAAACATAGCTTGGGATTTTATTGGGGCAGTTTTGTACTTGTAGGTACCTTGTTT
Source organism: Ochotona princeps (assembly GCF_030435755.1). NCBI lineage: Eukaryota > Metazoa > Chordata > Mammalia > Lagomorpha > Ochotonidae > Ochotona > Ochotona princeps. Next base: position 66,549,222 of record NC_080833.1, read on the forward strand.
TGGGCAGTATTGACATTTAACAGTGTGAAGTCTTCCAATTCATGAATATAAATTACTTTCTACTTGCTCATATCTTGTTTCATTTCCTTTCTTAAAAAAAAAAGATTGACTTGTTTGAAAAGCAAAGTAAGAGATACGTACATACATACATACAGAGAGAAGGAGAGAGAGGGGAAAAAAGGCAAAGGGAAAGAGAGAGATTTTGCATCCACTAGTTATACTAGTTCATGTCCCAAATGGATACTGGTTGGAACGTGACTGTGTCAGGAACCAAAGATTCTACCTAAGTCACCTACACATGAGTAATCCATTTGCTGCCCTCTGGGGTGAATTGACAGGAAGACAGTTCAGAATCAAAGCTTTGGCGATGCAAACTAGTACTCTATATCAAAAGCCAGCATCACCAGCATCTAAAGTGGCAGCTTATACTGTTGTGTCATAATAGTAGTTCCCTCCTTTAATTTCTTATAGCAGTATTATTGTACAAATCTTTTTTACCTTTTTAGTTAAGTTCTGTTTTAAAAAAAGTCAGTTAACCAATCTTACAATTATTTGATTAGCATATAATGCTGTACATTTTAATTGGGTACAGTGTAATATTCCAATGCATTTTCACAATGTAATCCAATTATTTTGGAAACTTGCCTCCTCTGCTCTCCTCTCCTCTCCTCTCCTCTCCTCTCCTCTCCTCTCCTCTCCTCTTCTCTCCTCTCCTCTCCTCTCCTCTGTCCTCTCCTCCCCTCCACTCCACCCCTATCCTCTCCTCTCCCCTCCCCTCTCCTCCTCTCTCTTTCTTTTCCCTTCCCTTTCCTCCCCTCCTCTTCGCTCCTCTCCTAGTCATTCATTGCTTTCTAGATAGTTTTGGCTTTCTATTATTGAGTGTTTCAATTTCTTCATCTACTTTGACTGTTAATTCCTCATTAGAAACACAATTGGAAAATGATTTTCTTTGTTCTGTTGAATCTCTCATTGTAGTTATTATTAACAGGGCTGTTGTGTTTTCTTAGTATAATACAGTCAAATTTGTCTAGTTTTGCTTTTTTTTTTTTTTTTTTTTTTTTGGCCCAACAGTTTAAAGTACGCCCCTGTGTTATCTTGAAGCATTTGCATAATTTTACATTTTACATTTAGATTTTTTGATGCACTTAGGTTTGATTTAGAATTGAGTGTGAAAGAAAAGTTAATTTCAGTCTTCTGTGCATAGATATCACATATCCCAGGACTACTTATTTGAGACATGCTTCTTCCTTTAGGATATTATTTTCATTCCTTTGTCAACAATAAGTTGACTGTAGATGGATAGATTGATTCCTGATGGATCTATGTTAGTTCATTTGCCTATATGTTACTGTGATGTCTGTTCCATATTGGTTTTGTTACAGTGGTTGTATACTATGGATTGAAACCTGAAATATCCAATTAAAAATACTGCTTGGGTCCTGGGGGATATTTTAGCTTTTGTTCTAGTTCTGTGGAGAATGTCTTTGGTATTCTGACTAGGATTTTGTTGAATATGTAAATTAGGTAGAATAATAGACACATTTCAATAGTGTCAGTTCATTCTGTCAAAACCCTACAAAATTCTGTTTTCTCCATTTTCAATTTGAATTTGGCTTAATTTTCATTGTAGAACCATTTTGCATTCTCAATTAAAATTACCCTAAAGCATACCATAGATATTTTAAAAACAATTGCCCTTATATTTATTTTTACAGTTAACTGGTTGTTAGTGTATTAAAATGTTGCTACTTTCATTATATTTATTCCTGTATCCTGCAACTTTATCCATCAGCTCAATTTCAAATGGATGGTTTTATAAACTTTGTTCCTATTATTTTCCTTCCTGTATCTGGGGGAAGGCGTGGAGATAAGGGAAGAAGCTACATCCAGCCTCCCAAATATCTCGGCATGCTGGGGCAGAGGACAGTCACCTGATACCACCCCAGGGTCTCTGATGTGGGCATGATCTGAGGGTCCTGCTCAAGAGGTTTTGATAGTTAAACAGTTCTGAATTACTGCCAATCTTGCCACTTCAAACATGATGGAATCTCTCCAGAATCCACTGGTTGACATAGTCCACCTGAAAGTCTCCATTTGCCCAGATATCCACTGCCAACACTTGATAATTGATCAATTTGTTCTGTCCTCTATCCTGTGTTACAGTACCAGTTGTCTTCTGCAGACTCCAATGTACGGCCATATCCTCCACGTGCACCCTGGATATGCTGTTCACTGCTCCATCAAAACCAATGAGAAGGTCCAGCTCTGACATAGGAAATGCATGGTCAGACCATGGAACCTGCAATTTTCTCCATGGTTGGAGTTCTAGGTCCAGCAATTCAGTTGGGGGGATCCCCAAAGAAACTTCATCTGAGGTGATCCCAGACCTGATCTTGCGTGTACTTGCGAATTCTGCTTCTAGCACAGTCCATCTCCCCAATCAGTTTATGCACATGCTGGTGGTTGCAATTGTTGGATGAATTCTGTCTCTAGCTCTGCTTGAAGACTTTTCATTACTGATTAAATCCCATTCATTGTTGCATTCTAGATAGATTATTTATTTATTTATTTTTCATGGTATGCTTCCTTAGACTCAGGGAATTTCCTGCTCACCCTCCTCTTGCCCTCTCTCTCTCTCTCTCTCTCTCTCTCCCCTCCCACGTTTTTCTTCTAATAACAGCAGAATACTCCTTCAACAACAATCACAAGTGCATAATTCTGCTATTTAAGTGCATCTTGACATTGTAGGCATAGAAAATGGCAGAATGTCCAGCATTCTACTGTCAAGATTTATTTAATGGTTTTATTAGGAGTTCATCTTTTCTTTAAGAATAGAGATGCATAGTGCAGTTTTTCTTAATATCTCAGTCTGTTAGTCTCTACAATTGCTCTAGATGAATACACATATATACTTATATCATTATTGTGTCTGTTAATCTTGTATATTTTATGAAGGTTGCCTTATATCTAAGAGAATGTTTGCTATTGTCTTTACTGCAATGAGATTGGCCAAAGTTGAGAACTCAACTGATAACATCTGTTGGTGTGGAGGTGGGAGAAGGTTACCCTATTTCACTGTTGTTTGGGTGTATGCTTGCACAGCCACTATGGAAGTCAATAGAGAGGGTGCTAAGACAACTGAGAACTAGTATACCGTATGATCCAAATATCTCAGTTTTGGACATATATGCAAAGGAAATGAAATCTGTATATGAAAAAGTGATCTGTAATCCTACATTTATAGCAGCACAATCTGCAATAGTGGAGGTATGGAAACAACCGAGATGCTTGTTGAAAGATTTTTGAATATTTGGATATTGAATACATTTGAATGTTTTGTAACTGATTTTTAAAGATTTTTTTTTTCTTTGCTTTCTCCTCCATATTGGTAATACTGTAAGGATTGGACATTTGCAAAATAAAGAAAAATTTACTTCTTCCAGTCTTACAAAATGTATAAGCTATGAATAAAAACTTTTCCAGTCATTTCGTTGGAAACTTTGAGCTGCTCAAAGTTTTGTTGGATTTTAATGCACTTATACATGTAACATCCCAACAAGGGAGTCTGTTAGCTGTCTTTGTTGCTGTTTTTGTCCTTTTTTAGTTGATGCTTTTCTACTCTTCCCTCTGGTACTGACACTTCTGTATTGTGGAACCAAGTAATTCTGTTCTTTTGTGCTTTCATTGGCCTCCAGACACTTAATGTTTTATGTCAGAAATTAAACTCAGGTGACACAAAATATTACTGCCTCCATAAGCCCTTCAAATTTGAAATTTTAAATGCAAATTTCATTTTTATTCCTGGGCCCCTGAGGCATAGAGTACACGTTTTATGGTTTCTCAGGATCCAACTGCACTGATGTTGCTTGAAAACAGATCTTTCATGGATAAAATGCAATGCTTTTTCTAACCTGTTTCATCTTAGCTATTATTGATTTAGCACATGCCTATGGTTTGAGACTTCTTAATCAGGTTCAGGAGTTCTCATATTTTTTTTCCATGCTATGTACTGTTGTTACCTCAGTATCTCTGTAAAGCAAAAAGGTCTGAAGCTTATTTAGCTGATGCCACTCCAGACGACAAGTTTATTTAAGACATATGGAACACTAATAGGAAAAATAGTCTGCATCAAGCTACAAAATAAATTTTTAATAAATTTCAAAGAATTTGCAAATGAAATGAGTTATCAGACATTAATGCACATGTATGTCTATTGCATCTTTTATGTGTATGCATGCATAATAGAATGGTTGTATTTTACAATGTCTCCAGTTTGAAAAGAAATTGAAGAAACATTATAAAGAATGTACTACTAAATAAGAACATAATGAAATGTAGAGTATTTTTAAAAAATATGTAAATCCTTTGCTACATTGACAGTACCAAATTATGATCCATTCATATTAACCCTGAATGCAGTTGGTCTAAACTCATCAAACGCATGTCATAGATTCGTAGATGGGATTAAAAAACAAAGCCCATCTGTTTGCTTACTACAGGAGACATATCTCACCAACAAAGATCATTGGAAACCATATCTCATGGATTTTGATCTTTTTTTTTTTAGTTTCATCTCTTCAAAACACTTTCTCATTAAATTCTTCAGTGACTCATAGATCATATAGAAGCTTCATTTTCTTCAAGAAGGTTCTTGGTTTTCTTTTTCATTTCTTCAGTGACACATTAGTCATTCAGTAGCATGTTATTTAACTTCATGGCATTGTTAATTTCTTTTTTCCTTCCTTTTGTTGATTTTGTTTTGTGACTTTTCATTTAAGGGAGTGTATAGTAACTGTAATGAAGACTAACATAGCCAGTGGCATGTTATTTAATTTCATGGCGTTGTAAATTTCTACTTTTCTTCCAATTGTTTGTTTTGTATTGTGGCTTTTCATTGAAGGGGATGTATAGTAACTGTGTAATGAAGACTATCACATCCAGATGTGAGGACACAATGCAGTATACATCTCTACTTCCAGACTAAAGATGGACTCCCAGTAAAGCTGTTTACTATAGCTTGACAGTAGGATGCTGGACTCTTTGCTATATCCATGTCTGCAATGATGGAGATATGACTGCTTATGAACAACTATACTATGATAATAATATAGGAGAATTCAGTGAGGAGAGAATGGATTGGGGAAGGGTAGGGAAAATTCCAGGGCCTATGAAATTGTATCATAAAATGGTAATAATAATAATAATGATAATAATAATGACAAAAAGATATGAAATTTGAAAAACATAAAAATAAATAAATAAAATATTGGAGAAATTCAATATAATAAATTGTAATCAACATAGCCAAAATGACAGTCATTATGGTAATAAATATACAAAGAGAAGGGTAAACTTCAAGAGAAGAACTTCGGAAACACTGCCTATTTTTATTGGAATGTTTACTATGATATGATGGAGTTAAGATAGAATCTTGGCATATTTTCTACACTGTTTTTCTTTGAAAAGCAAAACACAATACTGGATTTAAGTTTTGCTAGTTACTAAACTGAAATTTATAAAAAGTGTATTGATTTTTCTTCAGTTCTATTTTCTCATTGTGCATAAATATGGACCTAACTGGAAACTGAATACCAGTTATTCATTTGCTTTGTTGATTTTTTAAAAAAAGATTTATTTATTTTATTGTAAAGGCAAATGTACAGAGTGGAGGAGAGACGGAGAGCAAAATCTTCATCCGAAGATTCATTCCCCAAGTGGCCACAACAGCCGGTGGGGCGCCAATCTGAAGCCAGGAGCCTGGAACCTCCTCCAGGTCTCCCACGAAGGTGCAGAGCCCCAAGGCTTTGGGCTGTCCTCAACTTGTTTCCCAGGCCACAAGCAGGGAGCTGGATGGGAAGTGGAGCTGCCGATATTAGAACAGGCGCCCTTATGGGATCCTGGTGCATGCAAGGCGAGAACCTTAACCATTACGCTATCGCACTGGGCCTGACTTATTTTCTTTTATTATTATAATTGGTGAAGGATTAAAAAAATACACTTTTAATGAAAATTTTCTTTGCTCAACCCAGTCATAAAGAAAGAAAGCCTAACTTACGTTTAAAGCCACTCATTCTCTTCTGTGGTTGGTGGTCGGCCCTGGGATCCATCAGCAGCAGGTGCGTGGCACCCGGAAGGCTGCCTGGAGCTGGTTAGTGAACGTGCCAGGAGTGAAGCGTCCAGAGATGGGAGTAGCTCCAGTGGCAGCAGCCAAGGCCAGCATCGCCCTCTGGCAACTGCTCTGGGAAGATATAGCAATGAGGTCTGCAGGGATTTTGATGGCATGATGGCCCACGCCGCCAACAGGAGCACCCCCCAGGTCCTTTTGAGGTTGTTGATGTAGATGCCATCCCTTTTCCTTTGTGGATATGCTGTTCCATCTGAAAGTCAAGGTTCGAGCCTCCCAGGTGGGTTCTTGTGGCCAGGAGTGTAAGGACAGCCTCCTTCGTCTGCAGGACAAGGGCTGCAGACATTGTGACAGATTCCCTCTAAAATTACACCATGAATCAAAAACAGTGTGGAATGGACCCCTCACCTGGGAGCCTACAAAGTCAGTTTCTTTATCTATTCCTCCTTCAATAGGCAGATGGGTTGTTTTCGCGTCTTTGCTATTGTAGGTTGTTCTGTTGCAACATGGGATTATAGATCATTTTCTTGAGTCATTTTGTGACATCATAATTATTCAATGATTTTTTCGTGCATGTGAAAATTACATTTTTCAGATTTCTCACCAAGCAACAGTGACTCCTATCCTGGGCAGTCTTCATAACCAAAATATCCATTCTGTAGTATAGGGTGGCTATCTGAACAGTGTCTTAATCCAAATTCCTGCATTGTAGGAAATTCTATTTATCCTCCAGTACTGTTTTAAGGAGTATTGATATATGTAAATATATATCAACTGATAAATTCTACACTGTCAATGGCAGCTTTACTTAAATTTTACCTCAGAATTTTCTGTTTGCTAGAACTCAGGAGAGACCCTATGCCTAAATAATGTGACAGCAAAAATAATTGGATGTACTGAGTCAAAACAGGCAATGACTTCCAAAATTTTTCCTTCCAGTCAGGAGACTGAGTGATTGAGGCATACAGACCAACAGCAACAACTGCAACAAAGTGAATTTTAATTTTTTCAGTTGGTCTTGGCACCAAGTTGCTCAAGTAAATTCTGTGTTAAATTTCATTGACTAAGATTCCCTAGGAATATGCTGAAATTCATGAAATCAATAATGTTGATAATGACAACTATACATTTCAATGCCATACAACTAAAAATAAATAAGAAGTCAAACTGTTAGCAATATCAAATTAATAGAAATGAGTGAAACTGTTTACAGTACATGGTTTTGTAGTTTTATGAGTGGTTCATGTATAATATTGTGCTTCAAGATGATTTACACAAGTAGTGCCTCTTTTTCAGGATTTTTATTCTAGTAGGCATGTTTTCATATTGAAAAACATTAATATTCCATTTCATTAGTGTGTTACAAGCCTTTCTAGATATTTTTATTATATATAACACAGTTTACCAAAGTAATAGAGTTTGACTGCTCACAGTTCCAATAAGAATGCTTTAAAGCTTATTTAAGACCTTTAATTGTTTGAGGATCTATAACCATGATTTTTCCTCCACTGAGTGAAGCCATTAGAGAAAATTATATATACACTCCCCAGTAAAAATACACAAAATAGATTGGTGTACTCTTCATGATACATCTAAATTACTTTGTTTAAAATACGCTTTCTCCTGTAATCTAATGTAATTTAATGATTTTTTTATGTGTACCATGGGTAATACACACATAACTCCAATGAAATTCTTAATTTTATTTAGAACATAAAGATATAAAAGATATCCGCTAACTCTCTATCAAGCATATACTTATATTATGTATATTCAACACATACTAAAAAATTGATAATGTAAGAAAACCTAGTAATTAACATTTTTGAGTTAAATACTGAAGTAATACACTCCAGAGAAGCATGTAATCTTCTAATGTATGTTTGCAACTTTATTGACAACAACTGTGTATCTAATAATACATTAGATACTTATATCACTACATCATTTAACCTCTCAAGAGGTTATTACCTGTATTCCATTATAACTTTTGATTTCAAGGTGTGGGAACTGAATCATATAGAAATAAATAATTGACCTGTGGACTGTACCGCAGATCCATTGTCTCTGTTCTTGGGCCTGTATTTATAAACATCGTTATGTTCCTTTGCTACTACTGCCATGGTATTTATCATCAGCTACTGTGCGGGGATCATGTGATGATTACCCAAAATCCACAAGAGAGAAAGCATTTTCCTCTAGGTGATAAGTCCTTGGGTAAATTATATAGTGTCAACAAGGAAGTACTAAGTAGCTATGGGTTGTTCACAAGATTTTTTTTAATTTATTCTATATAGACTATCTAATAATATATTATGTATTAACACAGCCCCAAAATGCACTCATAAATTAATCATATCAGTTGTATAGAACAGAAGAAATGAACAGTTTTACTACTGCTAGGAAATAGTGTAAACATTGTATCTTATTTTTCAAAAGAAATTAAAAATAACAAATTAAGCATTTTGTTATGAAAACAGGAAAAAATAATAAAATATAGCAGATGCAGATGATAATCGTCTGTAGTTTAAAATGATAATAATTTGATAAAAGATAATAATAGTTTACATGATATTGAATTACATACATTTGTGAATTAATATATTTATGCTATACTTTACATAATTATGATAATTTTCACAAATATACTTGTATTATATGTTATTCTCAATTAATCAGGAAGGATTTTTACTAATATTTAAACTTTTTATAGATTTCATAAATAGCACTCATCAATGAAGATTGAAGAATAACTGTATCAAGCCAATATAAATGATTTAATCAATGAGTAAATATACATCTGACCTACTTATCTGCAGGTTACCTGGCCTGAGTCCTGGGGCCTACCTGCAAGGTGGGTGTTATGTTTATGAGCCCAGGGGTGGGGGATCCTTGAGGGGCTGGAGGCACCTGACCTGGGCCTTGGGGCCCACCTACTAGGTGGGTACTTGGTTGTGAACCCCAGGGAGGATGCTTGGGATGCCTGGCCCAGGTACTTGGACTCACCTGCAAGAACATGCGTTACTTAATGAAAAAGGTGGAGCAATGGACACAGGCCCTGTTGTAAAAGGAGAATATGACAGCACATTTGGTGCTATAGCAAAAGAAGGAGAACAGAGCAAACTGGAAAACTTCCCCAAACAAACAATGACAGCAAAAAAAATCTTGATGAATGGAGCCAATGGACATTGGGAGGGTGACATCATCCCTGGATTGGTGAAAATGGCAGCATTTCAGAACTATCCGAACCACTTGGACAGAACCCTAGGAATAAGAACACAATGAGACTCTGGGTTGATATGAGGTGGTGGGTTCTCATCCATGGGTACTGAGACGTGTGGAAAGTCATGAGTGGTTTCACTTTGTTTCTCTACTTCCCCCAGGAACAACAAGAAGAAATAACAAATTTGGAATCAATGAGTTTACCCAACTTTCCCTAAACCTCAGTCCTTCCCACCCTGATCAACCATGTAATAATTATTAAAAAAAGAAAACTTAAAAGTTATATTTTAATAACCACATACTTTTACAATTCACAGTATTATGGCAGTATTAAACTAGATATGCACTACAATTCTAAGCACATAAAAGTTATAATACTAATCTTTCAAAAATTATTTTTGTATGCATAGTACCACAACAGGACAGAACATAATTTCTTCATCACATAAGAGTACTTGTGTTAGAGTCCCACCTCTGCATTGTGTGGAGTTTCCTGTTCATGTGCACCCTGGGAAGTAGTAGATGATTAATCGGTTATGTAAACTATGTATGTCTCTGCCAGCCACATGAAAGGTGGAAACAGGGTTCATTATTTCTGGCTTTGATCTGGCCAATTTCAGATGTTGCATTTGTTTGGAAAATGGACAAAGAGATGGTCTCTCTCTCTCTTTCTCTCTGTCTCTCTGTCTCTCTCTCTCTCATCTGTTTTACAGCACAAATGCTGTAAGTATAATGCACAGTATAATTTTCAAGTTTTTAAATATGAAACAATGAATATGTTGGAACTGACGAAACCCTTCCAAAGTGTCCTTCTGTTTGCTCTGTACCTATGTTCTAATCAGAATTTGTCCTATGCATCTCCAAAATATTCTCAACCTCATCTGTGATCACAGGCTGAAAAATCCAGTGAGCATGTATAAGTTCTCATTTTTTGTCTGACCCAACATTAATATTTGACAAATGAGATAGCACCTTGCTTTTTGAAATGCCTTTATCCTTTACTATGTAGGTGCACTATATATCTTCACATTCCTGGTATTATACTTTGCTGTTTCTTTTGTCTCTTAATTCTGAATGTCAAAAGTTTAATGTCTGTACCTCCCCTTTATCTGTACTCAATTTCATATTATCCATTGGAGTTGTAATTGTCTTAGTCCATTAAGGCTACAATCATATATCAAAATCAAAATATCATAACCGGGCAACTTACAAACTCCAGAAGTTTATATCTCACATTTATGGCAGGCTTGGAAGTCCTGAACAAAATTGCCAGCCAGCTGACTGATTTCTCAGGGTCGTCTCTCTGGAGCATTGTTGCACCTTAGAGTTTTGAGTAGAAATATATTTACCATTTCTATAAATATAATTTTAACATGATAATGGTGAAAAACACAAGACTACAGCTTGCTTTCAAAGGCTTATTTATTTATCATTTAGCATCCCAAATTCACATTTTCATGAACTTTGATGAGCACGAAATAAGGGCAAATGAAAGCTTTAACAACTTCCAGCTTTGAGGGAACTGGGTCATTCAAAGTTTTAGTTTTGGAATTGATGAACTTTTCCATAAGCTGATTAGAAGAGTAGAAATTTAGGAATCTGTATTATCCACTGTTGCAGGCATGAGCTGAAGTAAGTACAGGTAGGTTGGGATTTAGCATAACATCAGTTGGCAAGTGCTGGGTCTGAGTGCAAATCCTACTAAGCTAGACTGCAGAACCACTTGGAGACAGCAAGATCTGGAGCAGGGAGTACAGGTTCATTGTGGAGTCTGTGGGTACCTCACGTATGGGCTGAAACTCCCAGTGGTGAACATGGAAACTAGACCATGGGTTTAGACCTGGCTGGACAGGCAGAGGCACCCATTGGCATGAGCGTGGGCTGGAGAGTGTAGTCAGTTGTGTTGAGTTAGGCTCCAGTGCCCAGTGATGTGAATGAGAGTTGAATGAACCAATCCATTCTATATGTTGGCAGGCGCAGGAAGCAGGGCTAGGGGCCTGTCCAATACTGTGGGAGTTTGGGGAAGGTTACTGTGACTGGGCTTCAGCTCCCCCTTGTGTAAGTGAAGGCCAATGGGGCGTGCTGGGCAAGGTTGGACTGAACCACAACAACCATTGGTTTGCAGAGGAAGAGGGCAGAAAAAATTGATCAGCTGCCTCAGGGAAACTTGACCACAAACTTCTGCACAAATGGAGAGTCTGAGGTGGGCCATTTCAGCCAATTGACCTTAGAAGGATTTCCTCATCCTTGGTACAGTCATGTTAATAGCATCTCAGAACTGCCAAAAACACTTGAGCAGACAGACACCCTAGAACATGCTCCACAAAGGGGTATACTGGGAGGATATCGGGGACTGGCAGGGGAGTTGGGGCTGGGAGGGTCTCTCCCGTTTTATCCTCCCCTCCCCCAGATGCAGAAAGAAAAAGGAAATGTGTAAACAATGGTCTTGGCCACTGTACTGCTTGACACTTCCCACCCTGAGCAACTCTGTAAACATCATCAAAAATAAAAAAAGAAACTTGGAAATCTGGGAGATAAATGAGATTTAATCATAAACTTGGATTAAATACTTATCACTAAACATTTCATGCTTTGTTAAGCTTTCACAGAGTGTATTATTTTCTAACCACAAATGTTATATATTTAGTTGTGCTAATTTTACATTTGAACACTATATTTTTTGGAATAATGAGAGCCATTGAACCTTAGCATTATAACTCAAAATAATGAACCTGATACTATGATATCATATTTAATATAAAAACTGGATGATAACCACATTTTGTGCAACTGTGAGCTTAACAATATCACATCTCTATGAAGCAAGCCTGTCTCCAACTCTTTCTTATAGTCCTAGAAAACAGGATATATCCTCCTCCATCATCAGCCTGCACTTTGAATTCTGGAGAGGGCTGGTCCATTTTGGTTTTTGGCATCTTCTCTTTTCTAAATACATTCATTCCTCTTGTCATTTCACATATGACAAACATTTTAAAGAATTTAACCTCTCTCTGGCGGTTGATGCAGCCTAGCCCTGCCCACTCTGTTCCTATCCCTGCTTCTTGCAGACTGGTAGCTGTGATAGCCTAGCACTGCATGACCAATGCTTCAGCCAATGCTCCTGCAGTGTGTTAAGGTTTGGCCTGGTCCTGCCCAATCTGTCTTCCTACAGAATCCACCCATACACCTGATAATGGTTGCAACCATCTTGCATGGCTTGACCAACAGCCATGCCTGAATCACATACTCACCAGTTGGAGCTATGGCCTACCAAGGGGAGATTCTTAAGTTCCCCCACCAGGTCCACTCCCAGGCTGAGATCTCACAAGTGCCAGTGGGTGCTATAGGTCCTTACCTAGCACAGTCTGCCCAATCCATCCTGGATATGTAGGAGCTGGTGGATATTGTGACCAGACTAGTCCCATACCCTATTCTTTGATGTGTCTACAGGTGCTGAAGCCTGGATTGGCCTGCCTATACCCAATCCCAGAATCCATGAGTGTTGGAAGGTTTAATGGTCATGCCTAGCCCAGCCCATCACCACCCCCAACTCTTCACCTAACCAGTGAATATTGCAGTACCACAGCGGAGGGCCCACATACCCACCACATAATTTGGCCACAGGCCTGATTCTCTAGCATGTTGGTTATTGTCATGGCCCAGCCTAACCTTACTTGTCCCCTTTTCTGACACTCACTGGTGATTACTGTGCCCTGGCCCTGTCAGGTCAGTCCAAAGCCCTAGCTTTAGTGCACACCAGTGAGTGGTCTCAAGTGTTGCTCAATGTTAATTAGCCCAGATCAGGTCCCCCCAGGTGTTATAGTGGGTCCTTAAAAGCTTTTCCATTCCTCATTCCAAACTGTTCAATCTCAGCCCCCATATTTATCTGCAAGTACAGTGACTTGGCAATGCATGTCCCTCAGAGGTTATTTCTTGGATTAAAGCCATCTGATCCCTGAACTCCCCCACCTGCACTGGACACTGGACCTAGACCACTCCCTGCCTCCTCTGGCACTCAGGAGCCTGGCTTCCATGGCACACACAGGCCAAATGACCCCACTCACTTAAATATAAAGCACAAGCAGTGATTTCCCTAATTTAGACTTGTCTCTAGATTCCGTTACCACTGACATACCTTGTGTTTTTTTGTGTGTGATTTCCTTTATTATCTATCTTCCACAAAAGAGTACAGATTTAATAAGGACTGTTCTTTTTAAATGTTTTTAGTTTTTACAATTAAGCCATACCTAACATATTGTGATACTGAAATATTTCTCTTAATATTAATGAAGTGATATCATTTATACATCTCCAACAATATATCATGTATATTTGCAAATTTGTATGTGCATAAAAAGGTAAGAATTAAATTACCTATCCAGGATACTTTCTTCATAATATGAATACTTTAAAAATCAATTGATTTAGGTTACAGGATCAGGCCTAGCCAATGTTTGTTTTCCCACCATGTGGAAGAGGTGGGTGAGCCCAGGGTCGAGAGGCCTGGGCACCAATGTCACCCAGTGAAGCTCTCAGGATGCCTAGTGGCATGTTCTCGAGACTTGAGGGTGTGGGCTTCCAGGGCTCTAGAGGATGGCACAGGTAATGGTGAGCCAGAATCTGAGGGTTCGTGTCCAGGGGAGAAATGACTACTGAAGGACTTCCACTGAAGTCCTTGCCACAGTGCTTGCAGGTAAGCAAGGGACTGAGACTAAGCAATATGGAGAAAGGAATGGGAGGACCTATAAGGATTAGACCAATGCACCAGGAAATGTGGGAGAGTTGAGCTGCATTAGTTAGCATTGACCACCACTGAATACCATTACTACCACACATTAAAGCAAGAGCTGGGGATATACCTGGCAAGGCTAGATCAGCATACCTAACAGTGAAAGTTAGAACAGGGGACAGGTAAGATCAGACTGGCCCATGACACTAACCAGCACACAGGAAAATCATGTCTGTGGGCAGAATTGGTCAGGGGAAATGTGGGCTCACCCCTGTGGAATTCCACATGCAAGATCTGTGTCTGGGAACAGACCTGGTTGGGGAGCTAAGTGGACAACCTGGATGGGTTGGGGTTCCCACTAGTGAGCATAAGAATCAGAATGAGGGCAGTGGTCTGGGCTGGACAAGGCTGCAGTCTCTCCTGGCATGGCTGTGGACTGGGTCTGGATGTGCCACACTGTCCTAGACTCAAGCACCCACTGGTATTTGTGAGAGCCTGGGTGGGTGTAGGACAGGTCAGGCTAGGTCTCAACCTCAATGAACCACATGAGAGCTGCATCTGAGCTATAACACACAACAGTAAAGAACCAGAATGGGTGTCAGCTGGTTTGACAAGGACACTGTTCCTGCCAGGAAGAGAGGTGGACTAAGTCACCTATGGCCCAGGACCCATCGGTATGCATGAGATGTCCCACTGGAAAAAGATGGAACAGTAGGTGGCTGGCTAAGATGCATGTGCAGATTATGGAAGCCCATTGGAACCTATAGAGGACATTTGCTACCATAACAATGGAAAGATCACAGAACAAATTGGGGAAACAACCGCAGCCAAGTGTTGACAGCAAATATATGGGCAAATGGAGACTCCAAGGTGGACTGTGTCAGCCAGTGGACATTGGAAAGGGTTCCTCATCCTTGGAGTGACAGTATTAATAGCATTTTAGAACTATTGAAGCCACTTGGGCAGAACCTTCAGAGCATGTGCCACATTGGGGACTCTTTTTTTTTAAATATTTTTATTGCATTTCATTTTATAACAACGTTTCATAGGCTCTGATGTTCCCCCTCTCCTCTCTGTGCCCTCCCCCATGATGGATTGCTCCACCTTATTGCAGTATTACAGTTCAAATCCAGTCTTGTTTCTTTCATTGCAAGCATGCACCATGCATAGAGTCTAGTATCTTACTGTCCAGCTGAATTCAACAGTTTCTTGGGGTGACCAACTCTAGTCTGAAGACATAGCTGGCAGAATATCATCCCGACCAACCAAAAGCCATAACATAACTTCAACAACAGTTTCCAACATTATGGGGTTAATTAACATTGTATTGAGTGACTGATATATTAAACAATGCGAGCTCCTAACCACATCCTGTGATTGCTTCATTAACATTTCAATTATAGTTTGTATACAACTGGCTTCTTTCTACCTTAAATTGGCTACAGGATACTATTCAGCTGTCTCATGTCTATTTTCATTTTAGTATTTAGCAGTTTATTGTGTTAAAGCATAATTTTTACTGAACTTGGCAGATTTTAGGATAGTCTAAACTAGCTTATACCTTTATCAAGACATGTGACACCCGTTGAGGCATAGAACACTGTTGGGAGGGGTGTGCAGAGAAATCCTCCATACCCTAGTTAGGAGTAGTTTTTTTGTGTGTCCTACCTAGTAAGGTATGTGCGAGTCCCCACTGATTGTTTCCTGTCTAGTTCTAAGCTTTCCTTGTTGTTCTCTGTCTATTCTAATTTTTTGTTGTTTTGTTTGATTTGTTTTGTTTGGGGGGGCTCCAGTGCATCCCTGATGGTCACTGCAAGAGAGAGTGGGGATCCAGTATTGCAACTAAGTAAGGACCAGAGAAAGCTCCTCTCCCTGGTCTTGTAGGGAGTTTATTGTTCTTCTGTTTCTGTAGACTGCTCAGGGCTCCTGGCTGTTGTTCCAGTGACATTGGGGTCTGCGAGGAGGGATTTGGTCTTCTTCTATCCCTGGAATGTGTGAAGCAAATATGAAGCATAACCTATCAAGATCATAACAGGAAACTAATAGGCAACAGACTCGAATCAACATTAGACAATAGTAAAACCACAAAAACATAGGGGGTATCAAAAGCGATCCTGACAACCTCTTAACAGGAGGTCATATGCACAGAGCAGGTGGGACCCCAGAGTGGAGCAGGTGGACAAGAGGAGGCTTGTATTCCAACCCTGGAAATTCACAGATCCCCACCAAGGACTATCAGTATGGGCACCAAGGAGTACATCCCAACTGCCAAGGAGACCACGGGGAATTGGAATGCCTTTGGAGGCCGAGAACTCTGAGGTCATCCACTCCCACTTGAATCTCCCACAATGGGGACTCTCAGTTGATATCTGCTGGCTGTTCCCCATCCCTGGGTACTTGGGCAGTTGAGAACCTGGTTATGGCTTTTCCCCTGATCTCCTCCCTTACCCCAGTTACAGGAAGAAGAAATAGAAAATTTGGAAACAATGATGACACCCACTTTTCTTTAACCCTCGGTTCTTCCCACTCTGATCAACTATGTAAATGTCAATTAGAAATAAAAATGTAAATTAAGAAAAATCTGTTTATTTAAGGAAAATGTATTTAATAATTTACAAATTGCCATAAATCTAAAAGAATTGATTAATTTATAACTATTAGAGATTTTATAGCTAAAGTGATATTGCCATCTAAAATTGTTACAGGTTTTTTTGCATAAAATAATTTTAGCTATATCTCTTTAAATTTGGATTAGTACGTTTTCCATGGTCTTAATACATGGCAGAGATAAATTAAGCTTTCTCTTCTATTTGTAAGTTTGAGCTAACTATCAGACTCAAATCTGAAAAAAGCTCTGCTTTCGTTGATGTGATATGACAGCATGAAATATTTCCTCTAAATACACATTTTTCTTATTATACATTAAAAACATTCCTATGCAAAATATAAATTTTTGTTTGCTATTCAAGCAGAAAGCACTAAAATTTTTAATTTAAAATGATCCATAAGTAATAAGGAATATTACACAAGGTTTTCACTTCTTAAATTGAAACTCAGAATTCTTTATGATTTGTAATAACTATGAGAACAAAACAGAGGATTAAACATTGATTCCCAATAAATTGAAAGGATTAGTGTTTTCTTTGGCATGGAAACTTACTGAGAAACTCAATATAGAGTGGTACATTTTAAAATGGTAATTGATGTTTTAGAAATACACAATGCCATAGGTTTAAAAATGAATACTTGAGAATGAAAAAAAAATGTCAAAACAACTCCTCTGTAATAGCATCTTTCGAATAGCTGAGTAAGTAATTCACATTTATTAAATGAGAATTGCTGATATAGTGACAATATAGGTTCTACTGAAATGAACTATTTTTCTTACTGTGTTCAAGATAGACCTTTTTCATTGTAAAAGATTTTGAAGCTTCTTCAAAATGAAGTACTCCGGCTACTGTACAAATTTTTTTTTTTTTACAAATGCAAAAATATGATTTAGGAAGAAGTCAAGGATCTACACAAAAGAGCTTCTTTTGAGGAGGGTAGGAGTAAGATACTATTAAATTGTAGTAAATACAGCCTTAAAATTATTTGGACAACCATAACATGATCAATTCTACAAGTCGACTAATAAATGGATTTTTATAATATGACCTACTTTATAATACATGGTTATTGTAGGTGAAGTTTTATTTCATTTTCTTAGGAAAATAGACAAGAAAATATTAAAGATTCTAGTTACCAAGTTTGGGGATTTTGGTGAGATATCGTGAGCTGGTAGGTTTTTTTTTTAAGATTTATTTTTTTATTTTCATTACAAAGTCAGATATATAGATAGGAGGAGAGACAGAGTAAGATCTTCCCTCCAGTGATTCACTCCGCTAGTGAGCGCAATGGCTGGTGCAGCACTGATCCGAAGCCAGGAGCCAGGAACTTCTTCCAGGTCTCCCACACGCTTGCAGGGTCCCAAGTCTTTGGGCCATCCTCAACTGCTTTTCCCGGTCCACAAGCAAGGAGCTGGATGGGAAGTGGAGCTGCCGGGATTAGAACCAGTGCCCATTTAGGATACCCGTGCATTCAAGGCGAGGACTTTAGTCACTAGGCCACAGCGCCAGGGCCGAGCTGGTAGTTTTTCACAAGGAAATAGATTCAAATAATATTATAGAAGACAAAGTATTTAATCTGAATACCAGCTTTAGCATTTCATACATGCATATTCTTGAATAAATAATCATGTCTGAGTTCAGATTGCTGTTCTAAATTATAAATATAATGCATCATTTAAGAGACCTTGAAAGTGAATTTTAAAATTAAATATAGAGAGCAAAATATTTTATTTGTTTGTTAAAATAATGGAAAGTGCTTAAAATGCATATAATGATGAAACAGCTAACTCATGAAGAGAGACATAATTTCATCATTTCAAATGATGATCTAAGAGGTGTTGGCTTATATAATTATAGATGTCATTGGAAATTTAAAGAGTATTTCTAAAGATTAGGTAAATTATACCATGCTGTATGAATTGAGTCCTGTCATCATTTAAGTTAAGGAAAGCATTCAGATGAAAACTGAGAGAGAGAATTTTGGATTTATTGTTTTGTTTTGCTTTTCCACCTTGTTAGTTGGGACCATGTGAAAATTCCACAGATTTTAGTTGCTTCTTCAACTAGTGCCAGCCAACCATTTCAAGTGAATTTTTCACTTGGACTGGTTGATTTTCTGGCCCATTAAGACAGTTGATTCAATTCAGCTGCGTTTATGTAGTTTAATCCCCCATGCATGTTCATTGTCCTAGCAAGTGGCAACAGGCCACACTATGGGTAATCTTTCACAGAACTCTCTGATCTACATTTGACATTTTTTTTTAGCTTTTAATGTATGTTTTGAGGTGAGATTGTTTGAGGCCTCAAGTCCTTAGAATGCATCATTGATTCAGTTGCTGAAAAGAATAGTTAGAAAGTCATCAAATGTATTATTTATTTACTTTTTATCTCTTGTATATTTCTGCTAGTGGAGAGCTGGCTCAAATTTTGCTTCTGAGTTCTATTCAAGAAACTTGAAGTGTAAGACATTAAAATGCTTTGAACTTGAAAAAAAGTTATCCTTTGTAATTTTGCAAAAAAAAAAAACGTTAGGTCAACAAACAAATATGGATAAATATATTTAATCAATTATTGATTTTAAGAAGCATTTTCAGAAAAACATAGTGCTATTAAAATATATCTACAGGGATCCTTTTCTTTATAATAGTTTATAGAACATACTAAGGAGTTTGCCTGTTATGTTTAATGCAATGGGAAATCACACAGGAGAAAGTGATGTAATATGATAAATTAATTGAGTATTACACTGATATGAGCTAGACAGGAGTCTGAGTTTGGGAATAGAGCAAGTGAAAGTGGTGAAATTAATGTACATGAATTTAAATGAGTATAGAATTACTGTGGAATTATCAAATGGAGAGTTACAATTTATTTCTGGAGATTTTGAGATGGAAAGAGGAAGCAGTATCAGTGGGAGGGAAATGATAAGAGACATATGTTTTATAGATATAAGAATAAAGTATTGTCTTCAGATCAAGTTAATTTCAAAAAAAATTATACCTGGGACATCCAAGTAGAGACTAGTAGTGGGGGTGAGGGTTAGAAAGAGAGGTGGGAATTAGAGTACGGATTAGAAGAAGAGTCTGAGGGAGAGAGAAACTTTCACACTGACTTTTTAAGGCATGAATATAAGGGAAAGCACCTCCTGGGATGTTGACATCCAATATGAATGCCGATTCATGTTCCACTTCTTGATTTTTAATATAGCTTGTAGTTACTGAACTAGGAAACTCAGAGGAATATGGCCTAAGTCTATGGGTCCCTAACACCCACATAGGAGATGCAGATGCAGTGCTTGGCTCTTGGCTCCCATCTGGCACATTCCTAGGTATTGTAGCAATCCAGGGAGAGGATCACTGGGTGGAAAACCTCTGTCTTCTCTATGCTTATCTTTCCTCATTTTCTTATATCTTTGACTTTCAAAATAAATAAATAACTTTTAAAAATAAGAAAGGATGGCCTAGGACATAGTCTTTAGATATTTTAATACTTAAGATTAGATCAAAGCAGGAGCTAACCAGATAATAGAGTTTGAGGAGAATAATAAAAACCAAAGAATAAAGCCTTGGTAACACTGAATACCACTCACTGGTGCACACTAAATTAGTACTTAGGAGTGACCTGGCAGGGCCAGGGCATAGTAATCATCACTGAGAATCAGACCAGGGTAGAGGTAAAGTTAGGCTGGACCATGATATGAACCAGCAGAATTAGGTCTAGATCCAGATTCTGTGTGCAGATAATGGAACTGCAATTTCTACCGGTTAGCTTAAGATCTGGGGCTGCTGACAGGCTGGGCTAGGCATGACCATGAAACCTTCCAACACTCATGGGTTCTGGGGTCGGGTACAGGGCAAACTGGTTCGGGTTGCAGCATACGTTGGTGCACCCAAGAACGGGGTGTGGAACAGGACAGTCCACAACATCCACCAACTCATACATATGCCAAAATTGAGAGAGTAGACTGCCAAATAAGGGCCTAGCATTCACTAGCACTTATGAGATCTGAGCCTGGGAATTGTCCTGGTGGGGGAACTTAGAACACTTCGCTGGTGAGACATAGCTCCAAGAGGTAAGCATGTGATTCAGGTCTGACTATTGTCAAGCCATGGAAGATGGTTGCAAACTAGTAGCAAATGTATGGGTGGGTTCTGGAGCAGGGCAATTTGGGCAGGGCCAGGGAAACCTTAACTCAATAGCAAGTGCAGGAGCCAGGCTGGAGTGTGGGATATTCAGGACTAGGCTATCACACCTACTGGTTTGCCAGAAACAGAGATGGAAGGGCTCGGTTAGGCTGCAGCACCCGCCAGTAAGAGTTGGGAATGAGGGCAGGGTGAGGCTGGCCAGGCTGCAGCATCTGATGGCAAAGACTAAGATGGAGGAAGGGCTTTGCTAAGCTGGGTCAGAGCAACCATTGGCACACACAAGATATGTTGCTGGCAGTATGCCAGGTTTGGGAGCTAAGGGGACTCTTCAACTAAATTGTGGCTCCCACTGATGAGCATGAGAGCTGAAATGGGGACAGTGATCTGAGCTGGACATGATTGCAGAGTCAGTGTCCCTCGACATGGGTGTGGAATGGGCCTAGGCTGCACCAGGTTGCCCTAGAATGGGGCTTGTTGTCTCCATGTCTCTGACTCTGTCTCTTGGGTTAATAAAATTAGATGCTAACAAAATATTCTGTCAACTGTATTATCTAGCCAGTAATAAGTATCTGATTGTATTAGTTATTTTACTTGCTAACATGATGATCTAGTTACATATACAGCTATTTAATGACACTTTACTTTTAGTGCTTAGGAACTTCTTTAGAGAATCATGATTGATATCAACATTAGTGTAATGGAAAATGTCAAACAGCAAATTATAACCAGCCTTTTCTTGGAATATTTTCACAGAACATTTGATTTTCAAAACTGGAGTTACCAAAGGAAATGGCACATATATTGGGTCTAATGTCCATCTCTACTGGTCTACCAGAACAGATTATATAGCTAGGCAAAAATGTTCTCTGATAAATATTAGAGAAATGTATAAGAGAGCTGTTCATTGAGGGGAAACCTTTGCCATCCTATAGTATTCTCCTATACTGCAGGAATGGATTCTTACATTTTTCTGTGAAACTGTAGTTGCGAAATGAGTGTTGCTTGCCAGCAAGCTCAAAAGACACCAGGAGTTTACTCTGAATTTCCTTTTTAGGCTTTTCCCAGAAGTGAGCTAAAAAAAATACACATACTTGATCACTTTTTATATTGCTAAAATTATGAACTTCCAAATGGATGTTTTATCGTTGCTTTCAAGAGAATATTTGAATATGCAGTGGCTCTATGTGAATTTTGTGTTTCTAAATTCAGTTTGATAACAAAGTCTTTATTGCATGACCCAGGCTACCAAGTCTGCATTCCTCCTGCTTGCCTCAGGAGCCTGTCATTTTATGACCTGTATATTCTTTCCTGTTACTTGAGCAGTCTTTTTTAGCACTCATCTAATTCTGTTTGTTTTTTTTCCCTTTTCATAGAAGTTTCTAATGGTCATTTCCAACATTTGAATAGTGTGATATATTTTAACTGTATCCTTTCATCACTGAACCTATTATGTATATAAACAAGACACCTAAAATAGGTGCATATTGCATTTTCATAAAATATCAAAGAATGCTGTATATTTATTGTCCTGTGTTTCCCCTAGTACAGAGTACATCATCAATCTGCTTTTATCCAAAAAGTGAATCACTACTAACATGTTAATATGATTTTAATATTTATCTCATTTAGCTATTTATAATTAAAATTTTTATCAACAGCTCTGTAACTATTGAGGCAGCCCCTCCTTTAGCAATCCCTCGTAATAATTAAATATATTTCTCTCTGCAAACTTATTTTTAAGGATGTATATTCACATAAAAATTTACCTAGATTAGTTTTGTTTTAAAATATATTGATCTAGTTGTGATTTTTTTTCAAACCCTTATGAATTACATTATCAGATTGGAAAAGCAAATGTTGTTGAACTTCCTAGTGATCTTGGAAAACATTAGAGCAAAAGGATTGATATTTGCTGTGATATCTCAACCTGATATAGCTAATATAGCTGAAAATGTTATTCATAATCATATAAACATCTAAGCCCTGAGAATCTTGCTGAGAGCTTTGCCTCATTGATTTACTTCTCGAGTGAATTACAGATTGATCTTGACTCATACTAAAGATATTTTACTAAAAGTAGATTTCAGTCCCCTGGTGTCATCTTATCCACACTATGGAACTTCTTGAAAACCAATGTTAAAAATTTTTGCTGAGGCATTCATTACTGTTATGCCTATTAAATTTGTGCCTTTCTTCTGTTATATTTATAAACTAATACACAATATTTTCATCCACTTTTAATTTAACAATTGAGCACATCATCAGTTATTCCTTAGTGTTTTCTGGTAATGTACTTATAGGAATATAGGCTACAAGAAGAATATCATTGATTCATGTAATGTAACAGTAATAGTTTTCATATTATTCTGCATACTTTAATTAATACCTACAAATGTTCTATTGGCTACTTTGAATGCTCTTGTACATGCAGCAGTTTTCTCATTGAATTATCAATAATTACTTCTAAACACTTTTTCTGAGTATTCTAAAGGCATCAGTGCGCATGAAAGTTTAAATTATTTTGCCCAGTGTGCATTACCTTGCCCTTACCTGCACTAAATGTAATTTGTCTTTGTATTGCTCAATTGCCCAATCTAATTAGATCCTTCTGGATTTCTTCATAATCCTGTATATTTTTCACTAAAGTAAATAATTTTTAGCTATCAGCAAAAAGTAGATACATTCTTGTTGACTATATCCTCAGACCACTGAAGCAGATTAACCCCCTAATCATTCTGTCTATGTCTTGAACAATAGTATGAAGCCACATGTTCTAAAGAAACAGGCAGTCATCATTTAAAAACAAAAAATAAAAGCAAAATCAAATCCTTACTTACCCACAACAATATGCTCTTCATCTTTCATCAATTTATGTGAGCAATTCATATAATTTTAGGAAATCTTAATTTTGAATTGTTAATTTGGAGCATCATGCAAATGCTGTGTGGGGGGAGAAGTTACAGAGTTAAATGTAAGATTACAAAGAGGAAAGGGAGGAAATGGAGATTTATTGAGAATCTTGTAGTAGTTACAGCCATATATACTAAGCATTGTTGTGTATGTCTTACGTATACAAACACTGAATAAAACTTTCTTATTACATGATTTCAAATAGTCAAAGTGGCATCTAGAAAATGTAATTAGAGATCTAACAATAACATTATCCTTTGGGGATTGGCTCATGTCACTGAGCATTATGGTCTCATTTGTTGCAAACGGTAGAATTCCGTTTGTTTTTTTTTTTTTTGGAACTCCATTATACAGTTTTCATTCCTTTGAGATTTGATGCTATCAAAGTGATAACATTAAATTTTACAGATGACATAGAAATACATTTCAATCAAATTTTGTAAGTAAGGAATAATAATTGACATAGCACCTTTCAGATGAATTTGTAACCATTGTAAAATATGACTTAAATATTTAAAATATAAATTTTCATTAACCTAAGATATACTTTCTGAAATTTCTACCAAAAATTTATAGCTTAAAGTACTTGTAGAATGATTAATGTTATGATATCAGAATCATAACAGGTTTCTTTAGGCCTAAAGAAATCTTCTATGTACCCTTCTTAAACTATTTAGAAGGGTAGTTATGTAGATAGCAGCTTGCAGGATCAAGAAGCAAGACCCGCACCTGTCACACCACATGAAAATCAGCTCCAAATGGATTAAGAACCCAAATCTACACCCAGAAACCATCAAAGTATCAAAGGAAAACATAGGAAGCACACTCCAAGTTAAAGAACAGGGAAAGACTTGTCAGAAAAGACGCCAAAAGCAAAGGCAATCAAAGCCAAAATGAACAAATGGGACTACATCAAACCAAAAAGTTTCTGTACAGCAAAAGAAACAATCAACACAGTGAGGAAGCAACCAACAGAATGGGAGAAAATCCCTGCACACTATACAAGTGACAGGGGACTAAATCCAGGATTTACAAAGAGCTTCAGAGAACCCAGGGAGAGCAAAGAAAAAAAAAATCCTGTAAAAAAAAAAAAAATGGGCAGGGCCCGGCTGTGTGGCCTAGCGGCTAAAGTCCTCGCCTTGAATGCCCCCGGATCCCATACGGGCGCTGGTTCTAATCCCGGCAGCTCCACTTCCCATCCAGCTTCCTGCTTGTGGCCTGGTAAAGCGATTGAGGATGGCCCAAAGACTTGGGACCCTGCACCTGCGTGGGAGACCCGGAAGAGGTTCCTGGTTCCCGGCTTCAGATTGGCACGCACCAGCCATTGCGGCTCACTTGGGGAGTGAATCATCGGTCGGCAGATCTTCCTCTCTTTTTCTCCTCCTCTCTGTATATCTGACTTTGTAATAAAATAAATAAATCTTTTAAAAAAATGTGCAAAGGAAATGAACAGTCACTTTTCAAAAGAACAGATTCAAATGGCCAACAGACATACGAAAAGACACCCAGGCTCTCCAGCCATCATAGAGACACAAAATAAAACCACATTGAGGTACCAGCCAACTCCAGAACACTCAGAATTTGACCAACACCTGCTGATGTGGATGCGGGGAGAAACTCATCCTCTCAAGCCAGCACAATCACTTTGGAAATCAGCATGAAGAGTGCCTGGAGAACTGCAAACAAATCTGCCATATGACCCAGCCTAGACATAGAAACAATCTAGGTGTGCTTACAAAGAAGAGAACATATGGTATTTGTTCTTTTGTGATTGACTCATTTCACTGAGCATGGTAGTCTGTGGTTGGGACCATCTAGTTGTAAATAGTACAATTTCATTCTTCTTAAGAGCTGAGTGATATTCCATGGAATAGATGTACCACATTTTCTTTGGTCCCACATCTGGATTGTTTCCAGAATTCCATCCTATTCAATGACTGAGTAGTATTCCATGAAGTAGGTGTACCATAGTTCTTTTATCCATCCCTCTTTCAATGGAATTCTGGGTTGTTTCCGTGTCTTTGCTATTGTGGATTGTGCTCCTATGAATATAGGGATGCAGGCTGCTTTCTCATGCATAGATGTTACCTCTTTTGGATATAGTCCCAAGAATGGAATAGCTAAGCCATGGGGTAGATCGATTTTCAGTTGTCTGAGAGCCATTGATACTGACTTCCATGGTAGATACATTACATTACATTTCTACAAATATTGGAGAGACACCATATATTGTCTCTCCTATAAGACATCCTTCATGTAAAATACAGGATAAATAGATATATAAATAAACATACATATACATGTACATAGACATATACATACACATATACATATACATATATTCTTGGCAAGAACTATATATGGGCCTGGTACAGTGGCCTGGTGGTTAAGGTCCTCTCCTTGAATGTGCCGGGATCCCATATGGGCATCGGTTCTAATCCTGGCGTCTCCACTTCCCATCCAGCTCCCTGCTTGTGACTTGGAAAAGCAGTGGAGGATGGCCCAAAGTCTTGGGATCCTGCACCCACATGGGAGATCTGGAAGAAGCTCCTGGCTGCTGGCTTTGGATTGGCAAGAACTATATAATGGGAGACTATCATACTGTGAAGTAAAAGCACATTACAGTATGCATCTTTACTCTCAAATTAAAGGAGGACTCTCAATAAAATTGTTAAATATATCTCAGCAATAAGATATTAGAATTTCTATCACTGTCTACATCTACAATGTCAGAACACAGTTAAATAGCAAGATGTTTAATTTGTGACTTTTGTGAATGACTATATTATTGTAATAATACGGGGGAAAGCAGTTGAGGCAGGGATGGGGTGAGTGGAGGGGGAATAACTGTTCCCAGGGAATCACATCATTAAAAATTAAAAGATAAAAATATTTAAAAATGAGTTAACAGTGTCATAGATAGAATCAGTGTTGTTTACATCTACATAAAGAAACCCAGAATATTTTAAGTCAGTAATGACAATGTCTAGGTCTGACTGCACAGTTAGGATTCTGTAGCCTCATCATTTATCTACCACAGTATTTAAACCTTTCTGCCTCTTGTTATTGAATTAAGATTATGTTTGAATTTTTGACTCTATGTAAATATGAGATCATGAATGTCCTTGCAACATATTTCTTTAGAAAAAATATATTTTTCAAAAGATTTATTTATTTTTATTGGAAAGGCGGATATACAGAGAGGAGGAGAGACAGAGAGGAAGATCTTCCTTCCGATGCTTCACTCCCCAAGTAACGGCAACAGCTGGAGCTGAGCCAATCTGAAGCCATGAGCTCTTCCGAGTCTCCCACATGGGTGCTGATTTCCAAGACTTTGGGCCATCCTCCACTGCTTTCCCAAGTCACAAGCAGAGAGCTGGATGGGCGGCAGGGCTGCCAGGATTAGAACCGGCAACCATATGGGATTCCGGTATGTGAAAAGAGAGGACCTTAGCTACCAGGCCACCATGCCGGGCCCAAGAAAAATTATTTTTCAAAGAGTCACTAGGGTCTGTATAAACTTTTATATGTTTTTGAAATATAATGCCAAATTGCTTTTAGGAAGACCGTACCAATTTATGTTCCTGCCAGGAGAGAGTGAACATCACTGTTTTAATTTGCTTGAGGTAGGGTTGGGATTGGAAATTAATAGCTTCACATTTTTACAGCACTTTGGGGAATATTTTACTCTCTCTGTATTACTTCCATGACTATGTGTTTGCTTTTAGGTAACGGAAGTATCAAGTCCAGTATTTCTAATTTGAATTAAGAGCATTCCTCAATCTTCCTTGAATTGTTTGTAGAAGAAAAAGAGGAAAAAGTGAGACATGACCCTAGACATCATAGTGATATGGAAAACCGGATTGCTATTTCACCAAATGTTGTTCATGATTTGTTTGTCATGTTGCTCACAGACTTTGGAATGAAAGTGTGAAATTTCGCCAAAGTTGATTCTGCGTTGGCTAAGTCTGGGCTGGACCTTATACGCCCAACGACCCAAGTATATCTGTAAAATCAAAGCAGAGATTGCACAAAACAACAACAAGGCAGTCTTGGCTAAAAACATGCCTACAATTCCAGTTCTGTCATGTGTGCCTTGATGTGCATAGGTGTTTCTAAAATCTGTTTATATATTTATTTTGATTAGTACCTGTAGTTGAGACCTGAGTGGCAGTGATAAGGTCTCTAGGCTGGGATCTCCTTGCCAGGTGCTCAGAACCAAGTGGTTCAGATTGTCTCAGGGGTGGGGTCTTGGGTGGCAGGGCTTGGATCAGGTGTCCCAGGTGCCATTGACATTGGGCAAAGCCCTGGTGCCATCTGGTAGTGCAATTTTTGATGTGGGCGGGGGTGATAGTAAGAATTTGGAGGGTCAGACTGAAGCATCAGCTCATATGGGAGACCAGAGCAGAGGTAGTTAAGATCAACCAATGCAGAATACCAATTGCAGGTGCACATTAAAACTAGAGCTGTGGGCCTACCTGGCAGGGTTAGATCACACTACCTGCCAGTGAAAATTGGAATAGGGGATGGGAAATGTTAGGCTGGGCCGTGGCACTAACCAGCACATGAGAGAATTGGGTCTGGGGGCAGATTTGAGGGGTGTGTGCAGGTCCAAACCTATGGATCTGCAATTCTTGCCAGTTTGCTTGGGAGGTGGGGGTTGTGAAGGCTGAGGTTAGGCATGACCCCGGAACCTTCTGACACTCATGGGTATTGCAGTTGGGACAGGCTGGGCTGGTCTACAGATACATCCAAGAATGGGTTGTGTGGCAGGCCAGGCCACAACATCCATCAGCTCATAGGTTAGGACAAGACCTGGTGCGGTAGCCTAGTGGCTAAAGTCCTTACCTCGCCAAAATCCCATATGGGCTCAGGTTCTAATCCCAGCAGCCCTGCTGCCCATCCAGCTCCCTGCTTGTGACCTTGGAAAGCAGTGGAGGACGGCCCAAAGCCTTGAAACTCAGCACCCATGTGGGAGACCCAGAAAAAGCTCCTGATTCCTGGCTTTGGATCAGCTGAGCTCCAGCCGTTGCCGTTACTTGGGGAGTGAACCATAAGACGGAAGATCTCCCTCTCTGCCTCTCCTCTCTGTATGTCTGCCTTTCTAATAAAAATAAATAAATCTTTACCCCCCAAAAAACAACCTTTTTCAGAGGGGGCATATTATGCCAGGTAAGGATCTAGCACCTGCTTTCACATGAGCATATCATGCAGGCCTGGGTGTTGGTCACACTGGGCAAGGTAGCTCCATCCATTGGCAAGTGTGTAGGCTAGATTTGGAAGCAGACGGAACAAGCAGGGCCACTGGCAAGTGCAGGAGCCAGGCTGGAATGTGGGGCATGCTGGTTTGGGCTATCACATGTAGTAGTTTGTATGAGTTACGGATGGTAGTGGACTGGCCAGAGTCAGGCTGTAACACTTACCAATAAGTTGAGACTGGGGGCAAATCAGGTCAGGCCAGACCAGGCCACAGCATCTGATGCCAAAGGTCAAAACAGGGGATTGGCCATTCCTAGTTGGGTCAGAGCAACCATTAGGACATGCAAGATCAGTGTCTGAGAACAGACATGTTTGCAGCACTAAGGGAACATCATGACTAGGTTGTAGTTCCCAATGGTGAGCATGAGAGCCAGAATGGGGGCACTGGCATGGGCTGGATATGGCTGCAGTGTCCCTCCATATGGATGTGGAATGGGTCTGGGGTGTGCCAGACTGTCCTAGAATCTGGTACCCACTGGTGTTCGTGAGAGCCAGGGTGGGTGTAGGACCAACCTGGCTAGATCTCGGCTCCTGGTGAACCACACAAGAGTTGTGTCAGGATGTGGAACAGGTGTGGCTGAGCTGTAACACCCAACAGTAGGAACTGGAATGGGTATGGGCCAGTGGGCAAGATCACTGTTCCTGCCATGACAGTGAGTGAAATAAATCAGCCTGGGCCAAGAATCCATTGGTATGCATGAGATCTGCCATTGAAAGAAGACCTGATAGAGGAGCTTGCGGGTACTCCTACATCAGGGTGAAGTCCCTGCAGTTGAATGCAAGAACCAAGGCAAGAAGTAGTCCAGACCAGGCTAGAATGCAGACCCCAGCTGCATACATGTTGCTCAGGTCTGGATGCAATCCAGGCTGGGCAGTTCATAACACTCACTGGCAGATTTGAGAACCAGGATGTGTGGTGCAAGACAAGCTGAATCAGGCCACAGCATCAGCCACTTCACATTAAGGCCAGGACTCAGTTCTGACTCCCCATGGTTGGGAGGCAGAACCCCCTCTTATGAGCTGGACGCTTATGCAGGCTTGTCTGGACCAGGCTGCAGCAACTGCTGGCAAATGCTGAGGTGAGATGGTGATGCCAGACTGGGCCACAGCACCCAGCAGCGCATCCAAAACTGGGGCCGGAGGGAGTAAAACTCTGGTAAAGGAGTAATGCCCCTGCTGGGCAACTGCTTTGGGCTGCTGAGCACAAGAGATGGAACTGTGGGCAGATAGTGCTGGGCAGGATACAACACCTGTGGCCTACATGTGAACTTTGTTAGGGGGAGAGCCTGGCAGGACAAATTGATTGTATCTGCTGATGCAGGCATGAGCCAGAGTAAGTACAGGCAGGTTGGGCTTTGCCTTAGCATCAGCTGGCAAGTGCTGGGACTGGGGTCAAATCCTGTCCATGCATGCTACAGAACCACCTACAGATTGCAAGATACAGGGCAGGGATTGGATCCATTGGGGAGGCTGTGGACACCTCTTTGATGGGCTGAAACTCCCACTGATGAACATGGGGTGTGCCTGGTAGGACAGAAAATGGTGACACCCAATGGCATGAGTGATGGCTGCTGGGCAATGGAATTGATTTGGTTAAGTTAGGCTTCAGTGCCCAGTGATGTATCTCAAAGGGATGTGGAGCTGACCAGACTAGTCCACTGCACATGCTGGCATACAGAGCAACCAGAGCTGGGTGCCTGTCCAGTTGGGGTTAGTAAGGATTTCTCTGACTGGGCAGAAGCCTCCCTTGGTGTATGTGAGGGCCGAGTGTGTGATGGGCAGAGATGGGCTGAGCTGCAGCACCCATTTATTTACAGAGGAAGAGGGCAGAATGAATTGATCAACTACTCTTGCAAAGTTTGACAGCAAATCTCTGGGTGAGTGGAGACTCTGAGGTGGACTATTTCAGTCAATTGACCTTGGAAGGGTTTTCTCATTCTTGGAGCAGCAATGTCAACAGCATATCAGAACCATTGATACAACTTGAGCAGACACCTGAGAACATGCGTCTGATGCACCGGGTGGTTATTCCCCAACCTTTGGTGGTGAGGCAGTGGGGAAGCTGGGTGCAGCTTCTCCCATTGTATCATTCCCTCCTCCAAATACAGGAAGAAGAAAAAGAAAATTTGTAAACAATGATCCCAGTGACTTTCCCCTGATCCTTGTGGTTTCCTGCCTTGATCAACTATGTAAATCTCATCAAACATAAAACAAAAATAAATAAGGAAATAATTTGATTAAGATTACCTTTCAATAAACCCTTGTGCATAAATGTGTTGTTTCAAGCCATCCACCAATCTAATTTATTAGGCGGTTGGTTATAATTTTCCGAGTACCAATGAGCTTACTGTATTTAAATCCTTGTTGTTATAACTGAAAGGTTTAATGTTAGCAAACATCTCAGATCTTAGTGCATGTATAAATCTCCTGGACATCTTCTTGTGTGTAGATTATGTTGCTGTATTGCTGGAGTGGGGCCATATCATCAGTGTTTCTAGGAAACTTTCTTGCCAATATATTTCTGAGCCATGAGCCCCACTCTGCATTGTGAAAGGGAGGCATTTGAGACATACAACTTTCCATTATCCATTTTCAAGTTGAATTATTTAATGTATTATTAGCCAAGCCAAGTGATTCTGGGAATTATAGTTGAGCAGGATTTTGAAACTCTATGAAATCACTCAAATTCAGAGCAAAATTTTATAAAAGTACAAAAAGGAAAAGTGTTGAAAAAACTTTTTATCAGTGTTTATTCTAATTACTTTTTTTTAAGATTCACTCTACATTCTTCTCCTTCCCGTCCTTCACTCTTCATTCACTGTTACCTTACAGCTCAATCTTTATTCTCTAATTTTCTTCTTTATCTAGACATCTTGTAATGTAGGCCTTTTGTCATTTCCAGTTGTGTTCAGATCTAAACCAAAATATAGCATGAATTCTGGTCTCCTCTGTAAATGCTATCTTATCAGAGCTGGGAAAGCTTACTAGACACTCATTTTGTTTTTTTACACAAGAGAATGAAAACCCTATCTCAAAGTTACTGATGAACAAGCAGCATTATTTCATGCTTTCACATCAATGAACTATGCTGTGTAATGTGTATGTTGTGTAGTACTGTGTAATCTTGAATTAATTGTAATTCAATTCAGATTATTAGCATTTTTAAAAATTGCTGTTTCTTGTATAAACAGATGTCAGAGCACAATGATGCTTCCCACGGTTGCCTCTCCTGCTTTCCTTCCACCCTCTCACCTGCCCAACTCCTTCCCTTTTCAGGTGTATTTTTGAATTTTTATGTTGACATACTTTTACTTTGCAACCATGGGCTTAAATTTCTGCTAAATTGGAATTTAATAAGTAATAAGTAGAAAAATACTGTTCTTCAAGAGTAGAGACAAGGACTACAACAATAATAAAATCTCAAGCTTGACTGCAACAGGTTTTGTAAGGTTTTGTGCAGTATACAGTGAGGGAATGTTCTAAATCTATTTGTGGACCATAGTTGTTTATGAGTCTCTGTGTGATTTGTACTTTTCAAAAGATTCATGGAGGAAAGCTTGTAAGTATAGCACAGCTTATTAGCAAGATCTTTTAGCACATTAGCACGTTAAAGACACTGAGAATTGAGGAAGCAGCAAAACAAATAAAAATGTTTCTAAATTCTTTACACAGTTTCTTGGGGCTCTGAAAATCCACTTGCTGTTTTCAGGTAATAAATCTGTGTTTTTGTTCTAAGTTATATCAGTTATTTGCTAACACATACAGAACATTATTATCAGCCAAGCCCTGCTCTGAGCACAATGCTGCATTATCTCATCTCCTCCAGCATTTATTTTCTCTGTGAAACTAAAAGGAAAGTACACTTCTACTGCATTTTACAGATAAGGAAGCTAAAGTATGTAGATATCAAATTTGCCTTATGGCACACAGGTGGGAATATAGGTCGTCAAAATTTAAGTGTTGTGAAGAAATCTAATGTAATGCTACAGTTGGATTATACTTTCTTATTTAGCTGGATGGTTTTAGTCAATTTTGTGTTACTGTATATTTAAAATGTATTAAAAAGGCTAAGAGGAACATGTGTTAAAGTTGATTTTTATTTTTGAAAGGCAAAACAATACAGTCATACTATTATATTATCTATGTTTCTCCACCTACCGCCCATGAATAGGCATTAAAAAGATTTAACTATGATCTTGGTAACAGAAAGAATTATGCCTTTCTTACATAAACACTTTTATTTTTATCTTATGAAAACTATGAGACAGGACATTGATTGTGTTTCCATTTTCTATGTTGGTGCTGGAAAGATTAGCGCTAACAAGCAAACTGCACTGCATATGCTGCTCCAAGAATATTCTTGGAGTTTCCAGTCATTTTGCATTGTCAGTACAATAGTGAAAGGCGAAAAAATGGACTATTTTGGCTTGGCTAAAACTATATACACCAAACTGCAGCTAAAGGAGTAGACGCCAGCTGAAAGACTGTTAGATTCATAAATTTCAGAGTTGTCTGAGTTGTAGAAGTTTTTAGCCTGAATACTTCATTTCATAGCAGAATAAAGTTGTTTATTTTATTTTAGACAAATAAAAGATAATATCAGTAAAATCAAATATTCTGTTATTTCTTGGAAATATTATCTAACTGTTGTGTCACAAATGCCCTAACTTCAATATTACCCTATTTCTGTTCTCAAGGGATTTATACTTTATTATGGAATAAAACCAACTAAATCAAGCTGTATGCATAGTTAGAAACATGATGGAAAACATAGTATTTTTTTTTAAAGATTTTATTATTATTGGAAAGCCAGATATACAGAGAGGAGGAGAGAAAGAGAGGAAGATCTTCTGTTCAATGATTCACTCCCCAAGTGAGCTGCAACGGGCCGGTGCGCGCCAATCCGATGCTGGGAACCAGGAACCTCTTCCAGGTCTCCCACGCAGGTGCAGGGTCCCAAAGCCTTGGGCGGTCCTCAACTGCCTTCCCAGGCCACAAGCAGGGAGCTGGATGGGAAGTGGAGCTGCCGGGATTAGAACCGGCGCCCATATGGGATCCGGGGGCATTCAAGGCGAGGACTTTAGCCGCTAGGCCACGCCGCTGGGCCCGAAAACATAGTATTTTAACAGATGCCATCACAATTCATTTCAAGTAATGCTGATTTTGTCCAGAAAAAATATGTAAATAAAATGGATCAGGAAGATAAAATATAAATACGGCAAAAGAGACTATGAAGGTAAAACGTATTAGGTATATCTATATCTATATATATCTATATCTATATATATCTATATATAGATATAGATATAGATATATATATAAAACAAAAAGATGTGAGGAAATATGGCTAGACCTTATCAAGCATAAAGATTACAAAAGATTCTGATGGAACCAGTGTGAACAATTGAAATGAATTTGTTTTTCTTCCTCAACTACAAATCTCCTTATCAATTAAGGTTTTTGCTGGTGTCATGCTCACACTAATTTTTCTTTTCTTGAGATTCTTTTTTTTTTATTTGAACATCTTATTTACAGAGCAAAATTTTATGACAGTACAAAAAAGTTTTTAAAAGGTAATTTGTTCAGTGTATAATGTAATTTAAACTTTTTTTTTTTAAGACTCACTGTACATCCTTCTCCTTCCCATCCTTCATTCTTCATCTGGAAGAGTAAGAAGTTGAAACAGAGAAAAGATCTTCTATGTGGGGAGCGGGGTGCTAAAGATGCTCCTGGGATTAGTAGGGGCTGTTCCAAGACGGCGGCTGGCACAGGGCCAGGTGGCGGAGTTGGTCTCACCAGCAGGTAAATAGGAAGTCACAGGGATAGGCTAATGCCCTCGCTGTGATTACTGACCTATCACGTACCGCCAAGTGGGCCCACGGGGAGAAGCGATTGGTGGAGAATGATATAAAAGTAGCCGGTAAAAGCTAGGCGGGGACTATGGATGAAGGACGGACAGAGGACAGACGGGCAGACAGAGAAAAACAGGATGAAGAAGAAGAAGGACGGGCGGGAGGAAGGGTGCCATAGAGAGGGCTGGAAAAGAGGGATACAGACAGAAGCAATAAAAGCAGTACGGAGAGCCAGGGACAAGAACGGAGAAATGCAGCAGAAAGTACAGCAAGAAATATGGGAAGAAGGGTGGCGGAAAGAGGGCTGGAGAAGCAGGGAGAAAAAAGCTTAGACCAATGGGGACAGGAACAGCGGAGATAAGGATTTAAACACAGCCGCTTTTGGCAGCGAGGGGTCCGTTTGCGGTTCCAGCATTTCACTCTGCAAATGGCCTCACAGGCCAGAGCTCAGCTGATTTGAAGCTGGACCCAGAAGCTTTCTCCAGACTCCCACATGGGTGCAAGGTTCCAAGAATTTGGTCCTCTCCCAGTGCTTTCCCAGGTCATAAGCAAAGAGCTGGACTGGAAAGTATAGCAACTGGGATAGGAAACATGCCAATATAGGATTCTGGCACTACAGAATGCAGGGTTAACCTATTGATCCACTGTACCAGCATCCTCAAACTATTTTTTTGCAGATGACAGAGACTAATTGAATAACTTAAATGTAAGTGAGTAAATAGATCCAGAAAATTTGGCAAAACGATGAATACATCTTTTTTTTTTTTGTCTTGTCAGCATGAGTTTTTTTTTCAGCTTTTTGATATAGTAGTTCTAGACACAGTGTCTCAACATAGAGAGAGGAAGAATACATTTCTTTTGGTTTCCATAGAAATTACAGAAACCAGGCCTGGCGTGATAGCCTGGTGGCTAAATTTTAGTCTTGCATATGGACACAGGCTGATATCCTGGCCGCTCCACTTCCACAGCTCCCTGCTTGTGGCCTGGGAATATAAGTGGATGGCTCAAAGTTTTGGGACTCTACACCTGTTTGGGATACCTGGAAGAAGCTCTTGGTTTCTGGCACCTAGCTTGCTATTGACTTAACTCTGGCAGTTGTGGCCACTTGGGGGGTGAACCAGTGGATGGAAGAGCTCTGTATCTACTTCTTTCTATAGATCTGCTTTTCGAATAAAAAAAAAAAATCCTTGAAATAAAAATCCAGGAATCACCTGATTGTTCTCTGAAACCACTGCTTTTCATGAGGTATTCTAAAGCTTTGATATTCCATGGAAACCAAATGTAAATAGTGGCTTAATTATTTCTTAAAGGTGAATATTATCTAAAAATCTATAATGATGGCACCCTGAGAAATTCTACCTTGACTTTGTTTGAAATATGTATATTAATTAGCCATTGAACATTTTAGGAGGAATACTACAGAAAATAATATTTAGATAGAATATTATCAGAATTAACTTTTTATTTTAGAGCAGTTCTAGATTAATAGACAAAGTGTAGAGATGGTAATTTGTTACACCTAATTGGTCAACACCAAAATTTGGCAATGTCTGCTAAATAGTAACAATTTATTATTGCTAACTGTACTTTAGCTTTACTTGATATTCCTTTTATGTTCCAGAATCCCAATCAAAGGATTGTCTCTGACTCTATGCCTTCTGTGACATTTGGTCAGATTTATTGCTTTAGTGAATTTTTCCACATTGGGGAGCAGTGCTAAGATTTTTTGTTTGTTTGTTTATAATGCCCATCAATTAGTATTCAGCTGATGTTTTCCACATGATGAGATTGGAGTTTTATAATTCAGAAAAAAGGTCTTGCAAGATCAAATGCCATTTTTATCACATGATTTCTAAGGTACAGATGAATGACATGCCTTATAATAGCTAATATTAATTAACCAGTATTACTTGAATCAGTTGCAGTTTGCCAGTTTCCTCCATTATAAAGTTTTTTTTTCTGAATATAGGCACAAGAATGCAGTGAACATTTGGGATGTTGATTGTAGAAAATACACCTGGAAAGGTTTTCAAGTCAAATGGAATAAACAAAAAATGAAAAAAAAAATACATAAAACAAGAAATGCAGTCCTCAATAACTGCCAAAGCTCAAAACACCACCACCACCACCAACAACAACAAACACTCCTATCCTGGTGTATACCAGTACACAAAGTTAAAAAAAAAAATGTTTTCTGGGCAGCCAGTTGATCTAATGCTTACAGTGTTAATTAAGATCTCTGCTTGGCATACTGGAGTGCCTGAGCTCAAGTTCCAACTCTGGTTTCTGTTACCAGCTTCCTGCCAAAGCAGAACGTGGGTCACTCAAGTAAGTGGATTTTCACCACTCATGTGGAAAACCTGGATCAAGTTCTGCTTCATGGATTAGGTTTGGCCTAATACATCCTTATAGACATCTGAGGATTGAATCAGTGAAGGTGTGATCTGTATGTGTGTGTATGTGTAAAAGTGTGTATAATTTCTGCTTTCTCCATGTCTCTCTCCCTCTCAAGTGGATGGTTTTATATATATATATATATAACCATATATATATATATATGCATTCTCCAAAGACAAAGTTGCCTAAGGTAATAAAAAATACAATGGCCATCATATGTATATCAAGTCCATGTTATGATAGGAAACATGTGTATCCATCTTGTGGTGTTGCACACCAGGCTTCCACCAGCAACCCTGGCATACTGGATCTTTGTTCAAGTCCTGGCTGCTCCATTTTCATTCAAGCTTCCTGCTAATATGCCTTGGAAAGCAGTGAATGATGGCCTATATATTTGGGTTCTTATCTGTCTATGTGGGAGATGAGGAATTAATTTATAAAGTTTAAATTATAAAGTAGTTTGAACCAAAATGCATTCTAATTACTTCTGTAATTAAAATGGTTGCTAATAGGGCCCGGCGGCGTGGCCTAGCGGCTAAAGTCCTCGCCTTGAAAGCCCCGGGATCCCATATAGGCGCCGGTTCTAATCCCGGCAGCTCCACTTCCCATCCAGCTCCCTGCTTGTGGCCTGGGAAAGCAGTTGAGGACGGCCCAATGCGTTGGGACACTGCACCCGCGTGGGAGACCCGGAAGAGGTTCCTGGTTCCCGGCATCGGATCAGCGCGCACCGGCCCGTTGCTGCTCACTTGGGGAGTGAATCATCGGACGGAAGATCTTCCTCTCTGTCTCTCCTCTGTGTATATCTGGCTGTAATAAAATGAATAAATCTTTAAAAAAAAAATGGTTGCTAATAATAAAATTGTACATTTATTTATGTAAATGAATAATTATTGAAATTATTAGAGAAAATAGAAGGTAAATGGTGATAGAAACATAAGTGTGGTCAAAATTTAAAGATCAATGTAAACAAATTTATAATCATCTCTGATTGATACTACCAACTAGTTTATTACATGGATATTGTATAAGGTACTTGAACAAGTTAGTAGAAACTGAAGTTGAAAAATAAGCTTGTTTTTGATTAAAATCTGTTCATAGTTGTTTTCATAAAGCCCATTTCCCAAGATGTGTTTCATCTCCTTTGCATTATCTGCTTCTACTAACAATCAAATTTAAGTCTATGGATATTTCAACTTTAAGATAAATAAACAATATGAGAAGTCATATTACAAGCATGAATGACACTATCATTTTCTCCTTCACAACCTCTCTACCCTTCCATTATGGGGAAATCATAGAATTTGCCAGCAATTAATTTTCATCTTACTCTAAGCAGGGCTTTGACTAATTTAAAACTAATTAATATGATTGACTCACTGTATAATAATGATTGTTTCGAGTTGACTTCCCTGTTAACAAGCAGATAATTCATTCACCTTGGCCACAGAAAATAATGGACTAATCAGAGGAAAACTTATGAATCCTGTCTCATTGTTACTGAAATAGACATGTTTTGATTGCTCCTGGAAGCTTGGTGTGGACCGCAGAAAAACCACCGTGAAGATGGAGCTGAAACATGCAGTGTGAGAAGCAGAGCTTACAAAATACTGAAAAAAACAAGTCAGACTTTGATGGAATGACCATGGACTTTGACTTATGTCTGGCTCTGTAGTTAGAACAGCTGTCAAGTCCTCTGTATTGTATTAGCCAGTTATAACTGCCCTTTGTCTCATCACAGAACAGTTCCGGAGGTATGGAGTTAACTGTCTCAGTGAGCATTTTTCACTGAAAATAAAGATCTTCACAAAAGCTTTCTAATAAAAACACACATAATTTTAAAACAAAAATAAATAAGAGGACATAAAGAAAAACACAGGTTGTATTTTAAACTTTACAATTGATGCATGCAGTGAGCCTCGTAATGTCCATTATTTGTGACTAGTCTATGGTTATTCAAAGTAATTATGAGAGACTGAAGCAAGGAAGAAGTGCACAGCTCTGAAATATACTGTTTGCTTTGATAGCTTGCTGTTATCTATTTCTATCTCGCAACCTAAAGAACATCATTTAACATATCTAAGACTTTGTTTTATAACTTAAGCAGGAGAAATACACGCCTAACGGTTCTATCAGGGTGTTAATGATCAAAGTCAAATTGCACAGTGCATGTAACATGCTTAAACTAGTGCCTGAAGAATAGTGTAATTCAGCAGCTATTTATATTAATTCTTTGAATATATAGATTATTCTACTGAGATTATTTCAAATTTAATTTCAAGGTAGTAATAAGTTTTCTTGATGTTTACAAGAGATAAACAAGAGATCAAAAGAAAGAGTTCAAGAGGAAAAAAAAACAGTAAGAATGCTTGCAAAGGAATAGTGAAAACTATAAATACCTATGTACTTTATTTTTTTCTGCTGTTTTCTTTAGAAAAAGTCATCAGGACAGCAAAAACCATGGGCCTAATGTCTAACCACTCTACTGCTTCCAAAATTCTGTATGCCACTAATTTGATTGACTTAACTGACAAGAGGCAATGGCTTTTTGTTATTTAGAAATGTGTTCTCATTAGCAGCCAGGGAATTCACTAATGGATAGTCACATCAACATCCAAAATGCTTATTGCTAACAGACTGTCAATCTAAAGCTTAAATCCACATGTTTAAGGTTAAACAACATCACAAAATGACCCTGGTAACTTTTCTTATGGATCAAAAGTTAAGAGGCTCTTGGAAATTGTCAGGAGACTTTCCAGCAAAATCATTCATAGAAGGCTGAGAGAGAGAAGGCTTGGGAAGAGAACGGTCACTTTGAGGGAGATAGCCGAGTGCCTGTGAATAGACCAGCATGCTGGGTTACTCTCAGGAAGAACAAGGAGATAGTTGTCCTTGTGGATATTTTCAGGACTTTGGATAAAAGCAAAGAAAAGTAAACAGTAAGCATAAACATATGTTTACACATGTGAGAGTGGGAAATTGGAAAATTTCACTGGATTAAGTGGCTAGCATAGAA
Organism: Ochotona princeps; assembly: GCF_030435755.1. NCBI lineage: Eukaryota > Metazoa > Chordata > Mammalia > Lagomorpha > Ochotonidae > Ochotona > Ochotona princeps. Next base: position 66,589,482 of record NC_080833.1, read on the forward strand.
CATAGCTGACATAATGATACTTCATGATATTCCTCCCACAACCTCTCTGTGCAACAAAACTCCTGATTCATGACAATGTGTTACTCATGGTACAGTTGAAGGGGGAAGAGAGGAAGACAGCCTATCCTGGGAGTTACAGATGCTAAAACTGCACAAGACTACAACTTCATAAAATGTCATAATTATAGCATCATTTTCTGCAAGAAGGTTCTTGATTTTCATTTCTTCAGCTACATGTTAGTCATTTAGTAGCATGTTATTTAACTTCTTGGTGTTGTTAATTTCTTTTTTCTACCTGAATATTGATTTTGTTTTGTGGTTTTTCATTTAAGGGGATGTATAGTAGCTGTGTAATGGAGACTGTCATATCTAGTAACATGTCATTTAACTCCATGGCATTGTAAATTTCCTCTTTTCTTTCTATTGTTGATTTTGAAACATGACTTTTCATTTAAGGGGATGTACAGTAGCTGTGAAATGGAGACTAACATCCAGATGTGAGGATACAATGTAGTATGTATTTCTACTTCCAGACAAAGATGGACTTAAAATGAAACTGTTCACTATATCTTGACAATAGGATGCTGGACTTTCTGCCATTGTCCATGCCCGCAATGATGGACATATGACTGCATATGAAGAACTATATTTTAGTAATGATATAGAGGAACTAGGTGGGGGGGAGGGAATTGGGGAGGGGATAAGGGAAATGCCAGGAGCCTATGGAATTATATCATAAAATGATAATAATAATAATAAAATGTAAAAAAGAAGAAAAATCATAATTGTTTCACAAACAAATCAAATTTGAATTGATAAATTCAGAAAGGATCAGCCTCCGATAGGAATTCCTATAATGTTTTCAACATACTTGTGATATGTGAAGATCCTCTTCTTAATGATTTTTAAATATGACTAGATTTCGGGTAGGAATGTATTCAAAACCATGATAGCAGCTCTATAGACTGATAGTCTTGTCTTGAGCCTTAGTTTTCTTTCTTCTATCTCTTGGTGAATATAGCATAAAACGATTTTCAAAAACAAAAATTTAAACACTGACACTCCTCTAGGATTTGCATACTTGAGTTTACAAAATTGCGTTTTGGTGTGTGTGTTGGGGGGGTGGTGTGTGCACGCCCGTGTGTGTGTGTTTCAGTCTGGCATTTGATTTTGTGACTTCCAATGCTTCCAGGCTCCTTGTTGCTGGAATTCACATATTCGTGTTTGCAGAGCTTCCTTTAACCCCTACACTCTGTTTATTTTCTTAACTCTTAATCTTTCAATTTCTAAAGAGAAAGCAAAAATATATTTAAAGAAAAATTCTCTAAACTGAAAACACACAGTTTTCTCTGCAGATCCTTTTAGGGTCACTTCTTTTTCCCTCCCACTCATCTCTTTCACACATAGTAAATCCACCTTTCGGTGATTTGTTGATAAATATATGCTAGTACACTTCACATGGAGAGTTTGTTTATGTTCATAATTAAATCTACACTGTGCCTGATTATAAATATGTGTTGAATAAACAAACTCCAAGATGAATGGGTAAAATGAGGATTGGTGTGTATCACTGTCATATTAGATGATTACTATTAGATAAACTTTTTAATACCATTCACTGTGAATAGCAAGTAATAGCATCCCAGCAAATGCCAATCTCACATCATAATTTGAAGTAAATATACTCTAATGTGCAAATAAATAAATATATATTTGTTGTTAAATTCAGCTATCAATCTTTGATATTTTGACATTGGCTTTTCTCACACAATTCATTAAAGTATAATTTACAAATAAACTATGTATATATATATATATATGAAGTGATTTGATGTTTTGCATGTATATGTACATATGTGCCATACACAAATAAAATGGTTTTAAATGATTATTTTCTAATAAATAACATACCTGACATAACTGACATTGATGTCTGTGTGGAGAGGAAACTCAAGATCTGCTCTTTCAGTAATTTTCCCAGTACACACTAAGTTATTATTGCCTGTAGTCACCATACTGTTCATTTGTTCTCCACAACCTACTGAAATTTTGGTGACTGGCAACAATGCCTGCCATCCACCCTTGTTGCTACTGGTTACCGGCATCCTACTCTTCGCCTTTTTGAGCTCTTTTCCTTATTGTTTAGATTATATGCATTAGGCATAATCGTCTGGTAATATGATGTTCTCCAGGTTGATTTACACTGATTCAGATACCAAGACTTCTGTGAAAACACATACCGAGAGAAGGAGAGACACAGAAAAAGATCTTCCATTCACTTGGTCACTTCCCAAATGGCTGCAACAGCTGGAGCTGAGCTGATGCAAAGTCAGGAGCCAGGAGCTTTTTCTGGGTCTCCCACACAGTGCAGAATCTCAAGGCTTTGGGACAGTTTCTCCTGTTTTTCCAGGCCAAAGCAGGGAGTAAGTAACAAAGTGGAACATCCAGAATACAAACTAGCACCCTTTTGAGTTCCCAGCCATTGCAAAATGAGGATTGAGCCATTCCACCATTGCACCGGGCCTCTAATTGTACTTTTTACTTTTTTCAAGGTCCTCTGTACTTCTTTTTCCATAATAAGTGTACTTAGGATCTTTCTAGTGCCAATCACTTTTCTCCACCTCCTCATTAACACTTTTTTTGATCTCATAGCATTTCTGTAACAGTCATGTTAATAGACATGAAGTGATATCTCATTGAGGATTTCATTTGCACTCTCTGAAGATCAGTAATGTTGAGCATTTTTTTCAAACAGCAGTTTCCCAATTGCTTCCCTTTTTTTGAGGAATGTTTGCTGAATATTTTTTTCATTTTTAATTGGATTACTTGTTTCTTGCTCTAAGTGATTAGATTTCCTCAAACAGTTTGGCTATTAGTTCCTTATTAGAGCTATAGGTTGCAAATATATTCCTCAATTTTTAGTAAATGGGTAGCTGCTCTGATTTTATCGTTAATTGGATATTTCTTTTTTCCTTTATATATTTGTTTCATGAGCATTAATAATCATTTCATCAAGTCTAATAAGCCTGTGTGACACTTGGGTGTTTCCAAACAAATGCATAGTTGAGATTCATTCAATTAATTTGAACCATCATATTTATGGGTTAATTATATATTTTAAGTTTTATTTTTACCATGATGCAGTTTTGTAAGTATGAGGGTGTTTCTCTCATCCTCCTTCTTCTACCTTTGAATGTTCAACCCCCACCCCACTATTACTCCCTAAGTGATCTTAATCTCCTCTGTATTTCCAAGTTTTCTACCTTGAGTATGAATTAGTTTGTAGACACACACACACATACACCAACTTTTTAACAGGAAAAAAAATAAGCCTCTGCATTTGACTCTTCTTAATAAGTTACAATCTACAGGAAACTTCTAAGATTAATGTCAACTTTATTTTATTTGATTTCCATCTTTATTTTCTTCACACCCAGTATAAAGCAAGAACACTTTAATTAGGAAAAGTGTGTTAAATTTGTACATGGACAGCTTTCAGAAGTACTGAAATTAAAATAAAAAATTAACACAATGTCATATTTCAAAACCTATGTTTTGATCTGAATTCAACATTTTGCAGTTTTACAGGTTTATTTAAAAAAATAAAGTCAAGTCATTCTAGACTTAATTCTTTTATACATTAAAATTTCATTTCCATATTCATTCATTGTATTGCTGTAATGTAATCAGATAAACATACTTCATTTTTACCATAAACTTTAAATAAGATGCAGGATTTTATAAGATATATTTCATAACTGTAGCAAAAATGTCAGACAATTTTGCAAGTAAAATATCCTGTTGCATATAAATTATATTACTGCTCAGGTTTTATTTGAAATATTCATAATATTCATTTTGTAAATACAATATGCAGTACAAGAATATGACAATATTGCAATTGAACTTCAAAGAAATGTCTTGCCTCTGAAAATTTTATATGAAATCAATCTTGTCTGAATTTTACTAGAGGTTAGAAAGACTAATTTACTCATCTTCATCCTTATTCTGTGAATTATACTATGCAAGAGACTACTGTCACTTCTTTATATAATTTTAATCAATAACTTGATTTAAAAGTATAGCATAATAATAGACAAATATTCTTTACTCTTTTCTGACCACTGCTTATTATATATATGCACACACAAATGGATGCACTCATATCTTCTTACTGTATATTTCAACTACATTTAAAATAAGAAAATTTCAGCATGCACAAATTTGATTTGCTATTCAAACTGTAATAGGCATTAATTGCAAAGACTCTGTCTTTCTAATATAAATATCTTACCTTTCATAAAATAATGAAAAATAATCACAAAATTAGTTTTAGGCAAAAAATAATTCAGAAGAAATATGACTAAAGTGTGCAGTGTCATTGAAAACCAGTCAAAATAAGATATTCAATTTTACAGCAGTTTTTTTTTTTTTAACAACACTTTTCAGTCAGAAACCGTGAATTCCAGATGTAAATCTGTAAATAAGTTCCATTTCTTATTGGCAGATGTTAACTTTTCATGATGCAACGAATCAGCCAGTTTAAGCAATGTGAATGCTTTTGTGATTATTTGTACATTTTCAAAAGAAAGCCTCTTCAAAAACACAAAATTTGGAAGACTTTTGAAATCAAAGGTAGTTTTCACTACTGGATTTTTTTTATTAGGTTTTCAGCTTTATCAAGATTAGGCATATTCTAACATTTCAGTTCTCCCTAAATATTTTACAACTAAAATGTGAAGGTGATCAAACTTCTCCTTCTAAGCAGTTGTGTTATGTTGCCAAAATAAGAGGAAACTTAGGAACACTGCCTTACGCAGCATATAAGATATGGAACCTGACAAACATGGAAAGACATTTTGGTTTTTTTTATTATTATTATTTTTAAAGATTTTATTATTATTGGAAAGCCAGATATACAGAGAGGAGGAGAGACAGAGAGGAAGATCTTTCATCCGATGTTTCACTCCCCAAGTGAGCCACAACGGGCCGGTGCGCGCCAATCCGAAGCCGGGAACCTGGAACCTCTTCCGGGTCTCCCACACGGGTGCAGGGTTCCAATGCATTGGGCGGTCCTCGACTGCTTTCCCAGGCCACATGCAGGGAGCTGGATGGGAAGTGGAGCTGCCGGGATTAGAACTGGCGCCCATATGGGATTCCGGGGCATTCAAGGCGAGGACTTTAGCCACTAGGCCACGCCGCCGGGCCCAGACATTTTGTTTTGCCTAGACCCCTGAAGGATACCATTCATAACCTATTTATGAAAAATTGTTGCAATGATTCATTTCTCAGCCAAACTACAAAGAACTTCATGCAAGAAATCTTGAAGTAATAAGGCCAGACTTTTCAATACGAATTGATATCACCCATTCTTTTTGAGATCAACGAACTGAGTTCACTGAATTTTTCTCTCGGGCCCAATCAACTTATCTGTATATATGAAAGTAAATTATAAAGCATGGTAAATAGGACCATGAACTAGATTTTGGATGCCAGGATTTGCCTTTTTAAGAATGTTTTAATTCATTAAGAAAAGAAAAGCATGAGCCCAGCAGCGTGGCCTAGCGGCTAAAGTCCTTGCCTTGAAAGTGCCAGGATCCCATATGGGCACCACTTTTAATCCCGGCAGCTCCACTTCCCATCCAGCTCCATGCTTGTGGCCTAGGAAAGCAGTCGCGGACGGCCCAATGCTTTGGGACCCTGCACCAGTGTGGAGACCTGGAAGAAGTTTCTGGCTCCTGGCTTCGGATCAGCACAATACCGGCCATTGGACTCAGTTGGGGAGTGAAATATCGGACGGAAGATTTTTCTCTCTGTATATCTGGCTTTGTCATAAAAATAAATCTAAAATAAAAGGAAAAGCATATTCATAAGCTGCGTACTAAGTGATCTAAACAGATAATAGAAAGACACTAAGGGCCTTCTTGTTTTGTTTGTTTAAGTTTCATTCTATATTTTTTATGTGGATTATGGCATGGTTTCGGAAACTGGCTAGCTGGGAGCCCAGTTGGACCACAAGTAAGGGGGAGTTATCAGGCTGGCGTTGGTTTTTCCCCCTCTCCAGGCTCCGGCTTGAAGAAGCTGTGGATAATAAGAGGAGCAGTATTAACCAGGGACTGGCCATGCGTCTGGCCAGGAGCCAGGGGTTCTGCACCTGTGCTTATGGCCCTTGGTGTCCTCAGGCTGTGACCCTGGATGCTATGGTTCATGTCTATGATTGGTACTGATAACAAGGTCGCTCATCCCATTCATTCAAAAAGCCATCACATGGCACAACTTCACAAATGCCTCTGCAGCTGTGGTCATCCATTGCACGGAGGAGAAAGTTGAGGAGCTGGAGGCTGCAGAGATGGGCAAACATGTTGAGAGCCAGGACCATACTAGAGCTGGATCAGCACGAGTCAATCTCTTACTTGCAGTTTAAATTCCTCTGTCCACAGTACTGCACACAAAGGAAAGCACGGAGACCCGGTGATTCCCAGAAGCCAGATTTGGGGTCCTCTGGATTACAAGATGCCACAGGCAAGCAGCCCTGACCACCACCCCACCATTACGGCCCAGCTTTTAGCCCTGGGAGCAGGGATATGGGCTCAGAGGCCAGGGGCTGTCATGTCTTCACGGCAGCCCTTCTTACAGGCAGCATGGGATGTCGCCCCATCAGTGCTGGCTACAGGTTGTGAAGAGAAGCATCAGTTCCCTCTCTGACCTACTTCCTGTGATTTAGAAGCAAGACCCTCCGCACCAGACTCCACTATCAGGGCCAAACCCCTCCAGATACCTTGTCAACTGACAAGCCCAGCTGACTATCTGGGGCAGGGCCAGAGGGGCCCAAAGAATCAGGAGGGACAAGTTTCCCCACTTAAGCCTGCAGGGGAACAGAAAAGCAAGAGAAAGGCAGGGGGCAAAGACTCCTCATGGCAGCAGTTGCCCAGTACCTCCTTCCATGTCCTAGCTGAGCCTGCTCAAATCCTGGCTCTGTTAAAACTACCGGGGCCCAGGTAAATGGCCTGGTAACTAAATCCTCAAGCTGCATGCCTGGGGTCCCATGTGGGCGCTGGTTCATGTCCACCCAGCTCCCTGCTTGTGACCTAGGAAAGCAGTTGAGGATGGCCTAAAACCTCAGGACCCTACCCCCTGTTGGAGACCTGGAAGAATCTCCTGGCTCCTAACTTCAAATCTGCTCAGCTTCGGCCATTGCAGCTATGTGGGGAGTGAATTTGCAGATGGAAGATCTTTCTCTGCGTCTCTTTTTCTCTGTCAATCTGTTTTTCCAATAAAAATAACTAAATAAAAAATTTTATTGGAAAATAAAATACACAGACAAGAAAAGAGACAGAGAGGGAGACCTTTTGTCCATTGATTCACTCCCCAAGTGGCTGCAATGGCCGAGGTTTAGCTGATCAGAATTCAGGAGCCAGGAGCTCTTCCGGTTCTCCCCTACTGTTACAAGATCTCAAGGCTTTGGGCTGTCCTTAATTGCTTTCCCAGGCCACAAGCAGAGAGGTGGATGGGAAGTGGGGAGGCCTGGATTAGAACCGGTGCTTGTATGGGATCCCAGTGTGTGCAGGGTAAGGTCTTTGGCCACTAGGCTCCCCTGCCGAGTGCTCAGGGCTTTCTTACACATCATTCACTAAGGACTTTCTTACACTTTGTTCAGCTAGAGAGACTTCTAATACTTACAGAACATGCTGGTAAACAAGAACTGTCCTATGCTCTTGCCAAGAAAAAAAAACTTGCAATTGGAAAGGATCAAGTTTTATTTATTTGATTGAAGATTTAGAATTTTCCTCTAATTATTTTCCTATAAATTTCATGTAAGATTTGTTTTTATTTCATCTACTTCAACTAAAAATATGAGACAGTTAAGAACACCATGATCCAAGGTATTATTTAGCTGAGATAATTGTCTTAGCATGTAGGAGAAATGCAAAATTACCTTACTGAGATTTGTAATGTCATCAAATAGCAAAACAGGCAAGAAACAAGAGCTCATTAATAAAAGGACCTTTCTCATAGAGAAGGTACAGTTTCTGTATATCAAATGATTAATACTAATCATTTGTTACCAAGGAATCTGTCTTACCTGTAATTAATTTTATATACATATTAAATTAAGCGTAAGTCATTTGATAATATATTGTAGCTTCAAGCCAAGAAAGGGTTTAGCATATTGGATTAGTAGGTCAAGCTTCCTCCTGCAGCATGGTATCCTAATTGGGCACCAGTTAGTGCTCGAATTAATCTATTACTGATTAAGCATTTACTGTTAATTGCCAAGGAAAAGCACCAAAAGATGGCCCAAGTGTTTGGCCCCTTCCAATCGAATCGAGATCCAAACGAAGCTTCTGGCAATGGCCTGGCCCACTTGTTACCACTGGGGCACTTAGGCAATGAACCAGGAGTTGGAGCTTTCTCTCTAACTTTTAAACAAGCAAACCTAATAGGGTTTCTCTAATTATATTCTTCTTACTAATATACCAAACATTGAGTCACACAAATTAGCAGGAAATCTTGAATTAGATGGGATTTGTTTTTTAATCCAATCTACTAAGCTATGATGTTTTATTTATGGGTTTAAGCCGTTTACATTCCAGGTTAATACAAATAGGTGGTAATTTGGTTCTGTCATTTAGCAATAGGTTGTTCATTGATTTAGTCTTCTGTTGTTATTTTACTGGGATGTTCTTCACATTTACCATTGGTTTTGGTGGGAGCTATTCCTTTTCTCTGTCAAGAGAACATCTTTAAGTATCATTTGTGAGAATCAAGATGGCAGAATAGGGTAAGGACACGTTTATATAGACAGAAAAACATTTAACCAGGATGAAGCAGAGAGGACATATTTCAGGAAACAGGAAAGGACAGAACAACAGCAGAGGGGTACCTGGAGACTGACAGACACAGGAAAGCAGCGGTTACAACAGTGTGGTGTTGCAGAGACTGATATTCCAGCACGGCGATCTGAACTCCACAGCAGCTGGAACTCCACCAGCGACCAGGTGGGAAGGGACTTTCACTGGGAGCTCGGGTGGTGAACCCAGACAAAGAAATGTCCGTTCTGCTGGTCCGTTTGATTTGACCAGGAGCAGAGACAGAGCAGCAGATCTCAGTCCAATCAGCCCCCTTGGACTGAATTGGGCTCCATTTTGCATAAGAAGGAAAGGGCAAGGGAGAGGACTGAGCATGCGCTGAGCTGGGAGTGAACTCATTTCTGTCTGGGTGAACTGCAACGACGTGGCATTCTACAGGTTCCACCCGGGGCAGGTCTGGGATAGCCCTCGGGTCTGACTGCCAGCAAATCAAGAACCTTAGTGGTTGTATGGCAGGCGCCATGTTTGGCACTGTGGCAATAGCTTTGGGACTGCAGGGAACAACATTGAACTGCGCATGTGCTGATTTCGCCAGAACTCGCTGACATCAGTGGATTGCACTGGTCCCGCAGTAAAATAATACTGACTGTGTCATCGTACGCGTCAAAATAGGTCCATGTGGCACCCAGACCTAATGTCCAACAGGTTCAGACAAGATCAGTGCCACCAACAACCCAACTATATAGGACACCTGGTGTTTCTCTAATCCTGGGACCTGTTCCAATCGGAAGTGGGAGAAAGGTTGCAGAGACAATGGTGCAGCCTCACCACGGTATCACAGGAGATGGAGTGGTGAGCCAAGAGCTGGGGCTGTGGAGACCATGGTGGAAATCTGACATAAGAACCCAGACCTGGAACTTGCTGGAGGTTGTGGCACAAGTGGCTGCAAGAAAAGTTGTGTACCAACTGCAAGAAGTAAAATCGCATTGTAGCCCTGTGGGGGACACAGCTTAGAAACCTGCCAAAAGGAGAAGACTCTGCTAAACAGAAGCATAATGATCAAGAACAAAAGAAGAGACAAAGGCACAATGAATATTGCCAAAAACTCTCCTGCAAGGGAGCAAAACCCTATGCCAATCTCAGAGTTCACTGAGGAAGACATCGAGAAAATGGGGGACGCAGAATCCATAAGACTCATTTTAAAGATTCTGATCAACAATGAGAAGCTCATGCAAGAGTTCAAAGAATTTAAGGAAGCAATAAAGCAAATCAAGGCTGGTATATCAGAAATTAAGAACGCAATAGAGCAAATTAAGAGTACAGTGGAGAGTCTCCAAAATAGAATGAAGCAAGCAGAAGAAAGAATCTCAGAATTGGAAGGTATTTTCTGTCACCAGGGGGAAGTAAACAAAAAACTGGAAGCAGAGCTGGATCAGGCCAAAAAAAGTATTCAAGATTAGAAAGACACTATTAAGAGGCCCAATAAAAGAGTTATGGGAGTCCCAGAAGGTGCAGAAAGAGAAGCTGAGTTTGCAAATGTATTTAATGAAATAATAAAGGAAAATTTCCCTAATCTAGAGGAAGAATTGGGAAACAAATTCCAGGAGGGGCACAGAACTCCCAACAGGCTTGACCAAAAGCGATCTTCACCACGACATATGATCATCAAGCTCTGTTCAATTGAACATAAGGAAAAGATCCTTAAATGTGCATGTGAAAAAAATCAATTGACATATGAAGGAATGCCAATTAAGCTTACAGGAGATCTCTCACAGGAAACTCTACAGGCAAGACGAGAATGGAGTGACATATTCCAGATTCTAAAAGAAAGAAAAATGTCGGCCCAGGATAACATATCCAGCAAAGCTTTCTTTTGTCTTTGAAAATGAAATAAAATTCTTTCACAGTAAATAAAAGCTGAAAGAATTTGCCTCTTCCAAACCTGCCCTACAAATGATACTTCAAGATGTTCTCTTGGCAGAGAAGAGGAATAGCACCTACCAAAACCAAAGGCGAACAGGAAGAACATCCCAGTAAAATGACAACAGAAGACTAAACCAATGAACAAACCATTGCTAAAATGACAGGACCAACGTAACACCCATGTATATTAAACTCTGAATGTAAATGGCTTAAGCTTAATCAAACATCATAGATTAGTACACTGGATTATAAAATAAAACCCATGTGCTTATTGTCTGGAGGAGACACACTTCAACAAAGATTAGCGGAAACTGTATCACATGGGTTTTGTTGTTTTGTGTTAGTTTCACATCTTCAAAACACTTCCTTCTGATTAAATCATTCAATGACTCGTATATCATACGGTAGCATCATTTTCTTCAAGAAGGTTCTTGATTTTCATTTCTTCAGCTACACATTAGTCATTTAATAGCATGTTATTTAACTTCTTGGTGTTGTTAATTTCTTTTTTCTTCCTGTTGTTGATTTTGTTTTGTGGCTCTTCATTTAAGGGGATGTATAGTAGCTGTGTAATGGAGACTGTCATATCTAGTAACATGTCATTTAACTTCAGGCATTGTAAATTTCTATTTGTTGATTTTGTATCATGGCTTTTCATTTAAGGGGATGTACAGTAGTTGTGTAATGGAGACTGTCATATCTAGTAACATGTCATTTAACTTCATGGCATTGTAAATTTCCTTTTTCTTTCTATTGTTGATTTTGAAACATGACTTTTCATTTAAGGGGATGTACAGTAGCTGTGAAATGGAGACTAACATCCAGATGTGAGGATGTAGTGTGGTATGCATTTCTGCTTCCAGTCAAAGATGGACTTACAATGAAACTGTTTACTATATCTTGACAACAGGATTCTGGACTCTCTGCCATCGTCCATGCCCACAATGATGGACATATGACTGAGTATGAAGAACTATATGTTAGTAATGATATAGAGGAACTGGGGGGGAGGAGGGAACTGGGGAGGGAATAAGGGAATATGAAACTGTACTATAAAATAATAATAACAATAAAATGTATAAAAAATAAAAAAATAAACTGACAACAAAAGTATAATTTGTAGGGCAGGTTTAGAAGAGGCATAATCTTTTAACTTCTCTTTACTGTGGAAGAATTTTATTTGTTGTCTGCAGGAGACACATTTCACCAACACATATCAACAGAAGCTATTTCATGGGTTTTTGATTTTTTTTTGTTAGTTTCATCTCTTCAAAAACACTTTCTTCTGATTAAATTCTTCAACAACTCATAGATTATAGAGAAGCACTATTTTCTTCAAGAAGGTTCTTTATTTTCTTTTTCATTTCTTCAGTGGCACATTAGTCATTCAGTAGCATGTTATTTAACTTCATGGTGTTGATTTCTATTTTTCTTTCTGTTGTTGGTTTTGTTTTGTGGCTCTTCATTGAAGGGAATGTATAGTAACTGTGTAGTAAAGACTATCATACCCAGAAGTGAGGATACAATGCAGTATGCATCTATACTTCCAGACAAAGATGGACTTACAATGAAACTGCTTACTGTGTCTTGACAATAGAATGCTGGACTCTCTGCCATTGTCCATGCCCGCAATGATGTACATATGACTGTGTATGAAGAACTATACTTTAGTAATGATATAGGGGAACTAGGTGGGGGGGAATTGGGGTGGGAGAAGGGAAATCCCAGGGCCTATGGAATTATATCATAAAATGATGATAATAAAAAGAAGTACAATTTAAAGAAAGCAAATCTTGAATTGGTAATAAATAGTAAGAAATAATAAGAAATATTTCTGCAAAATAAATGGATGAGAAATAAATAAGGGGAGTAAAATTAAGCCACAAAACACCACAATACACAGCTGGTTTTTATAATTTCTGTTTTCCCTAACCACTCTCCCTTATGTCAAATGAATCTATTGGGGAAAAAAATAAAACTTAGAGTCCCTTAGTGTATTTTTTCTAAATATTTACTTATTTTTATTGCAAAGTCTGATATACAGAGAGGAGGAGAGACAGAGTGGAAAATCTTCTAACTGATGATTCACTCCCCAAGTGTGCACAATGGCCGGTGCTGCTCCGATCTGAAGCCAAGAGCCAGGAACTTCCTCTGGGTCTCCCACATAGGTGTAGGGTCCCAAGGATTTGGACCATTCTCCACAGCTTTCCCAGGCCACAAACAGGGAGCTGGATGAGAAGTGGAGCTGCTGGGACTAGAACTGGCACCCATATGGAATCGTGGCACATTCAAGGCGAGGACTTAAGCCACCAGGGCACCGCACTGGACCTCCTTAGTGTATTTTTTTTTATTATTATTTAATGAAATTAAATTCACTCTATATAATTCTCCCCATATCTCAAAAAAATCAAATAAAATATTCTATTCAATAAAGAAGATCAGAACAAATACTTGGCTTTCTGAGAACACATAGTAAAAGATGTAGTCAACACAATCTATCATATTGTCACAGAGGGTCATTTAGAGTGACTTAGGAAGAACTGACTTCAAGGAAGAGGACAGCTGTGTGGGAGTCCAGAATCTTATCTCTTTTGAAATTGCAGAGGAGTGGCAAGCAGATTGGCTTAACTGACTGATCCTACACCTCCAAGCTCCGGCACCTCACATGGGCACATGTTGTTGTATTGGCTTTTCCACTTCCCACTCAGCTCTCTGCTCTTGTCTGGGAAAGCAGTGGAAGATTGCTCAAGCCTTTTGACCCTGCACCCATATTTCAGATTCTGAAGGAAATTGTGGTTCCTAACATTGCATCAGCTCAGCTCCTGCTTTCATAGCCATTTCGGGAGTGAATCAGCAGATGAAGATCTTTCTGTCCCTACTTTTGTCTGTAAATATGTCTTTCCATTTAAAATAAATAAATATTGAAAAAAATAAATGTCAAGAGGAGATGAAAAGAAATATCCATGAGACTTTTGTTTGAGGGTGTTCTATGGCCTTTGAAAGTGGCATTATTTTATGTGTATTACATATATTATGAAAGTAGGTATTCCAATTTCCAACTTCTTCTGTTTCTTAATGCCAGAGACCAGCTCTGGCTGACTGAGAGCTTGCAAAGGATGCGTGGATCGGCGAGACGATAAGAAGAAGAGATAAGACGCGGACCGCTATGGCTTGATGCTCATAATGGACAACTCAGAAAAGTTGCTTTCTCTATTTATACACAAATCATCACAAGCTTTTGCACAATATCCAATTGTTTTATTTTTACTTCATGGTTAAGAGAATACAAAAAACAATCCTAAAGAAAACATTTTCAACAAAACATTGCTCATTGAAACCTGCAGTCACCTGACCGAGGCCAGGAACTCCACAGTTGGCAGTACATGCAGTTACACAGTGACAAGTGGTTTACTTATACTCAAAATCAATTTTTACTTAACACAAACTAACTAATATTGGTTAAAATAGTAACAGTACAGAATTAAAAGATCATAAATGAAAGGATTTTATAAAAGCATAGATTCTCTGCTAAATCTTATAATCAAATCATGCATTAATTACTGTCACTTTCACCTAGTGCTGATTCAATTGTTTTTTGTTCTTTTGTTAAAGGGCAGTGAAAGGGATCAAGGCAACTCAGCCATTTTACAATCAGGGGGCCTTTGCAAGAAACTTCCTTTTATCTTTATAAACTGTTTTCTTTCCCTAAATATAAGTGCCAATATAAGATAGACATTTTAAGCCATTTTGAGGAGGTTCACATTTGTTTCCTTTTAGAAGATACCCCATATACTTACGCTTTCTGTGGTGAGAAACTAAAATGTGTCATATCATGTGTTGTAACAGTTTGAGATGCATGGTAAACAAACTCTTTGTACCTCCATTATTGCCATCTGTTCCAAGATATTATCAAGCCATTTCTTAAAGAAAATATTACTTATACTAGGGCAAGCTTCAGGACAAAAGTGGGCACATAACAGGATGTTTGGAGACATTGTGGGCTCAATTGTTCTATTGTATGCTTTTAGCTGTGTGTCATAGCCTTACCTCACTAAAGATATTTTTATCATAATATGATTGATCAGTTTGAAGTTATACCAGTTACAGTAATCATCTCACATTTGCAGAAAAACAACAACACCACCCTCAGGAGAATTCTATGAAACATCAGAGTGGTGATTGAGTGTCCATACAGTGGGGTGAGGCAGCAATGAGGTGACCAGCGACATTCTGCCAGGCCTTGCCATGCAGCCAGAAACTCTTCATAGTCTTGCTAACCAAGGAGTGGTGCTCATCACACACCCATGCCATCTCACTCAACTGCATGGCTCCCCACATTAAGAGATTAAAAAAAATATTCTATACTGTTTTAAAGCTTAGCTTTAATATATGTCTATAAATTAATGATTTTTTAGAAAGTTTTATTTCTTTCCATTGGAAAGGCAGATTTACATAGAGGAGAGACAGAGCAAGAGCTTCTGTCCGCTGGTTCACTCCCTAAGTGGCCACAACAGCTCAGCTCCGGTGGCAGTTAAGATCCAGGAGCTTCTACCAGGTCTCCCATGTGTATACAGGGACTGAAGGCTTTGGGACATCTGCCATTGATTTTTCAGGCCAAGAGCACGGAGTTGGTTTTAAAGTGGAGCGGCCAGGAGATGAATTGGGGCACATATAGGAATATGGGATCCCATTTTATGCAAGGAGAGAATTTAACCACTAGGCTATTGTGTCAGGCTTGATGATAGTTTATTCTTTAGGCAGATGTCAAAGATCACATGGTACTTTTTTTTTAAAAAGATTTATTTATTTCTTGTATTCTATTGGCTAGGATTTTGTTGAGAATCTTAGTGTCAATGTTCATCAGGGAGATCGGTCTGTAGTTTTCCTTCTCTGTTAATTCTCTATTCAGTTTGGGAATTAAGGTGATATTGGCTTCATAGAATGAGTTTGGAAGAGTTGCTTCCTTTTCTATTGTTTTGACAGATCATCCATCCAGACCAAGTAGGTTTCATCCAGGGAATGCAGGGATGGTTCAACATAAGGAAATCCATAAATGTGATACATCACATCCAGAAACTGAAAAACAACAACCATATAATAGTATCAATAGATGCAGAAAAAGCCTTCGACAAAATTCAACACCACTTCATGTTAAAAACCCTAACCAGGGTGGGGATAGAAGGAACAATCCACAATATAACCAAAGCAATATATGAGAAACCCAGTGCCAGCATCATACTAAATGGAGAAAAACTGGATCCCTTCCCACTGAGATCTGGAATGAGACAAGGCTGCCCACTATCACCACTGCTATTCAATATAGTCCTAGAGGTACTTGCAGAAGCCATAAGACAAGACAAAGAAATCAAAGGAATTCAAATTGGAAATGAAGAAGTCAAGCTTTCACTATTCACAGACGACATGATTCTTTACATAGAAGAACCAAAAAACTCAATACAAAGACTCCTAGAACTTATACAAGAATTTGGCAGAGTGGCAAGATACAAGATAAATGAACAAAAATCAACAGCCATAGTGTATGCAAACAGCCACAAGATGGAAGAAGATCTAACCAACAAGCTACCATTCAAAATAACAGAGAAAAGCATGAAATATCTGGGAATAAATTTAACCAAAAGCATAGAAGACCTTTATGAAGAAAATTTCAAAACACTCAAAAAGCAAATAGAACAAGACCTCGAAAGATGGAACAACATCCCATGCTCCTGGATAGGCAAAATTAATATCATCAAAATGTCTATACTACCAAAAGCAATATATACATTCAATGCAATCCCAATCAAATTACCCACAGCATTCTTCATCGAACTAGAAAAAATGATACACAGATCCATCTGGAAACACAAAAAACCACGAATAGCCAGAACCACTCTGAAGAACAGGAACTTAACAGGGGGAATCACAGTACTGGATCTATGGACATACTATAGGGCAGTGGTCATCAAAACAGCCTGGTACTGGCACAAAGATAGAGAGGAAGATCAGTGGAACAGAATAGAAACAACAGATGGAAACACACACAGATAGTCAATTAATCTTTGACAAAAAGACAGACAACAGCCCAAGCAAATGGGAAGGTCTGTTCAATAAATGCTGTTGGGACAACTGGTTGATAGCCTGCAGAAACAAAAAGATAGACCCACATCTCTCACCATACACCAAGATCAAATCTAAACGGATAAAAGATCTAAACCTACATCCAGAAACCTTCAAACTTTTGGAAGAAAATGTTGGAAACACACCGCAACACTTAGGAATAGGCCCTGACTTCCTAAAAAGGACTCCAAAAGCACTAGAAATCGAGACCAAAATAAACAATTGAGACCTCATCAAACTAAGAAGCTTCTGTACAGCTAGAGAAACAATCAACAAAGTAAAAAAACAACCTACAGAATGGGAGAAGATCTTTGCACACTACATAGGAGACAGAGGGCTGATCTCCAGAATATACAAAGATCTCCAGAGAAACCAAAACACCAGAACAAACAAACTGCTCAAGAAATGGGCATGGGAATTGGGCAGACATTTCACAAAAGAACAAACCCAAATGGCAAACAAGCATATGAAAAAATGCTCAAGTTCCCTGGCAGTAAGGGAAATCCAAATGAAGAAAACAATGAGGTACCACCTAACTCCAGTAAGGATGGCACACATACATAATACCACCAACACTTGCTGGCGAGGATGTGGGGAAAAGGGAACCCTTCTCCACTGCTGGTGTGACTGCAGACTTGTACAGCCTCTATGGGAATCAGTTTGGCAAATACTCAAACAACTGAAAATCAATATACCATATGATCCAGCAATAGCACTCCTAGGGATATATCCAAAATATCTCCTACACAAGAAACCAACATGCATGCCTATGTTCATAGCAGCACAATCTACAATCGCAAAAACCTGGAAGCAACCAAAATGCCCATCAATAGAAGACTGGATAAGAAAGCTATGGTTCATTTACTCTATGGAATACTACTCAGCTATTTAAAAAAAACGAAATGCAGTTCTTTGTGGTAAAACGGGCCCGACTGGAATCCATCATGCTAAGAGAAATGAACCAATCCCAAAAGGTTAAATACCACATGTTTGCCTTAATCTGAGATGAAAAGATGACAACCTGATAGTACCTGTATATTGTAATATTATTGCAATCTCTAACAACCTGTATCCAATGCAATAAGATAATGCGATATAATCTATAAACCAACAATTAATGTCAGAATACTCAAGATCTACATTGAAAAACTGTAAAACCTATTATACCCTTAATACGCTATGTTAACCTGTAATGGGGAGGGAGTGCAGGGAAATCTTTCAGGACCATAAAAAGAGTGAGAAAAAAGTACAATATAGCCTATCAAGATCAAATCTGGTAATTCATAGACAACAGACTCAAAGCGGCACTAAACAACAATAAAACTACTATACCAATGCATGAGGGGGAATCGGGTGCGATCCTGACAACCTCTTAACAGGAGGTCATGTGCGTGGAGCAGGGGGGCACTCCAGAGTGGAGCAGGTGGTAAGGAGGAAGCTTGGATCCTAACCATGAAGACTCCCAGACCTTCACCACAAACTATTAATACGAGCAACAAGGACTATATCCCAACTGCCAAGGAGGCCACAGGGAATTGGATTCCCTCGGAGGCCGAGTACTCTGAGGTCACCCACCCCCAACCGGAGCTTCCGCAGGGGATGCAAGAAGTCCAAACACTTCCGCGCAGAAACCAACGTCATCAGAAAGACAACCAGAAGCCCTGAGCGGTCCGCAGAAACAGAAGAACAATAAATGTCCTTCGGGACCAGGGAGGAGAGCTTTCTCTGGTCCAAGCCTGGCTCCACCTCTGGACCCCCGCCCTCCCTCGCAATGACCATCGGGATTGCTTCTAAACCCCCTCACAGCAAACAATCATACAAACTAAAAAAAAACCTAAAAAAAAAAAAGATTTATTTATTTCTACTACAAAGTCAGATAGACAGAGAAGAGAGACAGAGAGGAAGATCTTCCATCTGATGATTCACTCCCCAAGTGAGCCGCAATGGGCCAGTGCTGCACCGATCCGAAACCGGGAACCTGGAACCTCTTCCGGGTGGATGCTGCTGGGATTAGAACCGGCGCCCATATGGGATCCCGGTGGGTTCAAGGCGAGGACTTTAGCCACTTGGCCACACCGCCGGGCCCAACTAACACTATTTCTTAAAGTACCATGAGATGAGTGGCTAAAGTCCTCGCCTTGAACCCACCGGGATCCCATATGGGCGCTGGTTCTAATCCCAGCAGCTCCACTTTCTATCCAGCTCCCTGCTTGTGGCCTGGGAAAGCAGTCGAGAATGGCCCAAAGCTTTAGGACTCTGCACCCGCGTGGGAGACCTGGAAGAGGTTCCTGGTTCCCGGCTTCGGATCAGTGCAGCACCGGCCCATTGCGGCTCACTTGGGGAGTGAATCATTAGATGGAAGATCTTCCTCTCTGTCTCTCCTCTTCTCTGTATATCCGACTTTGCCATGAAAATAAATAAATCTTAAAAAAAAAAAAAAAGAAATAGTGTAAAACTAAATGCCATATCACACATCTAATAAAGTAGTCCCTGATAAGATTATAACTATTTAAGCATTTGTAAAATCCGTCATCACTTCAAACGCTTTTTTAAAATGTCTAATTCTGTTTCTATTCTGAGAATAAGCAGATAATCATGGCCATTTTTATTCAGTCACTTCCTAAATTGCTCAGTGTTTCTAAGAGTATGAAACATTTACAAGAGTGGGAGAGAGAGATTGAGAGAGAACAGCAGAAAGAATACCTTACAGACCAGAGAAACAGTTAAGTATCCTCACATTGGGTTTAGCAGCCAGGGTCTTGGCATGAAAATGACCTTTAGACACAGCCTAGCCAGTTTGTTTACCAATTGTACAAAACATCGAATTCAGAAGACCCAGTTAAAGCTGTTTTAATATTTAAATAGACACTTAGAAATCAACTACATAGTCAATTTATAGATTCAATTGATTTAACATTTACTAATATGATGGATTTTCATAAAGTTTATGAAAAGCAAATGCTATGAAAATCATTCGCAGATTTCAAAATAATTACTATCAAAATAAAATCCTTCATTTGTATTTTTTCATGAGTTTTGAATTCTTGTACTCACAGTATTTATGTTAAATATTTGTTACTCTAATAGACTGAATAATAAACAGTTATCTTCCTCTATGAAACACCTAAATGCAAATATGCATATGATTATAGACTAGGATAATTCCAATGATACAGAAAACCCTAGCATTAATTGGAGCTTATATATTTTTCCCATAGGAATGTAAAATAACATAACAATTTTGGGAAACAGTTTTTATCTAAAAAGGAGATCAATGTTCTATAATTATTAAGTGAACAAATAAGGAAAGGCACATACAGAAGGAGAGAATTTCCACAAACTGCATGGAACAAATTGCTGAGTCATGCTATAGAGACAGAGAGAAAAAACATGTTTTAAAAAAGTGAATTAAAAAGAAGAAAGCAGACACAACAGAGAATGTATTTAAAGCAAGGGGAGAAGTATGGATACCAAATGAAGAAATGGACAAGGACATTTTCTGGGTGGTAAAACTGCTCTTTATGCTGATGGAATAATGGTTTCACAGTTGAACAAAGCTGTCAAAATATATAGAGATGCTCAGTAAAATGTAGGTAAATTTTACACTAAATAAACTGTATAAACTGTATCTAAATAAAGTATATTTTGAAATGAACATGGCAGCATAAAATGACCAAAAGGAGATGTATCTTAGTTTGGAAAAATCAGAGCAATTTTTCAGTTAAAGAACCAAACAAATGTACTCTCAAGGCATCGATGCTTTCTTCAGTTGTTTGTTGTTCTGCAAAATAGCTTAACTAGTTAGGACAGAGTGTCATGCTCATCTCTTACACTGGGTTGACCTGTTGGTAATGAACTAGGTTTCTCCTAAGTACATGTATTTTTGCAATTGTTTCCATTTTCTTTATCAATGTAGAATATTGGTAGCTTTTCTGTTCTGACTGTAATTAGCATAGCTAGGTCTATGTTTTGCTTAAAGACTTTCAAAAACAGTGCAATAGTTTGAAAACTATTTTCTGAAGGCAGAGTTACAGAGGGAAGGAGATTGAGAGAGAGATCTTCCATCTTGTGTCTTACCCTCTAGATGGCTTCAATGGCAGGAGCTGAGCCTATCTGAAACCAAGAGCCAGGAGTTTCTTCCCAGTATCCCATATGTGTGCAGGAACCCAAAGATCTGAGCTTCCCCTACTGCCTTCCCAGGCAATAAACAGGGAGCTAGATTAGAAGTGGAGGAACCCTGACCATTGCTGGGGACCATGTGGGATGCCAGTACTGTAGGCAGAAACTTAGTCTACTACATACGTCGACCCTACTCTTACCATGAGAAGAAGTTATCCTGTGTGCCACATGGAGTTTTTGACCATTTCACGCTCCTAATAATTGCTGTATAATATTGCTAATTTAATTCTTGTCTGTAATAGAGAAAAATTAGATCCAATAAGGAAAAAAATGAAGAATCCTCTTACAGATTCATTTTGTTAAAAGCTTTTATTGAACATATAAACTTTTTGAAATTGCATGAATGGTCACAATATGGTAACAAACTTGGAATTTTTATATTTCTTGAACTCTTGCTGTTAAGAGAAATGTTAGATTAGGGCATAAATGGCATCTACAGAGGCTCTAATTTTAGCCCTTGTCATCCTATATTTGTTCTCAGAAGGTGATTCTCTTGAGATTTTGTTTGTTTTGAGTACAAGTTTGCTTTAGCTGTTGCCTCAGTTTCCTGACAAAGCCTCTGGTTGCTCTATACCCTTCAAGACATCCATCAGATGCCTGCACATGGACCACCTGATCCTGAATTCTGACCTACAAACCATTAGCTCAAATAAATATTTCCAAATCCAAATAATTTAAGCATTTCAGTTAAACTAGTAAGTGCCCTGATAAGCTATGTATAGGTCGAAGGGAAAGGAGCTGATAAATTCTGAATCAAAAGAAAATATAAGGTAATGGAAAAGCTGGCTGACTAGCTCAGTCATTTTACATTATATAAATGTTAAAACACTATGCATAGCTGTGAAAATATGAACTGTTACATGCTTAGTGTGAAACACAGGTTCAGTTACCTGCGTTCTCCTATAGGCATTTGGGACCTTCAGTCACTGTAAGACATTGTATAGAAAATCTAGGTTTACTTTCTAATTTTTTTCAATGTATATTAAACTTCAACAAAAGCAAATCTAGATTTAGTTATTTGCTAAACTTATCTGTGAGTCTTTGCAAAGTTCAATCCTATACAGGTAATGCAAATAATGTATTATACATAGGGAATAAAGTTACACTCATAAGAGAGAATCTGCATAAAAAAAAAACTAAAGGAGAAAATGAACGCCAAAAAGAAAAAAGGAAACAGAGAATCTGCAATAACTAATATACAAACTAACATACAAGTGAATATACAAATTAATATATAAACTCAAATACAAATGAACTTGAGACTGGAAGATTAATGTTAACAACCCTTGTCTCTCTTTTTGAGGAACAGTGGTTTTTTTCTAACCATTACTAGTTGAAATTTTTTCTAGTAGAGTTAAGCATGTGATTATAAAGCGAACTGAAAGTATGTAACTGTAAAAATTAAATTAAGACATGGGGAAAGAAGGAGAAGCAGGGATGGGAACAAGCAGGAGGGAGGTGGCATACTATTTTCCACAGTGACTGTACTAATTTTGAAAATCATCAGTGGTGTTTATTATTCTGTGTGTTTTGGATTTTAGCCATTCTTGTGGAGTGAGGTGGCAAGTCATTTTAACTTGCATTTCCCTGATGGCTAGTAATGTTGAAAGATTTTAGACATATTTGTTGGCCATTTGTATTTCTTTTCAGAACAGTCTATTGATGTCCTTTCCCAATTTCTCCACTGCATTGGTTGTGATTTCTTGTGAGCTTTTTGACTTGCTGCTATGGCCACCACTGTATGACTCATGTGATGTACTTATAAGGAAAACATGTTCTATACATACACGTTTTCATTCATTCATTTCTTCCTGAATGAAGTAAGATCGACACAGAAATAATGTTCTTTCAGTGGATAACAATGCTATGGTACTTAAAAAGGAATATCTGAGAGCTGGAAGAAATAAACAGGAAAGAAGAGAGAAGAGAAAAGCAAAGAAAAGAAAGTAAACTAAAAAGGAAAGAAAAGAAATGAAATAAAAAGAAAAAGAAAAAGAAAAGGAAAGGAAAGGAAAGGAAAGGAAAGGAAAGGAAAGGAAAGGAAAGGAAAGGAAAGGAAAGGAAAGGAAAGGATAGGATCCTGGAGCTAATGTTGTGGCCTATTTGGAAAATCCATCACCTGCAGTGCCAACAACCCACGCACTTGTTCCTGTCCCAGCTGCCCCACTTGTGTTCCAGCTTCCTGTCTATGACCCTAGAAATGAAGAGAAAAAGGGGCCATTCTCTGTCCATGCAGCAATAGACTTGGTGCACAGAGCCAGCACTCATACACGTGGACTACTGACTGCTGTTCAATAAGTGAAATTTAATAACAGAATCAGACTTTTAAAGACTGAGTGTCAGGTAGATATAAGGAGAAGGGTTTGAGGAATTACATATTAACAGCAAGTGGGAGTTGACTTGAGACTATGGGAGTCCCTGTACCTCTCTGCCTGTGAAAGGAGGCACCTCTCCTTGATCTGTTGTCTAAACCTGAGGATTAGCAAGTTCCAGGCCTGGCCTATGCATGTGCATACCAACCCAGGATTACAGCTGGCCATGGCTCCAGACTGGCAAGGCTTCCCAATGTCCTCTCTCCAATCAGTTGTTTTCCTGCTGTTCTAATCAGTTGTCCTCCTAAGGGGACAAGCGCTTTTGGCCCAAATACCCATGTTGGAGACCTAAAAGAAACTCCTGCCTCCTGGATTAGATCTGGGCCAGATACAGTTTAACCACCTGGGGAATGAACCTGGGTAAGAAAGAATCTCTCTCTCTCTTTCTGTCTCTCTCTGCCTCACTCTCTCTCTCCTTCTGTAACTCCTTGCAATAAATAAATATTTTAAAAAGAAAAAGACAATTAATTCTGAGAGAAAAGCTGATAAATTGAGAAAAAGAGCTGTATGTATTTAATCAATTACAGAAAAATCTGCTTCTTATTTATAATTAAAAGGATGCAAATAAAAATAAGATTTAAAAAATATTTTACCAAACAGAAAAATTAAAATATTGGTAACATTCAAAGCATGTGAAAGATTAGAGAGATGTACAGTTTTTTAAAATGCTGCTGTCAAATATTTAAGGAAAATGGAAATAACTATAACAATTATATATGCACATATCAGCTGGCATAGATCCCAAACCTAGAAATTTGCTCCACTATTTGTGTATGTGTGTATGTATATGACCAATACATAGTATCAGTAAATATTTACCTATGAACTAGAATGTTCCAGAGGCTAATGAGAGCAAAAACAAGATAAATTACTTGAATGTGAAGTATAGCTAATGGAAGAGTTCACATGCAAGTTAGAAGTCAGTACGACAATTAAAGATGGTCTTTGAATAATTATTTATGTAGGCATTGATAAAATCTTACAAATATACTTATTCTGGCATAGAAAGGAAAATAATTTATATTATTTTTGGAACACATCAAAATTCTTTTTAAGGAAGTAAATATATTTACTAGCAAAAATACTGGTATCTTTTTGTGAAAGATGGACTAGCAGAAATGCTTTCAGTACCATTTTGTACTTATCTCTTAATCTAAATGCTAAAGCCATGAACATCTCAACAGGGACTGAAAGACATGTGCACATTTTTTTCATCATACACATAATTATTTTTAGACCCTGAAAAAAATTTGCAAGCAAATACTTAAAAAATCATAAATTTTGTTTTTCTAAGGGCACAATATGAATGGAGAAATCATTTCTTTTAATGTTCTGATGGATCGATGTTTCTCGATTTACTATACAAGGATATTTTACATTTTCAATTTCCTGAGAAACCTGCCCATAAAAAAGTAAATTTTGCGTAAGTCTAAGTTGGAACCTGATGTGAATTTGTGTCATTGTGTTCTTCTACAAGAGAAACGGGAGTTGTGGAAATGCTGACACTATGGGAACTCTCATCTGGTGCTAGAATGCACTGTAATGATGGATTCCTCGTGTCTGTCCCATAGGCTTTTATTTATTTATTTTTGAATGTCTTATTATGTTGATGGTCAGTATCATTTGAACCACATAAATCTTCATGATACACTGCTTTATCAGTTTATTTGTAAAGATGCGTTAGATATCAGCTTGTTTAATTAGCTCTGGTTGCCAATGCCTATAGAAATGAGAAAATGTGGTATTACCAATTAATCAAGAATTTGTAAACAAACAAACAAACAAACAAAAAAAGCACCTCTTTCAGGATAGTGGATGCTGCTTACATTTTTCCTCCTAATGAGATGTTTCAGAGAGCTGCTGTCTCTGCTCTGTCGTTCATGCAGGATAGATGTTATCTGCATTATTCATTATTGAAATGATTGTATATCTTAGTTAGACCCTAAAGTCAAGACAGTTCTTACAACTAACCCTATGTCTCCCACAGAATCATGAATTATGTAATGTGCAAATCTGACTGTTTCTAGCAAGCCAGGAAGCTATTTTTATTAAATGTTTCTCATCTGCCATATGGACTCCATTTTCAAGTTAATTATGAAACAGAAATGAAGACATATTAAATTTGCAAAGTATCCAATTAAAGATATTTTAGGAGACCACATAATATAAAATTGTTTCTAATACAGATTCACACATTTAGATCAAGTGTTTCCTTAATTTTATGTAAAATGACACACTGATAAAACGTTTTTATTCAGGTGGAGTCAGAAGCAGCTGGTAACATATTACTACTAAAAACAGAGAAAAAAAGATAAAATCTGTATTATTCAGTGTCTAGAGCACTTTTAATTGAAGATAGCCATAAAATGATCACATATGTTGTTACATGGTTAAACATTCGTGTGCTTGTCATATTGCTTATTAAGAGAATATGTATACTCACATTAATGTGCACCAGTGACTCATTCTCTTTGACATCTTAAACTTCTTATTTCCATGTTCATCTCAAACGCTTCTCAATTAGCTGCACATAGCCTCTAAGTTAGCTGCTTTTGTGTTACATAAACTTTCTTTCCTGTATATGCCAAGAAACCATTTTCTAAATGAGAATTCCTCCAATTTGTTTCTTAATTTTTTGTTGGACGTGTATTGATCTATGTAGTCAGGAAATTCTAGAATTGTCCTCTCAGTCATCTGATTTTCAGTTCATACATAACTACTTAATTGATGGTAGGGGAAAATATTATATTATTAGTTAAATTTGGGGTAAACTGTTGGAACATTTATATTTATTACCAGCTAACAGAGATGTCATAAAGGAAACAAACTTACTATGTGTTCTGTAATCACCATCAATAGCAAATAATAAATGAAGAATATAAAAAACTAAACTTAATGGGGATGTTTAGATCATTTGCTAATTTGAACTAGTTAAATAAGATTGCCATTTGTGAGATCATGTGTGGTGATATTTTTCTCTTTAAGAACTGACATTTTATTAATTATGTATACTTTTATTATTTACTATATATATATATATTTTAAGCAAAAAATGTTGGAAGTTTAAATGGGTCAGTATGAAAATGATATTTAATCCATCTGATACCCTTTCTTTGGGCCATGAGCACAGGAAAATAATTGAAGTCAGTACTGCACTAATAATTGTTTGATTAGATACACTACAGAACAAACCACTGTCCTACCATAATTATTCAAAGCAGAATTGATTGATTTCAGCAGAATGGTTTTTCAGGGTCTATTATGATTTCAGATGGAGGTTTACTGTGTCACTAATCATAAGAAAGCTAAATAAATGACTTCAAATTTAATAAAGCTCACCCAGTGATTGATACCACTCTCTGCTGATTGCTCAGCTGAGCCATTCATCAAAAGTATCAACACATGGCATTTTACTGTGATGTGAGATACTTGAAGCATGACAGCTGAATTTCCGGGAGGAGCAAACTAAGATCAAGTCTCCCAAGAACTCCATTTGAAATATGAAAACTAGGAGAGTTCTACCTCTACCACATTCCGAAAATGGCCACAGAACTCACCCTGTTTCAAATGAGTACAGACATAGCTTCTTAGATCAAAGAGTGACAATATTACATTGGATAGAAGCATTATAGATGGGCAATAACCATTCTAAAAAAAATACAACCTTACGAAATAATATAGGCACATGCCTTCACAAAACAAAGAAAAAGATATGTGTAGTAACTGGAATATTTCTGCCCATCCTGTTAATATATACACCAATGACAAAACACAGCAACACTATTATCAAGCATAAATATTGAATATTTTAGTTGGAATAAATATGATTTTGAGAAAATATCATTATTTTATTTCGAACCATTTATCCTACTGGAAACCTACAAGTGTTTGATAACACTGGGTTAAACATTATTGGCATTAGGTTATATTCTCTTATTATATTTTGTAAATAAACAGTTGTATAATAGCCAAATTAACTAAATCAGGCATCCTCAATTGCACAGAGATTTTTATCATCACAGAAAAAGACTTATTCTAGATACGGATTTGCATTTTCTATTGCAAAAGTGCAGTTACCATCACATCTACAGATATATAGCACAGTATACTTTATACACAGAAAGCTCAGTATCTGTTTAAGGAATACATTTAAAGTAAAATGAAGCAGTCATTATAACTCATTTGATGTATAGGTCTTAATATTTATTCTGCCTGCTTTGATTAATTCATGTTAGAAAATAATGAAACAAATTACTGAAGACTAGTTACTACACCTACTGTGGGATTCAGGTGCTATTCTGAGTGTATGTGAATGATTAGTCAACATACAGTGTTCTGTGTCTTGTCTTTAGAATATACATGTTGATATAGGTGTCACAGGATGAGAATCATAGCTCTAACATCTGCTCACTCAATAATATATGGCTTCTTGAGTTATTAATCATGCTGATTAACTTTATCAAAATCTCAGTGGCTTATCTCAACAGTAGTAGCTATCTTATAATTGATGCAGAAAGACCAAGCTTACTCATGGGATCTCTACAGGTGTCTGAGAATACCGTAATACTCAGAGGTAGAATTAATGTAAAAATGATTAAAAACTAGACAAGCAAAGCAGAAAACAGTGTATTAGTTGGTGCAATCCAACAAAAACACACACACTATAACATTCATAAATTTAGTGTATAATGAGCCAATATCACATTGACATAGTCAGCAATGCATTAGTCATATATGGTTAGGTTAGGCTGCATGAAGTTCAATTTAGCTGATCAAAGCTAGATTTCAGGGATGTGAAAGAATGAAGATTTCTGGGAGCATTCTTGAGCAAGACTGAAGGGGCAGTAAGGTATTCCCTGGAATATTCTCTTCTCATGTCACAACACAGGAAATCTAACATCACATTTTCTAACATTGTGTAAGTTAAAACAAGTCTAACTTCCCTAGTGGGACAAGCAAAGTTACCTGGAAAGTGATGTAAATATGTAGAATATATATATTCTATGTATATGTAGAATATATGTATGTATATATATATGTAGAATATATATATTCTATGTATATGTAGAATATAAATACATTATATATATAAATTTATATTTATATATAAAATATATATATAATATATAGAATATATATAATATAAAATATATAGAACAATATAAAGAGAGTGAATGTTTGGAAATACTGTATTTAAGTGGTACTATTGCCATGTATAATGAAAATTTCACTCTGTTAATACAACAAATAATTAAATTGTTGGCCCATGATAAAAAGAGTAAGGACAATGATTGAAAGAGAGCAGTAAAAATTAATTCATCCAAGATAGAAAAATGATTGGTTTCATAGACACTAGCTTTTCTCCAGTAATTAAAGCATTGAGTCTTGGCCAGTAGCAATACTTGAATTTGAGCATGCTCAGTTACAGTACCTACCAAGGGGATATGTACCCAATAAGTTGTGATAATGAGTTCAGCAAGGTTTATAGTTGCAATATGAAGGCACGGGCACAGTCTCTGAATCATGCCGGGAGAAGGGTGATGGCCTCTCCAAAGGATTAAGTGTGCTAAGATTTGAATATCGCCCTCAAACTACATGGCAAAATGTAATTGAAAATCTAAAAAAATTTAGTGAGTGGGATATTTAAGACTTGTTGGGGACATGAGGGTTCCTTCCTCATGGTGGATTAGTGCTGTTATGACAGTAGGTATGGGATTGATATGGTAGCTTAACAGGATAAACCTACACCTGCAGCGCCAGCATTCCATATGAGTGCCAATTTATGTCCTGCCTGCTCCACCTCTAGGCCAGTTCTCTGTTTATATCCCAGGAAAGTAGTGGAGAAAATCTGAAGTCCTTTGGCCCCTGCACCCATTTGGGAGATCTAGAATAAGCTCATGGATCCCAACTTTGGACTGGTCCAACTAAGGTCATTATGACCATTTGGGAAATGATACAGTGGATACAGTATTTCTTTGTATCTTTTTTCCCTCTTTCCCTCTATCTTGATAACTGACTTCCAAGTGAAATAAGTATTTTTTTTTAATGAAAGTAGGTTAGTAAGTGTCAGGATGTGTTGTCACACAAACAGTCTCCTTTGTTCACATGCCCTCCCTCCATGTCTTTTGTTATGAATGATGGAGAATTAAGGCCCTGATCAGATACTGACACTAGGTCCTTGAATGTTCCAGTATTAAACTCTGCAAACATGAGCTTTGTTTCTTTGTGAGTTTAGCAGGCTGTGATATTCAGCTATTGCATCAGACAATGGACCAAGTCACATAGCCAGGAAGCTGAGGCTACAGCTAATGTTCTGACATCTTAGAATATACTTGTCTCAGATCCTGAAATGATCTGCTTGATCAGATGTTCTAGTTGAACAGCCAAAGGCCAAGATTCACAATTGTCCTTAAAATGGGATGTCTGGTATTGCTGATTTCTGTGTACTTCCTCTATAGTAACACGGCAGAGAGCCTTCCATTCTTGCAGTATGTTTGTCTTTTTGAGTTCTCCACTCATGACAAAATTGTATTCATTGTCTAGCATTGGAGTTATGCTGTTGACCACAGGTTTTTGAGCATTTCTATACTTATGTGATATTTAAAAGATGGAAGAAGGTAATTGAATCATCATTTCTTTTCTAACAGAGATGACAGATATGTGCACAGATATGGGTGATTTTTAATATCCAACTTAATTTTTCCTTTGGTGATCATGTACAATTCATCTATTATGATGCCAGAAGACATTGTAATCTACTTTTTAAAATGTGTGGATTACTTGTTTTTAGGTGGTAACAACAGCATCATTCTTCATAGACTCTCTCTGTACATAATATGTATATATATTTTTCAGATCTTTAATCCTAATCAAATTATGCTAAGACTTTTTTCTCATGCAATATTTTTATACTTGAAATAGAAACAAGGATTTTAGTTATCCCAATGAATGCATTAATGGTGATGCATTACTTCTTAACACTTTTCAATCAACATTGGCTTTCCCCTGAATAAGTATTCCTATTTTTATGACTCATTTATGCTACATTTGAAGCATTTTTATGATATATTTCTTGTTTTTAGCTATGTTTACTGTTATGTATAATTCTGTCACAACCATCTTCAATCTCTTGGTAATGGCTGTCAGTAGAGTTTATGCTGGTGTGGTAAGTCTGACAGAATTAAAGGGTCTTGGACCTGTGCGCAGCAGGTTCAGCAGCCATCTGAAGTGTTGACATCTCATTGTAGCACTGGTTCAAGTCTCTCCTGCTCAATTTCCAGTTAGACCCTGTTAATCTGCCAGAGAATGTGGTAGAAGATGGCCAAATGCTTGGGCCCATGCAGCCAACATGGGAGACCCAGCGGAACCCTTAAGTTCCTGCCTTTGGCTTGGGCCTTCACCATTGTGACTATTTGAAGGGCAAACTTGCAGATGGAAAATTTCCTTGCTTCTCTCTCTGTATCTTTAGCAACTGTCTTCAAGATCTGATACAATTTATCCAATAATCACCCATATCAAACAAATTCTCAACTAAAATAGATGGGATAAGGATTTTTTTTAAAGATTTATTTATTTTATTACAAAGTCAGATATACAGAGAGGAGGAGAGACAGAGAGGAAGATCTTCCCTCCGATGATTCACTCCCCAAGTGAGCACAGCAACGGCTGGACCTGAGCCAATCCGAAGCCGGGAACCTCTTCCAGATCTCCCACACGGGTGCAGTGTCCCAATGCATTGGGCCGTCCTCGACTGCTTTCCCAGGCCACAAGCAGGGAGCTGGATGGGAAGTGGAGCCGCCAGGATTAGAACCGGTGCCCATATGGGACCCCGGGGTGCTCAAGACAAGGACCTTAGCCGCTAGGCCACGCCGCCGGGCCCTAGGGATAAGGATTTTTACCTAGAAGATTATACAGTCTAGTAAAATAAATAAAGAAAATAAGTACATATTTGTCCACTTAAACCAGTTAATCATATTTAATATTACATCAGAAAGTCAGGTAATTGGAAGATTAAATTGATTTGAAAAAGACATACTGATGACATGTCAGCATTTCAGCCACTGGATTATAATTGTGCTTATTGATTCATCATGTAGAAGTAGAACTAATGAGATTATTTTAGAGAATTTTGATTTATCACTATGAAGAATTGGAAAGTATACTGATACATGAAAATAGTTTTAAATGTCTTCATATAGCTCATATTGTTAACATTTTATGGATGCTTGAAATGAATTGAGATGAAATTTTCATAGCATACAATTATAGTTTTGATGCTTTAGATTTCAGTCTTGCCTGCTTTTATGGAAATAAAACTCTATAGCCATTAGTGGGTAGGAAGAACCTTTTACTCGAGTGGGCCAGCCTGGATCCCTCCCTCATGATTAGGCCTCGAATTTCTCTTGTCAAAGCTTTTGTAGGGTAAAAGCATCGGTTTTTGCTTGGGCAGGAGCAACCAAGCCAGAAGATACAGAAGCAACAATTCAGTTCTAAGCTTTGGGTTGCCAAAATATCATGTCAGAATTCCCTGCACTTTCTGTTTGCTTGATTCTTTTTTTGGTGTCCACTGATAACAGCCTTGTCCTTCTTGACTCAGTGCAAGCTCATCTTTTCATGTCTGTAGGCAAACTGTCCTCTCCAAGAACTATATATGAGCCTATTTTTCTGAGCCCTACATGCGAGCCTAATTTTCTTCTTCACTGTCACCCAGCTTTCTAAAGTATCTAGCTTACCATTTACCATTTGCTCTTCCATTACCCCCAAATTACATTCACTAAACAGATGTTAACTACTTCCTAGAAATAATTATTGCGGAGTCATAAGGAACAAACAAAAAAATTATACATTATGTTCATAAAGTCCAAAGTATCACATCATATAATGGAGACTAGCACAAGATTTAACTACATGTGGGCCCAGCGGCGTGGCCTAGCAGCTAAAGTCCTCGCCTTGAACGCCCCGGGATCCCATATGGGTGCCGGTTCTAGTCCCGGCAGCCCCGCTTCCCATCCAGCTCCCTGCTTGTGGTCGGGGAAAGCAGTCAAGGACAGCCCAAAGCCTTGGGTTCCTGCACCCGTGTGGGAGACCTGGAAGAAGTTCTTGGCTTCTGGCTTCGGATTGGCATAGCATCGGCCATTGCACTCACTTGGGGAGTGAATCATCGGATGGAAGATCTTTCTCACTGTCTCTCCTCCTCTCTGTATATCTGACTTTCCAATAAAAATTTAAAAAAACAAAAAAATTTTAAAAAAGATTTAACTACATGCAAAAGAGAAGTTCATTTTATTACCTTCAGTTCATACCAAAAAGGAGCATAATTTTGATGGTTGATATTGGGAAAGGTTCATAAAGGAGATGAAATTTTAATTCAGTAAAATTTGGGAGGTGAAATAATGATGTAATAAAATATTTTGCATAACATTGTAATATCCAGCAATTTATTCTCCATAATTTCATTATAAATTGGAAGTGATTTAAAAGTAATTTAGTAAAGGAAAACATATTTGTTTCATATAAATGTATATACATTATTCTTTTCAAACCACTGTTGCAATTCATTAATGGAGTGTGAAATGATTTAACAGATTTCCATCAACAGTAAAAAAAAAAGAAACTGAAGAGCAGATAAGAAAATAGCATGCATTGCTTTTATGCAGCACAAAAGATTTTTGAAATGTTCGTTGCATTAGTGTGTGTGTTTTATACTTGTTTAATGAGTTACTGTGCAAAAGGCTCCCTCCTGTTATGTTCAAAACTTTTAAAACACAGTATAGGTGAATTATATGTAGTTATGGGAATATGTTACACACTATATGCATAGTGAGAACAACATCTAGATGTTAAGGTTTAGATAAAGGAGAGTGCTTCCATTAAAATGTCTCAATAGTGAAGTTTATTATCATGCATTTGTGGTTTTGTTTCTTGTGTTTCAAAACTATTTTTAATATTTATTTTTATTACAAAGGCAGGTTTATGGAGAGAAGAAAACATGGATATAAGGATTTTCCATATGTTGGTTCTCTCCCCAAATGGCCACAATGGGCACAGCTTAACCAATGCAAAATCCGATGCCAGAATCCTCCTCCTGGTTTCCCATATGGTTGCAGAGATCCACGGCATTGGGTCATCCTGAACTGGTTTTCCAGACAAGAAACAGGGTGCTGGCTTGTTAGCGGATTATTCAGGATGTGAACGAATGGGTGCCCATATGCGATGCAGGTGTTGCAAGTTGAAGGATTAGCCAGTTGAGCTAAGGCGGTTGCCCCTGCTACAGCACTTTTGTGTGGTATTTCAATCATTGGGGAATTTTACTATTTATACTTCCAGGTGTTTAATTAGAGTGAGTGATGAAGTTGTTGAGTGAGCCATTTCATGTTGCAATGTGCTGTTATTTTTCCTTCTTCTGCTCTCCTAAGTGTTTTCTGTTACCATTGTTGCAGTTTTATGGGTCTGCAGAATGGATACAGCAGAAAGCCTGAGAAGCAAATGCTAAGTACTTTGAAACTGCATAAATTCAGGATTATTCTTGGCTATTGTCATAATCTATTTAAACCATTTAGTATAATTTTGTAGTTATTCAAAATATATAAAGCTTAAAAAGAGTAGTTTTTTTTTTTTTTTAAGATTTGTTTATTCTTGTTGGAAAGGCAGATTTACAGAGAGAAGGAGAGACAGAAAGAGCTTCAATCTGTTGGCTCACTCCTTTGAATAGAAAACTCCAGACATTTAATTTCAGTAGAACTGCACTCCACTTGTCATTTTCTGATTGGTTCATTTCAGTTGACATAATGTCCTAGGGTTTATAGCATACATATGATATTCTTCATTGTAAGAGTGAATATCATGCAGTTGTTACACCTTTTGTCTATTAACAAAAACAGTTTTTCTTTTGAGATACTTTTCAATTGCTTTTTGAAAATAGAGCAGAAATGACATTACTGGAATTATCGCTTGCTCCAGATATGAAGGAGTCAGTTCTAAATATCAGTCAAAATATAGAAATTTTATAAAATTTGAATTTCATGCTTCATTTTTCTTTGTCTTGGACATGTAACTAAGTGACCTATAACAATATATTCAAAAGTCAGCTTTTCCCTGGTTTTATGCATAAATGTCCATAATAATTTCTGATATTGCATTACATTTCCTTGTTTCTGCCTTAAACTATAATTAGATAAGTTTTTGCTGTTATGTAATGAGCTTTATTATAACTTAAAATATCATTGATAAGATTTGTTTCTCAAATTTGTTCTATAATTATTATTTGTCATTTAAACATTATATATTATTAACAGGTTCCTAATATATAATAGAGACAGTTTTTAAAACGTAGCATCTGCAGAGAAGATGAAAACTAAACAGAAACAATGAACAATTTTAGTAAAACTACATATTCTCAACAGGAAAGTGAAGCCTAGTGCCTCTCCATAGGACAGTTCTGAAGTTAAGGACTTCGTCATTTTAAAATACGGCTTCTAGTGTTGGGCAAAATTGTATTTTTTCCATCAATTTATGGTTTTACATGTGGCTGGTTATGATTACTTGCATGTGGTTCATAAAAACTCAGTGTGTTTTGCAAGCAGTTAGATTGCCTGTCAGCTGTTAAAGGGGCAGAATTAATGAGAAAGTTGCTTTATAGTCTGAAGAATAGCAGCTGGGGTCTGTTTTAACAAGTGCCAAGAAACATACATGGAGAGGAATTCTTTGTGGCTAGACCTATATCCAACGTCATCTGTGAAAAGTTCTACACGTTGAAGGCAACGGCCAGATAGAAAACCAAGCCACTGGCACAAGGATTGCCAGTGAAAGAAGAGAGGGGAATTTACCACTTGGTTTCCACTGCTATGGAGAATGTCATGTGTTCCACAGCGCGTTTCTTTCCCTGCTGGCACACTCCCCCACATGCTATAGCCTCCCTTGCCTTGGGGTGTTCCATGTAGACAACTCACTGCCAATGGAATAAGGGACCTAGCCGTGTGTGCTACTTCCTGGTCTGGGACCTCACTTGTTTGTAACCCGTAATTCATTAATTCAGCTGCATTATACAT
Source organism: Ochotona princeps (assembly GCF_030435755.1). Classification (NCBI taxonomy): domain Eukaryota; kingdom Metazoa; phylum Chordata; class Mammalia; order Lagomorpha; family Ochotonidae; genus Ochotona; species Ochotona princeps. The sequence goes on from NC_080833.1 coordinate 66,624,930, forward strand.
GGAGAAGACTCAAGAAGTTCTTTCTTGAAAGAAGATGAAATAAAGATCTAAAAGAAACCTGGGTCTTTCAATTAATATTTACACATCTGCCAATCACCAGAATTATTAGGATAAATTAGAAAAAAAGTGCTATTTCTGTTGAATAATAATAATAATAAAACTTACACTTAAATTTATTTGAGAGAGAGAGCCTCATTTTGTTTTTCATTCCCCAGATCCACTTTTCTCCCATGCTGTTGACAGAATCCAAGTTAGTTGAGCCGTCACCTGCATTAGGTCCTCCAGTGGGAGCTAGAGGCTGTAGGCATTAAAGCCAGGTACTTCAAGTCCTTCAATATAGTGCATGAACATCTAACTTACCTGCTAGGTGACACATCAGGCCTTCTCATGTTTCTAGATATGTGTATACACATAATGAAATGATTATCTAGATTAACATAGCCACTTCATTTGAGAATTAATACACTAGGAAAATAGCAAATTATTTAACATAGTGGTCCCAAGAATGTATTTTGCTTATATAAATTTGTTCAAATATTTTTCTACTTTTTTGTTAATTAAAAGAGAAAATATACTGGTAGTATATTATTGTTACATACATTTTTGTTTGGGTGAGTAAAATCCAAGGAAAATGTTTGTTAAATAGTGAGGCATGATTTTAAAAAGGGTTTGATACCTCTGCTGAATAATCCAATTTGTTGTAAAGTATACAAAACTTTATTTGTGAAATAAGGATCTCAACACATCCTGACAATTGAAGAAGCCTGAAAAGGCCATTTGATATTCTATTTGTCAAAATCTTTATACATGTAACTATATATTACTGCAAAGGAATACTACGAACAAAATTCCACCCTTTGCACCTGGAACTGCCTTAAAAGTTGCTTTGGTCAATACAATGCAGAAGGATTAGGACGTTAGAATTCACCCCACCGACCCGGCAGCGTGGCCTGGCAGCTAAAGTGCTCGCCCTGAACGCGCCAGATTCCCATATGGGTGCCTGGTCTAATCCCAGCAGCTCCACTTCCCATCCATCTCCCTGCTTGTGGCCTGGGAAAGCAGTCGAGTACAGCCCAAAGCCTTGGGACCCTGCACCTGCGTGGGAGACCTGGAACAACTCCTGGTTCCTGGCTTCGGACTGGCACACCACTGGCTGTTGCGGTCACTTAGGGAGTGAGTCAGTAGACAGAAGATATTTCTCTCACTTTTCAATAAAATAAATCTTGAAAAAAAAAAAAAAAAGATGAACCATAGCTTTCTTATCCAATCCTCTGCTGATGGGCATTTTGGCTGCTTCCATGTTTTTGCAATTACTGATTGTGCTGCTATGAACATAGGAGTGCATGTTGGTTTCTCATAAAACAAGTGTTCTGGATATATTCCTAGGAGTGCTATTGCTGGATCATACGGTATGTTGATTTTGAGTTGTTTGAATATTGTCCATACTGATTTCCATAGAGGCTGTACCAGCCTGCAGCCCCACCAGCAGTGGAATAGGGTTCCCTTTTCCCCGCAACCTTGCTAACAAGTGTTGTTGGTGCTTTTATTCATGTGGGCCAGTCTTACTGGTGTTAGGTGGTACCTCATTGATGTTTTAATTTGGATTTCCCTTATTGCCAGGGAGGTTGAGCATTTTTTCATATGTTCCATGGTACTACTCAGCTATTAAAAAAAACAAAATGCAGTTCTTTGTGGCCAAATGGGCCAAACTGGAAACCACAATGCTAAGGGAAATGAGCCAATCCCAAAAGGTTAAATACCACATGTTTGCCTTAATTTAAGATGATATGATGTTATGTATAACATGTTATGTATGTTATATGTTGTGTATAAACTAAAATTGAAATGTCAATGAGGTGGTCACAGAAGGTGGTTAAGAACTCGCATTTACTTTTAACATATTGGTTACTCATTACTATGTCAATTAATTCCATAATGATATAAATTTTTGCTGATGGTATGTTGGAGCTTTTAATTGATCGGGATAATACTCTGCTGGCTCTGTCTTCAGACCAGAAAGGGTATACCTAAGAAGCCGTTGAACTTGACTGGACAATAAGATGCTGGACTCTATGTTTGGTATATGCTTGCAATGGGGGAATCTCAACTGAACTTGAACTATGGTTATGCAACAAGGTGGAGGAATCCACCATGGTGGGAGGGTTGGGGAGGGGTGGGGAGAACCCAAGTACCTATGAAACTGTGTCACATAATACAATGTAATTAATGAATTAAAAATTTAAAAAAATGCAAAAAAAAAAAAAAAGAATTCACTCCACATAAATTCTAAAACTAGCGTGTGTGTATGTAGAGAATAAGAAGACTGCAAAGATTAGGGCTGGGCGGGGCTGAAGGAAGGATTTAGGAACTCCCCTGGATTTTCTATATGGATGCAGGTGACCAAGGACTTTGGCCATCCTCTGCTCTCTTCCCAGGCCACAAGCAGGGGGCAGAATCAGAAGTGGGGTACCCTGGAAATGCAGCAGCATCCATATTGGATGCTTACACATGCAGGTGGAGTGTTAACCTGTTGAACTTCTGTGCTGACCCAAATATGCCTTGCTTTTTCAGCACTTGCCCCTTTGAGGCTCTGCTGTCATGAGTAAGAAAAAATAAATAAATAAAAAAAACATAAACAGCTTCCAAACTCTTTGGGACTGACAGCCAACTAAGGGAAAGGGATTGTTTCCTTTTAGTATGTGTCATTTGAGGCCTTATATGAAATAGAACTCTCAATTGAGTGCAGTCTAATTTTTTGGCCCAGAGAATACATTCTGATTCCAGACTGAGTCCTAAAATGAGGTGTGCGATGAGATGTCCTATCAGACACAGGCATCCTGAAGCTTTTCTGCAAAGTTCCATTTATTCAATTGCTGATGCAACATGTAGATATTTCATTTCTTTTATTAAATGTTCAGAATATAATATGTTAAATTCCCTAAAAGCAGTAATGCGTATATGTTTTATATCCTTTGAGATTACATATTGTATCTGGCAAGCAATGTATGTCCCTTTAATCAGTGACTTCCTATTCATTGATGCTATCACGATGACTAGGGATGATTTCAAAACCCAATCCTTATCTACTACCTCAGGATTTCCTTTGGGATATGCACAGCATTTACATCGTTAGCAAGTATCAGATCCATTGCCTTAAATATTACATTGTAGTTCATATGACACACTCTTTTACTCCAACTATATGTATAATTTCAGTGTTCTACATGAATTCTTCATTTTAATACCAGATATAATCTGTTAAATAGATTTAGAAACTTGTTCTTTTATTATTGATTATCAATACTTTTGTAAGAAAATTCACTCAGAATTGCAACCATTTCACAGCTTTATTTACTCATTGCATCTATTTTCAAATTTGTTCGATGTGATATAAAGTACTAGAATGCAATCTTATTGATACAAGTAGAAATGCTATAAGGATATTTGTAGATTTACATGCTATTATGTAAACATTATTTAGAGATTTCACTCGAATTCTCCCCTTGATAACATTTTTCAAAACTCATTCTCACAGATCTTCTCAGTTATGCATGTATGTGTGAATGTATTGATTCTATATAACTTTATTACATATGTAAGGCTAAAACCACCAACATAGTCAGTTTTCTGAGCTGTTCAATCAGTCTAGAATCCCTAAAGTTATACTTTTATGGATATAGCACCTTTTTCCTTACCTGAGCCACATATTTAACCTTTGGGCAATCATTAATCTCACTTCAAAAGTTTGGAAATTTTCACTGTTACATATAAATCATTAACTTCTGTGTGCAGGTTTTCATGTGAACGTAAGCTTTTATTTGTGTTGTTTTCCTCAGAGTGCAATTACTAGGCACACTCTCATTTCGTTTTTAGCTCTTAGACTGCCAAGCTAACTTTTCAAAGTGATTGCATATTTTACATCACCATTGGTAATACATAAATGATTATTATTCTGACCTCTAAGCAGCATTTGAAATAGACCTATGTTCTTATTTCTTTCCTTTGTTGCCTTCTTTGCCAACTCAATAGGCACATAAAGATGTCTAATTATGTTATAATGTCATATTCTTGAATACTAAAGTTGATAAGCAAATTTTAACTTCATTATTTATCATCTGTATGTTTTCTTCAGTGAACTATTTATGTCTTTTTGCCTATCTCATGATTAAATTTTTTTTCAGTGAGATTTAAAACTTCTTTACTTAAGATACTATTACTTTTGCTGATACACACTTTGCAAATATTTTGTCCCTACTTGCTATTCTTTAAAAGAGTTATTTATTTATCTAAAAGACATAGTTACAGAGAGAAAGATATTGTATGCGAGACCTTTTCTGACAGATTGACTCCCCAAATGGCTGAACAACTGAGATTGGTCCAGGCTTGAAGCCAGGAACCTGAGTGTCCTACAATGGTTGCAGTAACTCAGACACTGGGGCCATCTTTTACTCCTTTCCCAGCACACTACTACATAGCTGGCTAAGATATGAAGTTCTTGTCACATGAAACATTGCCCAAATGGGAAGCCAGCACTGCAGGTTGTGGCCTAACCAGCCACGGCACAATGCTGAACTATTAATTTATAGCTTGCAAGAGCAAAAACATAAAGCATTTTATCTGGATCTCTAAATCATAGTTGAAGTCAAGTGAAACAATTTCAAAAGAAATTTCAAAGTCAAATGAAACAATTTCATTTTAGTTATAATACTAGTTTACAAAGCAAAAAAAAAAAAAGGATGTATAGAAAGGAATGAAGAAAACAAATAAAAAAATCAAAAATACAAAATATAGGGCCCTGTACAGGAGGCTAGCAGCTAAAGTCCTTGCCTTGCAGGATCCCATATGGGCACTGGTTCTAATCCTGGCATGTCCTGCTTCCCATCCAGCTCCCGGCCTGTGGCCTAGGAAAGCAGTTGAAGATGGCCCAAAGCCTTGGGACCCTGCATCCGTGTGGGAGGCCCGGAAGAGGTTCCTGGTTCCTGGCTTTGGATTCACACATCAACGGCCATTGAGGTCACTTGATGAGTGAATCAACAGATGGAATACCTTCCTCTCCATCATCTCTCCTCCTCTCTGTATATTTGACTTTCCAATAACAATAATACATACATTTATATATATTTTTATATAATTTTAATATGTATAATAAATATGCATATGTATGTAAATACATATACACACATAGGTAGCATGCACTGAGAAGGAAAGTATAATTTTTTTCTCAGTTTATTGATATACTGAATTTTTCCTTTAGTGTTGAGAAATTAATATTTTATGAGCATCAAAAAACATCAAGTCAATAGTAACAACATGAAAGGAAAAGAGAATTATATGAGCTCTTTCATTTGTTTTTCTCTAATGTTATATTATAATAATTTTGAGAAAAATGAACGTATTAATTATCCAAAGTCAGGAATGGTCATAGAATATTTAATTCAATACTTTATTCATGAAAAATACAAACATTTTGGGGGAAGTGTTTTCCTTTATTGAAGAACCTCTACAGATTCAAAAGAAATAGCATGAAGTTGGAAAATACCATCTCTAATTATTCTCTAAATTTTAGAGCACTTTTAAGTACTAAATAATCTTACAATATTTACAAATATGTATTTTAGTATCAACATGATTTTCTAAATATTTTTGTCTGAATATGTTGCTGAGTATTTAGCTGTTTTAAAACTTTGGTTAATTGTATAGTTAGTATATAAAAATTAAGAAATTAGTTTTTGCACTTGATCATATGATACAAACATTTTTGAATTGTTTCATCTTATCATTAGTTTTATATGATATTACTAAAAAAAAAATCGGAATTGTATCTGGTGGCACAGTGAGTTAAGCCTCTGTTTTCACTTCCTGAATCTGATATCAGAGTGATGATACAATCTCAGGTATTCCATTGTGCTTTTGCTCCCAGCTAATGTTTCTTTAAAAGTATTAGATGGTGACTCTAGTCTTAGGTTTCCTGACACCGGCATGGAGGACCAGGATGAGTCCCTGACTTCTAACTTGAGTCTGGACTTATTCAAGCTATAGCAGATCTTTGCAAAGTGAACCAATGTATCTTTTTTCACTTTTTCCATCATTTTCTTTTGTTCCCTTTCTCTGTTGCTGTCTCTGTTTCTAACACTGTTTTTTTTTAACTTTTAACTATTTCATTTTTTTCTTTATAAATATTTGTTTTTTGACTAGAAAGTCAGATACACAGAGAAGGAGATACAGAGAGAAATCTTCCAACAGCTGGTTCACTCTCCAAGTGGTTGCAATAGCCAGAGCTTAGCTGATCTGAAGCAAGAAGCCTGGTATTTCTTCCGGGTCTCCCACGCGGGTTCATGATCTTGGAAGGGAATTGGAGCAGCTGGAATTAAAACAAGAGCCCGCATGGGATCCTGGTGCATGATAGGAAAGGATTTAGCCACTAGGCTATTGTGCCAGTCCCTAAATATTTTATTTGTATAAGGTGAAAAAATTTCCTGTACTTACAATCCAGGTATAGAAGCATAGTGTTGTTAATTCCGCACTCCCCACCCTCCTCTCCAATTGATCACTCCATCCACCCTCTTTTAAACATATATATAATATATATGATATATAATATATAAATATATATTTCATATTTGAGTGCATTGCATTTTGTGGGCCACAAAACTTGAAAAATTTACTTGACTTGAGAAATACAAATACAAATATGCTGAGCACTGGATAAATCATAAAAGTTACAAAACCTAAGACAAGTAAATAGTAAAAACTATTATATTAGTAAAGGTAGAATTAATCAATATTTTAAGGTCATCTTATCTGCACCTCAGTTCGTTTTTGTAAAACTGTATAACACATGATCAATAAACAAAGGACCATTTTATTATTGCTATAAAATAATCTAGGTTAAAAGAAAGTTAAGTTGGTATGGTCAAATATGTATTTTATTCAAGGCATAGAATGTGAGACAAAAGTTAAGATGGCGATGAAATAAAACAGTCACAGAAACCACTTATGAAAAATGTGGGAAGCAAATTGTATCCTGAAAAATGCATAATAAGAATTAGATAATGGTGAAAATCAGCAGCTTTGGAAAGATTTAGAGGAGGGGAATAATCATTGCTGGAAACCTACAGAAAAGCTTCATATTAAGATTGGTAGATGGCTCCAGAGGTTCAAGGACTTCTGCAGTCAGACTGTGGACTTCAGAAACCCAGGGTGATGAATCCATCCTCATAATTTTTTTTTTGTATTTTTAAGTACATATTGGTTGTTCACATTGTAAAATGTCACGATAGATCTTACAGCTTTCATTATTCTTATGAGAATTTTTACAATGAAGATCTTATTGGGGGATTTATTTGATTGAAATTCACTTCCTATACCATTATGCTATACAGTACAGGACAAAACACCCTCTGATTTAGGAGAAGTCAAACACAATTGACTGCCATAACCACATTTCACAATCACTTTGACAAGATGCCATTCACCTTCTAAACTGAATCCTTGCTTTTACTTTATACTCATGCTTCAAAAAAGTATCCATAATGTGGATATTAAGTTTAAGTTCTCATCGTGTGTTTGTGTATTTAGCCACACACACAGATCCTCATAATTTTTTAACTGAGTTACTGCTAAGATAGATGCAATGCAGTAGTGAGAAAATGGTCATTAAAAAGAAATCAGATAATCAGAAATATACTTTTAAACCTCAGGTCAAGAAAAAAATAAACACACATTCTATCATCCAGAAAGGTTTTACAAAGTAATTCATGGCGTTAAACATCTAACCAAGCTCAAAATCCAAGAGCTCAAAAAGTTGACTGCTTGATTAAATGTACTTTTTATCTCAAAGTCAGCACTTTAGTTGACAGTTCCCACATCTTTAGACACCAGTTAGTCTTACAGGGTTTGCTGTATTTCCAGAAAATAGACATTCATTGAAGAAAGGAAAGCTGGCATTCAGTGCAAGCGTCACAAGGACATAGCATTACAGTATAAGAATTTTTCACTGACAATCCTCTAAATATGTTTATCAGCAAATGACCTGATCAGTCATGATCCATCACAGGCAGATCATGGGGCTGTACATCAGAGCATCCCAGGAAGCAAGTTGAAATGGATTTGAGACCACTGACAAATTTTATTAAAGTTCCCTCATAACTCAGGGAAGGAAAGTATAATGCCCCAGATGTTACACCTTTTAAAACTTCCTAGGTTATCTTATTTAAAACAGAAAACTTTCTTATTTTAGGTTCCTTTTTAAACAGCTTAAGCCACTATGGTTTAACAGCCAAGCTGACAATTTTTAGAGCTGCTTTGTGAGGTTTTATGCCATTTTTAGAGTGCTGAATACTTCGTATCATGAACTGGATCAGTGGAAGGCAGCTCACTTGATAGTCTCCTCCGCTGTCAGAGTGATACAATACTAACACACCATTTCGAGACACGGGAGCCAATGAGAATACCCACTCCTAGCACGTTAAATATGTTTAGGGCCCTCTTGCTTTAATGTTTGATTTTTTTTGCAGGTCTATGTCTTCAGGCAAAGCATTTAGAAAATGATCTTTGCTTTGCGAAAATTGCACTGATGAAGCCAGATTTTCTGAACTACAAATTCTATTTGACCTCAGTCCTTTGGAATGACCTTATGTGTGAAGTTTGGATACACTGTGTTCATTTGTATTAATTAGTTTTACATAATTGAACAGTCTATTCAAATTTATGTAAATCTTTGTTAGTTTTGTGTAAACTAATATAAATACTTCTGCCCTGGATTATTTGAAAAAAAAAGTATATTTTTAAGTTTCTTTATGTTGGAGGAGTTTTATTTTTGTTGTTCAATAATATTGGAGAAAATATCACCCTAAGTACTATTAAGTAACCCTGTAACAAGTAATTATAAACCCTACAAGTAATTCTCAGGAATGGCACATTATAATCTCTGTTTCCAACTTTGGGCTGGATTCAATACTATGCTTTTTCTGTTTTAAACAACTTTGATCATCTTTGTTAGATTTTCAATAAATAAGTATACCAGAAAGTTCAACTAATACACATGGTGTAAAGAAACATGCATTTCCTTGTTTCCAGGGACATGAGGGCTCTTTTTGTTTCTGTAGTGAAATTTTGATTCGCATTATAACCTAGTAAACATTGTTAGGTAATTAAGATGCAATGAATTCACTCTGGTTTCTCTTCAGATCGTATAAGATGCAATGAATTCAATAAAAATATACCAGGATGCATTACACTAGGCAACTCTTGACTTGGCTCTAAATTGTATAGAAAACAGTGTTTTTACAACAAAAGATATCCATTTTATCCTTAGATAGTGTTTTAATTTTATATTAAATGCCACATATCAAATAAAAATGATATTATTGTAGGTTTTAGCCCTAGTTTATATTGCTGTGTTACTATGGTCTTCCTATTGTTTTTTTCTTGTTTAATATTATGGATAGTGCTGAGTTAAGCCTACTAAATTTTATCTTTATATATAATAACGCATGCTAAAATTTTATCTTTATATATAATTGAAGAAAGCAGAAAAGAAAGAAGCGAAGGGGTTAAAGGAGAAATACAGGAAAAGAGGGATATATGGATATTAGCATTAAATCTACGAAATATATGAAAACTTTTCATTATTGAAGTTTTTGTTTTATGTGAATTATAGAAAAATTGTTTTTATTAGCTAAAGTTTTATAAATATATAGTATATGGCACACCAAGAGCAGTAATTTATGTTGTACTCAGAGGGATAACTGCAGTCTTGATTGTAATTGAAAATTAGAGTGTATGCAGGTTTGTAATATAGAGATTTAAAGCATCGTGACGGAGGCAAAAAAGGGATTAGAAACACACAGATATATGCATAGCGTGAAATAATAGCCTCTAGGAATTATAACAAGTATTTTTTCAATATGAAAACAGGAAAAGAAGTTAATACACAAAATAGATTTTGTAATAATAATCTTCACACACTAGGAATACTTAGTTAAATATATCTAATAACAGTCTAGATTCTAGTCTCTTCTGAAAACAAGATAATTTTCTGTGTTAGACCTCTATTAGCATTGAACTGCACATTTTCTAGAATAAGACTTTTTGTACTAATCAACAGAGTTTTCATTCTATCTTTCTGTAGTTATTAATATTGTGTCTATTGTTTAAGCTCTACTATCTGTGCTTGGATAACTCTATTACAACTTTTTTTCCACAAAAGTGATTCATGTGTTCCTGAAATGTGATGAAAACAATATGCCAGTGAATGTTTATCTTTTAACACTGATTTCTCTCTTTTACAGTTTTCTTTACTACATTAGAAAATTACACAGTGATTGGCAATAATTAAAAAGAGAAAGCAGTATAATGCCATACTGGTGCAATATCTGCAAACCGGCCCAAGGTCTGTTTACTCCGGGACAATGCACACAGTTTTGCTTTGTTTTGCAATTTGATGAGTAAGCTAAAATCCACACACTGTGAAGCGTTAGATTTCTGTCCAGTATAAAACATAATCCCAAAGTTATAACTTTATGCATTATGGAATATTAATTTGTTTTGTTAAGCAATTTAAAAAACCTAGCATCCATTAAAAATGTTAAGATGAATCTTTATAGGTGATGATATTAATGTCAGTCTTCAAAGATTTTTGAACTCACTCTGTTTTGCTAGTTCCTTCATGATTTAGGCAGGTCAAAATAATTTCAGAAATGTATCCATTCTACATTTGTGAGAATCATGTTGTTTGCCCTTGGAAATGCTTTGATTATTCATTGTTGTAGTTCTAAGAGTTCTTTAGCTACAAATGTTTGAGTGCTTCGTTTGTATAAGAATGAATTCTTTTACAAAAATTCAAGAGACAGACATTGTGTCATAACCTTTGCTGTGCTGCTTGCAATACCTGCAGCCCATACGTGAGTATGTGGGTTAGGTCCTGGTGCCTCTGATTATGTCTTCCTGCTAATCTTCATATTGGGAAGCAATAAGTGATGGCTCGAGTGCTTGGGTCCCTAGCCCCCACACTGGAGATCTGAATTAACTTCCAGGATCCTGGCTCTGACTTGGCTGTTGCGAATAGTCAGAGAGTGAAACAGCAATGGAGTTCTTTCTCTCTCTCGTTCTCACTCCTATTGCTGTTCTCTCTCTCTCCTCCTTTGTCTCTGCTTTTCAAATAAAATGAAAGCCAATTTAAAAATAGAAGAATTTTAAATAATGTAAATCTAAAATCTAAGCTTTCTTTGCCTTTTCTGCAAACCTACCTTTTGCTACTAAGACAGATCATTCCCCAGATATAACCATAAGAATTATTTCCATTTATATTTTGCAACGACTTCTGTACATTTACCCACATCTCTGTGTCTTCCTTACGTAGCAGAAAACTGTGAAATGCACTGCTCTGTATATTTGAACATCGTCATATTTTATTTTTTAACTGCTCCATAGTGCTGTATGGTAACAATACACGACAGCTTGTGTAAAAACTCATCTAACGAAAGACAATGCATGCTGTTTGTTGTATTTCATTATTATAGACAATGCTAGGTGAATACACATGTAATTATTTCCCTGTTCATCTCCAGGGGGAAAAGAAGTAATTTAATTTTTAGCTTATTGACATCTTAAATAGGAAAATATTTTAAAATTGTCTTCCCAAAGAGTTATTTTAACATTCCCATAGGCAGTTAACTTTGCCAAACAAAAATATGAATGTTTTTCCGAGATTTATCAATAGCAGAGTACAGTGAGACTCATTTTTAGTAATGGGGTTCTAAAATCAACAACCAAGAAAAAATAAAGTATTAAAAACTAGTACCTGAAATTTATTTTGTTTTGCATGTCTATTTCTGTTTTGCTCAATGTATTTATTTATTTTTAAATAGTTACTTGTTTTATAGGCAAAATTTCACATTAAAAAAAGAAGATACCACACACATACAGAGAAATAGAAAGATCTCTGATCTGCTAATACAATACAGAAATGACCACAGTGGCCAGGCTGGATTCAGAAGCCACAGACTTTATTTGGTTTCCATGTAGATAACAGGGCTCTAAACCTTGCATCATCTTCTGGTACTTTTCCATGTCCGTTGTCAGGGAGACGGACAAGTAGAGCAGCTGGAACATGATGCCATGCCCATTTTGTTTCCCCATTACTGTGGGGGATGGCTTAGTTTACCAAATCACAGTGCTGCCTCCTTCAATTACTTTTGAAAAAAAAAGTAAGACTTTTTTATTTGAAGATTTGTTTATTTTTATTGCAAAGTCAGATATACAGAGAGGAGGAGAGACAGAGAGGAAGATCTTCCATCCAATGATTCACTACCCAAGCGGTGGCAACGGCTGTAGCTGAATGAATCCGAAGTCAGGAGCCAGGAGCTTTTCCGGGTCTCCCACATAGGTGCAGGGTCCCAAGGCTTTGCGCCATACTTACCTGCTTTCCTGAGCCACAAGCAGGGAGCTGGATGGGAAGCGGGGCTGCTTGGATTAGAACCGGTGCCCATATGGCATCCTGGCTCGTGCAAGGCGAGGACTTTAACCATCATGCTATCGCGCCGGGCCCAAGTTTTCTTTAATTATTACAAGAAAATCAATAAGACTAGTACAGTTATTTCCCTCCCTCTATGGGGAAAAATAAGCTTTTTTTGGGATACCCTCATCCCATATTATTGTGCCTGTGTTTGAGCTCTGCCTTCCTTTTCCATTTCAGCTGCCTGCCCATGTGCACCCGATGAAGCAGCCAATAATGCCTTAAGTAGTTGTGTCACAATTCTGAGACCCAGACTGGGGCATTAGGTCCCAGGGGTCTTGACTCTCACCTGGCCCATCTTTGTACACTGTGAGGTTGTGGCCATTTATAGCAGAGATCAGGTCGGGCTGACTTCAGAGCTTGCGAAGGATATGTTGATTGGTGAGAAGACAAGATGAGATGTGGGCCACTACGACGAGTTCATAATGGACAACTCAAAAGCTGCCTTCTTTATTTATACAGAAATTGCCAGAAAGTTTTGCACAACATCTGATTGTTTTCTTTTAACTTCATGGTTAAGAGGAAAAATAATCCTAAAAAATATTATCATTATTATTTTACTTCAAAGAAAACATTTTCAGCAAACCATTACTCAATCAAACATTTAGTCCTGAAGCCAGGAACTCCACAGTTGGAAGAACATGTGGTTACATAGTGATAGGTGGTTAATTATATCCAAAATCATTTTTCACTAAACCTAAACTAATATTACTTAAAATATCAAGAATGTAAAATTTTTTAAAAAGCTTATAAATGGAAAGAATGTATAAAGGCTGAAATCATAGATTGTTTATTCAATCTTATAATCAATCATACAGTAATTACCACCACCTTCACCCAGCACTGATTTGATTATTTGTTAAAGGACAATGTAAAGGGCAGAGCCACTCAGCTTTCCTATGAACAGAGGGCCTTTACAAGAAACTTCTTTGGTCTTTTAAAACTGTTTTCTTTCCCTAAATATAAGTGGTAATATACGGTAGAAGTTTTAAACCATTTTCCTCTGGGGATTCACAACATTTGTCTTCCTTTAGAAAATGCCCCATGTATTTTCTGTTTTACGTGTTGGGAAGCCAAAATGCATTGTTTCATGTGTTGTTACAGGTCAAGGTTGCATGGTAAACTCTTTGTACCTCCGCAATTGCTGTCTATTCCAAGTCATTATCAAGAAAAGTCTTATGGAGACTATCACTTGTCTTAGATTAAGTTCCAGGTCAAAAGTGGGCACACAGTGAGACATTTGGGAACAACACAGGCTCAGTTGTGCTTTGTTATGCTTTTTGGCTGTGTCTCATTGTCTTAAATTGCTAAAAACCCTTTTACCATAACATGATTGATATATTTGGTATTAAATCATTTACAAAAATCATTCCACATTTGCAGAAAAACAACACTCTCAGAACTCCATGAATTATCAGAGAGGTGATCAAGTGTCCATTCAATGGGGTGAGGCAGCAATGAATGAGGTGACCAGAGACATTCTGCTGGGCCTTGCCACCCAGCCAGAATACCTCGTAGCCTTGCTAACAGACGAGCCATGCTGGCATATCCCTGTTCAGTCTGTCCCAACAGCATGCCCCCCACAGCTTTACGTAGTGAGCTAACAGAGGAAAGCCATATTTCCGTCCCTGTGTCTATCTTTTGTTAAATTATGTGAAAAGGGCCCGGCGGCGTGGCCTAGCGGCCAAAGTCCTCACCTTGAGCACCCTGGGATCCCATATGGGCGCCAGTTCTAATCCCGGCAGCTCCACTTCCCATCCAGCTCCCTGCTTGTGGCCTGGGAAAGCAGTCGAGGATGGCCCAATGCATTGGGACCCTGCACCCGTGTGGGAGACCCGGAAGAGGTTCCAGGTTCCCGGCTCCGGATCGGCGCGCACCGGCCGGTTGCGGCTCACTTGGGGAGTGAAACATTGGATGGAAGATCTTCCTCTCTGTCTCTCCTCCTCTCTGTATATCCGGCTTTCCAATAATAATAAAATCTTTAAAAAAAATTATGTGAAAAGCATTGTTATCTTTTTCTTCCAAATCACTGTAGGAAAGTAACTCTTAAGGAAGAGCTGATAAACCACAGGAATATAATTCTCACAGTTTAAAAGAACAGGTAGTGCCAAATCAAAGCAAGTAACTGGGAGTTGCATTCGCTGGCAATCCAATTCCCTGGTTTATGGATGAGACCTCCTTAGTATATTTTTATATAGAAGCAGAAACTGGAACTCTCCAGCCTGTATTGAAAGGACCCAAGGCAGTCTTCATATTTATGAATTAGTTGCCTTTATAAAGACTCATTTCTTAGTATCATCAGCTTGTGATTTAGGATTTTAGCAAACAAATATAAGGATGGAAATGAATATTCTAAACATGACCCAAATTTCTTAATGTGACAAATATTAACTATGGATTTAAATAAGCAATGCTATTTCAGTTTTATAATCTATAACTGAGTAATTATAATTCAAAATCCATTCTTACGATATTCTGCTTAGTAGGGCATTAACTTTTTGAAATGTAAATTGTATCACATTTCTACAATCTTTTTATTATGACTTTTGTCACCCTTGCTGCAATTAGGATCCTCTCAAAGAGATCAGTGTGTAACACAGAGGAGCTTCTCAGGCACATTCATCAGATGGATGGACTTCCGTTAACTGCATGCTAAACACACTATCAATGTTTTGCTGATGTTTTTTAAAAAGTATGAAATCTGCAAGCATTTTGGAAAACTGCACACTAAAATATAGATATCTATATTGTGGAATTGAAAGATTTCAGTATGTTTCGTGGTTTTTTCAGTTTAATTTTTCTCTTAATTTCTGACAGAGGAGTCACAGACTATCTTGTTAAAGCTTTGCGTATGTCAATTTTGGTCCATTTTTATCTAAAGATGTAAGTTTCTTTTAGGCATGTGATAGTTTGTGAAAATGGCTTGTTTTGATGCAGTGCCCTTTCTGGAGATGGGCAATTTGCTTCCCTAGAGTATCTGAGGTATTTTGTCCTGAATTCCATTCTGAGATTTTTATTTTTACTTTTTTTCTTTTTAAGTAAGCAATTTTGATTGTGAAGTATTACAATTTTTTGTGAGAACTCAGAAGCATCATAATTTGAGCTAATGACAGAAATATCATAATTTGAGCTATTTCTATTTTCTGTACCTTATTGTTCATGTTTCTCTGTTTTCTTTGATCGGAATGTTTGAATATTCTTTGTTCTTATTTTCTGTTCTAGAAGGTAGAGCAGTGTAACTTTTTCTAACGTCTTGTTTCATGCTCCAAAATATGCAGTTTGTTTTTTTTTTCCAAAAATCAAAGGTTGATTAGTATCCTGAGCTGTCTCCTATTAAGGTAACATTTTTGAATATTTTTCCCTACTTTGGCTTTTAACCTACTCAGCACACAGAGACTATCTGAAGATTTCAATTTTTATCATTAAAATTTGTGCTTACAATGGTGACTCATCTGCTTCATGTATCTGGACCTTATTTATGATACTCGATCCAACCTGCCACTCTGATACTCCTTTTCTAAATTAAAGAAAGTGGTTATCGATAATTAAATGAAATAATATAAATGGAATCTGAAAGGGTTAATTGTGAAAGTGACCGTACTCTGTCTGGAATCTCCAGAGATACTTGCATCCTGTTACGAGCAAAGATCCTGTTTCCTGGAAGAACAGGAGCCAGGCAGGACTGAGGGATATTTTGGAGTTTCTGGATTTGCGGGAAAGGCAGCTACTCTTGAGGCATGCTTTTTATTACTGTCTGCATTGAGGTGATATGATCAGGATCCCCAAACCTATATGTTGTAAATTCCTGTCGCATGCTTTCTGTTTTGTGACACTGCCAGCCCCTAATCATGTACCTGCTCACTGTCACGTAGCTTTTGATTCTTTTACTATAAAAGACCCATGATTATTCCATCCGGGGCACTTCTTGCTTATGGCAAGAAGTTGCCCCTTAGACTAGACAATAATATCATCTCACTTACCCTGGAGTCTCACTCGGATTCGTTGAACCCCCAACAGGAATCTCATAAAATATCTATCATTTATAAGCACATTAATTTTTGTTACTATTTTAAATTATTCATTTTACCTGAAAAACATAACCATATTATAATTATAAAATCATTTAGTCCTTATAATACCCCTTAGATTTTATAATAAACTTTTAAACTTTTTATTTATCTTTGCATTTTATATTTTCATGCTTTTTAAAAGATGCATTTATTTTATATTAATGACCAAGTTACAGGTAGAAAGAGAAAGAGAGAGAGAGAGAGAGAGAACTTACAGCAACTGGTTTACTACCAATAGGGCTACAATGGATGGTCAGGGATGAGTCAGAACCAAAAAGGAACCAGAAGTTTATTCCTGGACTGTCATGGATGACAGGGACTCCAGGGACCCCAACATTTGGGCCATCCACTGCTGGTTTCTGGGGAATATTAGCCCAGAGTTATACTATATCACTGGTCCCTGATACTTTCATTTTATAAGTTAAAAAGCACAAGTTTGGAAAACTAAAGCTACTTGCTTTAAGTTGAGCATATTGATAACACAATCATAGTTCAATCATGATTCACTCTAACACAGTTGAACTTAAGTAATATTGTATGCATCAGAAAAAAAGACAGTAAAAATAAATGAATGGAAGCAAGAATTAAAATGAGAGTAACAAAGGTATGTTTAACATACTTAAACTGAAAATGTGCACGTACACATTTTTCTATATTTTAGTAATGGTCGGATTCATTTTCTTGCCCAAAACACGAAGATATTATTTAACAACAAATTCAAGTCTTATTTCCCTTTAATTTGGAACAAATAATAAAAAAACTGCAGCTAGAAATTTTCCTTTGGCTGCCAAGCAGAATTTTTTGTGATGATGTTGCTCAGTTTGGCAACCACAATTTTACATGTGGCTATCAATCACAGAGCAATATAGGAACTAAACTAGGATTTTTAAATTCTAATTAAGTTGAATTTTACAGGAGCCATGTGTGACTAACGGCTATTATATTGGAGTTATAAATCCAGAAATGTGTTTTCTCATCTAGCTTCTTCCTACCACCACCGATTAATTTTACATATCCCGTTCACCTCTAAATTCAATCATTCAGTAACACTGAGGAGTGGCATATCTAATTGAGAAAATACAAAGCATTGATGCTTTTCACAGAAAGAAGAACTAAATATTTTTACTTTAAAAAATTCAGTTTACGCAATTATTATTATTTTTATTGGGTCCCAATAAATAAATAAATACAATAAGTAAAATAAATAAAGTCCCAAAGATATAAATGGTAATGGAGCAAAACTCCTGAATCCTGGAATCGCACAGGTTTCTGGTAGAGGTGGAGATCACATAGCAGAGGCAGTGCAATGCTACAGTCAAGCATTCTTGTGTTTCAAGTATCAATTTGTGTGTTACGCAGGAGGATAGAGTTGTGCCTTGTATTGGGTGAACAGACTAAATGGACAAGAGACTAAGAGAACAATGACTTTTGAGCCTATATACTCTGCATCTGTAAAATAAATAGCATTGGACATAGTGGTGCAGTGGGTTAAAACACTGCTTGAAATGCTCATGTGCCGTATCACGATGACTGTTTCCAGGCCTAGTGACTCTGTTTCAGCCTCCTCATGATCACTACGACACAGCAGCTGATCAATAGCCCAAGTACAACCCACATGGAACACTTACATGCAGTTTCTGGCTCTTGATTTCAGCCTTACCTGTACCTAGTTTTATTTGGGGAATGAACCAGAAGCTAGAAAATCTCTCTCTTTTTTTCTCGCTCTCCCTCTCTGTCTCGCCTCTGTCTCTCTGCTTTTCAAATAAATTAATAAGTTGCTATGAAATAAAATAGATGAACTTATATAAAAAAGCATGGCAGTTTTCCTTAAAACACATACACACACGCGTTTTTATAAATCTTGAGCATCAAGAATGTTCTATCTAAAAAAAAAAAAAAAAAAACACATACACACAGATACAATAAATTTTAATACTATCGATAATCAAAATTGTAAAGCAAAGTCAACATATTCTAAAGGAAAAAAAATTGAAAATCCATTTAAAATACTGATCTCTTAGCTGTAGATCTCTCCTTCAGAAAGCATATTACCAGAGACATTTTCAGTGTAAGTTAAGCCACACTAACAGAAAGTAGACAAATCCTACTGGTATGCCACATGAAAATTCTCCAAAGTTGCCCACTGAGTTGCTGTTAGGAAATGACTAGCTCAAAATAAATCCCAGGTAGTTCTTTCCTTCTGTCCTAAAAGTGCTGTATCTCAGTTTCCACACCTGCAGAAACAGGTGTAGCCAGGTTATAAAAGCTTGATTTGTTATGTGCCAGATCAAAGGACAATGTATATTTGAAAATAGAAAAATGTCTGGAAAATAGGAGGCTTAAATGAATGTGTCCTTAGAGGCAGTAATAACATATGGGCTGAAAATTTATTTTATTTTTTGACTATAAATGCACTCTTTATCCTCCATTAAATAAAGAATTACATAACACCAGACTTTCTACCACAAAACCTGATGCTTAACTAGCATAACTTGCAAAATTTGAATTCTTTGAAAAAATGAGAATCAAGAATATGTGTTTGGAGGATAGATTCTGTCCATTTCAATAATAAGTACTTATGTATCCACATAAGGGTGCACATATCTACTTAGTAAATATATGTAAACAAAGTTATATAATAAATATCTGAGTCACATGGCATGAAAATTCATACACAATTACTGAATGAAGAAACTGGTTTTAGTAGCCCATTGCCTCTATATTTTATAATCTAATGGTAAAGAATAGGCTCACAGTTCTTGAGGGAGAAAAAGTGGTTAAAGTTTTCTTGGGTACACTGTGTTCAGTCGTTACAATTCTTTCAAAGAGCTACACTAATCAAATTATACTTTCTCTCTAAGATTTCATAAAAGAGTCCATCAAAGGAGACAACACTGAAGCACTTAGTGTCTAACATCTTTCTTCTCTCAAGAAAATCAATACTGATTATAAAGTTAGTGTAAACAAGAATTTATTTTTTTCATATTAATACAGGTGGTTGTGTTCACTTTTTGCCTAATATAGATTTTTGCTGGACTGGTTTTGAATTATGAAAGGTCAAAAACAATCCTTCTAAAACACTGATGAGATAGATCAAAATTAATTCCAAGAAAATACCATGGACCATTGTATCATCAAAATTAGCATGCTCATCAAAACACTTTAAATGACTATGAGAGGAACTTTGACCATTATATGAGCTTTAATAATTAGAATGTGATTCAACCAGAAGGCTAACACATTTAGCAAACAGCCTCAGGATACACGAAATATTTTTATGAAATGCTAATCTATTTGTGTTTTCCTCAAAGGGAACAAAAGTTTGCATTATTGAAGAGTACAGAGCCAGTTAGTCAAGGCTAATATTCAATTGTTACTTCATCATGGATAGCAGCATTCCATTTTGAATGCTATTTATGGAAATGGGAACATTGTTGAATAAAGAGAAACATTTTGGTGCTAAAGCTAGAATTATAATCTAAAATATGAACAACAAAAATAACAAAAAAACAGAAACAAATATCAAAGTTCAGATTTCATGGAACAAAAAACAGTGACATGATCCAACTTTGAATAACTATTATTGGTTGGCTTCATAAACTCATATAAATACAGATCTTTAAACATTTGTAATTATCTAGCCAAAAAGTTTATGGAGCAGAGACATAAATGCTGTTTAAAAAAACAAAAGGTTGGTAAACATATAAAACATATATTGTAGGAACTGGAATTCTCCCAACAGCATTTACTTAAATTTTCCTTCCCTTTCAAACTGAAGCAGCTATCCAGAGAAAGTACTCAGTGGTATTTCTGTTGTATTGAAAACAGTTTTTGGAGAATTGATACAAACAAATATATATTGCAAAGCTGATTTTCCAAACCCAGTGAAAGTAATGAAATATATTTTCAAATTTTCTTTTATGATACAGTTTCATAAGCTCAAGAATTTCCCCTCCTAAAATCCCAATTTCTGTACCCTTGCTTATTTAACCTAAATTGTTACAATAGTATAGTCCTTCAAAAATAGTTGAAGGTTCACCACTCTGCTAGTTAAGTGTATCCTGACACTGTGTTTATAGACAATGGTAGAAAGTCCAATATCCTAGTATCAAGATATATGCAAGTTTCACTGGGAGTCCATCTTTTATTCAGGAGTAGAGATACATATTGTGATGTATCATCACTTCTAAGTATTATAGTTTCTCTAGATGAATATATATAAATTCATATTGAACTAAATACTGATTTAACATTTTCTCTTTTTAAAAAGATTTTGTTTTTAATTTTTATTGCAAAGTCAGATATACAGAGAGGAGGAGAGACAGAGAGGAACATCTTTTGTATGATGATTCACTCCCCAAGTGACCACAATGGAGCTGAGCCGATCTGAAGCTACGAGCCAGAAGCCTCTTTCGGGTCTCCCATGTGGGTACAGGGTCACAAAGCCTTGGGCTGTCCTTGACTGCTTTCCCAGGCCACAAGCAGAGCGCTGGATGGGAAGCGGGACTGCTGGGACTAGAACCGGCACCCATATGGGATCCTGGCACATGCAAGGTGGGGACTTTACTGTTAGTCTATCTTGCTGGGCCCTAACACTTTTTAAAAAATTATTTATCTTTATGGAAAAGCAGATTTTATAGAGAGAAGGAGAGACAGGATGAGAGAGAGCGCTTTCATCCATTGGATCATTGTCCAAATGGCTTTAAAAGCAGCTCCAGCCACTAAAGCCACATGTGGAATGAACCAGCTGATGGAAGATCTTTCTCTGTGTGTCACCTTCTCTCTGTATATCTGCCTTTCCAATAAAATAAATGAATAAACAAATAAATTTTTAAAAATTATTTAACCCCCTAAAGTGTGTAACTCATAAAGTTCAACTTTAGCATTCTTAACAATGCTAGAATCCTTGGATTTACATTTTTTTTTCCCGAGGAATTTATCCTAGACTAAAGATACAATATTTATAATTTAGGATTTTATACATTTTTTTCTCTTGCTTTATTTGTAAAAATGGAAGCCTCATAACTAAATCACGGGGCATAGAACTTTGGTTTAAATTTTTTATTTTATTTTATTATAATCGCTTAGATATTCTGACATACAAACAATCATACATATTATTTTCATCAGATTTTATATGTTTATGATATTATTAGTTAAAAGTACAATAGTATTTCTCACATTGCAATATGTATATTTTTTAACATTAGTAACAGAAGAGCATATGTTAACCTTGCCTTAAAAAAAGGAAATCGTTTTCCTTTTGGAAATCATTTTCTATGCACTATAATCCACACATATGCAAAAGCTTCAAAGGTATATATTATTAACAAACAAGCTTCACTTCAAAAAAGAGTGGACTTAAATTGTAAGTATGGCCCTAAACTCAGCACTGTAGTTTCTTTTTGAAAATCTTTTAGGTGAATGAAGCATACTAAACTGCTAACATTTTCAACTTTTTTTGAAACTATTGTCTTAAAACACAGTCACTGAATGTAGCAAACTGTATTTATGGGAATGGCGGATATATTATGAAAGAACTGTGTGCTGAACATTCTTACATAATTATAACCTTGACAATGTATTTACTAATCTTAGAGGTAGCCAAAAACAAATATTAAAAATAATATGAGTTAGAGGATTGGTTTTAGCTTGCCTACTAAAATCCTTGTAGAGACAGACATCATCATTATGATAATAACTACCACTAAAACAGTGGAAATTAAAAATGTGAGTGATTTAGTAAAAAAAAACAAACTCATTTATAGTCAAACTGAAATGAAGTTAATAAGGTTTTCACGATTATTATTAAATTACAGGCCATTTGTAAAACCTTGGAAATATGTTCCAAAATCTACACAGTATGGTTTTTGTTCAGCCATATATATAATAACTCCTCTGTAGCTCTTATTGGAAGCCATAGGGGAGAAGTGATAGAGTATAACCCAGATGCTTCAGCAGCATTACAGAGCAGGCAAATTACAGCTTGCAGCAATAGTTATCCATTGCAATCGTCGTTTTTATTCAACCAGTAGGAATCTATATGTTTTAGGTGTCCAGTAAGTGTAGAACAAATTATATTAGTATAGAAAAAAATCTGTAAATAATAATTTCTATCCACCAACTCTGACATGTTATTTGGGTATGAATTGTAACTTGTTGCTAGAACTTATGCCTTGTCATTTGTGAAACATTTTTATTTCAAAAGTTTGGGAAACTCAGTCTGCTTTTTAAAGTTTTGACTAAATAGACCAAAATTTTCTTAAATGCAAATATAACTTGCTATAATGAAAAGGTGCCTTATTTAGTAAATATGAATACTTTCTTGACAATGAGAAAAGGTTCACACTGGGCATGGAGGTTGAGTTCTGAATGAGACAGAAATGACTCTGCATCTTATGGAGTTAAGAATCCCATGTTTACAATCTAATGGCATCTGCTTTGATGAAGAAAAAAGGATCTTCTAGCTTATTGAATATGCATCAGTTTAAAATGATCATGTTTGTTTACACGTATACATAATGGGTAAGAAATTTTGAGTCAGAAAAGACTGTTGGACCGCACTGTCCTTGGAACTCAAGTGTTACATTGTTCAACCAAGACCTTTGAACACATAATGCATGTAGTACAGGTGGTAGTTGTGGTGAGCACAATGACAAAATAATTATACTCAGTTTGCAATGCCTCATTTAACCCCCCAAACAGTGTGACATCTACAAATACAGAAGTTGAGGCAAAAAACTATTAATTTAACCCATATGTATGTGTGTAGAGGTACTCCTTGAAACTGGTACTTTGTTTGCTATCGTTTTAATTTTTATTGTCTAATCAAGGCATTTTTAAAGCTTTGCTTCTGTATTTGAAAGTCAGAATTACAGAGAGAGGGGGAAGTACAGACAGAAAAGAGAGACAGAAAAACAGAAAAGATACAGAGCTCACATCCGCTGGTTCACTTCTCAGATGGCTGCAGTGGAAGCCAGAAGCAGCTTCCTGGTTTCAGGGACCCAAACACTTGTGCCATCTTCTGCTGCTTTTTCAACCATTAGTTTGAAACTAGTTTGGAAGTGGAGCAGCCTGGATGTGACTGGAGACCTAAAAAGGATGCCAGCATCAAAGGTAGCAGCTCAATTTGCAACATCACAACACTGCTCCTCAAAGCCACTTCCAGTTCCCCTTACTGCAGCTGCTTTCCCTCAAGCTGCCCTCAGCCTGCTCTCAGCTTGTATCCGCATTTGTGGTTTCTGCTTACTATCACTAAAGACCATGAAGTGATTGCCTTCTAAGCAGCAGAAAGGCATTTCTTAAAGTTCTGGAGGTAGAGAGTTCAGCAAATTTGTTGTCTGTAGAGAGGACACTCCATACAACAGCCCTCTCATTGCTTGCTATAAGGAAGAAGGGGTGAGGTTCTAGAACTATGTTTATGAAAGAAGGAACTAGTGTTACTCAGAGTCCTCATGATCTTGCCACACTACATCTTCTCATCAGTATTGTGCCTGGGAATTGTGAAAAATGTAAACATTCTAGCCGTAAGAGTCTCCAGTATTGAGGCCCAGGCTTTATGGAATGGGGGAGACTGTGCTTGGTACAACTGAGGACTTCGGTGCTCATGAGTCATTTATACTACTCAAATACTTCCCTGCAAAATGTTATGTATCCTCCTCATTTAAAATGAATGGTCTGAGTCTTGCCCATAGTCCCATGAAAAACTAGCTGGATAGGGCAAGAGAAAAGTTTTCAACCAATCTGCAGCATTTCATATCTGGAACTGGTCCCTGGATGAGAATAAGTTGTATCTGTCAAAAGATAAAATTGTAACAAGTTTAACTTGAAGCTGAATTGGCTTTTTATTAGCAATTCTCAGAAATAAGCTTCATGTTCTTCTACAAAAGACTACTGTCTTTTGGTTTTCAGTAGGCTAAATAGAAGTTGGATTTATCAGCAGAAAAGAAGTGAGAAAGCAGAAATAAGGAACAAAAACTGTATTGGTCACCACCAGACTGTGGTATGTTTGTTGTACATGTTAAATTAGAATTGTCTACTATGAATATGGCAAACATATATTACTGAAATTCTTCTCAAGAATCAGAAAAACATATTTATGTCTTAT
This sequence comes from Ochotona princeps, assembly GCF_030435755.1. NCBI lineage: Eukaryota > Metazoa > Chordata > Mammalia > Lagomorpha > Ochotonidae > Ochotona > Ochotona princeps. The sequence goes on from NC_080833.1 coordinate 66,649,624, forward strand.
CTCTAAGAATATTTACAACTTCTGTCAAAAGTTAAAAATGCCTAAATTCAAATTCCTACTCTCTAAGAAGATACAATCTATTGCAAGAATATGTTACATATACTGTTTTTAATATGCTTTTTACTGTTAAAAAGGGCTTTGGGAACATTGATTTGGAACTAGAATTCCAACCTGGACTTTTGCTTAATTAGTCTAAATTATTTTTCCCCTAAATAGCATTCTTTCTACTTTAAGCACTGTCTCAAAAGTCTTGTCTAGTAACTTCATTCACCCATGGGATATATGTACTTAAGTGGTTAAAAATATATTACACAATGATTTAATAAAAAACTATTAAATGTATGTCATACATGTTCAAATTAAAATTAGTAGAGTCCCTTTGAAAACATTTTTATTTTTTGCCAGTGTTTTCTTCAACTAAAAGACCGTATGTTCAGAAAAGAGGCGAGAGTGATTTTTTTTCTCCTTATAATGTTTTCAGCCTTTAAGATCTTTCTAAAATGTGTGCATGTAGCATATTCATTAAAATATTTTTAGAAAAAGATGTCAAAGTCAAAGCAAAGAAAACACAATTATCACAAAGGTATGAGAATGCATGACAGTTCAAGATTTTGTAAGTGTTATATTGAACCATATGGGACTGTTGATTCTTGGTTCATTTTAAGAACTTGTAATTTCGTGTGGTTCAAGCAAAAACTACTTTTATTGGAACCATGTTCCAAGTTGTGAAGAAATGAGAGAAAATAAAAACAAGCCAATAACTACTAGTTTTACTTATAAATTACACACAGTTCTCTGTTGCTTTGCTTTGTTAACTATTCTCTTAAACTCCATCTTTAGTTCTTTGTGTCTTCTATTTTAATTCTCAAAGTAAATCAAGACAGTCACCTTAAAGATTCTGCACAGTAAGTGACGCAACCTAATTTTAGATCTAGATATTTCTGATTTGAAATTCCATCCTTCCTCAATTAGTTTGCTTTGGAATCAATAGATGAAAGTAAGATATCTTGAATTCCAGATAATATAATCTATTTCCACCTTACTGATATTAACAAATTTCCAATCTTGTTCATGTTCCAGTCTGTCAGATGTAAAGTATGGCTAATATCTTTTGTTTACCTCATGGTTTCTAATAACTATAATAGAAAGTTATGTATATACACAGATAGATATAAGACAGTGTAGACTGTAAGACCTATCTAAATACATAGAGTTATTGATTTTCAGCACTATCACCTATATTGGAAGTGAATAGCAATATGTGGGAAGAAACAAACAATGGAGACAAAGTAAGTGTAATGCATTACATTAGAATGCACATGATGTATTTTATCAAACAAAAAAGAAATATGGAAAAAATACATCAAACATCTTTCATCTTATCTCTAAATACATAAGCTAAAATTTCTGTAAAACCATTTGCAGAAATCCATTCGTTTTGTATCTCCGTTAATCAGAAATAAAATATGTTTTGCACAAAATGTTAGGTAAAAGAGAACATTTTGAGTGTAACCGACTTCACAAGTTTTACAGACATAATTTTGTGGAGATAAATTGTAGTGGTACAGCTTTAACCAGGGCCCTGTATGTTTTTCCACTTTGCATGCCAGTTGGAATGATACAAATGAGTGGTAAGTGTAACAATTTCAGATGAAATAAGACTTCTGTCAGCAAAACACCACAGACCCTCTACTCATTATAGTCCCTCCCAGGCCCTTTCAAACAAAGAGCCAAAAGGACCAGATTCGAAGGCCAGGAATCCACTGCTGCCTTGGAGAGGAGCAGAACCAGCTGGCGCTGTCCCACTGAAAGGAAAGCCCGGGAGTTAACTGTAATGGGTGCAGCTGCAGCACTTGGGGCTATTGTACCAAATAGAAACCTAGCAGGAGATGCTTGCCTCTATTTGGCCTTAGACTTAAAAGTAGCTTTCTCTGTGCTGATAGTCCAGGAACACAGGATATTCACAATAGAAGATGCAGTGGTGAGAGCACCAGTCCCCGCACCTACATTATGATTTGAATATGTATTTTCACCAGTGATCTGTGGAAACCTCTATCTGTTGTACCCTTCACTGCTGAAATCACATCAGCAGATCTGTAGAATTCATGTTCTTGAAATAGTGAACATTCCTCCTATGCTGGAGTGATAACTCCAGTTGTGCAGTGGTTTGTTCGCAGCAATCAAGTATTTAGCAGCAATGAGTAAAACATGTTTCTGATTTTACTGGATACATGCTTGAGTATTGCAACAACAGTAAGCATTCATTGTTTTGTGTATGCACCCTGTTTTGAGTCATTTGCAGGCATTAGCTATTTAAAGGTCAATTAATAACAAAAAGTAGGCACATTATTACTTTTTAAGTGTTGTAATTTCATAATTGTTTTTACTAGAGTGAATGGCATTTGCAGACACAATTCTAAGAACATAATGAAATTCCCATCCTCCTTCCTCCCTGCCTTCATTACTTTTCCCTTTCTCCTTAAACCTCACCTTTTGAGATAACATACATAAGTTTGCATTACATTAAAAATTTGTGGACCTGACATGGTGGCATAGCAGCTAAAGTTCTTGCCTTGAACGCGCCAGGATCCCATATGGTTGCCGGTTCTAATCCCAGCAGCTCCACTTCCCATTCAGTTGCTTGCTTGTGGCCTGGGAAAGCAGTCGAGCATGGCCCAATGCCTTGGGACCCTGCACCCATGTGGGAGACCTGGAGGAAAGTTCCTGGCTCCTGGCTTCAGATTGGCGCAGCACCAGACATTGTGGACATTTGGGGAGTGAATCATCGGATGGAAGATCTTCCTCTCTGTCTCCTCCTCTCTGTATGTCTGACTTTGCAATAAAAATAAGTATTAAAAAAAAAGATTTCACAATATGCCACGGAGTAAGAATGTTAACACATAAAAAGCAAAAAAGGAGCATGGAAAATAGCTGTTAATAATAACTGAAATACTATCTGTGTTTCCCATCCCGCGGAAGAAATCACCCAATACTGGAGAGCGTTTCAGAGGCACTTTTATTCCAACCTTCAGTTCCTTCCTTTTGGGCAGAAGCCCCTGGCTTATATATCTCTCCTATCCATTAAATCCGTTACCCAGAAGCCTTCAGTTAAGTCAGTTAATTCCATTATTTCCGTTATGCAGAAAACCTCCACCCTCCTCCCCCAAGGCCCCTGGCTTATCCAATCAGCTTACACGCCTGAGGCAAGCAGTAAAGGGCCAATCACAGGGCACTTCCTGAAACCTGTCTCCAAGAGGAAGTAGGGTCCAGGCATCATCTTAGGACAGGGCACACGTGCAGTGCTCCCAACAAAATACAGTAAATTTCAAGTAGATAATGCGCCATTAAAGCTGTGGTAGGCTTACATTCTTAACCGCTGGTTTAACAAAGGCATAAAATAAAGTTTCACAAAACTACATTTGCAGCATTACTGATACACAGAATATTCTGACTTTTATTCTTTTTACTTTAATTTTAACTCCCACATGTTACGGAGAACACACAACAATAAGATATTTGTCTTTGCAGATCTGGCATATGTCCTCCAGTTACATCCATTTTACTGGAAATTATAGAATTTCATCCTTTTTATAGCTACTAATATTCTGTTGTACATACATACAACATTTTCTTAAGACTTTTATCTGATGACATGGACACCTTGGTTAAGTCCAAATTATGGCGACTCTGAACAATGTTGCTATAAATTTGGAGATACAGCTATCTCTGAACTTCATTGTATTTAATTCTTTCGGGTATATACCAGGTATTAGAATTACTTGATCATGTGGCGAATCTATTTCCAGTTTTTGCAAAAAACCTCCAGAGCTTTCCACAGTTCTAGCACTAAATTATATTCCCGCGAGCATTGTACAAGCGTTCCCATTTGTTCACATCCTTGCCAACATTTGTTATATCTGTTTGCATTTTAGCCATTTTGATAAGACTGAGGTGAAATCTCATTTTGGTTTTATTTGCATTTGCCTGATGACTAGTGATATTGTATATTTTTCATATGTTTTTCTTTCTTTCTTTGATAACTACTTATTGAAATCCTTTGTCTAATTCTCAAAAGAATTGTTTGTTTATGTTGCTGAAATTTTTAAAGTTTCTTGTAATTCTGGATATTAATACTCTCTCAGATACATGGCTTACAATATTTTGTCCATGTTTTGTTGCATGGATAGTCTAAATAATTTCTTTGCTGGAAAAATCTTCTGCATTTGATATAGCCTGGTTTCTTTAAATTTGTCCTGTGTTTTGGGAGTCTTATGCAAAAAGTCTTCTGCTACGCACTTGTGTTGGAGTGTTTTCCCTATATTGTCTTCCAGAAACTTTATTGTCTCAGGTCTTCAATTTGGTCTTTCATACATCTTGAATCATTTTTCTTTATGGTGAGAGGTATGGGTCTAATTTCAGTCTACTTATACACGTCCAGTCTTGCCAGCATAATTTGTTGAAGAAATTATACTTAACTCCACTTTATGTTATGAGCACTTTGTGAAAAAAAAAAGTAGACTATGAGCTTGTGGATTAATTTCAGGAGTTCCTATTCTGTTCCATTTTTTCTATTTATTGTTTTGGTTTTGGTTTTGTTTTCAGTAGCATGTTGTTTTATTACTAAAGCTTTCTAGTGTGTTTGAAGTCAGGCATGGTCTTGGCTCCAGCTTTAGTTTCCTTGTTCAGAATTTGTTTGGTTATTGTTGGCTTTCTGTTTTCCATGTGAATTTTAGGATTGACTTTCCTGATTCTATAAGGAATGTCACTGATGTTTTGATAGTGATCGCATTGTATCTGTGGCTTTCTTTAGGCAGTAGAGCCATTTAAATGTTATTAGATCTTCCAATGTATAAGCAACGAATATCTTTCCTTTTTTCTGTGTTCTTGATGAATTCTTCAATCATATTTCGATTCTTTTTATTCTAGAGTTCATTCACTTCTTTAATAAATTTGTTTCAAAGATTGAATCAGCCTCTCTCTCTCTCTCTCTCTCATGTGTGTGTGTGTGTGTGCGTGTGAGACTATTGAGCAGGATTTTTTTTATTTCTTCTTTTGTGAGCACATAATTAGCATACGAAAAGCTATTTTTTTTGTGTGCTTATTTTCCAACCTGTGACATCACTGATGTGACTTATGCTTCTTTGTGGGTTGTTTAGATAGTCTCATGTACAACATCAGGCCATCTACATGACTTCTTCTTTTCCTGTTTTGATGCCTTATATTTCTTCTCCTCCCTAATTGCTCTTGCTAAACTTGCAGTTTTGTATCAAACAAGAATAGTGGAAGTGGACATACCTGTCTTGTTCTAGATCTGAGAGGAAATGTTTTCAGGTTTTTCTCTATCCAGTATGATATTGGCCGTGGGTTTGTGATACATAGCCTTTGCGATTTCATGGAATTGTGGGTGATTTTTTTCTTTTTCATCATGAGGAGCGCTTGAATCTTATCAGATGCTTTCTCTGCGTATATTGAGATGACCATGTGGTTCTTGTTCTTCGCTGTGTTTATGTGATTTGTGACATTTATTTAATTGCAAGTGTCAGACCTCTCTTGAATTTTTGGGACAAACCTTCTTGTACATCAGGTATGATATTTTTGACATGGTTTTAAATTCGATTTGCTAACATCCTGTTGAGAATTTTTGCATCTATATTCATTAGGAATCCAAGTATGAAGCTTTCTCTTTTTATCTTGTCTTTGACTTTGGTATCAAAGCAATACTGTCCTCATAAAATGAGCTGTAGGATTCCATTTATTTTGTTCAATACTTTGGAATAGTTTGGAATATTAGATTTATTTATCATTGACTGTTTAGAATTCAGTATTAAAGCCAGCAGTTAGTACATCGGAAAACCAGTCCTTCTTTTGTCTTTTCACTTTGATGAGCAGTTAAAGTTAGTGCACCTATAACTATCCAGCCATCTGAGAATTACAGTAATTGCATTACTGTTTTTCAGATGGTGAAGCTGAATGAGAAAAGAAGATCACAATGATTTATCAGCAATTACACATCTAATAAAATTCATTAAATTCATTTAATTTGATTGCAAAGCCTGGGATTTTCTTTTCTTTGCACTTGAAACTTGACAATAGCAAGAAAAATCACATCCAGTGTACTGACAATGTAGAAACACCTCCTAGGTGGGAAACATGTATTTCTCTTTATGTGCTCTTTATTCTATATTATGTTCCTTTTGTAAGACTTCCTTAAGATGCTAAGGGGCCCAGTGCAGTAGCCTATTGGTTAAAGTCATCACCTTGCATGTGCCAGGATGCCATATGGGCACCTAGATCCCATATGGACGCTGGTTCCCATTCTGATGGCCCCACTTCTCATCCAGCTCCCTGCTTGTGACTTGAGAAAGCAGTCAAGGACAGCCGAAAGCCTTAGGACCCTGCACCCGTGTGGGGGACCCAGAAGAGGATCCTGGCTCCTGGCTTCAGATCAGCTCAGCTGTGGCCAATTGTGGGCACTTGTGGCGTGAACCAACAGATGGAAGGTCTCTCTCTCTCTCTGTCTTTACTTCTTTCTTTAAATCTGACTTTCCAATAATAAATAAATAAATCATTGAACAATAAAAAAGTTAACTAAGCATTTCCTGAGACGCATGTCAATATTTGTGCACACACGTATGGAAAATATTAAGTAGTCACTACAGAAAAGCTTTGTTGGGCATGATGACACAGAGAATTCAGCAGTATTTCTGTTTGGCATTGTGTGGTATGGGGTTATACCATATAAATGCATATAGGAAGAATTCATAAGTCAGTCTGAAATTTTAAGTGTTTTTTTACAAAATGAAAGGTAATCATTGGTTTTTCTTCTTTAAATATGTCCATTTCAAAGGATATTAATTTTCTCTCCTACATTAATAAGCCTAGTAATTTTTGCTTTGCACCATGTGTCCAATTTGGGTGGAAGTGTGGACATTACAAGTTGCTTTTATGTTATGCTATCATATTCTGTTTATGATTTCTCCTCACAAATATTGAAATGTAGGTAAGACTAATTAATATCGATGTCAATTTCAGGATTTACAACTGCACTGGAACATCTCAGCGTTTTGTAAAAGCCAAGCCCAATAAAGCTGTAAGTCAGTAAACCTCTGAAAAAATTCCTATAATGAAGTACTACTCTTCAGCTAAAAAAATAAATGCATTCAGAATAATTTCAAAATTATGGATTTGTATTCGTGGGTGATGCTATTTTAATTGCTGTGACAGGATATTACAGAAAATGAATTTCGAATGCATTGCCCAATCTTATCGATCAAGACATTTTCAGAACTCTGAGTTAAGTCATTTACTCATAATCTTTATTAAAAGTCTAAAGAAGTCAAAGAGTAATTAGATAAGTTATTTATAAAAATCTAGCCCTCAAACAATCTATCATTTTTCTGTTGGAACAGGGAAGTCCATTTAATTGAATTTTACATTTTATTGAATTAAAAATGACTGGAAAGAATGTTTTTAAAAGTTGGGTGTTTATTATTTAATATAATCTGATGCACACGGTTGAATAGTTGGTATAATACTTGGAAACTTGCTTCAAATATTTTGCATATTAAATATTGTTAACTATGTTTTAATTTCAATGAAATCTTCTTGTAGTATTTTTTGTTAGCAAGTGATCAGTTCATTAAACCCAAAAGTGAATCTGATGATGAATTTCAGGTGCTAATCCTTGGTTAATCTCATTAAGAATAAAAAAATCAAACACATAGCCATTATGATGTAGCACGTTAAAAAACTATCTGGATCCACTTCTAAACATTCTACTTCGCATTCAGATCCATGCTAAAGATCCTGAGAAAGCTACAGGATATGATACAAGTACTTAGAGCTTTGTCACACAAACTGAGTAACAGGTTGGCATTTCAGACTCTTTGCTTTGGCATGGACACACCCAAAATATGTGGCTCTCTGGGTAATGAGACAGCTAACAGAAAATCTCTCCTATTTCTCTCCCTCCTCTCTCTCTTTCTCTCTCTCTCTCTCTCTCTCTCTCTCTCTCTCTCTATATATATATATATATATATATATATATATATATATGTGTGTGTGTGTGTGAGTATTGGTGTGTACCAGTCTTTCAAAAAAAATCTTAAGAAATAACAACAAAAACAACAAAATAGCACTTTTCTTACACATTTCTGACTGCTCTAATTTGTGGCACTCACCTCTCCATACCTAACAGGAATAAAAATACAAAAGAAAATATGAGTTAAAGTTTCCATTTTTTTGATATGGATCTGGTAACCAATACTTTTATGTATAGCAATTCTTTAAAATATGCTGCATTTCAAGAGATGGTCACCCTCTTCCTTCCATAAAATATATTACAATAAATGTTAATTTTTCATAGTATTCTTTAGATTTGAGGAAGATAACTAAAATACGTTGACAAAGTCATGCAAATTCCTATTATATAACAACAGATTTTTTTTTTCTTTAATACAGTCATCTCAGGTGGAAATAATATTTTTTGTGGTATCCTCAGCCGTACCAGACCAAAGAAAGCAGACCAACAGGAGATATTTGGCTATAGTCTGCATTGGTCAGCTAGGTGAATTAATAAATATCAATAAAACAGGAAGAACTTTCTGTCACAAGTTTTTGAATAATTGTCTGTGTCTGACCTGTTAAACCCAGGCAGATTTTCAAAGGGATAGACCTGAACCCTGGGTTGATTTTGCCTTAGCAATATTGAAATTTGCTTGTGTGAATGAAGAGAGCTTGTTTTGAATGTGACCTCCTTTGTCAATAGCACTTTGTATCTACCTCTGTTTTAAAGCTGGTTCTTTGTTGAGTTGCTACTTGCATTGGTCACAGAATTCTCTGCTATTGTCAAAATTGATCCTCTTGAAGAAACTGCTACCTTTTTGCGGAGTGCACAATTAGAAACTTTCAACGGGTTGGTGTTAATAAGCCAAGCTCCTCTGACAGCTGCCATTCATGAACATTTTTTTTTTTTTTTGCTAAATGAAAAATGCGGAATTTAAGAGACAATGCAGCCTTTATTGCTTCTTTTCAATTGTGCTCTACTGGGAAATGATGGCTGTAGATCATTTCCCTTTGATGGCCAATTTTGGGCATTTTGTAGCATGCAACCTCAAATCAGTTTTCTAACAACGTCCAATCTTGCTCCCTCAGGGTAAATACTTGATTTTCTTAGTACTAATTTAGACAGTTGTAATTTTCTATCTAAATAATTTGTCTTTATTTGAAACTTGGAAAATAAACCAAGTTTAAAATAAATAATGAATGGGTCTCTGAAGTCAGTGGCATCGATCCATCATTCTCCAAGAATGAAATTACAAAAGCCCCACTGTTTTCTTTTTTTCGTTTGTTTGTTTGTTAGTTTGTTCATTTTTTAAAATTACAGCTCCCATCTTGGAAACATGATTAACATTTTGTTATTTGGGGGTTCCATTAACAAATATAAAACTAAATTTTGATTGGAAGCACTTTCTGTCCTTGTTTTAAGTGTATTTAAAGACTCATAAATATACTACTCTTTTACATATTAGAGCAAGAACCCAATTAAATGACTGTTCCAAAGCCCATGTAAATATCTATCAGAATACTAAATATGCATTTTAAGAGGAACTAAAACTTAAAATATCACTTGCAAAATAAGCATATCAAATTTCTAGGGATGTAACAACTTCTTAACAGGAGGTCATATGCACAGAGCAGGGGGGACCCCAGAGCAGAGCAGGGAGACAGGAGGAGGTTTGTATCCCAACCTTGGAAACTGCCGGATCCTCACCAAGGACTATCAGTACGGGCACCAAGGACTACATCCCACTGCCAAAGATATCACGGGGAACTGGAGTGCCTTTGGAGGCTGAGAAAACTCTGAGGTCATCCACCCCCTTTTGGATCTACCACATGGGAAGAAAGAAGCCCAAATCTTTGCTTGCAGGATCCAAGGTCATCAGAACAAAAGCCAGGAACCCAGAGCAGTCCGCAGAAACAGAACAGTAAACTTCCTTCGGGACTAGGGAGAGGAGCTTTCTCTGGTCCTTACTTAGTTCCAAGTTAGAATCTCCACCCTTTCTTGCAATGACCATCAGGGTCACTCCGGAACCCCCCAAAACACACACACACACACACACACACACACACACACGAATAGATAGAGAAGAACAAGGAAAGCTTGGAACCAGACAGGAAACGTTCAGCATAGACTTACACATACCTTACTAGGTAGGACTCAAAGATTAGTCACTCCTCACTAAGGTATTGAAGATTTCTCTGCACACCCCTCCTAAAACTGTTCTGCACCTCAATTGTTGACATATGCCTTGTTAGGGTTATAACCCAGTTTCGACTATCCTAAAATCTGCCAAGTTCAGCAAAATCATGCTTCAACACTATAAACTGCTAAATACTAAAATGAAAATAGACATGAGACAGCTGAATAATACCCTATAGCCATGTGAATGTATATAGAAGCTGGTAGTATATAAACTAAAATTGAAATGTCGATGAAGTAGTCACAGGATGTAGTTAAGAACTTGCATTTTTTTAACATATTGATTACTCATTACCATGTCAAATAAATCCATAATGTTGTAAATCATTGTTGATATTATGTTGTGGCTTTTAATTGATCGGGATGATATTCTGCCAGCTTTGCCTTCAGACCAGAGATGGTCTCCCCAAGAAACTGTTGAATTTTCCTGGACAATTAGGTGCTGGACTCTATGCTTGGTATACACTTGCAATGAAAGAATCTTGACTGAATTTGAAATGTAATACAGCAACAAGTTGGAGGAATCCACCATGGGAGGAGGGCACGGGGAGGGGTTGGGGGATTCCAGGAGCCTATGAAACTGCGTCACATAATGCAATGTAATTAATAAAAATATATATATTAAACAATTATTAGGGATGGAATAATTCCTTATTTTAAAGAAAATAAGTACTTACGTATGGCAGCTTTACTGAAAGTATCTTGACTCCTAGTTGGAAGAAAAGATCAATGGTCATTCTCTTTTTCGGTTTTCCTAAACAGCACTGGAACAGCCTCTCTACACTGGAAAATATTTTCCTGTGTAAAATGCTATGGAGATGGCATGCTGGGTTAACTTTCTACTCTTGATAAAATTTATTCTTTCAGCATCCTGAATTCTTATTTTTATATTTGTTCTGAGGTGTATAACAATAACATTGTGTTCATTAGCATGAAAATGAAGCTTTATATCTCTATTACCAAGGCATATTCTGAGATTCCAAATGAGCAAGCCGTATTTTATGTTATAACTTCTGATTACTATGCTTTCATTAGTAGCAATTTTTTAGCATTCATTGTATAGAATATTTATAAACCACTTCTCTCTTGTTACCATGCTTAATACTTTGCTATGAGTACCAGTTTTCAGGATAATGGAATAATTCCATATTGTCCATTCATTTTTATTGATGATTATGAATTCATGACTTTAAAGATATTTTAGTCTAAATTCATTGCATTGTGTGAATATTTAAGTTTAAATTTGCCTGTTGGTCAGTGAATCCCCAGAGCTTGGTCCACAGAACTCGGCCTCAAATATAATTTGTGGCAGATGGTTGGTGATGAACAGCTTGCTGAAGGACACTCAGAACCTCTGCACTGTGGGAAAATGTAAGTATCCATACGCATTATCATGAATGGTCAGACACACAGTGTATGTGCTTCACAAGTCCAACAAATATGACAGTGATGGCAATCCATCCAGTCTGAGCAGCATTCCTGAACCCTATGGCTGTCCACTATCTAGCCTCACAGAAAACATTGTCCAAGATTCTGTTTGACTTCTTTGTCTTTCATTTCACCCAGACATTTTCCATCCCATGTGGCAGTGATGGACAATGTCCTCCTCTCTATGCTTCTTTAAAAAATCTTCTCTCTAGAGCTGTGAAATAGGGATAAACTATTCAAGACACTTAGCACATTCTACAGGCAATAAGCCAAGAATGTCTGCCCCTATGCACTGCTTTTATCTCAGAAATATGTGCCATTATTTTTGTGTTTTTCCTCTCATTCTCATTTTCTTTTCAGTTCTTCCTTAACTCCTGAGCTCTGATTTATATGCCCAATACAGCACCAGTCACATATATTCTGTTCTTTTATTATTTGTGTTCATTATTTGTAGGGATAAATGCTTTTTATTATTTACTACCACCAATTATTCATGATCACATCTTATCTTTCTTACTGAATTGAAACATCTTTTAGGGAGAAGAATATGTCTAATAAATATCCATGTGAACATAGCACAAAACCTGTTGACTTTCCCAGTGAGGACACAAAGAGAAGTGGATTTGGAATCCATCCTGCAGAATACTTTGTTCCTTTTCTTGGCAAGCTTTTTATTCTGTAAGTTACTTACAGGTTTCTGTGATTGCACTGTGTTTTCAAAACAAGAAAGTGTTAACTCCCAGTATAACCGCATTGAATATGAAGCCTAATGAGATGTTATTGGATTATGGGGAAGCTGCACTCCCTTACTCTCTACCATCCACCATGAGTTGATAAAACATCAAGCATTTTGCCAGACTCCAGCCCCTGATCTGGAACTTCCCACCCTGTAACATTTTCAACCAATATATTCTGTGTCAAGGTGATCTGTAACTACAGCACAAATCAGAGTATGAGGAAGTATGTGTAGCAGAGCAACCAGTCCTGTCTCTGGGGAGGGAGTGAGATCACTAGGCATTCACTACCTTTTCATCATTTGTGTCCTTTCCATGAATGTGCTTCCATGCTACTAAGATCTGTTCCAAAGATTTACACTACTGTGCTTTTCATTTAGCATCTCCTTTTTACCATTTGCATTGACGTTTGCACAATTGTAACACTTCATATTGCAAGGTAATCTTTATGCATTTTCTTATATATGTATTACGTTTGCTAAAGATACAAACTTGGAAATCAGACTTAGCATTTCAACTGAACTACCTATGGCTGTATGAGACTTGAACAATTGCTTCATTTCTGGGGTCTTTGTATAAATGATATTAAGTGTAACTAGTGGCAATATCAGTTTCTGAACGTAGTTATGAGTAATAACTGACAAAACAATAGCAATATACTTAACCTAATGAGTAGTATACATTATTTACTTAAAACATCTTAGTGAAAGATTATTCATAAAAGTACTAGGCACAAATTCTGTGAAGATAATAGCATTAGCATGAATTTCTTAAATCACACACAATATCATTCAGATTTTAACCAGCATAAATGGACAACATTAATAGCAAAACTAATTGACAAGTGGGAAAATCTCCAATAGTTGAGTTACATTACTAATAACTACTCAGGAAGAATAAAGTACTAGTTGACAACTGAATATCTGGGAAATGAGAGCCCTCTGGGATTTGCATTGTTTCAGTCTCTTAAATCATGACTTAGGATGCCTGCATCCCACATCAAAGGGACTGGTTTGTGTCTTGACTACTGCACTACCGACCCAGCTTCCACTAATGCATTCTGGGAGGCAGCAGAAGATGACTCAAGTGCTTGGGTGCACTACCGCTAATATGGAAATGAAGTTGGGGAAGCAGGATTTAATTGTTTTATTTCAGGTTCTTGCTTGTCTTTAAAGAAGCATTCTAAGTACAGGTGCTCACCATGGTAAAATTTGTCCCCAAAAATGAGAAAGAAGACACACACAAAAGGGCAATTTTGAATAGTGAAGGTGCCAGAAAGGGAAAAGAGGTGGGAGGGAAGAGGAGAGAGGGCAGGAGCTTCAGCTCCTCTTACACTTCTAGTTACTGTCCTTTATTATAAGGCTAGAGGGAAAGAGATTCTATAATTATTCCCACCTCAGTTTCCAAGGAAGGGGGCTGTTCGACCCATTTACAAATAGCATTACACAGGGTGGGTAGGTGAGTCTTTTAGTGCTGAGCCTTAATCTAGCTATGCCATATTGCCCTCAGTATAGAGTGTTGCCTAAAAAGCATATTCACAGTGTAGATCATAAGCGTCATTTTGTATTCATTAACCACCCACAAGAATTTAGAGATACTGAATTAGCTTTCAAGGCTGCTATAACTAAGCAACACAAACAGGTCAATTAAACCATCTCAGCATATTCTCACAGTTGTAAGAGTAGAATTCTATAACCAATGAATAATAAAGTCCAAATCCATCTCCAGAATCCAGGAAGAAATTATTATGTTTGTCTTTTGGTTCATCCAAGCCACAGTGACATAATTCGGAATTATAGGAGGAGACAAATCATTTTGAAAATACCAAATTAGAACACAGATGATATAAATATTATGAATTGTGTTTCAAGGCTCTTTCAAGTCAAAATTTTAAACAGACAATAAGTAAAATAAAAAGTTGCCAAAGGCAGATTTTGAAAAGCTTTAAAAATAAATTAGAACACTAGGGCCAGGGTATGGTTCAAGAGCTAAATCCCCACCTTGCAAGTACTGGGATCTCATTTGGGCACTGGTTCATGTCCTGACTGCTACATTTCCTATTCAGCTTCTGGTTTATAGCCTGGGAAAGCAGTGGAGGATTGTCCAAAGCTTTGGTACCCTGTGCTTCTGTGGGAGACCTGGAAGAGGCTCCTGGCTCCTGGATCTGGATTGGCTCAACTCTGTTGCTGCTGTTTGGAGAGTAAACTATCGGATGAAGGGTATTCCATTCTCTCTCTCCTTCTGTCAGGAAATATAATCTGCCTTCCCAGGAATAAACAAATAAATCTAACAAAAAAGTAAATGTGAATACTAAAATAGTCAATAAAGATTTAAACTATTGATGAAAGTAGTCCTTGACCACTCCCCCCCAAAAAAAATCGAGAGAGTAAAAGAAATTCTAAAAACCTCAACTAAACTTTCCTGAAATTATTTAAAAAGGAGGAAATGAAGTCTTTTGGAAATTACTTATTCTTGATTTGTAAGCAAAAATATTTAAGGTTAGGCTGGAAGTATTTATGATACATAACAAGGAAATTCTCATTTTCTATTAATATTATGCCAGAACAATCCGAGATAAAAATTTAATCTTTGCTGACCACTGACAGAGCAATTTAAACTTTGAGATTAACAATTGCAATGAATTTAGACTAAAATGTAATTAAAGCTGTAATGTCACAATAATCAGCACAAAATGAAAGGATTATAAGGAATCATTCCATTATCCTGAAAACTGCTAATTGTGGCAAAGTGTTAGACCTTGGTAAGTGAGAAGAAATCTGTGTACAATATTCTATGTAATAAGTGAAAAAGAAGTGTTCCTATTGAACCTTTAATAAAATAAGGATTTCACACATTAACCATGAACAACTACATACATGTTTAATAGGGAGACAAATAAACACAATTAATTCCTTCTGAAAGAGCACACTGCTTGCTAAAGGATTAGAATATTAGGATTTCTCTATTTTCAGTTAGTATTTGGAGAAAATGACCAGGACAGAGAAACAAGGTGAAAGGCATTTGACACAGGATTAACAGCTACTGTGCCAAATTAGCCTTTTTTTATATCCACCATGCATTTGCTGAAGTACTTTCATATTTTACCTATTTTTAAATAGCAAATCAGTTAGACCAGTAACATACATAGACTTCTAAAATGTTGCTAAAAATGTTTTTTGCGCCTGTGTAGACTTGTGATTTTAGCAGCTTATCATAAATATATGTAAAGTAATTTATTCTAATTCATTTTATATAGTTGATGTATTGCAAATCAGATTTTGAGGGATTTTTTTCTTTTTGTTATATTTATTATCCAATTATTTTTATAGAGATAAAATATATTGAATATGATTTGTGTAATCAATTACTTTCTTAAATAATCATACATCCTATATTTATGACATTTTAAAAAGTATAACATCAACTTTTTGTGAAAAGCTGTTAAAACAGAAAAAAAACAAGGGCTGTCACAGTGGTTCAAAAGCCTAATCTTTCAACTCAAAGCAGTCTTTGATGGGCACTATTTCATGTCCCAGCTGCTCCACTTCCCATCCAGCTCTCTGCTTGTGTGCTGGGAAAGCAAAGGAAGATGGCCCAAGCCTTTGTGTCCTTGCAGCCGTGTGGGAGGCAAGAAGAAGATCCTAGAACAAGGGCTAATATTGAATCAAAAGGAAAATAATAATGAGAGATATGAAAACCTACATAGATCTAGGAAAAGGTTAGATGGTATATATCCACCTAATTTAATAACTCAGAAAAGTTTAGATGAAATGTTCTATGAACTTTATAGATAAGTTTACTATCAAATGGGAGATAAATCTATCAAAATAATGCTTGTTGGGCTGAGCACGATAGCCTGGTGGCTAAAGTCCTCGTCTTCCACGTCCTGAGATCCCATATGGGCCATGATTCCTGTCCCCCTGCTCAACTTCCCTTCCAGCTCCCTGCTTGTGGCCTGAGAAAGCGGTTGCAGATGACCAAAGGTCTTGGGATCCTGCACCTTGGGAAATCCAAGGCAGCTCCTGGTTCATGACTTTGGATGGGCTCAGCTGTGGCCTCTGGTTGTTACTGCCACTTGGAGAATGAACCAGCAGATGGAAGATCTTTCTCTGTCTTTCCTTCTCTCTATAAATCTTGCTTTCCAGTAAAAAAAAAAAATAGAATAAATCTTTAAAAAGAAAAACTATTAAAATAAATAATGCTTACTGAGAAGTTATTGGATGATAAAAGTAACATGCTGGCCATGAAGAAGACAAGCCCATAGAATGGTAACTGGATTACTATATCCTGGCAAGTTGTAATAAGTATCTTTGAAGATTATGAAGTGCTTAGAAATATCACAGTCTACATGTTAATTGGTATGGTAACAGGAGAAAGATTAACAGAAAATTCCAATAATATTTGGGCATAAGCAGCTGAAGAATGGTGAATATATTTTTAATTTTTCTCTGCTCTTTTATTTCCAGCTCGATTACATAAAATGAAGTAGGAAAGAAGCAGATATTAATCCCAGTGAATGAAGCTCTGGATTATGCTTACTTTTTGAAGAGCACAGAACAATTAACAGTTGCTGTTTATGTAGCTTTGACTTAAAATGATTTTATCACTATGCTATGTGCTTGCTTTACATAAACTTTGGAAAATATTTATTTTTTAAATTTAATTAATTAACTTTTATTGGAAAGGCAGATACACAGAGAGAAGGGGATATAGAAAGAGCTTCCATCCACTAGAACATTCCCAAAGTGGACTCAATTGCAAGAGCTGACCTGATCCAAAACCAGGAGCCAGGAGCTTCTCCAAGTCTCCCACGTGGGTGCAGTTTCCTAAGGCTTTGGGCCATTCTCCACTGCTTTTCCCAGCCACATGCAGGGAGATGGATGGGAAATGGAGCAACTGGGATACAAACTGGCACCCCTATGGGATCCCGGCACATGCAAGGTGAGGACTTTAGGCACTAGACTATCATTCTGGAACCAGAAAATATTTCTAAAAACAAAATGTAAATTATCAATTGATAATCCTTAGTTTTGTTATTTTGAGAAGAGAAAAATTTACCAAGTTCAATTTTGTAAAGCACTTCCCATAAATAAACTCTGCTATCATAGAAACACAGTATTTGAGTGACAAAAATTTCAGTTGATTTGGAACTAAATAACTAAATGAGTATTCATATAGTATGTAACATGGTTTAAAGCACTCATAAATATGTATGTCTTAATAAACTTGAACTATACAAGTAAACAAAAATAATTATTTTAAACACTTGTAAATATGTATAACCACATAAAAGTACAAATATGTGTAATATATAAAAATGTTTAAAGAACTCCCAGTATTTATTGGGGAGCTTAGAACAATGCCACGGAGAAATTCTTCCCAAATACTCCCACACAGAATACTGACAATAAACAGGGCCAATGCTAAACAAATAAAACATTCACTTAAAGAAGTGAAATCACCCAAGAAGACAAAGACATGTGTAGAGAATTAATCGATACATGGTTTAATACATGAATTCTGTGATAATACCTTTAGAGTATATTGCATATGTCTGAAAACAATGACCCTCACGAAGTCCTCCTCAACACAACTCTCTTGTGTTATCTTTAATTATTAATTTAATATTACTTACTTCATAACTCTAAGAAGACATATGTCAACAGTTTAGGTGAACAGTTTTAGGAGGGGTGTGCAGAGAAATCTTCAATACCCCAGTGAGGAGTAACTAATATTTGTGTCCCACCCAGTGAGTTATAAGTGCATCCCCACTGACCGTTTCCTGTCTGTTTCTAAGCTTTTCTTGTTGTTCTCTATCTATTCTAGCTTTTTGTTTCTTTGTTTGTTTGTTTTGAGGGGTTTCTGGAGCGATCCTGATGGTCATTACGAGAGAGGGTGGGGACCCAAAGTCGGAACCAGGCAAGGAACAGAGAAAACTCCTCTCCCGTGTCCCGAAGGAAGTTTATAGTTCTTCTGCTTCTGCGGACCGCTCAGTTTATGTTTGTGCTGTTTGTTTTAATATGTATATTTTCCAGAGTGGCATTCATAACTGGAATTTGTTGGATAATCAGATCCACCACTTGGCTATCATACTTTTAATTTTCTTCTTAATAATTTGTCTACCTTGTACTGATTGTCGTTCCACTACCCGAAAAACAGCCAGGTTCAGCAAAATCATGCTTCAATGCTATGAACTGCTAAATACTAAAATTAAAATAGACATGAGACAGCTGAATAGTAATCTATAGCCATTTTAAGGTGTATAGAACCCGGTTGTATATAAACTAATAATTGAAATGTCAATGTAGAAGTCACAGGATGTGGTTCAGAACTTGCATTCTTTTTTTTTTTCTCTCTTTTAACATATTGGTTACTCAATACTATGTCAACTAATTTGATAACATTATAAATTGTTATTGATGTAATGTCGGGGCTTTTGATTGATTGGGATGACATTCTGCCTGCTCTACCTTCAGACCAGAGATGGTCTCCCCAAGAAACCGTTGAACTTATCTGGACAATAAGATGCTGGACTTTATGCTTGGTACATGTTTGCAATAAAAGAATCTCATTTGAACTGTGATAATCCAACAAGGTTGGGGAATCCACCATGGGAGGTGGGGGAGGAACTCAGTGTCTATAAAACTGTGTCACATAATGCAATGTAATCAATAATAAATAAATAAATAAATAGAAAAAATATTACTTCCTTGGGTATGTATGGAACAACTTTCTTGAGCTCTGCAAAATACTAGTAATTTTTAAAATTTTTTATTTTATGATAAAATTTCATAGGCTCTGGGATTTCCCTTGTCCTCTCCCTATATTCCCTTCCACCCACTGATTTTCCCCATATTGTTACATTAGGATAGTACTTCATAAGCAGTTATAAGTCTATCATGCTGATATTTAATTTTATCTTGACACTGCAGATATGGACAATTGCAGACTCAGCATCCTACTGTCAATACATATTCAACAATTTTTTCAGGAGTCCATCTTTGATTTGGAAGTAGAGATGCCTACTGCCCTGCATCCTCACATTTTGATATGATAGTCTTTATTACACAGTCATTATACATTCCGTAAAATGAAATGCCACAAATCAAAATCGACAACAGAAAGTTAAAGAATGTACAAGGCCATGAAATCAAATAACATGTTACTGAATGATCAATGTGTCGCTGAAGTGAATTAGCATCATTTTCTCCAAGGTTTTTAAATGCTATTGATTTCAATGTTTCCCTGAGTTTATCTACCTGAAGTTGATACAGCAATCTGTGTTTAAGGCAATGTTTGCTTAATGCATAATTTTAAAAATGCAACTGAAGCTAAATGTGAAAAAATATCAGAAATTAAATTCATAGGACGTATGACTCCTAAGGAAAACTAGCTATAATTTTGATTGCAAATTTTAAACATAAATATCAATGTGATTGTGGATTATAGTCAAGAGTTTTACACATGATTTTATTTTCAAGCCTTTTGGGCTTTATAAAATATCTAATTAATTAGTGAATTAATTAATGAATTAATTAGCATTGAGCCAATAGTCATTGGTATTTAGAAAGCATTTGACAAGGTTTGTTTTTGTTTTTACTCAATTCAACCATCATTTTTAAAAAGTTGTTTGGTGTTTAACTATTTGTTCTAAAATATGAAAATTATCCATTTAAATGTTGCCAGTATTTACAACATGAAAATTGCCTTCAATGACTATGCAAAAGTTAAACAGAGTGAAGAATCATAAAAAATTAACTATGTGAAAGAGTTATAGATCTGAGGTAGTGGTTGAAAGTTTAATGCCAACAGTTCAATGAAAAAGACATAATCGCATCTGCTAAATTCCATGAATCTCAGCAGCATCTTATCAGTTTATTTGCTGAAAACAGCTAATCTATTTTCTGATTGGCTATATTAATAATACAATGGAATGTGCATGCACAAATTATATATATGTATATATGTGTGTATATGTGTGTACATGTATGCGTGTATATACATATATGTTCATATATATATACATATATTCAATATTTTATGAGTTTTTTTTTAAATAAAATGTATCCTGGAAGATCAAGATATGTGTGCATAAAGTCTACTGTATGCTAACAGGAATGCACTTGAAGTGTCTATGACAGCTTGATGAATTATTTCACTTTATTTTCCATGGCTACACTGGCACTTTCTTAATGTTCTGCTCCCTTTGTGTAGTTAATGCAGTTTATGTCTGTGCTGTTTGTTTTAATATGTACATTTTCCAGAGTGGCATTCATAACTGGAATTTGTTGGATAATCAGATCCACCACTTGGTTATCATACTTTTAATTTTCTTCTTAATAATTTGTCTACCTTGTACTGCCCAGGAAGTCAAGAATGGCTTGCCATTTAGAGGTTTCTTAACTCTTTCTGGTCCCTAGAAAGCAGCAGTTTATTAAATGGATCCTGGGTACTTGATACAAGTTAATGTGGTTTCAAAGAAGAGATTTGTTTCTATCACACTCAAAGGATCAGGTCAAATAGGCTTTCTCCCTTCCATTTCCTACAATTGCTAAGGATATAATTTGGGCTCCATTTTAAACTAAATCCTTGGATGGGGAGGGATCTAAGATAGAGACAAACTTGGCGCACACTAAATTTAGTGATTATGTTTTATGAGACATGGGGTTATAACGCCTTGTTCCTAGGGTTAAGCTCTCAAGACAGGGGAAAGCTTTTTCCATCACAGCCCTGAGATTTTAAACTGTTTCTCCTCTCAGAAACACCTCATTCTCAATATGAAAGCATTTAGAAGGGGATGCAGAAGTTATTTTCACACTTCAGAACTCCTCAGTCAGCCAAGGAGGCTAGCCGAAGGTCACTCTTATTGCTTCACTCATCTTTCAATGTCTCGTAGTTTAAGTGTTAAGAAATTTATATCTTTCCTCTCGTGTTTTCTCACTTTAATAGAATTTTGCTTTCCTATTAGCAACAGCAATGCAGCAGTATCTTCACCAAGTTAAGATCAAATTCTTATGTAATTATACTGCCACACAGATTATAAATCCTATTGGAATCACAATGTGAATTTCTCTCTATGTGCAAATGTCTAAATCGTTTATATTGGATACACGTGCTTTCTTTTTCCATCTCTTCATGTGACTAATAGTCCTTCTACGTTTGTCCATTAATTTAATAATTCAACCTCAATTGTTTTGCATGATGCAATAGTCCTACAAGATAACGTCTTAATCTGTTTTTTTTTTTTTTTTTTTTTCTGGGTTGCTTGTGTTGTAGCAGGTGAGTTACTCCCGTTTAGCACCACAGCAGGGCACGAGCTCAGGCGCTGGGACCCAACAGGGAGGCAAAGTAGAATTTGGATAACAGCGATCATGAGAAGCATCAGAACTGCCAGCAGTTTCACAAGAAGGCTGTTACTCCGAAACCCTGTAGGGATCTCGGTCACAGAGTGGAAGGAAAACAGGATGTCATGTGTCTTAGTTGTCAGCCCATAATAATGACTTTTGCCAAGTTTGGCTTCTGTTCTTGCACCAGTCTTACACACAGTCGAAACCTGAAGTTCAGAGGATAATAACAGGAGGAGAACAGGGAAACATGAGATAGGAAGGAAGATCAGGTATAATACAGGAATAGCTTTAGGAATAGTTTACTAGCTCAACTTTACCTTACCGACACCAGGAGCTACCTGCAGGAACAGCTGTCTTGCTCTGTACATCTCTTGGCCCTCCACCTGAGACAGGTGTTCTTAATTACCACTTCAACCAGGTGTGGCATGCTGTGAGATTCCCAGACACCATGCTAAATTTCTAAACGTGTGACTAAAAAGGAAGTCAAGCAAACAAGAAAAACCTTAGTTAGTTACAAAAGTGTTTTCTTTTTAAACAAACAAACAAACAAAAAAACCCATTTTCCTTCCTTAATCAGTGGCTTTCCCTGTGTTCCTGCTGATGCCTGACCTTGTGGTTTATGTGATGGGTCAGCGACAGTGCGAAATGAAAAGGTGTTAAGGTGGTGGGGATGAGTTAGAAATTTCAGAATACATTTGATTTATTTTCTTCACTGATAACAATGATTGCAACAAATCTTCCTTAACACACATGCCTCTGCTAAGTGCTTGGTTACTTTATCTCAACTCATCTTCTAGCAACATTAGATAGGTCCAATGATATTCCTTCCAGGACAGATGAGAAAAAATACAGCACAAAGACATTAACACTATAAAAGGCTATTCCTGGATCTGTGAATGAATGCATTCAATGAATATGAACATATACCAGTATATATCTTTCTATCTAGATAGATAAAGATATGATACAGATAGAGATATAAATAGGTGGTAGATATAGATATGTAGTAGATATGAGTATAGACATTCTGAGTCCTCACTGAAATCATGCCTTGTTATGTTGAAAGGAAGGGTAGAAGAGAAGAAAGGAGTGAATGCTCAGTTATGTAGTTAGGTTCAGGACTCAGGTGTGCAGGCACCACTGCCCTAGGCATGTTGAATCAAGAAATCAGTTGCAGTAGGAAGCAGCAAGGATTACAGTTGAAGAACAGGGGGAAGAAAAACAAGAAATGGATGTGTTTTGATTCTTTTCTGAGGATGCTTGATTTTTGACCTATATTGTTACTCGGGCTGCTGGTGTGGTCTCAATGTTAATTGTGTCTAGAAGCAGCCCTGAAGCTTGGGGGAAATCCTTTCTGCAAGAGACATCAGTACCAAAGGAACTGAAAATAGATCACATTTCTGATGGATTTTGTTTAATTTTTTCACATACTGGACAGTCTACATTGTACTGTACACTCTGAAGTTGATATTATTTTGGTTCTCTCTTGTGTTTGGTCTTTTTCTTATCTTTTTAAAGTTTGTCCCTGTTTTATTTTTTTCTTTAAAATTTGAACCTTCTTTTCTTTGCATATGCTGGAACTGTGTAATAAAGTGCAGTTTGCCCATTTTTTTCCTCACTGGTGATTATACACAACTGGGATTTTTTTTCCACAACTGGCTTCCTATGAGAAAGAATCATACCTGACTTAATAGACTGTCTTGAGGCCCCATCAATGCCTACCAGCTCTTTCAAACCGCTGAACTATTGGGCCGGCACTGGGCTCTGCAGGTCTATCTCCAACCCTGTCATGTCCGTGTCCTGCCTGCAGGCCATATACTGGCTTTTCCACTTCCAGTTCAGTTCTTGGCTTATGGGATGGGAAACCAGTAGAAAATGGCCCAAGTGCTTGGGACCTGGCACCCACATGGGAGATCAGGAAAAACCTGCTGGCTGATAGCTTTGACTCCGTTCAGCTCTGCCACTGTGGACTTTTGGAGATTGAACCAGCAAATGGAAGATCTCTATCTCATCGTTTTTTTTGCCAGTCTGCCTTTCAAATAAAAATAAATGGATCTTTAGGAAAAAAAAAATGGCTGAACTAAATTGTATTTGCTATATTCTAAAGATTTTGTTCTGACAATTGTATTTTACTCTAGAGTGCTCTCTATGATAGCTCCTATGATTTATATGCTATGTGTAGGGATTCCAATCTCATTGTTCAGGTAATTCCATGGTTTTGAACACCTAGCATGTGTGAAAGGAGAGACCTAGTTTTTGCATAGCTAAAAATGAAGGTTAGAAATGACTTGTTATACAGCCTTGCCATACTTAGTTCCTGGATTTCAACATGAAATTCCTCATGGTGGGGCATACGTTTGGTGCAGCTGACCAGTCATTGCTTAAGAAACCTTTATCTCATATTGGCATGCTTTGCTTGTATTTTGTCTCCTTCACTTCTAATCTACCTTCCTGTTGATGTGAAGAGTGGGATGCAGGAGAAGACTCATATACTTGGGCTCCTGGTACCTGCTGGGGAGACCTGACTGGAATTCTAGGCTGCAGATATCAGAATGGCCTATGCTTGGTTCTTGCAGCTATCTCGGGAATTAATCAATGGAAAGAAGATCACTCTGTCTCCTTGCCTGAAATTTTTAAATAAATTATTTTTTAAGTATTCTTTCTCTTACAGATTTGTTTTTATTAGAAAGGCAGAGCAGATTTATGGAGAGAAGAAAGAGAAAGATCTTACCATTGACTGATTCAATCCCCAAATGGCCAAAACTGCCAGAGCTGAGCAGATCCAAAGTCAACTGCCAGGAGCATCTTCTGGGTCCCGCATGCAGGTGCAGAGTTCCAAGGCTTTGTGCCAACCTCTATTTTTTTCCCAGGCCATAAGCAGGAAGCTTAATTGGAACTAGAACAGCTGGAACACAAATTGGCACCCATAGAGGATCCCTGTGCTTGCAAAGCAAGGGTTTAGCCATTGAGCCATTGCGCTGTGTCTTTTTCAAAAATATTCTAATAGCCACAGCATTATTCCTTTCAGGATTGTGTGGGCCTGGCATCAATCATCCCTAACTTGAGCCTCTATGCCTCTGCTTCCTCAGACCTAAATAGAGGTCTGAATCACAGATCATGGCATTAATAAATAGGAACCAAAATCATAACATAGAGTCAAGATTTTTTTCTCCTTTCCTTCCCATCCCATCTTCTATGTGTCAAAGGTTTCCACACATCCGTAGCTCTCTCCAGCCACCACAGGACTTGTATGTTGATTTTCTGCTATTTCACCTTTTTTCCCAGTTCCAGGAGAGAGAAAAAAAAGCAACTTCACTCTGTTACAAATGCCATTTTCTATATACATGAGGACACATTTAATAAGCAAAGTTTCTGCTCGCACAAGTACGTAAAATGCTCTCAATTATTGCATGATAAATTTAAGTCAAATTCGTGATTACATCAATGAAGTATATGCTTTTATTTTGAAAGGTTTTGATTTTATTTTCATTTTTTCAGTGACACATAGATCATTGTATCATGTTATTTAACTTTATGTTGCTGCAAATTTTCTATTTCTCTTCTTGTTTGATTTTGCTGTATGAGTTTTCAATAAAGGGGATGTATAGTAACTGTAATTGAAATGATCATATCCAGATATGAACATACGATGCAGTATGCATCTCTAATTCCAAATCAAAGACAGACTCGCAATGGAACTGTTGAATATATCTTGAAAATATGATGCTACCATTGTAAATGCCTACAAGATTAGGATTTGCTTAAAAATACAATGATGAACTTATAACTGCTTATGAAGGACCATAATACTGTAATAATATGGAGGAAATAGCAAGGGGAAGGAATTTAGGGAGAGGAAATTCCATAACCTATGAACTTATATCATAAAATAATAATTTAAAAAACAGCCTGGTGCGGTGGCCTAGCAGCTAAAGTCCTCGCCTTGAATGTATCAGGATCCCATATGGGTGCCGGTCCTAATTGCAGAAGTGCCACTTCCCATCCAGCTCCCTGCTTATGGCCTGGGAAAGCAGTCGAAGATGGCCCGAAGCCTTGGGACCCTGCATGGGAGACCTGCGTGGGAGACCTGCAGGTTCCTTGTTCCTGGCTTCGGATCAGCGCAGCTCTGGCTGTTGTGGTCTCTTGGGAAGTGAATCATGGGACGGAAGATCTTCCCCTCTCTGTCTCTCTTCCTCTCTGTATATCTGGTTTTGCAATAAAAGTAAAACAAATCTTTAAAAAAATATAAGCATAGTGCTCACAGTAGCAGGGGGTCAGGTAGCCCTGGAGGTATGCTCCTGGGCGGCAGGGTTCGGACAAGGTAGCCTGGGCATCTCACCTGGCTACAAGCTGAGAGACAAGTTTGTTCCTGGGTCAGGGCTTGGATCTGAATGCTTGAGCTAATCAGCCTGCCATTGGTGCCCAGACCACCCAGGGGTTTGATATTGAGGGGGAACACAAGAGCCTATAATGTTTAGAGTGAAACACCAGCCCTAAAGTGACAGCAGACATGGGTAGTTAGACCTATGCCAAACAGCATTCACTGGTGCATACTAAGGCTATGGCTGGGGTGGGGGCTACCTGGCAGGGAGAGATCGTAGTACTCACCAATGAGAGTCGGAACAGGGGAGAGGTAATGCTAGGCTGAGCCATGGCATTAATCAGCACACAAGAGAACTTCATCTGTGGGCAGATTCTGTGGGGGCTGTTTGACCAACCCATGGGATCTGCAATTTCAGCTGGTTTTGTTGGAGTTATGGGTGGTGACAGGCTGAGTTATGAATAACCATGGAACACTCCCCCTCACAACTCATGCCTTCACACCCAGCCCACAGACATGTTGCCCAGCCTGTTCTGCCAGAGCCCCTGCAGCTCTTTCACTCATCAGTTGGAGCTGCAGCCCACAAGGACATTCACAGTCCCTGCCAAGCCCATTCTCAAGCCCCTAGTCTTGCGTATGCTGGTTGGTGCTTCCTTCCATTCTGGCATGGCTCACCCACAGTCTTAGCTCTCATTTCCAGCTATTACAGACGGGCAGACCACACCTTGTCTTGGCTCTTGTGTATACCAACAGGTATTGTGACCTGTCCCAGTCCCAGATGCACTCTGACCCAGCCCATGCAAACGCTGCTCAGTGCTGCAACCTTGTTGGGTCTGGTCTGATACCAGTCCTAGCTTTCGTGCTCCGCAGCAGGAACTACAGCCTAGTAATAGAGTTCTCCAAGTTACCCAAGCAGACCTTCTCACTGCCACAGATATCATGCATGCCAGGGGGTTCAGCAGCCCTGCTTGGCATGATCTGCCCTCAATCTTACCCTTTGAATGTGCTGGCAGATGTTGTGGCCAGGCCCTAACTGGCCTTCCCCTAGCACTAGCTCCCATGAGTGTCAGGTAGGTTCCTATCAGGGTAATTCTGTGATCTAGCCTGGACTGGTGAATTGTCATCCCTAGGTCTTAGTGTAAATCAATGCTTGCTGCAGTCCCACAGAGGTGAACCTACATCTGCCCTACACAATCTGCCCATAGACCCAGTTCTTCCACATTCTATTGGGTGCTGTTGCCAAGCCCGATGTGGCCATCCCTCTGCTCTGACACATGGAGTGGTTATTGCAACCTAGCCCAGCCAGATATTCCTTGCCAGTACCAGTTTTTGCATGTACCGGGCAGCAGGTGATGTTATTTAGCCAAACCAGGTTTCCTACATGGGTGGGGGCTTTGGCCAGACCCAGATATGGCTTGCTATTTCCTCCCTCTAAACCACTTCATCTCAGCTCCCCAGTTTAACCACAAGTATATTCAACATGAATGCTGCATTAGCCAGACATCGAGTTCCCATCAGCTAGTGCCTGCTTTTCTCACAGAGTGTAACACTTGCTTAGGTATAAGGCAACCTAAGCAGTGCCTACAGCTGAAGTTATTCCCTTCTTTTTGATCACTTCCCTCAAATTTATAGTAGGATATCAAAATAAAATGTACTTGAAAAAGTAGGGAAACATAAAGTAAATTTAAATGTGTAAAATGTAATTGGAAATATGGGGTCCGGCACGGTGGCCTAGCGGCTAACGTCCTCACCTTGAACATGCTAGGATCCCATATGCACATCCCAGTAGCTCCACTTCCCATCCAGCTCCCTGCTTGTGGCCTGGGAAGGCAGTTGAAGATGGCCAAAAGCCTTGGGACCCTGCACCGGCGTGGGAGACTTAGAGGAAGTGCCTGGCTCCTGGCTTCGGATTGGCGCAGCACCAGCCATTGCGTACACTTGGGGAGTGAATCATCGGATGGAAGATTTTCCTCTCTGTCTCTCCTCCTCTCTGTATATCTGAATTTGCAATAAAAATAAATAAATCTTTTAAAAAATGTAATTGGAAATCTGGCATGCATTTATAAATGCTAGTGTTGTGGTCGTAATTGGCCCATACTAAGTCTCAAAGTTATATACAAACAGAAACATTTCTTAAAATTGTATTTAAAATATTCAAAATAGTTTCTGACATATACTGTAAATGTTTTTGGACTCATGCAATATTTTTAACAGCAATAATGTAGGTAAATCTGGATTAATGTTCCACATCTGTTACTTGCTAGATTATTGGATCAATCATGTTCTCTAAGTTTCACATAATTTGGAAATAAAATGGACAAAATTATTTAAAATTCACTGGATTGTTCTAAAAATCACATGCCACAATGACGACAGGTAAGCTCTGAAAATATTTTGCCTGTTATTATTGCATTTGACTCCTTTGGAATAGTGATTGGATGACAATTCAAAATATCTGAATTTTCCCTTTTCTGAGGTCACATTCACATTTTATTTGAACAGTTATTTTGTCCAAGTTCAAAAATCTATACTTTCATGTCCCTAGTATGTCCCTAATAAGACAGATTCAGGATATCAGTTAAAGGTTGAAACAATTTCTTTAAAGCATAGTTATTGTTTTCTTGGCATCTCCTAGAGCTCATCAGAATTTCAGGGATAACCTCTTCATTCCTGTAGGGTATGATCATCATAGAATCTGAATGAAAGCATTGAATAATAATGTGAAAGGCTGAAGAGTCTTAATGCTGCATCCTTTAAAGTTCACTACATAGTAAGGTGATTGGGGCTTCTCTGTGTCTGTTTTCCTCTCAATCCCTGTTCCCACTCCCCTCACCCCTTCCTGCACATTCTAACACAAACATATCTCAAGTATGCTGGGCTTATTTCATTGTAGCCTTATGAAAATATTGGATTGATTTGGATTCTTCTCTGCAAAATACATTAAGATAGAACAGAAAGAGGAAATTTATTCAAAGACACTGAGATATGACTTATCTGTTGAGAATGACCTGTATTGGAAAAGAGAAGGAAATAGCAACTTTGTGATTATGATGTGTAAATGTGATTGCATGAAAATTATGTAAATCTTTGGACATTTTAATAGGAAATGGTAGTGTATTACAAACTGGAATAATATCAACATTTTTCTTTCAACCATATTTAGAATAAGGCTAATTCTAATAAATCTATGGCTCAGAGTTAGCCTGTAGTATAAATGTAAAAGGGTTTTTTGCTTCACTTACTAGGTAATAGACCTAGGAGGAAAACAGAGTAGACTATTAATATGCATATATTGAGCTATATGCTACATAGTCATCTAAAACTATGGCTTTGAATATTCAGAAAAAGGTAGGAAATTTAATCTCAGTTAAGAGTCTTCCTCTTCTGTTTGGTTTTAAAGACTCAATGTTTCTTACTGCTTTTAACCCCTGGGTTCATTTCTTAAATTAGAAGCTACAAATGAAAATCAGCCCTTCCTGAAAAAAGTGCCAAGTAGAACAAAGGAAAAATGATTGAATAACTGTAAAACTCAATCATTCAGTTTGTGCTCAGTCTGTCTATAAAATACATAGCTTCTCCTAAAGAAATAATGGTAAGAGGATGAAGCTCCTGAGAAATGAACTAACAGTAAATATTTAACATCCCAAAGAGAAGACCAGAAGTGAATGGTTTGCCTAATATGTATTGTCAGCATGTACTGTGTCCTAAAGTAACACCCTGTAGACATTATGATGGAAGTAATAGTTGAGAAGAGTTTACTGTAACTTGGGTATAAAAAACATAAATTATATTACATTGCCTCAAGAGTATATGTTTCTTAAACCAAAAAAAGAATGTAGAAAGTATCATTTTAATTCCACAGAATGGTGAATGTCAGTCATAATATAGATACTCAGAAATATCTTCTTATGTGATCTCCTATATGACCAGAATATGTTGGATGACATTTTAGGACCTTAAATTATTAAAACATGTATCAATTAATGTACAAGTTATACTCTATCCCATTAGATTGTTCAAAATTTGCCTATATCCTTTCCCTTTTAAAAAAAAGATGTATTTTTTGTTTATCAGGAAAACATATTTACAGAAAGAAGGAGAGACAAAGAGAAAGATCTTTCATGTACTAGTTCACTCCTCAAGTGGCTGCAATGGTCGGAGTTGAGCTAATACAAAGCCAGGAGCATCTTCTAGGTCAGCCAGGTGGATACAGGGTTCCAAGATTTGAAGCCATTCTTCTTTGCTTTCCCAGGCCAGAAGCAGGGAGCTGGGTAGGAAGTGAAGCAACCAGGACATGAACTAATGTCCATATGGAATACTGGCATTTACAATCAGAAAATTAGCCACTAAGCCATTACACCAGCGATGCCCCTCTTTGATTTTTACAGTATGTAATTTTTAAAGATGAAATGAAAATATCTGAAGAGGAAAGAAATGTAAACCACAGAATGTGAAGAAATTCCAGACAGCAGTATACAATGAATTTTCCTTTTACCCCCTTTGTATGCTACAGAGAATGATTATGGAATCTCAATTTTGATTGTATAGTTTTTTTTTTACTAGTCTTCCAAATTGAAATAAAATGAAAGAATGATATGTTTCTCACTGCTAAACAAATCCAATAGTTCTCAACAGTGATGATTTTGTTATCCAGGACACGTTTTTGTTTTGTAACAATAGAGGGTAAAGCGAAGGGTATGAGGCTATGCTTATGGCCTTTCCCACAAAGGATTATAAAGCAACACCCAAATAGCAGCAGTGCTAAGAATGAGAAACAGTGAACTAGCCAAACATAATTTAATCCACAGACATAATTTAATCTTGCAGACACTAAGTGAGTCGTAAGTATAAAAATATGTAGAAAGTCAGATCTCTGTACATCCCTGGATAGAATATAAGATCTAGTCAAAATTTTAGCAATTTCATTTATTATGGTATGTATGCTTCTCCTTACTGCCTTCTGTAGGGCAATTAACTACCTTATTGCATTTTGGTGTCTTAACGTTATTTATATAACTATCTCAGCTTTGATTTCTTGAGTCTCTGCTTATAAAAAAACTGCATTATCTATTTCATACTCAATATACATTAACATTCATACATACTGGGATATATCAAAAGTTCATGGAAAATAAAATCAAATGCTACATTTTATTTTTTGCTGTGTGGAAGATTGAAATCTATGCATAGTTTACAGAAGATGAACTTGTATTGTAATACATCAGAGTGGTGCTTCTGAATTAGTGCAATCTTTTCATTTCACCAAAACTTGATTCAACACATGATCTTAAAGCCCTCAAATATGTGAGAGTAGTGATTAAAAGCATTCAATTTGGAGTCAGAGTGTCCGCAGAAGAAGGCTTTCCTGGCCACAGACTCAGTTGTTTGACTTTGGATAAGAAAAGTAACTTCTGAAATATGTTGTCTGTAAAATGATAGTAATAATATGTATACCATCTAGTCACTTAACATATAGAATATAAACTGTATTGTATAATGTTGAGAACATGGGAACAAAGCACGTGGATACTTATTTACTTACTTGTACTAATCAGCCTTACCCTTCACACACACCTTTAATCATCTCAAATGGAAAAGCCATGATCAAGTTTAAGAGTTGCCAATTTCATAAGTGAAGTGTCCTTGGCTCCTCACGTTCAGTTGGATCTGGATTGTGCCTGCCTCTCAGTTGTGTATCTAAACTCTAGAAATAGCTCTTTATCTGCTTAAATGACAAGGATTCCTACTTAAGAACATCATTGAATTTTACTTTTAGCTTTGTCACTGACTTACATAAATATGTAAAATTATCTGATGCATTTTAGAAATGTTAGAGCAAAAGCTGCATATAAACATTAAAGGTTTCCATTGCATATGAGAAATAAACTTTTTCAATATACTTTTAAAAAAATTAAAAAAGATGTTTTCCCTAAAATGTGTTTCAGAGTTGACAGATGTAATTTATACTTCCTTCTTATTTCTGTCTCATTTGAATCTAAGTGGAATGTAATGTATTGGGCAAATAAAATGAGATAAAAGGAAACTTACCAGGAAGAAGAGTACCAGTTAGGCAGAGAAGAGTGAGACAGAGAAACTGAAATTTATAAGCTTATATTGCAGCTATGTGTTCTCATAGATTCTAGATTGCATAATTAATGAGATAAAATAACATGGTAATTTAAAAATATTACATGCATCCTTTAGGTGAGAAATCTCTTTGACTGAAAAGGCTTAGATGATTAATTGAATTCTATCCATGGGAAAAAAAAAACATTAAGCAGGATATTAGTAGGTTTTCATATTTTGTCT
Organism: Ochotona princeps; assembly: GCF_030435755.1. Classification (NCBI taxonomy): domain Eukaryota; kingdom Metazoa; phylum Chordata; class Mammalia; order Lagomorpha; family Ochotonidae; genus Ochotona; species Ochotona princeps. Next base: position 66,682,024 of record NC_080833.1, read on the forward strand.
AGAATATCATTCTCATCAATTTGCATGAAAATGATAAAGTTAGTCGGCTTGCATTAAAACACATTTTTCAGAGACAGAACAAAGAAAAATCAGTTAGATGTCAAAGTAGTAAAGTTTCTTGTATGCAAATAATGAAGTAACGTTTTAGAGCTTTACCAACAGATTCTTTCTTATCTATCATTATTCTACTCTAATTGGAAATTACACAAATGTCAGACATTAAATCCGAAGACAAATGTCAGAAGGAATCCCAGAACCACCCAGTAATATCCCAGGCATCCATATATATTTTAGCAGATCATTAGCAATTGATAGCATTTCTCTGTCCATCTAATTGTTCTACCGAACTTTCCCCAGTGATTTTTCAGTTCCCTCAATGCATTGACTTGGATTTAAAATGTATTGGTTTTTCCCCTTAAACCATTTCATTAGGATTTTAGATTGGCTGAGCACATTAAAATCACTGCTATGCACTTGGGCTCTGTTTACCCGAGTGAGGCTGAGTGGAGCCCAGGGCAACGGTCATAATTCAGAGCCAACGAACTCTTTGCCAGAGGTATTTAAATAGTGGAGACTAAGGATTTTTTTTCTTTTTTGTGCATGAATTACAAAAATCACTTCAGTTTTCCACTTCAGGAGTAAACGAAGTGATCTGGGCTCCTATGAGCATGCTGAGTTATCTAAGAGGGAACCATTTCTAAAGCTATTGTCAAAGAAATAAACTCGTAGTTCTTAGTGTATTTCTTAGCCAGATAAGTCAATGAAATCTTATGTATGTTCCATGCTTCAATCTACTAGGGTGAGACACAGAGTCATTTACACAGCTAAGGTTCAAAACTAGGGCACCCTGGTCCCCAACCCAAGTTATGATCAATAGTCTCTGCTGTCTACAAGGACGTACTCAAGGATTCATGAAGATGATATGGCACAAAAGACTTACTGTCATTGGTCTGATATTACATCCACAGCAAAGCATCATTTTTTTAAATGTTGTTCTGCTTAACCACAACATGCAGAAATTACTTTCCAGTCACTGAGAATAACAGAATTAGCCAGATATTGGCATAATCAGTTACTTGTCATTACCATAAAGTGTTACAGCAGGGTAATGAAACACTAAGCAGAAAAAACATTTAGAATAACTTTCAAATTTCAACAATAATGGCTATAATTAAGTTGCTGGGAAAATCATCAATATAAAAATTTTAAACAAGTAACATTTTTATTCAGTTATTTTTAATAAGTGAATAACTTTCTCTATTAACAACAAGCTCATAGCCCTATTCACTTATACCCACCATGGTGAGTCCATGCCTTCTACTTGTCAACACCTACCAAACACATGATTATAAGTTGGGGCAGTTTTGGCACCTGCAGAGTATAAGAGCAGTGATTGTGTTAAATGGTAAACTGTTAAGACTTATATTTGCTTTTGCTTTCCACCACACTGTTATGGAAAGCAAGGAATAGAATATTGTGAAATTGATTGTATCATTTACTTAAGCCTATTGACATTCTGCTGATTTTTTTCACCTTATTAACAACTGTGTTTGTGTGTGAGTTTGTGTTTATGCAATCATTATACTGTCATAGATTTCCTCCTAATAATAGCAATTAATATTTATAATTTCTTTATAATAGACCACAAGGTTTAAATTTAGTGATAGTTTTAACCTTAAACATCTTGGCATGGTGTTAATACCTACAATTTATAGCTTAACACTGTGAAGCCATTGAGAATAAGCAATAGCAAGAGATTCACAATCCCAAAATGCTGGGACTGAGCTGAAAACTCAGGTATTCAGGCTGCAACATACATTTTTAAGTCTTTAATATGTTCTTGCCAAAACAATCAGAGAAAAACTTAAACTTGTTCTTTGAACTTTTTCTAATTTTTAAATTTTTCAAATTTTTGATAATGTATAAATAGTTGATCAGAGTGGGAAGGATCGGCAGATAGGGGAAAGTGGGTGAGAGCATTGCTTCCAAATTTTCTTTTTCTTCTTCTGTATCTGGGGGAAGTAGGGGGAGTTAGGCAGATGCCAACCCAGCTTCCCAAGGCCATTCAGTATCAACCCAGGGTCCCCAATGTTCCAAGGATTCTTTTTAAGTGGTTATGATAGTTTTGAAATGCTGTCAGTCTCACCACTCCAAGGATTAGGAACTTCTTACAAGGCCCTTTGGATGACAGAGTCCAACTTAGAGTCTCCATTTTCTTAGATATTTCCTGTCATCACTTAGATGGGGTAGTTGTCCAATTCGTTCTCCCCTCCTTCCTCTGCTATGGTACCAGATGACCTCTGCAGGCTCCAATGGACTGCCATATCCTCTGTGGGCATTTGTCTGTCATCCACTGCTCTGTTTTTTTGTTTTTTTTTTTTTTTTCCACTGAGAAGCCTGTTTCTGACACATGCACTCTGTAGTGAGGACAACAATCCTGGATGTGGGCCTTCGTGTCCCTGACACGCCTGCCTGTGCCATCTCCCAAACCACTTGCAAGTCTACACATCAACCCCACATAAGCGAGCCCTTAGGTGTCCAGTGGGCATTGCTTGAGGCTATTGGCACCTCAGGCTGCCTGACCTGGAACCAAGAATACCCCCGCATATCTTCAGAAAAAAACATTTTTTTTGAAGAGGCTGGGTGACTGTGCTGGCACACTGGTATGGTTAAGACAGATTTAGCATTAAGCAGGCCTAGGATATCCACCAGCCATTAGCTGCTTTTCCCTAAGCCGTGTAACACTTGGCTAGGTACAATACAACCTAGGCCATTGCCCACGGCTGAAGGACTTGAAATCTTCTTAATGGTCTTTTGAAATATTATTTTTCTTGGTGAGCTTTAAATAGAATGGAGACAAAGATAATTTTATCTGATTTCACTTACAAACTGGGTTATTTATATTTTAGAAATTGTGGGGACTGGTAGCACTATTAGAACAGCTGTGTTCAGATCCTAGAAATTCATGAAGATGTTTGCTTGACAAGAAAAGGATGGAATAAGTTAATGCCATCTTGCACTCAGTAAATCTGGGACAAGTTTTAAAGTTTCTTTATGATTTTATATACTCATGAATTTAAAAATTTTAGATACCAATGTTTTATAATAGTCTAAAAAATTTCTTAGTATTTTACTCTCAAATGTGAACTGCAAATGAACTGCCTAGCTTTATGTCCTAAAGTATTTGTGGAACGTACTGTGATTCTATTGAGCTATTACCACAGATGGATGCGTCTTTCAAGAGACCCAGAACAAGTACTATTGACTGCTGTCATTAGCCTGTGATGCTGTGTAGCTTTCTGGTATAAGCTGTTTCCACTCGTCAGGGCACTCCTGATGGATCTGCTGTCTGTAGTTCCTGGATGCAAAGCAAGACAGCTGGGAAAGAAAGCCATCAATTTGAAACTTCATGTGAGTAGGCAGCTGCTTGTCATTACCATTTCTTTATTAATTCTTATAATAATACCATAATCAAAACTGAAATCCAAAATATGAAAAAATAACTTCCCCAGAAATTATTAAGTGGAGGGCAAGGAAACGATCTCATATCAGCAAAGAATTAATTACTCATTGCTGCAAATGTGCTATAAACTTGCTTCGGAAAATACCTAAGTCTAGGTTTCTGCCAAGAACTCAACTACTTATTTGTTTGTATAACACATTTGATGGTATTTAACACTGCAAATGTATGCTTTGGATCAGAATTTTGCATCTGCTTAGATTGCTAACTGCAAGTCTGTTGAAGACAGTCATACTCCTTTGCACACTGCTATTTCAGATTAGTAATTATCTTATAACATCTTTGAATAAGTAATTCTGTGACTATAACATATTCCTTGTACAGTTTTCAAATCATTAATTTTTATTAAAAACATTTGCTAACTGAAATCAATGTATGTACAAATTCAGTGTGACACTGAAATCAACTTTCCTTTGCGCTAATAACAACTAAATACCTAAACTTTGCAAATCAAATTATCTCTAACCAAACAGCCCTATGTTCAGCATTTAGAATGAGCTGCTGCCACATGGATTCAGCCTGGCCCATCTTTGCCTGCTACAGGCATTTGGGAGGTGAACAGTGGATGGGAGATCTCTCTCTCTCTCCCTCTGTTTCCCTATCAAACTCCCTTTTTCAAATACAATCATACATGTGTAAAATGAAATAAAACAAAACAGAAAACTGTATACAAATGGAGAATGTTCATTGGTCTTCTCAATTCTGTATCTACTTTCTTAGTTTCTTAAACTCAAGAACAGTAACACCATATTTTAAAATTTTTATTTTTATTTTAACCCTTTTTCTCTTTAAAGAATTTCTGAGAACCAGTTATCTGAAGACGGATATGAAGAGAGCCCTTTGGTAGTTGAAGCTGTTTATTTTTACCTTTTTAAAAATTGAAGTTAACTTGATTTTGTGGGTTCAGCTTTTTGTAGTCATTGAAATAATTATTGTAATGTTTGGTCCTGGTGTCTGAGTGATTCCCAGGGCCCAGCAAAGGGATCAGATGTCCATCCAGAGTCCTGAAAACAAGGGGTAACACACCAAAATATGGACTTATTTTCCACTCCACCTTCGTTGGTCGTGCAGCTGCCAAGAACAAAAGCCGCATCTCCTGCTACCTGGCCAACAAATGCAGTATTTCCTCGCGAATCGATTGCTTCACTGAGGCACCCACAAAGTGTATTTGGGGAGAAACTTTGAGAACAAGTCAAGGAGCGCCTATTCTTCTATGAGACTGTGGAGATTCCGTGCAACAATCTGGATGTCATGAAGGAAGCCATGGTTCAGGCGGAGGAGGTAGCTGCAGAGATCACCCGCAAGCTGGAGAAGCAGGAGAAAAAAATGCCTGAAGAAGAAGAAGCGCCTGGCAGCGCTGGCGCTGGTGTCTTCAGAGACCAGCAGCTGCACCTCGAAGGAGTGCGAGGAGGTTTATGAAAATCCAAAAGGAAGAAAAAGCATAAGGCCCAGGAGGGTCCTCAGGAGAACGGAATGGAAGAGACAGCCGTCTCTTCCTCCAAACCCAAGAAAAAGCACTCTTTTTCCAAGGAGGAGTTGGTTAATAGTGACCTGGAAGAGACAGAGGGTAACGCAAGCCCTCCAAGAGGAAGAAATCCTCGGCCCAGGAGGAGGTGGTGGTGAACCAGGTGGAGGCGGCGGGCAGCAGGAAGGTCTCCAAGAAAAAGCGCGAGTTCTCTTCCAAGGAGGAGGCTGCTGGCTGCAAGAACAGCACCAAGGAAAAGAAAAAAGCTCCACAAGGCCTCCCAGGAAGACTATCACGGACACTGCTTGGAGGGTACACCCCCCGCAACCCTTCCCAACCTGTGCCCCCACCCCAATAAAAACAAAATCACAATTTTAGAAAAAGAAATAATTATGGTAAAAATGACAAAGTGCAAACTTTATTATAACAATAGCAAATTCTAATTATTGGGTCTCCTGCTGACATTCACAGTTGTTTCAAATCTCTCTTTTGTTAACACGGTTACTATTTCTTCTCAAATGTCAGAAGATCATGTTTTCTCTGAGAAAAAGACAAAATTTCCATGCAGAGAAGAAAATAGGGATAAATATATTTTTCGACTTGACCGGAAGTCAGTGGGACCACAGCTTGCATAGTTCCAGGGTTCCATAGTCTGTGATGATCCAAGCCCTCTGTTACAAAGCTGCCCTGAATAACCAGACTCACGTTGGCCTTAGTGATGCAATACACTCCTCAGCTTACCCTTTGTCAAGCCTGCTTCCTTGCAGCTTAGACTATATTCAGATTCTGAAAAAATCACACTAGAAAAAGTGTTTGCTTTCTTCACCTTCCCTTTCTACCCCTTCTCCTTGGACGTTCCTGAGAGTAACCTTGGCTCTTATTTCTGAGTATACGTATTATTTTATTACAAGACAGGTATAATTCTAATCAGACTGCACTTGGCAACTTATTCAGGATATTAATGTGCTGATTTCAGAACTGTATTGCACTATGTAAGAGGTAAGTGCTTTCAGTAATAAGACATTGATGTTAGGTTGGCACAGTGTTCTGCTGGTAAGTAGTCAGCTTACTGTAGCTTATTGAAAGTTTAAGTAGAAAAGGGGCATAATGGTGCGAGGAAACAGGGACAGTTAGGCTAACGGAGATAGTGGGAAATTTAGCTCTAGGTAACATTATCTGTGAAGTATTCTAAAACGATTAATATATTTGAATTTTTAGAAATAACAGGTAAAGTATTTCTCTAAGAAATAAAGCCATTTAGACATTTAAATTTCGAAGAACAATTATTTGAAGTATCTATAAAGGTATGAAAATTCATGTGTAATGCTACTTAAGTTTTCTTTAAAGTAATAAAAATTCATGCCTACAAATATGCCTTTTCAGTATTGGTAGTTTCAAACATACTTCATATTAGAACAGCATAATAAACTGTTACCCACATTGACTATCTTTAATAGATCATTAATATTTTGCAATTTTATTTCATTAATACATTCCTGTTTTTGTAATCTGATCACTGGCTAATTTTATAAACACTGAAATACAAAGTATGGATATTCCAGACAACAATGTGGCTGGTATCTGGAATTAAGACCATTTTAAAGAACATGTTTTTATTTGCTTAGGTAGTAGTTAGTAAGATTTAGACTGGCTAGTAGGTGTGACTCCATTTCACCTTCTGTGGACACTAACTTATTTTATGTATGCACAATAAATTTAATAATGATTTTCTGCAGGAAATTGTGGATGTTGATTGAGGTTGTCAAATTTAACAGATAATCTTTATATGGTTTGTTGTTGAGTAGGTGTAAAGAGCCTCTGCTTATAGAATGCAATGTAATTATTAAACATGATTACAACTGATTATGATCAATCAACACAGCCTTAAGTGCAATTTACATAGCTGCAGCTGTTGTTAGATTAAAGCAATGGATAAGATACGATTTCTACTAGCTATATGATTATTTGAACAATACTAAATATGGTAAACTCATAGTATCAGAAATGCATAGAGAATTTGACAATTGCATAATAGATTGAAATTTAATTTATTGCAAACTCCTATTTTGACTACAGAGGATAGCTTATTTGACAGGTATTACTATTGTTTCACAGAGGTTGTCAGCAAGGAGTTCTGATGGTTGGTTCTGCTGCTATTAAAACTCGATGCATAAAAATAGTGTGGTTGCTATTACACTCCCAAAGAAGCTAATGTTATAACAATTACGAAGTTGATCCCCCCAACTTCTCATTTAAAATGAAAGAAGATAAAATTGATAATGTTCACTTTCAGCCTCTCTAATGAGGACAGTCCAATCTTGGCCTCACATTTGAAACAAATTCACAAAATATAAATATGAATAGGATAGGATAAGTTAAAGTATGTTGTCTTTAATCTACTCAAGCTGCAGATAAAATTTTTAGAAAATACATCAGCATAGTGAGTGTAACAAATGACTTAATGTGAGTGAAATTGCTGTTTTATATTTAATTGCTGTGTATAGCCCTTATCTATGTTCTAGATGAGCAAAGGTCATCTCAGTTTTAACTTGTTGAACCATTTATTTAGTGGAGCATTAAGCATTTGGGGCGTGAAGTATCGTTATGCTTTTAAATCTGCATATGTGAATTACATGAAATTTGTTCAACTTACATATTTTAAACATGTATAACAAGAACAAAAGAAAAGCAGGAAAGATGTGAGGAGGGGCGCATCATTAAATTCTTAGAATTGTATTAGTGATATACCTCAAGTCTGTTTTCTTTACAGTAATGAGGGGGAAAGTAAAACATCTAAATATACATGCAAAATCTTCAATCATTAGAAATTTTAAGGCAACTGATTGTGTGTTGAACAGAGCTAACTAGAGCCTTTTTTACTGATAGCTGCTATAAATGCAAAAATATTACTTTATCTGTTTAATCAGCAAAGAAAGAGAAGCACTTGCTATTTTTTGTTATAGGTCTGACATGAGGATAAAACCATGTAATGTAAGTTCCTTGTATGAAACTAAAATGGAGTAATATTAGTATTAAATGATCTGTTGCTATAATTGGTTTAATTTTGTTCCTTGAACCAAATGTTGTTGGAGGAATAGCAATGATGTACTAAAATTTCAACATGGGATTTTTCTCTATGCAATTTCTAATCGTAATACCAGTAATATAATAATGTCCAATTTTCAATCTATATGTATACGGTAACTTAATCAGTAACCTGAAAATATGAGAAGAGCAATCCTTGCAGCACCTGGCTGCAGCTGTTTGGCTGAAAGACAAGTTTTCACCACCAAAGAAGAAAACATATTTAAAGACTTCAAGTCAGAGAAAATATTCATTCAGGTCTCTGTAAACATTGTGCAGCACTTTTTGCCAACCCATAAACCACAATTAAAGTCTAAATAAATCACCAAACCATTTTTTTCTTTCAAAGTTGTAACACCAAACAATTAACTTAAAATGCCAAAAGAGGTAAAAGGTTATTCCATAGAAAATGTACAGCAGGGCTCGGCAGCATGGCCTAATGGCTAAGGTCCTTGCCTTGATCCCATATGGCTGCTGGTTCTAATCCTGGCAGCTCCACTTCCTCTCTATCTCTCCTCCTCTCAGTATATCTGACTTTGTAATGAAAATAAAAATAAATCTTTAAAAAAAAAAAAAAGAAAAAGAAAATGTACAGCAGTGAATTTCCCTATAGCATTAATGATCTAATGCATAATTTAAAATATTTGTAGGCTTTTGTGATGATTGGAAAGAATTTGTTTTCACTTTTCTTAGATTAATAAAGCATCAACATTTTCAAAATATGAAATAACTTAAATTTTATAAAGAATTATAATAATACTGATTCTGGGTACTTATTAGAGCTTAAGAACCTAAAAAATAAGCTTCACAAAAATCATAATACAGAAAATCCTACTTAAATCATTCTCATGCATTATTGGTGTACCTCCAGATAACACTAAGCTGATATGGAATGAAGAAGTTTGGTGGGAAAAACTCAGAGATAATAAACACAAACTCTTCGGATACCATCTGTCAGTAAATATTAGAAACAATAATTTTCATAAATATTTGATCTTTACCTACTTCCTACTACCTGAAATAAATTGAAAGACAAAATAATTCCATGAATGTATACACTACTTTACCAAAGTGAAGCAAAGTATAAATTAGTTTTCAAAAGTTTCTGCTTTGCCTTTAAAAAATAGGAGCATGAACATATTGGGGTCACTTTTCTCCTGAATGAAATGTTCTAAGCAAAGGCCCCAGTGTGACTGGATGCATAGGTAGCATTATCAGGCAGTAGCTGAAATTGCCCGTCATTTGAAGTGAATCAGGTGGTCTGTTCCAGGTAGTTCCCCATCTATTATCAGCAGATCTCACAGGTAAAAGATCAGTATACATATGAAGATACAAAGATAAACAGGTGTCTCAACTAGGAGCCAACATATAAAGATTCTTTTCCCCACAGAAAGAAGGACCCAGAGACTCCCCCTTCCTGCCTCATCATCATCCAAGGACTTTTAGGAAGAGAAAAAGCCAGCATTTGAAAGATAAAGCATTCTTTCAGAATATATTGATTCATGCAAAAATGCAAGTTAATCTAATGAAAAGGGAGATGCCATTAATTGTCTCATCTCTGATCCCATTTACGTATGCCATACAAAAAATAAGCAATTCATCAAGTGGAAAAAAAAAGCTTAACACCTGTTACAGAAAATAATCAAGTTGGGATGAGCATTCAGTGCAGCCATTAAGTTTCTTGTTAAGCTTATGGCTTTGTTGCAGTGTGTGGATTTGAGTCCTGGCCATCTAATTCCAGCATTCTGGTGATGCAGCTCTGCTAGACAACAATGTATGGCTCAAGTAATTGGGGCACAATCACCCAGGTAGGAGACCAGAACTGGGCTGCAGACATTAGGATAATTATCCAACAGATGGGACATCTATCTCTATGCCTGTCAAATTATGTATTTTTAAAAATACATTTCTGGCTATATATTCTACACTTAGTTGATATTCTATTTTGCTACTGGACATGTTTACCTTTCCACTTCAAAACAAACAAAAAAACAAAAAAAAACCACCTAAATTTTCCACCTCCCTTTTCAAACAGCTTTAACAAATCATTTACTCCTGTCCAATTCTTTCCCTATTGTATATCATGCCTCACACTCAATCCATTCTTTCTTTTGCTTCTCTTACAAAAGTTTATTGACTTTACTACTATTTTCATGTGTCTAATCTAGTAAATAAGAATATCAGTTGCTAATTAGGATTGAAATTTAGGTAAGTCAAAGAAAGTCTTCTGTATGTTTCAGATATTGCACAAGTCATACAAAAATTATTCATTGCCTTTCATATTTAACTGGGCATCTTGTATTCTAATCTGGCAACATTCTACTCTTTACTATTTTTGCAGTTTGAGTTTTTTTTCTGGAATTATCCAATCAATTAAAGAAATATTTTCCTTTTATAGACTTTTTTTTAAAGATTTATTTATTTTTTATTGGAAAGGCAGATATACATAGAGGAGGAGAGACAGAGAGGAAGATCTTCCATCAGATGATTCACTCCCCAAGTGAGTGCAACGGCCGGTGCTGCTCCGATCCGAAGCCAGGAACCTGGAACCTCCTCCAGGTCTCCCACACGGGTGCAGGAACCCAAGGCTTTGGGCCGTCCTCAACTGCTTTCCCAGGCCACAAGCAGGGAGCTGGATGGGAAGTGGAGCTGTTGGGATTAGAACCGGCACCCATATGGGATCCCGGGAGCATTCAGGGAGAGGACTTTAGCCGCTAGGCCATGCCACCGGGCCCTCCTTTCATAGACTTTACATTATTTTTCTTTTTAAATTATCCTAATAGCATAATATGTAATCATTTAAATATGATAACCTTTGGATTCAAACACACAAGCAGGACTCTTCTTCAATGCCTGAGGACTTAAGATTCACACATTCACTTTCCATACAAAAGTTAGGTCAGTAGGCCTCCCTGTGGCTATTTTCCAAACATAATACTAATTCTACTCCAATTAAGATAAAGAGAATTCTTTTGATGCAAATTCAGGCTAGATTTTAGAAGACTCGAAGTGCATTATATGCTTCATGACTCTCACTTGAGGTGAACATAGAAGGCACTGTTGTGGCAGCCCCAATGCGCATTCCATCACAGTTCTGCCCAGTTTCCATACTTAACATTAAACCCCACGCTACATTAATGATACTGTGTTTCAGTCAATGGTTTCTGCCTAGCAAACCACCCCAAAATGTAATGGTTTAAAAATCCAACCATTTTATTTGCTCACTATTCTACAATCTGGGCTTAATCCAGCGGAGTTGTTCTTTTGCTGGCAAGATTTCATGTGATTTATCGGACTGAACAGTCTGGTAGCAGCTTGGCTTGGGACTTGGGCTCAATTGGAACCTGGGAAAGGTGGATTTCTATCTCTGTGTTCGTACCAGATCTCTCTGCAGCTATATATTTGTGAGCTCATGCCATGCTGTCTTTCAGAAAGACAGGTGAATTTCTTGGTTTCTGAAGTTCTCAAGCAAGCAGATTTCCCAGACTTTCTTAACTGAAACAGAAAATTGTTACTTAGGAGCTTTTCACCATGTTGGTTTAAGTGAGACAAAGGCTCAGCCCAATTCCAAAAAAAAAAAAAAACTTAGGATCATGGCTAATTCAGACCAATTAGTGTAACAGACAACAAAGCAAGTATAGCTAAGTGTGATAGTGACGGGGGATATGGTAGTTTATTCCTATCTATTAATAAAATAGCTTATAGCATGTAACACTTAGATATTTTTAAAATATTTAAGAGCGGTTACACCTAAATAGATTTCTCCACATACTTGTTGAACACATTTTGCTTGTGTATTTACTTTTATTGTAACAGAATAGCATTCAATCACAGGTTTTAGTTGCACAAATTCATGCATTTCAACATTTGTCTAATAGTTTAGAAACATTATTCACTTGAAAAGTTGCCAAATACGTGATACTTTTTTCTCCACCCCCCCATCAGTTCTCTGAGATAAACATTATTTTAACTTTAACACCATAAAATTTGTATCAGGCAAAATGAACCTATAGTCACCACCATAGACACCTTCTTTTGCCTAACATAGTACCTTTTAGTGATTGTTTATAAATACTTGAATTTGGGAGGGCTTTGTAGTGAAACATGTTAAACTGCAACCTGCAGTGACACAATACTGTGTGGGTGCAGAATCAACATCCATATCTAAGCCATCTCCATGGTAATATCTGTATAAAAACACCATGGGAGATTTGGATGAAGCTCCTGGTTCCTGGTTGTGACTTGTCCCAAACCCTGGCCATTGCAGCCAATTGGGAAAGTGAACCATCACATGGAAGACTGCATTCTCTCTCTCTCTCTCTCTCTCTCTCTCCTCGAATTTTTCAAATGAATAAATAAAATCTTTGTTAAATATATAGTTTATACTCTATTATTATATAATCCTACAGAAGACAATCAAGTAAACCTGGCTAATTGTCTTTTCCAAGTCAGTAATGTTCTTTTTTTTTTAGTTTTTTTTTAATTTTTTTGTTCATTTTATTGTTATTCTTATTATTTTATAATACAGTTTCATATTCCCTTATCCGCTCCCCAGTTCCCTCCCCCCCCAGTTCCTCTATATCATTACTAACATATAGTTCTTCATACTCAGTCATATGTCCATCATTGAGGGCCTGGACAATGGCAGAGAGTCCGGAATCCTATTGTCGAGAAATAGTAAACAGTTTCATGGTAAGTCCATCTTTGTCTGGAAGCAGAAATGCATACCACACTACATCCTCACATCTGAATGTTAGTCTCCATTTCACAGCTACTGTACATCCCCTTAAATGAAAAGTCATGTTTCAAAATCAACAATAGAAAGAAAAGAGGAAATTTACAATGCCATGAAGTTAAATGACATGTTACTAGATATGACAGTCTCCATTACACAACTACTGTACATACCCTTAAATGAAAAGCCGTGGTACAAAATCAACAAATAGAAATTTACAATGCCTGAAGTTAAATGACATGTTACTAGATATGACAGTCTCCATTACACAGCTACTATACATCCCCTTAAATGAAGAGCCACAAAACAAAATCAACATCAGGGAGAAAAAAGAAATTAACAACACCAAGAAGTTAAGTAACATGCTATTAAATGCCTAATGTGTAGCTGAAGAAATGAAAATCAAGAACCTTCTTGAAGAAAATGATGCTACCGTATGATATATGAGTCATTGAATGATTTAATCAGAAGGAAGTGTTTTGAAGAGATGAAACTAACAGAAAACAGCAAAACTCATGTGATACAGTTTCCGCTAATCTTTGTTGAAGTGCGTCTCCTCCAGACAATAAGCACATGGCTTTTATTTTATAATCCAGTGTACTAATCTATGATGTTTGATTAAGCTTAAGCCATTTACATTCAGAGTTTAATATACATGGGTGTGACATCGGTCCTGTCATTTTAGGAATGGGTTGTTCATTGGTTTAGTCTTCTGTTGTGATTTTACTGGGATGTTCTTCCCATTCGCCTTTGGTTTTGGTAGGTGCTATTCCTCTTCCCTGTCAAGAGAACATCTTGAAGTATCATTTGTAGGGCAGGTTTGGAAGAGGCAAATTCTTTTAGCTTTTCTTTACTGTGAAAGAATTTTATTTCATTTTCAAAGACAAAAGAAAGCTTTGCTGGATATGTTATCCTGGGGCGACAATTTTTTTCTTTTAGAATCTGGAATATGTCACTCCATTCTCTTCTTGCCTGTAGAGTTTCCTGTGAGAGAGCTCCTGTAAGCTTAATTGGCATTCCTTCATATGTCAATTGATTTTTTTTCATGTGCACATTTAAGGATCTTTTCCTTATGTTCAATTGAACAGAGCTTGATGATCATATGTCTTGGTGAAGATCGCTTTTGGTCAAGTCTGTTGGGAGTTCTGTGCCCCTCCTGGAACTTGTTTCCCAATTCTTCCTCTAGATTAGGGAAATTTTCCTTTATTATTTCATTAAATACATTTGCAAACTCAGCTTCTCTTTCTGCACCTTCTGGGACTCCCATAACTCTTAGATTTGGCCTCTTAATAGTGTCTTTCTAATCTTGAATACTTTTTTTGGCCTGATCCAGCTCTGCTTCCAGCTTTTTGTTTGCTTCCCCCTGGTGACAGGAAATACCTTCCAATTCTGAGATTCTTTCTTCTGCTTGCTTCATTCTATTTTGGAGACTCTCCACTGTACTCTTAATTTGCTCTATTGCGTTCTTAATTTCTGATATACCAGCCTTGATTTGCTTTATTGCTTCCTTAAATTCTTTGAATTCTTGCATGAGCTTCTCATTGTTGATCCGAATCTTTAAAATGAGTCTTATGGATTCTGTGTCCCCCATTTTCTCGATGTCTTTCTCAGTTAACTCTGAGATTGGCATAGGGTTTTGCTCCCTTGCAGGAGAGTTTTTGGCAATATTCATTGTGCCTTTGTCTCTTCTTTTGTTCTTGATCATTGTACTTCTGGTTAGCAGAGTCTTCTCCTTTTGGCAAGTCTCTAAGCTGTGTCACCCACAGGTCTACAATGCAATTTTACTTATTGCGGTTGGTACACAACTTTTCTTGCAGTCACTTGTGCCACAACCTCCAGCAAGTTCCAGGTCTGAGTTCTTATGTCAGATTTCCACTGTGGTCTCCACAGCCCCAGCTCTTGGCTCACCACTCACCACCTCCTCTGATACCGTGGTGAGGCTGCACCATTGTCTCTGCAACCTTTCTTCCACTTCCGGTTGGAGCAGGTCACAGGATTAGAGAGACACCAGGTGTCCTATATAATTAGGTTGTTGGTGGCACTGATCTTGTCGGAACTTGTTGGACATTAGGTCTGGGCGCCACACGGACCTATTTTGGCTGGTACAGTGCCACAGTCAGTATTATTTTACTGCGGGACCAGTGCAATCCACTGATGTCAGCGAGTTCTCGTGAGCCCAGCACCTGTGCTGTTCACTGTTGTCCCCTGCAGTCCCAAAGCTATTGCCACAGTGCCAAACATGGCGCCTGCCGTACAACCACTAAGGTTCTTGATTTGCTGGCCGTCAGATCTGAGGGCTATCCCAGACCTGCCCCGGGTGGATCCCGTAGAATGCCACATCGTTGCAGTTCACCCAGACAGAAATGAGCTCACTCCCAGCTCAGCGCATGCTCAGTCCTCTTCCTCGCCCTTTCCTTCTTACGCAAAATGGCACCCAATTCAGCTCTAGGGGGCTGACTGGACTGTGAAATCCACTCTGTTCTCGCACTGCCCGTCTGAGATCTGCTGCCCTGTCTCTGCTCCTGGTCAAATCAGACGGACCAGCAGAATGGACAGTTCTTTGTCTGGGTTCACCACCCGAGCTCCCAGTGAAAGTCCTTCCCCACCTGGTTGCTGGTGGAGTTCCGGCTGCTGTGGAGTTCAGATCGCCGTGCTGGAATATCAGTCTCTGCAACACCACACCGTTGTGTCCGCTGCTTTCCTGTGTCTGTCAGTCTCCAGGTACCCCTCTGCTGTGTTCTGTCCTTTCCTATTACCTGAAATATGTCCTCTCTGCTTCATCCTGGTTAAATGTTTTTCCATCTGCATAAACGTGTCCTTACCCTATTCCGCCATCTTGATTCTCAGTAATGTTCTTAATATTTCTTTCTGCATATTGTATAAGATCTATAAAAAGTATTTAAGAGTGTACAACTACTTTTGGGCCTCTTTCTATCTTCTTTTACTTCCATTAACTTCTGCTTTATACATTTGTAAGCTATGTTATTATGTAAATACACTAGCTTTTGAGGTGCTGAACTCCTGGTCTTTTTTTTCTTTTATTTTTTTTTTAGTTGATAACTACAATTTCTGTTAAAGGTTGCTGGGGAAAACATGTGTGGCCTCCTTTTTTTAATCATTTAATCACATGAAGCTTTTAATTCTCTACTGGTCTAACTGTGGGTCATTCCCTATCTGTTGTTTTGAAGTAGACTCTTAAGATGAGAAATGCAGAATTTGGCTCCCAATGTCCCAAGACTAGATGGATCATTTTTTCCCCTCCTGGATGATTTTCAGTTGTACACATGTGTCTAAGCTTATTCCTGGATCACAGGTGTTCTTTGCCATAACTTGTCCAAATGAGTACATGTTATTCATTTCCAGATTATGTAAAAGCCAATTTGAATATCCATGTTGCTCCCTGCATAAGCAGATCTCCAGTTTTTATACAATATTCAGTTCAAGTGAAAAATTTCCGCTATTTAAATAGTAAAAATGGATGTTGAGTGTCTGTTTTCCTTTTAGATTTTTCTTATATTTTTATGACCCCAGTACTAATAAATCACCCTGTTTGCCTTATTTGAAATAACAGTCATGGCTCTGTGTTGAGAAATCGCCATATGGCTGGCTGCCCTTATGGTGCAATGGGCCTGGACCTGTGCACTTCTGGGAGCCTGGGGTTGCAGACTGGTGGGAGGAAAAGAGGATGGTGCTGGTGGGGTCCTGGGGCTCACATTCTGGTAGACAGAATGAGCCTAAGGAACTCCCACATTTGTGGATTGTTGACTGATTCGGGAGGGGGTAAGGAGATGTATAGGAGAGAAGGACACTGAGGGAATATTTTGTAGGCGAGGATTGACATCTGTGAAAATCTCATCGACAAAGCCACTACATTTGCAGGTAAATGAGGGGGCTGAAACTGAGCTGTTTGGAGGGGGAAGCTACAGGACTTTTGTGAGTCGGAGAGATGCACCAGCCCACATGGAAGATGTCAACTGGGCTAGTTATTAAGTCTCATAGGTGACGACTACACTGCACTGCATGTTAAAGCTATGGCTGGAGGCCTACCAGGCAGAGTTAGATCACAGTACCTGTCTGTAATATCAGGTTGAGCCATGACACTAGCACATGAGAGAACCAGGTCTGGGGGGCAGATTCTCTGGGGGATATGTAGCCACAACCCTGTGGAACTGCAATTTCTACTGGGTAGCTTAAGAACTGAGGGTGGTGACAGCTGAGCTAGGCATGACCGTGAGACCCTCTAACACTAATGGGTACTGGAGTTGGAAACAGGCCAGGCTGGTCAAGGTCGTAGCACGTTCAGGCACAGCCAAGAATTGGGTGTGGATCAGGCTGGGCTACAACATCAACTAGCTCAAATAAAGGCCAAAATCCTGGGGGCAGGTTATGCCTGTAAGGGATAGCACCCACTGGCTCATATGAGGTTTGGGTCTGGAATTAGGCCTGGTGGGGGAACTTGGGAATCCCTACTCAGACGTAGCCCACCCTAGAGAGCATGTGGTTCAGGCCTGGATGTTGATCAGGCCTTACAAAGAAACTCTACTTTCAGCAAGTGTGTGTGTTGATTCTGGAGGGGAATGGATCAGACAGGGCTGGGCCAAACTTGCCCCACTGACAGGTGCGGGAGCCACATTGGAATACAGGTCATACTGAGTAAGGCTATCACAATTATGGTTTGCAGGAGCCAGGGATGGGAGCAGACTGTGCAGGGGTATGCTATAGCACCTACCAGTGAGAGTTAGGTCTGGGGGTGGGCAGCAGCATCTAATGGCAAAGGCCAAGAAGAGTGATGGACTATGCCAAGCTGGGTCAGAGAAACCACTGGTATGTGCAAGATCAGTGCTTGGGAGCAGGCTTGGTTGGGGATATAAGGGATGGACTACCTCAGTTGTGGTTCTTACTGCTGAGCACAAGAGCCAGAATGGGGGCAGCTTCACGGGCTGGACACGACTGTAGTGTCCTTTGGCATAGGTGTGGACTGGGTCTGAGGTGTGCCAGACTGGGTCAGACAATAGCACTCACTGATGCTCGAGAGCCAGGCTGAGTGTAGGATGGGCTGGGCTAGGTCTCAGCTCCCAGTGAAACATGTGAGAGCTGTGTCTGGGCATGGATC
This sequence comes from Ochotona princeps, assembly GCF_030435755.1. NCBI lineage: Eukaryota > Metazoa > Chordata > Mammalia > Lagomorpha > Ochotonidae > Ochotona > Ochotona princeps. The sequence goes on from NC_080833.1 coordinate 66,699,941, forward strand.
AGGTGTGATTGGGCTTTAGCCTTCAACAGTAAAAGCTGAAATGGGTATTAGCCAGTTGGGCAAGGCCACTGTTCCTGCGAAGATCAAAGGTGGACTAAGTCAGGCTGAGCCAACGACCCTGGGCTTACTACATGAAATCTGCCACTTGGAGGAGAGCTGAAGCTTGAGAAACTCCTTTGTCAGGACACAGTTCCTGAAGACTAGTGCAGTAAATAAGGCTGGGAATAGCCCAGACCAGGCCAGGTTATTGTACCTGCTAGTATACATATGGCTCAGGTTTGGGAGTGGGCCAGAATGGGTTAGATCCAAGAACCAGGATACAATATGAAACAGGCCAGGTCAGGCCACAACACAAGCCAGCCCTTGGCAGTGCAGAGACTGGGGTTTGACTGGATCAGGCTAGGCTGCAGTACCCGCCAGTATGAGCTAGAAGGCAGGCTGGGCTGGGCCAGGCTACCCTCCCGTGGGCAAATTCCAAGGTGAGGCAGCACCCACCAACACAGGTGAGACAGTGGGGATGGGTGAGCCTGATAAGGTGGCTGGGGGGTGGGAGGACTCCTGTGCTGGGCTACTGCCTGCACAGGCAAGCATGAGTGCTGGTGTCGGGAGCAGACCCAGCTGGGCAGGGTCACAATGCCTACTGGTCTGCATGTGAGGTGGGTTACAGGGAGAGTCAGACTGGGATAACCAATTGTATCCACTGGTGCATATATAGGCCAGAGTGAGCATGGACTGGTTGGGCTTTGTTGCAGCATCAGCTAGCAAGTGCTAGGACTAGGTACAAATACTGTCAACAAGACTGCAGAATCATCTGGAACGTACAAGATCTGGGAATGGGAGTTGGTCTAGTGGGAAAGCTGGGTGCTTCTCTGATGGGCTGCAACTCTCACTGATGAGCATGATAACCATGGCTTGTATCATGCCTGGATAGATAGGCAGTGTCACGCACTGGCATGAATGTGGGATGTGGATAAGTGGGGTTGGTTTCATTTAGTTAGGCTTAAACACCCCTTGATGTGTATGACAACTGAATGGCATGTGAAACCGACTGGACCAGTCTACTTCAGATATTGGCAAGTGTCCCGACCTGCAGGACATGATGCTCAAACCCTGAGGGTAGACTGGGAATGCTGGGCTGCTAGCCCCCGGGCTGCTGGCCCAAGAAACACACGGACACACGTACTTGGTGGAAAAGAGTGCCTCATCTCTTTATCTTACTCCTCATATATATATACCTTCTTCTCTAGGGGAGGAGAGCAGGGGGGTTCCTGGAAGGAAATAATCATCCGTGTTAAAACAGGGGAGGAACTAATCATTTGAACAGGAACAAAGGTGGAGGTTCTATTCTGCCTGTTTTACACAGGATGTTCTGGCCTAATATCCTGCTTGCTGTGGCCCTGCTTGCCCAAGGCAGGCTTTGCAATGCAACAGGCTGTCAGGTAGGCCAAGTCTAAGTCCCATAAGTCTGTGGCTTCTAACAGGCAAGCACAGGAACTGGGGATGGAGGCAGGCCTGGTGGGGGCTATTAGGGATTACTCTGACTAGTCTGTAGCTCTGCTGGTGTATGTGCATGCTGAGTGTGTGGTGGGCAAGTATAGGTTGGACTGCAACACTCTTTGTTTGCATAGGAGATGGGGCTGGAGACAGAGCCAATTCAGTAGTTACTACTACCAGTGTGTGCTTAGGCTGTTGTGAGTGACAGAACCAGAACCCTTACAGGCAAGTACACACAAGAGTCAGGTCCAAGATCACTTCACATAAGGATTCTTTGGGGATTCCCCCAACAAAACCCCTGCACTCAGGATTTCAACTATGGGAAGAGTCACAGAATCTGTTCTGACCATGGAATGCATGTGTCAGAGCTGGGCCTCATCAGTGTCTTAGATGGGGCAGTGGATGTCATAACCAGAAGCACATGGAGGAATATGGCAGTCCATTGGAGCCTGCAGAGGACATCTGGTACCATAGCAGAGGAAGGAGGGCAGAACGAATTGAATAACTAGCCCAGCCAAGCATTGACAGCAAGTATCTAAGTTGAACTATGTCAGCCAATGGACCTTTGAAGGAGTTCCTCATCCTTGAAGTAGCAAGATTTACAGCATTTCAGGACTATCAAAACCACCTAAGTTGATCCCTCAGAACAAGGCCAGCACTGGGCACCCTTGGATGACATCTGGTGGCTGTTCTCCATCCCTAGGTGCTAAGTCAGTTGGGAGACTGAGTGTGGCTACTCCCCTTTTCTCCCCCTACCCTCAGATACAGAAAAAAGAAAAAAAAAAAAAAAAAGAAAAAAGAAAATTTGGAAACAATGCTCTCACCCACTTTTCCTTAACCTTCAAACCTTCCCACCCTAAACAACTATGTAAACATCATCACAAATAAAATGAAAATAAAAGAAAGAAGTAACATTCACCCCAATCAGTGGGGGTCGGGGGACTTAACATTTTTTGTATTTGTATTTTGTTTGTTATTCTGGGCATTTTTCTCAGCAAAAATCCCTAAATATTAATCACCTTAGGCATACAGCTCCCTGAGATAATTAAAATTAGCTCATTAGCTTTCAATATAAATCTATAATTGACATTTTTTTAATTCTTTTCTCAAACTTCACTTCTGATCAGTCAGGATTTCTACTGTTTCAGAAATTGCAAATAATTTCATCACAAGTGAAATTAGTGTGATTCAGTTAAATAAATATTAGATATATTTTGACAAAACCCTTCACATTTTTTCAATTCTTATTTGCTTAATTTTGTAGGACATATCTCTATGTCCTACATAGACAAAGGGCAAGAGAAACAAAAACTTCATAGAATCTTAATGTAATATTACCAAATAGCATACTTATATATATTCACTTCATATTATATGTATGTATTTACACACTTATGTAGTGAGATAACAATATATAGTATGCTAGTATACATAGTTCAGCATGATTTCCTTCAAGTCACCATGAAATATGCTTTGTTAGAAATACTAAGCAAAACTACATGCACTGGTTTAGACAGAGGTACTCATGGAGACCACACTTTACGCTTATATAGCTTGGAAATTTCAATTTTATTTAAGAGGATTAAAATATGAAAAGCACAGAATATAATATGATGTAAAACAAATAAAAACAATTTCATATTGTAATTTTAATGCATATTATTTTAATGATTTGATTGTATTACCGATACTTAAATCTAATGAAAAAATTAATATTTTATTTGAAAAAGAGCTACCTCTACATATAGATACACATATCAACATAGAAAGGAGGAGAGAAATACCTCTGTCCTCATAACAGCTGATTTTTTCCTCAAATGCCTGGCAGAATCAGGGTTGGCTGAAAACTAGGCAGGAATAGGACCTAGAACCCAGGTCTCTCAAGTGGGTTTCGGGAAATGAATTACTTGAGAAGTCATCGCTGTTCTGTTTCACATGGTCTCCATTGGGTAAAAACTGGAGTCAAGAGCTACACCTGGGAATCAAACCCAGTCAGGCCAGATGCCTATTCCCAAGTACATTTTAATGACAAATTTTAGTGAGGAAAATAAAACAGAATTCTTGAGCAGAACTCTGTCATTGTCCATCTAAATTTCTATCTAGTCAACTAATTTAATGAGGTTAGCATTATCATTAAACTCTATGCACATGAGTGTCTTCATTTGCATAATGAGGGACTAGCACAAGACAATCTTTTTTCTAATCAGAATAAAAATTAATCTGGGCAGCAATGGAGAAAAAAATGCTAAAGAGCAAGAAGTAATGAGAGTGTAGTTAACTGAGAAAAAGTTGATTTTTAAAAAACAAAAATGTAAAAGTTAGATGGGGAAAAGCACTAAAGAAAATTTGAAGGCATTTTAAAATGTAAAATTGATTATATTTAAACATAGTTTAATTTCTAAATTATAGGACAAGAGCAACTTGGTCCTCTAGTAAAAGAAGCATGGATTAAAATTACTCACATGGAAACCCAGCATGGCCACTTCAATCACAAATTGAGTTAATTAACTTATTCTGTGGGATTTTATAAAGGTTAAGTGCAAGGCAAATGTAACCAGTAATTTAAAATTCATTTGCTCATTTGTTCTTTTCTCATTCTCTTAAATGAAATAATATTGAGTTGGAGGAAATAAATAGGCCAATGAAAAGGAAAGTCCTTCCTGTTGCTTGCTCCCTTAGAGCCTGAAAATTTGATTTCATTCTAGCATTTGGAAAAATGAAATTGCTTAAAAAGCTGTGTGAGTTATGAATTAGCTGGTCCTGATGAGGCAGTACTAACACCAGCCTCACAGAATGACTATCAGGGAGCCCAGAGTCAGTTAACTGCTCTTGGCTCCAGTGGCCGTCCTACTGTCCAGAATTCAGAGACCTTTGCTCTGAAAACAGAGAAACTAATGTGACTTAGTGACATTTAAGTTTGACTAAGGAATGTTCTCTTCTAACTAGTACTAAATAAATAGCATATTTCTATTATAATTTCTAAGTTTTAAACTTGAGCTTGCATCAGATGCTTCTAGTATTACCAAAGTTTGAATAATTTAGACTAGTGCCCTGAACTAAATATTGCTGCTATTACTGTAAATTATACTGGTTAAACCTGGTATTACTCATGCCCATTCAATGTAAATTAGTTCTACTGTAGCGCTTGCTTTAGACATGTTTTTTCATCTGTAAATTGGGATATGTTAAACGAGATTATTTCTGAAGTCCATTAAATTGCTTCTTCATTCTTTAGTCACATCTGATAAAATATGGTATTAAATTGACATTTCTGGAGTTTTCATGTTGGAACTATATTTGCACCTAATGGGTTGTAGGAGTATGGAAGAAGTAGGCCAATTCATTTGAATAATTTCAGTACAGGAAACACAATCTAGGTTTCATGTATACTAAGTATAATTGAAATTTGCAAAATACTAAGTATCCTGAAAAATAGTCACTGGAAATAATAACATAGAACAAATAGGTCTTTGTTTACATTATATTGTACTTGTTTACATTTCAATGTAAGCATTTTGTATCTTATCATAATCCATACTAATTGTTTGCTCACTAAACGGAAAAAAAAAAGCCAGATGCTTATACAAAAATACTGTTCAGTCACAAATCTTCCAAAAATCTGTTAGTTATTGAGGAGCCATTTATTTCTCTCCTCTTGCATTTTTTCATTATGAAAGGATAGAAATGTAGAGAAAGATCTCTAAGGTCTATTATACCCTTTGAACCAAAATCCTCATATGTGATCCATTAACTCCAAATAGGTGCATATCCATAATAAATATTTATACTAATTGTTGTTAAATAGTGGGTAACTTCATGCACAATAAAACATTTAATTGTGGTTTCTTTATAATTTCTCAATACATTTAAGTTATATTGTTAACAAAAATAGCAATCTTCAACATGCTATTTTATTAAATAATGTATAATATACTGGTCCTACAGTGAACATTTTTTAATCCTAGACCAAAGCTGTTTTTTTTCACCCTTACATTAGAACTAGGTGGCTAACTGACATCTCTATCTTGGTAAACTACGGATTTCTTGCTTTTAAGAACATAGTTTTAGATTCTTGGACCTTAGGATTAAGTAACTGGTTATATGACTGAAGTGCTGGTGCATATGCTATGAAAGTAATCATATTTACACAGAACTAAGACAGAGCAAACCTGCTCTTTTCAAGTATGCATTTATTATACTGAACCTGGTAAGAATATAGAACCTAAAAAATAATAAGTTAATATCCTGGTTAAATAGCGCCAAAGAACAAATTCTACTTTTTGCTGTTGTGTTCTTAAAACTCAGATGAGTGTAACAGTGATATTTAACCTGTTAGTCAAGACATTTGACAAAATAATCATATTAATGGATCTTTGATACTAATGAAAAGATGTACTGGATGTATTTGTCTATAAAATTCTCCAAAATCATTGAAAGTAAGAGTTACATCATGTTATCACTAATGTGCATTTCTGTAAGCATAAAAGGTTAGCTCTGGTCTAGTTGCAATTGTCAGCAAGTAATAAACCTAGCTAAATAAAAGGATAAATGAGCAGTATCACGAAGAATGCTTTTTAAGAGTGTTGCAAATTTTCACTCAAAATGTCTTTAAAATATCAGAAAATTAATACATTTTTGTGTCTACAAGAATATTACATATGTATGCAGAGATCTAGAAATAACAATTGGGGCATAATAAAAACACAAGCAAAATAGCATTTTTGATGAAAGAATAATTTATGAAATATTATTTCTACTAAGGAAGACAGTGGTAAGGACACTTTCCTTTTTACCTGTTTCAAAAATATTTGTATGCTCATCATGACTTGCAATATACTTTATGAACTAAATGTAAAATTTCTATTTCAGAGTATTTCTATGGTTCCCCTATATCTAATTCTGTCTTCATGTATTAATATATAAGCATCTTCTATCTTCTTTCTTGTTAGAAAGATGTTCATATCCTTTCTTGTTATTGTTCCTTTATTTTCTTATTAGCATATGAACATTTTCTTTCTTGTTACAAGAAAATGAAGAAAAGATCCAGTCATTTGTGCAAGAAATACAGATTGAGCACTAGCTTTGGTTTAGACACTGTAGCAACAGCCATGTGCCGCAGAACTGTGGGCTCACTTCCACACCACTTCAGTGAATGAAGCAAGTCATCATTTACTTTATTTTTATGCCATTTATGTCAGTATGACATTTTCTTAAATGTCATATTTTATTTATTTTCAAATTTTCCTAGCGTATGTAACTGCTGCACTATAGTATATTAAGTAGACAATAGGATTATATCTTTTAAAAATATCAATATACATATTATAATTTGAAAAATAGTTTATTGACTGGTGACATCAGCAAGATAGCAAACTACAGATTCACTGTGTACTTTCCTCACACAAAAAAAGTATCAAAGTAATAGTAACAACATCAAAAGAAAACAACCACTAAATGTTCCATGCCTGAGGCAGAATATCGAATTGCAGGGGAAATAATGGAGAGAAACCTGAGTGTGGAGGATACAGCAGCATCATTAAAAATGAAACTAAGTACAAAGCATCTTCTACTGCATGTCTCCAACAGAGGCCAACCTGAGCCAAAAGGAATATCTCTCTGCTGGCAAAAGGTGAGGAAGACGCTAGAGCAGTCCTCATCAACACCATGAATTTGAAATATTTGTTGTTAGAGAAGTCTGTATTCTACACTGACTCTCACCTCAGTTTTTAGGGTTATTAGGGGATTTCACACTACTCTTTGTCCTGTAGATACCCCATCCATGTTTCTGTGTGGCGTGACATCTTAGCAACAAACCCAACAGAAGTCCTATGTAGTAACTGGAGAGCTGTCTCTATTAGCTCAGTAAATTTTGCAATTGGAAACAGCTGTGCATCTCTGCCTGCCCTCTTAAAACCCAGAAAATGGTCCAGCAGTTCAACTCTAGTAGACTAGCTTACCAAAACTTCCAGGAAGCAAAACAGTGGATTCACCCACTGTGGGTCCTAGGAAATATCTTGACAACCAATCTCATAGAATTCTGCCCAGGGGAGTGCCAAAATGCACTAGGCAACACTTAGACACTGTTAAGGTCTCCACCCAGACCTAGTGGTGTGGATCAGTCCACATGTAGAGCTCAGACAATGGCAGACACTCAGACCCAAAAAATGTCATTGTATGCCATACTTAGCTGATGCCACTCTACGATCCCTACACAGCCTAGCCCTACAGAAACAGGCAGGTATTCCGCACCTGCAGCCAGGCAAACATTCTCAAAGATGACAATTAATCAGCTTCTGGAAGAAGCTACATTCCAGCTGGCATAGCGGTATCCTACAGTCATCAGTACCCTTTAGGTACTCAGCAAGAATCTCCAATATTAATTCAGAGTGTAGAAGCTACACTAATTCTACCCTCTTGAACCCAGCTAGAAATAAAACCAATGCATTCTATCCAACCAAAACGTTGACCTATTTGTCCAGGAGAAAGAATTATTAACTGAAAAAAAATCTCTATTATAAACTGGTAAATGGGTATGAATAATAGTACAGTCAGATGTGAACATATTGATACAGGTGCATAAGAACTATAGAAAACAGGGTAACATGATTTTTCCAAAGAACACCAAAAAACTCCAACAGAATCCAAAGAAAAATTTAAAAATTTCCTGAAAAAGCATTAGGAATCATTAAGTTTAAGGAAACTAGGTGAGAATTTTAAAAATATAGGCTGACAATATGAAAAATTGAGGAAACTAATTTTTACATAATTGAGAAATACAAAAAGAAGCAGAGATTATTAAAAAGAACAAAAGTCAATTCAAGAATTAAGCAAGTCAATAAATTAATTTAAATACAGAGTTGAGAACCTCAACAATATACTATAAGAAGAAAAGTATCCTGAAATTAAAGACATTTTAAATGAACTCTGGTCATAAAATCAATCAATAAAGAGCCTGTAAAAGTTATGGAACAACAAACAAGCAATTTTGTCAAAATTACAGAACAAAGAGAACTATGATGGCCTTCATACACTTAATGCCTGAAGTTTGAAAATGAAAACCAAAAAGGCACACATGCAGTATAGTAAGCCCACAACCGGATGTTTAATCAAAAGCAATTGTAATTATCAGCTGAAGAGATGTCCACATCCCAGTATCCAAAGCAGTGTTATCACAGTAGTCAAGATGTGGAAGCAACTTAAAATGGTTTAAGCATTTATGTGGATGTTATAAGATCCATCCTTTAAAAACAGCAATAAACAAAATCTAGTCATTTCCCACAATGTAGATGAACCTACAGGCTATGTTAAGTGAAATGAAACAAGGATAGGGTGATAAATATGTGTGTTCTCAGATCTATGGTACTTCCAAAGTTTATGACAATTTCAGCTAAATGATAAATTCATTTGGGTGAAGAAAATTTTGAAATCTTGAATAATGTTTGTAATACACACTTTGAATGAACTTTTCATAGTATTCTCACATGAGGATTCTAGAATTGTTGAACTTGGAGAATAGAATGGTCATTAGCAGAGGCTGAAGGGGAGGAGTAAAGAGAGGCATTGGTCAGTGATTCATGGATAAAATATATTCATGCTAGCATTCTATTCTACAATGTGGTGACTCCAATGGGATAAACCATATTCAAAGTAGAACAGAGGAATTTGTTTTCATTACAAATGAGGAGTGTGAAGCTATGCATTGCTTGTTACTCTGATTCAATAATACAAAGTGTATAAATGTGTAGAATCTTTGCAATGTGCCCTCTACATTTGCATTATTTGATAATAATATAATCAATAATAAATATTGTAAAAAAGTGAACATTTTATTGTGAAGGCTTTCAGTACAGTAGTTATAATTTATGCCACCATTTATTATATCTTTATAAAGAACTATATAAAAGGAGTACAAATTTTGAAGTGCTCATTATGATGATTTGATAATTACACATGTGTACTTGAATTGGATTATTTATGTATAAATACCATAACCCATGAATATGCAAATAAAATTATTTTCATGGAAAAGGACGCATAGTACAATACATAACATATTATACCAAAATTTATTGGGCTATAAGGCACTAAAAGAATGACATGCACTCTCTCTGAAATAAGACAATCTTCATGCAAAATATGAACCAGACTTAAAAGTTAACAAGTATATAGATATATTTTCATAGTTGAACTGGGTGCTGCAGACTAGCATGCCAAAAAGTTAAGATATGTTGTGGTATGCATTTCTATTCCTGAATAAAAGTATCCCCAACAGAACTGTCAAGTATGTATGAACAATAGGATGATGGACTTTCTACTACAGTCTATACCTACATCATCAGGTTGCATCTGAAGAGTAGAGTGATGGACCTGTGACTGTGGTTGAAGGACTATTCCATTGTAATGATATTGGGAAAGTCAGTGGGGGGAGGGAGAGGGAGCAGAAAGAGTGGGAGGGAAAATCTCTGAGCTTATGGAACTGTATCTCATATTTATATGTGTATATATATGTAGACATACACACATATATACACAAATATATAATATAAACCTGAAATACATAATATTTAATTTAAAACATTACTAGCATTTAACTTGTAGTCATGTAGGTAGAATTATACTAAACTGTTTACCATAAGGATATACTGACTACTGTATTTACTTCATTACCTTGTTCTGTCTTATTCTGGTGGGATTCTATTATAAAGAAATTATGTATCATGTAATATTGATTATGTGAACAATGCTAAGTGTTCACCTATACACTACAAAACAGACCCTTCATTTGGATTGATTATCTGCAATTGTAAATAATTCACATAGGCTAAAAGGCAATGTGAGTTACTGGCATAGAAAGGTATATAAATACAACTTTTACATCCATTCAATATTCTGTTAATCATGTGATTTGTTTAAGGTTAACTGTGAATTTCTCCTGTTCTTAAGCTTTTCACCCTTATCAAAGTGTGGCGTAGAGTACACACTAGGACAATAGTTATTTAGTAAGTGAAATAATGATTTAATTCCATTTTGACTCCTAAAGAAAGGGCACAGGACAATGACTCAGTGGCTACATTCTTGCCTTTCCTGTGCTAGGATCTCATATAGGTGAAGTTGGTGTCCTGGCTCCAAAACTTCACTTCCAGCTCCCTGTCTAGGACAGCAGTCAAGGATGGCCCAAAATCTTAGAACCCTGTACCTGTGTGGGAGACTCAGAGGAATTTCCTGGCTTCTGGCCTCAGATAAGCTCAGCTCTGGCTGTTGCAGACAATTGGAGAGTGAACCAGCAGATGGAATATCTTTCTGTTCTCTCCTTCTCTCTGTAGCCTTCCTTTCCAAGCAAAAGAAATATATATATATATATACACAAATATACATATATACACATATATACATATAAATACATATATACATATATACATACATATACATATACAATATATAGGTATATATATTTAGATATGTATGTCTTGAAGAACACAGTGAGATAAATTATTTTTACAGTTGATAATGAGCTGAATGGTATGGTACAGTGTGAAACATCAAATTATATAATATTATTTATCACTATTGATTAGTTATATGCTTTGTAGTACAAACTATCAGTTTCAAGACAATATATTATTTATGATGCATATTTCTTTTCTGAGCTGATTATTTTCATATATTCCTCTGGCTATTTTGGCATCATTTAAGCCCAGGTTTTGTGGGTTTATTTATTTACTTTTCAGGCTTGCTTTCTTTGCCAGTAAAGGAAAAATGTAGGACCCCTTCAGGGGCAGCGACGGGCGCAGCTGTCCTGTCTTGTGATAATGCCAACTTCAGTCTTTTTAGTCCAATCCAAGTCAGCAATTCGTCAAGTAACTCATGTGTCTAAAAGTTTATTAGTCCCTTTAATAATACTTTTAAGAACAATGAATTACATACACAGAATTTTCATCTTTTGGTTTCTGGCTAATTTAATAAAATTCAACTGTGAATTTGCAATGAAACAGAGCAGGCTGGCTGTCAGAAACTGTGTTTAACTCTCATGGTCAGACTATAGGACTTTTCTCCACTGTGGTTTTCTCTACTGAAACTGAACAGCAGCAAGGTGAGTAATTATTAGACTCACAGCAAGTTTCTGGATTCAGTAGTTTGGAAAAACTGTTGGTTGTTTTTTTTTTTCCCGAAAACATGGGAAAGCATGTAGGGAGGAAAAAAAGATTTCCAAAGCAAGTAGATACCTTTGAAAAGGAGATTTTACCCTGAAGTGATCCCAAAGCAACCATTGGAGTTGTTTGTGATTCTCTTTGGAACAGCATATGGCGTGCTCCAGAATATACGATATAATAATAATAACTTATTCACAGGGAGGCCTCATGTCAAAAATCGAGCTCCTGATAGAATTAAAATATTTTCTAAATATACTCAGAAACTAAGTTTGAACTGTAGCTGTGATCAACAGTTCGTTTCTGAATGATAGGGACAAAATTCATTTTAAAATACATCTATCATTTATCAGAAATGTTCTTCAATTTTCTAAAAAGGCATTTAGCAACTCATTCCGTTCTCTTTCCCCTCTGCTTTCCTGGCTCCACGTGGCAGTGTTAGGCTCTGACGGAACCTTCAAAGGTGAGGATGATGAAGAATGTGATCTGCTTCTGTGGAGAATGTGAAGCACAAGGACCAGAATACCACGTTACATAAGGATCGAATTTGATTTTACCTAAAACTCTGGGGATTTCGAACTATGTGTTGTAGTTACCAAAAGAAAAAGGCGCTGTGAATGACACGGTGCGTTTTGCGGCTTTGCTGTCTTGGCCACGGATGATTCACTTGCTTCTGCTTCCTGTATGTTTCAGAAGCCACACGGTGCTTACAGGGTGCTTGCTGTGTTTCCACATCGTGGGTTTTAATTGCCGTTTGAACCTCAGCATTAGCACACAGATTTAGATGGTTAGTTTTATGTCACACACGACCTTCAGGCCATACATGAATGCATTTTGAAGCCATTGATAAAAAGATTTACATTTTTCATTTATAAATAACTGGAGAAAATAGTTCTATTGCGATACAGAAATAATGGTGACATCACATTTCCCTAATGTTTTTGGCATTTATTTCATAATTTCAGTTCCAAACTTGTAGCTTCATTGTCCTGCCCTCCTGGGAGGGCTGCAAAATTGAAAGACTGATTTGTTGAACATTGGAAGTAATACTTTTGGGAATGCCCTGGCAAAGGACTGATGAAGGGTTATCTACTAGAATATAGAAAATCATACGGCGATGTCAAATAATATTTAAATGATAACATTAATGTTTGCCTCTAAGCATATTCCAAAATTATTCGACATGGAACAATAAAAATGCCAAAGAACATGCTGGAAGTTCTATTCAGTGAAATTCATGTGTAATATGTGCAGGTGTCTTTGTGTAATGTACTTAATATGTACTGAGAGAATGTTTTTCTATCCACATTAAAAATGCTGCTGCAGGCCCAGTGCGGTGGCCTAATGGCTAAAGTCCTCGCCTTGGCGTGCCAGCATCCCACTGGGGCACCGGTTCTAATCCCAGCAGCTCCACTTCCCATCCAGCTCCCTGCTTGTGGCCTAGGAAAGCAGTCAAGGATGGCCCAAAGGCTTGGGGCCCTGCACCTGCGTGGGAGACCTGGAGGAAATCCTGGCTCCTGGCTCCAGATTGGCACAGCACTGGCCATTGCGCTCACTTGGGGAGTGAATCATCGGATGGAAGATCTTCCTCTCTGTCTCTCCTCTCTGTATATTTGACTTTGTAATAAAAAAAATAAAATAAATCTTCTAAAAAATAAAATAACAATGCTGCTGAGATTCATTGAGCTAACTACTGGATGTCAGTGTTCGTCCTCAGTTTAAAAATACCTGGAAAAATCAATGAATTAAAAAATTTCCACAATAAAGAATAAATTAAACTTTTGCACTTATAGAAATCAGATAAAAACTAATTCAAGTACTTTTATCCAGCCTACTTATTTCATTTAGTTTTCTCTTCATTAGCAAACTTATTTTCATTTAGTTTCTCCTAGGCTCAAAGTATTATTAAAATTCAATAAATTCTGTTCTAAAGTTGTTTCTTTTTATAGAACCTTCAAATTAATTTTGTACAAACATGATCCCTTCGCAGCATCATAGGAGACAGAGTAGTTCTCTCTGGACATGAATGTGTTTCTGCACATCTGAGAAGAGGCACTGATCTCACTCTGGGTTATTTTACCAAGAAAAGCTATACAGAAAATGGTTTGAAGAATACAATTGTGATTTTTTCTACAACACACACACACACATCTTGGTTAAATGACAGATTAGCTTATTATCCTGTAAAACCTGTTTGAAGCAAAATCAGGAGTACTTTCTGCATGCTGTAGAGCATTGCATTAACTAAAGAAAGGCCACCATGATGATAGATATCACATATTTTCTTTTTTATTATTATTATATTTTTGACAATCTTTGCATAGTTAATTAGGGTAAAAAGGTATAAGGGCCATAGGAAAGTGGGTAAGACTATTATTTCCCTATTGTTTCCTTCATATATCTGAGGTAAAGGGAATATTGAGGGAGAGGCCCCACCCAGTCTCCCACCCACCCCAGATTCCGGATGTGGGGCATGCTCTGAGATACTTGCTCAAGTGGTTTTGATAGTTCACGAGTTATGAACCGCTGCCAATCTTGCCACTCCAAGCACGATGTGGTCGTTGAAGAATCCACGGATTGACATAGTCCATTATAGAGTCTCCATTTGTCCAGTGCTTCGCTGCCAACATATAACTGAGGTGGTTGATTGACCTGTTCTGTCTTCTGTCTTTTCTTGGTTAGGGTTCTGAGTCTGCCATTTCGATTGGGGAGATCCCCAAAGAAACTTTGAGGTGTTCCCAGACCAGATTCTTGTATGTACTAGCGAGTACAGTGCCCGCCACAGTCCATCGCCCCAATCAGCTGGTGGTTGCAATTGCTGGGTTGGTTCTATTTTGAGCCCCAACTTCCACTGGAACCAATGGGTGTTGCAGTCCAACCTGGTTCTGCCCAGCACATACTCGGCCCTCACCTAAACCAGTGAGAGCTGCAACCCAGTCAGAGTGACCCACAATAACCCTCACCAGGTCGGCCCCTACCCTGGTTTGCCAGTATGTGTAGCAGACTAGTCCAGTCTGCCCCATATACCATTTGGCTCTCGTACATGTTGATGGGTATTGAAGCTTAGTTCCATCTAACCAGCTCAACTATTTAGCCCTCACGGATGTTGTTGAGTGCCTGTCTAGCCACTCCAGCCCCTGTCCTAGCATTACCTTGGGACACTGGATTTCAGACAACATGCTGCTAAAATTGCTGGTTGAATAAACATCTTTCTGATCATGGAGTTTCACTTTGTGTTAGCGTTACTTATTAGAGGATAAGCAGGATAAAATATGAGAGTCCTCACACTTACTGACAATCATCTTTCTTGCTTTGAGTTTGTTGTGCTTTTTTCAGAATAAATTAGAAACTGAAAAATGAGAAACTTCAGTCTATACAACAAGGTGTGCCCAAGCCCTGGTTTGTCTCCAAGTTCTATTTCCTTTATAATTCTCTTAAAATTACATCAACTTTCCTTTTATTGCTTACTGTAGACATAGTTCTGCAACTCTGCTTCCCTAGAATAGACAAACCCAGTTTTACTTGTTTAAAATCCACTTGGGATTGTGTGATGATTCAGTGACTAAATCCTCACCTTATATGTGCCAGGATTTCCATATGACTGCAGTTCGTGGTCCGGCTGCTTGGCTTCCTGTCAGGCTTCCTGCATACGGCCTAGGAAAGCAGCAGATGATGGCTTAAAGCCTTGAAATGCTGCACCTGATTGGAAGACGCTGAATAATCTGCTGGCTCCTGGCTTTGGATCTGTTCAGCTCTTGCAATTACAATAGTGCCTTCTATAAAAACTTTAAAAGAATAATCTTATCATAGTACTTTTTTAAGCCAATCACCAATACAATGTTCCAAATTTGTATAGCATTGTTAAGCAATGCTATGGGTATAAAATACCAAGATAGAAATAGAGAAAGATACAGTTATACAAGTGATAAGAAATTAACAATTGGAGAATAAGAGAAATTTTGAAGCCGGCAACACAGAAATCAAAGGAAGCCGCACAGCAGCCCACAATGACACAGACATCAGTGGACCTGAAGAAAGTACAACAAAAAAAAGTGTCCCTGGGGTTCAGTGTGGTGAGGTAGTGGTCTTAGACCAATATGCAAAGTTTTAAATTTTTCAAAATATTCTTTTGAAAGGCAGAGTGAAAGAGCAATAGAGAAATATTATGTCTAATCTATCTCTATCTCTATATCCACATCTACATCTATATCCTTCTTCTGTATCTAGAGAGAGATTGTCAGAACAGCCTGCACTAGGGATGCCCAAAGCCCAGGAGTGAGACCTTCAGCTCAGACACTCATGTCGATGTAGAAATCCAAGAGCTTGCACCACTTTCCACTGCTTTCATACATGAATTTACTGGACTAGAAGTGGAGCTGGATTAAACGTGGAGCAGGTATGACTTGCAGGTGGCAGTTTAACGCATTACACCATAGAATAAACAGAGAAAACATGAAGAGTTCTTGCAAATGTGAGTGATAAATCTAATCTTTGTGATTTTAGTCTAAGTATTTACATGACAATGGCAAAATGCTCATAATTAGTATGCAAGAAGATATGACTACTGGCTTCAAATTACATTGTCCTAAGGTCTAATCGGAAAGTATAGACTGTTGAAATGATACATTTTTAAATGAATCAATGCCTTACTGTCAACTACCTCTTCTAGCTCTTTTTCTCTTCAGGATCTTTGCAGCAAATATATTTTGTCTTGGAATTTTTAAACGCTAGATATATGTTTGCTTATTTGAGAGGCAGAGAAAGAGAGATTTGAAAAAGTGATTGAAGTCCTAAATACCTATATCAACAAGGCCTGGAATAGATTAAATCTGGGAGCCAGGAATACAGGGAAGCTTTCCCATAAGTGCAGAAATTTCACATTACTTAAACTATCGCTAGATCTCATCCTTCTGAAAAACATCCTTTGCACCTGATGTATTTCATTTTGTTTTTGAAATGGCTTATTTGTAATAATTATATATATCTGACTTGAGGTAATATATATTATATTAATTATATATATATCTTCAAGTCAGATATAACTAAAAGGTATAGGAAAATGTATGTCTAGCTCTTCACTGAATTTTCAGTTTCATATATATAGTTCTATATAGAGTTACATATATATCATTACATAGAGAGGGAGATAAAGAGATAAACAGAAAAAAAAATTGCCATATAAAGAAGCTTTTTTTCTGCCTAGCATTTACCATAATGTTTACCATAGAATGGATAATACGCAATCATTAAGTTTAACCATAAATGCACAAATTCCACTTCCTATACCATAAACCTTCTCTGATTGCATACATCACTGTGTAGCAGCTGATGTTGTGTTAGACAATAAAAACTGTGCATGCAAAAATGGAATTTAAGGTAGCTAAGAAAAACATAAACTCCCATGTAGAACAGAAGTAATTAAAAATTCAGAAAGCAACAAAATAAATTGTATTTCAGCACTTATGAGGTTAAAGCCGCCCAGTTATTTTATCTTGGAGCATGATACTTTTTCAAAGAAGCTATCAAAGTATCTCTATAGGCAAGTATGCTAAGGCATAGAGGCATGCTGCTCTTGAATCTCTCAGCCTGCAGTCAGGTCAGGGGTGCCAGCTGTGATAAATGGTAAAGTAAGTATGTACAATTTGACAAGCCAGACAAGGCTTTGCTCGTTGGAGTGTTCTAAATCTTTTGTTCTTAGTTTTGTCACTTGAAATGTTCAAAAATAGTCAAACAGCACGCAAAATCAGGTGCAAGGAGTGGAACAGTTAGTTGCATAGCATGTATAAATATATATATTTCTATATATATATAAGTATATATAGAAATAATATATATAAATATATATATAAATATATATATATATATATATATACAAGTTCTGTCCCTTCATGATCACATTACTCACAACATTATTGTTCTGATCATCAATTTGCGTTGAATTGTTCTCTCTGCTACTTAGGAAAACTATTTTTCTTCCTCCTTTTATTATGCTTTCTTAATCTACCACTTCCCACACCATGGACTAATACAGGACACAGAGCAACAAACATACTGACTGCATCAACACAATGACAGTGAATCAGTTGATCCAGCTCTGGGTTAGCGATAAACAATGGATCTCAGTCACATGCGGAAACATAGGAGCAATGAAGAACTAAAATTGCAAAACAAGATAAACAGTTCAAAAACAGTTTTCTAGATATATGCTAGAGTAGCAGAGATCATAAAAAATCTAGTTTATAAACATAGGCTAACAATGAAGTTTTATAATAAGAGGTTTTGGTTTATATCTAAGTTAAAGGATTAAGATTTATAATGCCCAACACTTGAAGTTGATGTTTCAAGTAAAATATGCCATGGCATTTCTTTTATTCTACTTTCATTGTAACTTCTTTTTAATTTTTTGAAAGAAGCAATAGAATTATTTTTCTGAGTACACTTGCATCTGTTCTTCTCCAGTGTGTGGCCAAAAATCTGGTGAATAGAAAAAAAAAAAAAACACAATTCTTCCCTCATTAATGAAACATACTTTCATGGAAAGCTGTTTACTGTCTTCCCTCATTGTCCCTGACTAAAATACCCTTTTGGATTATGTGATGTTAGGCTATTTTTAACATTTGTGCATTTTTTTTCTTTGAAAAAATCTTCAGTAGGATTCAGTGTTTTTTAAGTTACTGATATTCGTTCTTACCTTGGTTCTGATACTTGAGTGGACAACATACTGGGTCACAGCTTGTTTCCACAAGTGGGATAGACAATAGAATGGTGTGTGTAACTGTTGTAGACTGTAAAACTGAAGATACAATTAATGTTTAGCTATAGAAAATGAAACAAAATAGGCATTTGAATTTGTATGGAAGGGATATCCCTAGCTAAAACAGAGGGCACTGAATATTGGACATAGATGAAGAATTCATTTGTTCGTGACACAGACATTTTGAGGCTTTTGAGCCTTCAAAACAGGAAAATAGTTAAACAGGAAGTCAGATAAGCTGCTCCAATGCAACAGCAGGGTTTGAATTATATTTATGAAAATTATCAACACAAGGAAAACAGAATTCAGAAAATGAGTAAGAACTGAAGTATAGTACATAGAATGAGAACAAAAACCTACCTGGCGTTCTACGGAAGGCTATTTAGGGGATGGATGATACAAGCATGCAGGTCAATTATAGCTCATCTCAACCTCAGTAAATGTGGACTTCACTAACAAATAGAATTATGACAGCAGGGTAGTTTTGTATAAAATTCTTTTAAAAATGAATTAAGGTCCACATTTAGCACAAGAACAAATTGCAAACATATCAAAGATCTAATTGTAAGTAAAAAGAAGACAGAAAGAGAAAAGAAACTACTTAAAAACTTTGTCTGAATCTAACATAGGTTTTAAAGCAGGATGAATGACAGATTGCTATTGAGAGTGTCTATAGTCAATTCTATTAAATGGGAGGAATAGCAATTCAGTTGACTTATCCACATTCTTTGCTAATCTCCTGAAATGTCAATAAAAACATTTAGAACAGTAATAAAATAATTCTCTGGAGGCCATCTCATAACACAGAACATTTAAAGCATCAATTATTTAACAATTTAACATTTAATGTACTCATTAGTTTGGTATGTTTGTGTTCATCATGCAATGATATTCTTTGTTAGTCAATAAAATTATACTTTATTTCTCTGCTTCAATGAACATAAGCCACTATGTAAATAATCCTATTAATTATTTTGTTACAATCACATAGAAATATAAATAACAGTGATGCAAGGTCATTGGCCCCTGTAAACAGCATTTTGAAATAACCAAAGGAATTTAAATGTATCTACACATGAGACATTTTCTCAAATCCATAATATATATAATAAATATTATGTGTGTTTATATATAATATAAATGAAATGTATATTATATGAAACATAAATAAAATGCAAAACATATGTGACATATATAATATATGTGTTTGTGTATAGTTGAGGAAATTACATATACATGTAATTTCACATGTTTAATATGTGACTCCTGGATATTAGTAAAAACTTAAGTGAAAACAGAGAAAGGACATTGCTTTTCTCTTCCTCTTGTATACCAAAAAAAGTCAAATGTAAGCAGATGTGTAGATTTAATAAGATGTGTAGATTTAAATGCTCTCTTGTGGCTTATTCCATTTTGAGTGTGAAGAAGACCATCAAACAAGAAGGAACATTTGGAGAATTGAGAGGTAGGATATTTTGAGGAATATGGGAAAAACTCAAAACGCCTACCCTTTCAGACAAGGAAACATATAATCAAGAACTCGTAAGAATCATTTTTAACATTTAAAGCAATGTTGAGGCAACATTGAAAATCACAGAGAATGTTTTACTACTCTGTTTAATTCTGTAACACTCTAGCTCAATTTCCAGAAACTTAAAATTAAGTAGCTAGGGGAATGTTGCTGGCTTAATTCAAAGTTTTACCAAACATGTACAATGGAAAAAATGGGACATTATTCATGAGTATACTGGAAAATCTGTCACAAGATTCAGAGTAAATCAAAAGCCATGAAGCTGGAGAAGTTTCTGTGGATAACTAAGAAAAAGCAAGATAAAGGGAGAATGATTTAATGAGGTTGCAGAGAAGGTGTGATGGCGTTCATTAGCAACCTGAAGTCCAGCTGATTGTGGTGCAGGATCAGTTGTGAAATTTTTTTTTTTTAAGACTAGTTTGCTATATTTGCTTTCTTTTCATTGCTAACACCATTTTCCCCACACATATTACTTCTGGCTTAGAGTTTTGTTGTTTTCACCCAATTGGTTTTATTTTCTCTGATTTTCATTTTCAATACTGAATCCATGATCTAGTAAGAGTGGGGAACCTCCATTCTACAGGCCCTATAAAGTTCACCAGATCATTTGCTCTGGCTTTTCCAAGACAGTTGCAGACAGAACTCAGAATGTAATAAACCCATTGATGACTAAGCCTAATTTGATATATGATCAGCAGATTATGTGATAAATATCAAATGGCCTTAGGCAGAGGAAACAAAAGTGTACGCACATCTGCCATGTACATCTCACTAAATTTCATTTCATATTAAAACCTTTAATAAATTCTTGCAGAATTTAGAAGTGGATTCTAGGTTCTTATTTTATTTTTTTAAGATTTATTTATTTTTATTGAAAAGCAGATATACAGAGAGGAGGAGAGACTGAGAGGAAGATCTTCTGTCCAATAGTTCACTCCCCAAGTGACCGCAATGGCTGGAGCTGAGGCAGTCCGAAGCCAGAAGCCAGGAGCTTCTTCCGGGTCTCCCATGTGGGTGCAGGGTCTCAAGGCTTTGGGCCATCCTCGACTGCTTTCCCAGACCACAAGCAAGGAGCTGGATGGGAAGTGGAGCTGCCGGGATTAGAACTGGCGACCAAATGGGATCCCAGGCGTTCAAGGCGAGGACTTCAACCACTATGCTATCGTGCTGGGCCCAAGGTTCTTATTTTAGTTGTTAACTTTTTCTTCTTTACTGGTCAATAGCTTTCTGAAACCTCTTGTTTCTAATTTTTTTTATAGGATTTTTTTTTTCTTCAACCATCCCAAACTATAGTTTGAGTGATAAAGCACATCTGTGTGATTGGGGCATTTATGATTTTACTAGCAAAAATATTTTGTGTGCAATATTCTTTTATGCCTTGAATGGGAGGCTAATTCTTGTATTTACTTCAGAAGTTAACAATTATCTTTTGGGAAGCCATTCCTATTTATCTCATTCTGATTTACATGTTTTACCCAGAAGTCAATGCCTTTTTCCTTTGTTCCCATCACTAAAAATCTGGAAACAGTACATATCCATTTTTTCAGTCTTCCTGAAGCTAGGGTTCTATAAGTCAGTGATTGGTTCCTTGAGGGTCCTGAGAAGTTGGCTTCTCTATTGTTTTTCAGCCACTGTATTCATCCTATGTATGGAGTTGCCCAGAATGTACACACTCTTTCCACTAGAAAAATGCAAGAAGCTTTTTGTGATCTTTACATTATTGAGTCACCAACCCTATATTAATATTTCACTCACATCCAGGGTTCCTATTTTTTTCAGAGAAATAGATTGCTGTTATAATAGTAAGCTCAATTTTCTGTTGCTCACCTAAAATATGCATTGCTTTCTTTCCCTCAATATTATACTCCAATTATATATGTAATGTGATTTTTGTTCCTACATTGCAGCTTCTTAACAGATAATGCATCTGTGAGCAACACTGAGTGGGCCATTACACGTGCTCAATGGATAAGTGAATGAATTCTCAATTTATATGCTTAGCTAATAGTTTTTACACTGATCATCTGAGTAATAAACATGCCTTTTTATCTTTAACAGCTCTGAAAAGATTTTCCCTCCATGGACAACTATAAGGTAATTTTGAATAAAATTTAATATAATCACACTTTTAAAATTAAATTTTATAATAATTTGTTTCTTATTTGCACAATCATAGATTAAATTATTTTCTGATTAATTCCTAGTTACTCTTCTGCTGATTTCTATATGTTATTTATTACTTTCAAAAGGAAGATAAAAAGTCCTGGAGGTGATTTACTTTGTGTCACATAAAGATGGACCTGGTACTAACACCATACAAGATGAAAAATTCAGGATAGCAAAGCCAAACTATGGAGAAAATCATCTTAAAAACATTTTTTATTAAAACTGTCTATCCATTAAAAGAACATAGATTATAAATGCTGAAGGTACTCTAACTTCCATCAGTGTTGCTAAAGTCTAATTATTTTAAGTATGCAAATGAGGACTCATAATCTACCATCTATACATACAATAAAAAATTGTAAATTGGCATAGGCATGTATTAAGTAGCATGAAGAAATTTTTGCATGCTCTACTTAGGCTGCACATTTTTTTTTATTGTATCTCTCTCAATAATAGGAATTAGTTTTTCCCTGTTGATAAGATAAAATATTAAATTTGGCTGGAGGAATATAATCAAAATTCTAAGAACAAATGTTCAGTGTTTTTCACATGCTAATTCTGTCCCTGAAGTATCGAGTATAATTGCGAAATGATGTAGGGTTAGTCAACCCTGCTGGCAAACAGTAGAGCAACTAAAAGCTTCTGCTAAGGCGTTATCTGAGATTGCAAAATGTAAATAACAGTTTTCCAAAACAGTATCTAGCGTCTCTTAATAATACCAATAGCGTAACCACTTTTAGATTCGTATGATCTCTACAAACATGCAGTTTAATTCTTCAGAAGGTGAGAATTTCCATGTATGAAGTTTTTTTTATTTTTGAGAAACAAATGTGATTTTTTGTTAATAAAGTATCAGTGATGTGTTTTAGTTATCAGTGTTTTCTGATACCACGAATAAAAGCAAACTTTTCCAGTTAGTTGCCATTGATAGTTACAATGAACACCATAATTTGAAAACAATTTTTACTTCGTGTCGTGTTCTTCTCATTACATATTTTGAGAGAAATACAGTTGAGTTTGGATTGCTCCTCACATGTTCCCTGCCCACACCCCTCCCCGGCAAGCACTGTGGTTGCTATTCTATAATAGTAGCACTTAGAGATTTTATTAAATTGGTGAGGTCTTGTCTTATGCTGGAATATGAATAATACTATCAATAAGGAAATGACTGAAAGCCTTATCAAAAAAAAAAAAAAAACTCATTTGACCATACATTTAAAGTATTAGATATTCTCAGGTAAAATTTTACTTTACTGGTTTAGATAGTTCCCTCAAATGTTAATTTCACAGAAAAAGGCTATTATAGTTATTCAATATGCTGAAAGATTCATGTTTTATTACTTTTGGAAAAGAAGTAAGAAAAATGTTCTTAAGTGATATGTCAGAGTATACTCATTCTTTCATTCACAAATTTATTGGACAGAAACATGTGAAGTATCAACTATGTCCGACGTGCTTTACTATGCACAGAAACACCCAAGGATAATGATTCTGAGGAGAAAAACAGGTACGTATAATGATCCTTAACAGTTTGTGGTGGGTAGAGATTGAACAATAATGAAACAGCAGAAAGAAACAGAGGTTTGCTGTGAGAAAGCCACACTGTCATATTTCATAGACCACTCAGGGTGGGCATCTCTGCTTGAATAGCATTAGTCACTCAGCTTTGTAGATATTCAAGAGTTGCAAACCTAGAGTTTAGATTACAGGAGTTTAGTTTATGCTTAAAGGAGTGTAAGAGTCTAGTTACAGGATGTGGGGCAAGGGCATGCTTAATCTATTTCAAGGTATCAACACATACAGGGGATAAGCATGGTAGCCCATATCAGAGTCACAAATTGGGTCCACACAGACCACTGCCTTCAAGATCATGATACAAAGTTTGGATTTTTCTTTTCTTCCTTGAGAAGCCAACGGTTTTCTATTTTGGAAATTGTAAGATTTTAGAAAGCATGAATAATTTCAAAAGTTTTTATAAGCCTCAATAATTATCAAATTAAAAAAAAGAACTCTAGAGATAATTTTCTTTTTCTTAAAAAAAGGCACACTTTATCTGATGACTAACTCTTTCGTGAATTGTGATCTCGGTAATTTTAGAACAATAATATTAGTCAATGAAGAAAATTATATCCCAGTACACAATTTACTTATGGTTTATGTATCCATTAGTACATACACTTTTGCAAAGGGAAACGTAGCTATATAATCCATTCCCACCCAGGGAAATTCCTTAGCTATGTTAGAAAATTACTTCCAGGATTAGGCTCATTTTCCTAATCTAGATAATAGATTTTGTACTCACCAAGGAATCTACAAGTAAAATCTCACAGCAGGTGCAGCTGCAGGTGGTGGTGAAGCTTTCCAAATAGCCACTGAAGCTGCCAGTGTGGAAGATCTTATGTCATCTGGCAAATACCTTCAATGGACAGAAATTGCCTTGGGGCAAAAATTATGTTTTATGTAGAGACAGAAAAGAATGCTATTAAGTTCTGTGCGTGTTTTCATTCCAATCAATGACAACTTGTTTCCCTTCCCCCCCAAAATTGGAAAGATAGCTCTTTAAAATAAATTTAAGTGTTACTTGATGATTTTTGCTGAAACAGATTAACATTATATCATAAATGTTGTAACTTTTGTATGATAATGATCATAGAAATTTCTGTAAATTTAATAGCATGTATTTTGAATTTTCATCACCAAAGGCATTGTATGTTTTACGTTTTTTTTTTCCAACGTATGAAATATCCTCTTACTGACATCTAGAATGATCAGGATAACAAACAAGGAAACAAACGGAGGGAAGTCCTTCAAGTTTACATAGACAGAAGAAAAAGAATGTTAAGTGCTGTTAGTGAAGGTTGCTTTCCTGGGAACCATTCACTTACCTTAATTAGGAAGGCTGCGCTTACATTCCTGAGGTGAAGTTGTAATGTAAAAGCCATATATTCCTCACAGATTCTGTAGATGTGTAAATATCAAACACCCTAAATACATTGCAAATTTCTCCTTCTGTCTTATTTTATAATCACCTATCTGAAGTATCATGATCTGTTACAGTTTGATATGGCTTGCTGGTTCTGCTCCATCTTTTTGTCCTTGAACTACACAGAAGTCATTACTAGTATAAAGATTTGAGAAAGAACAGGAAATATATTTTTTGTCTAATCTGTCTGTCCTCCAGCATCCGTGTTAACACAGGAAACAGAGGGAGGATCGGATCTCATTAATTCATGCAAGCTATTGAAGAAACTGTGCCTATCAAATGTGTCATCATGAAATTATATTTAATAATGAGAAAAGCACAAATCCTTATTATTAAATCTTAGATGTTGGAACACATTTTCAGGAAGGTGGTAGCTTGTGACAGGCAAGGCAGGACAGTTTAACGAAACTGAAGTAGAGTTATGTGGGAAATCTGATTCAAAATAACAATTCTTGTGTTTTTTTTTTTTTTTTTCAATGATTGAGATGTCTCTTGTGTGTCTATGAAGGCATTTTCTTTTCTTTCCTTTTTAAAGATGTATTTATTTTTATTGGAAAGTGAGATATACAGAGAGGAAGATCTTCCATCTGCTGATTCACTCCCTAAGTGGCTACAACAACCAGAGCTGAGCCAAACTTAAGCCAGGTGTCAGGAGCTTCTTCCAGGTCTCCCACGCAGGTGCAGGATCCCAAGGCTTTGGGCCGTTCTTTTACTTTTCAATTTAAAAAAAAAGTTAAAAAATATTTTCAGTGTGTTTAAGAAACTAAGAAACATTTAAAAAGAAGTAATCAATACTTGGAATTTTAAAAACAGGAATGTGATTATGTTGTAAGAATCTCATCTATTCTGTATCCCAGGAATTCACAGCTGAATTTCTGTTTCTGAGCACTGATCCTATATAAAAACCAAACCCAAGCCCTAAAAGAACACTACCTTATAATTTTTTTATTAATACAGTTTTTAAAGAGATCCCAGTGTATTCTATAAAGTATTTCATTTTCCTAATCGTATAAATTTCAGAAGACATTTCTCATTCAGTCTGAAGAAAATTTAAAGAGTTCAACTTGCATATTTATCTAAATATATAGTATCATTCAAAAAGGAGAATGGTAGAAATGCCTTCAGTTTATGGGTTGAAGCTTCAGAGTGTAATTTGGAATAAAAAAAATAGAACAAAAAATAAGTTACTAAGGCTTTGTTTAGCATTTATAATTAAAATCAATTTTAACATAATAAAGGAGAATAGTGTAGGGAAGAAAAAGGCGATAAGAGAGGACAGTCTAGATAAAGACTGAAACTTCTCACCATACAGTCTCTACATGTAGAAATAGTGAGCTGGAAACATGTGAAAGACATTTCCAATGTTACTGCAAACCAGGTGCTAGCGATTTTCTTTCCGAAAAATTCACCCCATATGTGTAACAATCTATCGGTACTCAATGCCCAAGGACACAACTCAAAGAGGGAGGAAATAGCTTATATTATATAGTTTGAATGGATGTATTTCAAATAAAACACTGATATTTAATGCAAATTTATAAAAAATATCTAATTTCGCTTTTTAAAAAGAAATGAATTTTGTATTTATTATACACAGTTATTATATATCCTAGTTACTTGAAATTTGTTCACAACAAGCTAGGAGTCAGAATCTTTGCAAAGGCCAAGAGACAGCACCTGTCTGGTATGTGTGCAATAAGAATTGAATTTAGCTACAAGTATGAAAGTTTTATAATTTTAATGTCTATAAAATGAGGATTATAGTTTTATTATTATCATCTTTATTAATGCAGTATTATGTATAATTGTTATTTTAAACATAAGCCATCATTTAAATCAATTATGAAATTATCAAATTTTTCCAATTACCTTCAGTCTCCTGTCCTAGATTTCCCATGCAGGTGCAGGTGCCTAAGACTTTGGGCTGTTTTCCAATGATTTTCCAGCCCAGATGCTGGGAGCTGGATGGGAAGTGGACCAGCCAGGACATGAACCGGTGCCCATATGGGATCCCAAGACTTGCAGAGGGAGGAATAACAAATTCAACATCACACTGGACTTCCCCACTGCTTTTAACCACAACAAAATGAACTTAAATTAGATAAGAGAGAATCATCATAAATCCTGCTACAATGAAGAAGCATTACTAACATTTTTTTTATTTTTTAAGATTTATTTATTTTATTACAGTCAGATATACAGCGAGGAGGAGAGACAGAGAGGAAGATCTTCCATCCAATGATTCACTCCCCAAGTGAGCCGCGACGGGCCGGTGCTGTGCCGATCCGATGCCGGGAACCAGGAACCTCCTCCAGGTCTCCCACACAGGTGCAGGGTCCCAAAGCTTTGGGCCGTCCTCAACTGCTTTCCCAGGCCACAAGCAGGGAGCTGGATGGGAAGTGGAGCTGCCGGGATTAGAACCGGCGCCCATATGGGATCCCGGGGCTTTCAAGGCGAGGACTTTAGCCGCTAGGCCACGCCGCCGGGCCCGCATTACTAACATTTGTAAAAGATATTAATAGAAGATTAAAAAGCAACAAAATATAAATCTTACAAGCTGAGTAAAATATAATGAATATACATTTTGTTATGTAAATATAAAAGACAAATTGATGTCAACCTCATGAAATTTGTAAATATTAGAAACTTGTAAAGCATAAAGGAATTCATCTGAATAAGAAAAAAATTGTGAAAAGATGTAGTCATAATGTTTGTAAGGATTTTGCTATTAGGCCGCATTATGAAAGACTGGCGTTTCTGCTTTAATGCTCTTCTTTATGTAACTTTTACTACAGTGATTTTGCAGTATTTCCCTCAGAAATCAGAATTCTGTATATTTTAATTCTGGCAGATAAATGCTATTATGGCAAATTTTGTTCTGCTGTATTTCTAATTTTATTTTCTCTTCCAATTATTTATTATATACATGCAGTACTGTTTTCCTTGTCATCAAAAGACATTGTTTATTAATTTTTTTGGAAATATTGACTAGGGGCTGGAACAGTGGTATGGCAGGCTAATCCTGCACCTGAGGTGCTGGGGTACCATACAGGCACTGGCTTGTGTCCCTGATGCTCTGGTTCTGATCCAGCTCCCTGGTAATGCATGAAAAGCCAACAGAGAATGGCTTCAAGTCTGGAGACCCTGAAGCCATATGCAAGACTCCGAACAAGCTCTTGGTTCCTGGCTTCACATCAGCTTGTCTCTGGCTATTGCAGCAATTTTGAGAATGAACCTATTATTGGAAGGTCTTTCTGTTTATCCTTCTCTCTCTGTAAAATATACCTTTGAATGAATTTTTCAATGAAAATGTTAAATAAATATTATATATACATTTGATGCACAATTTGGTAATTCCATGTACTTACATAGTGTAAAATGTCTACCCAACAAAGCTAATAATGTGCCCATCAACTCACAGTTGTAATTCTTGGTTCTGTGTGTGTGTGTGTGTATGTGTGTGTATGCGTGCATGCATGTCTGGTAAAAATAATGAAGATCTACATATTAACAAATGTCAAGTACACAGCAGAATATTCTTAATGCTAACTCATATTCTTACATGTGAAATCTCCAGAATTTATATTTCTCTTGCTTAAACAGTATCTCCCTCATTTCCTGTCTCTCCACCACTGATGGCAGTCATGTCTTCTGCTTCTCAGAATTTAGCTATTTTAGATTTTGCATTTAGGTGAAATCAAGTAGCATTTATCACTTCAGTTTTCAATCGACATTTAGCTTTTTTTTGGGGGGGGGGCCTTGTGAGTAATGCTGAAATAAGAACAAGTACACAAATATGTAGTTACATCTGTCTGCTCATCCTTCTGAGATCGAACTCTCTCAGTAACAGAAGTGGCAGGAAAAATGTTGGCACACTTCATTCAACTATGATCCCGTAGACATGATTAGAGATTGTTGATGGAAAAGACAATGTTGTAACAGCATTTTAATATCATTCAGGCTCATTCTTCTTTTACTTTATTTGAGACACTGATGTATAAATTAATTTTTGGATTTTCTTACACACATGTCACAGTAGGGAAGTATGATTTGGAAGGAAAACAGACACAGGTAATTTATCCTTCAACCCTATAGAGGTAGTTTAACCTAACTATAGAGAAGTATAGACGTAGTTTATCCTTTTAACTCTCCCTTAAAGACTATACAGTCACTGTACTGGAAGGGTCTATGAAATATAGCATAGTCTGCATGAGCCCACTGTGTACATTTTATCTATTTTCCAGGAAAAGAACAATACTAACCGGGTGTTGCTCTGGAGCTTTATGCGCAGACAGAGAAATTTTCAGGGGATATTTCTTGACAGATAAAGCAATAACTGACTAAATGTCTAGGTGAAGGTGGCATGTATTGAAATAAAGAAAAGATATAAAGAAAACTGGTTGAAACGTAAAACAGAATCTGCATTATTTTTCCAGAGAATGGCATGCATTAAATTGAAAATTTTCTGTAAATCAAATCCATGTTTATTTGAATAAGAAGTCATATATTATAGTAATATAATAAACAAATGTGATGAAAATAACGGAATGCATTTTTTAAAAGATTTATTTATTTTTATTGGAACCTCAGATATATTGAGAGGAGGAGAGATAGAGATGAAGATTTTCCATCCACTGATTCACTCTGAAAGTGGCTGCCATGGCCAGAGCTGGACCAAACTGAAGCCAAGAGCCTGAAGCTTCTCCTGGGACTCCCATGCAGGTGCAAGGTCCCAAGGATATGGGCCATCCTTGGCTACTTTCCCAGACCATAGGAAGGGAGCTGAAAGAGAAGCAAGGCTGCTGGGACACAAATATGGGATCCTGGGAGGATGCAAAGTAAGAACCTTAGCCACTAGGCTACTGCGCTAGGCCCTAGAGTACATTTTTATAATGAAAAAAAAAAAAAAAAAAACCTTAGATCAGTAGTATCCCTATGCCTCCAGCAACCCTTTTACCAATATTTATATCTGCTGTCTTTTATTCATGCCAAATATGAGTGATACATTATATCAAATTTTAGTCCATATTAACAGAAGGAATAAATGATTTATTCAAGACCCAGGAAAAGATACTAAAAAAATGAAAACCAGTGTAGCATGCCATCACTTGCTAATATATACAGGTGTGTTGTTAGCAACAGCCTTTTGGCTGTGGGCATTGGGAAGGATGAGAGAGGGGAGTTCATTGGTAGCATTTGACAGGTTTCTTTGTTAAATACTTGCACCATATCAGATCAAGTAACCCAATGATGATATTGATAGACTTTGGAACTATAGTTAAAACACATTGTATATACACAACATTGAAAATATAGAAATATTTTTGAAATTATGTGTGGAAATAGCATTGAATGTATAGAAAAGCATATACTATAATAAAGCATAAGATGATGCTTATTTGCTGTTTTGTTCCTAACATTTTAGTTGTAACTTTATGAATTTAGCTTTCGATTAAGCTGTGTTTCTGATGACTCAGTGGTGCAATCCCTGTAAATTGAATAATTTTCTCTCATGATCTGGTACAAGCCGACTCGTGGACATCACTCTGCTCAGGTCACGATATAAGTCCCCGTTCTTCTGATGACCTGAACATGGGTTTCAGTAGAGATTTTTTTTCCAGTTTTAGCACACAACTTTTCAATAGAGATGTGTTAGAACTCACTATCAAGAAAAGATCAAGCGTAGCACAATCAACTTGAACCTAGCTTCAATAGAAGAAAAGTTTGTCATCAAGAGTAAATTATGTTACCTCCTGGGTTTAATCTCTGCCTGTTGTATTAGGATGTTGATGCTTTAGACTCTGAAAATCAATAGTCATGGAAAATTTACTTATTGAATAGCCTGAACACACTCTTTCCATCTCATGAGAGATGAACTACTCATGTTAAAGTAGAATGTGGAGAGAAGTGTGACCTTCTGCTCATGTGCCTGGCACTGTGTGTGTTCCTTTGTATGCTCCAAGAAACCACTCATTCCAGGGTCTCGTGCTAAAAGCTCTGTGATAAAACTTTTTTTTCAAAACACTTCCATTTTGAGATGTTAAAAATGTTCACAACCACCCTCAAATTAAAGCGCTTATATTTTGGCTTCTTAAGATATATTTTTTAATGTTCTTTATTAATCCAAATTCAAACAATGAATAGTCCCAATTTTGAAACATAACTCCTGGGTTTTTCCAAAAAATTTATTTGTTGTTTTTGGAAAGGCATGTCTACAGAGAGAAGGAGATACAAAGAGAAACATACTCCATGACTGGTTCACTACCCAAGTGGTGGTCACAATGGTCGGTGCTGAGCTGATCAAAAGCCAGCAGCCAGGAACTTCCTCTGGGTCCCTGACGCCAGTGTAGATGCTAAAGCCTTCGGCCATCCACTACTGCTCTTCCAGGCCACAAGCAGGGAACTGGATGGGAGGTGGAGCAGCCAGAACATGAACAGGCGCAAGGTCAGAATTTAGCTACTGAGCTGTCACACCAGACCCTATTCAATCATTTCGAAGGATAAAACCATTGAAGTCATCCTTGATGTCTCATTATTCTCACAACTGACCCCCAACTGTCAATAACTTATATTGCTAATGATAACGCCTTCTTGCTCATTTATGCAAAAAATGAAAACTCATTGCTTGACATATATGCGAAAGTGCAATCCAAAAGAACTGCTAGTTGATTAAGCGTAATATAACTGCTGCTCCCAGGAGATTTGAGAAACAGAAAGAAAATAAGCATATATTTTAAATTCTCTTAGTGTGTCATTTTTTAATAAATACTATGACAAAACAAAGGAGCAACTAGTAGAAGCTGACATAAAGGTGTTATTGTTTTAAAAGAGAAATTCTAAGATCAAATAGGCAGTACAATAAAAAGGGGGATTTTCTTTTTTAAGTTTGGGTATCTAAGTGAAATTTTATGACAGTGCAAGACCTAGATATCAGGACATAGTTGATGTTTTGGAAAATCAGGAAAAGGTCAGTGGATATGGGTCAGACTAAATGAAGGGTGGCTCAATAGATGAGGATGGAGGAGTGGCATTCGGAGCAGAAGAGGACAAGAATGTCTAGGACAAGAATGGTTTTTATTTTGAATTTGCATCTTCTATGGGGTTAAGTCTCAATTAGAGCTATTCTAGTAAAAGAACATTCTGCTGTGAGAGTAAATACAGATTTATGGCAGAGGGGCTTGGGTTGGTGAAATAATTGAGCCAAATAAGGGTGCTGTCATGAGCCCATGTGGGGCAGCAATGATGTAGAGAAATAATCAGTGTTTAATCAGGTACCTTGAGTTGTTAAGATCCCAGCCAAGATCCTAATATTGTTTTCTTATGCTCTTTTTCTTTGTTTATTTTATCCGGCCAAATCAGTCTTCCTGTTCTTGATCATTCAAAAGCACATGGCTGCCTCAACCCTTTGAATGACCTTGTCTCCGCAGGATATTGATCTTATGGCTTCTATTTCTTGTTCATTCAAACCCTTTCTCACATGGCCCATTAAAAAGATCTTCTATCTTCATCCAAAGTAGTAATTCCCCATCACTCTTTGCTTCTTATTCTGTTTAAGCTTATAAACATAGCACCAAATGTCAAATACCTTATATACACATTGTATTTGTGTAGGTTTTATCATTGCCACTATTTGTTTTATTCAACACTATCGAAACTGAATCTAATTTCCTTAAGCATCTTGTCATTTTTGCAATCGTAAACCTGGACTCATTCCAAATTGCTTAAAGTTTTGGTCTCCATAAGACATCGATGAATTTCATGACTCCTACTAGTCAGATACCAAAATCCAACAAAGAAATAGAATTTCTTGCACAGCCCTAATTTTTGGTGCAATCTGATCCTGAGATAACACTCCTCAGTGTTTATATTTTTCACAATGTGCTTTCATACATTCTCCTTCTTGTTCCCAACCAGGCTTGCTTGGATCTTACTTTGCTATTCTAGATATAATGATGCAATGGATGAAATAGATTGGGAGTGGCTAAATTGTAAGAATTTTTGTTGACTTCTACATTAAAAAAATGTTGTATAGTTCTGAATAGTTAGCATTAAACTCTTTGAGTGTTTTGTGCTGGGAGATGTGTGGTACACTTAGCCCAGTAGAATTTGTACATGTGAATCACTTTTTTTTTAATAGTCTGATTCTCCTGTCATATTATTGTGAGGAATTGAATGGGATAGTTAGCAGTTAAGGTCTCTGGTCCCTGGTGAAGTTACCTTTTAAAATAAAATTATGCTTTTCTCCATTTCTTACTTTTCCTAGGGCATGTTCTTCGTTTGGGGGAGAACAAAGGCACAGAATCAACGTATTAACTCTCATCTTTTACAGTTGTCATAAAAAAAGGCAAGGAGACATGACCCACACTCATCTCTTCGTCACAATAAGAGATAGTACCTGAGCTCTCAGCTTATCATCAGAATGGGAGGAACACATTCCCACTCCCACCTTCCTGATGTCCTATAGCTGTGGACAAGGTGATAGATATTGCTGCTCATTGTGAATGAACTGCTTCTTTTTTCTTTTTTGTCCTTTCGGTGACTCCCCTGTGATGGCATACAAAAGATTCTATTTGCACGGGTTTAAGTTTTTTTTTTTTTTCTTCCTTGGAGCCCCCTTCTGCCACTATGGCAGGAGCCCTTTCCTCTCCTTTTCCTAAATAAATCCTGCTTTGCAAATTAGAGTTGTCCAACAAAACATGAGGTTGCTGTTGTGTTTCATTTCAAATTCCCTGCAACATTGTTCTTAACCAAGTAGCCTGCTTTTGTAATAATTGTAAAATACTTGCTATTTCTCTTTCTTTTATAAATTACAATCATATTTTCAGGAGTCTTTACGGTCTCCTTTTCTCCTTTTTCATAATACCACCACCACATCTGTTCACATCTGTTATTGGCTATCATTAATATAAACTCCCAAGGCATTATTAAATGCATTGTGGTGAATTTGGGGTGAATTAAGCAGAAAATATCTTAAATATAATAATTACATTAAGAAGATAAGCTGATAATTTATCTTATCCTCACCACTTTTATAAAATATATATTCATTTTCCCCTCTAAAAGGTCATTTGCTATCTGATTTAGGCTTAATGTGGGTAATGTGAAGAAATCAGGATTTGTGTCATATCAATTATCTGGTATTCAGTCTTTCTTGGTGAGAAGGGAGAGGTAGGATAGAGAATAATTAGGTCACATTCACAGAACTTTCTTTTACTAGTATGGAGAATAGAAAGGGATGACATTTCAGGTCCATTTAAGGATTACCGCGCTATCCAATAGAATATTAAGCATTGGAACACTTGAAACTTGGCTATTGCAAATGAGGACATGAATTTTTTATTTTATTTAATCCTTCTAAATTTAAATGGGAAGAACTGTGTTACAAGGGGTAACTCGGTCAGACAATACTTCAACAAAGAATTGAGTGGTTGACATAGTGGAGTCATCACAAGGAGTACATGATGTCTAGCCCTAGCTTTTCCAGAAAACAAAATTACAGAGCAAGGACATATTTTCCTATTTGTTCTTGTTTCACAAGTTTAGGAAGACTGGCTTTTACCAGCATAAGCCACACAGGTTTTGGGACCTTCAGATGTATCCTGCAATTAAAAAATAATCTTGCTTGGCAAATTCTGATAGTGTTTCCTTAGGATATTCTTATTTTATGCTGAATTTGTTTTCCTTTATTTGACTTTCACAAAATGTATTGTTTCTCAAGCAAACTAATGACCAAAGAATCAAAACCTGTGAATGAATTAATTATCATGACATTATATTTTCAATTATTGCTGTCATTAACTTTTGCTGATTTTCTTTTCTCATTCCAACACTATTCTTTTTTCTTGTACTTTTTCATAGAGAACCTAACTTGTTAAATACAGTAATATAGGGCAACATAACAAAAGTTGCACTCATCCCGGATGGACAGGGCAAATCGATCTTTTTTATGTTTATTTTTTATTTTTTTGCCTGCCAATCTACCATGTCAGAACAAATATTTAAAATATGCATGAAGCATTGTAAATACTTTGTTGTTGAAGGTGTACATATCAGAAAACTGAAACTTACTAAAGCTGGTGTCTAAATACAAATTTGACTATAGTTGTAAGCTCATTTTTTTTTCATGAATTGCTAATATAGTTTATCTTCTTATTTTAACCTAAAACTTTTTAGACAACTGCAGGGACAAGCGGACTTCAGAGTTTTCTGGGATTAATGTATACACCTCAGGCAGGCTAGCACACACCATTTATGAACTACATACGTCTTAAATTGCTGCAAAACATTGCTCCTTTAGGTTTCCTTGCTTATTTCATTCATCGCTTTAGAATTTCCCTGATTTACCACGTTTTATAATATGTGCCTTTTATGGATGTGCAAAGGTCCAGTAACCAAAGAAACGGATTTTAAGAATATAATAATCTCATAGAAATAGCATGTGACGCAGGTGCATTTACCTAAGAAGTATTTTAAATTCCACTAAAATAAATTGCTTAAAAACGGTTTTTCTACCACTTCAGAAAAATCACATCCGAGAATATTTTGTGAAGATTGCACTGGCTGAAACAGTCTAACCGATGACCTGATAGATCCAATCTTCTGAGCCAGAACGTCATCCCCAGCCACCATGTGACACTTGCAGAGGCTGGCTATCACAGGAAGACTAGCGCTCCGCAGCAATGCTACCGGAAACTGCTGGCTGCCAGGAAGTTTGCTCTGAGTTTACATTAGACAAGTATCCATGGAATTCAAATATCCTCCAGTAATGGGCTAAAACTGCCTTTTGATTAAGCATTTTATAAAAAGACAGAACAGCAGCAGACTATTTAATTTTTAAATTGTAATTACATTTCATACCTTGAGCCTTTTTCATTGCTTTGCTACAAAATCTCTCTCCTGACACTAGGTGCAAGCATTATGATTTTGAGCCTTGGTTTTACACTGAAAAATTTGGATTTAGATGTCAAACTTCCATGATCATTTATTGCAAAGTCAGTGACAGGGCATAAGACATTATATTTTGTACTCTTACTTTGTGACAAAATCTGTCCTTGGTAATGATCATGTCTTATTTTTACTGGGTACATGATCAGCCTTGGGAATAACACTGTGGCATAGTCTATACTGTAAATGCTAAGCTGCCACTCATAATACCAGACTGCATATTGGAGCACTGATTTCAGACCTGACTGTAACGTCCCTTATGGGCCACTGTAACCCATGAAGCCACCCAGACTCAGCTCACGGTGCCTTTGTGCCACCAATTGGAAAGTGAAATTTCTTACTATTTTTTTCAAAAACATTGTACCTATTTCCAAGACAAATAGGAAATAAAAAAGTCATCTCTTTCTCACTTTATTGTCTGTGCCTTTCTTTCATTCTGTCTTTCAAATAAATGAAATGAATCTTTAAAAAAAATACATAACTGGGCCTGGCATGGTAGCCTAGTGGATGAAGTCCTCATCTTGCATGCGTTGGGATCCATATGGACACCAGTTCTAATCCCAGTGACCCTACTTCCCATCTAACTTCCTGCCTGTGCTGTGGAAAGCAATCGAGGATGGCTCAAAGCCTTGGGACCTGGACCCACGTGGGAGACCCGGAGGATTCTCCTAGCTCTTGGCTTTGGATCAGCGCAGCTCTGGGAGTGAGTCAACAGATGGAAGATCTTCCTCTCTGCCACTCTCCTGCTCTCTGTATATCTGACTTTGCAATGAAAATCAAACAAATCTTTTAAAAAGGAATTAGACCATAAAATCTATTCTTTGCATCACAAAGAAACCCCTCCCCAAAAATACATAACTAACCTAATTCATATGAGCAGACCTGGCATGCAAACACACACATATAATTGCCTCGAAATTATATGTACCTTTCTTCTCCATCTGCCCTTCCTCTTCCATTACTTTCTAATCTCCACTAAGCATTTATCTTGGTCATCTCTTTTATATCCTAGCAGTAAGCCTAATAATAAAAGGTACCCTAAAAATAGAAGAAAGCGGCCAAATAAAGGGCTGTACATGAACTTTACTCTCAATGTTTTATGGAGAACAATATTTTGTAAAGTTCTCCAATATTGGATGATATCTCATTCTGTTTATACATGGAAAAACAATGGAATTCAGGAAGAGACCTCTCGACTCCTAAAAACATCCCTAAAACTTGCTGCCTAAGTTAGCAGTGAAGATATAAGACATCTACATAAAGTTGAATACTTATTCCAAATGTTGTACCTGACAAAGCTTGGATTTTTTCCTGGCATCCAAAGGAAACCGGTCTTTCTCTCCTTTGACTTAAATGCTCATGTGTACATATTTTAAAAAGAGAGAGAGAAAGTGTAACCTGACCTTTTTATTATCAATCAGTGGCACAAAATAATGTTGTCTTTTACACAGCAGAGGTTGCAGAATAGCTGATGTGGTGGAAGATGTGATGGCATGCTCCCTGTCAGGCCAGGAGTATACACACTAAGGCACCATGAGGACACCAGTACTGAGGTCTCCACACTGGGTGTTACTTGTCAGCTTTGGAATTACTGACCGATATAGTGTGAGTCCCTGAAGAGATTTCAGCCAGCAGGTAGCAGAAGAACCCACGTATGCAAATATAGGTCATATTTTATAATCTCACGATTAAGTATGGTGCCAGGTTTCTATATTGTGAAATCTGTTTTACAGGATTCAAAAATTTTTAATATCCTAGATAAATGCCTTGTTGAGTGTATGTTTACCCATTTCTGACTCACATATGATTCTTATTATTGGGTTCCCTCCTCAAGAACAATGACTGAATAGCCAGGCCTGCCCCCTTTTTCGTCTGAATCCTTTGAAAAAGTTTCCAGATTTTACCCGCCCCCCCACCCCACAATCTAATCATTTTGACTGATTTCAAATTTCTAACGTTTCTTGCCAGTCTAAAAACTTTCTGCCTCTGTATAAACTGCTGCCTAATTCGCTCCCTCTCCCCCAGAACTTTTATCCTGAGGCAGACCTAATTTATTCTTCAATGCTTATTCAAGAAGACTTTCCATAGCCGTGCCAAAATGCAAGCCCTTGCCAAATGGGATTCCTGTGTGGAGTTGTTTCAGACTCATGTCTTCCGACCAGAGCTACAGCCAAAGAGCTATCCGGGCAACCACATTAACTGTCATACTTTTCAAAATTACTGGCAGACAGCCTAAGGTGGGGGCTGCCAAAATCCCCACTTCCATTTTAACCAGTGCACAGGTCTTTGAGGACATTCTCTCAACTCTCAAAGCCACTTAGAAATGGCTCCAGTGACTCTGCCAGTTTCCAGACTGAACCCGAGTTCCTGCTGCTTTGAAAAGTTTGCTAAAGGGAAACATCTGCTTCTCCATGGGTTTGGTTCATTTTCCATTAAAGTAGGGAGAGATTTTTTTTTTCTTTTTATGAAATGTTAGCAAATTCAGCAGCCATGTTTTTAGCAGCTTCCTGCACTTCAAGCTTTAAATACAAACACATTTCTATTTTACAAAATTTCCTTGGTGCCCCAGGGAGTGATCTTTTAAGATTGATAGCATCAGTTTGATAGTGAATAGAATCTGATTATGAATCTTCTCGTGTTCAGTTTCTCCCATTGCCACATTCTCCATTATAGATATCATCCTATTTTTTCAGTGTGGATACACTTGATTAACATATACGTTCAATTTCATTTATCATAACTATTTATATTTTTTCTATCTGTCTTATCCATTGGTAAAAGCAGTTGAGTATTTGTTTCAGCAATTAAGGTATTTCTTGAAATAGACAATTAAATGTCATATCAGAAGCCTTGAGTTCAGTCAGCTCAATTTCCAATTCCAGATTTGTATTACAATGCACACTAAGAAGTAGCACACAATGGATGCTGAAATTGGGTCCGTACAACACAAACAGGAGATTCAGTCTAAGTTCTGGGCTTCTGACTTCTGTCTGACATGGCTGTGTTTGTTGTGGGCACTTAAAGGGTATAATCAGCGGATGAGCTTTCTGTATTTACTTCTGTGTTTCTTAATTTGCTTTTAAGTAGTAAAAATAAATTAAAATCAAATACAACAGGCAACTTCAGAGACTATGAAATGACCATAATTACTTTTTCTAAATCTAAAATGGAAAGGTCCAGTTAGATAACTGAGATTTTGTTTCTTAATAGTATTGGAAGTACATATGCTTTGCAATCTGGTTAACATGTGTTAACTAGTAAAGCAGAAATCAACAAAACAACAGTAACAGACTACACACAGGAGACAGCTAGAATTGAAAAGATCAGCCTCATTTCTAAAATGAGCCAGCTTTTGCTTTTGATATTGGATGCCTTTTAAAAAACTGATTTATTTTTAGCTGGCTGTATTGAAAAAAGTATGTGTAAATTTAGACACTCAAACCTCTGCAATACCAACTATCTAATTTCTATAGCTACATCTGCAGTACTCTATATACTTCCAGTTTTCAAACATGCATGTCCAGTTCCCTGATAGAAATGTTAGCTACTGAGCTCCGGAGATAAGTAACTTTAATGTCTTAAAGTACATGAAAAACTCATTTTCTTTCCCAACTGTTTTTTTTTTTCTCTAGCCACATATCTAGTTATGGAGAATCTATTAAGAAAAACTTGCTAGAAATGTTCACATCATTCTTGACCTCTCTTTTTCCCTCATCGCCAGTGTCTAAATGACAGCACAATTCTATTCATATTACTTTTAAATATTTCATTCATATGCTTTTGTTTCTATCTTATTACCACTCAGATCTTTCCTTTGGAAATTTCACTCTCAACTGTTGTAACTGGCTTTTCAATCTCAAATCTTGCTCTCTATCTAAACTAGTGTTGAATCAGCACTCATAATACTATCTGTATAATAAAAATGTCACCATAGCGCTTTTTGATTTCAGGTTTAGATCCAAAGCCCTTTATTCAACTCTAAAGAATTTTTAAGTCTCTGTTACTTTTTCAACCTCAAACATTTTCACACACCTTTTAACTATTTATTTACTTAGTTTGATGGTAAAACATGATATGGAGTGGAGATAAAGAGAGAGATCCATTTTTCTCATTCCCAAGTGCCCCAAAATTTGTGACTGTGCCTAGCTGAAGTTGAGAACGTGGAACTCCATCCAGATCTCCCAGACTGATGGCAGAAACATAAGTCCTTGGGCAACTTTTCAGGCTCATTCATCAGAACTGGGTCATAACGAGTACAGCAATGAGTGATTCAGTCCAGAACGCCAACATGGGTTGTAGGAACGCTACATGACAGTTTATCCAGTTGTGCCCACCACCTACTCTGATTAATACATGCAAAATTGAATTTCTTTTTTTTTGTTTGGGGGCTTTCTTTTTGTGACTATTGCATATACTATTCTGTACAATATTCTTATTCCTTCTATAGAACATTTAGTTGTAACTATACTTACTCTTCTCTAGCCAACTCTGAGACCCATGGATCTTGACAGCAATGTCTTCAGTTTTTTACTTTTCTGCTTCTACTAGAGTTTAGCTACAGTTATGCATGGGCAAAAGGTGAGAGGAAAGAGTGAAGTTTATGTACATGTTTCCTGGGACTGTCTTTCTGCAGGGTTGCCTTTTGATGCCTACCTCCTTTGAACTGAGGTTATGTTTTCTACAAAGCAGCCATCGCTTCACAGTCTGTCTCTAGAGTTTAGCAACTTTTCTTATATCTTTAACCACTGCCCACACCTTTGAATTTGTCCCTTGGGAAAACATTTTCTGAATTTCATAATTTTAATATTCTATCTACTAGAATACTAATGTAGGCATTTGAGCACAGTATTCTTGAACTCAGAAGCAACTTTGGGGTCAAACTCACTGATTTTTATATCTTAGTAGAAGGTGCAAGAAGATTTATTATCACAGAATGGATAAGATTTTATCGGAATGAAAATAAATCTGAAAAAAAATGAGTGCCAATGACTTAAATGTGAACCATCCAAACACTAATAGATTTAACAGAAAGCTGATACAGCTGATAAGGACAACTGTAATAGAGGCGAAGAAGGATGACATGGGTTAAAAATATAACCTATAAACAAGAAACCTATCCCTGCAGTGACCATGTTAAAAACAAAATAAAACGAAATAATGTGCTTTTTTAAAAAATGTAATTAACAATATTATTGTTCTCATAGCCAGGATATTCTTAATATTACTTTTTCATTGCTAAAAAGTTGTGGCCATGAACACTTTTAATGATTTACATGGTGTTTCAGTTATAAACCTTGTAATGAGTAGCAAAATAACTATGCACTGTATCTATTGCCAATAGCAGTCAATACTTGGGCTAGCAGACTTTTGCCTAACACATATTGAAACAGCTATCAATGATTCCTTTATTTTTTATTTACTAGGGAGCACACACTAATGAGGAACTAGCAGGGATCCTGCTGATAAGTAAGTGATTGAAAGATATTTGGACGATTATGATTGGGACAGTGAGAGTTAAAAAGAAATGATACCCAATTCA
Organism: Ochotona princeps; assembly: GCF_030435755.1. Taxonomy (NCBI): domain Eukaryota; kingdom Metazoa; phylum Chordata; class Mammalia; order Lagomorpha; family Ochotonidae; genus Ochotona; species Ochotona princeps. Next base: position 66,741,500 of record NC_080833.1, read on the forward strand.
TGAAAAAAGTAATACTTCTAACAATTATAACTTCACTTTAAATTTTACAAAGTAAATCCATTTATAACAGGTCATTTGATTGCTTGCTTTTCAGCTAAGCTGATCATATATTGTGTTTTGAGAACATTTTAGAGATAAGATGAGGTGGAAAAAATGACACTTGCAAGATCCTGGAAGGCTCTACTTATTTAGGGGAACTTCTATTGACTCAGAAAAATTTACAAGGTATGAGTGGATGTGTGTCTGAAATCTGAAAGTAATTTCACACACACTGGAATTTTTAGTGTTGAATGACAGCTCTGGTGTTGGAAAGAATGAGAACTACGAAGGCATGAGAGCCACGAGAACCTTAGAATTCTTCAAGCTAGTGGGATATGACGTTAAGTTTCACAATCTATGATATTTCCAAGTTAAAGTCAGTTCGTAAGCCAATTTTAAATGCATTTCATAATGACAAGTAAACTGTAGCGGATTACAGGGAAAAATAAAAAAAACGGAAGTGAAGATTTTAGGCTTACTGAAAATGTAGAGAAGGCATATTAACTTTGCATGTATACTTTACAGATAACTTTGTATAAATATTAAATGATGGACAGATGTAGTCTGGTTAAGTCAATTGATCTGTGAAACCTTCTGGCAGGTATGGTGTATTGGGTGAGAACTTAAATACATGGGTTGAACCCCTGCTTTCAATGTTCTCACAATGTAATTTCAGTCACATTTAAAAATCTGTTACATTTTTCTTATATTAAAAGTGGAGGCATTAGCAATAATAATATCTACTTTCTAGAAATGATGAAAAGATTGAAAATTATTATATGCAAAGCACCTAAGTCTGTTAAATTAGTGTCAGCTTCATAGTAAATCCATGGCAATTATTAACTATTATTGATGGTGATGAAAGCTAACTTAAATAGCTTTTTGCCATATAATCTACATGTTATTAAGACATAATATAAGTCAAAACTGGGAAGTAATTTTCAGGCACAGATGCTGATGCAGTTTCAATAAATTAAAATTGTAAGAAACTGAATAACTTTTTAATGCAATGATGATTAGTAGAACCAAATTTCGACCCAATTTGGGTATCATGTACTTTGTTTTGAACAATATCTTATAAGGAGAGACACAATTGTACTCCATGACCTCTCTCCGATATTGTCTGGATCCATTTTCTTCTTTCAATATTTATATGTTAAGTTTACCAGGTAGCCTAGTGCCTGAAGTCCTCGCCTTACATGTGCCAGGATTCCATGTGGATACCAGTTGGTGTCCCAACTGCTCAGTTTCCCATCTAGCTCCCTGCTTGTGGTTTGGGAGAGCAGTGGAGGATAGCACAGGCCTTAGGACCCTGTACCCATGTGGGAGACCTGAAGGAAGTTCCTGGTTCATTGCTTCTGATTGGCTCAGCTCCAATCATTGTGGTCCTTTGGGGAGTGAACCAGCAGATAAAAGATCTTTCTGTCTCTTCTCTTTGTAAATCTAACTTTTCAATAAAAATCGATTTTTTAAAAATTACCTCTATATGCCAAAAGAAGTGCAATTTTCTGTATGTTAGTTTTTTTAAATGAAATAAAACTAATGATTTTGATAAAAATCATTTTTCTTAATTTGTCAAAATGAAATAGATAATAGAGTTAATTAATTTCACTAATGTTACAGGACAAGAATGCCTGCAAGTAAGGAATATATCAAAAGGAGACTCTGTGGTTTATTCCTATGTAAGACTAAGAAGGCGTATAGCTTATTGTTAAATTATTATACCAAAGAAAGAATCAGTGAATCAAAATTAACAATTACTGTGAAATCCGTAACCAACAACTGAAAGCATACATAAACATATGCAAACCTTATGTTTTGTGATTTCTTCTAAATCACAATAAGGAACTAATTTCTGAAGACAGTAAATCTTAAAATATGTGGATTTTTTAAAAACTAATCAATCATTAATACAACCAGAGTTAAATTTATCTTTCAACTATTAATTCAAATCTATAAACAAAATACTATAGCATCAAATCCAGAATTGCATTTTTTTAAGAGAATGATTAATATAAGGACAAAAGCCTGCATGCAGTTCATACGCAAGAACATCCGATACTCTCTCTCCTACCCTCTCTCAATCCCTTCCTCTTATTATAATTTTTATCTTTCCTTTTTCTTTTTTTTCTTTATTTTTGACAATCTTTTTAAGGGCTACAGGAAATTGGGCAAGACTGTTATTTCCACATTTTTTTCCTGTATCTGGGGTAAAGGGTGAAGCCCCACCCAGTCTCCCACCCATCCCAGGTCCCTGGTAATTTTTTCAATATTCTAGTTTCAATTTGTAATCATCAGATCTAATATAATAATTTTCAGAGAAATCACCCAATTTATTGAGTTAAAAAATAACCAAAGTCGATATTGTGAAGCCAAAGTTGTGGTAAATCCATCACCTACATTGCCAACAGCACATGCGGTGCCAGTTTGAAGCCTGACTGCTCTACTCCTTAGCCAGCTCCCTTTGAAAGCACCTGGGAAAGCAGTGCAAGAGGAACATCATGTGTGGCCCCTTTTCACCCACACTGAGGACCAGGGTGAAGCTCTTGGCTTCAGCGTGATGTGATCCTAGCCAATATGGCCAATTGGGGAAGAAAGCTGCAGTTGGTAGATCTCTATGTATCTCTCTCTCACAACTCTGCCTTTCAAATAAAATATAAAATTCTTTTAAAATTTGAGTTTTGCAATGACACAAAACTGTCTTCATATAATTGTTAAAACCCTCTTTAAATATTCACTGAATCTTACTATTTTGTTGGATATAGAAATATTATCTATAATATGATAAAACAAGTATAATCAAGAAACTATGCCCCCCTCTTTAAATACTACTTTGATGTCTTTGAATTATTTTTTCTCTGTTTCCATGACAGTCTTTTTCTACACTGAAATTGCAATGCAATTGTCAACAGCAACAAAAGAATGAATATTTATTTCACTCCCACTTTTTTTGGATATCAAATATCACAACTCTCAATTAGCAAATTTTTGTATTACATAAACCTAGATTTGTTGCTGAAGTTCAATGCATACAATGAATAAGTGAATGAATTCAATAATTATTCTTTCCTCTGTCCCATGATAACCAGAATATGACCTGAGTCAAGGCTACTGCAATCAGATGATGCATCTAACTCATTGAGCAAGGAAAAAAATGCACAGGAATATCGGAAGTTAGTAAATAAGAACATAACCTCTCTAGATATCCAAAAACAAATGAGATATTGTCCATTTATATTTGGAGAATGTAAAAGTCATGATAGATTGCAGTGTATCGAACCATATTTTAATGAGCCAAAATATTATCTTGAATATTGACCATTACTATATTGCGTATTGTATTAATTGATATATTAAACTAATTATAGTTACCATAATTATTCATGATATGTGTTATTTACTTTTTTCTCCTATTTTTTAAAGATTCATTTTATTTTTTTGTTGGCAAGGCAGATATACAGAGAGCAGAAGAGATAGAGAGGAAGATCTTTTGTTTACTCGGTCTCCCAATTACCCTCAATGACCAGAACTGAGCCCATCAGAAGCCAGGAGCCAGGAGTCAGAAGCTCCTTCCAGATCACCCACATGGTTGCAGAGTCCCGAGGCTTTGGATCATCGCCTATAGCTTTCACCGACCATGATCAGGAAGCTGGATAAGAAGTAAAGTAGCTGCGATAAGAACAGGCGCCCAGGTGGAATCACAGTCAATGTGGGTTCTTGTGACTCTCTCTTACATGCATTTTGCTCTTCATGCAACTTCTACTTTTTTTTTTACAATAAATCATATTTTAATGAGAAAAATATATCAATTGCAAGTATAAAATCATAAGAAATATACAGATAACCAAATATGGATGAATTGACAATATGTGTTTAAACCTTCCTTTTTTTAGAAGTATGTTCAATAAAATTTTAAATGTGATTATTTTTGGGAGACTGGAATAGAGTGTTTTTCAGCATAAAGCTCGAAAGAGATTATGTTTAATTTGATCTATATTGTACTCTCAAAGTTAGAAGTGATAACATGTAAGGTTCTTTTAATGTTTGGTAATTTCTTGATTTTCTAGGTGTAAAAGGTCATATATGATGTTAATAAACAGAAAATAAAGAATTGTGCTGTTTGTCCATCTTCATGTGCATTTTTACATTTTTGGTGCCAATTTTTTGCATATTTTAGAAAGACATAATTTATCAATTAATTTGCATTTTCACAAATTACGCAATCAGAAACTAAAATAGTGGGCCTTATGCAACGGCCTAGTGGCTAAATCCTCACCATGCATGTGCAGGAGTGCTTAAGGGCACCAGTTCACGACTCAGTTATGCCACTTTCCATTCAGCTCCCTGCTTGAGGCCTGGGAAAGCAGTTGAGGATGGGCTAAAGCCTTGGGAACCTGCACCCAAATGGGAGACCCAGAAGAAGCTCCTAGCTCCTGGTTTAGGATCGGCTCAGCTCCCACTGTTTTTGCCATTTGGGGAGTGAACCAGCAGACGAAAGATATTTCTGTCTCTCCTTCTCTCTGAAAATGTGATTTTCCAATAAAAATAAACAAAACCTTTAATTAATAAAAGAAACTAAAATGTTGATTTAATTTGGACACATTTGTATACTTAAGTATAATGATTGATTAGAACATATTTTGACAGAGAATTGATTTGTAATGCACAAAGAAACAGTATTAACCCATTGCGATCACCTCCACTTCTTCAACTAAAATTCTCTAGAAACTTCCGTGGTCTTTTTGGAGTGAGATAGAAGCACAAACTTAAATAGGAGTGCTCCAAGTTAGAAGGATAAAATTCCCTTTTATACCTAAGGTAATCGCAAAAATTACTACCAATTTTATATTTCATTGCAGTGGTCTACTTTAATGATAGCTTTACATTCAGTTTGTGATTTTGTCACAATCTTTTATCCTATTTTTCACATGTTTTTAAAGATTCTCTCCTTCCTTAGCTCCTTCCTTCACTCTGCACACTTCTTGTATTACTTTTTCTCTCTGTTCCTTTCTTAACTTCTCTTTCCTCTGGTTTCCTTTCTTCATTGTTGTCCATAAATACAGATTTTTGATTATGACATACTAAAATATTTTGTTTTTAAAAAATATTCACTTGGTGTTGGCAACGCCCGCGTCGCCACGTAATCCGAGCTGAGAGGAGGGACTAGGGTTACAACACAGACAGCGCACAGAGGACAACACAACACAAGACGCAGTACACAGAATGCCGATCGATGACAGATTGCTCTTTATTGCAACTCCAGGCTTTCTTTATACTCTTCTTAGCTCCTCCCAGTGTTTATCCAATCCTCTAGTGGCCACCCTAAATCCTCGAGTTCCTCCCAGTAGTGGCCACCCTAAATCCCTTGAGTTCCTCCCAGTGTTTATCCAATCCTCTAGTGGCCATCCTAAATCCCTTGAGTTTTATCCAATCCCCTGGCAGATAACTTGACAAATAGGAAGCAGGAACTTGCGGTTAATCCAGTGGCGAGATGTATCAGGCCAAAATTGCCAATCCTGTTATGCTCTGAGAAACAAGCTAAGCTGTGGAGTTAATCCTTGGGAGACAGGGGCCTGCATGTCCCCCTTTTTTTGTTTTTTTAATGGACGCCTGTCTTAGGTTGTCCAGCAGTCAGTTGACGCCTTACCCGTCATGGGGAGCCCCACCTGGGGAATCCCTGTCTTAGGTTGGTCATCAGTGCTGCCAGATCTTACCCGTCTCTGGCTGCCCATCACACCATGTTCAGCACTAGGGTTTTCCACAGCTAAAGCCATCATGGTTTGTCAAATAATGACCTGCTCCCAGGCTTGTTGCCTGCATAGGCGGCAAAGAAGAGTAAACAGTACTGCAATCATGGCTGCGACCATCAGCCCCATGGCCAAGATTCCGCTTTGTTCCTAAAACATCCATGCTGCCAGTTAAATGCCATGTCACAGGGATAACACATATATGATAGTAAATCGGGGAGCAGCTGGAGATCTGCGTTTCCCATGGGCAGGATACCAGGAAGTTGCACCACTGCTGTCAGGGTCTCCTATCCTGCAAGAACACCATTAGGAGTGGGATCATGCTGAGTTGGAGCCAAGGAGATTTGCCGTGTAAGTCTCTCAGGAACCCATGTAGGTGTTTCTTCATCCTGGGGAAAAACACAAAGGGAGCCTCGCCCCCACGTTAGTACTGGATCTGGTCCTCGCCATTTATTTGTGGCCAGATCTTTCCATTTTACTTGGCCTTTATTCTCATTAGCAGGGCGAAACCAATGGCGCTCTGCAGGAGCTACATCATTAGTGACAGTTAAAAAATTCAACACATAGATGGCAGATGCCAGTAAGGAATGGGGTGAGCTGCAATGCTCAGCCACATCTCCCTTCTTTATTTTTTCTAGATAAACTTTAAGGGTGCGGCTGGCACATTCAACAATGGCTTGACCCTGAGGATTATAAGGAATGCCTGTTTTGTGAGTTATATTAAAATCTTGGCAGAACTTCTCAAAACCTTGGCTAACATAGGCCGGTCCATTATCGGTCTTAATTTGTTTGGGGACCCCCATATAGGCAAAGGCCTGTAAACAATGGGCTTCTTTTAATTTCTCTCAAGCTGTTCGTTTACCAATTCAATTGCAGCCTCTAATTTTTAACCCTGTCACAGACTGGTTGGGGGTCACCTTGAAGATGTCTGCCCAAACCTTTTCCAGGAAAGTATCGCTGTCTATTAAGCATATTTGGCACAGGCTGAGAGGTCAATACAACATTCATGGCACTCAACAAATCTCGTCCCCACAGATTGATAGGAATATGTGGTAAGACATACAGCTGGAAAACTCCTGAATGTCCCTCTTGATCCTTCCACCTTAACAACCTGGCACTTTTCTGTGGCTGAGAAGTTCCTATCCCTTGGAGAATGGTTGGGGTAGCCTCTAATGGCCAGGAACCTGGCCACTGTGCCTGGGATATAACTGTACTATCAGCCCCGGTATCAAGTAAACCTGTGAATTTTCTCCCTTCTATTTCTAAATGTAAGGTGGGTCGGGTTTGCATGTCGGAGACCCAACATGCCAAGGGGCCAGAATGTCCAAATCCTCCTTGTCTATCTCTCTTAAGAATGGGGTTGTCAGTTGGAACCTTGGGGATCAAGATCAGCTGGGCAAATCTAGCTCCTGGTGGAATGATTATAGTGCCTTTGGCTGATTCTGCCATGACTTCTATTTCTGAGGGGGTATCCTCATCTATCACTCCTGGGAGTACCCTGATTCCATGCATAGTAGCACTACTTCTTCCTAGGATCAGACCCAAGGTATTCTTAGGCAAGGGGCCCCTGACTCCTGTTTTTATCCGTTGGGGTCCCAGGAGCGGGGTCAATACCTCTCCGGAGGTGGCACAGAGGTCCAGTCCTGCGCTACCTGGTGTTGCTCTGAGGAGGGTTGAAATGTTGGTGTTCCTCGCCGTGGGAGAGGGACTCTGGAAGGAGTCTGCACTGTTCCAGAGGTTACAGGTGTCTGCTGGGCTCCGTACACCTGAGGTTGGGGGGCCCGGAGCGGGCCCCTGACCCCGTTTCCCGATAGGGGATTGCCTTGGGCATCATATCTGGACCTACAATCACTGCTCCAATGATAGCCTTTACGGCATCTTGGACAAAGATCTGGGGCCTGCAAGGATCTTGGGGGTGATCTTCCTTGTCGCGGAAGTTTGGGGCACTGTTTTTTAAAATGTCCAGGCTGTCCACATCTGAAACAGGTTATGGGAGGCGCCCTAGGGTGGGGCTGAGGGTGTTGAACAGCAGCTGCTATCACTTGCCCAAGGGCATGGGTGGAGTCAATATGTCTGCAAATTTTAAGATAATCATGCAGGGACTTATCTCTGTTGGACCTGAGAGCATCCTGGCAATATTTATTAGCATTCTCAAAGGCTATATGCTTAATTACTGGCATTGCTGGTTCCACGTTACCAAAGATCTTACTAGCAACCTGCATAATACGGTCCACAAATTCTTGAAAAGGTTCTGTAGGGCCTTGCAAGACCCTGGAAAGCTGGTCTCCTGTATTAGCTTTAGGTAAGGCCTTCCAGGCTCCAAGGGCTGCATTTGCTATCTGTGCATAAACTCCTAGGTCATAATTAACTTGTTGTTGGATGCCCTCAAATGGTCCAGTGCCAGTAAGCATTTCAAGGCTTCGATCTGCATGTCCCCCAGCCGCGTTCTGCTCAGCAAAAAATCTGCACCTATCTTGAAAGTCCCCTCTCCATAGGATAAAGTCGCCACCATCGAGAGCAGAGTGGCACAATCGCATCCAATCACTAGGAGTAAGATTCAAACTCGAAAAGGATTCTATGAGTGCAAGAGTAAAGGGTGCCTGGGCACCATAATCTGCTTTACATTTTTGAGGTCTTTAAATTGAAGGGGTTGATGCTCTCGGCGAGGGGGACCTCCTCGAACTGGGACCTCTATTACAGGGAAGCATCGAACCCCACCCACAGGCTGATCAGTGAGGCCGCCACTCCTTGGTCACGTGGGGTAATTATTGGGTGAATGGCCCGTGGCTTCCTCCTCAGGAGTGGTAGGGGTCACAAAATTAGGGGCATATGGTGGTGGTCTTGAACTGGACAATTTGCCAGAGGAACGTGCACCTATTCCTGCTTTCTTTAACTTTCTTTTAATGTCCCTAATTTCTTGCTTTAAGAAAACCTTCTCCTTATCCTTAATTTTCCGCTCTAAGAAAACCTCCTCATCTCGTTTGTTCTCACTCTCTTCCGAGGAAGAGGCCTCGTTCTCATCTGAAGAAGAGGTTTCGGTCTCCTCTAAAGAAGAGGTCTCACTCGGGGTGGCCTCACTCGAGGCTGCCTCATTCCAGGCTTCCAAGGACCGTAGAACTTTCCACCCCTGGATTGCTTCAAAAGTAGTCTGTACTTCTCTTAACTGTCTCTCAACTTTCACTTTATCAGTAAATAATGAATCACGGACTAAGCGCCACAAAGAAAAGTTAACAATGGGGAAATTATCTGGGTCTTTTTGTAAACAGGATTGTAAATTGGCCTTAACCTGTTCCCAATTGGGAATACTCAAGTTGCCTGAAACAATAAACCAAGGACTGCTAGATTGAATGGCTTTAACAAAATTTCTAATCATTTTAAATTTAACTGGCATCCCCAGTTGATGTAGAAGTTCTTCAAGCTCGGTGGCCAATTTATCCCGGGAGAAGGCAGAACCCATTTTATCGTCCTTTCCACCGGATAAATTAAACACCAAGACCTAACTATACTTCAAAATAAATCTAAAACCTGACTATACTTCAAAATAAATCGAAAACTTACAAAATAAATCCAAAACCTAGTTATATTTCAAAATAAGTCTAAAACCTAACTGTATTTCAAAATAAAACTAAAACCTGACTCTATTTCAAAATGAAACTCCCTCTCCTACCAGTTTAGCAGAGACTTACAATACGTCCCACTTACCTGAATCAGCTGGCCAGACTCCCAGGACGACCCTTCATCGTATCCTCTCTTTCTCAATCTCGGTGGAACCTCCAGATGTTGGCAACGCCCGCGTCGCCATGTACCCTGAGCCGAGCGGAAGGACTAGGGTTACAACACAGACAATACGCAGAGAGCCAACAAAGACAACACGCAGTACACAGAATGCCGATCGATGACAGATTGCTCTTTATTGCAACTCCAGGCTTTCTTTATACTCTTCTTAGCTCCTCCCAGTGTTTATCCAATCCTCTAGTGGCCACCCTAAATCCTCGAGTTCCTCCCAGTAGTGGCCACCCTAAATCCCTTGAGTTCCTCCCAGTGTTTATCCAATCCTCTAGTGGCCATCCTAAATCCCTTGAGTTTTATCCAATCCCCTGGCAGATAACTTGACAAATAGGAAGCAGGAACTTGCGGTTAATCCAGTGGCGAGATGTATCAGGCCAAAATTGCCAATCCTGTTATGCTCTGAGAAACAAGCTAAGCTGTGGAGTTAATCCTTGGGAGACAGGGGCCTGCAACTTGGCTTTTTAGATAGATTGTATTTATTAATGTGAAAGTCAAAGCTAATAAGGGGGAGAAAGAATGAGAAAGACACAGGAGAGAGACAGACAGGAGCAGAGAGACAGGCCCAGGGAGAGAAAACGAGGAGAGACATAGAGAGATCTTGCCTCCGCTGGTTCATTTCTCAAGCAGCCACAACAGCGAGAGCTATTCCAGGTGTAAGCACAAGCCAGACAATTCAGTTGGGCTTCCTACATGGTTGCATCGGCCCCCACACTTGGACCCTCTGCTGCTTTCCCAGGTGTATTAGCATGGAACCGTATGGAATAATAGAACTTCGGGTTGCAATTTAACCTGATGCCCCACAGAGCCAACTCTTCCTTTTTGTTTTGCTTTTTAAATTTAACTTTACCTAAATGGAAGAGTGAAAGAAATGGGTATGGAGGAAGAGATACACAGAGAGAGACAGAGAGGAGGCAGACTGAAATCTTCCATTCTCATTCACTTCCCCAAATGCCTGTAACAGCCAGGGATGCTCTAGGGTAAAGAAAGGAGCTGTGGATTCTGTACAAGTTTTTCCTGTGGCAGGAATCCAAAAACTGTAACAATCATTAGCTGTTTCCCAAACTGACAGGAAATTGAATTGGAAGAAGCAGATGGGCTTAAAAACAAGGCATTCCAATATGGAATGTGATATCTTAATTTGTGCCTTAACCACCTATACAGCAAATACTACTCCCAATAATTTTGTATCTGAAGCATGGATTCTGTTGTACTATTTTTAATCTGTAATGGTAAAATTGAATATGTATTTGATGAGATTACAGTCATTATTATTACATTATTATCATTCACATATATTAATGGATGTATGAATAGGTAAATACACAGAAATTCTTTACATAAAAAAGAAAACCTCTCTATAAGAATAAGCTATTACATAATAAAATTTGAGTAATTAAGTTTGATTAACAAAAATTAAGCCAGCAAATGAATGTTAGGTTAGAGACAATTATTTATATACTTTCAAACTATTTCTCCACAATTGCATTTTAACTACAAAAATTAATGTGTTAGTTCTATATGGGAGAAACAACATTTCCCACATTATCTAAGTGAATATAATTATCCTAACACAGATACAAATCAGCATAATTTTACTGTGGCATAATAGTCTGAGAAGACTTATCCAGTTCTAGAATTTCTGCCCAAAAAAGTGTAATCTGAATATATTTATGAAGAAACATCAATTAAGCTCAAAGTAAGGAGAAGTTATAAAATGAAAGAATGGAACTTCTGTTTAATTAAGATAAAATAATACGGAGAAAGGCTGAGTAATTTTTTTCAGAAAAAAAAGCATGAAATTGACATAAAATTTAAATGTAGTGCTTCATCTTGAAATTTGTGATGGAACAAAAAAAATCCCACAAAATGATATTAGAGCAACTGAAAATAGTGTGGCTGCGATTCAGCAGCTAGCTATATTTACCATTGCTGGGTTTTTCAATTCTGATAACTGTATTTTAAAACGTAAAGAGAGTAAAATGTATTAGATTCTTAAACTTTATGTAGACATTTTCATATGCTTAATATTGTAGTATAATAAAAAATATCCCCAGAGAGGTATTAAATAGACTTAATTTTCTTGTTTTTTTTTTTTTTTCAGATTTATTGATTTTGGTTTGAAAGATTTACAGGAGACCAGGAGACAGAGACAGCGATACTACCTATTCACTTTTTCACTCCCCAAACAGCCACAGCGGTTGAGCCCATGACAAGCTGAAGCCAGGAGCAAGAACTTCATTTGGGTTTCCCATGAGAGTGGAAGGAGCCCAAACAGTGGTACTGTCTCCCATTGCTTTGCCCTGTCGTTACAGGTGGCTGGGTCAGATGCAAGAGCTAGGACTCAACGGGAGCTCAGGGGGATTGCTAATGTCACAAGCAGCACCTTTATATTACCTATCATGCTATCCCTAGATTCACTTTTCTAAAGAGAATTATGATTAAACTTGACAATTCTTTACTTTTTAGGAACACAAAATATTTGCAGTTAAATTAGATGTTGTCTTTGGAAACAATTGCAATTTAAAAAAAAACAAATATGAATTTTCTTTTAGTAATAAAATCTGATAACTTTAAAATGTAGCCTTAAAAATAACACTTTTTCCATGAATAAAATACAATTTTTTCCACAGGAATAAAAATGAACATGTTGTCATTTTAGCCAATGGATACATTTGAATTGAACCAGAAGGGCACAGCAACTTGTGCTCTACAATTTGATTTTTTTAAATGGAAGTAAAATCAAATCAATAGCAATTATATTTTAAAGAATTTAAAGGTTGTGTTCTTTGTTTAATCACAAACCCTGTTACTTAGGGTTGGAAACATTTTAAATCACATATTTCTGACTTAAAGAGAACATTTTTTCTCTGTCTAAAATTTCTAACACATACACTCACACACATGCACACTTGTACTTGTTAACTCCAATGTTTAATGCTTTAAAAAAGTCCAAAGCTATATATTATCTTGAGACATAAAAAGCATAGCTTCCAAATTTAAGCACTAAGAAGAGACTTATTTCACTAGAGTTGGCCAAAGTTATTTCAGGCCTTTTATGCTCATCACTAAAACCAAAGAGTTTCCTCTATGTGAAGTAAAATGAATAAGAGAAAGTATGTTCCATTAAATAAAAGACAAGAACAGATTTAGTTCATAGAGAAGCCAACTGAGAAAAGGCCCAATGTTTAACATAATATAACTTAACATAACATAACATGAATGCCCATGAAAAAAATTTCCAAAAGAGGGGAAATCATACATAATTTGTTTGAGTGTCACGAATTAAAATTAACACCTACATATTCTTCTAGGTCCTGCGTTGATGCTCCTTTACATAAAGCTTGTCTAATCAAAATAGAAAAATAGGCAGATTTACAGAAGGAAGGAGAGACAGCCAAAGATCCTCCGCCTTCTGGTTCACTGCCCAGGTAACATCATTGGCTGGAGCTGAGCCGGTACTGAGCCAGAGGCTGGAGTCACTCTCGGGTGCAGGGTCCAAGGAGCTGAGCCCTCCTTTATTACTTTTCCAGGTCATAAGCAGGAAGCTGGATGGGAAGTAGGGCAGCCAGAATTATCAATCAATGGGCCCATATGGGATGCCAGCACCACAGGGAGAGGATTAGCTTGCAAAGCCAATGTGACAGCCCCATGTCCCTCGGAATCTTTTAGCAGTTCAGATAATTTAATATAGTTGGGGCTGAGAATATGCAAGCCAATATCAGAGAACTATAGCTTATTCATTTAAAGTTATATGTAGTCATGTAATTCCATTTTATTTTCAATATTGTGAAAATTTTTATATCACTGTTTTTTTTAAAGATTTATTTTATTTTTTATTACAAAGTCAGATATACAGACGGGAGGAGAGACAGAGAGGAAGATCTTCCTTCCAATGATTCACTCCCCTAGTGATCGCAACGGCCGGTGCTGTGCTGATGCGCGCCGATCCAAAGCCAGGAACCAGGAACCTCTTCCAGGTCTCCCATGCGGGTGCAGGGTCCCACTGCTCTGGACCGTCCTCAACTGCTTTCCCAGGCCACAAGCAGGGAGCATGGGAAGTGGAGCTGCCGGGATTAGAACCGGCGCCCACATAGGATCCCGGGGCCTTCAAGGCAAGGACTTTAGCCACTAGGCCACACCCCCGGGCCCTATATCACTATGTTTTTAAGATTTATTTTTGGTGGGGCTGTAAGTCTGCAATTTTTATTTTGCGGTTTAAGCATAACTGCTCATGGGGGTTATATTCACATGTAAATGACTATCTTTTGTAAACAGGCTGGTTCCTGATATCTTCAAAGATTTCAAAAGTTACTCAGTTTTGCCCTCAGAATAGATTTTAAGTTAAAAAAAAAAAATAATGCTGAAATTTTTCTTAGCATCTTTAAATTAAACATTCCGGGGCTCAGCTATAGGTAAAGGTAAAATCATTTTGCAAGTTCCTAGCCAATGTTCCTGAGAAACAGTGGAGATATCCCAATTGCTTGGCAACTTGCACCTGTGTGAAAGCCTCAGAAGAATTTCTAGGCTATGGGTTTTTTTTTTAATAATTATTTTGCATTATGTGACAGTTTCATAGGCTCTGGGAATCCCCCCACCCCTCCGCACGCCCCTCCTCCTGCCTGTGGATTCCTCCACCTTGTTGCAGTATTACAGTTCAAATTCAATCAAGATTCTTTCTTTGCAAACATATACCAAGCATAGAGTCCAGCTACTTATTGTCCAGATGGGTTGAACAGTTTCTTGGGGAGACCATTTCTGGTCCGAAGTTAAAGCTCATAGAATATCATCCCAGTCAATTAAGAGTCCCAATATAACATCAACAGCAATTTGCAACATTATGGAATTGACATGGTTTTGAGTAAACAGTATGTTTAAAAAAAAAAAAAGCAAGTTCTTAACCACAACCTATGATTAGCTCATTGACATTTCAATTTTAGTTTATATACAGGACCGGCTGCTATATACCTTAAAATGGCTATAAGGTACCATTCAGCTGTCTCGTGTCTATTTCATTTTCGTATTTAGCCATTTGTTGTATTGAAGTATAATTTTGCTGATCTTGGCAGATTTTAGGATAATCTAGACTGGCTTGTAACTCTAACAATACATTTGTCGACAATTAAGGTGCAGAACATTTTTTTAGGGGGGGTGGTGTGCAGGGAAATCCTCAGCACCATGGTGAGGAGTGACTAATCTTTGTGTCCCACCCAGCGAGGCATGAGCCAATCCATGCCAGCTCTTGCCTGTCAGATTCCAAGCTCTACTTTTTGTTGTTTGTCTGTTTATTTTAGGTTTTTTTAGACCATCGGGATCGCTCCGCAAACCCCTCATAGCAAACAAACAATCATAGGCTATGGGTTTTTATCTGGCCCTGTCCTGGTGATTGTTGTCATTTGGGAAATGAACCAGGTGATGCAAGATTGCAAGATTTCTCTCTCCTCCTTCTCTCTCCCTCTCTCCTCTCTCTTTCTCCCTCCCTCCACAATCTGTGTGAATTCGCCTTTCAAATACATGAAATAAATCCTAATAAGAAGATACACTTATTGTGTGATTCTAAGCTGTGTTTATAAATAAGCATAATGATGTGGGTCGTACGTATTCACATTCTCCATGACTTAAGTCTCCAAATGACTTTTTCACACAGAGTAAAATGGAAGACTCGTACCAAGATTGCCAACTGCATGGATTACTCATTTGATCTGTACATTTTATAATAACCTTGGAACTCAAGCAGGTGTAATAATAAGAACTTTTTTGTTGTAAAATAAGATGTTTGTTCAAAAGGTTTACATAAATTTGAGGATTAAGAGATGTGTATTTATTTAGTATTCTAAAAGTTATGTCAAAGAGTTGAAACAGATGGATGAATTTCTGCCTGAAAAACAGACAAAATTAAGTTGTCTTAGCAATCTATCAATTGAATATGTATTAATGTCCTTACCAAGTGTTTGAAAATACTGGAACAGCTGTACATACTTAGGAAATTGCTTAAATAGAAATTAGAATTAAGGAAACAGACCTTCTATGCATCTTTTTTCCCCCTTATGCTTTCCTAATGCTAAAAAAAAAAAAAAGTTTTACTTTAGAACTAAAGCATGATTTGGTATTGACTATTCCAAGGCTTATTTTGGATTAATAAAGTTTCCACTTTCTAATTGTCAGTTTCAGTGTTTGATTGTACTTTCCACCCACTCAATAGTTAAATTTCTTATGTGTAAGTAGGCAATATGATTAAATGAATTAAAGGAAAGTATATTTAATATATAGATATATCTACGGTTGGATCTATAGCTATTTAATGAAGCAATGCAGAATATGTTTAAAAATTCCTTGATTTATTTTTAAATTTTCACAACAAAAATATTTTGAAATTATAAAACGTTTCCTCTAGTCTGGGAACTTGATTTGCCACATTTCACACAGGAAAGTAACTGCCTACAAGGTCTGTTTATCCTTAGCCCTGTGGAGATATCAGATTTCCAGCATAACTCCGTAATTTCCCAAGCAATTTAAGAAAAAGAATTGGTTCCCCAAATCATTTGGGACTAATGCATTTGGTTGCATATAAGTTATTTGGTCACATACAAGTTATTCATTTAGTAGTTTACACAATCAGACAGCTTGTAAAAAGAGTTACCATAACTGTTATTTGTAATTATGTGGGAGAGTACGAACTGAAGAAAACTTCAAACTTACTTTGTGGAATCAACACTGCCAAGGCAATGATGAAGAGTAAGGCTTTTACCGCCAGCTTTTGTCCCATCAATCAGCTGGAAGTCAGGAGAAAAAAATAACTTTGTCATGATATGGCTGTTAAAGTAAAAGCAATAAATTTTAAACAAATGGCAAGCCTGCGGTGTGACTAATTTATTCATTATCCACCCTGGAAAAATAATTAAGTCATGCTTTCTTTTCCGGTGCTTCATTGCAGTTTTACACCTCCACCACCCTTTTCTTGGACTGTCAGTAAGCAAGCTTATTAAAATAAATTAACTGCAAAACTTTTAACTCTGTCATGGAGAAAAACTCACTCAGTTCTCTAGTGAAAGCAAAAGTGATTAAATAAACCCAATTCCACACAGAGTAGATTAATTCCTGCATTCACAGTTCCCAACCGAAATGGGGTTGCATCTATATTCATTTGAGCATTCTATAATAAGGAACAAATTCATAGTTGATATTTATCTCTCAACATATTTCATCTCTTTATGGGTAATACTTCTGATTATAAAATGTAGATATAAAGGCTAAAATGTATGCATTTGGTGTTTAAGCCATGTGTTTTTATTCACTTATTAACGAATATTTAAAAAAACATGTATTACTCATATCACAAAGAACTTCAGAGAAGTGTAGTCTTTTAAGGTATAGATTTTATTTAAATCAAGCTCTATTAGAAAACTTAAAGTTGATGAAATTACAGTTCCACAATGGTGTAGAATTTTCCTTTGGAAAACTCTCTGGTTTTTCCTACGCACTGCATCCATATTTTCCTAGAATGTTTTTCTACTTTCTCATTATTTTAAAGATCAGCATGGTAAATTGATCAACCCTGCCCATGCTTGCACTCTCCATTTAGAAATAAAACACATTTCTTTGTATGTTGAATTTCCGTTTGTCTTTTACTTTTTCTTGACTAATGGAATGAATGAAAGAGGCTCTAAGTAATTTCACACCAAGGGAACTTTCATTTGGTCGAAACTTAGCTTCATGGAAAGATGCTGGGATTCACTTAATGAATAAGCTAACTTTTATAGTTTACATGAAGAAGGAAGCTTCTATATAGAAATCTCCAGCCATGGATCTCACTGCATTTTCAGAAACCCTAGCTGTGAATGAAGTCATCCCATATCTTACAGTACCATTTGAATTTTCTTGTGAATTGAATTGACCTGTGATTCAGCCAACACAACATGGAACAGAAAAGTTGAACAAGCTCAACTAATTTAGAGTTGGGAAGAATGACACAGTTCTGCCTTTCATGTAGTAATTTGGCAGATAGTTTGTTGAGATATAATCAATGATAGCATTTTCTCATTTAAAAATGTTTGCTACTTATTACTGAGAATATGCATTATCTGTCTTTGAATAACTTATTTAATTTAATATGCTATCTGCTGATTTTACCCATCATTATACAAAAGGCTGGGTTTCATTTTCATTTCATTTTCTTTTTTCCTGACTAAATAGTATTCTCTTGCTTATATAAAGAAGTAACAGAAAATGATAATGGAATGCTGATAATTTGTGGATGGTAGGATTTTAATAGATAGTAGGTGTTCTAATGGATAGTAGAAGGTTTGGGAATAATAGAGAAAGTCTGCTGTGGAACGTAACTAATTAAAAATTATTACAGAATACCATTTTTAACAAAAAAATTAAAAATAAGTTAAAAACAAAGACATGCTCTCTTTTGCAGACATTCTCGCTGGTATTAGAACATAAAACTGCATTTAATATTTCTATCTTCTGTGACTATTTAAAATCTTCATTTATTTTGTTCTCTGCAAGAAAAAGAGATGGAGTTGGGAAGAAAGGTAGACAGAAATATTCCATTCACTTGTTCAACCCCAAGTTGCAGCAAAAGCCAAGGCTGGAGCAGACCAAAGTAAGGAGCCTGGAACTCCAGCTCCGTCTGAATCTTTCATGGGGGCAGCAGGGCCAGCATTTGAGCAATCAGCTGCTGTTGAGGATGCTGCGTCGGGAGCATAGTACCTTGGACGGGTACCACCATCCCAATGGAATGTAGGTGTCCCAAGTAGGGGCTGAACTCACTGTGCAACAATCCATTTCCACTTCTCAAAATCATTCACGTCTTCTTAACTCACTGCCCAAAATTTACCTGTGAGTATCAATTCTCCATCCATTTCTGAATTTTATTAATCAGCTTCCTAATTAATACTGAGCTTTCAGACATCAATAATTTCTGTCCTTGCAATCAAAAAACATGTATTTTGTTTTTTTAATGCTGACTGAATTTGGTTCAAAGGTGTCTTCATGAGGAAAGGTATTTGAAAAAGAAAAATCTGATATTCATGTGTTATGATCTGCAAAGTGTTAAAGTTTATCAAACTTAACAAAAAAATCCTAATTTCAATTTTTATAAATTTTTCAAGTAATTTTAAAGGAATGAATTCTCCAAATTTCCTTCTGTGAGACAATTGTCACCTTGATTCCATAACCAGAAAAAGATGTAACAAATAAAGGCTATATATTGCAGACATGTCAAGCATAGATTTAAAATCCTCAGAGAAATGCTAGATATTTCAATCCAAACACATCAGAAAGATCACCTGTGTTGTTAACCGAGAGGGGTTAGGATATGTAAATAAACGCATATGATATATCACCATAAAAATTGAAAAAAAGAATCTATATGAACACCTCAATCAATACAGAAAAGCATTTTTTAAATTAGAGCATTTTTGCTGAAAATAATCTTAGCCAAACTCAGCATAGAAAGAACATTCTTAATTATAATCAAGGCAACACATAACAAAGCCATGAATAGGAAAATTTTGGAAATATTTCCATTAAATAAGAAAATCAAGCTCTTTTCAAATGACATGATTCTATGTTTAACTGAACCAAACAGTTCTACTAAGAGATTATAGAGTTCATAAGAAAGCTTCATAAAAGTGCAAGATATAAGTTCAACACGCGAAAATCAATAGCCTTTGTATAGACAAACAGCATTATAGGCAAAAAACAGCTTGTTAGGTCAGCCTCATTCACAATAGCTACTTTAAAAAAAATATTTTGGAATTTAAGTAAGTATGTGAAAGATCCCTGCAATGAAAATCACCACAATTAAAGGAACGGAAGATGTAAACAATGAAAAAAAATCTCATGTTCATGGATGGAAGAATTAATATCATTGAACCACTCATACTGTTGAAAACAAACTACATACTTGATATGATCTCAGTGAAGATATAAAACGGCCATAAGCAGGCCATAAGCAGGGAGCTGATGGCAGGGGTTGGCCTGGGAGAGCAGGAGAGGATTGCCTGGGGCCTTGGGGATGCTGTGCCCACATGGGAGAACTGGAATAAGCTCCTGGCTCCTGGCTTCAGATCAGCTCAGCTTCAGCCATTTCGGCCACTTGGGGAGTGAATCAGCAGATGGAAGGTCTTCCTCTCCGTCTCTCCTCTTCTCCGTATATCTGCCTTTGCAATGAAAAATTTTTAAAAAATCTAAAAAAAAAAAAAAAAAAAAAAAAAGAACTAAGCCAGAAATTGCAAGAATCCAATAGTTACCTACATTTTAATATTTTGAATGAGGATAGAAACATATTTTTATTTCTCTTTTTTATTGTACATATGCAAGTGGCATGTACCTTTCCTGTGCTATGTTATTAATAAAAGAATCATTTCCATTAACTATGCATAAAAATGCATATTTCTTGACCACTGTGTCTAAGCATTATATTATTAATAACTTTGAAAGTGCTTTCATGAATGATTAAAACATTAATGAAAATTAGATTGCTAGTACTGTGATCTGAATTTTATAATGAAATGAAATAGCATTTTTCTCCCTTGAGTTTCTCTCCTTGGGAAGGTAATAGTAAGCTTCTCTTACATGAGTTCGTAGTATGTTGGAAATTATAGAAAACAAAACAAAACAAAAGACATTTCTGAATATCGCACAAATGGCCGATGGCAATAAGGTTAAAAAAGGGCTCTGCACTGCAAGCGGATTTGCCTTCAGAAAAAGGCCTACACCTGCATTCAGAACTCTAACAACACCTGGTGCCATGGTGGTGAGGACCAAGATAGCAACTATTACATCCACTTTGGAAGTCAATATGGAGAATGCTAAGAGAACTGGTAATTGACCCGCCTTATGACCCAGCTATCCCACCTCTGTGAATACATCCAAAGGAAATGAAATCTGCGTTAAAACGGTGACCTGTAATCATCTGCGTACAGCAGCACAATTTGCATTAGTGATGACATGGAAACAACCCAGATGCCTGGCCAAAATGGAATAAACTGTAGTATTCTATGTAATACTACGCAGCCTTAAAAGAGTCAAATTTTATCATTGGTCAAAAAAAAAAAAAAAGTTCCCAATTAGAGACCATTATGCTCAGTAAGATAAGCCAATCCAAAGAGGACAAATATCATATGTTCTCACTGATATAAGGCAATCAATGCAAAACACAAGATCAACAGATATACATATAAGTAAAAAGGCATGTACATGGAAGCATCTAGAGGAACTGTATCAGAGTGAGGTGTGAATATACAATGCAGTATGCATCTCTACTTTCAACTGTATAATAAAATAAAAAACAGAACAAGCAAGAGCAAACAAACAAGAACAACAAAGAAGTGAGGAATGCAGGACTGAGCTCTCTATCAGGATGCTCTTGTCAAAAGCAGCAGCTTAATCCACTGTACCAAAATGTTGGCACCAAATTTTGATATGAGATAAGAAAGCATAATGCATTGGTCTCATTGTAAATATACACAATAAACCTGTTTTTAAAAATAACTGTTGAAAACTATAAGTAAAGCCTTTAATATAATCCCTTAACACTGATTTTTAACAATCTATGAAATTTAAAGCTGTGTATTTTTACTAAAAAAGGAGGTGTGGATGCTGATTCAGGTTTTCAGATAAGGCAGTCCCGAGACGCAGTTGTTACTCAAGTGACTAACTTGTCACATATCTATCTGTATTGATCATAGCTCCAGAATTTGCCCAGGGATCTCTCTCTTCTCTGTCTGCAACCCACCTCTACAAATATATATATGTAAAGAAAAGAAGAAAAAATAGGTCTAAACAAGGACTTTTTTTTACCTTCTTATGCTGATTTTTAGAACTATAATTGTTTTTTTTGTTTTTTTTTTTTTTTAGTTTTAGATTACTTTTTGATCTACAGAAAACCAGTAACATAGTACATACCCACACACAGTTTCCTTTGTTAACAATTTGTTACGTTTGTCTGGGGCATTTACAATGATAATGAAATACTATTACTCTATTATCATATATTAAATAGTTTGCTAGATTTCTTTAATACATTAAAGAAAAATTGAACCTCCAAAATTTATTTGATGCCAATATGCAAATATTACAAAGCAGTGCTACATGAATAAGTTTAAAGTCCATGTGATAACAGAGAGAAAAAAGAGGTTTCATAGAATGTTCTAATCTGTGTCTCTTCTATTTTCTACAAAATGAAAACACAGCATTCTCTTGGAGGAACCAGAGAGAAGATACTGTTTTGGATTCTGAGAACAGCTTTCATCAAACAACTCAATCTATAAATGCATTCATTTTGAACTTCTAGTTTCCAAAACTATGGGAGAGGACTTTTCAGTGCTGAGAACTACACAATCTCAGGTACTCAGATGTAGCACCACAAATGCACTAATACATTAATTTTCATATAGTGTTATATTCCAATAGCAACGTGGTAGCTTAAATTGTTACATTCCTTGAGGTTTCTATTAGCTTTGACAGTTTCTCCAACATTATTTTCTTCTGATAACTTCCATAGTTTTAGGGAAAATTGTTTAGAAATTTTGTAGCTAATTCCAATTACATCATTTGTATAATGCTTTCAGGTTTGTAGGTTTGTTTGAAGAAAATTTGAAACCTAGCTTTATATATCAATGCTTTTTTTTTTTACTTATTTAAACTCAAATGTGGAATTGAACTGGAAATTTTATAGATAATTTTAACTCATCAACTTTTTTCTTTCTTAAATGTATTTGACTCAAATGTAAAATAACTGAATTCTGGGACCCAGTGCCATAGTCTAGCGTCTAAAGTCCTTGTCTTCCATGCACTGGGATCCCATATGGGCACCAGTTCTAATCCCAGCCGACCTGCCTCCCATCCAACTCCCTTCCTCTGGCCTGGGAAAGTAGTAGAGGACAGCCCAAAGTGTTGGGACCCCTGCACCTGTTGGAAGCTCCAGGAGTAATTTCATACTTGCCAGAGTGACCTATGAATTTCAATAAAACAATAGGTACTACTAAGTACAAGTGTTAATTCAGAGTTTCTTTATTTTTAGTATTTAGTTATTTAAAAGGAATAGCAAAACAGGGAGGTAAAAGAAAAGAAAACTATTTTCTCTTTCCAAGTAGCCACAATAGCCAGCTCTAGGGAAAGACACAACCAGGAACTAGATACTGTTTTGGGTCTCCCTGAAAATTGTCTGGAACCCAGGTATTTTGACCCCTGCCTGTTGCCTCTCCTGTGCATTAACAGGCAGTTGGATTTAAAAGAAGCAGTTTGGACTCAAAGCCCATTTTGGCATCAGATGCAGAAATTCCAAAGCACAGCATGATTAAATTTGTTACAACACCTGCTGAAGTAGACTGGATTTGAACCAAATGTTGTTCATCTTGGGGTTGCATTTCAGATCATAGATGTGAACACAGAGTGGTTAATCTAGCTCCAAGTTCTCAGTCTTTTTATATACAGTTTATCTTCTTTTATATATTTTCTATACTATCTGGTTTCTACAATTCCCCTTTCTCCAACACTGTGATTATTCTTGATTGTATATGTGCAAACATTTCAAACTACATTTCCAACATACATTGTTCCTTCCTTCCTTCCTTCCTTCCTTCCTTCCTCCTTCCTTCCTTCCTTCCTTTCTTCCTTCCTTCCTTCCTTCCTTCCTTCCTCTATCTATCTATATATCTATCTTATTCACTAGAAATCAGGGGTCATCAGGACGTGAGACTTCATAACTACATGAGCAAGGAAAACTAAATTGCTAGGTACCTGGAGGCAAACTGCTGGCTTTCCCCTTGTCTCCGACACACCGTTTGTGGAGAAGGACCAGGCATAGGAACACCAGAGGGAATCTCTGAACTGTGCACCAGGTTTTAAAACAATTCTCATCAGCATCTAAATGTGGTCCAGGGCACAGAAGAAAAGTTCAATAGATTGCAATGCTAAAGCAAAAGCATGTAGCATAAAATATGACAACAGCACAAATATCCTTAAAAATATAAAAACAAGATAACAAGAGAACAGAAAATGGCGGATATCAAGTCTGCCTGAAGCTAGTTTCAGTAAAAGCTTTCAGAACAAAAAGCATTTGAGAATATGAGAAGTTCTCTAGGCAGATTTGGGACACAGGAAAATAGAGAACATTGTTCTAAACCAAGAAAATAATATTGAAAAGGAAAAACATAATGTGGCATGAAACAGTCAATGGGAAGACATGCAACGGAAGTGAGCCTTCCTCTATGGAGGCACTAATCTGTAGTACAGCAAACTTTCTATGGTAGGTTGATTTCTGAATAAAGAAAATGGAATCATAAAGCAAAGAAACTTGACATAAAATTTCAGTAAAATGGAGACTGAAAGCTGGCAAAAGCAAATCATTTAAACAAACTTCATAAAATTCATAAAAATGGTTTTAAATAATGAATTATGGTATTACAACTTCTCTTTTTTTTGTTAAAGATTTATTTATTTTTATTGGAAAGGCGGATATACAGAGAGGAGGAGAGACAGAGAGGAAGATCTTCTGTCCGATGATTCACCCTCCAAGTGAGCACAATGGATGGAGTCGAGCCAATCCAAAGCCAGCAGCCAGGAGCTCTCCCAGGTCTTCCACATGGGTGCAGGGTCCCAAGGATTTGGGCCATCCTCAACTGCTGTCCCAGGCCACAAGCAGGGAGCTGGATGGGAAGCAGGGCCGCTGGGATTAGAACCTGCGACCATGTGGGATCCCGGCTCATGCAAGGCAAGGACTTTAACAACTACGCTGTCACATCAGGCCAGGTGTTACAACTTTTCAAAGCCATCCACAGTAAGGGCCTTTAAGAAGTTCATGGAAATACATACTATGAATTTATTTTTTTAATGAAATTAGACTTAATTAAATTTCCCCTAAATATTTTGAAATACCCTTCTATGACTTCCCCATGTGAGACTAGTTGTGGCAGTATATGTAAGGCAAGTGGATACAACCATAGCATAGCACCATGTCACCCACAAGAGTCAAGAACATGGCACCTGGTCACAGAAACATGCGACGTGTCTGATGGATTGTGTAGCAGTGATTGCAAAATTGTCTGAAAACTTATTGGATGAATTTTATGTGACTATTTGGCTAACTGATGGTTGTTTATTGCTTTGTGAAAAATTTTTCTAGAAGCTGCCATGAAAACCTTTTGTAGACATGAAATTAGCTGACATTAAGTAAAGAAATAACTATTAGCAATGTTTTTCCTCATAGAACAATTAAAGGCCTTAAGAATAGCAACAAGAAAAAACCAATTACCTAAACAAGGAGAAGTTTCCAACCGAGATTTCTGCCTTCAAGACTTTTCTCCTGATTTTGAACTTTAGTTTGCAACAACAACTCTTACCCAAGAAGAAAAAGTTGTTAATCCATACATGGACTCAAAAGAGTAGCCACTAGTTAAATGACCAACTTTGTGATACTCAAAATAATCTCTTTTAAAGCAAAAATAAAGTATGTAGTGTAACAATAGAACTTGGCGCTGAGCAGGGGCTGAGACAATTTCTGAACCATTTTAAAGAGCCTAACCAATCTTCAAAAGTGTTCTGGAAACCAACTGGTGAGGGCTAAACGGAAGTGAGGGTCATTTCACATAGTTATATTGAATACTGCCTATATCATTCTTTAATCTTTTACTCATGCATGACTTTTAACACTATTTTTGGTCAATTAGAAAATTTTATTGGTTCACTGAATTATGCAGATATTCTAAAAGTTAACACATTTCATTATACAATACAAAAAAAAATCACCAACTGATATCATCAGAAAAAAATATTTTGCCATCCAAGCATGTCAAATTCAAACTGATGGTTATAAGGTTTTCCAAAATCCAAGATATTTTTAGATGAATATTTGAAATTTAGTATCGGTATCAAATGTTATCAATTTACTTTCCCAAAAATTACAAGGCATTTTTTTATCTTTAGAAAAGTGCAGTCATCTGATTACCTAAGTTTGTCAATCAAATCATATCAATACTTACATTGGGAAGACCATAATGCTTTGGATTGTACCAAGGTGGTTTGAGTAAATCAGATTCCTTCTAGATAGTGTTCAACACCTGTTTCCCAAAGACCCAAATGTGTGTGAATACCATTATTTCATCATTTTATCTGTGTATGTTAATCAAAACTGCTATTTTTATTTGAAGACATTGTATAAATGCAGATACATTCAGTGTAATTATTTCCATTGGTATCATCTGGCAAGATACCAGCAGATGACACCAAGGTCATCTTTTCTGTCACTAAAAATCTCAACATAATGACATAACAAATGTTTTAAAAATAGGTATTTGTGTGAATGCCATGACACAAGACATAGAAATGCCTTGTTTTCACTGTTTTACTTCCAAAATGACTGTTACAACAGCAACTGCACCAAACTGAAACTTGGGGCCAAGGTATCCATTTTTCTCTGTCATATAATTCAGAAACTCAAATATTTGAACTATCATCTGTTACTTCAAGGCATATTATCAGAGGGAAGGATTAGAAACCTAACAGCTAGAATTTGGGTGAAATTTGCATCCTAGGAAATGGTTTAATTCACTGGGTCACATCACCTACCACATCTAAAGTATTTGGATCTTACAGAAGGATTCTATTAAGGGTACACAGAAGTCTGAGAATAACACTTTGAGAACTGCAGTTTTATCCTTTGTATTCAGTTCCATATCCTTTTTCTATCCCCAGTGGGTTTGATCTGAACTGATCTTGCCAAGAATAAACCTCAAATAGCAAAGGAAGCAACAGACCCATCAAGTATGAAACCTCAGCTTTGCTATAGTCACCAAGAGTAGTAAGGGCATGAGTTGTGCTATTCACCATCTAGTAGTGTTCACTGTGCCCTAAAATAGGTGCAGTATGAAACTTCGTAGAATTTCATGATGGTGGCCAGTATTGCTGTGCAACAGGTTAAGTCACCGCTTGTAAAGCTGATATTCCATTAAGGAGTGCCATTTCAAACATCTGGTGCTCTTCTTTTGACACAGTCCTCAATAATGAACTGAAAGAAAAAGCAGAAAATGGCCCAAGTACCTGTGCCCTGCCAACCGCATGGGAGACCCACAAGAATCTCCTGTCTCCTGGATTCAGTTGCCCCAGCCCTGGTCCTTGTCCCCACTGGAGAAATAAACTAGCAAATGGAAGACTCTCTCTTTCTATCTCTCTTTCTCTCATCTGTCTCCAAATCTCACTCTTTGACTCCAACTTGCAAAATAAATAAACAAATCTTAAAAAAAAAAAGAAAGGAGAACTAAACCTTGTATTAATGCAGCTTCCAATTTAGGAGATTGAAGAAGGAACTGTAAAAGAGACTGAGAAAGAAGGACTAATAATAGTTGTGTAGAAACACAAGTCAGTGGATGCAAGTCACTGGAGAAAATAGGGAGTATATGTGTCAAATCACACAAGACTAGACAAATTGGGCAAAATGGACAAATAACCAACGGGCTGATTAAAGTGGAAGCCATTGGTAATCAAAGTTACTTGCTATTTTACAGCTATATTACTCCTTACATCCTATCACTTTTTGCTTCATATATATCAATAGCCCATTAGTAAATGCACAGGTATTAACAGTTATACATTCTTCCTTTTAAAAGTTTTACTGAACTGTAATGTTCTTCCTTGTCTCTCATTTTCCACTGATTTGCATTTTCCTGTTTCACATATTGATGTAAATAGTCATGTTCTCTTGTTATTATTTGCATGAGATATTTTAATTATGAATACAAAGAAACTTAAAATCTAGAGGGCTTTGGGCAACCGTGGTGGCACAACAGGCTAATCTTATGCCCTACAGCACTGGCATCCCTTATTGGCAACAGTTCATGCCCTGCTTGCTCCACTTCTGATCCAGCTCCTCTTCTTACTGCCTGGGAAAGCAGCCGATGATATCCCAAGGCCTTGAGTCCCTGCATCCGCATGGGAGACCTGGAGGAACCTCCTGTCTCTCAGTTTTGGTTCAGCTCAGCTCTGGCTGTTGTGGCCATTTGTGGCATGAACTATTGAATAGTACTTCTCTGTCTGTCTCTCCCTTCCTGTGAAATCTGCCTTTCAAATGAAAAAAAAAAAAAAATCCAGGAATCTAAATCAACTGAATTTACTAGAAAAGGACAAAAAATATCAACAGTTCATGACCTATTTTCAAAATTGCAGTATAACTGTATACAAATATACAAAATGTATCAGAATTATTTATAAATCAGATGCTGTTTTATTTGAAGTAATAAGAAAAAAATTATGGTGGAACTCTAATGCTTTCTTTAAGACTTTATGCAATATCAATTTTAATTTATCTATTCTTATCTATGTCCTTTCCATTTTCCTAAAACCTACCTCTGTACAAATTCTAAGTTCTGCATTACGGATGCTACTTCCAGGGCTCCTGTCACTGTGAGGCTTCAGACCTCTGTGGTTATAAAGAAGCAGATCAATTTGGGTGTCAGCATTTTTCGTGTTCTTTATTTAGCTGAGTTTCTAAACTGAACTTATCTGTCTAGTCCCCAATTATTTATACTCATACAGATTGAGGAAGAGGGCTTATTTATTCACCTTCTAATTCAAAATAAAACTGGAATGATAAATAATTATTTTTCATATCTAATGACTACCTGCCACTTCATTCCTAATTCTGCATCTGTAATTTGAAGAGATAAGTTGTTGAGTGAGTGTCCTCCTCTCTCCTAACTCCACTCTGCTGGAAAGCATTGTGGCTCCTGTATTCATCACACAATTGATGCGGTTGGCTCTTCTGCTCTGCTTCTACTAAAGATTACAAACAGTGAACTAAACAGTTTTTCTGCTGATAAAAGTTTATTTTTAACCTAGATAGTTTCTTCAAGAAAATGACTACTTAGAAAATTTTATATTCTAAGCTTATTTGAACCAACACTCCAAAACAAAGCAATAATGTTTAAATTGAAGAAATGTGCAATTTCCTTAGAATAGCATTTAACGAGACTATTTTGCAATCTATTCCGCTATCACTGATGAATTTCTTATCTACAGTCACCCACTGTGAAAAATTTGCTAGAGGACACCCAATAATCATGTAAATGATTGTCATCTAAGCAGAGCAGCTGGTTTTTTACCAAGCTTTAGAAATAATTGGGTAAAGTTCACTTAGTTGTTTTTTTATGACATAAAAAAGATTTGCATTTGAATTCTGTCCAGAATACTCACTAATAGAAGAAGAAATTATAATAAAACATCTTAGAGAAAAATAACTGTGTGCTGTCTCATGAACAGGGACATAAAGCTCATCATTAACACTGTCATTATCAGCCCAGTTGATTGGATACATTACTCAACATTGAAGGTAGAAGGTGTTATTTATATATTTTTGTCTGCTCTGTGGAATTATTTTTCTGTGGAGTGTTTACCAACAAATTGTAGTTTTTTATTTTTTAACTATTTATTTATTTTTATTGGGAAGGCTGAGCCACAGAGAGAAGGAGATACAGAAAGATTTTCCATCTGCTGGTTCACTCCCCAAATGGGCACTGGCCTATCTGAGGCCAGGAAGCAAGAGCCAGGAGCTTTTTTTATGGATCTCCCATGTGAATACAGGGTCCCAAGGCTTTGGGCCATTCTCCACTGCCTTTACAGTCCACAAGCAGGAAACTGCATTGGAAGTGGAGCAGCCACAATATGAGCTGGTGCCCAAATGAAATCCCCAGCACATGCATGCAAAGGATTTTAACCATTGAGCTATTGCACCAGGTCCAGAAACTATCTTTTTTAACATCACTTTGATAAATGTTGTGTCATATACTTTAAATTATTTTCATAAATAAAAATAAAGGATATTTTTGTAGCCAAACATTTCAACAGTTTGCTATAGTGGATGATAATGAGGAGTAGTTTTTTAAGATTTTTAAATTCTTGTAGTCACTCTGTTGCCAGAGATATACTCTCCCTCCACGTATGGAACTCCATCTCTATCTGGCTAATGGGAATCCAGTCCAGAAGTTCTTGGAGCTCCTCCTTCAACAATATTTCAATACACAACTTATCTGACTACGGACAATTCCCCTGGATGCAAAGTGAGCATTTTTGCTAATACTTCTTGAAATTGGCCATTTGCTTTGAGGGTAGAGTTTATGTGATATTAACTACTTTGAAAACGCCTGCTTGATTATACAGCTCTTCTCAGTTCTTCACTTCCACTTTGGTAACCTCTAGAAGTTATTTAATTTCTTAGTTTGTGTGGTTTCTAACAGATGTGGGAAGATAATTTTTCAATAACTCTGTTGTATATATCCATAACCCAGGGCATTGCTTTGAAATATAAATTCTAGGGAAACTGAAATAGAATAAGTTATAAAATGACTAATGAAGCTCACAGGTTAAAAACAATAGATATTTAAGTATACAGTCAATATAAACATATGCTTATTGGTTGTGAACATTTCCTTGACATTCCAGAATGCAGTTTCAGTAGTTTACTTGTAACAAATCATCTATTTTGATTTGTTCATAATTCCCTTCACTTTTAATTATATGTATCATTATGCTACTGTCAGAATTTCATTCTACACAAAAAAAATATTTTCTCATGTTGTACTTCTTTTTTAGTATTTACATTTACTTTGAAAACTATTATTTTTTAATAGAAAGATATCTTCTTTTCCTAAAACAGAAGGAAACAACAACTATAGAAACAGAAGGATGGTCTTTGTAGCACAGTTGGTTAAACTTCTGTTTGGGACACCTGTGCCCTATATTGCAATGCCAATGAGAGTAACAGCTAGTTCACTTCTGATTCAGCTTCCTGCTAAAACCACTTGAAAACAACAAGTGATGTCTCAAATGCCAGGTTCCTGGCTTGTGTTCGTCCCAGTCCTGGGTATTGTGAGAATCTGAGTAGTGAACCAACAAAAACAAAAGAAAACAAAAAACAAAATAAACAGATCTCTCTCTCTTCCCTTCTCCACCTTCCATCTCTTTCTCTTTTTAAATTTTTAAGTAGATGAAAACAAATATATAAACATTTGCCCATAAAAAATATGAAGCCAGGTAAAGTAGAATTTTAATTTCAAATTAACCACTGTCTGCTTAATTGAATTTGTTCAATCTTATGTATTGCTTGACAACTTGAATGAGAAACGTACGATGAAACTCTCATGGTTGTTGTGAAACTAAAATTGAGATAATGCAAGTAAAATGACCATCATAAGTTCTGGTAAGATTTTATCCTTTTCAAAAGTAACATTTTATAGTTGTCATTCCATTTTAAGAAAACAGTCTTATGCCTGTAGCAATATTTATTTTAAAACTTAACTGCATTAGGTTGAGACAATACATCTGAGACTGCAGTTAAGACAGATTTGTTGTTGTTGTGGAAGCCAGCCTTACAGAGAGGGGCAGATCAAAACAAGTTCTTCATCTGTTGCTTCACTCCCTCTCAAATGGCCAAAATAACCAGCACTTGTCCAGGCCATAGCCATAAGCTTCACTGGGTCTCCCCTCTGGTTACTAGGGACCCAAACACTTGGCTCATTATCCAAAGCCACTCAATTAACTGGATGGGAAGTCGATCAGGCGGCACAGAAGCCACTGCCCATGCAGTGGGCTGACGTCATAGGTGTTGTTTTACCTCCTATGCCACCACACTGGAACTAGGAACATTTTCGTTTTTGTTTTCATCTTCTGTTGGGCCGCCATATTTCATAAGTAACATTGTGAATATTTAACTGCATATTACCTACTGCAAAATTTTTAATCTAACTATTTTTAGTCTCATATCTTTGTGGATTACCCAAATATAAAAAAGTTTATGATATAAAAAAGTTTATTCAAAAACTAACATTAAGGCGTATATGTATATATTACTTTTTGTGACTTTGAATCCTGGACAAATAAGAAAAAAATTGTATTATCTAATTAAATGACATGCTTAGGGAAAACTCATATCTATAAAGTATTCTAATAAATGTTGTTTTATTGCTGTTCAAAACTGAGATAACTGCCAATCACATTGTAATATATGCATATTCTTCCGTCTCCATATATTTATAATAAATATGTATTATGTATTTTGCATATCAGAACAAGTTGTAGATGGCGTGATAATACTTTTCTTAAAAGTAGATAAAAGGGCCTGGTTGATCGGTCACTGTCTAAATCCTCACCTAACACATGCCAGGCTCCCATATGGGTACCATTTTGTGTCCTGACAACACTAATTCCCTTCCAGCTCCCTGCTTGTAAAAGGAAAGCAGTCAAGGATGGCCCAAAGCCTTGGGACCCTGCACCGGAGTGGAAGACTTGGAGGAAGATTCTAGCTTCTAGCTTCGGATAGGCACAACTCTGGCCATTGAGGCTACTTAGGGAGTGAATCAGCAGATGAAAGATCTCTCTCTCTCCCTCCTTCCTTCTTCCTGTAAATCTGAATTTCCAAAAAAATAATGCATAAATAAATATTAAAAACAGTGATAAAATCTTTTTGTTTTTAAAGTTAATGATACACAGAGAATAATTTATTATAAATCAATTAATTATACACAATGCTGTATGAATTTATGGAAAAAAATACATTCTGTAATTGAATGGCCATTTTTTGTACCAGATTACTCCCTTTTGTGCTTTATATCAAGGAAATGTGTTGCTTCAAATATATCCCACAGCAGAATGCAAAAACAGGTCAGAGTGGGACTATACACGATTAATTTCAGCATTAAGAATTGCATTGGCCCAATTTTT
Organism: Ochotona princeps; assembly: GCF_030435755.1. Lineage (NCBI taxonomy): Eukaryota > Metazoa > Chordata > Mammalia > Lagomorpha > Ochotonidae > Ochotona > Ochotona princeps. The sequence goes on from NC_080833.1 coordinate 66,773,794, forward strand.
TTTCTTCATTAATCTGCAGAACATTGGATCTATCTTTTAAAATCATTAGAGTACCTAAAATGTTCTGGACTCTTCCAATACCTTAAATTTAAAGAGGAGTTCATATTTTCTTAAAGTTTTAGTAGTTCTAAACTTATTAAACTATAATCGATGTCTTTTATTGTTTTCTATGAAAGGACTTAGAAACAAATAACTACTGTGTTATTTTTTCTACAGGGATTTATATTCTGTATAAATTATGCATGTCTCAGAAGAAGAGGCAAAATTCCTGGAATAAAGTTTGAACATCTATATTTTGGATATCAAAATCTGAAGCAACTAAATCTACTGACCTAAGTATTTCAGAAAAAAATTCATGAAGGTGAATCTAAAATACTAAGCATGTGCTGTGGAAAGAAATCTCAATATTTTAAGGACATTTTTAAGTTATTTGCTCTCATTTGAGAGGAAAGCTATTCATCAAAAATGTTATTATAACTTTCTGTTGTCCTTATATTTTTCCTCTTAAAAGAGAACAATTACTTAAATGTTACTTTTAGTTGACATATGTTTTCCATTTTGAGATAGTCTTTGCTTTGGGCATTTTCATGCATTTTACATGTGGTTTAATGTCATTTCCAACCACAATTAAGTTTGCGTGTTAAACATTTTTAAGAAATAAATAATTATTCTTAAACCTAATAAATGACTATGAAAACTTTCTACTTTCCAAGCTCAGTGATCTTATTAGGTAAGAAACAGAGGTCACATGAAGTTGCTGTTCATGATGCCATTCTAAATACACAATTTGAAGTCTACCTACACCATTTGGAATCTATATATTATATATTTTATATTTAATTTTCGTTATTTTTACTTTCTCACATGCCACTTTCTAATGGCTGATTATTTCAATACCCTAATGAATTTTTTACCAAGTTTTATTTTATCTTCAGCATTGTTTCTGTATGTATGATCCAGATATCCCACATGGATACAGACAATTGAACTAGTGCTAAGTGCAGACACTGAACATTCAGTGCAGGCATCTTTACCACTACACCAAGCATCGTATTATCTAACAGCACAACTTACATATTGATTTCCTAGCTATTGTCTCTTGCCCTTTCATCTTACGGCTGCTCACATGTCCTTCGCTTACAGTCTTCAGTGCCAACAGTACTCATAATTGCAACATCATTATCTTTTCATATTGATTTATTTATGTCCTCACATTTCAGTTTATGTAAATTTAATTACATAATTAATCACTAAACTTATTCATGTTCATGAATTTGCATGTTCCTTTCTCTTGTCCTTCTCTTATTTTTAAATTATTCTTCAGGCTGAACAATAACCTTGCATCATTTTAGCTCCCATCCTATTGTAGCAGAATGTGTTAGGATACACATGCACACACACACAGGAAAATATTTCAACCTCTTGAACACTTCCAATAAATGGTCTGAGTAAATTTATTTACTTCTATCCTGAATGACTTCTTTGAACTTTGTATTCTTAGACATCTCTTCTCCCTGTCCTACCTTCCTTTGATTTAATACTGTATGATTCCGATTGAACTACAAAAATAATTAGCATGGGCAAGCATGGTGGCTAATCATCTTTCTTGCAATGCCTGCATCTAATTTGAATACCTGTCCTAATCCAGGCTGCCTCACCTCCCATCCAGCTTCTGGTTAGTGGGCTGGGAAAGCAGCAGAGGGTAATGGCTCAAGTCCTTGAGCTCCTACACCCATGTGGAAAACCCGGAGAAAGCTCCTGGCTCCTGGCTTCAGAAAACCTCAGCATTGGAAATTGTGGCCATTTTGGGAGTGAACCAGAAAAACGGAAGGTCTTCCTTTCTGTGTATCCTTCTGTGTGGACCTGCATTTCCAATTATAATAATAGCAATAATAATAACAATAATAATAATTAATTTTTAAATAATAGCACAAAAATTTGAGACAAATTACTGTAGTAAACATCTTACTCTCCTATATGCACCTATATCCTTACACTCTGACACTATTTCTAGATGCCATCACTGGCCACCTCATGTTTCTTTCTATCAACAGCAATACACTTTCTTTCTTTGTGTTTTCACAGACCCCCATAATGCATTAAAAATATTGTGATATGATTTTCATGCTTCCTATATCTATTTTGTTTTATTTGAGCATTTGTGATATCAATATATTAATAGAGAAATTGAATAAATAAATCCTGGTATCAATATAAATGTTAAGTGTGATGGATTTTCACAAACTGAACACACGATAAAAGGATTGATAAGTTCAAAACAAAAAATCAGAATCACTCTCATAGAAGTCGTTCACTGTGGCTTTCAGTCACTACTTGCCTTGGAATAATTACCAATTTTAGTTCTCAGATTTTTCTTTCATTTCATATAGAAAAAAAGTTACAATACATTTTGTATGTATTTTATTTGTCCTGTATTATACGTGTGAGATTTATCCTGCATATCATGATGGTTGCAGCTCATTCATCTCATTACTCTGCAAGCTTTCATTGTAAAAATGTGACAAAATTTATTGTTTCAATCTAATCTGAACTAGGAGATATATTTTTCAACATAATGTACTACAAGTAGCGTTTCCTGGGCCACAAGCAGGGAGCTGGATGAGAAGCAGGTCTGCCGGGATTAGAACTCGCACCCATATGGGATCCCGGCTTATTCAAGCCAGGCCGTATTCTCTGTTCTTATTTAAAAACATTTTCTTTATTCATTTTTGTATTTCCTCACAGTTACTGGTCTCTTTGCTGGTCAGCCAATGTCAATCCTCCTTCAATTTAGACTGCATACATGTGTAACTTAAACTTCTTCAATATTTTCCCCAAAATATTTGCTTGATTTTATCCTTCATATTCATTAAGTCTGTATTAAAATGACGTACTTTGAAGGTTTTCTTCTAGCCACCATGTTTGTGTTGTGTCCATCACTGACATCCCTTTCTGTATATTTTGTGTTTAATTTCATTTCTTATTTATGAAATTACCCTTTTGCATTATTATCAAATATATGTTACATATGTTCACTTTATATTAAAGTAAAATTCACTCTTGTCCTAAGTATTAGAAATAATAGTTACCATATCCTATGCACATAAAACATAATCTGTAATTAAGGAAATAATTAAATAGATTTACCCTTTAAGATTACTAATTTTTTGAGAATCTTCACTAAACATGCTTCAACTTTTAGCTCAAAATCTGATCGCTATCAAAAAAAGGTCAACAAGACACATCCTGCAATTTCATACACAAAATCGTACAGGATGAAAAGAAGTCTTCTAATTTTCTTGAGAAAATTATAAAATAAATCATTCATAAGTGTTTATCAGGGTAATTTCACTAAGCAACACAACTTTTGTGATACTAACAGACACTAAAAGTAAATGAAAATTCAATAATCGGGTCCGGCGGCATGGCCTAGCGGCTAAAGTTCTCACCTTGAACGCCCCGGGATCCCATATGGGCACCGGTTCTGATCCCGGCAGCTCCACTTCCCATCCAGCTCCCTGCTTGTGGCCTGGGAAAGCAGTTGAGGACGGCCCAATGCATTGGGACCCTGCACCCGTGTGGGAGACCCCGAGGGGGTTCCTGGTTCCCGGCATTGGATCGGCGTGCACCGGCCCGTTGCAGCTCACTTGTGGAGTGAATCATCGGACAGTAGCTCTTCCTCTCTGTCTCTCCTCCTCTCTGTGTATCTGACTTTGTAATAAAAATAAAATCTTAAAAAAAAAGAAAATTCAATAATCAACTTTGATTTCTTAGTGCAACTTGTTATAAAAGCTGAGTAAGTTCCATTTATTTCAAACACGTGTGATCTGTCAATAATTAAATTTGTAGCACTTAATATGTAACCACACTGAGGTTACTCTGAAGCTACAGGTACACTGACAGCTTGACTCTGAAGGACAACAGTTCTTTCAGTACAAAGCAACACATACCAGATTTATAAGTGAGTCATCCATTTAATGTTTTTACAAGTGATTTCCTTATCTGGAAAATCATGAGGCTATTTTTTTCAGTTAACCATTATTAACTGAGTATGTACTACCGAGCAAACACTGTGTTTAATACAGATAAATATATACACTGAAATTGTGAATATTACAGAAAGCAAATCTATAAATTAAGTAACAGAAAAAAAGAAAGAGTTTCTAATTCTGAAACAGTGGCTATTTTAGCAAACTTTACATTTTCTCATTTGGAAGTTCTGTCCTAACAACGTTTCTCAAATAATCTTAGAAATTGAAGTTTAAAGCATCTCCTCCTTAACACATACTAGGCTTAGAAACAGAGAACATGACGTGAGCTGGAAATTCAAGGATCACAAATACAGTCTTTGAGATTGCTAACAGAATTCTAAGTTAAACGATAGCTTTTGGGTGGATATAGGATCCCAAGGCAGTCAAAGGGAACACTCATAGTCTGAATCCAAAAGAAGTACCCGATCCAGGTCTGTCCCACAGAGGTGATAGGAACTCAGCTACTGGAACCATCACCTGCTTTCTACAAAAGCGTGAATTCACAGGACGCAGCGCCAGTTCTCAAGCCCAGCTCTTGGACAAGGCCCTGATTTTCCAAATGCCTGTGTGGAGTTGGGGGTGCGAGGCTGTGTGATGGGGGTTTACTCTTAACAACAATGGTATTAAAAGGTTATCAGGGATAAATAGTAAATGAGTGTCTAGAGGTAAGACTAGTTAAGCATATAATAGTAATAAGAGTATAAGAGTGCTGAGTAGTGATGAGGCAACCTTTCAATCGTTAACCAAACCACTATATTTGGCTTCTGTAATCACTGCTTGTCTTTCCTGCATAAAGAACAGGGCCAACACCATAACAGGCCGAGTGTGAATCCATTTTCAAGATAAAAGGATTGAAGATTGAATTGGGAGGGTTTCTTGCCCACTTCTTCAAATCTTTTATATTACTTGGAAATAGGAAGTCCCTGTTGATCCCTGATGCTTTCTTAATCCTTGATATAAAAAGCCTGGCAGACTGCCTCTCAGGGAGTCAGTTTCATTAGAGAACTATACAGCCCCACTGCCTTGTTAGCTATCACAAGCAATATCACAATTCCTGTTTGAGATTGCTCATTTTGCAGCATCTTAAGCAGGGACACCTTGCATCCACAAGCATTACTGCTCACTGTTTTTGGCTATTCCACTGACCATCTCACACGTATGTATATTGCTTCCCTCATCAAGCACCATGTTCTCAAATTGCCCAAACTGAAATGGTAGTTACAGCATTAATGCTGCAGAGAGCCTGAATATTAACTCCTCAGAGATGCTGCTGTCTGAAAAGCTGGAACAGAATCCTGGGACTTTCCTCCTAAGCATGCTGTTAGCATTGTGATAGATGACTTTATGGTGAGGCATGAAATTCCAGAACGTATCATTTTTAGAGGCATTATGGTCTAGGAAGTGGAACTCCCAGGCTTGACATGGCAATTTTTTACATGTAGTGTCTTGTTTGACAACTGGTCCACCCGTTCATATGCACATGGGCAGCATCCATGACAAAAGAGAAAACCATGCTATTCAAAACACCATGCAGATCCTGGAGGAAATGAGGGGTGCCTAGCATAACTAGTTTAATTTGGTGGAACAGCCACAGTCAAATTCATGATGAAAACGTTTGTTGTCTTTTTTCCCATCTTATCTTTGCATAAATGGTCCAATTCCTTCATTTGTATGTATTGTAGACCTATTTTAAGCCTCTATTGAATGTTCATTTCAGTGAATGTGGTAAATAAAGATTTTTAAATATTTGCCCATCTTCAACACCATTTCCAACTATTTTATATTTGTATCACAAAAAAAGCTTTTTGGCCTGTGTTTTTGTTTATATCGTGTTATAGCAAAAATATGAGTAAGAATCCTTGATTTTGTCTACAGAATTAGAAATACATTCAAAATCTACAAAGTTATATGATGAGCATAGAGTTGTGTCCATAGTTCTTTGGGAATAAATTTAGGATTGATTCATGGAGCCTAGCGTAGGAGATGAGAAAGATGCAGCCAGGGAAAACCTTTAAGCAGCTGACAGATTAGCTCCGTGTGGATCAGTGAGTAGTAGCTGAGCTTCACTGATGAAGTAAGAGAACAGGCCAGTAAAGGCTACAAGAGGAAAAGCAATGGTCTGTTTTGTAATGAGTTATAGCTGAGGAAATGAAAATACGACATATGGGAATGTATCATAAATGACAATGACAATGGGCTACGCAGTTCTGAATCTATTCAGTAGGCAGTAAGAGTGCATGTATCCTAATTGAAATCACATCCTTATAAACACCTTAAGTGTTCCCCATTATATTGAAGACTAAGCTGAATGCCAAGATTTGGATGGAGAAAAGGTATGCTAAAGATGATTACTGATTTGTCTGCCTCTCATACAAACCTGTTTTTTTTTTGGAAGAAGAGGATATGACAGTCTGAAACCTACTCATTGCTCAATAAATATTTGTAACAAGTGAATGAGCCCTTAAAATCAAAAAATATAGCTACCACAAAATGGATGCTAACACCTTCCTCCATATCATGGCTTTATGTATTTATGGGGAATTTTAATAAAGTGTATGTGAATTAATCCCAGATTCAACAGCACATGTGATTACGTTTTTAAGGTAACAGAATGATTTCCAAGTGTCAGCCTTTCCATAAGTCTCTGTACTTGCCAAGTTTTATGAACTATTTTAAGGGAAGATTTACTGTAACAAGATCTCACTACTTGGGTGAAATCCAATCTGACTTAATCCAAAAAGGCATCTCTGATAGACATGTGTTTTACACTTGTAGTGACTAGTTTTTGTACTATATGTCAGGTCCTGGCTCTAGGTAATGTTTTATGTGTCACTATAAAACTCTATAGAGACAGAGTAAAATCCTTGTCTGAATCTCCAAAGGCATTGTTGGAGTGATACAGACAGGCATTTGACAAAATCAGAAAGATTTATCTCAGGTGCCTTTTATTGCAAGGTGTAACTACCTAGCAAGAAGGTGAGAGTTGACTAACCATTTGTGAATAACTTAACTGAATAAATTGTCAAGTCTGAATATAACAAGTTTTTAGATGTTACTGTAAGAAAAATAATTGATTAGTGTCTTTGACTTTTATTTCCAGGCCTTAATTACGCTTACAGTGCTATACAAATGGATTGAACTTACATTCTGCTAAATCTGCAAAAGTTACCCTCAATAAAATTCTATTATTTTTGCCCTATTTGTACTTAATAGTTTTTAGAGTTGATTTTTAAAATATTTTTCCTGTATTTTTTAGATAGAAAAAATATTTCATATTTTGATTCCCTTAATTAAGAGATTTTGGATTTTAATTTTTGTAGAGAAATTGAATTTTTCTTCATTGAAGGAGTTTTCAAAGGAGTGAATTTCTGCAATGGTGGTTACCACATCCTGTCTCATATAAGGTATCTTCATTGGGTTCCCGACTGGAGCTCCTAATTTCAATCCACTGCCAATGTAGATACTGTAGAGTAACGCATGATGCTCAGACAACTGGGTCCATACCACCATCGGGTGGAAGACTTTGACTGAGTCCCTGCCTCTGCTCCAGTTCAGCTCAATGAGTACTGCATCTGGAGAGTGAATATATAAATATTCTTATGAAGTGAACATATAAAGAAAAACTAGTGGATCATTAAAAAATTTCACAGTGGTGGTTACCCCTAAGAGAGAATGGCAGTGGTGGTGGTGGTAGTAGATGGTTGAGGGAGACACACATGTTTCAGAGGCATTCAGAATATCCTAGCTCTGGAATCTGCTGATACATCTGTATGTTGTACAATCCATTTTCTTTTAATGTGATTATAACAATTACACTCCAAATGCAGTTGACAATAATATTTTTCTATGCTTCCACCAACTCAGTGTTGTCATCTTTAATATTTCTTCTCTGAACTTTTGCTATCAAACTGCACCCTGTATTTTCACTTGTATTCAGCTCTTTGCCTATATATCTACTGTGGCAAGGAATATTTTTCAATCCCAGGCTCGTGGTTTTGACTTGGCACAGTCCAGCTGTGGCAGCCATCTGGGAAATGAAAGAACAGATGGAAGGTCTCTGTCTATCTCTTTTTCTTTCAAAGAAAATATGAAAATATTAAAACAAAAAGAACAAATTATGAAAAAGAAATCATTTCATAGAATATTTTGAATACTTTCATGTTGACTGAACAAACTTTAAAAATTGCTATTGATTTGCCATACTTTTAAAGAGTATTCATTTTTTGTGATATGACATCTTTTGAGAACAAACTTCATATTCTCTTCAGAAAAATTTGCATTCTATAATGATGCCTATAAAATACTATGCATATTATTGAGGCTTATGCTATTGATTTATTGCTTAAACATTTAATATGCTTATTTAGTTTTGCCCACTGTATTGATATTGTAGTGATAACATTAAATTTGTTTCTATATAGACATTATTTATAATAGACGATAAAGGTGTACATGCTCATGCATAACACAATGTATCTAACACATATTTTTTATTACCTCTCTTATATTTAATTTTCAATCAATTCTTTCCTGTTTGCATAACAATTCCATTTATTTAGTATACTATATATTTTGTTTTCAAAAATTTAACGTGATGAGCAAGAGCCTATTCTTCTGTGTGGATGATTTACCTCACCTTTCTGAGCTGACTGAAACAGTAGTTTCAACCAAGGACTGCATTGAGACTGATTTGCACCGTCGTTGGCAAGTGCTGGTGTATTTGTAACTCAGCCTTGTTCCTAATGCAGCCCTATAGTCCTGTGAGAGAGTCTGGAGGTTTTCGAGTGTTTGTTCAGCCTGATAAGCCCTGAACTCCCATTTTTTACCTTCTTGGAGAAACATCTAAGACATTTTGCTTTGCATGGATTCTTAGCTTTTTACTACACAACTTTGAACTGGCAAAAGCTTTGAAAACTAAAGATATTCACAAGTCAGTCTCAGGGTTTTGGTCTTCTGGATTTTCTCAGAACTCTGTTCCCACAAACTGGAATACTTGGTATCTTTCTCATGATGCCAGACCTGTTAAATATGTTTTCCGGCCTATTTGGTATCAGTTGCACAGTAGTCCAAACTAAGCTGATATTCCATTACCAGGTTCAATAATGTATTTCAAAAGAAAATACTTAATATTTTGTAGGAAATCCCCTTTCTTGATTTGCCTTCAACTTTCACAACTAAGTGTGCATTTAAAATATTTTCTGCTGCAATGTCAAAATTTACAGACAACTGCCATGAAAATGTAAAATCTTTACGTGATATGCATAACTTTTGTTTTTTTTTATTATTTTCTGCCATTTCATTGCATAATTTATACTTTCTGCAAATGTTGACAGTTGAGACTTAACTTCCCTAAAGAACTTGACTCACGAAAGCCTTAATAATTGACAAACACATATGACATAGTCTGTTCAAAGCTCATGATGCATAGAACTAGTCAGCATCAGGTGACTTCTTAAGCAGATCCTGAACACATTTGCAAAGTAAGAGAGAGTAGCTACAGAACCGTGTGGGGAAGATTAGTGCTACATGAGGCTTGGCTGTTAAATAGTTAAGAACTTCCTCTCCAGGTTTAGGTCCAGGGTAGGTCAACTCTGACAAGAACCTGGAAAAGGAAGATTTTTTTGAGATGCGGACACCTGCTGCACACACTCCCTTTAAGCTTCTGGCCAGGGCAGAAAGGGGTGTGGGTTTGCAAGACTGTTTACACAAGATAGGGTTTTGCTGCCTACACATATTCTGCCTGGGCCCTTGGTCTGTCCTGGGAAAGAATGTTTGTATGAGTCAGGGAAAAGGTACCAGGCCAGAATTGCTGGCCCAGTTTCACTTTTGTGTAAAAGAAGATATATATCTATACATCTATATATCTATATAGATGTATAGATATATAGATATCTATCTATATATAGATTATATATAGATAGATATTTCCAATAGCCAGGGAAGAAAAAGAAGAAACATTGAGTTGCTGGTTGCCCATGATGCCCGGGAACATGCTGTTCCTGGTCCGGTGCTAAGGGTCATGTTGCGGAGAAGGGCCCTATGGCGGTAAATATTAAAGCAGACGAGTTCTCCCCATTCTCCTCTTAGCTTGAGTTCTTTCAGCTTTGCTTGTTTTATTCTCCCTGCTCAATACACATCTTATGGCTTATCTAAGAAAGGCTTGCAGAGTGTTTTGTTGAAGATCGAGCCCTAAATCAGAGTGAGACCGTGCACGGCTTTGAGCTAAGAATCTCTTGCTCCAACAAACTGTCACAGTACTTAGGCTAATTCTGTCCAGTGACGGCCTAAGATAACTACTTTGTTTACATTCCCTTTGATTGCGAGTTGTACATGCACTGTACATTTCATTTCTGTATATATTTGAGGAGAGATGAAAAAAATAGACTTATCTCCAATGTTGTATATGTTTGTGACAGACGTTTTCTCGGTTTTTCTGATCTACCCATGAATGGACCTGTGTGTTCTCCAAAATCACGTTTAAGAGCTGCATTCTGAGCAACTTCTTAGAGCACTTCCAAGTCCTTAAGATCTCAGGTGCTGGGTCCACTGCTGTAACCTAGTGGTAAAAGTCCTCGCCTTACATGTGCTGGGATCCCATATGGGAGCCAGTTCTAATCCCGGCAGACCCCCTTCCCATGCAGCTCCCTGCTTGTGGCCTGGTAAAGCAGTGGAGGACGTCCCAAAGCCTTGGGACCCTGCACCCGCGTGGGAGACCTGGAGGAGGTTTCTGGCTCCTGGCTTTGGATCATCTCAACTGCAGCCGTTGTGACCACTTGGCGAATGAATCAACGGACGGAGGATTTTCCTCTCTGTATTTTCCAGTACAAATAAATAAAATTTAAAAAAATTAAAAAGATCACAGGTGCTGAAGGATGCTCTTCAGTGCTTCACAGCCTCGGGAAAGACTTGTGGACACGTGGGGAACATTCCCACTGGGGATCCAGGTAGAGTTCTTGGAGGTGGGGGGATCATCACCCTGACAGGCAGTTAGAGCCTAGGTCTGGCTCATTGGGGGAGATGCCCAATATACACAACTTTTAGAGAGATAGAACCAAGATCTATTTCAGTTTTCTTCACCCTCAAACTTCACCAGAAAATTGCGAATTATTGAATGCATATTAGATTAAAAACTTTGTTTTTCTAAGAGATTTTAATCTTGGGATGTTTTATAATTTTATTAAAGATTTATTTATCTTTATTGAAAGATTTACAGAGGCAAGGTAAGAAAGAAAGATCTTCCATCCTCTTGCTCATTCCCCAAATGTTTGCAGTGGACAGAGGTAAGTAATCTCAAGCGACGATTCAGGTTTCTCCCAAGTCCCCCAGGTTGGTTCAGGGATCCAAGGCTTTGGACTATCCTCTGCTATTTTCCCGGGACACAGGCAGGGAGCTGAATGGGAAATGGAGCAGCTGAGATCCAAACCAATATCCATATGCAATACCGGGACTTAGAAGGCAGAGCGTTAGCTAATTGAGCCATCACACAAGTCCGGTTTTACTCTTCCTACAATCAATATATGTTGCCTATTGCAGGAGACCAGCACCGGCTGACTGAGAGCTTGCAAAGAATGCGTGGATCAGCGAGACGATAAGAAGAAGAGATAAGACGTGGACCACTATGACATGATGCTCATAATGGACAACTCAGAAAAGATGCCTTCTTTATTTATATACAAATCATCACAAGCTTTTGCACAATATCCAATTGTTTCATTTTTACTTCATAGTTAAGAGAATATAAAAAACAATCCTAAAGAAAACATTCTCAACAAACCATTACTCATTGAAATCTGCAGTCACCTGGCTGAAGCCAGGAACTCCACTGTTGGCAGCACATGCGGTTACATAGTGACAAGTAGTTTACTTTTACTCAAAATCAATTTTTACTAAACACAAACTAACTAATATTCCTTAAAATATTAAGAGTACAGAATTAAAAGATCATAAATGAAAGGATTTTATAAAAGCATATAACATAGATTCCCCACAGCCTATGACAATAAGATTTTAATTATTAATACCAAAAGCTGGAAATCAAGTTTTCTTTAAAATTATCTTTTTAAAAATATTTTATTCCTACAACTAAATCCAGAAGAAAACATGACACATGGTTGACAGATAACATGAATGAACAAAACTTAGTCAAAATTAGTATGTGTGAAGGTTCAATACTTGATCTGGATTTTTTGCAGCATCTAACACTAAAAGCAAAAATTAATATTCTATTTATAATGTCAAAATGAAAATAATCTATGTCAAGAGAGAGAATAATTGTCCCCTATGGGATAAATTCAGTCTTAAGATAATAGGTGCAGTTACAATGCAACACAGAATTTTTATTGCCTTGAAAAATTGATCATTTTTTGTTCATGTGGGAGAACTAGGTGCTTATGAAATCATTAATAATGATGATATAAAATTAAAATGATTTTAACAAAGAAAACATTTATCTAGCCCTTGCATATAGCAACTACATTTTTAGATGCTTCATTATAAGGCTTTACATTATGCTTCAGGACTTAATATATTGCACTGGAAACTTCATTATCAGCTAAGTGCCTATTATGCATATGGTGAGAGCATTATTCATGAAAACTGGGTTAAAATTTATGTATACTTATGCTTCACAGGAGCAACTTTTTAAATTGTACTCTGATAAAAGCCTAAATCCTTACTTCAAATCAGGTATTAAATGAGAAGAGGCAAAAATGTGAAACATAATGAAAGTGTAATTTTAAGGCCATCATAAATTATATATTTTGCTTTGATTTCATTGTGACTAGTCATGCCAAATACTAAAAAGTTCTATCTGCACTTTAACATCAATATGAATAGGGTAAACTAAGTTTTTGCAGTATTCCTGAACAGCTTAAATCAATCCAAACAGTAATTTTTAAGTTGACAAGTTACTCATTAAACTCCATTAGCCCTAAATATTTATTAGTTTCAGTCCGATTAATTTTTAAAATATTATAAAGTTAATAAAGCATAGTCTAACGCATGCCTACATGCCTTTTGCCATTTTTCTTTATAAATCAGATTCTATAAGTATACAACTAAAGATGTGTTTAAAATCATTAAGAAATCCTGCTTCTGAGCTGCATAATTCAGTTGAAGAAATCTGAATGAAACTTTAGAATTTCATTTTATTTATATTGTTATATTTTAGGGTGGAATATTTTCAATTTTTTCTCATTTTGAAGTTACTCATCTCATCAAAGGAGGCACTTTAGAATTACCCATCCTTCCCATTGCCTTACTTAAAGCAAAATGGATTGCATCTGCTGCATACATGGGCAGAATATCAGGGAACGGTATAGAGGAGACAAACCATTCCCAGCAAGAGACTCACAAAGACGTCAACTCTAGGGATATTATTGCCTGCCATGTATCTTTCTATGGTACAGTGAATTATAAAAAAATAAAATTAAAATGGCTTTCCAACAAGTATTTAGGAAGAGAATTTTGTAAACCTGTGAATAAGGGTCAACAAAGTAGGGAAAATAAACAATAAAAAATGGTTTAGTCACACAGAAAAATTTCAGAAGAACTGAAATGTATAATCAGCAGGAATAAGACAGAGCCAACCCGAGAAAATCAGAATTGAGTACCCTATCACCTTTTGCTTTTTTCTTTGTGAACAAGTAAAAGTGTACTGGCTGCTTTAAGTCACTTTCTCATTTGAGAAATGATGGACCCGCTATCTCAAGGGATGAAGTGCTCAGAGCAGGCCAGAAGATCACCGGTCTGCATGTCTGCTTAGCCCCATTGTTGGCATCCTTGACTGGCAGACCGGCACTGCCACTGCGAGGGAGTGCAAGTGCTTTTTGATAACATGAAGTAAAAGATAATGTAAGTTTTGTTGCTACGTTTGTGACATTTTTCTTTTGCTACATTTATGTTAAAGGTCAAATAATTATGCAGCATATCTTCCCAAAAAGGTGGATACAATCCAAGTTCTCCATTTTATCCTGTTGGCTGGGCCCTTGATGCATCATGTCTGTAGGTGCTTGGCTTTGAAAGTTTGTCTCAGACAATTATTTTGAATCTAGTGGGTGCCTGTGAGTCTCACGTTAATCGTATGTTGATGTATGTTTGACATAAAATAACAAAAGAAGGATATCTGCCTAAGGAATTTTTAATTATTGGGAAATGTGTAGAAATAAATTAACACAATGACTGAGAATTACTAAAAAAAAAAATAGTGTGAGTCAGCCAACTGTATCTGAACCTTGTCTGAACTTCCTGTAAGCTCTATGATAAGTTGTTAATGAATTCCAAACCTTATTTTCTAAAGCTGGGTTATAAAAACATTAATATTTGAGTGGTTGCAATTTACTTAGAATAGTAGATGCAAAGTATATAAAATCAGTTGTGTTATCACATACAGCAGTAAATGAAACTGCATGAATGTTGTTATACCAATTATTAGTGAGAACAAGTGCAGATGATATGTAATGTTTCAGAAGGACGTTGGATACAGATGACAGGTAGTTTCTGGGTGGGAGTGACTAGGAGGTGGCAAAAGTGAAACTGTGAAGTTAAGAGCAGTGGCTGGGAGAGAACATGGAGTAAGCATAGGAGAAGTCAGCTCACTCAAACATGTTGAAAACAGAAACAGAGTGCTTCCCAGGGCACCACAGGTATCCAATATGGCTGGAGTTTAGGATGTAGGGATCCAACAATGGGATCAGATGAAACGAAGATTTTGAAACATGCTGAAGATCTGTACTATTGTTATAAGATTAACTTGGAAAATAATACGGCTATCTATAAACAGTTCTGAGTTCACATTGCACATTTAGTATTTACAACATTTTAAAAGATTTATTTGTTTTAATTAGGCAATTCAGATTTATGGGGAGGAGATACAGAAAGAAATATATTCCATTTGCTGGTTCACTCTCCAAATGGCTGAAACTGCTAGAGCTGGGGCAATCAAAAGCCAGGAGCCAGGAGTTTCTTCTGGGTCTTTCATGCTAGTGCAGGGTTTCAAGGGTTTTGGTCATCCTCTACTGGTTCTCCAGCTGACCAGCAGGGAACTGAATGGGAAGTGGAGCAGCTGGGACATGAATTGCACCCATATGTGATACCTGCACTTCCAAGGTGAGAATTCAGCCATTGAGCCATTGTGCCAGACCTTAATTACACTATTTTTAAGATTATAAATTTATGAAGGAAATTTAATGCATAATAAGTTAATTGCTCTTTTAGACACAAAATTTTCTCATGCATGGACCATACAAAACTTAAGCAAAATCACAAAAGAAAAATGTATCATTCAGTTACATGTATGTGTGCATCTGTGAAATGTTAATAGTTGCATGATGCATGCCCGTGTGAATACATAGTGTCTAGGTTTCTAGTTTTATCTTTTTAACTTTAAAACAAATTGTTATCAACTTTTTAGAAAGGCAGGAAGAAGGAAGACAGATACATGATTTTCTGGTTTCATCCAAAATGGCACCAGCAACCACAGCTGCAAAAGGCTGAGGCAGGGAGCCAGAAACTCAACCTGGACATCCACATTCCTGTCGAGAACCAAACAAATTGAAACATCACTTGCTGCTCCATCATAATGTTCATTGTTAGAATGGTGAAAATGGAGGCAAAGTAGTCATTATTCAAGCCAGTATGGCACCCAGCTGCCACAAACGATGATTTAACTGCTGTGCTACTGTGTTACATGCCTGCCCCATGATTATAATTTTATAGACAAAGAATTGCTAATTCAAAAAAAGTTAATTATTTTGTCTCTAGAAAGCATACCATTCACAATGCAACAAAGGAGAGAAACCAGGAGGAGAAAGAATATAAAGGGTGGAGAAAAATATTACTGACCACACCTGCTTTAACTTTACTTCAGTGTTGTGACAAGTTAAAGCTCCTACAAGTGTGTCTCTGCTTATTTCGATACTACGTACTTTTTACTTTCCTAAAATTGATGGTAATGATTTGAGCAGAAATTTATAATATTAATATAATCCCACCTATCAGTACAAATGCTTTTTTGCATCCTTCAAAGCCTTTACCCTGAATGTGATCTTCTCTGCAAATCAGTTTAAACTTTTTTCTTTACCTTACTCTCAAAAATGTTTTTTTAATTAAAATATTACCAGTCCCATGGTTCTATGCTATGATAAAATAAACTTGCTTTGTGTTCTGAACTTCAAACTCTGTCCACCTTTTTTGGTTTTTATTGACATAATGACAGAATCATTAACAAATTTATCACTAATTGAGTCATTTTACTATTAAGGAAACACAAAATGAGCATCTAATTAAAATTTAGCCCCCATCTCTTCTAGAATTTTTGCTAAGATCAAATGAAAATGTTTCAGATAAGAAAAGAAGTATGATAAGATTATATGTTAATTGTTGCCTAATATTTAGTGAAATTAATATGGACAGAGGAAAGAAATTGGATTTACTCAGTTAAGGGACAAATGAAATCATGAAATTAAGTAAAGAAGTTAACAGCCATTTTAAAGTAAATTCAAGAAGTTACATATGACTAGTCAATGAGTGAGCAGTGAATGTAAACAAAGATTGACCTAGTACATGGACAGGATACAGTTTGTAGAGAATCTTGCTTGTCTTGGGAAAGAGTTCAAGTTTTGAAATCAATACAAATTGAATTGTTCATTTTTAAGTGTCAAAATGTCAGAATGTGACCTGGACTTTTGAGAAATTTGATATACTGAAATAATTGATCAGAATTTTTACTGAACAAAACAAAACAAAACAAAGCAACAAAACTGGAATGAAGGGTGGAGCAGTGACATCAATAAGCAATGGGGCTCTTATGCCTGGCTGCTCCACTTCTGATCCAGCTCCATTCTAATGATTAGGGAGGGCATAGGAGGATGGGCCAAATATTTGGGTCCCGGCACCCACATGGGTCACCTGGAGGAGGCTTCTTAATCCTGGTTTCATATGAGCTAAGGTACAGCCATTTCGGCCATTTGGGGAGTGAAACAGCTGTTAGGTGATTTCTATTTCACTCTTGCTTTTATTTTATATGGTCCTTTTTTTTTCTGAATGGATTTTTTTAATTAATTATTTTGCATTATGTGACAGTTTCATAGGCTCTGGGAATCCCCCCACCCCTCCCCACACCTTTCCCCCCGGTGGATTCCTCCACCTTGTTACAGTATTACAGTTCAAATTCAATCAAGATTCTTTCTTTGCAAACATATACCAAGCATAGAGTCCAGCTACTTATTGTCCAGATGGGTTGAACAGTTTCTTGGGGAGACCATTTCTGGTCTGAAGTTAAAGCTGGTAGAATATCATCCCAGTCAATTAAGAGTCCCAATATAACATCAACAGCAATTTGCAACATTATGGAATTGACATGGTTTTGAGTAAACAGTATGTTAAAAAAAAAAAAAAAGCAAGTTCTTAACCACAACCTATGATTAGCTCATTGACATTTCAATTTTAGTTTATATACAGGACCGGCTGCTATATACCTTAAAATGGCTATAAGGTACCATTCAGCTGTCTCGTGTCTATTTCATTTTCGTATTTAGCCATTTGTTGTGTTGAAGTATGATTTGCTGATCGTGGCAGATTTTAGGATAATCTAGACTGGCTTGTAACTCTAACAAGACATTTGTCGACAATTAAGGTGCAGAACATTTTGGGGGGGTGGTGTGCAGGAAAATCCTCAACACCATGGTAAGGAGTGACTAATCTTTGTGTCCCACCCAGTGAGGCATGAGCCAATCCACGCCAGCTCTTGCCTGTCAGATTTATGGTCTTTTAAAAAGGATATAAAAGGACCCTAACAGTAAAGGTACACATGCATTTTCTCTGAGACGCTCATGGTTTGGAAAATATACTTCTTGACAACCACCTTGAACAGAACAGATACGAGATGGCTCATTCTAACAAACGTACTGAATAACGGTCATGCTAGTGTAACAGATTCTAAGTGTGGCCATTCTCAGACAACAGCATTGTGAAGTGCAAAGCTAATAGATTTATTTATTTATCAGTGAGATTAATTAAAAGTAAAAATAGTGTTTGAGCAACATGGTAGATGTCGCTAGCACCTACCCACCAAAACCAAATACTCTAGAAACAATCGAATTTAAAATCTAGCATAAACATTATGAACTGTTGACTTTATTTTTGCAAGGGGTCAAAATTATTTTAAATTATTTTAGGAAAGCGATTTGATTGTTTTGTCCACTACACAGTAAAGAAGCCACATTTTTCACATGCCAACAGAATGATGAATAAAAATTTATCATAATGAAAATGTTAATTGCAATAAAAGGGGTGATCTCAACTAGAAAATGATGTCATAATCAGGATAGAATGGTTTTATTACAAAATAACAACAGTAATATAATGATAATAACAAATAAGATGCTAATTCAAAATGAGTAATACCACTAACATGAGTAAAAAGGAGTCATAGTTTCAGCCACAATCAGCCACTACATAACACTTCAGAGTTTAGGGGAAAAAATATCAATTACTATTTTTGGAGCTAAGAAACAGAATGAATTAGAGGAATATGAAATAATCAATGGGTTTACTGTCATATTTAGAAAGATATGTAGGACATTAAAATGAGGGGAAAAATCAGTTTACAGAATAATTACCCCCTTGTTCTAAGATATCTGTAATGACTTGAATAAAATTTACCTGTTAACTAAACTGCCAATACAGCCTGACAAATTTCTACTACACTATACCGTTCGTTTAGAGTCAATTTTCGTGAAGTGAATTGAATCAGCTGTGCTTTAATTATTACCACATGAGTCAAATTTATTGAAGCTATACTTGTTATAACACTGTCTTTAAGAATAGTTCAAATCAGATTATGTAGTAGAATACTAAAAATGTATTGAGGTTCAAAATTTGTATTTAAATTCTAAAAACATTATTTCACTGCTTAAACGAAACTGCCATCTGCTCAGTTTGTAATCCATGCTGAAATGCATCATAGAAGCATTCTACGAAAGTATAATGTGCCCTAAACCCATGCATCCTTAAGACAAAAGAGAGGTCAATTACAGCAAAAATGATGTATGTAGGCAATTTGCTTGAGAATTATCAAGAAGATAGATTTTGTAAGGACAGTGGGGAAAATATCACATGAACCTAGTTCATACTGTCTGCATCCCAAGAGCTAAATTTTCTCTTGACATTTAGAAATAGATAAATCATGCTGAACATGGAACACCGCCAGTGCTTGCGATAAGGCTAGACAGTTCATATTTTCAAGTTTTAACCAATGTGAACCAGATCTGCTTGTACTTTAAAACTCTAGCTTTGAATTTTGATATTTTATGTTTTATTTCATTAACTTTTATTTTGAGGAAACAGCACACTAGGAAATTATAGTAACATTGGTTTTCTTATGCAATTTATTCTTAGAAAAGTTATTAACATTGAGTTATTGAATGGACTCAATAAACCATTTTATCAGCTGCTAATATTTGAGCATCTAACATGTGCCACATGCATTGAGACAAAGGTAAGAAATGGCCTTTCTCCCAAAGAATTTTTATTGTATCGTAATTTTGAAGAGGGAAAAAACAACTATGTTTAAACATAGAAGCTGATCTTTATTTTGAAGTAAAATCAAGACGTGGAAATAGAGGATGACGTGACAGGAAATAATGTTTTTTGAGCATAAAGTTTCAAAAGAAGCTTCTGGTATGTTAATGCTTAGTCACAAACCTAACTGAAGTAATTAAGAAAAATAAAAAGCAGTTCTGGGTAGAGACTATATTTTTAAAATGTTCATGGGCTTCCAACGAAGTGGTAAGTCCCATTAAAAACAGTATTATGGAAACTTTCATTTGCTCCCGAGATAAGATGCACACGTAAAATGATACTTATTGTCAAAAATGTCTGGAAAAACTCAGTGAGATAACTTTACAGTGTATAAAAACGTAGCCTATCTATACATTAGAGAACTTTCTTCCATGATACATTCCTCAAAGCATATTTTAAATCTTTGAGGAATCACTCTCACAAGATGTTCTGTCTTGTTTACCCTTTAGTAGAAGTTCATTAAGAGATTTTTGTTGAGCATAGGGGTGCATGTTGGCTTCTCATAAAACAGGTGTTTTGGGTATATTCCTAGGAGTGCTATTGCTGGATCATATGGTATGTCAATTTTGAGTTGTTTGAATGTTCTCCATACTGATTTCCATAGAGGCTGTACCAACCTGCAGCCCCACCAGCAGTGGAGTAGGGTTACCTTTTCCCCACAAACTCGCCAACAAGTGTTGTTGGTGCTTTTATTCATGTGGGCCAGTCTTACTGGCGTCAGGTGGTACCTCATTGATGTTTTAATTTGGATTTCCCTTATTGCCAGGGAACTTGAGCATTTTTTTCATATGTTTATTTGCCATTTGGGTTTGTTCTTTTGTGAAGTGTTTGCCCATTTCCTGTGCCCATTTCTTGAGTGGCTTGTTTGTTTTGACATTTTGGTTGTTTTGTAATTCTTTGTATATTCTGGAAATTAGCCCTCTGTCACCTATGTCGTGCGTGAAGACCTTCTCCCATTCTGTGGGCTGCTTTTTTACTTTGTTGATTGTTTCCTTCACTGTACAGAAGCTTCTTAGTTTGATGAGGTCCCATTTGTTTATTCTGGTTTTGATTGCTAATGCTTTTGGTGTCCTTTTTAGGAAGTCGGGACCTACCCCTAGATCTTGTAGAGTATTTCCGACATTTTCTTCCAAAAGTTTGAAGGTTTCTGGATGTAGGTTTATAGCAGCACAATCAGTAATTGCAAAAACATGGAAGCAAACAAAATGCCCATCAACAGAAGACTGGATAAGAAAGCTATGGTTCATCTACTCCATGGAATATTACTCAGCTACTAAAAAAACCAAAATGCTGTTCTTTGTGGCCAAATGGGCCAAACTGGAAACCATAATGCTAAGGGAAATGAGCCAATCCCAAAAGGTCAGATACCACACGTTTGCGTTAATTTAAGAGGATATGATGTTATGTAAAACATGTTATTGTATGTTTATTATGTTATATGTTGTGTATAAACTAAAACTGAATTGACAATGAGGTGATCACAGAAGATGGTTAAGAAATCGCAATTGTTTTTAACATATTGGTTACTCAATACAATAACTATTAGTTACACAGCAAAGTTAATTGCTGCTGAGGGTATGTTGCAGCCTTTAATTGATCGGGTTGATAATCTGATGGTTCTGCCCTCGGACTGGTCAGGGTCTCCCCAGGTAGCTGAGGAACTAGATTGGACTATAAGATTTTGGACTCTATGTTTAGTTTATGCTTGCAAAGAGGGAATCTCAACTGTACTTGATCAGTGGATATGCAACAAGGTGGAATATTCCACATGGGGGGAGGGCGGGGGGAGGGGTGGGGTGATTCCCAGTTCCAATGAAACTGTATCACATAATACAATGTAATCAATGAATAAAAAAAAAGAGATTTTTCTTGAATGAATGTATTAGTGAGTTACTAGGAGACATAAGAATATATCTTCATGTATGCTCCACTGTGTTACCTAAGAAGGAAATAATCATATTCGTCTGGTGGAGGGATAGTATCAAAGTTATGGAAGGTTTACAGGAGGTAGATTGATGTTACATAGTCAGGAGAGATAAAGACTTGGCACAGCATTTAATGGCCTTTGTTTTTTTAAGCATTGTTAATAGACTCAGAGATGTAATGAAAGCCAAAATAAATACACAAAGAATGAATATTTATTCACCTTGTCCTAGAACTAGGAATGCAGTAATAAATATATGAAATGTTTTTTATTAGTCTAGTTTATTTTCTCATTTTTATAGAAATAAGCAGTACCTTAATCATGTATTCTTAATTTTACTAATCTGTCAAAGTAAAAATAAAAATTTAAAAATTAAAAATATTTTCTTGCTTTATTTTGTACTACTTTTTGTACTATTGTTAATATTCCTGATAAAAGTTCAATTAAATGACATATTTTAATTTATATTGATCCATACATATTACTTATAATAGTAATGTTCATCTTTCAGCAGTGGCCTTTCTCATAAGTGAAATTGATCTCTAATAATATTTTATCTATATGTTTACAAAGCTTTTTATTAGCAAATAATTATTTTGTATACTTTTGATTAAAAACCATACAACATAATCAATTTTTAAAATAAACTAAAATCATTCTAGACTGCTATTATAATGTGTTAAATTAGATATTCTTTATTTTTATTGCAAAGTCAGATATACAGAGAGAAGGAAAGACAGAGTTGAAAATCTTTAGTCCGATGATTTACTCCCCAAGTGGCCACAACAATCTGAGCTGAGCTGAGCTGAGCTGAGCTGAAGCCAAGAGCCAAGAACCTCTTCCAGATCTGTCATGTGGGTCAGGGACCTAAGGTTTTGGGCCATGCTCAGCTGCTTTTCCCAGGCCCAAAGCAGGAAGCTGGGTGGGAAGTGGGGCTGCTGGGATTAAAACTGGTGCCCATATGGGATCCTGGAGCTTGCAAGGCGAGGACTTCAGCAGCTAGGCTACTGAGCAGAGTCCCTGAAATTAGATATTCTTTGTGTAAAATCAAAATAGCATAGCTTAACCTGTGTTAAGTATTCAGAGTTTGAAACTTCTACCATCTGTCTTTCAGAATATATTCAATAGCCCTGTGCCTCTGGATTATTTTCATTATTTTTCTTAAACACAAGGCAAGAATAATAATAAATGTTACTTTAGCTTCTCAGAAGAGCTGTTGCTTTAGGAGTGAGAAAACCTGACTCTCCAAACCTTTATAATAGTCTAATGCATTTGATTTGAGGAACAGTGTAGTTAAGATCATGTGAATGAAAATATCGGGTCATTGTTGAACAACTATAGAGCTAAGTATTTTGATATTTACATTTTTGCCTTAAAATAAGTGCACAACTGGGAATGGCAGTATGTGTAGCAGCCAAGGGATATTTTCTTTCACATATTTTAATTGACAAACAAACAAAAAAACAAAAAAACAAAAACAAAATAAATCTTGTCATAGGAATGCCGTGCTAGGTTAAAAGTATTTGTTGTTCCAAGTGCAAACAAGAGAAGCCAGTTCTGGTTTAAGACATTTAATCTTTGCAGGACACTGAGTTCTTTCTCTTTCTGTTATAAATATTTTAGATTTTTATACAGAGATCCTGGAATCGCTCAGCTCCAAAGTGAACAACATACAACTTTTAACTAAGACAATTATTAGTGCTTACGTAACTGAATATATGAGTACAACTGCATGGAATTTTGAAGTGTGCACTTATAAAGCATAAAACATTTTAAAACAATTTTGAAAATATTTTAAATTCAGTGTTATTAGCAATGCTTTTAACAAAGTGGCTTAGAATATTAAAAACAAAAATGAGGTATGTTTGCTTTTTTGTAATCAGTATCATTAAGGAAAAATAATTTTACAAGTCCACTCCCCAAAATAAAATAAATAATAACATTCAAACAAACTAAATGGTGTTGGCAATCACGGCTTTGGAGTGTGACATTTTACTCATTTAAATATATCCCAAATAATTAATAAGAACACAGGCTATTTTCCACAGGGAATACAGATAAAATCTATTTCAAAAACTTTTAATAGTGATGTAAAAGAAAGTAGACTAACGCATGCATTACAGAACTGAAATTGTATAAATTAGAAAGTGTTTCCTAAAATATTCCTAAAATATAAAATAATTATATTCATGCAACATACACACACACTGAAAAAGAGCAAGCAAAACAAAAATAAACTGGTAAAAACAAACATTGAGGGGGTTCCTAATAGTGGAATTACAAAATCCATTACCTTAATTTGTCTAAAATAATATTCAGTTTCATAGCTTAAATAGAAATTTTAAGTGTACCTGAGTATTTAATATTTTATAGTTATAAAATGACACGGCCAAAAATAATGGCATCAAGCAGAACATAACAGAAACAAGATATAATTTTCTTTGATGTTCCAAATTATAAAATCAAATTTATTTTATTAAACAAGTATAAAGCTAATGCTTGAGAAACATTATGTAAGAGTAAACATGCATAGAAGAGATGTCAAAATGTCATAGCTTTTGAGAAAGTAATGACATAGGACAGAAAAATGGATCAATCTCAATTTTGCTCCTGTGCTTAAAAGTTGAAATTCTGGAAGTTTTTATTGAATTTGAATCTGCCTCTTACAGTTTTGAAAGCATTTGACATATTCTGTCTTGAAGTGAATGTTAATTTTACAAAATGTTATTTCCAAAGGAAACCATGTTGCTTTCCACATAAAACAACACTAGTTTTATGGATGAGCAAACTACATTGCCACTGAAACAATACTTTCAAAATATGAAACTAAATTTGCTGGTTAAGAAAGTGAAGAGAACTGTGTTCAAAGTCCATTCTGAAACTTCTTTTAAGAAGGATTTCTCCAACTTTTGTAATTGAAAACAAATGACTTAAAGTTAGGCTATATTACAGATGTTAATAAACTTTATTGAGGAGCTATATCATGAATACCAGTTGTTACTTCTCATTGCTGCTTTGTAATAGCTTATCTAATTTTTTTCAATTTCAAAACAGAAAATAAAATCCTTTCCATCTTTACTAAATATGCCTTGGGAAAATATTCAGCTTTATAAGTATGAATTGACCAAGTGATTCATGGCCACAATTTAAAAATGTGACTTTTTCTTAAATGTTGTCTTTGATAAAATTCTAGAGCCTCAAAAATGCTTATGAGATGTATAAATATACTAATAAATATGCAAAAGTCTATATCTTATATTTTCAATTTTTCTTTAAATATTTTTTATGATAATTTCTTGCATCCGAACTAACCCCTAGTGCTATACACAAGCACAGAGGACTTTCAAAAGAACACATGGCCAAGTCAAACATTTGCATAGTGATTACATCATACTTTTCTTTTTAGAAGTCAATTAGTCAAAACATTCTGGAAAAATGTATAATGTATATGAAGCTGTGTTCTATTTTCTAGGAGCACAGAAATAAGTAAAAAATGTTTAAATAATTAAAAAATTGTCTAAGAATATAAATAAATACATAAAAACACTGGAAGTTTTAGGAGTGTTTTAAGATGATA
The DNA here is from genome assembly GCF_030435755.1 of Ochotona princeps. NCBI lineage: Eukaryota > Metazoa > Chordata > Mammalia > Lagomorpha > Ochotonidae > Ochotona > Ochotona princeps. The sequence goes on from NC_080833.1 coordinate 66,798,905, forward strand.
ATATTATTTTGCAGTAAAAAACATACAAAGTCATGTGACTATTCGATTCATAATGTTCTTTCACACAAAAAGTAGATATTACTGTAAAAATACCAGTTTTTATAACTATCCATCCTAACATTAAGGTGAAAAAAATTTTTTTTCTGGTATTCTGGTAGGATCCCAAAACCAGTAGGGAGTGTGTGTGTGTGTGTTCTGGTAGCCTTCAGAATTCTCATGGTAGATTAGAAATCACCTCTAATTGTCCTTATTTCTAACATATTCCACTAACCCTTATTTTATATATTCCATTTCTCGCAAAAATTTGTTGTGCTTCTGCAATAATTTTGAGTGACTTTATGCGAGGATGAAACGAAGGACTCACTTATCCTATCAACATGTAACAGTAAATAAAAGCTCAGTGAAAATTACTTAGAAGAAGGGGAATCCAGTAAACCCTCGATGAAGAGTGACTATGGTGATGTTCTCCACATCCATAGCTCCTAACATATAGGGAGACAGATGGAAGATCCATTCTGTTGTTTTTTTTTCTGTGGAGAGAAAAAAAAAATTAAACTGAATTCTAGAAAAAAGAGGCTTCACACGTGAATATTTGTTTATGTGACTTTAGGAAATATAAATAAAGCCCAGAAGCAATCGCTTCACGGCACGCATATGCAGGGATATTTTTTAACAGTAGCACCTAGTCCATATGGAAGGGGCTGTTAGGAGGTAATGTGCCAAATGAGGCGATTTAATCAGTCAGTCAGCAAACACGAGTATGTGCCAGTTTTCCAACGAATATGCTATTTCCCCTGGACAAGCAATCTTCTTCTGCTGTAAGTGACATTACATAGCATGATTTAACTAGGCATTCCGAAGAAGGCATATAAAGGATAGTGTTTTTCTATTAACTTGAAGAAACGAAAACAAACTGAGGTGTATACGAAGATGCTAAAACACTCCCCTGGGATATTGCTCACTGATCTGAGTAGCAGAACAACACACATGGGAAAACACTTTGTTTTGGAAAAAGTGGAAAAATACAGCCAAGGGCTCCTGCTTTGCCAGTTACACTTCATGCAAGGCCAAACCGCAGAAATATACTTCTGGATGGTTCAAAAGCAAGCATTGGAAGACTAATGCTGAGTTATTTAATAAGGCTGCAAAATTATCTGTAAAATTATGATAGATGTGTCCCTATAGCTTACCCATTTTGTTTCTTATTTATTGACAGCAAAAATTTTTACTACCTACTACCTCCTGAGCATCATACTTAATAAATGTATGCCTATTTATCACAAAAAAACTGTCAAGTGGCACTATGCTTATTCTCATTCTTAGAGGTGAAAAATGCAATTCTTGTAAGAATTTTCAACTGCCAGTGTCCAGCCTATTTACTCTGTACCTGGACTTCTCACATAGAATTATACTATTGGTAGACATATATGTCCTCAAGTTTTTTTTTTTTTTTTTTACAATTCTGTCATCTATCATTATCATCACAAAATCAGCAGGCAACACTTCAGTCGTTTTTTCTGTAGTTCTTTCAACTTGTTCTTCACTGACATTTCCCATGCACAAGAACGAAGAAACATAAGCTAGGAACTATGAAAACTTTAACTTCCTATGAGAGAAGCTAAGGTGATGCTTCCAAATTAGGAGATATTATTTAACTGATAAATTGCAATGAAATTCCATTGGCATCACATATTATATCCACATTAAAGTCAAATGAGCTCATTGTGATTAATGTAACTACAATGAATGCAAAAGAAATTAATGGCAATTATCTACTCATTGTAAAGGGTGGCTGATAATTAGTGCTATTACACAGAAAAGGTACATTTTATGCAATTATCATCATGCATTCATTTGATGCTATTACAATGCTGATCAAGGTGAGTTCATTTGGCAATCATGCAACCAGAATACATACATCCACTAAAGGCCTGTGATCTCAGCTTAAGCAAAGAACAATTCACTAAGTTTTGGCTGTTCTGTTTAAGTATTCATAAAGCACAATTTTCTTTCATGAATATATGAGACTACTTTAAAAGAGTGTAGAAAATAGAATTAAAAGATAACTTCATATTGATGCAAAAAATATGGAGCCCATAGTCCTGTCACATACCTTTTCCATTTTTGAAGACCTTCAATATTATTTCAAAATATGGAAATGGTATACTTTGGCCAATTTAAGTGGAAGGTTTTTTCTGGTTATGGCAACATACATGGATTAAGACATACAACCTAATCACAAACTCTAAAATATTTAAAATTTTTTTTATTATGCTATGCATTCATTCATAGGTCTGCATAATTTTGGATATCAGCAGAAGTTTTAATGATAGGAGAAGATATGGAGAAAATATGTGTATAATGTGTAACGACAGATGAGGTTGAAAAATAAAGAGATAAAATGGGCCCGACTGGAATCCATCATGCTAAGAGAAATGAACCAATCCCAAAAGGTTAAATACCACATGTTTGCCTTAATTTGAGATGAAAAGATGACAACCTGAAAGATAGTACCTGTATATTGTAATATTATTGCAATCTCTAACAACCTGTATCCAATACAATAAGATAATGCGATATAATCTATAAACCAACAATTAATGTCAGAATACTTAAGATCTACATCGAAAAACTGTAAAACCTACTATACCCTCAATACACTATGTTAATCCGTAATGGGGGGGGGAGTGCAGGGAAGCCTTTCAGGACCATAAAAAGAGTGAGGAAAAAGTACAATATAGCCTATCAAGATCAAATCTGGTAATTCATAGACAACAGATTCAAAGCGGCACTAAACAACAATAAAACTACTATACCAATGCATGAGGGGGCAATCGGGTGCGATCCTGACAACCTCTTAACAGGAGGTCATGTGCGTGGAGCAGGGGGGCACTCCAGGGTGGAGCAGGTGGCAAGGAGAACGCCTGGATCCCAACCATGAAGACTCCCAGACCTTCACCACAAACTATTAATACGAGCAACAAGGACTATATCCCAACTGCCAAGGAGGCCACAGAATTGGATGCCCCCGGAGGCCGAGTACTCTGAGGTCACCCACCCCCAACCGGAGCTTCCGCAGGGGATGGAAGAAGTCCAAACACTACCGTACAGAAACCAACGTCATTGGAAAGACAACCAGAAGCCCTGAGCGGTCCGCAGAAACAGAAGAACAATAAACATCCTTCGGGACCAGGGAGGAGAGCTTTCTCTGGTCCGAGCCTGGCTCCACCTCTGGACCCCCACCCTCCCTTGCAATGACCATCAGGATCGCTTCGAAAACCCCTCATAGCAAACAATCATACAAACTAAAAAAAGAAAACTAAAATAAATAGACAAACAACAGAAAGTAGAGCTTGGAATCTGGCAGGAAAGAGCTGGCATGGATTTGCTCATGCCTCGCTGGGTGGGACACAAAGATTAGTCACTCTTCACCGTGGTGTTGGGGACTTTCCTGCACACCCCCCCCCAAAAATGTTCTGCACCTTAATTGTTGACAAATGTCTTGTTAGAGTTACAAGCCAGTCTAGATTATCCTAAAATCTGCCACGATCAGTAAAATTATACTTCAACACAACAAATGGCTAAATACGAAAATGAAATAGACACGAGACAGCTGAATGGTACCTTATAGCCATTTTAAGGTATATAGCAGCCGGTCCTGTATATAAACTAAAATTGAAATTTCAATGAGCAAATCATAGGTTGTGGTTAAGAACTTGTTTTTTGTTTTTTTTTAACATACTGGTTACGCAAAACCATGTCAATTCCATAATGTTACAAATTGCTGTTAATGTTATATTGGGACTCTTAATTGACTGGGATGATATTCTACCAGCTTTAACTTTGGACCAGAAATGGTCTCCCCAAGAAACTGTTCAACCCATCTGGACAATAAGTAGCTGGACTCTATGTTTGGTATATGTTTGCAAGGAAAGAATCTTGATTGAATTTGAACTGCAATACTGCACCAAGGTGGAGGAATCCACCAGGGGGGAGGGGCGTGGGGAGGGGTGGGGGGATTCCCAGAGCCTATGAAACTGTCACATAATGCATAATAATTAATAAAAAAAAGTAAAAAAAAGAGAAAAAGAAAGAAAAATAAAGAGATAGAGAGAGCACTCCTATCCTCCCAAAGTTGCAACAACAGACAGAGATAGGATGGGCCAAAGCAAGAAGCCTGAAGCTTCTTTTGGGTCTCCCATGTGGCTACAGAGGCCCAAACACTGGCTAACTTCTGCTGCTTGCCCAGATGCGTTATCAGGGAGGTGAATCATAAGTGGAACAACAGGGGCTCAACTGGCACCCATTTAAAAAGTCAGTCGCAGTAGTTTACTATTTTAATGTTTGTTTGTATGCACCCAGCACATAGCCTAGTGGCTAAAATCCTTGCCTTGTAAGCGCTGGGATCCCATATAGATGTAGGTTTACATCCCAGGCACACCACTTCCCATCCAGCTCCCTGCTTGTAGCCTGGAAAAGCAGTTCAGGACAGCCAAAATGCTTGGGACCCTGAACCCGCGTGGGAGACCTAGAGAAGGCTCCTGGCTCCTCGCTTCAGATGGTCTCATTTCCAGTTGTTGCAGCCACTTGTGGAGTAAATCAGCAGATAAAAGATCTTTCCCTCTGTTGCTCCAGTATTAGTCTCCTTTTTGTGTATTTGACTTTCCAACAAAAATAAATAAATCTTTAATAAAAAAATTTGTTTGCAGACAACAGAAATAGGCAAGCATGATTCTGTCAAAATCAAGGACTTTTAGACAGTAGAATGAAGTGAAGACACATCCAAAAATATTTGCAAGATGCCTATTTAAGAAATTATTGTATGCAGAATAAATCTGGAACTCAAATTCTAAAAAATCAACAATACAACCAGATTTCAATTTTTAAAAAGGGCAAAGGTCTTGAATGATTCTCAAAAAATAAATATAAATGGCCAACAAATACTTGAAAACGTCCTAGTTATTATGAAAATGCAAATCAAAACCATTACGAGATACCACCTTAACTCTGCCATAAGGGGTATTATTAAGAAAACAGGAAGCAACAAATCATGGCATTGAAGTACAAAAAGAAGCTCTTATGCACTGTAAATATGAATGTAGATTAATGCAGGCTCCATGGAAAACAGTAGATCTTCACAAGAAACTAAAATTAGAACTGCCAAATGACCAAACAATTCCACTACTACATATCTACTCAAAAGACATGAGCATATTTTATGAGCGATACCTGCCCCACCATGTATATTGCAATGCTATTTACAACAACCATGATATTAAATCAGCCAAAAGAACCAGTATCACATTTTATATATTTGCACAATGGGATACTATTTAGTCATAAAAATAATGAAATCCTCTCATTTACAGCAAAATGGATTAGATGGGAGTATTCCATGTAGAGAGATATAAGCCATTCATAGGACAATTAAAACATATTCGCACATATATGTGAAAGTTGAAAAAAAAATTGACCACTGAATTTAAATAACTAAATACTGGGAAGAGTGGGAGAAATGCCAGTAGTTTAAATTTTAAAAAAAGTAAGGGTTGCTTGAGGTAGATCAATAGTAATGTCAAATGGACTATCACTAGATATTACCATTGGAAATATCTAGTGATAGATTTGGGTTTGTGGAAGCTTTGTGATAGCTTACAGTTTCCTTTTAATTTAGACATTCTAAAGTAAAAACAAAAAAAAATTGAATAGTTTTTTCATAACTTGCATTTCCCACATACAAAAAAATTAACATCAAAAATATTTATTAGAAAAGTAAATACAAAATTTTAATTTCATTTTGATCCATGTTCTTGAGGTTCTCATATTTATATTCACATTGTCTAGCTCATAGTGTCTTTAATAAATTATGTATGATCATATTGATTATTTAAATACTAATAACAATTTAAAGTATTGATGATTAAAATTGATATAGTGTTTAAATCGGCAGAGATATTTCTGGTTAATTCTGAGGAAGCATACCAGTTTCCACTGATAGTAACTGTGATAATGATGCTGATATCATTGTGATGCTATATACATTAAAGTGAATACATCATGCAAAATGGGTATTGTATCACAAGCCAAGTCACAGATACTCAAGAATATCATCTGGGATTTTGTGCTGTAGCTTAGCAGTTAAATCCTCACCTTGTGTGTGCTGGGATATTATGTGAGTTCTGGTTCCTGTCCCAGTTGCTCCACTCCTCATTCAGCTTCCTACTTGTGGCCTAGGAGGTGTGGGGCAGGGAGCACTACAGAAAGGCCTAGAGCCTCGGAATGCTGCACCCAGGTGGGAAACCAGGAGGAAGCTCCTGCCTACTTGCATGGGATCAGCAGCCACTTTGGAACTGACCCAGCAGGCAGAAGATCTTTCTTTCTGTGTCTCCTTCTCTGCAAATTTGCCTTTCCAATGGGTAAAGTAGATAATACTAATAAATGTGAAACAGTAGTAAGAATTATTCTAAGTAGAAAGATTATTTTAGGATAATTGTATATTGTAAGTTTTTTTTAACAGTTTTGCTATGAATTTACAACTACTTAATCTGTATCCTCTAATAATTTTATAAGGAACTGCAAAAATCACCATTTTGTTGAGCATCGTTAATAACAATGGAGATTTTTTTCCTAGATTTCCCAGGAAAATGTACTAATTAGAAATATCTGAATTTGTGCATCTCCTTGGAGATTAATTTATTCATCATAATCAGTTAATCACCTTTCTTTACATAATTAGACAGCTTCTGGTAGAGAGGAAGACCCTTTAGTTCCCTTAGAATGAACAGGACTTTTTTAGCTGACAGGAGTGAAATTTGGAAGTCAGCTTAAGACCTTCTTAACATGTAGCATGCATAATTAGATGCTGATTACTGCTGGCACCACTGATGTTCCAAACAGGAAAAAAAAAATGTCTTCGATAAATATTTACAAAATTGACTATGGAAAAGTACAATGGTCTTGATGGGAAGTAGTTTTTATTTTATTTTATAAGTGATTCAGTAAGTAACATTAGCAGAGATACATTTCATACATACAGTCAATCTCCGCTGTGATCCTCATGCAGACTAAAAAGCAAGACTTTTCCAAATTATCTCTGAATGAGATATTGCTGCTTAGTGCATTCTACTGGTTCTTGAATAGAAATGAAAGGGAAGGATAGGAGTCATATATTTATTCTTTTTAAGGGTGAATACACTTAAATGCACATTTTAGGGTGAATACATTTGGGCAGCATAAAGAGAATTAAGTGGAAGACAGAATACAACTGAATATAAACTTTCATTTTAACTAGCAATCCCTTGTGTGTTTGTGGGAGGAGTGGAGTGAGTCGGTGTTAATTTCAAAACTCTTACATAAATTATACAAACACTGGAAAAACTTCTCTCAGAGAATTTCACTGCAAAATCCACTAAAATAAGACTAAAACAAATTCAGCCAGAGATCTGTACCAACTGCAAGAAATGTTCGAAATTATTAGGAAGCATTTGAAATTATATAAATATGTAGCTATTAAATAAAGTAGTTCACAGTTATGGATCACACAAAATATAAAAAGGCATGCTAACTAACTGAAGTACTTTAGAACATGCCATGAAGTTTGGCAGAGTTACCATTCTTTAACAATCTTTTCAATTTCTTTCACTTTTTAGACTTATTTATTTATTTATTTATTTATTTATTTATTTATTTATTTATTTATTTATCTTGGAAAGTCAAATTTAAAGAGAGAAGGAATAACAAAAAGATCTTCTGTCCACTGGTTCACTCTCCAAGTAGCCTCAATGTCCAGAGCTGATCCTAAGCCAGGACCCAGGATTCTTCCATGAATTTCAATTTCATGCTTGTTTGTTTTTTAAAAGTCAGATACACAGAGAGGAAGGGAGTCAGAGAGAAAGCTCATCCATCCATTGATTCGCTCCTCAACTGGCCTCAAGGGCCAGAGTTGAGCCTGCCTGAAGCCAGAAACCTGAAACCTCCTCTGGGTCTCCCACAAAAGTTTAGGGTCTCAAGCCTTGGACCTTCCTCTGCTGCTTTCCCAGGCCATGAGCAGCGAGGTGGAAGGAAAACCGGTCAGCCAGGATTAGAATCAGCTTCCATAAAGGACCCAGGAGCTTACAAGGTGAGGACTTTAGCTGCTGGGCCACCGTGCCGGGCCCCTATTTCGTGTTTTAAGAGCAGTGAATAACCATAGAAAATGCAAACATTCCCAAAGTTTCCTACTGTTTTATATATATACATATTAAATAAGTTCTATTTTTTAACTAAGTAATAAGGCACACGTTTGAAATACTTATTTTCCTATATCAACAAAAAATTTAATACATTTTTAGAAAGAGTATGTAATTATCTCTCCCTTCCATAGTTCTAATCGCACATATTTTCTCTATTTCTTTGAGTACATTTCGATTTCAATTATACTTCGTTATTTTTCTGGAGTATGAATTTTCAAAAATATAGTTACCAATATATTCCATGTTTATACTTTACATATAGCAAGCTTTTTTTTAGAAACATGAAATTCACATTGTTATTCTCGTTCAAAGCAAATGAATGAGAAATAGGATCTGAATGTCACGACTATTTCAGATTTCAATAGTTCATCATCTTATTTGTTGATACTCATATTTTACCTAGACATTTGACAGTAAGAACATACCCTTGTATGAAAACCACACAGTGAAACTTAAATTTTAGTAAAGTCTAACAAGAGAAATTTACTAAATGTATTTTACATAGTATTTAAATAACCATGAATTCAAGTAGCAAAAGAAAAATATTGTCAAGGATTATAAGATACTATGACAGAAGATTCAGATGAAACATTTTATGCAAAACTGAGGAGAACTAAATAATGGGATCATGTAAGTCTGCACGCTGATAAGCCATAGACAAATTCACAAGCAGTGAAATATTTGGTATTTCATAAAGGGTAAACAACAAATGAGTCTCTGGACACTTATTAATTATATTAACATGTAAACAATATTGAAACTTAACACATTATAAATTTGGGGACTAAAAACAATTGTGCTCCTTACTAGAAATAGGAATCCCTGCCATTTTGATCCATGTCACCACAAAAGTAACACAAATTACAACTGAAATACTTCATGCAGAATTGGAACAAAGAGCATTGACACCAGAAACTCTGTTTATTTTACTCATTAATCATTTACTGGAGATATCATACAAACTTTAATAATTTGCATTGGAGCAAGACTAAGTGATTAGGATGAGTATTGTAGTCGTTAAAGACAGAGATTTAGGACTTTGCTGTAGGCATGATAGGTAGACAACTGTGGACTTTCTTCATCTATACCTATTGCAGTAGGTTAAGGCAACACCTATGATGTCAGCATATATGGACAGCAGGTGTGTCCTGGTTGCTCCACTTCCAGTTTAGCAACCTGATAATCCACTTGGGAAAGCAGCAGAGGATGGCCGAAGTGCTGGGAATGTTGCTATCCACATGAGTAAAGGAATGCCATATTTATATCCTTGCCTTTGTCTACCTGTGGCATCCTTCCCCTCCAATTCAGCTGGCAAATGTTACCAAAATCCAAATCTCCCCTGAAGAAGGTACACAGTTGTTTATCTATCATGCCTACAGCAAAGTCCTAAATCTCTGCCTTTAATGACCTGGTCCCTATATAAATGTCCAGGCTTAACTTTTATTAACTCATTGCCCTTAAAATATCTCTATGGTCCACATTCTACAGAAATTATCATATTTTACTTGATGTCACAGTTTATCATGTCTAAAAAACTATTAAATTAACCAAAAAGTTCACTAACTTTATGAGGAAAGAGATACTTCTAAACAATTGTTTCCCGGCACTTAGAAAAATATAGAGAAAATAATAGTACATAATAATAAACATTTTCTACAGGAAGGAGGAAAGTGCTGATTTTAATTAAGCCTTAAAATATTGGGTATAACAATTAGAAAAAAGATAGTCATGAATATAGTGATTTAAGACTTGACCATAGAGATAAATTCAAGGTGTTCAAATAATTCAATTGAATAAATTGTGATTCTAGTAAACAAAATTTCTTCCTTATTAAACTACTGCTTTAAGACGTCTTTCATGTGTCTGGCATGGTAGCCTAGCAACTAAGGTCTTTGCCTTGCACGCTCCTGGCTCCCATAAGGGCACAGGTTCTAATCTCAGCAGCCTTGCTTCCCATCCAGCTCCCTTCTTGAGGCCTGGGAAAGCAGTTGAAGATGTCCCAAGGCCTTGGAACCCTGAACCCGCGTAGGAGACTCCAAGAGGTGCCATGCTCCTGGCTTCAGATTGGCACAGCTCTGGACATTGCAGTCACTTGGGGAATGAATCATCAGATGGAAGGTCTTCCTCTCTGACTATCCTCTTCTCTATGTATCTGACTTTCCAATAAAAATGTAATAAATTTAAAAAAACTGGCTTAACATAGGTCAAGTCTAGAACGTGAAGATATAATGCTGCCAGTATTTAAGGACACAATTGGAGTAGCAAGGATTCTTGTAACATCTCTGTCATATATGTGTGTATGTATATATATGCACATGTATTTATATTTGGTGAAACTTGTAATTCACCACATGATATACCCTGTTGAATAGTGAGATATTTAACAAAGGAAATAAGCATAAGCAAGCAGAAATAGAGCAAAGGAATTTTATAATAACAAATGAAATGTGAACAGTGAAAATGTGATGAGGAGCTGATAATGAGCTGAGTACTCCGAGCACACTTTCACCATTGCGCAGTTTGGCCTCGGTTTCCACTCTTTGCTGATTAGATGCTACAGCATGAGTACATCATGAATAGTTCCATTTAAAGATCTGTTATTAGATGCTTTTCTTCCATAATACACTGTTCTACTTACAAATAATAAAAGATCTGATGATAGTCATGACAGTGTGCAATTATACTACTGTAAGAACTGTGCTTTATATGTACTAGTCTAGCTGCTCTTTACCACAACCTTTGACATATTTTGATTTTATGGATCAGGGTATTGAATCATATAGTGTTTAATGAAGGTTTGGCTTTAGAATAAAAAATCAGCCACTCCTGATGCCAAGGCTTGCATTGGTATTCACCAGCTGATGTTGCCTCTACAAGTGATAGGAAGAGTTCACTTGAAAAAAGAGAGAGACCTGAGGATAATTCCTAGGACTAACTCTAAAGTAAGAGCAGCTGTATGAAACGTAAGGAAATAGATATTACAGACAGGCTTCAGGGCCAAATTCAAGCAAGAAACCAAGGTACCATGAAAAATAACATGGAGCAAGTGATGTGTCAGAGACGTTTAGCCCCCAATTATACCACGATATGATAGGGTAGCTAATCTTTATACCAGAAGTCACTATCAATAAGTCAGGCCTGCCACAATGGTCTATTAAAGATAAAAAAACAACCAGTAATATGAACCTGACATTGCAAGATAGTTATTACTATTAAGTAATGGTGCCTAGGCAAGACATATGTAAAAGTACCCTACCTGAAAGAAATGTTGGTTGAAAATCCAATTTTTATGCAAAAAAATCACTTTTCCGGTGACTTCCATCTTCTGATAGACCTTTGCTCTTTTACTTAGAAGGAAAAACAGCATAAAACACAATGAGTTAATAAGCTAAAGCTAAATAATAGTAGACTTTAGTTGGAGTTGAATGAGAATATGACACATTGAAGTTTAGTTATCAGACAATATTGACTTAGCAGTTAAGGTGCTCTGCTACATATCACAGTGCCTGAGTTTAAGTCTTTGCTCGAAATTCCAGCTTCCTGCTAATGCACACTCTGGGAAGCAAATGGACAATGATTCAAATAGTAGAGTTCTTTTCATCCACAACAAGTATGCCAATCAAGTCCCTAGCTCCCAGTTTCGGCTGCCTCAGTCCTGGCTATTGCGTTCACTTGGGGAGTGAACTAACAGATGGGAGATCATTTTGTGTGTATTTTTCTCTGTCGGCATCTTTTAACTCTTCAGTTTCATCCACTAAACCAACCCCAATTTTCTCCCCAGCTTGTATTTCCTCTCTGGGCAGCACATCCCCTTGGCAGGGCAGGGAGTGCAAAGGCTCTCACCTTTATTTTCAGTTTTAGATGAGGATCAGAGCATGTGCCCTGGGGTTGCTAAGCCACAGCATCTAAGGGGACAGGACAAGAGAGGGGCTCTACCAAGTTGAATCAGAGCAACCACTGGCCTTCACAAGATCTAAGGCTGGGAATAGGCCCAGTTGGGCAGCTAAGGGGATACTTTAGCTGGGTTGAGTTTCCCACCAATGAGCGCATGGGCTGTAAATGGGGCTGCGTTCCGATCAGGATACGGGTGTAATCTCACTTGGCACAAGTGTGGACTGGGAATGGAAGCACCAAGCCAGGCAAGACCCCAACACCATCTGGTGCTCTGCAGGACCAGGGGAAATGTATGACAGACTAGGCTAGGTCTCAGCCCTTACTGAACCATGTGTAAGCTGTATGGGGGTATGGAAGAGCCATGGCTGAGTTGAAACATCCAACAATAAGAACCAGATTGGGTTGAAGAACAGTCAGGAAACACCACTGTTCCTGCTAGGACAGGAGGTGAACTAACAGGGCTGGCTCATGGACCCACTGGTATGCGCGAAACCTGGCACTGGTAAAGTTTCTGATGGAGGAGCCTGGGCAACTCCTCTGGCAGGACACAGTCCCTGCAGGTAAGCGCAAGAAGCACAATAGGAAACAGCCCAGAACAGGCTATGGAAATTATCCCACTGGTATACACATGGCATGCATTGGGGGCAGACCAGGCTGAACCTGTTCACATCACCCGCTGGTGAGTCCGAGCACCAGAACAGAGTGTGGATCAAGCCAGGTTCGGTTGTGACACATACTAGTACACAATAAGGAATGCCAAGTTGAGATGAGCCGTACCAGATGTGGTTGCAGCGTCCAAACTGCACATGTGATAATCAGGGGGAGGAGGCAAAGCTGACAGGGGAATGTGGGCTCCCCTGCTGGACAACTACTTCCATTGGAAAGCGTGAGTCGGGATGGGGGCAGATCAGAATAGGCAGGGCTGTTACACCTGTGGGCCTCATGTGGGCTAGATAAGGGAAGGACCACGGTGGGCTGACTGTTCTGACTGGTGCAAGCAAAAACCAGAGTGGGTGAGGGTTGGTTGGGCTAGCTGCAGTACTAGCTGGCAGAGGCTGGCACTTGGAGCTAATTCTGTCAAGTCAAATGCCAGAACTACCTGGAGAGTGCATAATCTGGGAGTGAGTGTGGCCTAGAAGGGAAATAGTGGGCACCTCCTTCGGGGCTACCACTGTCATTAGACAGCACGAACACCAGGACAGGGGTGGGGGTGGCTGTACAGAAGGGCACCTGCCAGTAGGTGTGTGGGCTAGATAGTAGGTTGGTTGGGTTGAGCTGGGCTTCAATACCCATCGACACATGCGAGAGCTAAACAGGATGTGGGACAGACTTGACAAGCCTGCAGTGCGTACTGGCAAGCATGGGAACCAGGGTAGGGGGCAGAACTGGTGGTGGTTATGGGGAGTCGCCCCAACCAGGCTGCAGCTCCAACTGGTTTGCGTGAGGACCGAGTATGAAGTGGGCAGGATCGAACTGGACTACAACACCCATTGGTTCACAAGGAAGACAGGGCTGGAAACAGAACGAACCCAGCAATCCCAACGACCAGCATGAGCATAAGCTGATTGGTGTGACGGACGGTGTTGGACTCTGTACTAGCAAACTCACACAAGAATCAGGCCTGGGATCATCTCAGATGAAGTTTCTTTGGAGATCCCTCCAACTGAACTGCTGATCTTAGAATCCCAACCATGAAGAGACTGTCAGCCAGTGGATTCTGAATAGGATTCATTGCGATTGGAACTGAGAGATTGGCAGCAATCCAGAACTGATGAACTATCAAAACTGTATGGAGCAGGACCTTCAGAGCGCGCCTCCTGTTGGGGATCTGGGATGGGTGGGAGGTTGGGTGGGGCTTTTCCCTTTGTTTTTTTCCCTGACCCCAGATACAGGGTAAAACGATATTGATGTGGAAACAATGGTATTACCCACCTTACCTGTAGCCCTTGACACTTTGTTCCCTAATCAACTAAGTAAGATTATTAAAAAATAATAATAATAATAAAAAAAACTTTACTTTTATGAATTAGACTGATGAAGTTTGTACCTTAAATGTAGAGTCTTGATACACTACTAAAGACCCTTTAAGATTTGCATGAACTGTATATAACTAACTGCAATTAGACTACCAATTTAAATTTGACCACAAAGGATTTGTCAGACATGGTAAAAGCAGACAAAAGGAAACCAATTCGGACATTTATATTGCTTTATTGCCATGTTAATTTAATTCATTCAGCATTATTGAGTGTCCATTATATAATCATGTTATACTAGACCCTAGTGCTAATTCACCAAGAATCTAAATTTATTTAATAAACAATTATAACCACATTTCAATTTAACATAGCCTATACTGTCTATAGTTATAATCTATTGTTTTTACAAAGTGACATATCCAAATTCACTTATTTTCAACCATCTGAAATTTATTGGGCTAAAAATTGTGATAACTGATGCATCTAATGAGGTCTTTATTTTTAAATTGTCGGGAAGCATTTATGCTTCTTTTTTGTTTTGTTTTGTCAATGAATATTATAAAATATTTTTCAATTTGGTTGTTAATGCTTAAAAAGCAAAAAAAAAAAAAAAAAAAAAAAAGATTTAGCTTTTAGAATTGCTCTTGGGGACCAGCCAAAGTGAAATAAGCATCAAGAGAACAGATTTTCTTTTTATGTCAAGAGATTGCTCATCTTCGAGATGGACAGCAGATGATGGAATCATTGTTAACTATAAAAGAAATTCTTAGAAAATAAATATGTATGATATTCTCAAGTATAAGTTACTCTCATGTTTAAAGTTCCATTTCAGAGAGTAAGAGTTTCCTTGATTGTCAGACAGTACAGACCGCCAATGACAAGGTTCCCTGCCCTCTGGTGTATACCTCATTGCATAAGCCTTTAATACATAGAAATCACCAAAACCCTTCATGAAGTAGTAACCTACATACTGGATATATCGCAGTTTTTCATGGAACCAAAAATGTGAGACAAACTGTCGATAATACTATCCAAATTAACTGCTTTGATAAAGTCACACTGGGTTACTTCCTGTGTGACAAAATTTAAGCTACATCCAAACTGCCTAACTCTGATAGGGGCTATCATTCTCTTGTGGCAGTTACTTTGACATGCTTCCTGAACCATAGTGAGAGGATTCTGAATAAAGGAGATTCACCCCAAAGAGGAAGTAGGCTAACACTTCTGTGAAAGCTTACACTCAGCCTCTTTGTTTCAAAAAAATTTAGGTGACGGTCTTCTTGTTTAGAAAAATTGTTTCCAAGTTCAAAAATTTGGATAGCAGAATACTTCTCTTCCTTATTCCATAGTGCAGCTGCCGTTTCCTGGACATACCATGGGGTGGACTTGCTCATTTGAAATACATTTCTAGTCAGCATGGGTTACCAACATGAAGTATTGTTTTTCCTCAGACATGATAATCTCTTCTACATGCACAGTTTCTTTTTTTTTTTCTGCCTAAAATTCTATCCTTTCCATTTTATCTGTTGATAACATATACGATCCTTAAGATTCAAATTGATGCCACCTTGTCTCTGGTTCTCTTTCTTGCTTCTGTTCCGCCCTCCTCCCCCGCCCCCGCATCCCGGGCCTACTGGCATTTGTGGGGTGAAAGAACTGTTGTGTCTACCTCTCTTCACTATGTCAGGAGCTGCCCTCAGCGACAGTGCAGGCATCTTTGTAATCTCCATGGAACTCAGAATAATGTTGAGGAAATATTACATAGAAAACACATGTAACAATTTAGTAAATACAATTTTGAAGAAAGGAAAAAAGGAAACACAAGCAAGAAATTTATTTGAAAAAAAAGTGCTAAATGTTAATTAAACATTATAGCATTAAGAAAAAACACCTTTTATTTTTGGGAAAAGTAAATGACAGGGATAAGACGAGAGAGAGTGAGGGTGTTTCTGTCTGTTGGCTCCCTCCTGAAATAGTTGTAGTGCTAGTGGACCAATCTAAAGCCAGGTGCTTAGAACTTCATCTGGGTTTTGCGCCTGTGTGGCAGCGTTCTGCTGCCTTTCCAGGGACATTAGCAGCAGTGATATGGATTAAAATCAGAATAGCCAAGACTGAAAAGTGTACTCCCATGTGAGATAAAAGTGTTTCAAATGGGATTTTTTCCATTTTTTTATTATTAATTATGTTGCGTATGTGACAGTTCCATAGGCTCTGGGATCCCCCAACCCCTCGCCATTGCCGTCCCTCCATGATGGATTCCTCCACCTTGTTGCAGTATTACAGTTCAAGTTCAGTCAAGATTCTTTCTTTGCAAACATATACCAAGCATAGAGTCCAGCTTCTTACTGTCCAGATAAATTCAACGGGTTCTTGAGAGACCATCTCTGGTCTGACAGTAGAGCTGGCAGAATATCCCGATCAACTAAAAGCCCCAACACATCATCAACAACAATTTACAACATTATGGAAATAATTGACATGGTATTGAGTAACCAATATGTTAAAAAAATTGCAAGTTCTTAACCACATCCTATGACTACTTCATTCACATTTCAATTTTAGTTTATATACAGAACAGGCTGCTATACACCTTGATCAAGTGGGATTCTTAACTTGCTGTATCACATTAACAGCCCCTATGTTAATCATTGTTGAGAAGCTTAAACCAGATAAATTGATGTAAAAGTAAGAAAAGTAGGATTCACTGGTTTGTATTGCTTGACGAATCTCAAGAAAATGGATATTCCATGTAGTTGAAAATGTGGTTTCAAATGGCATTCCCTGGCTGCATTTTCCTTCTTTTAGCTGTTTCTGTGTTTTTTCAGGGCCTTATGGCAACAGAAATTTTAGGGAGTCACAGGTCCACACCTAGTGAGAAGGTGATGGAACTTTCCTGGTTATGTTTGACAAGACGCAATACTAATTTTGTACTGATCTTACGCAGATCAGTAGGTGCAAGGACCTACTTGGCATGACCTGTGCTTCAGCCTGATTTCTATTGTTTCTTGTGAGTTAAGGTTTGCTCAGCCCTGCCCTGTCTGTTCCCTTCCACTGGCAGCATGGCCCACCCCACATCCTGTTAAAGGATGCACTTTCAGGTGCTGCTGCCTTGACCTGCACTGACTGTTTTGGGTTCCTGCACCTGTGTGTGATGGCAGGTGGCATGGTCACATCTAGCTTAGTCCATCCCAACCCCAGCTTGCGAGCTAACCAGGGGGAACTTGTATTTCCACAGGGTTGGGCCCACACAACACCATAGAATCTACCCCCAGACCAAATTCTCTCGCGTGCTGGATAGAGTCTTGACCCTGCCAGATGTGACCACTCCACCACTCCACCAAACAGTTGGGTAATGGTACCCACCACTGCCAAAGAGGCCCCCATCCATAGCATTGGTGTGGGCTGGTGTGTGACGATTAGTGATGTTCTAGGCAAACAGGCCATTTCTGTATTCCGAATTGGGTTGGTGTATCTAACTAACCGTAATTGTCTCCTGGGTACTTCCCTCCAAACCACCAGGTCTCAGTCCCCACGCCTGCCTAAAACTTCCATGACCCTGTCACTGGGAATCACCCAAGATTCACTACTCACCTACACTAAAATTGAACTTAGTCATGGGTGTCCCGAGGTAGCAAACTTAAAAAACCCCAGAGTTTGACGCCAGGCAGCCAGCAGGCAAAGCCTGGCACCACATGACCCGCTTGCCTTCCAGTTCCCTGCTTGTGGTCTGGGAAAGTAATCAAGGCTGGCCCACAGCCTTGGAAGCCTGCACCTGTGTGGGAGACCCAGAAGAGGCTCCTGTCTCCTGACTTCAGATTGGCTCAGCTCCGGCTGTTGTGACCAGTTGGGGAGTGAATCAGCAGATGAAAAATCTTCCTCTCTGTTTCTCTTCCTCTCTGTATATCCGACTTTCCAATAAAAATAATCATTTCCTAAAAGATATGTATTAATCAATTTTATAATATTATATTAATTAACTTTATCTGAATCATTTGTATCTTGACAAATTATCTATAATGATTTACCCTATGAGATATGCGGCTAATGGCAAACATGCATGAATTATTATTCAATTAACCAAATGTATGCAATATGTAAGCTAGTTATTTAATAGCATGTTTACAGATATTTTGTTTTGAATGTTTTCTACAATTACGCACAACAGAGAGCTTCACACTTTTTTTGTTTGACATTCTCATCACCTCTGAAGAAATGCAAAATTACTTTAATATGATGAATATGAAGATTTAAGTTGACCACATCACACTGAGATTTGGAACCAAGTCTACCCGTTATTCTACCTTTGATATAATACAATGATGTTTTCTTTTAGGATTTATTTATTTTTATTGGAAAGGCAGATATACAGAGAGGAGGAGAGACAGAGAGGAAGATCTGCTGTCCGTTGGTTCACCAAGTGACCGCAACAGCTGGAGCTGAACCAATCTGAAGCCAGGAGCCAGGAGCTTCTTCCAGGTCTCCCACGTGGGTGCAGGTTCCTAAGGCTTTGGGCCGTCCTCAACTGCTGTCTCAGGCCACAAGCAGAGAGCTGGATGGGAAGCAGGGCTGCTGGGATGAGAACCGGCGACCATATGGGATCCCGGGCTCCTGCAAGGCGAAGACTTTAACTACTACACTATCGCACCAGGCCCTGATATAATACAATAATATTTTCTTGGGCATGAAACCAAAATAAAAATAGCACATAGGCGATTAGAAATCCCTCAAGTAAAAGGTACTCTGCACATCAAAAAAACAATTAACAAAATGAGATGGGACCCTAGAAAATAGAAAAAAAAATGTTTCTTAGCATCCGTCTGACAAAGGTTAATTTTCAAAATGTGTAAAGAACCCCTTTTACACAGAAAAATGAAGACACAACAATCATTACAGGAAAAAAAATAAAATGAAACTGAAAAATGGGATATTATGTTACACTCTAGAATGGTAATCCCCCAAACTCAGAAGATAGCAAGCATTTTCATGGATGTGGTTGAACAGGGTCTGTATAAATGTAAAATGATTCCATACATATGTAAAATATTAGGAAATTGCTCGAAAAATTAAAAGTAACGTTTCTGTGAAATCCAATAGTTTCACTTTCGGTTAACAGTCAAAAGAAATCACAATGAAGAGATATTAGTATTCCATATTTGTTATAAAAGTATTTATAATCACCATGACATAGAAACAAAGCAGGTGGCTATGTAACAAAATGCTAGACAAAGAAAACATATACATATGTTTGTACATATACATACGTATGTATATATACACATATATCATATATGATACATATATCATATACATGAAATGGAATATTATTTATCCTTAAAAAACAAGGTAAACCTGTCATGCACAATAATATAAATAATCCTGGAGGAATTTTGTAAAAGTAAAGGCCAGCCATTGAAAGAAAATTATTTCAAAATTCCTCAAATATGAGATATTTGTACCGACTCAAGAAAATTCGGTTGTTGTATGTTATAGGAGATAAAAGCGCGATAGCATAGCAGTTAAGGTCCTCGCCTTGAACGTGCCGGGATCCCATATGGGTGCCAGTTCTAATCCCAGCAGCCCTGCTTCCCATCCAGCTCCCTGCCAGTGGTCTGGGAAAGCAGTTGAGGACGGCCCAAAGTCTTAGGAACCTGCACCTTCATGGGAGACCTGGAAGAAGCTCCTGGCTCCTGGCTACGGACTGGTTCAGCTCTAGCCATTGTGGTCACTTGGAGAGTGAACTCTCGGACGGAAGATCTTCCTCTCTGTCTCTCCTCCTCTCTGTAAATCTGCCTTTCCAATAAAAATAAATAAATAGTTAAAAAAGAAAGGAAAAAGAAAACAAAGCTTTTCAATGAGCATAAAGATTCACTGATGTGGAAAAAAAGATATATATTCTAAATGTTTTTACAATATTTAACAAAGTGGTATTGGGCACATCAATAAATATTAATACATTGGAACTCATAGGCAAAGTTTCATTTTTTAATGGATATATTTTACTTTCATTTTGAGGGGGTAGTTACAAAGAGATACACACACAGAGAGAGCGTTTTCTGCTGCTTATTCACTCTTCAAATGGCAGCAATGACTGCAGCTGAGCTGATTTGAAGCCAAGAACTAGGAGGTCTTACCATGTCTCCCAGGTAGATTAAGGGACCCAAGGCCTTGAGTCGTCCTTCGCTGCTTACCCGGTTCATAGGCAGGAACTATGTCAGAAGCATATAGGAACAGCCAGGAAGTGAACCAGATGCCATAGAGGATGCTGGCACAACAGGTGTTGTTATGCTATAACAGGTGTTTACTCATATACACTCGCATGAAATTAGAAACATAAAATGTATGCAATTAGTTATGTATCAATTATACCCTCAATAAACCAGTAGATTTCCTGGCACTCAAAGAAGACTTTCTAAATTGGCATGATTTAAATTTCATTAGGTATAATTTGCAGTTGACTCACTGACAGTGAAGAATATTTGTATATATATGCATGTATGTGATTGCATATGTTTTAGTTAAGTGCATTATGTCACAGATACGTGTATGTGTTTCTGTTAGAAAACACCTTTGTTAATCAACTCATCATGATGTAACGTTATGTTTTTCAACAACCAGTGAAGGGAGGTGAAGAGGGAAGGTAGCAAGAAGGAGATAAAAGTGTCATCATCTTGAAGCTGCACAAATGGAATATGCAAAATCTGCTCTCTGTATAATTTTTTAAGAATGAAGTTGGTAGTTAATTCTGTAAATATTCCTAAATAAAAGCCAATTTCTAAGCCTATATCTGTAAAACAATGTACTTGGGAGGTTATTGTTTCAATATGTTAAAAGTACTCATTAAAACATGAAAAGTAATGCATGGCTTAGAACAATTTCATAGAAGAAAAGTTTTAGTAAATCAAGATCTTTGTCAGTAACAGATTGTGGCAAATCCGAATTATGATCAATTTTTGTTGTATTAACATATCCACTATTAAAATAAATACTGCCACATCTAGTCCATAGAGAGCTAAAGCAATATATGTCTCTGCATTAGCCCTGTACACTATATGATTTTTAAAAGATGATATCTTTTTATTGGATGACAGGAAGCTATTAAAAGTGAGGCAATGAAATATTTGTATTAATAATTTAGACTGCAAGCTGGTAGTACTGATGAACACATATGACTGGGAGGAAGTAGAGTATAATGAAAACTCACAGAATGATAAAAAATGTTTCAAAAACCTAGAGTAGACAGGGAGTGAACAACATAAGATATTTCATATACATTGTGGTGGACCATGAATTCTACTTACCAGACTATGTGACAGAGGAAGAACTTGATGGAGGACTGTGCATTGCAATCTTTCTTGTCCAAATGAAGAGTCCTGCAAAATCTTTGTACTAGATACATACATTAATCTGACACAACTTTATACCCTCTGATATTTAGTTCTCATGTAAAGACATAAGTTAAGCTTGCTTGCCTGAGCAGGAAAAAAGATTGTATCAATGGAACAGAAAAAGTCAGCTTTTTTTTTTTTCTTTTATACTCTCGTAGAACTAACCATATATACTGTCCATCTCAGGCTAGTGGTCTAGGCGTATTACAACATTGATACTCTTTGTGATCAATCAGTGAGAAATGAATTGCAGTGTGGAGGTAGTAGATTCTGAGTCTCTGGGAACAACATGAACCTTCAAAGTTTTCCATCTCTAGACAAGGCTACCAAACCTTACCGTTACGGAACCAGTAACTGAACAAGTGCTTCCCTCTGAAAATCATGTCTTTGTCAGGGCACTTTGAGCCAATTTCTGGGAAGGAATTCGGCAGAAAAGAGTAAGCCAACAACAGCTTCTTCTGCTTATTCCCAACTGCAAGCTTGGTATGAGAGTTCCCATCATTTATGGAGGATATGTGCAGGATATTGTGGCATCTTCTACAGATTGAAAGAAATTAATATGAAATTATTAACACTACTGTCAATCCACCCACACATACATCTCAGGATGAACAATGACAAGACAGCTTTGTGTGAATTGTTTTTTCTACCATTTATGTTTACATTGCATTTTAGAAAGAGGAAAATAAAGATAAAGGTTATGATAGCTACATTACAATGGATTGATATTGCTCAGGGAACTGAATTCCTTAAATGGAAAACTCCAGAGTACTTAACATAGAAAAAAAGTAAACTTTGTTTGAAGATTATAATCTATACAAGCTTTTGCCTCAATGATATAGTGAAGATGAAATGCTAGAGATTGTTTGAAATGAGGAATAGCGTTTACAAAGGATTTTCTCATCTGTTGATTAAAATTGCTGAAACTTAGGAGTCACGCTATCTTTTGATATTTTCTGCCTGTCATTTATTTTTATTTATAATAATGAGCAATAAAGTTAAGAAAAATCTCCAATATATCCAATTTTCCTCATGTGACTATCAGCTGCAAAATAAACCATCCAACAAGTTCATTTTATTAGAAAAAAGCTAGTAAACAATATTCAAACAATTTTTTACACTCATATTCACATTCATTTAATTATTAAAAAATCTGCATGTGTCACCATGGTAGTAACTTTATTTTTTATAAGTCATTTAATTATCTCTTACTTGAGACTAGACATAGTGAAAACTCTTATAAATATAATGAAAACTATAATTTCTTTAACAATTTATAAAGCATGCAGCAATTGCTAATCGGCAAAATAATGGCTAAGTGACAAAGGTCTATATGAGGGAATCAATGACAAAATTATCATATTGTCAATTACATCTCTGAAATCGGACTATAACTCTGAAGCAGTCATATAATTCTTTTATCATTTGTCACACAAACTTACTCATAGACCATGACCTGACTAATCTGTGATGAAAGATCTGTCCCTGTGGGCTGGCATGTTGACTCAGCTGGCTGTTCCTACCATGTGACTACCATTTCTAGTCACCGCTGCTCAGCTTCTGATCCAGCACCCTGCTCATTGCTTTGGATGGCTGTGAGGGTGGCTCAGGTCCTTGAGTCTGTAGCCACGTGGAAGACCTGCACAAAGCTCCTGGCTGAGGCTTGTGGTTTGGCTCATCTCTGGTTGTTGCAGCCATTCAGGGAGTGAACCAGTGAATGGGAAGATCTCCTACCCTACCACTTCCTTTCTCTTTTCATCCCTCCTCTTTTTAAATCTAACTTTAAACTAAAAATAAACCTTTAAAAAGATCTATCCCCAAACTGGCATAAAGAAGTCACAAATAATAACTTCTGAATCATGTATAAAATAATGTTATGCTGTGTTTAGGAAGCGGCCATAGTGATTAAATATTGTCACTAAACAAACAACGATTTGAGGTTAAAACACTGAACTGTCTCAGTCAAAGCAACATGTATAAAGACATACCCTCTCTTCTCTCTATCAATGATGACAGGATAAAGAAGTACTTTCAGTAACCTATACATTCCTTCTATTGGCACTTTTCATGAACAGTGCAGTGTATTTTGGATTTTTACAATGAACAACAACAATTGTTCATTTGTTGGTCCATTTCTCAAACTCTTGATAATTCTATAAGTGCTAGCATTTTGTAGTTTTTTGAATTAATGTAATAACTCTTGTCTACTTTTTAATTTATTTGGAATTCTTAATTGTCCTTTTTTTCTTAATTATAATTGGAAGGGCACAAACAGGCATCTTCCATTTACTGCCTCAATACCTGATGCTCTTCAATAGCCAGAGCAAAAGCCTGGAACTCAATGAAGTCTCCCGAATGGGTGGCAGTATTTGAGGCACACCTGTTGTTTTACATCATGCAGATTTGTGGGAATACTTAAATTACCATAGAAGCAAAAGCTAGAACACAAGAATTCTGATGTTGTTTCAGATACCCCAAGCAGTGTTTTATGTAGTGTGCCAAACTTTCACCCACCAATGTTCAACATAGCTGACATAACGGTAACCGAGTTATAAAGGATAATTGTAATTTTAAAGTTTATTTCATTACTCTAAGCTAAACTCTATTTTCAAATTCATATTTTTCTGGCTCTAGGTTAATTTCTTCACTCCAATTCTCACATAATTTCCTGGAACTAAATAAAAATTCAATAAAGATATGCTAAGTGGTTAAGTGAAAATTGAGCCTGTGGTAGAGTTGGCACCAAAAATACTACATCTTGACCATTTTCAATTATGTGTTTTGTGTACAAATCACCATAACTTTCCATACAAGTCTCTTAAGGTTCTTATTTAAAATTTCTCCTCTTTTTACAAGTTAAAAAATAATAATTCCCAGGAAATTTATTATAAATGAGGCAAATTACCTCAACAGCTTGAACAATTGAGAAATGTGTGTGGTAAAGTGAAAAAACTTAATACCTGACTTTCTCCAAGCATAGCGAAATAAAAGAAAACACTAATAACCCTATAATTTAACTAGAAAATTTAGAGAAATTTAGTATTTTTCACTTAAACTTACTTATTTTATTATTTTATGATGCAGTTCCATAGACTCTGGGCTTTCCCTTAACTCCTCTCCAAATCCCCTTCCCCAATTGATTTCCCTGTATTATTATTATAATATTATAGTCCTTCATAAATAGTCATAAGTCCCTCATTCTGTTATTTAATTGTATCCTGTCACTGTAGCCATGGACACTTGCAGAGAGACTCCAGAATCCTATTGTGAAGATACTTTTAACAGTTTCATTGGGATTCCATTGTTTATTTATTTATTTATTTAAAGATTTATTCAATTTATTACAAAGTCAGACATACAGAGAGGAGGAGAGACAGAGAGGAAGATCTTCCGTCCGATGATTCACTCCCCAAGTGAGCTGCAACGGGCCAGTGCGTGCTGATCCGAAGCCGGGAACCTGGAACCCCCTCCGGGTCTCCCACACGGGTGCAGGGTCCCAAGGCACTGGGCCATCCTCGACTGCCTTCCCAGGCCACAAGCAGGGAGCTGGATGGGAAGCAGAGCTGCCGGGAATAGAACCGGCGCCCATATGGGATCCTGGTGGGTTCAAGGAGAGGACTTTAGCCGCTAGGCCACGCCTCCGGGCCCGGGATTCCATTGTTTATTTGGAAGTAGAGATACATACTGCATTGTGTCTTCACATCTGGATATGATACACTTTATTACACAGTTACTATAAATCCCATTAAATGGAAATCCATAAAACAACATCAACAATAGGATAAAAAGCAGAAAATTTGCAACAACATGAAGTTAAATAACATGCTGTTGAATGACCAATGAGTCACTAAAGCAATCAAAAACAAAATCAAAACCCTTTTGAAGAAAACAATGCTACTGTATGACTTTTGAGGCACTGCAGAATTTAGTGAGAAAAAAAACCTTTTTTTAATAAATGAAAATAAAAATATCAAAACTCATCAGATGTGGTAAAACATTTTTTGAAAAGGCTATCGATTTTATATTTTGCATGAAACTTTCATTGATATATCAGAAAGAACATATGATATTTGTCCTGTTGGGATTGACTTATTTCACTAGCCCAATCAATCAATGAAAGGAGGGAGAAGATATGAATCAATAAAATTAGAAATGAAAGTGAAATATAACAACAGAAGCTCCTGATACATATAAAATTATTAGGGACTAACACAAGCAATGGAAAACCTGGAAGTAATTGATTTTTGAGCCCATGCAATCTACCAAAATTGAATAATGAGGCAATTAACAATATAAATAGACCTTTAACAAGAATTGCGATCAAACCAGTTATTAAATCCCTCCCAACAAAGAAAAGCCCAGGACCACACGGCTTTACTGCTCAATTCTACCAAATGTTTTGAAAAGAGCTTACCCCAATCCTCTGCATGCTATTCCAAACAATAGAAAGGGAGGTAATCCTTCCAAATTCTTGATATGAAGAAAATGTCATTGATATACAACAGAAAAATAGAGGTACAGGCCAATATCCCTGATGAACATACACGCAAAGATCTTCAGCAAAATAGTAAGCAACAGCATCCAACAGTGTATCAGGTAGGTCATTCACTTCGACTGGGAGGAATTAATTCCTGGCATGCAGGCATGATTTAACATTCACAAATCAATTAATGTGATTAACCACATCAACAAATTAAAACTAAAAAGCATATAATCACCCCAATAGTTGCAGAAAAGTAATTTAATAAAATCAAACACTGCTTCATGTTTAAAATCTTAAGCACGTTAGATACAGAAAGAACATTCTATAACACAATCAGAGCAATATCTCAAAAATGGATAGCCAGCATCATACCAAATGGGAAAAGATTGGAACCTTTTCCATTAAGAACTGGACCTAGACAAGGATGTCCACTTTCACCACTGCTATTCAATGCAGTATTGGTAATACTTGCCAGGGTTATTTGTCAAGAAGAAAAAAAATTAAAGGAATTCAAATTGGAACAGAAGAATTAAAATTATACCTATTTGCAGATGACATTGTTTTCTGCATAAGAGAAGCAAAAGATTCAATCAAGAGATTATTGGAGGCCTAGCATAATAGCCTAGTGGCTGAAGATCTGACTTGCACGCACCAGCCCAACTTCCCTTCAAATTCCCTGCTTGTGGCCTGGGAAAGCAGTAGAGGACAGCCCAGGGCCTTTGAAATTGCACCCATGTGAGGGACCCAGAAGAACCTCCTGGCTCTTGGCTTCAATTGGCTAAGCTCCAACCACTGCAGCCACTTGGAGAATAAATCAGTAGACAGATGATCTTCCTCTACAGCTCTCCTCCTGTCTATATATCTGGCTTTCCAATAAAAATAAGTAAAATTAAAAAAAAAAATAGAGAGACAGACTGCTGTAAGTCATTAGAGAATTTGGCAGGGTAGCAGATACAAAGTAATGAACATAAATCAATGGTGCTAGTATATACGAATAACTCCATAGCTGAGGGGAAAAAAAAGTTAAGTACAGTCTCCTTTAAAATACTGGATAGGGATCTTAAATATCTTGGAATTAATGTAACTAAAGATATGGAAGACCTCTATAATAAAAACTACACAACATTAAAACAAATCCGATATTAAAAGATGGAGAAACTTACCATGTTTCTGGATCTGCAGGATCAACATCATCAAAATGTCCATCTTACCAAAAGTAATATAAAAATTCACTGTGATCCCAATCAAAATGCCAACAACATTCTTCTCAGAAATAAAAAGACGATATCAAAGTATATCTAGAAACACAAGAGACCATGAATAGCCAAAGCTGTCCTGAAGAATAAAACTTAAGCTGGAGGAATCACAATTCCAGAGTTGAAGACATACTCTAGGGCAATGGTCATCAAAACAGTCTGGAATGGGTACAGAAACAGAAGAAAATCAATGGAATAGAACAAAAACACCAGACGGGAGCGCAAACATGTACAATCAACTAAATTTTGATGAGAAAACTGAAAGTAATCCAAAGAGAAAGCCTATTTTCTTAAAAAAAATGCTGTTGAGCATTTGCATAGCAGCTTACAGGGGTAAGAAGCAGCATCCTCAGCTGTCACCGTGTGCAAAAATCAGCTCTAACTGAATCAAGGACCTAAATCTTCACCCAGAAACCATCAGACTAACAGAATAAAACATAGGAAACACTCTCCAAGATATAAGCATGGAGAAAGACTTCTTGAAAAAAGACACTGAAAAAAGAGGTAGTCAAAGTCAAAATCAACAAATGGGCCATCATCAAAGTAAAAAACAAACAAGCAAACAACCCTCCACATAAAACAAAACAAAACAAAATAAAACAAACAAACAAAAAAAACCACTTCTGTACAGCCAAGAAAATGATCAACAAAGTGAAGAAGCATAAAACAGAAAGGGAGAAAGTGATTCCACACCACACAACTGATAGGGGATTAATATTCAGGATCAACAAAGAGCTGCAGAAACACAGGGACAGAGAACAAACAAATAAACAAACAAAAACTGTAGAAATGGCAAAAGAAATACAGACATTTTCAAAAGAGCAGATTCAAATGGCTAATCGATACATGAAAAGATGCTTAGGCTCCCTAGCCAACAGGAAGATACAAATGAAAACCACACTGAGGTTCCACCTAATTCCAGAGAGATTAACCCATATTCAGAATTCTACTAACAACTGCTGGTGTGGATTTTGGAAGAAAGGTATCCTTCAGCATTGTTGCAGGGAGCTTAGCCTAGTATAACCACTATGGAATTCAGTATGGAGACTGCCAAGAGAACAATAAATGGATCTGCAGTAGGATGCAGCTATCCAGCTCCTAGGAATATATCCAAAGGAAATGAATCTGCTTAGGAGAAAGAGATCTATAATCCTATATTCACAGAATCACAATCTACAGTAGCAAAGATATGGAAACAACCCAGATGCCCGATAAAAAGACGAATGAATAAAGAAACTGTTGTACATCTACTCCATAGAATATTATTCAGCCATTTAAAAAAAAGAAATTCCACCATTTTAAGCCAAATAGTCCCAACTACAGACCATATGCTCAGTGAAATAAGACAATCCCAAAAGGAAAAGTACCATAAGGAAACTTTCATTAAAATTATAAAATCAATAACTGCTTTAATACTGTTCTTGGAGTAAACCAATAGAGTGAAGATGTCTTTCTCTCCTTCTATCTCTTTTTCTCTTTCAGTCTCTCCCTCTTTATCTTTTCTTACGTAACTCTGCCTTTCAAATAAAAAATAAATTAATTAAAATATTTATTTTTATTGGAAAGTCAAATTTACAGAGAGAAGGAAAGGCAGAGAAAAATCTCATCCATCTAGTGGTTCATGCCATGAATGGCCACAAAGATCAAACTGAAGCCAGGAGTCAGGAGCTTCTTCTAAACCTTGCACTCAGGCGCAGTATCCCAAGGCTTTGGGCTGTAGTTTATTGCTTTTCCAAGCAACAAGCAGAGGGCTGGAAGGGAAATGGAGCAGCAGGGATTTGTTCCAATGCCCATATGAGATCCCAGCATAGGTTAGGCAAGGACATTAGCCACTATGCTACCCTGTTGGGCACAATAAAAATAAATTTTAAAAAAAGTTTACACTTGAGCCCGATATGAAGACTCAGTGCTTAAATCCTCATCTTGCAAGTACCAGGATCCCAAATTTGTGCCTGTTCATATACCAGTTGTTCCTCTTCCCATCCATCTTCCTTTTAATGGCCTATGAAAGCAATAAAGGATGGCTCAAGTCCTTGGGGACCTGCACCTAGCTGAAGACCCAGAAGTCGCTCTAGGCTCCTGATTTCCAATCAGCTCAGCTCTGGCCATTGTGGCCATTTGATAAGTGAATTAATGGACACATGATGCTTCTCTCCGTATCTTGCCTTTGTTCTGTAAATCTGATCTGCATTTCCAATAAAAATAAATGAGTCTTTAAAAAATAAAGTTTAAACTTAATTTAGAAGGATTTAAATGAAACTAGAAACTGGAATGTAAAATTCTTAAATCTCTGCTTCAACTTAAACAATTCTATAGTACAGGTTGATAACTGTTCTACAGATGTGAGGAGGTGGAGATACATGGCTGAGATTTCTTTTATTGTGCTTAGGAACATTTTCACTTTCTAAGATTAAGAGTTACCCTTTCATTATGTATCACCAGGAGGAGAAAGGGCGAGTCCAAGAAGATTGAATCTCAAACCAGGCAGAAGAAATTGTATAGACATAATTGGTAAAAAAAAAAAAAAAAAAAAAAAAAAGAAAGAAAGAAAGAAAATGGAGTATGTTGTATTGTATATTCACAAAACCTCCAAAAATTCTTTAGCTGTGAAAATTGTCAGCCCTTAACGGAGTTTCATTACAACACTTTAAACCATTACTTAATATTTTATTATGTACAACATCCTAGATTTCATAGCAAAAAAAAATATTAGGAATTACATTTCTTGTTAGCAGCCATGAAAACTTGCACAATGATCTCTACAGCATATAAATATTGTTTTTCAGGCATTGTGTATCTATAATATTATGCATTTTGTTAAATAAAATAAATTGCATTAGTGGAATAGATGTCTTTAGATTTGATTAATCTGCAAAACCCTTGTCTATATTCTTGGTTAACAGAGACCTTCCACTGTTTAATTCAACTTCTTTAATTTTTAAATTAAAGTACCATTAAGTATTTTTTCCTGAGATTTATTTATTTATTTGAAAGGCAGAATAACATATAGAAAGAGAGGGAAGGCAGGATGAGAGAGAGAGAGAGAAGAGAATCTTCCATTTCCTGGTATACTCCCTAAATGACTACTTTGTCAAAGCTGGGCTTCTGTGAAGCCAGGAGCCAGGACCTACTAATTTCTGGACCTTCCAAACTGTTGCAGAATGAAAAAAAATATATTATTAATATAGATTTTATTCTGTTTTACTATTAATTGTGCTTATTTTAAAAATATGTGATTAAAGATAGGATGATATGACCAATAACAGTGGCCTAGTTTTATATATTTTACCTCTATGCTCTACTTAAAAAAATCATATTGTTCAATCCCTAAGATTTACTACTGTTGTACACAGTCAAGATTGCTTGTCTTATGGTCTATTTTAGGACCCTTTCAAAATGCTTTAGCGTGAACAAAATTTATTTTCCTGGTGATTATCCTTTAAAAGACATTGTTTACACATGAATATATATTAAAAATTAGTTATACAATAAATTCTCAGTGAATAATAAAATGTAATCAATAATGAGATATCTCCCATTACACTTTCAGTATCTCACTGAAATTTAATGTATAATCTTTCCAGAGAAGTAGCATACCAGAGTAGAGAAGCAGAAAGAGAAATTTGGCTTCAACTGTGATTTTAGCAGTCCTTGGGCGTCAGAACCTGGAGCAGAGCAGCCACTGTGGTGCCGCGTGTCTGACCGTGGTTTGAGACGCCTACAAGCAATGTCGCAGCACCTGGCATGAAGTTTTGCCTCTGCTCCTGACTCACTTTCATGAGCATGCATGCTTCTCTCAGTCTGCCCATCACTTTCCCTTTCAAACAAAGAAGTAAGCAATAATACTTAAAAATGTGCATTCCACCTGTTTATCTAATAGTTAACCTTTTTAAATGACAGGCAGCAAGAAAAAAATTTTTAAACCAAAGGCATATTTATCTTCCTATTAGTAGATCAGACCAGTATGGATGTTTTTACAAAGTTCAAATTTGATGTAAGATACACAAGTTTTTTTTTTCATTAAAATCCACACAGTTGTATTACAGATGACCATTCAATATTCTGTGAATTTTTTGATACTTACATATATGAAAAGCATGCCCATAGCTTTGTGGAACACATCATTGGGTGAATGTGGATTTCTTTAAGGAAAGAAAAAGAAGTTAACACATTTAAAGATGGCAAGTAATTCTTTTGCTTCCCCCTCCTCTTTTCCGTTTCATTCTCCTTCCCTGCCTTCCCCTTCCTCTTTGTGATAGTTCCGTGCCTGAGGACATTACGTTAGATAATAAAGTGGCTGTAACTGGTTTTCTCACAATGCTTTTCCTTCCCTGGATTTTATTTTGTGTGTACATTTTACTTATTTGAAATTCAAACTGATGAAAGAGAAGAAGAAGGACAGAGAGATTGTCTATCCACTATGGCCACATTGCCCCAGCAGCCCTGGTTGGGCTGGGCCAGTTGAAGGCCATCAAAAGCTGGGTCCCAGGTATGGATCTCAAGTACTGAACTGGCAATCACAGTCACGTGGGAAGCCAGCATTACACATCAAACTGACTCTTTTCCACCACAACACGGAGCCCTTTACCTGGACTTTCATTCCATATGTATTGTAGCCCAAGAGTAATTTTTTTCCTTTTTTTTAAGATGCATTTATTTTTATTGGAAAGGCAGATATACAGAGAGGAGGAGAGACAGAGAGGAAGATCTTCTGTCTGATGATTCACTCCCCAAGTGGCCGCAACTGCTGAAGCTGGGCCAATCTGAAGCCAGGAGCCAGGAGCTCTTCTGGGTCTCCCACGCAGGTGCAGGGTCCCAAGGCTTTGGGCCATCCTCGACTGCTTTCCCAGACCACAAGCAGGGAGGTGGATGGGAAGCAGGGCTGAGGGATTAGAACTGGTGACCATATCGAATCCTGGCATGTTCAAGGTGAGGACTTTAGCCACTATGCTTTCATGTCAGGTTCAATTTTTTTCTAATATGATGACTTATGTAATACAGCACAAAACAATGTTGAAATATTTTGTGAAATAAAGCAGGAATCATTTGTTAAATTTAGGAAACTACTTTTTATGTATGGCACCATTTGATTTAACAACTTTGTCAGTTGAAACCTAGGCCTGGCGTGGTAGCCTGGTGGTTAAAGACCCAGCCTTGCTCGCACCAGGATCCCATATGGGCGCCAGTTCTAATCCCAGCAGCTCCACTTCCCATCCAGCTCCCTGCTTGTGGCCTGGGAAAGCAGTCGAGGACGGCCCAAAGCCTGGGACTCTGCACCCGTGTGTGTGACCCGGAGGAGGCTCCCGGCTGCTGGCTTCGAAAAGGCACCGCTCTAGCCGTTGCGGAGTGAATCAATGACAGATTTTCCTCTTTGTCTCTCATTCTCTCTGTATATCTGCTTTCCAATAATGATAAATAAATAAATCTTTTAAACAGTCTAAATACATACATTTATGAAATTACATTCAATCATGCCTAAAATAGGGCTGAATATAATTTAAAATGATTTTTACTAGTTAGTGAAATATGATACAGTTCTACAGGTCTGAAAATTTCACACTCTCCCCAAATCCCTGCCCCAAATAATTTCCCTTATATTACGAAAATAGTACAGTCTTTCAAAAACAGTCACAAGTCCATCATTCTACTATTTAAATGTATCCTGACATTGTACGTATGGACAATAGCAGAGTGCGGCATCCTTTGGTTGGAGTCTGACTTGGTTTGGAAGTAGAGCTGCGTACTCTATTGTGTCCTCACATCTCAGTATGAGAGCTTCTATTACAGAGCTCCTCTAGCTGACTACCTATACATGCGCTTTTACCTTTATATATATTGCTCCTAACCAATTATGATTTTTAAGCCTACATGCAAAAGAAAGACCTAGTTAACATAAACTGTGCTGTTGTTACTATTCAATGGTGTTAAATTGGTTAGCAATGGAATGGAAATGCAGTAAGGAAGTTAGAAAATGTGTGTAAACTGGATTAATTTTTGAGAGCATCATTGACTTAACGTTTTATGCTTTCTATATACTGTTATGGAAAAATACATGTTAATATCTTTGAAATGATCCAATTGAGGATTGAGCAAAAAAATGGCGTTATTATACTGATAGAATGAATAATTAGGTAAATAAATAGATGGTGAATAAATTTTAATAAGGCTTGTTTTAAATGGAGTTTTTTCTTTTGCTTATGATACACATTTATTTTACATTAAATATAAAAGCAGCCAATGCACACTGGTAAAAATCAACACAATCAGCATCTGTATTAGAATTAATACCATAGTTATGTCACAGAATCCAGAAGGTGTTTCCTAGCCAGCCTTTCATTTGCACTGCACGTTCTTACTATCAGCCCTGACTCTGAGAACACCAGCTGTATTTCAGGCCAAACCCTTGCCTGGGCGCTGCTCACTTCCTTGCTCTTGATCTCTGGCAAATTACCTGACAACACTGTGACTCCCCAAATCAGGCTTTCTGGAACCCTCTATCCCTGGACACAGGGACACCAATCCACTGTTGTGGGTAATTAACACACACACACACACACACACACACACGTTTTTATCCCCACATGGCCATGTGTATCACAACAGCAGAAACTGAGTCTGTAATCTTTTCTGACTGCTCTCCTGTAGATACAACTTAGGGGCATGTACTTGCTACCATCAGAAAGGTGTGGTGGAAGAAAGGATTCATAGAACTCCAGATACTAGATTTTGACAAAACAAATTCAGAAAACTTACATGAAAAGAAATCCATTTGCTTGATACATAGATAACAAATTAATTTAATTCTAAAATCTCAGTAACTAGAGACTTAGTTTCCCAGGTAAAGTCTAATACTCATAGAACAAACAACAGTGAAGTCATATGTCATTGCAGGAAATGAGAACTAAATAATTTCCAACTTAATGTAAGAAATTGACCTAACTCTTATCTCAAAGACTAATGAGCACAAAAATTACAGAGTAATAGTTCAAATGACAAGACTTAAATATTCTGATAAACAGTAAAATTAAAATATGAATTGTTGGATTTTTCTTTCTTTGAATATCTGTTAAGACTTAAAGCACTAGTTTGATGGCAATGAACATTCTTCTTAAATTCTTAATTTTCTTAAAAACATATATATATAATACACACACACACACACACACACACACACACATATGTGGAGAGAGGGAGAGGGAGAGAGAGGAAGAAAGACATTTTCCATTTTCTAGTTCATTCCCCAAATAGTTATAATGGTCAGGAAATCCTAGATGCAGGAGCCCAAACACTTATGCCCTGTTTCACTGTTTTCCCAGGTTTTCATTAGAGTGCAAATTACTGTCTGAGACCACAATGGGCTGGAATGTGTCAGTGTAACACATATGAACCATCTCTCAGTGTCCAAGGGATAAACACTCAACTTCCTGGAGTCCCTGAGAACCAACCTGCTAGATCAGCACTGCTCAACTTTATCTTGAGCTAAGTATGAATGTATAGGGCTGAGTGCCTACTTCTCAGTGCCTTTGTGGATCAAGCTTCTGAAAGCAAATTTCCCTTCTGCTTGTTGAGTCATAGGAGGAAAAATGAAGTTGTATATATTCCCCATGTTTCTTGGCAAGGGAAGCTAACTGGAAAAAGATGTTTAACAATTTCAAAGGGTCATGGATGAGTGTACAAGTCACTGGGCATCTATGGATGGATATGCTTGGAACTGAGTACCTGGTATATTCTGCAATTAAGTGTTTGTGGGCAGGGCCAGCACACATTTGAGGGGGCTAAAGAGCCATGTGCAGGGTACTACAGACTCTAGTAAATAAGGGAGATGGAATGTTTTACATAGTACTTAAAACAATCAAAAGAAGAGGAGGATTAACATAGCGTATTGAGGGTATAGTAGGTTTTACAGTTTTTCGATGTAGATCTTAAATATTCTGACATTAATTGTTGGTTTATAGATTATATCGCATTATCTTATTGTATTGGATACAGGTTGTTAGAGATTGCAATAATATTACAATATACAGGTACTATCTTTCAGGTTGTCATCTTTTCATCTCAAATTAAGGCAAACATGTGGTATTTAACCTTTTGGGATTGGTTCATTTCTCTTAGCATGATGGATTCCAGTCGGGCCCATTTGTTACAAATTGCTGTTAATGTTATATTGGGACTCTTAATTGACTGGGATGATATTCTACCAGCTCTAACTTTGGACCAGAAATGGTCTCCCCAAGAAACTGTTCAACCCATCTGGACAATAAGTAGCTGGACTCTATGTTTGGTATATGTTTGCAAGGAAAGAATCTTGATTGAATTTGAACTGTAATACTGCACCAAGGTGGAGGAATCCACCAGGGGGGAGGGGCGTGGGGAGGGGTGGGGGATTCCCAGAGCCTATGAAACTGTCACATAATGCATAATCATTAATAAAAAAAAAGTAAAAAAAAAAAAAGAAGAGGAGGATAGAAGAAGGGAGAAAAGGAGAAAGGGTATTACAGTTAACTTCTTATTGTTATGATTGGCTATGAAATACAGAAAATGTATTCTGCTTATATTAATGATTTTAAATAGATAATCTTTTGATGTACAGATTATACAACCAAAATAAACATCTTTTAATTGTTGTAACTTCATTTCTTAAAAGAGAGAGAGAGAGAGAGAAGAAAAATTAACAGAGGAAGACACCTGGCACAGTGATTCCGATGCTATTTTTTTTTTTTTTTTTTTTTACTTCTGTATGCCTGAATGCCATAGTAGAGAACCTGGTTTGAGTCTTGGCTTTACTTTCAACTTAGTTGACTGCTAATGTCCACCACATTAAATCAGCAGATGATGGTAGATACGCTTCTACCATTATGTGGGAAAACCTGGGTTTGATTCTTTGGTCTGGCCTCAGTCTAACCCTTCTGTGGCTGTTGGGGACATTTTGGGAGTGAAATCGCAGATATAAGATTTCCTTTTGTCACTGATTCTCTGCCAGTTTTTCAAATAAAATCTTTAATATTAAATGACACTTTGTTATTCAACTAGCATATAATATTTTACATTGATATTTTAAAAGATGTAGTCCAAAATTTGAACACATAAACAGAGCAAAAATTAAATCAAAGCAGCAATTCCCTTAATCTTTTGCTTGGGTATGGGGTATAGGAGCTCATGCTTACATTTATTAAGTATATGGTACATAGCTGTGCACTGTAGTTACAAAACTATTTACTTTCATCTGATTCTATTTTGGTGCTCTTATCCCACCTCTCTTTATTTCCATTCTTCAAACTTTCCCAGGCACAATTGTAAATAAGTACATGTGGAGTGTGATTTTTTTTTATTAACTTCCACATACAAAAGTAAAACTAGATTTATCTTCCTTTGATTTATTTCAGTCAAAGCTAATGATCTGAAGTTCCATGTATTTCACAGAAGTATCAGTATATCATTTTTAGGATTGAATATGTACACACACATGAACACACACAGAGCGGGATATTCTCTTTATTCACTCTTCAATTAATAGACATCTGTGTTAATTCCATACATTCTCTATAATGAATGACCCTTAAATAAACATGGCAGTGAAATATTTATTTTAGATATGATTTTGTTTCTTTGTATAGATGTATCCAAAATGGCATAGCTGGTTCATGTGATAGATCTATTTTCAGGGGTTTTTTTTTTTTTTGCTTATTTTTATTCCATAGGCTATGGAATATGCACTCCTCTCTACCCACACACCACCCCACCACTGATTTACCCTATATTATTATGGTGGCATATTCCTTCACAAACTGTTCTAAGTCCATCATTCTGCTATTTATATGTATCCTGACATTGTAGGCATGGACAATGGCAAAGAATCTAGCATCTTATTCTCAAAATATATTTAACAATTTCATTGAGAAGGGAAGTTGCGTACTGTGTTGTATCTTCACATCTGGATATGATAATCACCATTGCACTATTGTTACTATACATCTCCTTAAATCAAAAGCCATAAAACAAAATCAACACTGGAAATAAAAACAACACGAAGTGAAATAACATGCTATTGAATGACCAATGTGTTGCTGAAGAAATGAAAAAGAAACCTTCTTGAAGAAGACAATGCTACTGTATGACCTGTGAATCCCTGAAGAAATTAATAAGACAATTTTTTGAGGAAAACAAAATAAAAACAAAAATAGCAACACCCATGAGATGTGGCAAAAACATTATTGAAAAGGCTATTGATCTTGAGCTGTGGTTATGCAACAAGGTGGAGGAATCCACCATGGTGGGAGGGTTTGGGCAGGGGTGGGAGAACCCAAGTATCTATGTAACTGTGTCACATAATACAATGTAATTAATGAAGTTAAATAATAATAAAAAAAAAAGAAGAATTTGAACAAAAAAAAATAAATAAAAAAATAAAAGCCAAAAAAAAAAAAAAAAAAGAAAAGGCTATTGATCTTATATTTTGCATGAAGTTTGCCTTATATTAAAGAGAACATATAATATTTGTCCTTTGGGAAATGACTTATTTCACCAAGCGTAATGGTCTCTAGTTGAGAACATTTGGTTGCAAATGATAGAATTTCATTTTTTAATGGCTGAGCAGTATTCCATGGAGTAGATAGATGTACAAAAGTTGCTTTATCCACTCCTCCTTTGACAGGCATTTGGACTGTTTCCATGTCTTTGCTATTGTAGATTGACAACTTTCATACTTTCTTCCTAATGGTTATACTAACTTGAATTCCCACCAACTGCATAAGGTTGTTTTTTCTTTGGAGCATCTTCTCCAGAATTTGTTATGTTTTGTCTGTTTTATAACAACTAAACAAGTAAGAGTGAGATGATACCTTACATTTGGTTTAATTTGAATTTATGTGATTATTGGTGATATTGACCATCAGTACATGTGTTTATTTGCATATTATTATTTCTTCCTCTAAGAAATTCCTATTCCGATCTTCTGCCTATTTCTTAATTGGGTTGTTTTTCTTGGTTAGTTTTTTGGATTTTTTTCCAGTTGGAAATTAAACATTTATAAGATGCTTACTTTGCAGATATTTATGCCATCCTGTTGGTTATCTCTTCACTGTTATTTCTTTGTGGGGAATTTTCTTAAATTGATATAATCCCATTCACCTCTTTAATTTTTTGCTCCCTATGTTTTGGGGATGTTACCTAAAACAGTATTACCTATCTGATTATCTGGAAGTGTTTTCCTTTAACTTTATCCTGATAGTTTCAAAGTTTCCAGACTTGCACTTAGATCTTAGATCTTTACATATAATAGAATTCTTAGTCCTCATTGAATCTTCTGCATACGGATTTTTCGCAGAACCAGCTATTGTCTTTTCTCTAGTATGTCTTCCTGGAAACTTTGTCTGAAATCTGTTAGTTTCACATGTGGGGATTGCTTCTGATGTTTCTGTGAGGTTGCCTTGCTTTATGTGTCTGTTTTTGTGCCAGTACAGTGCTGTTATGTTGAAAATATTTATTAAACATGTCTTGACATTTAATGTTGCAATACCTACAGTGTTTGTTCGCAATTAGATCTTCC
Organism: Ochotona princeps; assembly: GCF_030435755.1. Lineage (NCBI taxonomy): Eukaryota > Metazoa > Chordata > Mammalia > Lagomorpha > Ochotonidae > Ochotona > Ochotona princeps. Next base: position 66,837,678 of record NC_080833.1, read on the forward strand.
ATATGCATTTTAAGATTGTTCTATACTATTTTGTGTAGGTTCTTTTCTGCTTTTGATGAGACTGCATGGGCCTTGTTTGTTATTTTCTCTGGGTGACATGAATATTTTAACAGATTTATCTGTTCAATCAATAGCACGATAATTCATTGCACTTTTGTCTTTAATGAATCTGTATTCAGTGTTTTTTATTTTCATTAACAAGTAAGCAACCTCAGGGCCAGTGAGCTGTGTCAACTAGCTAGGCCTCCACTGCTATGCACCACAAACGATATGGGCACTGTGTTTGATGTTATAATTGGATCCAGTTTCTAATCTTTTAGAACACTTTATGTAACAATTTGGTGCAGAAACTCCTGAGCTCTTGGGGACAAGTATCACTTAATCTTAGCCAAAAGGCTGAGAAGCTATGGAGAGAAATATTCAACCCAATTGATAACTTGGTTTGATAATAATAACTCAACCCAACTAATTCAGTAGTTCAACTCGTTTCTGCCCATATTTGCCTAAATAATAGATCTCCTCATTATTTTTATAGCAATAGATATACCAGCTCAAGTAAAACAGAGCCAGAACCTCTTTGTATACCTATGATTTGAATAAATCACCTCTGAACTTGAGTTTCTTAATATAAAATCCAATAAAAACACTTTCAAATACTTAACATAGATTTTAAAGCTATTATACTAAAAAACTCTATAGACAATTCCAAGATCATTTGAGAAACAAATTATGAAAAAGAGACTGCACAATTGTAATACAGATAATAATGAAACCTTGAGGACCTATTCCCAGGTGATGATAAATGGTTGCAAAAAAAACCCCAGGATTTGCTGCTTCGTCGGGATTTTCTTGCTTGTTTCCACATGATAATAGTAAAAACACTGGCCTATATTAGTAACAAGGCAAAGAGGCCAACAGCGATCATTCTGCCTTGACCTAAGAGGCTAGAGTAAAAATTATGACAGTATGATTATGCAAATTCATTATTTTTCTTCTCTTCTCAAAAAACAGACAAAAACTCAAAAACAAAACAAAAAACTAGATTATAGGGAGACCCAAACTGAAATAGAGCATGATGCTTTTAAGAAACTAGCATTTCCAGGCCAGCATGATAGCCCAGTGGCTGAATCTTCGCCTTGCATGCACCTGGATACCACATGGGTACCGGTTCTTGTCCCAGCTACTCCATCGAGCCTCGGAAAGCAGTAGAGAATGACCCAAAGTCTTGAGACCTTGCACGCACATGGAAGAACCAGAAGAAACACCTGGCTCCTGGCTTTGGATAAGCTCAGTTCTAATCCTTGTGGCACCTGGAGAGTGAACCAACAGGCAGAAGATCTTTCTGTCTGTATCTCATTCTCTCTGTATATCTGCCTTTCCAATAAAAATAAGTAAATCTTCAAAAAAGAAACCAGTATTTTCAATAAATGGCAGGTATGTGTAATTTGCATACATGAAAAATTAATGCTTCAGTAATTCCTGTGATATTGTGACACTTCCAGAGAAAATTAACTTACACTAAAAATTGTTTAAATGAGATCATTTCTAAAACATTCAAATTGCACATCTTTGTGTAAAAATAATCTGATATAACTCTTATTCCTTCAGGAAACAAGGACACAGTAGTACTACCTGTGAAAATGAAAGTATGGTGGTGAGCACTGAAACATAGCAGGTTAAGATGCCTTTGCTATGCCTGCATCCCATACATGCCTACTCAGGTCCCAATTGTTCAATTCCAGATTCAGCTCACTGCTAATCCTCCTGAGGAAGCAACAAGGATGAGGCCGTGTGCTTGGGTCTTTGAAACCGTGTGGGAAACCCAGAAAAAGCTTCTGGCTTCTGGTTTTACCTTGGTCTAGCGCAAACTACTGTGGCCATTGGAGAGTGAATCACCATATGTCTGTCACTATCTCTTGCTCTATCTGTGTATAACTCTGCCTTTCTCATCAAACTATGACCTGAGTATGAGGAAGTTTTATATATCTCCTGAAAATAATATTTTTCTCTACTAGCTGGAAAAATTATTTGTAATGTATCATGAATTCAAATTTTTATACAATAGTTTAATGATATGAAGTTTTTGTTCTGATTTCCTATTCAGATTTTTTTCTTTGACTTAGAAAAATCATGCTATGTGCCTACATCATGATATATAACGTTAATCTTCATTCATTTGCTTAAAAAAATGCCTATCCATTCCTTCTATGTGAAAAACACATAGCTGGCTGTTATGTCAGCCACAGAGACATGTTTAAATATGAGCCTCAAGAACTTATTATCTTGAAAGAGAAAGAAAAATAAGGTATATAAATAATGTGTTCTTTGTGTTTTATAGAGAACTAATATACAGGGTTGAAAGTGACAAATGCCATGAGGATGTTCAGATAAAGTACAATGCATGTCCAGACTGACAAGATTACTTAATGGAGAAATAAGTAGACTTTGTATGAGCTGAAATTTGACCTGGGCATAACAATGCAGGTTGAATTTAAAGTTATGAAAGTAAGGGGAAAAAAGCATAAAAAGACAAAGGTAGTTGTCCAGCCTGGCTTTGGTTTGCTTGGAGAACAAAGCATAGCTTAAAATAAAACTGTACATTTGGACCAAATTGTAAAAGCTGATTATTGTCTGCACTGGGAGTGGGGTCTTTATTGTTTATTCTGTGAAATCATGTGGGGGCCTGAATGTTTTTGAAACAGAAATAGTCAGGAATCATTTACTTTTTAGAAGACTAAGATATCATAGATAGATGAAACATTTTCTTTCCTAGTTGTGTAAGAAACTCCAAGCACATTCTTTTAAAGACTTGGAGACACATTGAACTTTTCCAGTCAACAAATTTACATGCTACTATTTGCATTAGTAGCAGTAGTAAAAGGTTATAAACATAATGAAGTCTATCATAGTTTATTGAGTTTAATACTAAAATAATACTTCCTTTTATGGATTGGCTTATCAGAAGGACAAGAACAGCGAAGAAGTGATAATCGATTTTTTCCTAAGTAAATTTGTTATTAACAAATCTCAGTGTCACAGAAAAATAATTTGGGGGGGGGGGGTTGAAGCACTGCATTGCGTAAGAATTAACCAATCGGGATTATAGCAAAATTCAATGTCCTAGAATCCACCTTAGAGTTTTTAAGGAGAAAATGCATTTCATCGCAAGACCAAATTCTTTTCTTTCTTTTTTTTATTCTTATTTTCCATTTTACAAGGATACAAGGCTCTCCCAACCCCCTCTCTCCGGCCCGTTGTCTCCTGAAGCAAGACCAATTTCCTGAAAGTCATGTCAGCTGTTTTTGCCCTTTGCGCTTTTAGCCGAGCTCGCATTCACTGTGATACATTCACATCTTCCCTCCCATCTCTCTTTAGGTCTAAATTCCCACGTGTGAGCATCACAAATCTCAAAGACGGCTTTGTCAATGTGTGTTGTGTGACTTTTCAATGAGGTTATCTTTTCCCCAGAAAAAAAGTCACACAGGGATATCAGTTTGGGCATTGAAGCTGTCTAATTCCACATTTGACCCATTCATTACATACAAGCTAACTTTGCAGTCTCAAATGTCATCTTGCTATGAAGCGCAGTCTCTGTAATCACATCCATTCATCTCTGCCTTACTGTGCTTGAATAACTGGGAATATGCCTTTAAAATATTTGTATTTTATCTTAACTGCTTTACATATGGTATGGAATGGAAAAACCAGCCAACAAATAAAGAAATGGCCCATTTGGGAAAGAGAATGACCCAAAGAAAAAAATGGTGTATTTTAGCTCTTTCTTCAAACATGACTGTTTTCTAATCACACCATCTTCTCATTTCACATCAGAAGCAAAACACTTCTAATCCTTCATGTGGTTTCAAATCTAAACGCTGCTAATAATGTATCCCTCATTTCACACTTCAGAAATGATGCATGCAATCGTTTTGTCCCCCTAGGGCTTGAAATAATGGGTAGTCATTGCATGTGTTCTGCTTGGGAAAGACTAGCAATTATCTACTGCTCCTTCTAATGGTGTTAGTATCTAACCAGATACTATGTCATCACCTGTAAAAGCTTCACTAAAAACAAAACAAAATGAAACAAAACAAAACAACAACAAAATACAAGAACAGGGAGAAAATGAGAACAAAACTATTTGTACATGTGTTAATTGCTCAGTACATGTTAATTAACCATTTACTTAACCTCCTGGTGGATGCAAAATAGCCAGGCTGTCTTTTGCATCCAACAGGAGGTTAAGTATTATGCAAGATTATCTGCTTCCAAACTCAGACTGATTTTTACATTTCTCTCTTACAGCATAACATGTATAAGATTTTAAATCAACTTCAGAAGTAAGGCATGAAATAAATCCAGCATATGAATAAATAAATAATGCTCACAGCCAGGGCTCCAGGTCATTTCTTTTTATCTGCTTCTGTTTTTGTTTTTGAGGGTTATACTTAAGTTGTATTGATTTTCCCCTTTCACACAGTTTGTAAGTGTTGAGGAATCCTGATGAGATATTTTCTCCAAAAACAACATAAAAAACCACATATTTTAGTATTAGAATTAACAGTTTAGGTGAGAAACTCTCAATTGATGAATAGCTGGTAAGAGCATTTGGTTGAACTATTTTTCAACAGTGTGGTTCCATGGAAAATTAAAGGAATTGTGTAAGAGCTATGCAATGTGTTCAGTCTTAGAAGCTATTTGGTTATTTATGACCTTGGCCAGGTCCCTTGTATTTTCCAGATCTTCCTGTTCTTAACCTCAAAAACTATAATGATAAATTTTAGTTCACATTGGTATACAAGGATACAATGAAACTTTCTTGGCATTATAGCAGAACTTTTCAAGTGTTTTTGTTTTAACCTAGTTAAAATAAAGTATGTAATACTAAAGAATGAGGTTTATTTTACAGGGTTTCAAATTTCAAAGCAGTTGATTTTTGTCCAGTATATCTCAATTTGAAGGCAACATTGAATTTTATGTATAAATATGTATTTAGATTCCCTGTCCAATTTAAATATAAAGTCTCCTCAGTCTGTGCCTCATTTCCATTGCTGCATTATACATAATATCAACATGAAAATATCCATATGAATACTTAATATATTTTTAGTGTGAAACATGCATGATTATAAGTGGATAAAAGAAAACTCCCTTCTCAAAGATTTCAAGCTGTAGTATAAAAGATAAGATGGACATGGAGAAGACCTTGTGTTTGATTTATAGTCTATGGTCACTATTGTGAATAGTTTCAGTAATGTCTTCATGGTGACCTCTGCATTTTCATGCTGCCTTGTGCTCACTAGGTATGCACACTAAATTTCAGACACATACTGGGACATGACAAGGTGGTATGTGAAAAGAACTAAGTGAACAGTATCCACAATCCTTACAGAACCGGTAAGGTAAAAGAATGAGATCCCCAAATATAACACCTTGGAGAGGAAATGGCTATAGCAGGTGCCAGAGAGGCCACGTTCACCTTCGGTTCATTCATGAATCAGGCCATAACACCTAGGATGTTCACACTATAACCTTTTCCTACTTTCTTCCCCACATAGATTCACATGTTAAGTGTTCTCTTCTATTCCTAGAAGAAGAAATGCTGGAAAAATGATGACTGGAATTTGAGAAGTAGGGTTTGCCAAGTTTTCTCCACTGTGTTAGCATCAGCACAGTCCTTTTTATCCTATGGTTGTACTCTTGTGCGTTAAAAAAAAAAGTGCACATTGCCCAGTCACCTGGTGTCCTCTCTTCTGAAGACTCATATGTTACATAACATTTATTAAATATGTCTATGTACTTTTCTCTTCTTGATTTTGTTGCTACGTGGCTGTTTGCAGTGAAATGTTTGATGGGTGAGGAAAAGTTACTAGTTTCCTCCCCTAAAAAATAAAAGGGAATAAAGAAAACCAGACAACAGTACCAAAACCAGAAAGTCAAAGCAAGGTGAAATACATCATTTGAAAAAGAAACAGGTTAAGAAACTATCTGATTACTGCTACAGATAGTCCAGTCTCCAATGTGTCTGTTCACACAATGAAATAAGATTGTTGCCCACATTCCAATCAAGAGTTGATTAGAATTATGTGACCAAGTTTGTTTCAACTAGGACACACTAACAATTCCAAGAGGCATATATTCATTCATACACAATAAGTTCCTAATGGCAAACTAACACCTATTGGTAATCAAAAAGGTTTAGGCACTTATTAACTGATTGAGAGTTAATTCCTCTCTCCCTTAATTTAAATTGTCTACACTTCTAATAGTTTAATGTGATTGCCCTCTGGAAGAACTCTTTGGGAACTGGTCTTATCTCTAATTCCTGTGATAGGAGCAACTTGACAAACTGGCTGGCAAAATACTGTCACGTGGGTCACTTCATGACATGGTTGAACTTAATTGGTACGAATTGTTAAAATCTTGAAAATCCTTCTGAATGTGAGAGTCTATTGATTCAAGCCACCAAATGAAATTGCATCAAGAAAAGGTGCACCATAGAAATCTATCATCTTAAAAAAAAAAAAAATCTAGCATCTTGAGAAACATGATAGACCAATGAACTCTTACAGACAAAGGGAGATTCTTCAACACCAATGTTGTCCTCAGTCCTATCCTTTTTTAGACCATATGCTTATTGATATGAACATGACATTGAAACCCGATTCAATTGACTTAGGAAACCAACCAATGGCAGCATACTGTTGTCGAAAATGGATACTCAGAGGTGCCATAGCACAAATGGTGCTGAAATGTATGAACAAAGTGGGACGGAAAAGCACTGGCAAGACAGAGAATGACTGATGGCAACCCTTTTTGCTGGATGCCATCTGTTAACTACCACAAGTCGTTGAGTGAATAGAATATTATTTTTAAATAGCTTGTTATTTTTATGAAATCAACATAATAGGAATTTTAATTTACATGATCACTTTCCCTCCCAGATTTTAACCTTCTTTCTCCTGTCAAAAATATTTTTGGTGCATAAAAAGAGGTCTTATGCCATATGTGCTTTAGCATAATAATTTTTGAAACTTTTCTTTACTTTTCGTTCCCAATTGATGGGGAAAATATTGCATAAATTGTATCCTAAAACTCACTTGAGAAAAGATTCTCAGAATGAATGATTTCTCATTTTGTAGTTGATTATTTTGTGCACTTGCATTCCCTAGTGCTCAAAGACCTATTTTTAACTTAAAGTGTAAAATGAATACTCAAGACAAATACTGCTCACAATTTATATAGAAAGCTTGTGAAAGCTATATTATGTCTGCCATTGATGAGTCCTTAATTTGAGCAATCTTTCTTAATAATTTTTATATTTAAGAACTATATGATTTGCATCCTTTACAAGAATATTCCCTCGTTATCATTTTTCTTTGTCCTTTTATCTAAAAAAGTTTGCGTCTATATTTATATCTACTTTTTAAAATACTGAAGTTATTTGAACTTATTTAAAGCATTAAATTAACATCCATATGTTTTCCAATGAAACATCACCAGTGTTTTTCATGAGTACATTACGTTAGCCCTACATACCAAGATTAAAATCAGCCTCTATTTTACATATTTCATATAAAATATGGAGCAACATTGATGAAGAGAAATTTGTGTGTACATTTCAAAAGCTATTTTGTGTAAATATCTGCAACAAAATGACTGTAAGTTATCCATGATTTTTTTAAGAGTCAAGTTCTAAAAAAAAAGAGTCAAGTTCTTAAAATGAATTTGAAATCAGGTAGGTCAAATCTGAGCAGTAGAATGAAAATTCACAAAGCTTCTAAAGATGTTAGGGTAATGATCTAGTGTACTCTATTACTAATTGCTTAAGGCTCAATATTAGCACTGAAGTCATTAGCACATTTACAACATCAAAAGTTGTATGTATGGGAAATACGAGATAAATACTGTCAAAATAATCATAATGACCATTGAAATTATATCATTGAAAATATTAAAAGAAAAATAAGTAGTGAATGGGAGTGTAGGGAGCATAGTGAGGAGAGTGGAAAATCTCATTATGTATATACAAAATACTGTGTACACAAAGTAAAAAAATTATATAGTAAAAATAATGTTAGTCAAATCAATTATTTGGATTCATTATTCTTTCTAAAAATGACATAATTCTAGCTAAGTAATTGTTCTTTAAGTTAAATAAAAATACTCTTAACAAGTTTAACAATTTATAAATTTGTTTAATTGGGTGTTTAAATGTCCAGTGCTTTCGATGAACATGCTAAAAAAATCTAATTTTTTCCTTTTCCTTTCATATCACCAATGAAAAAAAGACCTTTAAATATCTTATTAGGAAAATAACTAACTCATCAAACATTAAAACATGGACAAACTAAATAGCCAGAGATTTTCTTTTTTTGTTGTTCAAAAGCATTCTGTTAAAGCCAAAAGAAATTTTGACAAAAGAACTTTTAAATATATTTATTCAAAAGAAAGTATCAATATCCATTCAGCGATTGAGTCACTCAATTCCTACAATAACCGTGGTTGGAGCTGTCCAAATTAGGAGGCAGGGACCATTCCAGGTCTTCCTTGCAGACAGAAGAAACCAAAAATATTTGATCCCATACCCGCTGCCGCCCAGAGTGGCTATCAGCAAAGCTGGAATCAGGAGAAGAGCCAGCTGTTAAAACACAACTATCTTGATATGAGTTGCGGGCATTCAAGTGTTGTCAAAATGTTGGACCAAAACCAAAATTTCACCAAAAAAAATTTGAATACGTTTTACATGTGAACAGAAATCAAACTTATGTAAAGTTAAATACGCAAAAAAATTTTTAAGAAGCTAGTAATAAGTACATATTACAGGCTGTAGCAACAGTTCAACTTATGGCTCATTATTAAGTAGGATCCGGTAATGGTTGAAAATAAAGTATTTTTCAAAATGCTAATAACTTGATAAGCATAAGGACCTGAAGAAAACGTATTCCTTAAGACATTAAGAACTGAAATGGAGAAAAGATTAGTGTCTACATTAGGACAAAAATCGACCCATTTCAAAGAATATATCCAGATGACCATAATTAGGTAAGTTTAATCTCTGTGACATAATCATTTTTTTCCAGATTTTTCAATTCCTAACTGAACTACCTCAGACAAATGAACTGTGAAGATACTGTTTTTATTTATTTATTTAGTCATTTATTTTACATTTAGCTGAATAATGAGCTTTAGCAATAGCTTTTGGCAAGCTGTGTAAAAACACTACACCACATATATCTGCAAATGCAACCCACTAGATGTGATTGTACAACTAGTGTTGAAATTGTGCAAGAGCTGTGCATTTCATTGTGTCAGCTAAAGCTAAGATGACAGCCTTTATTTCAATTTGAATAAAACCTGAAGGTAGAGCTGTGGAAAGCTGGCTCAAACCACCTGGCGTTATGCCTAGAAGGGAAACTTTGATAGTGTGCTTCTTTAGACTATATTAAGTTTCCCAAGTATTTTTTTTTAGTTAACATTAAAAATGTAATTCTACAAACATTAAAATTCATTAGGATTTTGTAATTATTTCATCTGCTTCCCTATTTCTCACATATTACAAAGCAGCATATTCAAATAAGAAATTAGAATTTGCAAAGTTAATTATATTATGCCAATAGTTTTTCTTTTTGAGTTCAATAAATATTGTCTTTCAAAACTTGGAAAGGTAATTTATTTTCTGTAAATGCGCAAAATTGAGCTTAGTGGAGTAGGTATTCTTGAGACCTACAAGGCACTTTTTAAAAAATGCGTTAACTATTTTGTTTAAGTTTTCAGAACTAGAGGTTATCAGTCAAAGTGAAAGGTGGATTAAGGAACATTTGTAGGTCGTGATCTGTTCATGAGAAAAACAGTCTGCTTTACATCTGCTTTGTGAGAAAAAAAATGTATTCCCTGTACACAAGTGCTTAGAACATGCAAAAGAAAAGGAAATCACATTCCCCAAAGAAATAACGTTTCCTTTCTTACTTGTTTTGGCTCTTGGTTTTGCATTTCTAGTTGTCTGAGGAATGTGGTTTTTCCCCACGCCTCAGAGCCAGAACTCTGGGGTTTCTACGCTCTTCCATATGAACTTGCTACCTTTTCCGCCTTAAAAAATGTCTTTTAGGATTGTCCTTAACAGATAATAACACTTTCCCAAAAGAAAGGCATTGGAGTAATTGATTTGTGCACAACTGATCATTTCAGAGTGCCTGTGAGCACATTAAGCTGGGCCTTCCAGTCAATGAAAGCCCAATCAGTGCCCCTGCCTATCAGTTCAAATGCACTAGTTCTGCTTCCTGCACCTCTCAGGTCCCCTTTCTCAGAGGAAGGGCATAAGAGCAAGTATGTTTTGACAAATATCTTCTACTGAGAATGAAGAAGTATCTCAAGGTGGAAAAGAAAATTTCAGTTCAAAATTTCAAATCACCTTTTCATTTACTGTATTTATCTGAGAATATTTGCTTCTGCTCTAAGACTTAGCTTGTCATACTTTTAAAATAACTGTTCATGAAATCATTTACTTTTAGTTATTTCATACTTATTTTACTTCTGGATTAAAAAAAATAAATAAATCGCCTTTCCCTTTCTACTCATCTGATTTCTTTTCATTTTTTTTTTTTTTTATCCTGGCACTACAAAGAGTCAGCGACCATTTATTATGTGCTGTGACAGAGGTGGTTTCACTTTTTCTGGTTTTTATAAATCCAAAATTGTATAAATGTGAAAGAATCATCATAGTTGCTTCAAAGTTTTGTTTTGTCTTTCTTCCAGGCAGTGAGGAACACTTCACTTCTTTTAACTTGAAAAGTTGAGACCATTTCTCCAGCAACCGCAAAAAATCAACTTCTTACAGGATGAAAGACATTACAGATTCCAAATTCAGTGTGGAATTTTCTTACTAGGTTTAAAATGTGAGTAACTGATATGACACAGGCTTTTACATTCTTTTTTGGGGATCAGTGATTAAAGTCTTATAATTAATCATTTAATAACTGAATGAAACCAAATTTTGGAAATTGAATTAACATAAAGGGATACTAAAATTCCATCTGATGTGCCAAAATACTTCCATCAGCTTTTTTAGAAACTAAACTACAATATTATTAGCAAGTTTAACCATAAAAATCGCAGTTAGATTTGTTCAATACTATTACCACAGAGCAGGATTTCAGTGTAGGATCTTTATTTGGAAACAGAAAAGTGAAGTAACAGAGAAAAATCCACAGATGTGTTGATAGATGGGTATTGGTGTGGTTTCCAATAAACAGATCATTTGAGCAAGGCTCTGAGAGGTAAGCCAGTCTTCCTAAGCTAAGCTATCACATTGAGATACGAGGTAGGGTATGGCTTATAATGGCTTCTACCCTCATTGACAGACATTGCCTTCCCAGTCAGATATGTCTGTGGAGGGATCCAAACCCTGAAAACCTCCAGGTCTGCTAGTATGCACCAGACGAGTACCTGCTTAGTATAACAACACCACCAACAAAAGGTGGAACTTGGAGTGAAAACTGAATCATGAATGGAGGAATCACCCTCAAAAGTTACAGAATGGATGGAAGTAAACTTCCAAACCATTAATACTACCTTCTGTTTTAATACTGATAAGAAACACATCTACTTTATATCAGTGAGTTATTTACATTAGAATTTATAATGTGATAATTATTTTCAAGGCTTATGTCTTCAAATGGCTTAAACATACAGCATACAAGGCAGATCAAAATATTTGGTGAGAAACTTGAATATAGATAATCCTCTTGATGTAATAAATGAACATTTTAATATTAAGCATATAATAGCATTCGTTTGGAACTTCAATACAGAAAATCCTCTCAAATGTAATACAGGAAATTTGAAAAACGACCATTGCTGGTGTTTCCCACTAATGTGTATTTGTTTGAAAAGGGAAAGAGCTAGATGGTTTTCATTTGATATATAGTCTTATTTCTTCAATAATATTTCTTGTGAGCAAAGAAGTACTTTAACAGCATATTTACATTACATTTGTGTCTAAATTTGAAATATTCTTAGGAGCAACTGAGAGATACAGAGCTCCCGATTGATAATGTGAGTTGTAGAGCAGACTATCATCTCAGTGAAACATCTATTTATTGTTTAAAATTTTTAAAAATTATTTAACTCCTCTATAAATTATTCTAATGGCATACAAAATGCAGAGGAACATTTATTCATGAGAGCTTACTAAATTGCAGCAAGAACCGTGAAAGTTTGTAATATTGACGGTCACAGTCCCTTCCTTCTCAGAGTGACAAAAGCTCTACCTCATGTGCAGCAATCCAGGAATTACTAATTTCCCAGATCAGCACTATTCAAGGGCAACGGTTTCATTTTTGTAGTGATAAGCAGAGAACATTAGAGGCATTTCTCCTCATTCACGGTCGCTTTTATAGACCAGAGGTAAAAGTGTGAGGAGCAGGTAGCTATTCCAAGCTCAGCTGTTGCAGGTTACATGGAGGGACTGCCTGGGAGAGAGCTATTTCAAAAGAAAAAAAAAATTCAGCCTATGGAGACTAACCTTATTTGAGTCAGAGTGTGGGATATTTATTCCTTCATTTCTAAGTATGCTATTGAAAACATCAGCTACATCATTGGTGAGCAATAAAACAGAGGCTGGTGACACCAGGTGAATTCACAGTGCAATTACAAATTTAACAGAAGGAACTAGGGAAAAAGTTCCTCAAAGGGCTCTCTTGTCAGCAAATTCTCTGACCACATCCAGTCTCTACTAAGCAGCATTACTTTCAACTAAATGAGAATGTGGAACGGTTTTTCGACATGGGACATGTATGAAAAGAATTATCAACTAGCAAGCAATGGAGGCCGATGGATGGTTAGCACGTCAATAAGGGCAGAGTCGGCTGACCATTCAGGAGGAACGTGCTTATGTCTGAGTTTGTCTATCTGGAGGACAGGAGACAAACAGCAGAGGGAGGTAGTTAGCCATCTAAGCTGTTACTTCGCATTTCTCCAGGTGTCTATTAAGATAAAATTAACATAATAAAAAATAATTCTGTTGTCCAACAAAAGCTCGGTGCTAACACTGGAATAGGAAATACTCAAAACATCATGTAATCTCAGGATTGTGAAATGTGTTATAATAATAATAATATCCAAAATGTTGGCAGGATGGCCAAATGACACATAGACCAAATGAAGAACTTCTAGCATCTAATAGACCTGCAAAAACTCAGGTTAAAAGACAGATGAATCGGAACTGTATTTTAAGCCAGATGAAGAAATAAAGACCAATGCATGCATCCTGAAATAAACAATTCAATAAATAAATGAAAAAGACATAGACTTTTATGTTACAGTGCTTTTAAAAAATATGAAGACATTATACCATGAACATGGTTAAGTATAATCCATTACGTGGGGACTGCACATACAGACTTTTGTTTATAGAGTATAGTCCAACATATACAAAGGAGTATACTATGGAAATAAAAATAAATGCATACTAGAGAAATCTGACAAATATGCTTCAGCCTGTTAATCAAGGTTAATATCAACAGTAGTAAATCGTATTGATAGTGTACACCTTTGGCATAATGTGATTAAATGACACTTCTCTTCCTTTCAAAACATACATAAACCCAGTTTGGGCATGAGTAAAACATCATAAAAATTCTCAGTGAGAGACATTATACAAAATTCCTGGACAGCAATTCTCAAAACTTCGAAGTTACTATAAATCACAGTTTAACAAGCATTTCACAAAATTTGCAAAGTAAAACCCAGACCTAAATGGCTTCATCAATGAGTTCAAAGAAACATTTTAAGGTAGTTAATATTAATTTTCAAAAAAATAAAAAAGTTCAAAAATTTAAAGGGAGGGGAAACATCACAAATAATTTCACAAACATATAGCCTGAAATATTACTTTTGGTAATACTAGCACATATTTTTGTACATATTAACCTGCCACCAGACAAACAAGTCACAGGGAAACAAACTGTAGACTTACATTCTTTATGAAAATAACAATAAAATTTTTCAATGTAATGCCAGAAAACTGAATTAAATAATTTTACAATTGAATTTAATAGCTTTAAAAATACATCATAACTCTGATTTATCCTAAAAGAGGTCATTTTAGCATTGAATATTTGTAAAATTATAATTAACAACTGTAGTGGTACATTGTAGAACACAATCATCTCAAGAAGCAGGAAGGAAAATTGGCTAAAATTTAGCAAAGTTTCTGAATCAAGAAAACTGCCTTGACTTAATCAATTGCATTTGTTTAAACTGCAACTAATATCATATTAAGAGTGAAATGTTCTATGTGTTCACCTTAAGAACAGAGACAAGGATATCTACATTCATCTTTTCCATTCAATATTTTTCTGGGTAATTACATTTAGAAAAAACAAAAGGCTAGAAAAGTGAGCATAATTATATGTGAAAAAAAAAAGTTGGGAAAACTATTATGGACCACGAATTAAGCAACTTTTCTGTAATGCAGTCCCACTATGAACTTCTTTTCCAATCCAACTTCCAGGAATTAGAGCCAGCCACAATGCGTACTAGATCAAATTCTTGAGCCACTACCACCCTAATTGGTGATCTGAAGGGATGTCTACGATCTAGTTTCAGCCTTTCCCTTTCTGAGCTGTACTGAGCATTTGTGAACTAGAACGGAAACATTCAAGACAAGCCTAGTACATCATATAATATCAGAACTTAAGAAAGTGCTATAATAATAATGCCTAAATTCCCCATTTGCACTAGCAAATAGAAACTATCTTCCAATATTTCTGTTATTTCTTTCATTGTTTTCAATAAATTAAAATAAATAAAATTGAAATAAAGGAAAGAAATAAAGCCTTATTTGCACTTGCAAACAATATCATTTTATCTATTTTAAATCCTAAAGAACATATAGAGATACTTTAAGAAACTACAAAATTAGCAATATTAGGGAATCAAAACAAATACAAAGCTATTGAATTCCTAAAAATAAGAATTATATATACTTTTTATATATATATGTATGAATTTCTATATACAATTCCTACATATAAATTTGAAAATAGCTTTAAAGAAAAATCACCTAAATACGCAAAGTGCTTGAGCTAGACAACAAAACAAATGCAGTAGCATTACAGTAAAAATTCAAAATATTGGTGAAAAAATTAAGATAGCATGCATCAGTGGAGTGGTATCCCAATTTTATGGATTAGAAAAAACATTATTTCTTGAATATGATTTCATACACTCAAACAATCTATGATTTCAGTTTAATACATAGCAACATCCCAATTGTATTATTTTCTAGGAACTGGAAAGTTGATCATAAGATCCATGTTGGAATTTTGGAGACAGAACAAACAGAGCATTCTTGAAAAGAACGAAGTTTGAGAAATTCATTTTCCGAATTCAAAATATACTATGAAGAACAAGAATGGACCACTATCAATAAACAAAAATTTTAAAGCAAAGAACTCAACTTTCATGCGATGAAGCATCCCTTGCTTTGGACATTTATTCTAGCATTTTTGCAAATACAGACCTTGGGAGACAAAAATGGTGATTCAATTCACATGTCAACATACTATACCTCTATACCTGGATTACTTCCCCTGCTCCAAGCTGCAGCCTCAGACCAAGGAAAGCTTTTGCAGTATTAAGAAAGTGAACCAAAAAAAAAAAAAAAAAAGGAAAATGTCCCTCTCTTTCTCTGTCTTTTTGCCTCCCAAGCAAATACAAAACTATTAAAATGGTCTTTAAATATAATCAAATCTTTTTGAATATTCATTGTTAATTGATTTTGATAATGGTACTAAGCTGGTAATATGGAACAAAATAACATTTCTAATAAATGATGCTGGGACAACAAAATATTTGTTTGCAAATGAGTTATTAATCACTCCCTAATTTTGCACCTCAGCATCGTTTTAAAATGGAGCAGACAGACAAATGAAAAACAACTATTTAGAGACAGGAATAAATCTTCATAATATTGGACTACACAACGACTTATACATAATGACAACAAAAACATAAGTAGGCAACAGAAGGAAATAGAAAATTGGACCTCATGAAAATGAATAAGCTTCATTGTGAAAATTATGTCACCCAGATTCGGAAATGACAACCCAATATATGAAAGATTATGTATCTGATGAAATATTTCTGTCTGATACATACAAAAAGGCTCACAGAACTAAACAAGACAAAGGAAAAATAAATTTTTGAAAATGGCAAAAAGTGTTTGAACATATCACCAAAGAAGATAATTAAAAGTCAACAGGCACATGAAATGGTGTTCAATATCATTAACTATTCATATTTTTGACTGCTCTGAAAACCAGTTCAGTAACTTTTGAAAAAAAGAGCATATTCTCAAAAGGTTCTGCATGAAGTTACTATGCAAGATACTGGTTACATATGTGGGTATGTATATGAAATCAGGAACAAGGAAAATATGATGTATTTGAAACAGCTGCATAAATATTCATAAGTACAATTTTCACTATGCCAAATATTGAAGACACAGTAAATGTTCATATAGAACTAAAAATATTTAATGCAGATTACTATCTAAAGATTGAAACAACATCACTTCAGGTATACACTGTGGAAACCTCATCTTCAGCTCAACTATCCTACATATTCGTGACAAAGGAATGTCATGTGCACTTCAGGAAATAGAGAGGGGATTCTTGAGTCCTCTGGCATTTTCTGCTAGATAGAAAAGTGACCAATAGATCAATATTATGTTACATATTGTCATAATCTATCATCAACATATAGCAGGAAAGAGGTATCAAAAACACTGTTGCTTTTTATTAAGATGTTGTGTCTTCATGGTGTCATTATAGAGCATATCAAAATACTGGCGTCCTGGGGAAATGCCCAGGTTAATCATCTCTAGAATGCTACTAGGGATAGCTGTACTTCTTCACATGAGCACATATGCAAGACATCATATGAAATGAAATATAAAACCCTGATTAATCTAAGTCTACCATGTCTTAAAACCACCCTTCTTCTAGCAAGAATAAGTAATTCAGTCTCCCACTTAACCTAGGCTTAAATTTGACAACTAAGGCTTTAGGACATGTGGAAACTGGTAGTATCTAAATCCCAAGGTTGTTAGTTGCATCAATATTCTGAAGCCAAGTGGCTGAGAAATACACTTAGACAAGAAAAAAACAAAAAACAAACAAGACAAACAAACAAAAAAACGGGTCAAAGTTAACGTTTATTTATTTTTACACAAAACTACAATACCTCCTTACAATAAATGCGAATAAATTGATAAACAAACATGAAATGCAAGTCTGGAATCTTCTCCTTAGGACAAAAAAAAAAAAAAAAAAAAAAAAAAGGATTTTGAACTCTGCCTAAAGAAGAATCTGTTATTTTAATTTTTCACTTCCCATGAGCAAAGTTATTTACAAAACCGAATCAACTGTTTTTATCTACCTAAAGTGTGTGGAGTGGAGGCAGTATGGAAACTCATACACACAAAGACTCAATCTTTTTTCTACTTACATAATTGAGCTCAGTTGATTCTTTACTATATTAAGTGTATCTGGCTGGCTCAAGCATATACATTGTTAATCTGCTGAAAATTGGTATTAGTAGGAAAAATTATTCCAATCTAGAAATAGACTGAATTATGTTGTTACATTACCTTCTGATACAGATATAATGCAACATTGCAATGGACTAACTTAGTAAAAATTGTGTAATCAACAGACTTATTCTTCTGTTTGTTTACTTACTAGCAGAATTTTTATCTAATGTTTTTAAAATGTATATAAAGGCAATAAATTTAATGTATTTCATATATATAGTTTTAACAATATAATGATACTTCCCACCCACCCTATCTGCTTTTCTCACTCCAAGCTCTCCAGAAATAAACAGCTAGTATGTAGAAAAACTACTGTCCTCAAAAATATAGATAAGTGTTACAAACAGTGATCAAATCTCAAAATGTCAATTCTTTCATATATATATATATATCTATATATATATCTATAGATATATATATAGATATGTATATATGTATGCTCCGTGTATTAGTTACCACAAACCAGGGAAAAACATTTTCAGATGGCTTATTTCATTAAGTATCAGGGTCTCCAGTTATATACATTTTTGGAGGGAAAAGATAGAAGGTTCTCTACTCTGATACAGCAAGCACAGTAAGTTATCAGATAATGAGAGTATTGTCCTTAAAAGTATGGTGGCCATTTTGAGACTTCAGACAAAATCAATTTGAAGAAAGTGAATAATCACAGTTAGTTTTTTTTCTCATTATCTACTTGGGAAATTTATATAGGATTTTTTTTTAAAAATCTTTGTATCATTATAGGTAGAACAGATATTGTCACAATTAAACTGAATTAAATGTGCCTCTTGAGTCTGTATACTTCATCCCATACATATTCATCTTATTTCTTGATAAGGAAATAACACAGAAACTAATTAATTTAATAAAACACATGCATATGTTTATTGATTCATAACAATTGTTATTCTATTAATTTATTACCTCATCATCACAGCCTAGGGTAATATGTACTATATGCTGCCCCAGAGTTGAACCCATGACTCCAGTGGCAGCAGCTCAGCTAACACCTCAGCTGAATCATTAGGAAAGTCTGTCCTCATTCCCTTCAATTATTTTTCATTTCTTCAAAGCAGAAAAAATTGTTAATACTAAAATACAAATTAATTAGAAGGTGAAAAGTTTAACTGATAGGATCACAGTAAAAATGAAATGTTTTCATTTTAAAGAAAACGATCATTTTGACATTCTGAATATTATACAGAAGATATGCTTCCTTAATGCAATATTAAAAATATTCTAAAATATCTAGACATATTGATTTTCCAGTAAATATAATATTTCATGTTTGATTTTTTTCCTGAAGACTTTTTAACACCTACATTTTTTACTGGAAAAGCTGGCTATTCTTCTCGTTTCTACTTACTGGCACTTACTTTTGTTAGGTAACTTCAATTGAAATTGAACCATTTTCCAAAATGTGTAAATAATCTCTAACAAAACAAAGAATTATTAACAAACTCCAGTCCTCCAATATTAAGCTAGTTGTCTTAAATGTCTATTAAATACCTTCTCCAAAATGTATGTAAATATGAAATTATGATGATATCCACTTAAAAATAAATAAACACACTCTTTAAGAAGTAATTTCAGGGCCCGGAGGCGTGGTCTAGCGGCTAAAGTCCTCGCCTTGAAAGCCCCGGGATCCCATATGGGCGCCGGTTCTAATCCCGGCAGCTCCACTTCCCATCCAGCTCCCTGCTTGTGGCCTGGGAAAGCAGTTGAGGACGGCCCAATGCTTTGGGACACTGCACCCGCGTGGGAGACCCGGAAGAGGTTCCAGGTTCCCGGCATCGGATCGGCGCGCATCGGCCCGTTGCGGCTCACTTGGGGAGTGAATCATCGGACGGAGGATCTTCCTCTCTGTCTCTCCTCCTCTCTGTATATCTGGCTGTAATAAAATGAATAAATCTTTAAAAAAAAAAAAAAAAAGAAGTAATTTCAGTATATCACTTGAAGAATGTCCCATTTAAAATTCTGTTTTACTAAGTTGGTTGATTTAGTCTTCCTTCGTATTCCGATAAGCTAGCTGTAACTTACTGCCTGACTACTACCACATACTAGCTCTTTTAAGAGAGAATACAATTCACTTTTTCATTGCTTGATTAGCCCATGAATGTTGGAAAATCAGGAATGGAAATAAGCCAGTCTCAATAAGATCATATGAATTGGAATATTATTTGTAACTCATTTGATAAAACACTGAATAAATACATCTGCAGAGAAAATGTCTAGTCTCTCCTCAGAGGGACCTTGGCCTGCACTTGAACCCTACGCTGATCATGCCATTTCCTCCAGTGGAATGAATACCTAAGGATATCCACAAGGATATCATTGACTTAGAAAACAGGCAATGGGAAAAACAACATTGGTTTTTCCAGGAAGATAAACTTGGTAGCTTGGCATACTCAGTAATTTAATTGAAAATAGCAGAAAACCCAATAACCCCAAGCAAAACTTCATGGGAAATCCTTTCAGTCACAGTCAGGGATTTTAATAAATCCTTTAATTTGTATATGTAAATCTTGATTCCCAACATCATTGAATCAAAGAAATCTGTAAATAATTTTCTGGGATATTTCTATTATCAGGAAAGGTGGAAAATAGCAAAGGGCGATTCAGGTGTCCTCCTCCAGGGCTGCAGTGGGAATAGGTGTGAGAGCTTCTCACATTTTGTTGGTAGACACATTAGCTCTAATCACCTTCATCAAATCCTCCTACTGTTCCCTTGAATATAAATGTTATTTGAAAAATTAAAACAAAAATCTGATATCAACCTAATTATTCTTGATTTTTTAATATATTTTCTTTATTTAGTATCTTACATACTACAGTTTTATCGGTACAGGGATTCTCCTCCCACCTCTGCTTGATTTTGTAAAGATATGGCCAAAAACAGATTAGATATGTTTATTAAAAATCCTCAGTGAATTAACCCAAACTTTTACTCTCAAATAGAATTTTAAACAAAATCTCAGGTTCTTTGAAGAAAAGTTATGAGTGTGAAAATACAAATAATTCTCAATCAAGTAAATCAAGTGGTTTGGGGGCATTATCAGTATTCACACTTGCCTTGAGAGCAAACACAGTGGGTTGGTACAAGGGACATTCCAACATTCTAAAAGATAGGTCTTGAGCCCAAGAAGGAAAAGTACATGTTGTGAAGAATTCCTGTATAGGGAACCAGCATCGTAGTATATAGGGTAAATTGACTGCCTGGGATACTGGCCCATAAGTAGAGCCTAGGATGCTCCACGTAGGATCCAGTGCCTTTAGAATGGCCAGGTAAAAGGCAGAAAGTGGCCCAAGGGCTGGATCACTGCTATCCATATGGAAAGCCCTGATGAAGTTCTTCCTACCTGTGACTCAAAATAAATCAATGAATTCCTGAATTCCTGAATAAAGTATTGACTATAAAGTAACAGCATCTCTAAATGGCAAAGTCTCTCTCTTGCTCGCTCTGACACACACACACACACACACACACAAACACAAATACAACTTGCATCTCAGGTAAGTTTTTTTTTTTTTTTGGTGGGGGAGCTATACAAGATGATATTTGCTCATGTTGCCATCTAAAATGCCTATTTAGATCAAATTAGAAAATGTTATTGTGTGCATACAGTATAAAGAAATCTCCCACTAACGTATTTCCACTATGTAGTACAGAAAATGTTTGTGTACCTGAAAATGTAACTAACAATGTGCTTGTTAATTCACAAAAAAGAAACATTGACAATCCAGTCAAGTGGAATACATTTTTCAGGGTACCTAGCACTTTCTTTCCCAGAGGACATTCTTTTTTTTTTTAATTTTACTTCTTCCATTATCATCATCATCATCATCATCATCATTTTTTTAAAGATTTATTCATTTTATTACAGCCAGATATACACAGAGGAGGAGAGAGAGAGAGGAAGATCTTCCATCCGGTGATTCACTCCCCAAGTGAGCCGCAACGGGCCGGTGCACGCCGATCCGATGCCAGGAACCTGGAACCTCTTCCTGGTCTCCCACGTGGGTGCAGGGTCCCAAATGCATTGGGCCGTCCATGACTGCTTTCCCAGGCCACAAGCAGGAAGCTGGATGGGAAGTGGAGCTGCCAGGACTAGAACCGGCACCCACACGGGATCCCGGGGCTTTCAAGGCGAGGACTTTTAGCCGCTAGGCCACGCCGCCGGGCCCATCATCATCATTTTATGACACAGTTCCATAGACCCTGAAATTTCCCTTACCCCTTTCTAACCCCATCCCCCTCACTGAGTTACCCTATATTATTACTATGGTATAGTTCTTCATAAACAGTCACCTGTCCATCACTGCAGGTATTAACAATGGCAGAGAGTCTAGCATCTTAGCATCTCAGTAAAAGAACAACAAAAGACTAAATCAATTAACAACCCATGGCTAAAATGACAGGACCAAATAACCACCCATTCATGTTAACCCTGAATTAAGTGACTTAAACTCATCAATCAAAAGTCATAGATTAGTAGACAGGATTAAAAAACAAAATCCATCTATTTGTTTAACAGGAGACGTATCTCACCAACAAAGATCAGCAGAAACTATAATCCATGGATTTTGATTTTTTTTTTTTTTAGTTTCATCTCTTCAAAACTCTTGCTCATTAACTTTTTCAATGACTCATGGACCATACAGTAGCATCATTTTATTCAAGAAGATTCTTGATTTTCTTTTTCATTTCTTCGGTGACACATTAGTCATTCAGTAACATGCTATTTAACTTTGTGGCATGGTTAATTTGCTCTTTCTTCCTGTTGTTGATTTTGTTTTATGGCTTTTCATTTAAGGAAGTGTATAGCAACTGTGTGATGGAGTCTGTCATATCCAGATGTGAGGATACAATGTGCTATGCATCTCTATTTAAATACAATGTACTATGCATCTCTACCTAGTTTGGATTCCCAATGAAACTGTTTACTGTATCTTGACAATAGGATATCAGGGAAGTTATTTTCAGTTTGTTTAAACCAACACTCATTTACCGTTTTGTTCCAAGTTGATTGGACATTTTGCAGTATGAGCGCCCAGTGTTATGGCTCATTCCCCTTCCTCTGTAAGTGCCAGAATCCCATGTGGTTCATGTCCCAGCTGCTCCACTTCCCAACCTGCTCCTGGCTTGGGGCATGGGAAAGCAGTGGAGGACAACCAAAGCCTTGGGATTCTGCACCCATGTGGGAGACCAAGAGGAGGCTCCTGGTTTTCAATAGGCTCGGCTCTGGTAGTTGTGATCACTTGGGGGATGAACCAGCAGATAGATAGAAAATCTTTCTCTGTCTCCTTCTCTCTGTAAATCTGCCTTTCTTATAAAAATGAATAAACCTAAAAAAAAAAACCAAGAATAGATATTTCAGTGTACCAAAGCTCCATTTCCACTTAGAAACTCAGAATGTGATCTTAGTTGGAATAGCCAAATTGAGCCCTTTGTGATAGCTGCCTAATACACTAAAATCCCTTGTGAGCTGCGGTTTGAGTCCCAGATGCTCTACCTCTGATCTACCTTTCTGCTAATGGATCTGGGAAAGTGACAGAATATGACACAGGCTCTTGAATTCAAGTCCTATTTTGGCTTCTCACTCCAGCTTTCTGCTACAACATGCACTGAGAGAGATCAGATGAGGATGACTCAAGTGGATATGTTCCACCTAAACTAGCCATTAAAATAAAATAATAAAAAAAAGAAATGGAAATACATTAAAATTTTCTATTTTTTGCTTTCATTAAAAAACAGTGATGTGTTCGGGAGTAAAGTTGTCATTTTTGTTATTACACTCAGGCATTAATTTGGAGGTAGAAAATCTAAAGTGGAATTTATGGCTGATATTTTGCTATAATTAAATGATTAGCTATATTATTTTGAGTGTGTTCCATAGATATCCGATGGGGTTGGTCACATCTCATTTAGTTCAGTATTAAATACTACCACATTTTGTTTATAGCAACCGTAATTTGTTGAGCTTGGTGCCAAGAATATTGTAATCAAAACAATTGCGTCTTCTTCAAAATATGAGACTTAATGAGATGAAATTTTTGAAGACATATATTCAAAAACAAGGTTTTGAGAGAATAGGCAAGTTTATCTTCAGATTCTACTAAAGTCAGATGAATTTAGAAAACTTTACATTTACGTTGTCTGAGAAAATGTCTTTTCAAAACAGAGGGGATAATCTTTCCTACTATCTTTCATTTATCTGGAAAAGAAAGCTAATATGGACGGATGTATACAGATACTAGATTTTATTAACTTTCAGTCCACCGCTCCACTCACCGATGCTGGTCCTCTAAGTGCGGCGTGCATGACAATCGGCAGAGATTCTCTGAATTCAGCCTAAAGAGGTCTGTGCTGAAAATCTTTTAACAGCTGTCCTGGTGGTTTTAATTTTACTATGCCTTTGAGAAACACTGCTTCTAGAATACTAAGATGCTCCTAAAGTAACACATGACATGTGTTCCAACTTTGTTCATACTATTACTACTGTGGAGAATGTGTTACCATTTGTTCCTACTGTTTTGGTTTTCGAATCCATATTCAAGCCTCACAAAATTTCTGAGTCATTTTGTATCACACGGAACAGCATTTCTGAAACAATATTACTAATTTTCTCTGTGATTGCCTCCATTGAAATGATTAGGTATCATCTGAAATATATGGCTGCCACTACATAACGTATTTTAAATAGCTATTTCCTCAAATTAATACTGAAAAATCAATGCAATAATGTTAGCAAGCTAAATGTATCTCTGTGATCAACTACCTAAGAAATTTTTCTTTTATATCCAAAGATACCTATTTATACAAATAATTTTAACAAATATCATCTTATACTGGTGAATGATGTAAGTGGTTCCAACTGCATATATAATCAAAATCTTCAGTGAGAGAGGATTTTATTATTCATATTGACATTATAGGACAGAAAGAAAAAAGGAATGCTTAAAACATCTTGGTAAGACTGATGTCTTTATAAATAGCCTAAATGGAAAGTCTCTTTAAAATTAATTACTATTACTATAAATAGCACTGATTATTGCAATCAAAATGAAATCACACATTACAATTCATTGAAATTAATGTGTGATAGGAGGCAGAAAAAAACAATTTCTTGTCCAAAAATTTATACATTTCTCTGTATACCTTGATTTTAAAGATTGATTTTGATTTTGCACTTTTAAAAACAAATAATGATCTTTTGCTTTCCATCCACAGCTGCAAAATCCCACCTGGATTAATCCAGTGGTTTATTGAAAATGAGCACATTGATCTTCCTTTACCCTTCCCTTTTTGACTTTGTAAAAGTTCCTCTGTACCCAACATCAGCAGTAGTATTGGATATTTAAAACCCTGTGGAGAATGAGTCTCCCTGGTTGCAAGTAAATTGCTGCTCACTTTGGTCAAGCTCAATTGGCTTTCTAGAACAGGGCTAAACTGGATGGTGATGTCATGACCACTCATTTCCAGGCGGAGTCACTGACTGATTGATCTTCCTCTGAATGTCAAAGAAGCAGTGCACAGTGTGTAAGACATGAGTTGCGATGGGACTCCTGGGTTGTATTTGTGGTGAGATTTAAAATTCCTGGCCGAAAAGGAAAATATGACAGTTGTAATAATAATTTCCTCTGTAGGATACTTCTTCAATTATAGAGGTCATACCACAGGAACACTCTAAACACCTTGTACCCAGTGAAATGATTGTTGCAGGGTCATTTGCAGAAAATCTGATGACAGATTTTTTTTTCGGAAAGTATATCATGTTTCTTGATTACAACATACAACTCTTTATTTGGAGATCATTTTTTTTTAACTTGGAATTTTTTTTCACCTCATTTATTAAGCATGTATAAATGACAATGTCTTAAAAAATGACTCCTGGATGACTTTAAAGTTTACTATGTACAAGAACTGTCATTTTTCCAATTGTTTACAGCCATTTTCTATATTCCCACTAAGTCGATTATTTTCCCTTCTTAATTGCCAAACCATATTGAATCTGGTAAAAACTAATTAGAATTTAATTTAAACATATAACCACAGGGCCTGGCACAATAGTGTAGCGGTTAAGGTCTTCGCCTTGCACGCGCTGGGATCCCAAATGGGTGCCGGTTCTAATCGCGGCAGCTCCACTTCTCATCCAGCTGCCTGCTTGTGGCCTGGGAAAGCGGTCGAGGATGACCTAAAGCCTTGGGACCCTGCACCCACGTGGGAGACCTGGAAGAAATTCCTGGCTCCTGGCCTCGGATCGGCACAGCACTGGCCGTTGTGGTCACTTGGGGATGAACCATCAGACGGAAGATCTTCCTCTCTGTCTTCTCCTCCTCTCTATACATCTGCCTTTCCACTAAAAATAAGTAAATAATAAATAATAAAATACATATATATAAAAACAACAAACATTTGCCCAAATGATGGTGACTTTTGAAATTTGTAGAAGTAAAACTTGAAAGAATGCAAGTAAGTATTTTGAGCTATTTTATCTCCAAAGGAATGACAGCATAGCCAGCACTCCACATGAAAGTTCTCTTTATGTTTCCCTCTCCCAGTTATTGATTTGTACAATTTCTCTTGGCATGAATGTATATGAAAGCTTAAAGCTGCATAATGAACATAGTATTATTTCCTGCTACCGAGGGTTAACTACAAATGGAATTCTATGGAATATATCTTGATGAATGTGGTAATCTCGCTGGAAAGAGGTTACAGTAGAACATTTAATGATGGTTTTAATATAACCTACCAGGAAAGGTGTACCTGTTTGAAGGACAACTAACTCACAAAGGCTAGACATAAGGCATGAGAAAAGGAAATTTTGGGGTGGGGGAGAGACAAAATGTTACATAGCTTTCTAGGAATTGCTGTGTTTTCTGCTAGATTAGTTAAAACCGGAGCAGTTCTTTGCTAGTTCTAAGACCCTCATATCGACTTGATACTGACATTTGTATTTATAGCAGCACAATTCAAAGCCATAAAGGCATGGAAAAAACTCAGATGCCCATCGAACATGAAAGAGAAAGAGGAAAGGATAAAGAAACCATGGTACAACTATTCCATGGACTACTGCGGAGACATTAAAAGGAATATACCATGACCATAAGATATTAGATTTTCCACCATTGCTTATACCTGCAATGCCATGATACACTTAAATAGCAGAATGCTGGAATTGTGACTGTTGCTTAAAGGCTATATGATTGGAATAATATAAGGGGAAACAGTGGTAGGGAGGGAAATGATATTCAAGATTTTTAGTAGATTCATACTTAGGGTATGGATGAATAGTATGAATATTTTGCAAAAATAATTGAGTTATGATAAGGATAAAGACTGATCTTAGCATGAAAGAATGTCTTTAAATCTAAAAGTGTTACTTTTTTAACCAATCTGAAGACTTATTTGTGAATTTCAAAGGCATCTTTACAGAGACAGTAAGAGAGACAGAAGGAGAGAAGAGTGGGGAAGAGAGAGAGGGAGAAAAAGAGAGAGAGAGAGAGAGATTTTACTCTCTAGTTCACACCTCAAACTTCCCCACCAATTAAAGCTGGGCCAAGTCAAAGCTAGGAGCCAGATGTGTCTTCCAGGTGTTTTGTTGCTTTGCCAGGCACACTAGCAGGAATTAGAAATGCGGCAGCTGAGACTCTGTCTACACTTATAAAGGATGCTGGCACTATAGACAGTGACTTAACCTATGACAGTGCTGCAATCAGATGTGATATTTTTATTCATTAACTTTTGTTAAGTTTAGACAGGAACAAGATGGAGAAAGATGTATATGTATATCCATACATATATGTTTAGATATCTAGATATAGATATTGATATCCAGATATATATATATGGCTATATATACACATATAAATCTGTCTTCTAATTTGCTGTTAAGTATCTACGCCAACTAAAATCCGGCCAAATTAAGGCAAGTATAGGAAACCTAGGTGTAAGAATCACATCTACATGGCAGTTATTCAAGTGCTTGAACTATCACCTCAGCCTCCACCCATCAGAGTGCTCATTAAAGAAAGCAGTCATTGGGAGTGCAGCCAGGACCAAAGACAAGCCGACTGATATGAGAAGGGAGTACCCTAAAATGTGTTGCTGGTGAACCATGAGGGTTTTCTTGGTTTTGCAGCATTCCAAAATAATTTTCATAGGATAGGCACAGTGAGCAGAACGAAGCTTTTTAAAGAAACAAATTGCCACAATACTTAACAGAAGAACTCCAAGAGAAGAAGTTCCCTAGAAGTTTGCAAATGTTTACTCTATAAACATGATGGCTTGCTATAATTTACTACTTTCTGAGAAAAGATTATAGATTGAACAAATCACAAAGCCTGAATAACACCAGTCAGGAAGGGAATAGAATAATACAATCAACAGACCAGCTTTCTTTCGCCCACTTACTCATAGCAGACTAGTCCCCAAACATTGTAGGGATGCTAGGATCTGTGTTACAGGAATAGTCAGTGTCTAGTGGTTTAGATTTTCCTTTTTGTAATGTGTGACATATTCTTGTTAGGTTCTTTTTTTTGCTTTGTTTTAATTAAAATTGTTCGTTCTATTTTATTTATAATTTTATGATACAATTTCATAAATTCTGGGATTTCCCTTACCTCCTCAGCAAATGTCCTTCCCTCAACTGATTTTACCTATATTATTACAATAGTGCAGTCCTTATAAGCAGTAATAAGTCCATTATATTGCTATTTGAGTGTATCCTCACATTTTGGTACAGACACTGGTAGAGAGTCCAGAATCCAACCGTCAAGATATGTTCAAGCGTTTCATTGGGAGCACATCTTTGATTATAAAGTGGAGATGCATACTGTATTGTATCTTCACATCTGGATATGATAGTTTGTTTTGCACAGCTACTATACATTCCTTTAAATGAAAAGCCATAAAACAAAATCAACAACAGGGATAAAGTTTTTAAAAACTACATCACTGGGCCTGGAACAGTAGCCTAGCAACTTAAGTCCTTATTGGGCATGCACCAGGATCCCATATAGGCTAAACCCAGTTCTAAACCCGGCAGCCCCACTTCCCATCCAGCTGCCTGCTTGTGGGTGGCCTGGGAAAGCAGTTGAGGACGGCCCAAAGCCTTGGGACCCTGCACTCATGGGGGAGACTTGAAAGAGGCTCCTGGCACCTGAGTTCAGATTGGTGCATCTCTGGCCATTGCGGCCACTGGGGAGTAACTAGGCTGATGGAAGTTCTTCCTCTCTGTCTCTCCTTCTCTATATATATCTGACATTCCAATAAAAATAAAATAAATATTTTTGTAAAAAATCATAGCACCATGGAGTGAAATAACATGCTACTGAATAGCCAATGTGTTGGAGAAGAAATGAAAAACAAACAAACAAACAAAACTTCTTGGAGAAACTGATGCTACTGTGTGATCTATGAGTCAGTGAAGAATTTAATAAGAAAAACTATTTTTAAGAAATGAAATAACTTGAAAATATTTAAAAAAATGAAAATTTCAATACTGATGGGTTGCAGAAAAACAATATTGAAAGGGTTAATTTATAATTTGCATGATGGTTGCTTTATGTCATGGAACAGATGGTAAATTTTTCCTTTTGGGATTGACTTATTTCACTGAGTTAAGGGTTTCTAGTTGAGATCATTTGAGTTGTTTCTAAGTCTGTGCTGATATAGATTGTGCTGCTGTAAATATAGGATTACACATCCCCTTCTCATCAGCACATTGCATTTCCTTTAGATATATTCCTAGAAGTGGGATAGCCAGGTCATATGGCAAGTTTATTTGGATTTCTCGAAGCACTCCACATACTGATTTCCATAGTGGTTGTACTAGCCTACACTCCCAGCAGCAATGAAGGATGATACCTTTATCCCCACATCCATGCCAGCAGGTGTTGTGAGTAGATTTCTAAATGAAGGACAACTTCACTGGTTAGGTGGAACCTCAATGCAGTTTTCATTTGTGTTTTCCTGATGGCTAGGGAACATGGGCATCGTTTCATATGTCTATTAGCCATTTGAATTTGTTCTTTTAAGGCCCAGCACAATAGCGTAGTGATTAAGGTTCTCTCCTAGCACGCCCCGGGATCCCATATGGTCACTGGTTCTAATCCCTACAGCCCCGCTTCCCATTCAGCTCTCTGCTTGTGGCCTGGGAAAGCAGTCAAGGATGGCCCAAAGCCTTGAGACCCTGTAACTTGTGTGGGAGACCAGGAAGAACTCCTGGCTCCTGACTTCAGATTGGCACAGCACCGGCCATTGTGGCCACTTCAGGAGTGAATCATCGGATGGAAGATTTTCCTCTCTGTCTCTCCTCCTCTCTGTATATCTGACTTACCAATAAAAATAAATGAATCTTAAAAAAAAAAAAAGACAAAACTCAATTTGTTCTTTTGAAAAAAACATCTATTTATTTTCTTCACCCATTTATTCACAGGGTTGTTTCACTGTCACTGGGCTCCTGAAGCGCTTTGTAAATTCTGGATCTAGTCCCCTATCAGTTTTGTATTGTGCAATGGTTTTCTCCGATTCCATTGGTTGCTTGTTCACTTTGTTCATCATTTCCTTTGCTGTACAGAATCTTTTATGTTAATGTAGTCCCAATTGTTTATTTTGGCTTGGACTGTATGTGCTTTGGTATCATTTTCCAGAAGTCTTTCGCCATTCCTGTATTTTTCAGCATTGTATATCTTCCTTTACGTTTGATAGTTTCTGGGTGCAGATTTAGGCCCTTGATCAATTTAGAGATATTCTTTATAAGGTGACATGCTGGGTCCTACTAGATTCTTCAGAAGCAATATAGTTATCTCCTTTCTGCCAAATATCAACTTCTTACTTTCATGCTTGTTGATAGCTACTACATTACGGGTTATGACTTCTCTTCTCAGCTGGTTCCATCGCAGGGTAGTGCTAACTGTTGAGTTTCTGCTTCTTTTCTGTGCTAGGTTCTTTGTCTCTTAGCTGTGAAAAAATAAGGTTCACAGAAAAGGAAAGGGCGAGCATAGCTCTCTGGCAGCCAGGAGGTACAATCCTGAGCAATCTCAATATTTCCAGCTCAGACCATTATTTGTTTCTAAAGCAAGAAGTTTTCCCTGACTGGTTAGTGTCTGTGCTCCTGAGATATGCTACATGAACCAGTTAGGGAAATGGTGTTGGAGTAGCTTACTTTGCACAGAAGTATACAGAGTAGTCAGGCAGGTTTTTACGTAGTTTCAATTACATCTGAAGATTACATTGTGTATGCCCTTCCTTTTATCTCCCACCCCCACTGCTTGTTTAAAAAAAAACAAGTGGGCTTCATCTTAACTTTCTTTTAAAAAAATATTTGAAAGGCAGAATTTGGAGAGAGAAAGAAATGTCTTTCAATTTACAGATCCACTCACCAAATGGTGCCAATGGCTAAAATTGAGCAAGAGAACAGCAAAGAGACCTTTCTGGGTCTGCGCTTGGGTGTAGTGACCCACTCACTTGGGTTATCTCATGCTGCTTTCCCAGTAACATTAGCAAGGAGCTGGATTGGAGTTGGAGCAGTCAGGCTCTACATAGTGCCATTATACAATACAGGCACCACCCAGGAGTTGATTTGGCCTGCTACTCCACAGAACTGGATCCCTCATCTTTTCAAGTTATCTATTTGTATAAGTATAAAATTATTCATATAAGTTTTCAAGTTATCTATTCGTATTTTTGGTGTAAAATGGATAAAGATTTATTACAGTGGTTACCTGTGGAATTGGCTGCCCCTCACCCCAGCATTGGCTCTCATCCCACTCAGTTTCTTAGGTGCTGAGAAAGCTGCCTTGCAACTGTTGTCATGATGTATTGTCTTATACTTGCAGCTTGAAGCAATTGTTTATATCAAAGGTGGCTAGGTGGCTCATCATGAACTAAAGAGCTCAACTTAATATATTTTCACACTGAAACTCTACGATTTCAACCCTAGATGACATACTGTACCTGAAATTACAGCATACTATACCTTATACTCTATCTCTTTCTGCTAAACAGAGTACCATAGAATGAGAATTGGTGTGTGACAAGGCAATTAATGGAGAAATTTCCATGAAGACAGTGAAGAACAGCTAGAGATTTGCCCAATTTTTGTATTCCATGCTCGTACTCTGACTTTATTTCTGTTTTTCTTTGGTTTATTCTAGCTTCAGACAGTTCCTTGAGAAGTAACATCAACATTATAAATTTTCAACCACAATGCTTGGAGTCTCAATCCTGCTCTGGTATGGATTGTATAAAATGTTTTATATTTCTATATTTCTCAGCTTTTAACCCATAAAAGTAACAAAGTAACATGACTTACAAATTTAGAGTAAAGTTAGTAAGGTGTATACATACAGTTTATAAATAATTAAACAGATGTCTATGCAATGCATAAACATATACATGTATAGCTACATATACAAACATAAAATAGGGCATGTATAAACATGTGTAAATATATAAATGAAGTCTATATAAATGCATTCTTCATTTAATTCCCTCATCAATCTGTAAGAAAACTATACACACATACACATACATATATATAAAATACCATCACATAGTGCATATCCAGTTGAGGCTAGCTTGCCAAAAAGAATACTGTAGAGGCAAACAGTACTGTTTTTAATACCTTTGAAGTTCTTAGTGAGTTGCTGGCCATTGAAAAAATTAAAAAATTGCCTTCCCCTGAGAAGGAAAGTTACGCACTCGAATTCTAAATTGTCTTTCCATTGTTAGGTGCCTGGGACTGAGATTCCTAAACAAGGCCTCCAGAAAGTTAGAGCCAAATCCCAAGTGTTCACATCAGTCTGGTATGGCCTCCAGAAACATCGCAATCAAGTCCCAAATGCTCAAATCAGATGATTTGCACATTATGTAACATACAGAGGCAGTATAGATGAATTTTCTCTCATGGAATATATCGCACACAGTTTGAACAAGAGCTAAAAAGAGGCACTCCTAAATATCCTAATATTTAATCTTGAAATTCCTAAAATTTCTAATCTCCTAAAGCTTAAGGTTTAAAAAATACGTTTCTGTAAACATAATACTGGAAAAACAATAATTTAACTCAAAACTCTAAAAGCATTTAACGTGGGATTCATTTGACGATACGTAAGGCAGGAAGAACATCTCATAGGCCACTTTCTGAATAAAGGTAGCAAAAACGTTTTGTGCAGGTATAGATGCTCAGGTGTACTGGTTCATTTCATGGGGGAAAATAGTTATTGGACAAATAAGTTGTACTGAAAATTGATATGCGCTGGTAGGCACGTAACCTGACACCAGGAGGGGTTCTGATGGAGGAACCTGAGTAGCTCCTCTGACAGGACACTGACCCTACAAATAAGCCCAGGAAGCATGGAAGTAAACAACCCAGAAGAGGTTATGGAACGTATCCCACTGGCATTCATTTGGCATGGGTTGGGGGCGGACCAGGCTGAGTCAATCCGCGTCATCCACTGGCAAGTCCGAGCACCAGAGCAGAGTGTGGGTCGAGCCAGGTTCGGTTGCGACAAAAGTAGTACACAATACAAAATGCCAAGGTGAGGCTGCCTGTGCCAGATGGGACCACAGCACCCAATCAGCACACGTGAGTATCAGGAAGGGAGGGGCAGAACCGACAGGGAATAAGGAATGGTCCCCTTGCTGGATAGCTGCTCCCACTGGAGAGTGTGAGCTGGGATGGGGACAGACCAGAATAGGCAGGACTGCAGCACCTGTGCGCCTCATGTGGACCAGGTCAGGGAAGAGCCAAGATGGGAGGACTATTCCTACTGGTGCAAACAAAATTAGAGTGGGTGAGAGCTGTTGGGGCTTACCTTTAGCAGGCACTAGGGGCTAACGCTGTCAAGTCTAACCACAGAGCCACGTGGAGAGTGCATAATCTGGGAATGAGAGAGACCTGGGAGGGTAATAGCGGACTCCCCCCTCTTGGGATGCCACTCCCATGGGAGTGCACAAAATAACTACGATGGGGACTGGGATGGCTAGACGAGAGGCACTCAACAACATCCGTGAGGGCTAGATAGCTGAGCTGGTTAGATGGAACTAAGCCCTGCGACACATATAAGACCCAGATGGGATATGGGGTAGACTGGACTAGTCTGCTACACATAAAAGCAAACCAGAGCAGGGGTGGGCCTGGTGGGGGTTATTGTGGGTCGCTCTGACTGGGCTGCAGCTACCACTGGTTTAGGTGAGGGCCGAGTGTGTGATGGGCAGAGCCAGGATGGACTGCAACACTCATTGGTTCCAGTGGAGGTCAGGGCTGAGAACAGAACCAACCCAGCAGTTGCAACCACCATCTGATCGTGGTGATGGACTGTGGCGGGCACTGTGTTTGCTAGTACATATAGGAATCTGATCTAGGAACACCTCAAAGTTTCTTTGTGGATCTCCTCAATCAACATGGCGGACTCAGAACCTTAACCAAGAAAGACAGAAGACAGAACAGGTCAATCAACCGCCTCAGCTGTATGTTGGCAGCGAAATACTGGACAAAGGGTGACTCTATGATGGACTATATCAATCAGTGGACTCTGCAACAGCCTCATCATACCTGGAGTGGCGAGATTGGCAGTGATTTATAACTGGTGAACTATCAGAACCACTTGAGCAAGGATCTCAGGGCATGCCCTACATCCGGGACCTGGGGTGGGTGGGAGACTGGGTGGGGCTTCTCCCTCAATATTCCCTTTACCTCGGATATATGAAGGAAACAATAGGGAAATGGTGGTCTTACCCACTTTCCTATAGCCCTTGTACCGTTTTACCCTAATTAACAACGTAAAGATTGCCAAAATATAATTTAAAAAATGAAAAAAAGAGAGACAAATATGTGCATATCCTTATGTTTAAGAACTATGTGTCAATAGGATTATAAAGGTGTGTGAAAGGGACTTATTAGGGGCGAATTTTTATGTGATTTTGATTACCACCAAAAACTGTCCATAAACTGGAAGCCCAGGTTCTAATACTATGGCTCAGTCCAATTATAAAGTCCTTAGAACTGGAAAGCTTGCAACCTTTTGGGCCTCATGGGATGCTAGCATAAATCTTTCAGAACAAATTTTCTGATTCTAGAGTTCTGATTTCTAAATTAGCAGAAAACATTCTGTCCAAGATTTCAGAGAGAGACAGAATCATTTTCTGCACTGTTCTCCCTGGGCTACTGGCCAATTGGATGATCATTTACACTGAAGTGAGGCTTTGCCACTAGTGGTCTTGGATTCACACAGATCTCTGGGAACGGGCTCACAGACACATCTGAAACAATGCATTGCTGGGTTTCTGGGCATTTGTTATGTCTAAAAACAGTGCAAATTTCCATACAACTGAATACACAATAATCCCTTTTCTAGAGTTTGTCTTTCTCCCATGAGATATAGAATGTTTCCTAGTAGGTCTGATATAGGGAATGCTGACTTTGAAGATTTCAACATTACAGATTTTAATTAAGGTTTTTCAAAGTGTTCTAAGTAAGGAAAATTTTAGAGTATAAGATAGAGCTGACTCTGTTCACGTTTTTTAATCCTCTTCAAGGAAAGATGAGAGAACAAGAAAGATAGTGTTTCCCAACTGTCTGACTGCTTGAGTTTTCTTCCGTAAGGACAAGTGTGAGCTTATATTAATTTCATGGGCCTGCTGTAGCAAAACACAACAAATTATTCTGTTTAAGCAACATAAATATAGTGCCTGACAAATATGGAAGCTGAAGTTTAAGATTAGGGTCTTAGCAGAAACTTCCATCCACTGTTTCACAAAAGGCATCAACAGTTGGTGATGAGGCATGTATAACCTTGGAGCCTGAATTTCTATGAGTTTGCCTTGAGGGTACAAGGGCTCCAGAATTTGAGCTCTTCTCTGCTACTTTCCCAGACACATTAAGCAGGAACTTAATCAGAAGTGGAGCAGTCAAGATTAACACATAACCATCTGGAGTACCATTGTTGAAGGACTTAACCCACTGAGACACAATGGTGGCTTCAAAAACTACCACTCCACTGCCGCCTTTACCTAATATAAGTCACAATTATTGGTGTTTTAGATAACTGATAACTTCTCAGAATGATATTTGCATACTCCAGATTTTATTATTCCCAGAAATTCCTATTTTTTTATTTCTAGCTTCTGATTTCTGGTACTTGTGAATTTATTTCATATTATGATGAATGGAAATATCAGTTTATAACTTATAACCTTCAGCTTACATTATTTTTTGTATAGGAAGATCCATGATTCACTGCAGGAGTAAGTATTTTGACATGAAAGTGTTAGGCTCTCTAAGTTTCTAATGCCCTAATCCCTGTGCTACTCAAATGGATTTTCTATACTTCACTAATTGCTCAAAACCTTGCCAACTTAATTTACTTCATATTTTGTTCATGCTTTTCTTGTACTGGTTTTAACTTATTGATTTGGAAATAATTTCAGAGTGAGAAGATATGAATAAGAGGTATCAAGAATTCATATATACTTTCTCATGTTAACAGCTACATACTGCTGATAATAGTATAATTATTAAAACAAGAAAATTAGCATTTTTAGAAACCATTAACTGTAGAACTTATTTGAACTTCATGATTTTGAAGAGACTTTGTGGGTTATTTTACGGAATATCCTGAATTTGGTGTGCACTGTTTCCCAAAGAATAAATAGTGCTTTGTAAAGAGCAGAATGCTGGAGTTAAGACTACAACCAAAGCACTATTTTACTATAAAACACAGGGGAAGAGGGGAAGGGAGGAAGCACTGTATCTGCAAAATTATAAAAAGGAAAATCAGAATAAAAAAAGAATAGATAGTGGTTATATATTTTGAAAAGATTACCAAAGAATTCATATCTGTTTTTTTCAATTCGAGTCATCCAGGAAAAGATGATGTCAGTGTACTTTGTTACCAGTGATTTTAATCATTAGCACTTATGTAAGGTGGTATCTAGTGAATTCAGTAATATAGAGTTGCTATATCTCTCTTTGAAAAATACTTTGTATGGGGCCTGGGTCACCCATCCTGGGTCCTGGCCCATGTCCTGGCCTGGGTCCTTTGGCCCACCTGTGAGAACTGGTCCTCCTCAGTGGAAAACACAGCAGGCTTGAATGCACATGGAAAATATGGCATCACACTGGGGCCTGCAGAGACTATTTGGTAACATAGCAGAGGAAGCAGAACAGAAAACAATTGGCAAACAATGACAGCAAGTGTCTGGGCAAATGGAGACACTAAAGTCAATTAGGTTAGCCAATGGACAGTGGAAGTGGTGTTTCATCCTTGGATCTGTGAGACAGCCAGCATTTCAGAACTGTCTAAACCAGTAGAATACTGAGGCATGCGCCACATTGCGACCCTGGGTTGATATACTAGGTGGCTGCTCCTCATCCTTGGGTACTTGGTCCCTTCCCCATTCTCGAGACGCTGGGTAGAGCTTCTCTCCTCATATCCTCCTTCCCACAGAAAAAGGAAGGAATAACAAATGTGGAAACAATAATCAGACGCATTTTTCCCCAACCCTCTATCTTTCACACTCTGATCAATTATGTAAACATCATGAAAAATAAGAATTAAAAATAAAGAAAAAAAAGAAAAGTAGTTTGCAGAAGCTCCCTCAAGGCTGTGTGTATATTCCATCCCCCTTCAGTATTTTAACCATCAATTATAACACCAATTACTTGTATGTGGAAATAGTTTATTCTTTAATTGCCTAGTAGTAGCCTCCTACTTTTTTGCCATTGTACATTTAGTAATTGAAATTTTCAATATAGAAGAGTTTCATTTCTATATTTAAAAATTTACTAAACTAGACATTTGAATTCACATGAACTCAATGATATGTATTTTCTTCCATAGCTCAGAATGGGCTAATATCATTTTAAAATCATTTGTTCAGGTTTTTCCATCTTTACCTTTGTTAACTTCACATACGCGAACCTCACCGTTTTTGTTGAACCTTCTATTTCAATCAGTATAAAAGGACTTCACTATTGTTTAGGAATAGAATATTTTTTGACATAAAGATATTCCAGGTTCCTCTTGTATTGTCATTGTCCTGCTTCATTAATCCTCCCACTTCAAAGGAAGTTGGAATAAAGCGTTGAGAGACTCACTTTTAAACAGCAAGATTTGACCATTGTCAGTATTATTGTAAGATGTCTTCAGGCTCCATCAGCAGCTAGTAGAGAGAAGCAGAGAAGAGGCATTGGAATTTAATTTGACACTGAAGTCATCAGCATCCAGTGCCTGAATCTGAGTCCCAACACCACTCTCTACCACAGGTTCCTGCTAAGATGGGTGGCAGCACGTGATGGCTCAAGTGCCTGGATTTCTGAAAGTCATATGGGAGACTTGTTTTCCATGTCTGGCTCCTGACTTTGACTTGATTCAACCTGGCTGTTTCTGGTATTTGTTGACTAAATAAGCATAAGGGAGACACATTCTCTCAGTGTCTGCCTGCTTGTTTTTCGGCCTTTCAAATAAATACCATAAATGAATACTTTTAAAATATAGAGAAAAGAAGTAGTAATTAAAATTGTACATATATATATATATATATATATATATATATATATATATATATATTTGTCTCCATCATCTGTATCTATCTAATCTATCATCTATCCATGCATCTGGCTGTATTTAAATTTATGAACTGATACTGACAATTTCCATTCCAAACACTTTTTTTCATTTTAAGATTCTCCTTCACTTTTAAGTACAAACTTTCTTTGAAACAAAAAACCTGTCTATTATAATCTATAATATAGTCGCTTATTTGTTTAATCCTAGTACATATCATGTAGTTACAAATTTGCTAATAATCAGGGGACAACATTTATGCATATCTGATTTTGTATTTCAGCTTCTCAGTGAGAGCTTCTGTAAATAACTGATTGGTTTGCAACATGAACATGCATGGAACTGCCTTTTTTTAAGATTTATTTATTTTTTTTATTGGAAAGGCAGATATACAGAGAAGAAGACAGAGAGGAAGATCTTCCATCCCATGATTCACTCCCCAAATGGCTACAACAGCTGGAGCTGAGCCAATCCGAAGCCAGGAGCCAGGAGCTTCTTCTGGGTCTCCCACGCGGATGAAGGGTCCCAAGGCTTTGGACCATCCTCAACTGCTTTCCCAGGCCACAAACAGGGAGCGGGATGGGAAGTGGAGCTGCCGGGATTAGAACCAGTGCACATATGGGATCCTGGCACATGTAAGGCAAGGACTCCAAACACTAGGCATCGGGTCAGGGCCGTAACTGCCTTTTATTCGTCATTGTTGGGTGAAGTTAAAACTAGTGCTTTTTTGTTGCTGTTGTTCATTTGTTACTCTTTGTATTATATTTTGGTTTCCCCTCACAGTTTTGTTTGATTGATTACAGTTTGGGAATCATTACACTGTTTTAAAGGTCAAAAATATGCAAAACTGTATATGCCAAAAATCATAGCTTAACTTGCTCCTATAATTCATTTTTTTGTTTTCATTTGTCTTAGTCTGCTCTGAGTCTGCTGCAACAAAATATCTTAGACTGGGTGCAGCTGGCAGGTGCAGAGTCTGGAGAGGGCTCTCTGTCTCAAAAAGGTGATGTCTTGTTGCTTCCGTTCCTGTAAGGCAGAAGAGGTGAACAGACTCCTTTATGATTCTTTGATAAAGGGACTAATCTCACACAGAAGAACCATGTCTCAGCATACAAATTTTGGGGTGGGACACAAACTTCAGCTGGAATATTACACCCACAGCCCTCTGAATTTCATATACTTCATATGTAAACAATACATTCCACCTTTCTCAGTACCTCACCCATTCAAGCTTCAGTTCAGATGTCTAAATTTCTAAATATCATATGGGTCAGATATCAGTATACATAATTCATACTGAAGAAAAATTTGTTTTCCAACTGTTAACCTGTGACAGCAAGCAATTACCGTGTTTCCAAAATAGTGATTCAACTGAAGTGGAATATACATTCCCATTTTAGAAGAAAATAATAGTAAGTAGAAATGAATAGAAACTTAATGGAAAAAAAACTCCAAAACACGATACTAAATCTCAAAATTTTAGAATAATTTAACTCCATATTCTACCTTCTGAATGTACTTGGTGATGGTTGATCCATCCATAGCCGTGTTCCTGTCACTTTACTGGGTGCAATCTAACCTAGAGTTTTCATGAATTAGGATCCTCTGTGTATGACTTCTCTAAACTGGGGTTAAATAAAATGGGCTCTGCCATTGCACAATTTGGCCCCTATGGCACAACCAGATTTTAGACATGTGGAACTCTTCACCATAGCTCTGTCTCTATAGCAATTTTGCCTTGGTGATACATTTTTAAAAACTATTTTAAGTGGGCCCAGTGTGATAGCGTAGTGTTTGAAGTCCTCACCTTACACGCGCCAGGACCCCATATGGCGCCAGTTCTAATCCCGGCAACTCCACTTCCCATCCCTCTCCCTGCTTGTGGCCTGGGAAAGCAGTTGAGGACAGCCCAAATCCTTGGGACCCTGCACCTGCATGGAAGACCCAGAAGAAGCTCCTGGCTCCTGGCTTTGGCTGAGCTCCAGCCATTGTGTCCACTTGGGGAGTGAATCATGGGATGGAAGATCTTCTCTGTCTCTCCTCCTCTCTGTATATCCGGCTTTCCAATAATAATAAAAAATCTTTTAAAAAAAAACAAACAATAAATCCATTGAAAAGCAAGCTTGAAGTAGGAAATTCGCTTAAAATATTTTTTTAAATAATTTATTTATTTTTATTGGAAAGGTGGATATACAGAGAGCAGGAGAGACAGAGAGGAAGATCTTCCATCCGATGTTTCACTCCCCAAGTGAGCCGCAACGGGCCAGTACGTGCCGATCCGATGCCGGGAACCAGGAACCTCCTCCGGGTCTCCCACGCGGGTGCAGGGTCCGAAAGCTTTGGCCGTCCTCGACTGCTTTCCCAGGCCACAAGCAGGGAGCTGGATGGGAAGTGGAGCTGCCGGGATTAGAGCCGGCGCCCATATGGGATCCCGGGGTGTTCAAGGCAAGGACTTTAGCTGCTAGGCCAAGCCACCGGGCCCTCAATGGATTATTGTTGGTGCTTTATTATTTTAATGTCATCAAGTTCAATGTCTAAATTTATAGGTTGCTTCAAATTTAAGTTTTAACTTTCTGCTACTGCACTATTAGCTTAGGAATTTAAAGTTGTATTTTGTTTTCCATTCTTCAATTAAAAAGAAATTACATTTCCCTCAAATCCCAAAAGCAGGTATAATGGTATGCTTTAAGAGTAATTTGATATATGCATACAAATCTATGTATATAGACCCCACTGTGTGTCATAGCTGAAGAGCATCTTACATAATAAGTGACTATTTGAGCAATAATAGAGATATGGAATAGAGTTATTTTTCTCCTTTTTATCAGACCAAATGTATTACCAAAATGAAACATTTAGGTAAATTCCTTTTTGGAAAGGATGTTAGAAAGGAAAAGGATGTTGGAGTTATTAGTGAATCAGAAAGTGACTGAAGCCCAGTAGCATCTAATAGAAGACTGGAATAAAATCTAAGACAGCAAGATTTGAACGGCTGCAACAAAGGAAGTAGGAACTTGGGGCACATTTAGTGGAATTTTAAAGACCAGTGTAGATAATTGCCTACAGTCCTTTGCTAGCAATCGGAAAAAAAATAATAATAAGGATGTCTAAATAGGAGAAGGACAGCTAAGGTCAGTGTTGCAATAATTGAAACGTTGTTTGGTAATATTTCAGAAAATTATTGTGTCAGCAAGAACTCTCTAGTCTGAATGGCTATATCATGTAATTTCTGTATTAAAATCTTAACTACCAAGGCAATTGGACAAATAGGAACTTTAGGGAAATAATACTGTCATGAAAAGCAATTTATTTAAGGCATAAAGAAGTTAGGAGGCAGACTTATAACAACACTCCCAGGGTTACGTCAGTTACTGCCTTTGTCAAGAAAGGCATGACAGAGATGCAGCTGTTTTGTTATTAGCCAAATGACAAACTTTAGACACATTAATAACAGCTAGAGTTTGGAAGTAAATATGGGTAATAGGAAAGAAAGAAAGACATACCAATATCTTAAAACAACTTTTTTTCATTGAGGTAAGGTAGTAAAACACATATTTTGAGAGGGTGCAATGATTTTACTAAACACATTTGGATTTATGGTTGAATCCTGAACGTTTAAGTTGAAATATCAGGGAGATTTTATTTTTATTTTAGACTTTTACTTACTTCAATGTATGAAATTTGATTTGGCGAGTTCCAGAAGACACAGAAACAAAGGTGGGGAAAGCATTCAATGGAGTAATGCATGAAAATTTCCATAATCTGGAGACAGAATTCGGAAACAACATTCAGCAGGGGCACAGAAATCCCAAGAGGGTTAAGTGAAAGCAATCTTCACCATGACATATGATAATCAAGCTCTCTTTAATCAAAGATAAGAAAAAGATCCTTAAATGTGCATGTGAAAAAATATCTATTGACATATAGAAGAGTGGCAATTAAATTCACAGCCTGACCTCTCACAGGAAACTCTACAGGCCAGAAGAGAATGGAGTGACACATTCCAGATTCTAAAACCATAAAATTTTGGTCCAGAATAACATATCCAGCAAAACTTTCCTTCGTCTTTGAAAATGAAATAAAATTCTTTCACAGTAAAGACAAGCTAAAAGAATATGCCTCTTCAAAACCTGCCCTAGGAATGATACTGAAAGATGTTCTCTTGACAGAAAACAAGGAATAGCGCCCACCAAAACCAAAGACAAATGTGAAGAACATCCCAGTAAATAACAACAGAAGACTAAATAAATGAACAACCCACTGCAAAAAGACAAGAATAAATTACCACATATTCATTTTAACCTTCAATGTAAATAGTTTAAACCCATGAATCAAACGTCATAGATTAGTGGACTGGATTAAAAACCAAAACCTGTCTATTTGTTGCCTACAGGAGACGCGTATATCCAACAAAGAGCAGCAAAAATTATATCTCATCGATTTTGATGTTTTTGTTTTTGTTTCATTTCTTCAAAACATGTTTTTCCTCATTAAAATTCTTCAGGGACTCATACATCATGTAGTAGCATCATTTTCCTCAAGAAGGTTGTTGCTTTTCATTTCTTGAGTGACACATTAGTCATTCAGTAGCATGTTACTTAACTTCATGGTGTTGTAAATTTCTTTTTTTTTTTTTTAAAGATTTATTATTATTGGAATGCCGGA
This sequence comes from Ochotona princeps, assembly GCF_030435755.1. Taxonomy (NCBI): domain Eukaryota; kingdom Metazoa; phylum Chordata; class Mammalia; order Lagomorpha; family Ochotonidae; genus Ochotona; species Ochotona princeps. The sequence continues at coordinate 66,880,516 of NC_080833.1, forward strand.
TATACACAGAGGAGGAAAGACAGAGAGGAAGATCTTCCATCCGATGATTCACTCCCCAAGTGAGCCACAACGGGCCGGTGAGCGCCAATCCGATGCCGGGAACCAGGAACCTCTTCCAGGTCTCCCACGCGGGTGCAGGGTCCCAAGGCTTTGGGCCGTCCTCGACTGCTTTCCCAGGCCACAAGCAGGGAGCTGGATGGAAAGTGGAGCTGCCGGGATTAGAACCGGCGCCCATATGGGATCCCGGGGCGTTCAAGGCGAGCATTTTAGCTGCTAGGCCACGCCGCCAGGCCCGGTGTTGTAAATTTCTATTTTTCTTCCTGTTGTTGATTCTGCGTTGTTGCCTTTCATTTAAGGGGATGTATAGTAACTGTGTAATGGAGTTACTATGATATCCAGATGTGAGGATAGAATGCAGAATGCATCTCTACTTCCAGATCAAAGATGGACTCCCAATGGAACTGTTAAGTATATCTTGACAATAGGATGATGGACTCTCTGCCAGGGTCCATGCCCACAATTTTGGACATATGACTGTTTATAAAGATCTATATTGTTTTAATAGTAAAGGGGTGAGTGAGGGGGGAAGAAATTCAGGGAGGCATTAAGGGAAATGACAGGGCCTATGGAATGGTATCATAAAATATTAAGAATATTAAAAAATGACAAAATAAATGTATAAAATTTGATTTCAAAATATTATAATATTAGATTTGAACATTTCATAATACTGATTTTTCCTGGGAACTTAGTAACCAGAAGGAGTCATATTGTAATATGAACTATTGCCATTTTTGTTTATCTACTATTTAAGTTTATCAATTTATGATATTGTAGGATGTTCGGTGAATTATATGTCATAGACACAAAGTAGTCTTGAATTTTTAAAAAATGTATGTTTTGCTTAAATCCATTTCAAGTCCTTCTGGAAGTTAAATTTTAAATACTCAACAGAGAATTTCCAGGTGCAAATCATTGGAGGGCGAACATGGGACCACGGGAAAGGTGCATGAGAGATTGTTGATCTCTATGTAAAGGAAGTCCCACATGGTTTCTGTAGTTCAGAGTCCTTATGGTTAGGAAAAGTGATGAACTTAACAAACTTGTAGAAATTAGAAATATGAGATTAAAGGATGTAATTTCCCTTCTCGCTGTTTCATTTTCCAGCCAGTTGGTCCCCAGTACCTTGTTAGCTTTCATTAATCCACTGGTGTGTTTTTAAAGGTATCTTTAGCACATCTTTAATACAGTTTGAACTGTTGAACACACATCTGCAGATTTGGGATTAAATGTATGCAACAGCAATGATTTTTGTCCTGGCAACAAATAATTGAAAACTTGTAATCACCAACCATCAGTAACAGCACTGATGCATGGCTTTGAAATATCTGCTAAGGAATTTGATACACTCAATAAACAGTTTGGAGTACAAAAGAAAACCTGACAGATGAGAGGCTTGCCACACACAACAGTGTGCACTCTCCAGGTTACACTAGCAGTGTTCTCTAAGGCAGGTCACAGTAAGGCAGTTGCGGTTTACTGAGTGAATTTGGCCATGTTTGCCCCAAGGGTGCTCAATGATAAGTTGCCAGGGCTGCATTTTATCCAAAAAGCCCAAGGCAGAAAGATGGTTCTCTCATGTGTAAAGCACAAATCAGAGAATCCTAGCACAGTCACCACTCACTCCAGCTCGTCGTAGCAAGGAAATCACTTTAAGGAGTATACATGGACCCTTCAAAGGCTTTGTGAACTAACAGACGTGTAAAAATAAGCTATTTTTGGTGGAAAGTAACTTGAAAACTCACACATTTTTTTAAAACAATATTCCTTCTCGATGAACTTTTGGAAGAAACCCTCATTCATTGTTTCATTTAAATATCTCTGCTTTAAACTACACCTGAATGACTCTAAATGGGGGCAATACACAAATTTTCTTCACTTTGTACACAAAAGCCCAGTTCTTTTTTTTCCAAATATGTCGTAATGAGTTGTATATCTCCTCCTCTTTTTTAATGCTTTATGTAATATGTTATAACCCATGCGACAAACACTTTGCTTGAAGTTTCTAAATTATGAGAGCTTTTAAATTAAGTTGAACCCATAATAGAGATGAATTTATCATTCTTTCTTCATGTCTGATATTCTACAATTAGTGAGTAATTATAATATACTTGCACATAGGTGACATCTCCTTGGGATTAATTTTTCTCTAAAGTCAGATCTGAATGCACACTGTTGTTATTGGCTGAAAGGGTTTTAAGAAATTGCATTTCAAAAGTCTTGATGTCCAGAAAACAACCTTGGAACACAGTGAAGAACGGTTAGTGCATCCAGCAGAAAATAATGTTGTCCAGATATAATGTTAGTACCACTTGGGTCATGTGCTGATATACAACAATAGGGAAATTTCACCAAAATTCTAGGAATCATTTGTTTTTTTCTGTTACTGACATCAAACCCTTTTCATCCAATGCAATTCTAATGGAAAGAAATAGTTTAAAGAAAATAATTAATCTGAGTATGGTGCTATTGCTAGCAAATAGCTGGGATTAATTTGCAATTTTAGTTTTGCTACATATTTTAAAGACTTATTAATTATTGCCATAAAGACAGATCTACAGAGAGAAGTAGAAACAGAGAGGAATATCTTACGTCCTCTCGTTCACTCCCAAATTGCCCTCAGTGGTTGGAGGTAAGCTGATCCAAAGCTAGGAGCCAGAGATTCTTCTAGATCTCCCATTTGAACACAGGATCCAAAGTCTTTGGGCCTTTCTCCACTGCTTTTCCAGACCACAATCAGGGAGCTGGATGGAAAATGGGACACCCAGGACACATGGATTGCAATGATTCGAGTATTTGGGCAACCTTATGCCTTTACAGTCATGTTAGCATAACATTGAATCAAATACAGTAACCAGGATTCAAACTGGCTCTCCAATGCCAAGTGCTGGCACTGCAAGCAGAAACTTACCTCCTGCACCAAAGGCTGATCCAAATTGACTTTTATTTTAGATTATTTACTTTCCCTCAAAAGCCAGTATATTATGTCTTTTCTCTGACGCTCTGGAGATATTTGAAAACAAGGTATTTAAGTCACCTACCTGAAGAAGCTATGCTTGCCAACTTTCTGAAAATGGCAAAGGATACAATTATAACACAGTATTCCTTTGTTGTGTTGTTCAAGTCCTCAACATTGTTTTTGATTGTGCTCAATAAACTATTTGTGTGACTTGAGGACGCGGCATTGGTGGGGTATATCCCTTCTGAACAAATTCCTTACACAATTTCCTGCTATCAGTATAAGATTTAAATTTACTTTTCCTGGGCTTATAAATTTGTATTTCTACCAGTTACTTCTACACATTTTTAATTAGCCAAAAAGTTCAAGGCATTTGCTTTGGGTCCCAATGAAAGACTTTGGCTGGTTTCATTTTAGAAAAAGAAAAAAAATGTATTTTTTTCCACAAAGGCAATGAGGACTAATGTGAAAAAAAAAACTGTTCTTTCATAAAGTTGTGAAAAATAAGACAAAATTTCCCTTTGATTATATTTATGTGATTAGTTTTCTATCATCCAATAGGCCAATTTAATGATTGACTGCTTGGAAAATCAATGTCAGTTATCTAGTTATCATGTTTTTAGTAACAGCATATTTTATAATATACTCTAGCAACCAAGATTTATTGAATTTTTTTATAGCGATTTTTTAAACTTGAATGATGTGTGCATGTATGTGTATGCATGTATACAGTATAATCTAATATCAAAAGCTGTACTTTATTTTGAAAAGCAAGAAGTTATCATTTCACAATGTGCAGGAGGAATTTTAACTTCTCTGATTAGATGACTTATGAGTTTTCACACTTGCAGTACCAGCTTATCTTTTCCTAAGGAAAAGCAGAAAAAGAAAACAACAACACCTAACCATTGTAGAAAATGTTTCACTGCTTGAGGATATGAGGGAGAAAATGAAGTGGTCATTGAAAAGTGACTTGCTTTTTGTCAGCCTTCAACGAGGTGATTTTTCTGTGAACCCTGCCAATAAGACTTATCTTGATTCGGCAACAGGCCAAAGTGCATTCTTTCTTTTGTTTTCCCTCTGTGTTTCAGTTTTCCTTAATTTGAACTTCATCAAATCAAACATGGCCATGTTGTACCTGGGAGCTGATATGAAACGAGAAAGCAACATGCAGTGGTGGTCTGGATTACGATGCTTCACTAATATTGATTGGGACAGTTAGTGTCTTTCTGGTTGAATTCTGAATGCGGCCTGATGCACCCAGGCATGTGTGCTCATCTAAATACCACTGCAGCGAATGTAGCAATTAGAAAAAAAGCAATTATTCTGAAGCTAGTTGGAAATATAAATTGCTTGTCAAATGAAGAGAGAATGCTCCCTTTGCAAGGGAGAATAGGATAGAAAAAGGACTGAGGAAATTGGAAGAAGATGCAATAGTTATCTGTACAGATAGATAATTAGCCTATCTCTACTAAAGACCTTAATCTCTGTCCTATGATTACTGAAATAATCTTTGATAGATAATTGTTGAAGCTAAAAGTTGTTGACTCTTGAAATGCAAGCTGGTAAAAATGCTGAGATTAAAGAAATACCAATCTCCATTTCCACATTCCATATACATGTACAATTTCTCAAAAATAATTTACATTTAATATAAATTGACAAAGAGTCATTGCAGTCTCCTTATGAAGATTTCTTACGTCCCACAGATTGAATAGAAATTAGGAGATCTGTTTTATATATGGCCTAATTTCCATATACTGAAAAAGCTGAAATATCTTGCCACTAGAGGGCAGCCATAATCTGTTACAGTCCAAAAAGATCTCTGATTCCAATGTTCAGTTGCAGATGCGAAGGGCATGATTTGGAAACAGAGAATCGTTTTCCAGCTATTCTTATTTTAGAAGGAAGATACCTACATCCATGTTTGGACAACTGATCAGCAATGATGTGATTAAAAGGTAAAGAAAACAAGCAAATGTGATACTGTTTGTGTAAACTACATGTAAATATATACCCCATTTATCACAGAAGGAGATTGGAACGCAATTTTAAAAATGAGAGTGTTTTGTATGTACATGAAATTGATTCATTTGTAGATCTATCGGTCTGCTAATGCCACAAGGAAATAAACGTTTCAAGGAAAAAGAGAAACTCATTGAACGAATACGTATGTCATATTTTGTATTTCTTCAAACTTTCCTTGGCTTCAAAATGCATGCAGATCTACCAGAAGTATTTGGAAATCAAAAACAAATGAAAAACACTTCATATCAACAAATGTCAAGAGGATTCTGTCACTGAGGTAAACGTGGTACAGGCCAACCTAAACAGGAGCATTGCCAAGGATGCCTTAGAAATGGGAAGATTTAAAGCTCCTGCCTTTAGAGAAACAGCTCACCATGCCTGACTAAGCTGTATTAAAGTTAAATGGCAATACCATGGAGTCATTTCAGTTTGTATCCCTTTTCTTGGAACCACCCACCCAACTACTTAAAATTATTTGCAGCATTTACTAAACCCAGTAGAGGTCAGCAGCAAGCAGACATTACAGTCTCTATTAGTCACTGCCTCTCACCGCAGGACACCCGAGACAGCTGAACTAGGAGTCTATAAATTTCTTTAAAGTGTATGAGATAAATACTATAGTTATCAGGAGTACTCTAGCTAAGTTATATTTTCATTCTGTTCCACGGTCATTTGCTACCTTATTGATTACAAGGATGGTCAGTGAAAGAATGCGCTGGCAGAAAAGTTGCTATTTTTATAGTAGAAAAAAAAAAGTAAAAGCACACTATATTAATGTTGTTTGTCATAACTTGCAATGAGATGAGTTTCTTCAGTGGAATAAATAGACAGTGAAACAAAGGATGATATTTTGAAGCTCCATGTGTGTGTGAATAAATACATTAGATTATTTTCAGATAAATATAGTAAATATAGATGCATACATGCTTCAAAATTTAAAAGTACTCTGGATTTTGTAGTAACATTTCAACATTTTTTTGTTTATCTCCAAATTTACTAGGAGAAAAACTGCATTTCACTTGGTAATTCACAGAGTGTTAGAGAGATTTAAGTTTCAGATACTTAGGTTCAACAAAATTAATTCTGTCATGACTTATCTATGACTTGTTCCTCTGCTCCACTGACAATTTGGAATTGTACAGCACTTTATAAAATGCATAAAATGTAAGAATAATGGGGTTAGAGAGTTGTAAAATGTTATTTACTTTATTAAGCCAAAATCTTATTTCATTCGACCTATTTTACAATGTCCAGAAGATTTTTGGTGTGTTTTTATAATCTTTAAACATACCGCAGTCCAAGAACAATTAAAGTTCTTTGAGTTTCCCAAAGTGGTACTGCAATTTAAATTGAAAAGAGCACTTGGTTTGAGGTTAAAGGAACTGAACTGGCTTTCAGATCAATTGGATTGTAATATGCAATTTGGCCTTGAGCTGGACACTCTCTCGTGACCTCATTTCCTTGTTTTATGACAGGAGGCAGGTTCTAATGGCTGGTTTTGTCAATTCATCTCTGGTTTTATATGCGTGCTGCTTCTCACCACCCACTTGCTCCAACTTGAATATAGGCATTCAGACACTTGTGGAACATGAGTTCCATCTTAAGAAACAAGAGACACTTCAGTCATTACAAGTGAAGAGCAAAGGGATACACATTCAGATGAACATGCCTTAAATATTTGTTGACATAGCAGTAACTGATTTTAAGACAGATGTTTCTGTCTTGCCGACAATGACCCATTAACAGAATAGTAGAGCTAGTACCTTGTAGGAACCACTTATATTTCATTAATTATGCCAGTTGAAAAATATGCAGTTAATCAAGAAAGAACAAAATTGAAAACATGTATATGTAGGATGTGAATAGAAAATCATCTTCTCTCTTTTGAAGCCTTTTAATTGGGAAAGGAACAATGACTTTTTATAAAATGAAGTCTTACTTCAGAAGAGCAGAATCAATCATTTACCTTTGAGTTTATGGAAAATAATGGTATCTAGAATAGTTTATACATTTCTTGCTTTTGTGGAAATCTGAGAGAAAATACCTGGGAAAAAGGAACGTGGGCATGTACGCAAATGTGTCCAAACATTTCTGCACAAAGCATAATTTAGAGATGTTCTCTGAGACACAAAGAAAGGGTTGTACCAGGCTTTCTTATATCTCATCTCTTCGAGTTTGCTTGAAATTAATTCATCGATTGAAATGCATAGTTAAAATAAATGTCCGTAGTAGATTTATTCCAAAGCCTAAATGACCTAAATTCTTACAAAAGTTATTCAGGATTAAACAATTGAAGAAGGACAGAGTAAAATATGTCTCAAGCCCTCTTCTGCTTCCAGTTTTACTTCCTAAAACATAGATTATTATTCTTATTCATTTTATTATTATTACATCTTAAAGAATCTCTTACAGGGGATTAGGGTTTTGGCTTTGTCCTTCATTTTGTATAAGTAGATAACAAACACATCACATATGCAGTCCCTGAAATTGTAAGTGTCTGTCTGAGAAGATGACCTTCTCAAAGCCATTTTTCTTTTCCGTGAAACTCTTTGCTGCTCTGGCCATAAGGTTTAAGAAACCGCTCAACATTCTGACAACCAACCACAGTGTCCCATCTGTCGGCTGCGCCATCGCCACGACCCTCCTCTGTGTTATTTTCTCTTTAGTTAGCCTGGCACTCTCGAGGCCTTTTCGTGGCTCCCGGAGAATTTAAATGTGGAACACAAAACTGTCCCTGGTCTGCCTTAGTCGATGTGGTTGGTTTGCTTGTCCTACAGCAAGTTGCTCTTCCCAGTGGACAAGTGAGATGACCCTGCTGGGTTCTGCTTCAAAGGAGACGATGAATCTGTGTAGCTTCAAATTGACTTGAGCCCGGGTTAAATGCTAAAGTGACCCTGGCACCTGGAGACCCTGCATCCCCTGATCTTCAAGCTGCTGGGTCTATGAGTGACTGCTGAGCTGCCAGGGGTGCCACAGTAAGGCTTGGTACAGATGAGAATTTGTAATGATTTATGAAATTTACTTGGTACTTAGATTTGTGCATTTTTTTGTTAATAAGACACTTTAGAATTGGTTACAACATGGAATTTCTGTTGACTATTTTGTAGACACATATGCACAATAATGTAGATGATTATCAAGATTAGTAATGTGCATGAGTGAACCCTGTATTCTGTTTCCTGTGAATCCCAGGCACATAGCATTAAGCTGACAGATGTCTTCATGTCTATTATCACAATAGCTAAATGTATCTAGCAAGCTTTGAGTGTCACTTACTGAGTTGAGAAGTTTCCATATATTCATGTAATTCTCAATTACTCTATAATTTAAAATCAATAGTATAGACCTAAATATTATGACTATTGTTATTCCAATTAAACAGGTGAGAAATACTCTACCTAAATAACGATATAACCCAAGGCATACAGCTTGTGATTGATAGAGAACAATCTCAAACCTTCATAGCTGCATTTCAAGGCATTTAGTGAGAAGACTGATTTTTCATTCCGAAAAGTTTGCTGACTGACTACTATGTAACAAGAGAACTTTTCAGAACAAAGCATTAAGGGTAAAAGACACTGTTAGGTAGGGTCTCTAAAACAACGCCACCCTATATGTCACCCTTAGAAGATCCTGAGGCAGTCCAGATACAATACAACTCAGGAGAGCAAACAGTACTAAGGCTTAGTAAATGAAACAGTGTGATCAGAGGAATTCACTCATTTCAACCTGTTAAAAGCCCCACTTTGCACACTAAAGTGTGTGCTCTACTTTTAGGGAATGGCACATCATTCAGGTAAAAGCAGCAACACAGAACCAGACATGTCTAGTCCTTTGTCTAGCAATTATTGGGTGCAAAGCTAGGACCAAATTATGTGATGTTTCTAACCTTAGGAACCACATAGGTGTGTTGTTAGTATTAATAAAATATTTCACCTTACAAACTAAAAGAAAATATAAATCACAAGTTCCACATAAATATCAGCTATTGTAACAGTTGATTTCCTTTTTCTGAAGGTCTGGGATGTAAGAATATCACCCATGCAACTGTTGGAGACGTAACATTGTTGAGACAAAGACAACTCAATACTTCACAAAATGCCCCTTTGCCTTTTTCATTTCCCTAAGCTTAACACACTAAATCTCTTTCTCATACTGAATTAAAATTAGTCTGTCTGTAATTTCTAGCCATTAATCTGGACTGCGTATACCACATCAATTTTTTCATAAAAGACAGATTTTCCAAACATTCAAAAATCTTTAAATTATCTGTCTACATTTCCACTTTCCATTTAAGGAGACACTTACTGATTTATTTCAACTATTTCTCCTACAATTTTGATATCCTTCTTCTTATTACTCATCATTCTTTGAATATGTTTGTGCTAAAGTGTGGTATGTTGAATAAAAGGAAATAGTCCTGCTAGAGTCTGCCTTCAAAAAAATACGAAATTTCTGTTAATATGAATATGATCTAGAGATATAATGCATGTTGATGACTGAACAGAAATTTCAATATCTCAAACCCCTGAATATTTTGCCACCAGCCTGCTTATGGTACTCATTGTATGCCTTCACTGATTTCAAGTTTATTTTTTATCATTCAACAATCCAAGATATTTTTTGTAATACAGTTCTTTCAGACCATTGGCTTTTTACTACTCTTCTGTTATCCATGTAATAAATACTTTTTTATACCACTTTGAAGAGGCAAGAAAATTTGAACTAATGTGAGGGCTAAGTCACACATTTAAAATATTTTTCCAAATAGATATTAATTCATTAATCAAAATATATAGGCTATCAATATATTAAATAAGATCTGGTTACTGGCTGTTCCCAAACACATTAATTTAAAATGCATCTATCTTTGTTTCAGTTGTCTTATTTCTAGAAATTTGTCTTATAAAATGAACATAAATGAATTAATGTATATGCATCAGAATGCTATTATTAGAAGTCTTTATGTTACAGAGTTGCATAGTGTATGCTAACTTTAGTTGAAAAGTCTATCTGAAAATCCCTTAAATACTGTAATCACTCAGAGCACAGATACATGCTCACACTATGATAGTTGCATGAGACTGGCATTAACTAATAGACTCAGTTCTCCTGTGCATTCCTCATTTCTAGGTATAGACACATTGATAAATCAGACCCAAGTGAAAAGACTCACAGTATATAAATGATAATCTCCTCTTTTAACTAGTAAGATATATATTGCTCACCCCTAAGAGTTGTTATGTAATATTTTAAAAAGTGAATATTTGAATGTGTTAATATGTTGACTTGAGCACGGATGTACACAACTCACACACACACACACTGATTACACAAGTTAACCCCTAAAAAGGGGAGGAGGAAGACTTAATTTATACCACTTACACTGATGATAGGATATTTCTGTTTAAATATTTATTAGCCAATTAATTGGAAAGTCAAGGTGGAGGTAAGGAGGAGCATGAGAAAGAGAATCAGGTAAGAGAGAGTGATTGCACTTCATTTCCCAAATGGCTTCAGTGGCCAGGCAACGCCAAGTTGCCGCCAGGTGGCTGGAATGACGTCTAGATTTCCCAACTGAGCAGCAGACACCAAAATAATTGGTCCATATTCAGCTGTTTCTGCAGGTCCATAAGGAGGGAACTGGATTGGAAGTGAAGCAGCCATGACTGAACCATTGCTCTAATGTGAGATGTCACTGGTATTGCAAGCCACAACTTAACCTGCTGTATAGCAAAACTGGCCTGAATATCATGCCATTCAAAATACTCTGTGTAATTGTAGGAACCATGGATGATAATGCCTTCTCTCTCGTGATTTTTAGCCAGCAACAGAAAAATGAGGTTATATAATACCAATCACATTTAATTTAGCAAATATATATAAACTGTATCCTGAAAGACTTGAAGATTTGCTAATGTGACTCAATTATTTCAAGAAACAAGCTGGTTTCCAGCCAGGAAATAAGAATAATATTTATTCTTGCTGGAGACCTAATCAAACCACAGAAGAGGGTTGGGATAACCTGGACAATCCAAGTAGATCCTGGGAACTAGAAACGATCTATTAAGTGTAAGGGATAGTGTTGCCATGTCTAGAATTCATATGTGAGGGTGATCAAGTGGAGTTTTTCATTGTGCTTATAGTATAGGTTGTACAGTGTGAGAGTTCTGAGGATGAGAAATTAAAACATAACAGGCTGCTGTTGTAATATCGAGGGCCGTACATGTATTTCAATATGCATCCTGTATAAAATGAACTGCAGGCATTTCACTAAGAGAGTCACATAACCTTTCATGTGCTTCCTTGGAACGTTCACTTCGAAGGCAATGTGGAGGGCTGATCTCAGTGAAGCAAGTCTGGAGCCAGGTAGATTGAATAAAGGGCTTTTCAAATAATCCAGAAGAGAGATGATGAGTGGCTGAGAATGGCAACAGAGACAGAGACAAGCAGGGAAATCAGGGAATGACTCAGTCAGCTACAAGTTATTTCAATCCTTGGGGATGTAATCAATCTGGGCCTGGTAATGTGAACTCATTTAAGGAGCTAAGTGCTCTCTTACTATCTGATCACTTATCTCAGGATTTGATTTCCTTGTTTGTCCTACCCTTTCGAGTTTGAAGATCATTTTTTTCCTGATTGAGAAAACAGAAGCAAAATAGGAGTTTAGTCCTTCCAATGTCATCTGCTAGTGTTACACCATCTGGCCCAGGAAGTCAGCCTATCTTTGCTCAGTCTATCTTAGAAATTATATTCAAATTGTCTCTAATGCATTCCAAAGGCTTGTTTAACCCTGTGGTTTAGCCATCTTGATACTTGATTTTTTTGCAAGTTCCTGCCACTCTTCCAATTGTGTCCTTGGTGCCATATCCCTCTTCTTAGATTCATTTTTCCTCAGGGAAATAGAAAGACTAAGATTATTTACAGTCTGCTGTAAACTTCTCAGGCCTGGAATTTCAGCTGCTCTCGTTAAATAGAAAGACTACATAAATATCCCTTTCTTTGTTAATGCACAGCACAGAATGGCATCACTAATACTAGCACACAGTGAAAGACATTTTCTGTGCTTGATTTTTTTTTCTTTTTGAATTGAAGATGTTTTTAGCTTATATGCATTTTCCCTAATTTTTATGTCCTATTCTTTTACGTAGCTCTCTTATTCCTAAGATTTCACTAATGACCAATTTTTGTTGTTGTTATTGTTGTTGACTGAGCTACTTTCTTCTCTATAGTCTAGTCCCACATCTGACTTTTGTTTCCTTTATAGGGGCCCATATTTTAACCACATGAATGCTAATATTCCTCATAGCGCAAATCCATGAATGCAGAACTCACCTTGTATAAATCTTTCAACAAAATTTTAATAATCTGTGCATATATGTCAAGCACTTCAAAACTATTTCTTTTTCCTCTTTTTTTGTAGATTTAATAAATACTAAAGTCAAATTACTTAACTGTTGTCACTCATAATGTTTCAATATAATATATTATAAATATATCATACATGGGATTGCGTTGTGGTTTAGTGGAAATGACTCCCTTAGTAGGAATAAAAAGGCAGGAGCTTTTTGACTTTATATGTATATAACTTCTTTATTTAAGCTACAGTTTTCGTAAGCCTAATGTTTTTTTTCCTCACATATAAAATAAGCATGTTGATATTTTCCACAATAAATCATGCACTTGTAAATATCAGTTTCATTTGATGTACATACATCAGATAATGACAAAGTATAATTTATTATAAAACTATGAATCATTGTTTTCTTAAAAGAAGCTTAAATAAAATATCTAACTTATTTTTATAACTAATTCCTTGCAAAAATCTTGATAAATGAAAGTCATGTGGTTATCTTTTTTTTTCTATAAAACTAATTTATGAGCCTTCACTGGTATTTTTTTTTACCTTTTTAACTGTTCCCTCTACTTAAGATACAACTAAATCATGGCTGGCCTTGCGATGTTGTATCTTAAAGTGTCACCTGGGTTGCCTGCATCTCACGTAAGTGGCCATTTAAAACCAAGTTGTTTGGCTTTCAAAACAGTTCCCTGCTACTACACCTGGGAAAGCAGCAGAAAATGGCTCTAAAATTTACACGCCTCCCACCCTTGTGAGAGATCAGATGAAATTCAAAGCTCCTGGATTTGACATGGCTCATCTTCAGCCAATGTGGACATTTTGGACGCGAACCAGTGGGTGGAAAAGTTCTCTGTGTCTCCTTCTGTCTCTGCAACTCTGCCTTTTAACTAAGTATATAAAACTTTCAAAAAGTTAAACACGAGGTACAGCTTATTTACTCTAGTTTTTAAATCAATTTTTATTTCCTGGTGGAAAAACACACATATCTCAAATGAGCTGCTTTTACATTCTATTTTCACAGCAAATGTCTCCACCTGGAATAAAAGAGATACAGTGTAAGTTATTTTTAAACGTTTTGTGAAAATAATTTAGGCTACTAATTTTGACTAATTTTGAGGGCTGCAGATTTAATCCCACGAAGCAAAACATATCTTCAAAGTGATGATACTAGATGTTGTCCAAAATTCCAATCACTAAAAATGCAGAATTAAGCATGCTATTGTGGGGTATTTATGATCTCCAAAACTGTCCACTTCATGTCATGTTTACATTGCCTTTGTTGTAGAGTGACTCCGGTTGGTTGAGGCTTGATATGTGTTCTTTTATCCATTCAGGGGGAAAAAAATGAAGGAAGAAACGTAGATAAAACTGAGAAGGAAGCAAGATTTATTTAAAGTGAATGTACATATTTTACAGCAACTCAGGCACATCATTTTAAATTCTCTGGAAGCTTAAGATTGGGTTTACTTGAGTATTCCACAGGGGTGACGCGTGGGTTGAGCCTTGAATGCCTTCCATTTCCTAGCCCGTTTTGGAAACCTCAGAAATCGTGCCATCACCTCGCTAATGGAAGTGGGAGTGTCAGCCATGATCATCTTAATGTCAGCCGTGATAATGATAACTGAACTAAAGGCCATTGCAGGGACACACCCTGAAGCCATAGTGGATATTTAGCTGGCTACTGTTATTAACTTGCTGTCAACAGTAATCTGTGCTTTCTGCTACAAGGAAATAGGCAAAGGATCAGCAAGTGTTTGCAAAGAAGATGTGAGAAATGTTTGGAAATGGAGTTGGTGTGGTACATGAAAAGGGTTTGGATGGTGTAGTCCAAACTGATGTGGGGTGGCCACACAGGCCAACCAGAACTGTCACGCAGCAAGCAGGGTGGTGGGAGCTCGTGCATACAGGGATGCTGCAACATAGGGCACGTGGGACAAGGTGAGGCAGCAGAGAGCTTCAGGCCCTTATGTTAATGCTGCTTCATGTCTGTAACACCTTCGTTGAGAATACTGAGCTATGAGGAATTTATTTGAGGATTAAGGAATTTGAAGACTGATAGGAGCACTTCAAGCAAATAACTTGGTTCTTTTTGATGAAAGTCACAGAGATTTGAAATAATGTTAGTTGCAATTAACAAGTATGTCCTGAAGTTAATCAGGATCAGGAAAAGACAGATTCAACCTGCCAGAGAAGGGCATCAGTTCAGGACTTTGTGCATACGTGTTGAGAGTATGTTCCTCCGATTATTCACTGCACATGCATTTGTCATTTAAGTTCCAAAGGGCCCCTGATCCCCTTAGCAAAATCCTTCCCCTAAATCAACCAAACACTAGCAACTTGAAGTAAACTATCCTGGTAAACAGCATGCTACTCTGAAAAGCAAATGGAAATGAGTTAAGGTAAAATCGGCACATCGGTAAAGGATGTACCACAAACTGCCCATATTTCCCTCTGGTGTGCAGGGAAGCACAGTGATGAGAATCAACGTTTTTTGTTTTTGTTTGTCTTTTATTCTACCATTCACACATGCTAAGAGAAGGCTACATGTTTTATGGAATCTGGCTTTGACGTTTTTTCTTCTTAGATTCTAACTACATCATTCATTACTACAAAGCAGACTCAATTTAGAACTCAGCCCAGTAATACTTTTCATTCTCTTTAAAAAAAAAATTCATCATTATTAGCAACCTCCACAATATCTAAAGAAAGCAAGGTTGATGGGCCGGGCGTTAGCGTAGTGGCCTAGCTGCTAAAGTCCTCACCTTGCATGCGGGGGGATCCCAGGTGGGTGCCGGTTCTAATTCCGGCAGCCCCGCTTCCCATCCAGCTCCCTGTCTGTGGCCTGGGAATGCAATCAAAGACAGCCCAAAGCCTTGGGACCCTGCACCCGCGTGGGACACCCAGAAGAGGTTCCTGGCTCCTAACTTCGGATTGGCTCAGCTCCAGCTGTTGTGGCCGCTTGGGAAGTGAATCAACTGACAGAGGAGCTTCTCTCTGTCTCTCCTACTCTCTGTATATCCGCCTTTGCGATAAAAATAAATAAATCTAGAAAGAAAGAAAGGAAGGAAGGAAGGAAGGAAGGAAGGAAGGAAGGAAGGAAGGAAGGAAGGAAGGAAGAAAGAAAGAAAGAAAGAAAGAAAGAAAGAAAGAAAGAAAGAAAGAAAGAAAGAAAGAAAGAAAGAAAGAAAGAAAGAAAGAAAGAAAGAAAGAAAGAAAGAAAGAAAGAAAGAAAGGTAGGTTGAGGGCTCAGCACAGTGGCCTAGCAGCTGAAGTCCTTGCCTTGTATGCGGGGGATCCCATTGGTGGCCTGTTGTAATCTCAGCACCCCTGCTTCCCTTCCAGCTCCCTGCTTGTGGCCTGGGAAAGCAGTTGAGGACGGCCCAAAGCCTTGGGACCCTGCACCCAGGAGGGAAACCTGGAGGAAGTTCCTGGCTCCTGGCTTTGGATCGGAGCAACTCCAGCCATTGTGGTCACTTGGGGAGTGAACCATGGGACAGAAGATCTTCCTCCTTGTCTCTTCTCATCTCTGTATTTACCTTTCCCATCAAAATAAATAAGTGCTAAAAAAAATGTTGACAAGATTGACACGCATGTTTAGGCATGAGGCTCACATGAGGCTAAGATCCAGGGAGATTCCCTGGTTTTTCGTACCATGCATTCCTGGCTAATTTGATCTGTGGAACTAGAGGGTGTATTGACTTATCATCAGCTATAATAACAAAATTAACACATCTGCCTTAGATTCCCTTGAGTTCTAAATGGTCAGTAACACAACTGTAACATACATAGTACAGATTGAATGAGAATATGTGTCAGTAAGTGATTGACAACATCAGTAATTTTAAAATCAAATAGGAACTACAGGTTTTCTTTTTCTTGTCTTCAATCAGTCCTTTTTTGTTTTATCCGTATGCCTACAGCTAGAGCCTGTTTTCTGTCTGTAGACACTGATTCCTGCTGTGCACTGTTGAGAAAATGAGAAGACAAAATGGAGAATCAATTTAAGTAAAAAGACTTTAGTTGACAAAGCTTTAGAGCAGATCAATGGAATCTAGCTAGTTAAGATATCTTTAGACCCAAGATAAGATTTTATAATCACGGTGAGTATTTATACGTTTTTATTTTTCTCATTTTCTATCTCAGCATTTGGAGAAAATCTTTATAGGTGTATAAAAGTCCTTTTATGACCTTTAAGCGAGTACTTCCTTTGTT
Source organism: Ochotona princeps (assembly GCF_030435755.1). NCBI lineage: Eukaryota > Metazoa > Chordata > Mammalia > Lagomorpha > Ochotonidae > Ochotona > Ochotona princeps. The sequence continues at coordinate 66,897,135 of NC_080833.1, forward strand.
GTAACATGCACAACCAACTTCAGAAACAACAATTGAAAGATAGTCTAACTCCATAAATGCCTTACTTATTTATTTGGAATCCATCCACTAAAGAACTAATTTCCCTTTCCAAGATTTAAGAAGTGTATGTGCAGTTACAAATTGGACATAATTGGCTTATTTCATCACTTAGTACTTAAGGGAATCATTTATGTTGCATTTATTCTTTTATCACTTATTTGTTTAAACAAATTTTCACACAAACATAGGCTGTGTAAGACTGATACAAAACAAAGCACTGTGTAATACTCTGATCCATAAATTAAATATTTTAAAATTATGTTTCACTACATTTGCAGATTATAGGTAGCTGTTTAAAATTCCTAATAGATTCAGTGAATTAATGTTTAAACTATTTTAACACACATTTATTTGTTAAAAGAAATGAATAAACTTTAATAAATATCCTGCTAACTGGCTCTTGTTCACATGAAGAAAATATCCCAACGATGTTGCTTAAATATGAAATGCAAAAATAAATTATTTAGAAGCTAATTTAAAGCCTGCACTTAGCTTACAAAATAAACAATATGATGCATACTGATCACTAAACTTTGACCTAAAAATACCAGAGACTGAGATTCTTGTTTGGGAAATAGCAGTATTTGCGCTGCATCAACATCATTTTCAGATTAAATCACTACCATTGTGTAACCAGGCTAGTGTTCTGGAGCACAGCTATGAGAACTCCAGCAGTAATCATGCAACTCTGAAACATTATGATTGCTAAAACTAGAGGCTCTGAAATTGAACGCTACGAACAGACTCAAGTGTGCATTACTTCCAAATTTAATTGCATGTCATACACAGCAATGCATTATTAAAATTCAGTTTGTGATCTTGAGAAAATGCAGAATATATGTACACTAATCAGATACACCTACACATATTCCTCTCAAACGCAAATTTTAAACCCCATGTAACCTATTGAAAGCTATTGTATTTGACAATATTTGAGCATAATAATTATTACACTGGTTTGCACCTTGAATTTTTTTTAAGTTTCAAGATAAAATTATAGCACTGTGCTATTATTGACAAAGAAGAATTTAACAACAAAATTGCTTGTGCCACCATGTTCCCACTGGAGAGAATATCCGCAACGGTCAGATTCTCTCCAACATCTGTGATGCACACCTACTTAATGATGTTATTAAGATTTATTCATTTTAACACCAGACTTTTACACAGAGACGGTGAAATTCATGGGGCAGTCCTTCTATTGGCACACTCCCTAAATGACCACAATGGCTGGAGCTGAGCTGACCCAAAGCCAGGAACCAGAGGCCTCTCCTGGGTCTCCCACATGGGAGCAAAGGCCTAGGATTTGGGCCTCCTTCCACTGCTTTCCTCAGGCCATAAGCCAAAAGCTGGATTGGAAGCTGAGTATTCAGGGAATGAATCAATGCCTTTATGAGATTCAGGCACTTGCAGGCAGATTTGCCTGCAACACTACAACAGCCCTGATTCTTCAGTAAACAGCACTCAATGCTTATGAAATACAATGCTCAGAATTAGCCAGAAAGAACTGGAGAAGAAACATTGAGAAAATATGAGAACTGTGTTTGAACAGATGTTGAACATTCTCTGGATTTAAACATTCTGTTACTGGTAAGGAAAATGAAGTCACACATCAGTTCAACTTGACCAGAATGAAACAATAACAATTGCAGGTTTTTAAGTTCCACTTTATGCTTTCTTTTGTTACAATATGCAGAGCCAAGCAGCATCTCAAATCGAAGGACCCATATCTTTTTAAAAATTAATTTTTTTAGATTATTTTTATAGGAAAATTGGATCAGATTTACAGAGTAGAGAGACAAAGAAAAATCTTTCATCCTCTGTCTCATTCCCAATGATGGGACCTCAGTTCATCCAAAGACAGAAGCCAGGAGCTTCTTCAGGGTCTCCCATGTAGGTTCAGGGTCCCAAAACTATCTCAGGCCCAAAGCAGGGAGCTGCATTAGAAGTGGAGTATTTTGGACACAGCTAGAGTCCATATGGGATCCTGGCACTTGCAAGGTGGGGATTGAGCTACTGAGTTATATTACAGGGTCTAAAACCAACTTCTTGAGAAAAATTCATGGAAATTCCTTATTTGTTGGGAACCGCACAATGCAAAATGAAAATCCATTCCAATTTGGAATGAACTTGAAGAGATGATTCAGTATCAAGGAAGATGAACATCAGTTCTCACTGTAGGAACAAGGATACCATGCCGGATGATCAAAGGACCTAGTGAAAATGAGTGCAAGAAAGAAGATATTTTGTGCAATTTCTAATAGTATTGCCTATTGTTTTTTAAAGCTTTGTGTCATAAAAACACAGAAAGCTGACAAAAATGTCCATACACAATGCTTAATCTGCTATGAGATATAATGAGAGCTGTGGTTGAAGGATCTGAGTTGTGAAGCAGTATGTCTACCTTTCTGGAGTAAAGCAAGAGGAAATTTTGATGTTTTCAGTTTCCTCACTACCAAAGAGATTGTAAAATGTCTTTGTATCATCAGTCTCTATCCAAAACCATTGAATTATTTCAGGAAGGTAGAGTGTTACTCTTAAACTGTGAGGACCATTGCTGCATGAAACAGAAGAGAATGACTTCTTTTTTTTAATTATTTATTATTTTTAATTCATTAATTACATTGTATTATGTGACACAGTTTCATAGGTACTTGGGTTCTCCCCACCCCTCCCCATACCCTCCCACCATGGTGGATTCCTCCACCTTGTTGCATAACCACAGCTCAAGTTCAGTTGAGATTCCCCCATTGCAAGCGTATACCAAACATAGAGTCCAGCATCTTATTGTCCAGTCAAGTTCAATGGCTTCTTAGGTATACCCTTTCTGGTCTGAAGACAGAGCCAGCAGAGTATCATCCCAGTTAATTAAAAGCTCCAACATGCCATCAGCAAAAATTTACATCATTATGGAATTAATTGACATAGTAATGAGTAACCAATATGTTAAAAGTAAATGCGAGTTCCTAGCCACCTTCTGTGACCACCTCATTGACATTTCAATTTTAGTTTATATACAACATTTAACATTCATAACATAACATGTTATATATAACATCATATAATCTTAAATTAAGGCAAACATGTGGCATTTAACCTTTTGTGATTGGCTCATTTCCCTTAGCATTATGGTTTCCAGTTTGGCCCATTTGGCCACAAAGAACTGCATTTTGTTTATTTTAATAGCTGAGTAGTATTCCATGGAGTAGATGAACCATAGCTTTCTTATCCAATCCTCTGTTGATGGGCATTTTGACTGCTTCCATGTTTTTGCAATTACTGATTGTGCTGCTATGAACATAGGAGTGCAACTGGTTAATAGCCTGCAGAAACAAAAAGATAGATCCACATCTCTCACCATACACTAAGATCAGATCTAAATGGATAACAGATCTAAACCTACATCCAGAAACCTTCAAACTTTTGGAAGAAAATGTTGGAAACACACTGCAACACTTAGGGGTAGGCCCTCACTTCCTAAAAAAGACTCCAAAAGCAGTAGAAATCGAGACCAAAATAAGCAATTGGGACCTCATCAAACTAAGAAGCTTCTGTACAGCTAGAGAAACAATCAACAAAGTAAAAAGGCAACCCACAGAATGGGAGAAGATCTTCGCGCATGACATAGGTGATAGAGGGCTAATCTCCAGAATATACAAAGAGCTACAAAACAACCAAAATGTCAAAACAAACAAGCCACTCGAGAATGACTTCTTAATCCGTAAAGTTAGAAAACTGTGACCTTACACTTTAGCTACTTCAGATACTCCTTTTATGAGGCTTTGAGATTGTGGAGTAATGGATAAAATCTATATCATCTTAACTGTAATCTCATGGATTGTGGTCATGTGATAAATAAACTGGGTTGCATTTGGGGTTTTCAGAGTAAACCTAAAGAACTCATGTAACCCTGTCTCAAATAGCACTGATCATGCAGGTGAAGATACGGGGATTCTTGTTTTGACTGTGGTCATCTGGGTGATAATTACTATGTTGCCTTTGAGGAGACTCTATCATCTCAAACTTCATGAAGTAATCAAAGTTTGTTAGATAATCTGCAATTCTGGGCCTGGCATAAGAGTCTAGTGGCTAAATCCTCACCTTGGATGCACCAGGATCCCAAATGGGTGCCAGTTGCTCCACTTCCAAATCCAGCTTCCTGCTTGTGGCCTGGGAATCAGCAGAGGATGACCCAAAGCCATGGAACCCTGCACCTGGAAGAAGTTCCTGGCTCCTAGCTTTGGATAGGCTCAGCTTTAGTCATTGCAGCCACTTGGGGAGCGAACCAGTGGATGAAAGATCTTTCTGTTTCTTCTTCGCTTTATAAATCTACATTTCCAATAAAAAATAAATAAATCTTAAAAAAGATAATCCACAGTTCGGATTGATGCCACAAATGTTAATATCACTGGAGAAAATCAAGGTGCATTCTGATTAGCCAGAAGCAACCCTTGTCTATAAACTATTTTCCTCCTACTTTGTAATTGCAGAGTGTTCATTTTCATCCTCAACCCTATAACCACATAGCAAACACTTAAGTACCTAAATCCTTCCAATAAATAAGACTTTGTACAATTGTGCCTTTGTCTGCTTTTTAAATCTTCTTGTCCATTCTGCTTTGATTAGCCTGTTCTCCTCACACAATAGGCTTATTTTTTAAATACAGGGATCTGCAGTCAATCGAATGGACTTGATTGTGATCAGGCCATATGAAAACCAAATGAATTCAGAAGTGATTTGTGCATCACATAGCTGTTGCAGGATCTGAAGATTTGAGTAGGATATATTGCCTTAAACTTCCAGTCCACCATTATGATCCAAGGAAAGACTTCCTGAAAACAGTAGATTAAAGAAGCACTGGCTTCATGGTCACAGATATTCTATTTTTAATACTTTTATATTATTTTATCACAAAGGAAGTATAGTTCATTATTCCATTATGTAAGATGCAAAAGGAAGTTCTAGAGTTTGAAAGCCCTTGAAAAGTAATGTCATACTTACTTGGAAAGTATATGTGGAGTAAAGAGTTGAAATCTTTATGAAACAACTGAAAATCACCCTAGCACCTGCTTAAAAAGCTGTTATGGTACCACTTATAAATTAGACTCATTTTATTCAAATGAATAAATGATTGACTTGGGCATATTTTCTTCTTAGATTTTTTTTTCAGCAGTTTTTCCTGTGGTTTAATGAGATCATTTGAAACACTTCAACTTCATAATATGTAATGAGTATGACTTGCATGCTTTGATAAGATGTACACTGTGTCTCAACTGTTTTTTATTTCAAGATTTATCTATTGTTTTGTTATTGAAAAGCCAGATATACAGAGAGGAGGAGAGACAGAGAGGAGGATCTTTGTCCTCAACTGCTGTTCCAGGCCACAAGCAGGGAGCTGGATGGGAAGCAGGGCTGCTGGGACTAGAACCGGCGACTATATGGGATCCCAGCGCGTGCAAGGCGAGGACTTGAGCCATTACACTATCGTGCCAGGCCTTCCACTGTGTTTGAAATACTTCTTCTGCCATTGCCCATGTGTGTATTGCACAATTGCTTAACTTAAAACTCTGCTTGCTAACTTCAAATGAATGGTAAAAACTAGCACAAGCTTGTACATTTATAGAGATGACCGACAATGTACAAGTATTTTGAATCGGTACAGTAAATAGAATTAAAGGACAAATGTAAAAACAAAAAAAATTTTGAAAATTCACGCCTAAAATTGACGAGAAAGGTCATGAATGAAAGGCATTATGCAAAAACATCACACAGATATAAAAATGCTTTTAGCTCTGGAGCCTCTCTACTGATTGTAAGTTACCAAGAGTCCTCAAGCTACAAACAAATTAAATCTGCCAACAATGTCTTTGTAGTTGGAATCCCTTCCTGCATTATTTGTTCAGATTAAACTCTACTTTTAGCCAACATCTTGATTTTAGGATTCTAAAGGAAACAGCTAATATGTGCTCAGATTCACATCTTTTATACACTGTGAGATAAGAAGGATGATTTTATGTACTGCTTCCATTTTGTCACAATCTAGCATGTAACAGCAGAAAACTAATGCAGTATGCATACAGCAAAGCTCTTTCTGTTCAAGGAATAATAACTCAGGGGAAAAGGTTGGTGATGGCAGAAGACTGTAGACAGTCAAATATCTAGAATACAAGTCAAAATTCCAAACAGGCTAACATGTCTACAGATAGGCTTAATGACTCAGTGTATCTAGAAAAAAGCATGAACTCTAAAGAGGGCAAGGGGCTGGAGAAACTTTATTAGCTCAGATCATGTTCACCTAAATTTCCTCAGCTAATTCTTTTAGATTAGAAAGGAGACTGGAAAAGTAAACCAAGGCTGATTTGTGAAGCATTCAAAAATTAATATAAGTGAAGAAGTTTGAACATTTTTTAATAAAGATTTTTATTTTATTACAAAGTCAGATATACAGAGAGGAGGAGAGACAGAGAGGAAGATTTTCCGTCTGATGATTCACTCCCCAAGCATCCGCAATGCCTGGAGCTGCACCGATCTGAAGCCAGGAGCCAGGAACCTCCTCCAGGTCTCCCACGCAGGTGCAGGATCCCGAGGCTTTGGGCCGTCCTCGACTGCTTTCCCAGGCCACAAGCAGGGAGTTGGATGGGAAGTGGAGCTGCCGGGATTAGAACCGGCACCCATATGGGATCCCGGGGCGTTCAAGGCGAGGACTTTAGCCGCTAGGCCACACCGCTGGCCTGAGCATTTCTTTTACCTCTGGGCTCCGAAGTGGCATCTTTGACCTACACATAGAAGATTAAATCAGATCAGTCATAGAAAGAACTGCTGTATTCACGGACTGACAGAATTAATACTATCAAGATGTTCATACTGCCCCAAGTGATTTACAGTTTCAATCTAATTCACATAAAGCGATCAATGATATCCTTCACAGAATTAAAAAAAAAAATCCAAAAAACATATGGAAACACAAATTCCCTGAACAGCCAAAGCAATATTTAACTAGTAAAACAAATCTGGAGGCAGCAAAACACTAAATTCTAAGTTATAACACTCAGTTATTGTAAACAAAGCAATGCAATACTGTTAAGAAACATGTAACATAGTTTAAATCTAATAAATAAATTTAAATAAATAAAGTTAGTTTAATCTTTGACAAAGATGTTACAACACTCCCTGAGTAACAATCTTCAATAAATGTTTCTTGAAAAGCTACATCTCCACATGTAGAAGATGGATAGAAGTCCCATTCTGTTTTATCCTATGCAAAACTCAACTCAAAGTGGATCCAAGAAATAAAGGTTAGATCTGAAACTATTAAACTACCATTAGCATAAAACAATAAGAACAACAACAAAAATTAAACACTACCAGACTCTAGCATAGGCATCAGTTTTTAGAAGACCTCAAAAACACAGAAAATAAAAGCAAATCTATATAATTGGGATTTTGTCCAACTTAGCTGGTGAAAAGAAAACAATCAAAACAATGAAACAATAATAGAATGAGATGTTTGGGATTGTTGAATTTGCTGAAAGACTAATATCTAGCATGTAAGGAATGAAAAATTGAAAAGAAACAGAACAAACAGACCAGCTGGAAATGGTTTAAAAATTCTGAATGGGCATTTTTGAAAACAAGAAATAAAAATGGCTAATGCATAAATAAAAATTCACAGGATCATTAACCAAAAGAGGAATAGAAATCAAAACCATAATTAAATATTATTTTACTCCAGTTATAATAGCTGATATCACAATGGTAAAAATTGCAAATTCTGGTAATGTTATAGAAAACAGGGATCTCTAATACATAGCTGGTCGTAATCCAGATTAGTAGAGCTATTGCAAAAACATATTTCCCATGTGATTCATCGATATTGCCATTGATAATATGTCCAAGACAAGTGAATTCAGCATACAAAGTTGATATCAACACCCTTATGTTTACTGCATTGCCCTTTACAATAACAAATGTACAGTAACACATATTAATGTCCACCAATGGATAAATACATAAAGAAAAATATATGTACAACAAAATATTATTCATCAAAAGACGAACTGCTCAGATAAGTACAAAATGAATGAAGTTGGAGATTATTATGCTAAGTGAAATAAGTCAAACATGGAAAAACAACACACTGTTCTCATATGATATGAAAGAGTTTTCATGTGTATATTAGAGTGATATATAATATATATTTGAAGAACTTATGGAAGCCATGCTACTTTGTATGCAAATATTTATAAGCATGTCCTCTGAGTTACATCCCTTACAATATCATATAACTGCTATTTTCTAAATCTATGATCTTTAAATTTTATATTCTATGATATCTAACTATCCATCATTGCTTTCTTTCTGCTTACTTTTCTCTACTGTATTTTACTTTTCAGCCTTTCCAAACATTTTCATTTTTGATGCATTCCTTTCATAGAGCATAAGTTGAGTTTGCTTCATGGCTCCTTCTGAATGTATTTTAGGGCGCAAAGTGGTAGCCTAGCGGCTAAACTCCTTGCCTTTAACACACTGCAATCCCATATGGGCACCAGTTCTAATCCTGGCAACCCCTCTTCCCATTCCAGCTCCCTGCTTGTGGTCTGGGAAAGCAGTCGACCACGGCCCAAAGCCTTGGGACCCTGCACCCGCATGGGAGACCGGAAGAGCTCCTGGCTCCTGGCTTCGGATTGGCTCGGCTTCAGCTGTTATGGTCACTTGGGGAATGAACCATCGGACCGAAGATTTTTCTCTCTGTTTTTCCTCTTTTCTGTAGATCTACCTTTTTAATAAAAATAAATAAATGTTTTAAAATCTATTTTAAAAAGAAAAGAAAGAAAGAAATTTTAAGAAAGATATAATGATGCTGGCAAAATAACTGAAAACAAGGCGCTATGGGACCCAGAGGTGAGAATGAGTGGCACAGATTTCCAAGGTTAGAGAATAACTGACCTAACAGAATATTATCACATTTTTTTTAGTCATTCCATATTGTTTGGTACCACTGCATTATCATCCACACAATTCCCTCTTTCTCTGAAATGTATTAACTACACAATCTTAACTTACATAATTGTTTCAGTAAGTATTCTCAAAATAAAGTGTCTTATATTGTGAAAAAATTTGTTTTGTGTCTATCTCCCCAATCACAGGGCTATAGAAAACTGCATTTCACTTCTTAATAAGGTATTTGCAAGCTGCTTTTAATTGTAAACTTAGAAGTAGAATTCATAAATTTGTTTTACACTAGTTGAACAGTATAACCTAGGCTGACATGAAATTGCTACAGACTTTTCATGAAGAAATATGATTTTGAATATCAGATTTTAAAAATATATATTTATTTACTTTTAGATAAATATATAGTATATTACATATATTATATAATAATACATGATACATAATAATAAATACTAATACAACATAATATATGACATATATGTATATATGTGTATGTATATATATATACACATATATATTTGTATTATATATATAAAGGCAGATTCACAGAGAGAAAAAACAGAAAGATCTTCTATCTGCTGGCTCACTCCCCAAGTGTCCACAATCTGAAGCCAGGAGCCAGGAGCTTCTTCCTGGTGCAGATTTCCAAGGCTTTGGGCCGTCCTCCAACAGTTTCCCAGGCCGCAGGCAGGAGGTAGATGGGAAGCGGAAAAGCCAGGACACGAACTGCTGCCCATATGAGGTCCTGTTGAGGATTTTGTCACTTTAAAATTTTAGTAAAAATTGATTGAACTGCCGATTCATGTCCTGGATGCTCCAGTTCCCATACAGCTCCATGTTTGTGACCTGGGAAACTAGTAGTAGATGACACAAAGCCTTGGGACCCTGCACATGCAGGGAGGATCCAGAGTAGGCTCCTGTCTCCTGGCTTCAGACCAGCTCAGCTCCACATGGGAATCGAACAGTTTTTCTATGCCTTTTTCTCTGTAGATCTGACCTTCCAGTAAAAATAATAAGTAAATCTTTAAAAATTTTTTTAGTTAAATACTTAAAATTGTTAATGTATTAATTCATCTTGATTACAGAAATATAATCACGATGCTTTGCTTGCCTGCAGTTCTGTTTTGAAATTGCAACATTTAGGTTTCACATTTGAAAACTCTGATATTTATATGATTCAAACTTTTTGCTGCATATGAAACATTAGAGGATTGGTTGATTCAATGTATGAAGGTTTGAAATTTCAATTAATGTATTAAATTTCCATTTAGTCTAATTCAAAGTTGTATGGTGTTTGCTGTTATTTTAGTTAAAAATGTGTGGTGACAGAAGTTGGTCAATTTATTTGTTACATTAGATTTAGTGCAAGATGGACACAGTGCTTTATATTTACATGGCACTTCATTCTTTGAAGCCACAGTTTATCTTTCATAAATTAATGGTATAGAAAGTAGCTAATTTTTTTTGTCTTTTAATGTTTATTTTACTATTTTTTTTAAATAGGTACCAAGACCTTTAACTGATTTGCTGAAGGTTACCAAGACAATAAATGGTGACACTGAATGAGTATTTAATGCGCTTGACCCCAAGAGCTTTTGCATTATTTCATGTTACCTGCTATATCAATATAAAGACATTTTTCTTCATGGTGAAAATAAAAACAGTGCCAGTTTCTAGGTTGAATTATCCCCAAATGTATTTTAGAAAATGATTTAGGGATATATTTTTAAAAATTATTTAAAAAAATATTTAGACTCAGGTCACTGAATAATATGAATCTGAGGAATAGAATGATTTTGTAGTAATGAACTCAAATATTAATTCAAAGAAAAGCACTTACACATACCAGACACGGAACACTATAGTGGAAATGGTGGAGGTGTTTGGAGCATTCTTCCTATCCAATTCTTTTTTTTTTTTTCTACCAATAAATAAAAACCTAATTAGATGATAGAAGAAAGGATAGATAGGAAAATCATAAGGCTTATCTGTAATACTCCCTCAATTTGAAACATCTAGATATTAAAATTTACCATTTATGATGAAAAACTTATATTATATTTTTTAAGATTTATTTATTTTTTTTTATTGGAAAGGCGGATATACAGAGAGGAAGATCTTCCATCTGATGGTTCACTCCCCAAGTGACTGCAACGGCTGGAGCTGAGCCAATCCAAAGCTAGGAGCCAGGAGCTCTTCCAGGTCTCCCATGCAGGTGCAGGGTCCCAAGGCTGCTTTCCCAGATCACAAGCAGGGAGTTGGAATGGGAAGTGGGGATGCCTCTGGGATTAGAATTGGTGACCATATAGGATCCCAAGGTATTAAAGGCGAGGACTATAACCACTACGCTATTGCGCCAGGCCCAAAAAACTTATATTCTTATGGAAATGTTAGAATCAACCGTGGTATCATAGAATGGTACAATTTTGTTGATGCTTAATAATATGTACATCAAATTGACATGTGACTGTAGTTTCTATATCATTAAAGTATGTGACTTGTTTGAGTAAGACCCTCGGAAAGCACTTAGACTAACATTTCCACAGAATAATGAGAAGTAGCAATTTTTGTTACTTAGAAGTCACTGGCAAATTTTGAAGTAGCAAAATGATTGAGCCACAAATCTACATACATGATTTGTTATTAATGCTACATCTATGAAAAATAAAAAAATCTAGTGTTTCAAAATTAAGGATTTTTGTGTGTTTCTATTACCTATATCTGAGATTGCTCTTCAGTAAAAATACATCAACATTTAATGAAATTTATTGTCATTACAGACTGTTTACCATTTTCTCCCTTTCTGTGTTTTCAGGTGTCCTATTTACTGAGGATCAAGTTTTGAAGTACCTATTGCCCCTTCTAAGGTTACTGTGAGGTTAGAGAAATTTACAGACTGTGATAGTTCTACTTGTCAACTTGACCAGTTAAAGGAATAACAAGAGATCTTACAAATTATTATTTCTCAGAGTGTATATGAAGTGCTTCCAAAAAATATTGTCATATGACTGGCTTGATTAAGGCAGATGTCAGCTTAAAAGGTTTGTGTGTGTTTCTATTTTGTAAGCCCTATGGCTTCAGTTTTCTCCATGTCTTCAATATCCTCTCTGCTTTTAGGAATGACACAATTATTTTCTCAGTATCCTTTCTCAAATTCAACCTTCATATTTAAACTGCCTGAGTCAAACATGCACACATACATACTCACCCTAGTATATATGTAGTTAGACTAGTATATAATTACATATACATTATATACTATATAACATATACTACTATATAATACATATAGATTATATATACTAGTATATATTACATATATTATTACAAAGTATGTAAAATTAAACATAATAGTGTGTATATGTACATATTAGTAAGAAATAAAGTCCAAAAAACTTGTGGTTGCCATTTTTAAATCATTAACTCCTTTGCAATTTGAAAACATTTCCATTTTCTGACCTTTTTCTATATTCCACAATCTGTTCTATGAATTTCAGTCTATTTTCTTTTTTTTAAGATTTATTTGTGTTTATTAAGAGATTTACAGAGAGAAAGAGATGCAGACAGAAAGATCCTCTGTCCACTCGTTCACTCCCCAAGTAACCACAATGGTCATTTCTGAGCTGATCTGAAGCCAAGCATCAGAAGGGTTTTTCTGGGTCTCCCACATAGGTGCAGGACCCAAAGGCTTTGGGCCATTCTGGACTGCTTTCCCAGGCCACAGGGAGGGAGATGGATGGGAAGTGGATCAGCTGGGGCATGAACCAGCACCCATATGGTGCAAAATGAGGATTTGGCTACTAGGCCATCATGCTGTGCCCAAGTCCATTTTTCTTTTTATGCAAATAAATGCATGTCCATATATCTAGTATGTATACATTTATGCTACCTGTGTCATACTTTTGCCATAACTGTTCTTTAAAGAGCATCCTCATGTCCAAATATTTCTCTATTATCCCTGGCTTGATTTGTTTCATGGATGATTTTGTGGACTATCATACCACAATAGTCTTATGCTTGTTCAAACAAAGAAGCCATTATATTTAACAATATGCATCATGCTTACTTTAACTTACAATATGGTGGTGATGTTCATGTGCATCAATACCCTGCTTTTATGCCTTCTCCTGCTCATACCTGCCTATCTGTATCCATATCCATGTCACTAAGAATAGTGGCTGAAATATATTTTGGCTGCAAAATAATGTTAAGTAAATACATGAAAAAAATTAAAATATTTCTAGACTATTCGCATTTCCTCCCAACCAAGGCCATTTCTACTAAGTTAACAAACAAAAACAAACAAAAAATAACTTTGTTAGCTAACTTTTGTTACACCCCATTTCAGCATTTCTTAAAATATGATGAGTAAGGAAAAGCAAGACTTCTATAATGGCACACAGCCCTCACATCAGCAGGGTTTAATGCATAAAAGTTGATGTTTTGTTTACACAAGGCCTTTCTCTGTAGAGACACTCTCCATAGCAAGTGTAGCTCATGTCATGATTCAGTAAATCAGGCTACTTACATTCTTAGTAACAAACAAAATGAGCATCTTCTTGAAGCACCATGCTTTGAGCTGGACAAATCAGAAGCCTTGAACATTTCATTTGTTTCTTTATCCATCATCAGCCTAAACATTTCAAATTCTGTGTTTTTAACTCTTAAGACAAGGAAACATGTCTTCTTTTCATCAACACTAAGATCAGCTATTGCGAATAAATATATCATAAACTAGGCTACTTGAAGCTGTCTCAGGATTGATTGTTGCAGTTAATGGATACATAATATCCCAGAATCCAATACCATAAAACAACAACAATTTCATGATTTTTGTGATGCTTACAGATTCTATGGATCAGGAATTCAGATGGAGACACAAAAGGAATGACACTTCTCTGCACAAAAATATTTAATCCCATGGCTTGGAAGACTCCAACGGTTTTAAATCAGGAATTCCCTGCTGTGAATAACCTGGGGCTAACACAATGGGAAGTAGATAACATGGCTTACTTTTCTTCCAATCTTCAGGCATAACTTGAAGGTTGCACTCAGTGGTTGTTTTCACCAGCAAAACTCCATGTCATGGCTTCAGTTCCACAATAAAACATCTGGAGAGCAAGCATTGCAAGACAGTAAAGCTGAAGTTTCAAGGCTTCCTTTGACCTAGCCTTTGATGTCATGCAGCTTCAATTATGTTTCATTTTGCTATAAATTATTCACTAAAGTCAGCCCAATCTCAAAGCAGTATGGGCTAGGCTCCATTGCTTGATGGGAGAGTGCCAAGCTCACACTACAGAGGAAATGTGAAGAGGAAGACAGTATTAAGGCTATTTTCACCAGATTTCCTCCTTAGTGCCATGGCATGGAAGAGGACACATCATTAATCTCTTTAACTTAGAGAACCATGTGATTCTCTATTTAGCAATTCACGGAATCTGAATTTTAATTTTTTCATCAGTAACTCTTCAGTATTTACATTTACAAATGAAAAAGGAGCTTAAGGTTAACAGAAGCTGAATATACACCTCTCTCTCTCTCTCTCTCTCTCTCTCTCTCTCTCTCTCTCACACACACACACACACACACACACACACACACACACCAGATATATGTGCTGATACAAATACAACAGTTTCCACATAATAGTCCATGTAGGTTTGTCCACATCACTTTGCTAGTGGCTTCACTTGAGTAACTTGATTTCTTGGATTTCCTCAGAAGCTCTGGCTTGTGCCTCTTCTCTGAATCTCTGAGGGCAAGAATTAATGGACTACTTGGATTCTATTTCCTTCTTCCAGCCCTTTGCTTCCATAGAACATTTTTCGTGTTTGCCAGTCTACCAAGCTACTCAATGAGGGTCATGGAGAGTAGAATTAAAAGAATTTTGACATCAATGTATTTATCTATATTTAGAATCTATCTATCTACCTATCAAATTATTTTGCAAAAAAAACCACAGTGGGCATCTTACACAGTAGATAGTGATAACTACATTCTATGTCAGAGTACTTACATTCTTAATACAAGCCTGCAGCCTCTGAGTGAGTCAGTAGTAATGCCTCAAGTGATGAGCTTCTTGTAAACCACATGGGAGATCTGGATTGTTTCTGCAGCTTCTAGTTTCAGATTGTCTTATTTCCAATAAGTATCATCATTTGAAAAGTAATACGCAGCAGGGAGTGGTCTCTGCTTTTCTTTTCTTTTTCTCTCTTTGTATCACAAACAAACACATTTTCTAAACTTTAAGAAAAAAAAATATCTTTGGATTTCAAGTTTTTGTACTATAACAATTGAAAAATATTTCAATTCTTTTTTCACAAACTTTTCCAAGTACTTTCATATTTCCTGTAACAAATGTTCTATCATAAAATCTAATAGTATTTTTCTTGATGAGTAGAATATATTTAGAATTTAACATACCCTTGGCACATAATAGATTCTTGATAAATTATTTTTGAATGAATAAATAAATAAATGTCAAGAAATGTTTTATTTGCTCGAAGAAGCAGCTCAATAGCAAGAAAACAAATAACTTGATTAAATAATGGGCCAAAGACTTGAATAGATACATCTAAAAAATAAGATTTAGAAATGGCCAATAACATGTGAGAGGTTCTCAGTATCACTACATCTCAGGGAAATGCACTTCGATTAAAAAGTGAGTGTTTTCATAAGATAAAAGGTGGCAAGTGCTAGTGAGGATGTGTATAAAGGGAAAACTTTTACTGATGGTGAAAATTCAGATGTGCCAGAGCCAAATGGAAAAGGGCATGCGTGATTGTTCTATCATGTAAATCCCATTACTCAAAAACTTAACCTGAAGTAAATGGTGGTGCCCAGTACCTAGTTCCTATTTTTCCTCCCATCTTCACTCTCTGATTTTTCCAACATGAGCTCAGAGGCTGAATTAGGCTCATGAATGTCATGCCAAAATTGAATATGTCCTTTTATAAAGTCCAGATTATTGGTAAATTGAGAGGTTGACCAAAAAGCAGCAGCTATTTCATCAGGTGTCATGAGGTGATAATAGTTGATGTGTAACCAGGTTGTAAATTACTCTTGCAGTAAGCAGCCAGCAAGGCAGGTGCACAATCAGCATCGCCTGCTTTTTCCCAATGCCTCCTTTCTCTATCAATGGAACCTCCCCATGCAAGAGATCCGAACACCCTGAAGTAACTGTGATCCAGAGGGAGAGATTGTAGAATCAAAAATAAGGCCAACTGGGATCAATAAAACAACTACAAAATGTGCAATGATTACATGATCAATCGACTCCTTTATTAGATTATACATCGAAAGGAAATGAAATCAACAGGTCACGAGATAACTTTGAATGCCCATGTACATTGCATTGTTCACAATACGCAAGATATGAAATCAATTTCTGTGTCCATCCATGTTGAAAGAAGAAGTTGAACATATTCATTGAATAGAATGGAAGTCAGAACAGAGAAAAGAATCTTGTCATTTGTCACAAATGGATGAACCTAGACAGCATTTAGCTAAAAGAAAAATGCCAAACATAAAGACAAATACTATGGAGTCTCACTCATATGTGGACTTTAAAATAAGTGAGATTATAGAAATGAAGATTAAAATATAAGTTAACACAGACTAAAGAATAAAGAGAGGAGGAAGTGATGGAGAGAGGTTGGTTAACAGGTACAAGAATAAGATTACATAGGAAGAATAAGTTGTTAGGTCCTGTTGAACAATAGAGTGCTTAAAACTAGCAGTAATATTGTGTATGGTCCACAAAAGGGACAAGAGCAAGTTTCAAATAATCTTATCACAAAAATGATAATTAATAAGTAGATTTTTACGGACTTGGATAAGTACAATATACAATGTATAGAAGCATACTGTCTTCAGAAGATGTTTATGTAAAATGTGCATGACAGATAATTTCATTTTGTCATGAAACTTTCAAAACTATCATACATGGAAATCATATTGCAGCTAATAAATATGTATAATTATAATGCTTCAATAAAATAAAAATAATCAATATAAATACAGCTTCAGACAAGAATTATCAATGGATGTCAAAACTAGAGAAAAATTTTGAAAGTAGCAGTCATTACATGATGTGAAGAAATGCTGTATAAATACCTTGTATTCCGAGCTAATGTCATCAGTAATAGACTAATAAGAGGTGTATCCCTCGATATGGCATTCAGAAGGCAGCACAGATTTCCTAAAGAGTTGTTTCTGCTATCTGTTCATCCTAACTGCAAAAATGAGAGAACATCTGCTAAACCTACAGTATATCCTTCACAAGTGCCGATGTCCTTAAATTTGAGGATATATCGAAGAACTCATCTATACTGAAAGGCAATTCTTTAAAGAATGTGCTAAATTCAAGAAGTTTTAGGATTGTGAGCTACATCTTTATATTTAGAAGGATAGTTCAAAACTGGAAAACTTTGTTGTGGGCTAAGGAGTTGATTCGCGGTTATTGGGCTGGGCAGGAACAGGAACCTGGCTTGTAGCTAAAATCACCTAGACTAATGGAACTCATCTGAATCCAATATCCTGGTTAAATTAAGACTTGGGGTGGGGAGGGGGAGAATATATAAGGAGAGGTGAAGGAGCAATACGGGAGACTTTGCAGAAACTTCTACCATCACTGGTCTCCTGTCGGTGCTTCATCCCCAGACCCTCTCCCTGTCCACGTTACTGGCTCTGCTGGTCGGAGCAACACTTGATGAAATCTAAATAGCACCAAAACTAATGGCAATAGCAAGTCAGAATTCATTCTTTTAATTGTATGGCTTAATTAGTATTACATGGGAAGGAATGCTTGACTTTTTGGACAAATGATGGCATATTTTTGTGATAATTTGGCAGTGGTTTAAAACAAAGTAGGGATATTAATGGATATATTCCTTTTTCTCTTTCTCAGTAAAAATTTCTGGTACAGTTATTAACTAGAGTTGAAATATATGATAAGCTATTACTTTATGTCTACAAGCATAGGATAACATCTATAAGAATTAATGCCAGGGTTACTACTGGAATTGGAAGACTTCAAGATGTTAAAATGGATGTACAACCTGGTTATCTTGAACCATTCAAGATTGTTCAGACACAACCTAAGCCCTTCTGTTCCCCAAATTTATCATACTCAGATATGCTAGAAGCATAATGATTACTCTTTGGGCGAGTTTTCTGACATATAATGATGACATTGTGTGTTTTAACTTGAAATTAATCCTCTGTCTCTTCTTTCTACACAAGGTGATTAAATTTTCCAACTAAGATAATTCAGATCTTTATTTCACTGACCAAAAAGAAATGAAGAAGCAAAGTTAAAGTATAAAAATAGGATACATAATTTATTAACTGTCATTTATGCACTTAGTTAAATATTTCACTTTCAGTTTTTGTCAAGATGGAGCAGATTCTTAAGTGATAGAAAAATATGGCTGATCAGGTTGAAATCATTTTTTGAAATTAATGAAAGTAATATGAGTTCACACAGAGAGTTGTAATTTGCAAGAAATGATGACATTATTATCAGGATAATTCTGTTCATTTTATGAATCACTTTTTGAAAACTGGTTGCGACAAATCTGCTTCTGGAAATACCTCAGTTGAATTCTGTAGTGTCAGGGTTTAACTTTGTGTGTTGAAATTTTCTGTATATTCCAAAATAATAAAACCAATTTCTGACTGCTATATGCTCTGTTTTAATCATATTCATTTTCTTTCCACTCAAAAACTGTTACACCAGTCAAGACTCTAGTCTCAGAAGAAACCAAAATTAAGCAAAATCTTGACAAGAACATTTAAAAGCAAAGGATTTCTCAGTACAAACCTCTCCGGATAAACATGCACAATTGCTTCATTTTCTGAAAAAAATTAATGTTCCATCTGTGCTTTACACTTAGAACAATCTTAAAGAATGTATCCAAGCTTAGTTATTGAGATTTCTTTTTTGTGAACTTGGAATTAGGATTTAAAGCGTTAAATATGTTAGACATTCTGATTCAATTTAAGTGTCATTTCCTGAGGATGCACAGAAAAAAATGACTTCTATGTATACGAAGGAAAGGTATCTAACTACTGTGGAGAAAAATGATGTGGACGTTCAGAGATGGGAGAGTAAGACACAAAAATGCGTGATTAAATTTCAAAGAATTACTGTCTTTCTGGTAATTTTCCAATTGTGGTTCATACATTTACATGAGAACCATATGAACAATCCAAGGATTTTGTGAAATTATTCTTTACTCTCCAAATAAGTAGCCTGTGACAGATTAACAAATATTACAAATGAAGCAAAAGCCACTTTCATTCTATTAATTGCCATAGTAAAATTTTTGTATTGCTCATATTTAGAGCAACTTTAAAGAAAATCAGCAAATCAAACACTGTAATGTCTAGACTTAAGTAAAAATTACTCAACTGATAAAGGAAAGTAGAATTTTACTTTTTACATATTTTTCTATTAACCTTTGCCTTTGTTATCCCCATTCTTTGAAGACACTCTGTATAAATTTGTATTCTGAGCAATAAAATTATAGCTGTGATACAGAAAAAATTCCTTCAGTTAGCAGAAATTCCATTTCTTTTCCTTTGCTTCCATTGTCCCATAGTACTAAAACTCACATATTATGAGAAACCTGAAATAATTATAAGCCTCATATGATTTCAGCTATTTCAGCACAGAATTCGTCCTTTAAATATATCTTTTTGGGGTACCTATAATGCACCAGGTAAACTGCTAACTGTAGAGACTACAGTCATATGCAAGATTGCCATAGGCCAAACAACTTTAACAATATTTCTTACAGCAATATTGGAAAAATAGTAACTTTAAAATAAACGGAAAACTCAAGACATGTATTTACTTCTGTGAGGCAGAGATGCAATCAATTGCACTTAGATTCAATGTAGTCAGTGTTTTCCCAGTTGGAGGTTAAAGCAAGAATATGTGAGGGTTTCAGTTAATACTGATTCATCCATATATAATGTCATTTACCCATTCATCAATTATAAATTAAAATGCCATTCTTAGTTGCATGATAACACAGTTAGGAAAACTGTCTCTTGGGAAACTTGCATCCAATGTCTGATGTCTAGATTCCATCCCCTGTTCTACTTTCAATCCCATTTGTTGCTGATATACACCTTGCAAGGCAGCAGGTGATAGATCAAGTACCTGTGTCCCTTGCCATCTATATGGGAGACCGAGTCTGAGTTCCTGGCTCCTGGTTTTGACTTGGCCTAGCTTCTTGTGCATATTTGTGAGAAAAAACGAGAAGATAAGAGATATCACTCTGTGTGTCTCCTTCTGTCTTTCTCCAGCTCTCATTTATCACTTTCTATTATCCTGCATTTCAAATATTTGCAAATAAATGGAGTCTTAAAAGAAACAAAGAAAGAAAAAGAAATTCAGAAAAGAGAGAGAAATATATTTTTCATTGCAATTAGACACCTTTGGAACACCTACATCCAATGTTATTGTCTAAGAGTTTAAGTCCCAGCTCCACGTTCAACTTCAACTTTTGTGGAGAATACACAGTGGAGTGCAGTCATGAAGTGTTTAGGGCACTGCCATCCAAATGAAACGCCCAGATTCTGTTACGGGCTCCTGGCTTCAATCTGCTCCAACGCCAACCACTGTGATTATTTGGGCAATCGACTGAATGCTGAGAGATCTTTTACATCTGTTTCTATCTCTCTCCTTTACAATTTTTTTTAAAAAAGAATAGAATATTGGTTCACAAAAATCTGTTATATAGTTTACAATCCCATAGAAAACTATCATTACAAATATTGTCTGAAAACGTTATTAACTGATGTGTTCTATGAGTGTTTGATTCCTGTGAGTCTTACCTTGCTCACAGGTATAATAACCTATCAAACCTAACAACTTTTCTTCCAGGTCTCCAAGCTACTCTGTTGTTTCTTAGCAGGTGTTGTAAACCCTTCGAGTAAGAGATTATACTATTTCTCTTATCCAATCCTCTGTTGATGGGCATTTTGGTTGCTTCCATGTTTTTGCAATTACTGATTGTGCTGCTATGAGCATAGGAGTGCATGTTGGTTTCTCATAAAACAAGTGTTCTGGATATATTCCTAGGAGTGCTATTGCTGGATCATACGGTATGTTGAATTTGAGTTGTTTGAATATTCTCCATACTGATTTCCATAGAGGCTGTACCAGGTTCATCTACTCCATGGAATACTACTCAGCTATTAAAATAAACAAAATGCAGTTCTTTGTGGCCAAATGGGCCAAACTGGAAACCATAATGCTAAGGGAAATGAGCCAATCCCAAAAGGTTAAATACCACATGTTTGCCTTAATTTAAGAGGATATGATGTTATGTATAACATGTTATGTTTTGAATGTTATATGTTGTGTATAAACTAAGATTGAAGTATAGGTGAGGTGGTCACAGAAGGTGACTGGGAACTCGCATTTACTTTTAACATGTTGGTTACTCATTACTATGTCAATTAATTCCATAATGATGTAAATTTTTGCTGATGGTATGTTGGAGCTTTCAATTGACTGGGATGATGCTCTGCTGGCTCTGTCTTCAGACCAGAGAGGGTATACCTAAGAAGCCGTTGGACTTGACTGGACAATAAGATGCTGGACTCTATGTTTGGTATACGCTTGCAATGGGGGAATCTCAACTGAACTTGAGCTGTGGTTATGCAACAAGGTGGAGGAATCCACCATGGTGGGAGGGTTTGGGGAGGGGTGGGGAGAACCCAAGTATCTATGTAATTGTGTCACATAATACAATGTAATTACTGAAGTTAAATAATAAATATATAAAAAAAAAAGAGATTATACTATTTCTCTTCTGCTAAAACTCTAACTGGATTCTCATTTCATTACAAGGAAAAGCCAGAATTCTGACAATTTCCAGTAAAGCTTTGAATAAGCTCATCTCCTGTTACCTTTCCAATTTAATCTCATAAGTTTCTTCCTTGTCCACATCACTATTGTCACACTTACCTACTTGCTATACCTCAAGAATGTTCCATTTTGTAGCCCTTGATTTTAATCATTTTCATTACCAGATTTCAAATACCTCAGATATCTGTGTGATTACATCTCTTACCTTCTAGAAACAGCAACCTAAAAGTCATCATCCCAAGGACAGTCTCCTTTAGACATCCTCTGCTATATGGCAACAACCATCTTTCAATTTTACTTTGCATAATTTACAGTTTCTCAGTATTATGAAACCCCTACTTTTTGTAATCTACCCACTCTTGATTTTAACCTCCACAAAGTAGAATGTTTGGCTTTGTTTCTGACATGCACTTCTTTTCTATGGTTCTGTAGTAATTACCAATTTTAGTGACTTAAAACATTTACTACCTCATTTACTCATTTACTATCAGTTAGACACTAACAAAACCAAAATCAAAGTATCTGCATGTCTTGACTCTAATCTCGAAACACTAAAGCAAATTTGCTCCAGGATCATCCACATTGTTGGCCAATTCAATTATTTGTGATCGTAGGATTGGGCTCTTCAGTTCCTGTCTGGCTCTCAGTCAAAGTTACTCTCAACTTCTAGAAACTGTATATGTTATCTTCTTCATGCTATCAAAAATAAATCAAATACTATGCAAGTTTAGAATCTCTGTATTCTATTGCTAAACTGGGCAAAACATTGTTTTATGGCTCCCAAATAATTATTTAGGCCTACTCAGATAATTTCTCTTTTACTGTATAAAACTGCATGATCAAGTTGGTGACATCTCATCACTTTCATAGGATTTCCCTGCACTTAAAGGGCAGACAAACATTTATGTTCATTGAGGGCCACCTGACAATTTTGGTTATTATGTACCTATATTCCAACTTCCAAAAAAGAGCTCTAAGAGTAATAATAAATGCAAAGAGATTGAATTTGTCTTTTGTTGCGATATCACTTACCTATAAAAGGAAAATTCATAGCAATATTACTTTGTTTCTGTAGTACAAAATGTAATCATTATTTATCTGAAGCTTGCACATGTGTCTCTAAGGCTGTACCTGGGAAAGTTACACAATTGCCCAGTTTTCCAAACTACTTTAAAAAACTTACTTCACTCTGCTGTATGTTTACATGTCTGTTTGTTTGCTTTTACTGCTCAACTGTGAGATTCATAAAAGCAGGAAAAGAGATCACTTACTTGTCTCTTTATTTACATTTTCTGGGAACATATAGAGCAGTTACCCACAAACCATTTGCTGAATGAATGAAAAAGAAGTGCATATTATTTTAAAAGATCAAATATAATGCAAATATATTTGTTATTCTATTTAATGTGGAAGTATAAAGTATAAAATATAAAGCTCAGCAAAAGATAGCCATCCAGCTTTCAAATAGAAAGCAAATAGAAATATTTGAAATCTAGGCAATAGAATAATAGAAATAATAGAAATCTAGGCAAATAGAAATATTCAGAAGTGAATTTCAGATAATTTTGCCACAAACAGAATAGAATGCCTAAAGAAATACTGATGATAAAATTTATATTTTAGATTAGTGTAATTTTGAATATAGTCAAAATGTTTAAACACTGTTTTGCTATACATTTTCATGTGCCATACCATTACAAATCAAATTATTAAATGCATTCTTATTCGAATTTAAAGTGCACGTGTAACACACTCCAAAAGTTATCAATCTGCCTCGGTTGTTTTTTGATATTTGCTAGAGGATGTTCACATTAAGATAAATGGATTGTCATGTTTTGAGAACTGTTTAGTTTCACTTTTAGGGGACCATCTGTTCGCTGATGAATGGTTCTGTATATAAGAGTGGGCATGTTGATTTAGCGCTTTTTAAAAATAAATGCCATAGTTAATTATTTCTTTTAAAGAATGCAGTTCTTAACCCCTCCAACTTTCAAGGTCTCTTTTGAAAATAACTATGTAATAAGCGGTCATGACCACATAAAAGTTTCTCTATGGATGCAAATGCATTCATCATGAATTTCTAGAAGAATTGATTTGATAGGATATACTTCAAATACTCTACCTAAATAATGCTTTTCCCTATCTGAAAAAAATCAACTCTGAATGAACACATGGTTTTAAACACACACTTTGAACACTCAGGAAAAGAGGAGCAGTTCCTCTTGACTGGAGTCAATCCTACACCTGATGATGTTGAAGGATATCACAGTGTCTTCACATTTGTGTGGGCACTGTCACTACGCATCCTTGTGAAAAGAAAAAACAGCAAATCTGATGAAACTAACACTCGCAATTTCAATGAAATTATATATATATATACATTTACATATACATCTATATTTGTTGAATTAATAAGTACTAGTTAATTTGAATTTTTCAGTATATGTCTGATTCATTCAAACTACAGCCATTGCACAATTGAAACATAATGATTAAACATTTTTAATTATTATTTACATTAGAAATTATCAGAGAATCTATTCACCTATTAAAATATTTGCTTTTAGAAATACATAATCTTCTACTATACACACTCTCAGTTTTCCAAACTCTGTTCATCAGAATTGTTCCTGGGGACTACGTGTGAAGTTGAGAGTGAAAGCAAAAAAGATCTTATGCACAATCATTTTTAAGTCACGCACAGTTGTTTTAATTTAAAATCTTGTATTTGTTTGTTCTCATTTTATCTGAGAGGGAAAACAAAGAAATATGTTGTCCATTTGCTGGATCATACCACAACCAGAGGTGGGCCAATTCCAAGTCTGGAACCTAGAACCAAATTCCAGTTTCACACATAGTTAACAGGAATTTGTGTGCTTGACCCATCTCTTGCTACCTACTAGTCCTATGGGTTAGCAGGAACCTACAACTCATGGTAGAATGTAGCCTTGAACTTAAGAACTCAGCTGTGATGCACAGGCATTGTAAGTGAAAACATGATCACAGTATCAAATGTCCATACTTATGTTTAATTTTGTGAAGCATAGCCTTGTACATTTGTCAGCTTGCAACTGAAGTAATGGGTAACCCATTCTGCTAGAAAAATATACTTGACTGAAGTTTTCTCTACTTTGAAGCAACTAGAATTTTAGCAAATGCTTTTTTTTCTTTGACAAATACATTTATAATTTTCAGTGCAGAATAAGTCAAGGCTGGTGACTATTACATATTTAAGTGGAGAGATGGAACAAATAACGAGTTCATTGCTGTGTATTCGTCAATCTAACCCAGACCATAATATTGAATTCTCTGAAATAATATGGAAAACTAAAAGTCACGCTAACTATTGTGAGTTCTTTATGTTAATAAAAGCTGAGATATACACTAGAAAGCATGGAAA
This sequence comes from Ochotona princeps, assembly GCF_030435755.1. Lineage (NCBI taxonomy): Eukaryota > Metazoa > Chordata > Mammalia > Lagomorpha > Ochotonidae > Ochotona > Ochotona princeps. The sequence continues at coordinate 66,922,436 of NC_080833.1, forward strand.
GTTATTTCTACTTAATATCTCCCAAGTTTTCCTGAAGACCAAAACCATTTTATTTAAGATTTATTTATTTTTATGGAAAAGTCAGATTTACAGAGAGAAGGAGAAATAGAAAAGAAGATCTACTCTCCAATGGTTCACTCTCCAAGCGGCCACAGCAACTGCAGCTAATCTGTAGCTAGGAGCCAGGAGTCCCTTCCTAGCCTCCCACATGATGCATGATCCAAAGGTTTTATTTGGTCTTGGGTTGCTTTCCCAGGCCACAGGCAGTGACTTGGAAGAAAAGTGGAGCATCTGAGACATGAATTGGCACCCACATGGGATACTTGTGCGTGCAAAGCGAGGAATTAGCCACTAGGATACCACAACAGGCCCAGAAGATTGGTATCTTTACATCATAAAAATTTACCATATTGCTTGCTGTTTTCTGTAGTATGACAGGAAACATTATCCAGCTGGCTAAATTTTAAGAGAATTTACAAGAAAACTTTGCATAATTTGCAAAGTCAAGGCTTCAGGAGCAGGCACTTCACCTGATGATTATCAGGCTCACATACCGTATCTGACATATAGGTTTTCATTCCTGTTATTGGCTCCTGAGAAGAAGCAATAACAGCCCAAGTAAATTGGTTTCGCCACCATAAAGGAGATCTAGATTTAATTCCCATCTTCTAAGTTTAGCTTGGCCCAACTCCGGTCTTTGGATATTTGGATGATGAACCAGTACATGGGAGAGCTTCTCTCTCTCTCTCTCTCTCTCTGCTTTTTCCTTCCTCTTTTCCTCCATTTCTCTCTGCTCTTCAAATAAATAGCTCCTACAAACAAATAGCTAGACTTCAAAAGAAATAAACCTTCCTTAAACCAGGTAGTGGAAATAAAATGTGTGTTGGGTCAAATTTTGTGTGAATTTGTTCTTACTTCCCATTATAATGGAATCTGCCCTGTTCCAATCAAAAATCAAATTCCTAGTGCAGGTATAATGAAACACACTGGTCTGCTATTTGTGGTGCCACATCTAAATACCAGAGGTTCCCTTTGAATCCAAGCTTCTCTGCTTTTAATCTAGTTTGTTGCTATTGTATCATGGAAGGAATAGATAATGATGGTTCAGGTACTGGGTTCCTGCCACCAACATGAAAGATGCAGAGGGACTCCACTAACCCTGGTATCCCATTTCCCAGCCATTATTCCAGGCCTTGGGAAGTAAATTAGTGGACAGACGATCACCCTCTCACTCTCTCATCACTTCTCAAGTAGATGAAAAAAATAGTCAACTAAGAAGGATTTTTCATTGTGAAATAATATCTTCTCCTCTAAACTGAATTACGACAATTTTGTGTGTTCCAGGGTAGCTCCACTAATGTCTATTCTTGTGCATTTTCTCTTAATTTTGCCATCATACCTTCAGCATTTGTCTCACAAAATACACGCAAATATTTTTGTTTTGCTTATTTTGCTGCAACAACTGCCACTACCGTAATTTCCTTCAATTCAACCCTTCTTATATACAAGGATTAGTTATTGGTATCTCCATTTGTTCATGTAATCATCTCTTCTTGAGTTGCTCCACAGGACTCAGTACTGCACAAGTTTCAAGGGAACTAAAGGATATGTTTATATGGCTGCAAAAAAAATCAATAAATAAATCCATATATAATCTTTCATGATGCTCACTTTCCATGGCCATTTCAAAATGTCTAATGTTAATTGATTTTAAAATTATTTACATGAGCGTAAAGGAATCTTCTAAATCCATTATGCGAGCAACATTTTGGAGTAGCCTCAGACTGTTGTTCAAAACACTGTAAAGTCCAAGTCTTTGGCAAATCTGATCATCACATCCCTGGATTTCCCTGGCTTGGCCTGTGGTTGACAAAAGACCATCAGAACAATTTCTTCCCTCTTGTAACAGTTTCTCTTACTTCTTTCACTGAATGACCTCTTGTTCATCTTAACTTACTTGCTAATTTTTCTCAATCTCACTTGCTGAAGGGTCCTCTTTTTCATTTCTGTGAACTAAAGAAACCTGCATTTTTGTGTTTTTCACCTGTTTGCTCTATGATCATTGTCCACATATGACAATGTTCATATCTCATTTTTATCTACCTCATTTGTTATTACTTTGACCATCCCGCCAGTTTTGCTCTCTGCAGCCCTGATTTCTTCACAGAACTCCTTGTCTTCTGAGCATGTTTACATGTGTGACCAACAGCAATGTACAACTTACCATGTGAAAAAAAATGTACTTAAACTGCTCCATTTCTCAGTCATTCTTTTATTATTATTATTATTTTTAATTCATTAATTACATTGTATTATGTAACACAGTTTCATAGGTACTTGGATTCTCCCCACCCCTCCCCAAACCCTCCCACCATGGTGGATTCCTCCACCTTGTTGCATAACCACAGTTCAAGTTCAGTTGAGATTCCCCCATTGCAAGAATAAACCAAACATAGAGTCCAGCATCTTATTGTCCAGTCAAGTTCAACGGCTTCTTAGGTATACCCTCTCTGGTCTGAAGACAGAGCCAGCAGAGTATCATCCCGATCAATTAAAAACTTCAACATACCATCAGCAAAAATTTACATCATTATGGAATTAATTGACATAGTAATGAGTAACCAATATGGTAAAAGTAAATGTGAGTTCCTAGCCACCTTCTGTGACCATCTCATTGACATTTCAATTTTAGTTCATACACAACATATAACAAACCTAACATAACATGTTATACATAACATCGTGTCATCTTAGTGTATGCAAATAGCCCAAAGATGGAAAAAGACCTAACCAACAAGATACCATTCAAAATAACTGAGAAAAGTATGAAGTATCTGGGAATAAGCCTAACCAAAAATGTAGGAGACCTATTTGAAGAAAACTACAAACTGCTTAAAAAAGAAATTGAACAAGACCCCAAAAGATGGAGTAACATCCCATGCTCCTGGATAGGTAAAATCAATATCATTAAAATGTCTATACTGCCAAAAGCAATATATACATTCAACGCAATCCCAATCAAATTGCCCGAAACATTCTTCACAGATCTGGAAACAATGATTCAAAGGTTCATCTGGAAACACAAAAAACCACGAATAGCTAGAACCATTCTCAAGAACAGGAAGTTAGCAGGGGGAACCACAGTCCCAGACCTCTGGACATACTATAGGGCAGTGGTTATCAAAACAGCCTGGTACTGGCAAAAAAATAGAGAGGAAGATCAATGGAGCAGAATAGAAACATCAGATGGGAACCCACACAAATACAGCCAAATAATCTTTGACAAAAAGACAAACGACAATCCATGCAAATGGGAAGGTCTGTTCAATAAATGCTGTTGGGACAACTGGTTAATAGCCTGCAGAAACAAAAAGATAGATCCACGTCTCTCACCATACACTAAGATCAGATCTAAATGGATAGCAGATCTAAACCTACATCCAGAAACCTTCAAACTCTTGGAAGAAAATGTTGGAAACACACTGCAACACTTAGGGGTAGGCCCTCACTTCCTAAAAAAGACTTCAAATGCAGTAGAAATCGAGACTAAAATAAACAATTGGGATCTCATCAGTCATTCTTTAATTTTCTCCACCTCAATAAAATATATTACTACTTACCAAATGGGCTAAGCCAAAATTCAGAGTTTTTATGCTTCTTTTTCCATTGAGTACTTCAAAAAGATTTTTAAATTAAATTAAAATACATTTTAAAACATTTTAATAGATGTTTGAAAAGAGGAAAAACGACTGATTCTATAACAGTTTTGCAGAACATTCTTAAATGGAGTTCTCTAGTTTAGGATTGCTGAAGTTTTGTTGGTATTGCTAGCATGACATTAATATAAATTGCATATAACAACATAACCTTGTTTTCCAATGGAAATGAAGAACTAAGGATTTGGGGAATCATTTAATTTACTCATTTACTCCCCTCCTTTTTTGAAGTGTGTCTTTTTTAAAATTTATAATATAAAGTGATAGTGTTTTTGAGACTTACTCTTGACAGTATTCAGTGAGGAAAAGATCAACAGGAAATATTTGGTACACATGTTGGAATGAAGAGGGGTGGTGTTTTAACAGAAATATAAAGCAAGAGGTTACATATACACTTCACTTCGGAAGAAGAAGAATTTTGCATAAAAGAATGTCATTATCTGGGCTGCGAGTGTGGTGTAACAGGTTAAGTCATGATCTGTGATGCCAGAGGTAGTTCTAGTTCTGGCTTTGTCACTTCTGATGGAGCTCCAAGCTAAATGCCTGGGAACACAGCAGAAGATGGCACAAGTGTTACTGTTCCTGACCCCAGTATGAGAGACAAATCAAGCTCCTGACTTCAGCCTGAACCACTGTTGACCACTGAAGCCATCTATGGAGTGAACAGGTAGATGAAAAATTTTTCTTTCTCTCTCTAATGCTTTCAAGTGTGTGTGTGTGTGTGTGTGTGTGTGTGTGTAAGCGCAAGTACAAAATAAAGTCAGTTACAAAGAGGAGAGACACAGAGCAAGACAGAGAAAGAGACAGATTCCGCTGGCTAGATAGTTCCCTAATTGGCTGAGTTGCTATGAAACCAGCACACAGGAATTTCATCTGGGGCTTCCAAGAGAGTGCAGGGGCCCGAAGTCTAGGCCATCTTCTGCCTTCCTAGTCCATCAGCAGCTAGCTGGATCTGAACTGGAGCAGCCAGGACAGGAGTAGGTACTCATACAGGATTCTGGCAGCAGCACAGGAGAGTATTAGCCTATGAACACACCACGTTCAGCCTATGAGCACACCCAGGTAAACCATTTTTCTTTTTTAAACCATGTCTGTCATTTGCAACATGGTCTCAACTAGAAACCATAATGCTCAGTGAAATACCAATTCCAAAAGGAAATATCATATGTACTGCCTGATATAAGGTGGTCTTCCTGCAAAATACAAGAACAATACTTATATAAGTAAACATGTATATACGTGTATTTATCTACAGAAACTGTATACAGTTGACTGTTATATTGTGAAGCGAAACTACAGTATGCATTGATGCTTCTGAATACAAGACACCTAATGAAACTGTTAAATACATCACAACAATATAACAATACGGACTTTCTACCATTGTCTGCATTTACCTTGTCATGATACAGTTAATAGCAGACTGACGGACTTGCAACTGTTGTTAAAGGACTATACTGTTGTTATTATACAGGAGGGAGGGAAAAGGTGGAAAAAGAAATTCCTGAGTCTAACATACTGTATGAATAAAAATAAAAACTTAAAATTAAAAAGAACGGCATGATTTACAAGTCAGAAGAAAACGGTGCCTACTATATGGAACACCTAGTAATGAAAATAGCCAGTAGAACAATGAAGAGTTAGTACTTAACAAACAAAACAAGACATTAGCATACATAGTAAGAATCTAGCATTCTTACCTTTAAAAACACAGCACATACACACAGTATTTTCCTATGCCCAAATGTTTGCTTTAAAAGTGTATTTCATAATATTTTATATGCATAAATATATATTTTCTCTTTTTTCAGTCATCAGTTAATAGATATTTGAGTTCATGCCATATCTTAGCTAATGTTAACTTAGATGCAAAAAAATGAGACTAAAATCAATCATAAGATTGGAATGAAATCCCGCCTTTCACAATAAAATGTGTGCAACTGGAAAAAAATCGTTTACAAAAATGCAAAAACAAATTCCATGTCTTCTTGATCGCAGCAACTCAGGCAGAGCCCAAAAATGTGTAAGGATGAAAAGGTTACTCTGAGATGTGAGTTTTAATCCCATATTTATAATCCAGTAGATTGTTCGCTTCCTATTTTATACTTGTAGAATATTAGAAGTGAGGTCTGTGAACACAGAGTGGGTGAGAATTGTGACTGCCAAACGGGTAAAGAAAGGGGAAGGGAGTAGATCGAGGGAGAGCAGGGGACTGAGGAAAGCACAGCTGTATTTTTGCAACCACATCCATGGAACACATAAAATCTGGTCTATTTATATTAAAAAAAAACTTATTTAAAGAAAGATGAAATCCATAACTTCTCTCTGTTCCTATGGTGAAAATCAAACTCAGAAGCAGGCATCACTTCATCCTTGCTATGTTCATGATAAAAATAGAAATTCAAGAGTTAGGGATGATAATTTGTCATTCTCAAAGTAGCTTCTGGGTAGAGGCAAGCATCTTACACACTTTTTTTTCTTATGTGATGTTTACATAGTTGATCTGGGTGGGGAGGATCCAGGATTAGGGAGAAGTGGATGAGACCATTGTTTACAACTTGTCTTTTTATTCTTTCTGTATCTGAGGAAAGAGGGAAGATAGGTGGCAATCCATATCCAGCCACCCAACTGTCCCAGTACCCAGGAATGGGGAACAGCCACATAAGATCAACCAAAGGTCCCGATATAGTTCATGCTCCAAGAGTTCTCTCCAGAGAGTCAATAGTTCTGGAATGTTGCAGAACTCACCGATCTAAACATGAAATCCTTTCAATGTACATTGGCTGATGTTGTTGACTTCAGAATCTCTGTTTGCCCAGATTTTCACTGTCATTGTTTGGCAGGGTAGTTGTCCAATTTGCTCTGTTCTTCTGCTGTGTTACCAGATGTCCTCTGCAGGCCCTAATGGGTTGCTATACTGTTCATGCGCCTCTGGGCCTGCTGTCTACTGATCCATCTTTTCCATTGAAGAGGATGAGTTGACACAGATGGGTGCAATGACCCATGCCAGGAAACCAGGGCTCTGCCAGAATCCCTGTCCTTGGAGCTCCCAGACCTAGCATCCACCACACAGGCAGGCCCACGGACCTGGGCTAGGCACAAGGCCCCACCAGACCTCACACTACTGGGGCTCATTGACCTGGTACCCACCACACAGGTGGGCCCAAGAACTCAGCCAAGACAACCCAGGTCCCAATGGACTCCAAGCCCCAGGGCTAATGGACCCAGAATCAACCACACCCAGATTAGAATGGCTTGCCACACCTCAGCATTCACCAACGGGTTGTGTATCTGCTGCTGTCCAGCCAGTCAACGAATCCCAGTCCTATTGTGGACTGCCTGGTGTTGCAACCTGACCCAATCAGATCTGTACCCATTCCTGGTTCTCATATCTGCCAGTGGATGTTACAAACTGGCTCAGCCTGGCCCACTCTCAGACCTGACCCACATGTAGCCCAGCATCATATGGGCTACTTCTTGCCTTCGTTCTTGTGCTTATCTGAAAGAATTGCACCTTGACAAAGGAGTTCCCCAAGCTCCTTTACCAGATCTCCTCCCAGTGACAGATCTCATGCACACCGGTCAGTTTTTGAGCCAGGTTGACTCTGATTACCTCTTGTCCTAAAAGAAACCATGTGTTTGCCCACAGCCATTCCGGTTTTTACTGTTGGGTGCTACAGCCCAGCCACACCTGGTACACTCCCAGAAACAGCTTTTCTGTGTTTCAGTGGGGTCCAAGACCTAGCCCAGGGCATTCTACACTGACCCTGGCTCTCACAAGTACCAGTGGGTGCCACAGTCTAGCCAAGTCTGGTATTCCCCAGTCCCAGTCTACACCCATGCTGAGGGAGACTGCAGCCATGTCCAGCCCATAGCTGCTCCTACTCTGGCTCAGTGATGGGAGCCACAACACAGTTGGGCATCCCCTTAGCTCCACGATCAGGTCTGTTCCCAGCCACAGATCTTATGCATGCCAGCAGAGAGTGTGCTACCTCTGTAGTGAGCCCACATACCCCCCACAAATACTGCCCAGCAAACTGAGCTTCTTATGCGCTGCTTAGTGTCATTACCTAACCTAATATTACCCATCTCATGTTCCGACTCTCACTAGTGGGTGCTGTGATCTAGCCCTGCCAGGTAGGCCCTCAGCCCTAGCTTTAGTGTAGGCCAGTGAGTAATAGTCAATGATGATTGCTGCTAACTACCTCAGCTCAGGTCTGTCATGTGCGCTGCTGCTGCTGCTTCGTTCTGACCCTTAACATCCTACCATCCCCCCTGCAAACTACTCAATCAATGTCCCCGCCCCACCTCTCGCTTACCTTCAACTACAGTGACCTTGTCTATGGAAGTCCCTTAATAGACCTTCCTTACCCGGACATGAACACCGGGAAACCCTTGCTGCCCCAACCTGTGCCATACCTCATACCCTTGTAAGCCCACACTTGAAGACCCTAGTGTGCTTTGCTGGATGCCCAAGTACACAATCCTAAGTTGCTCACTGCTGCCACCAAGTGGCCACAATCAAAGAACCCTGGTAAGATCCAGTCTAAGGTCACCTGCCTGTCTAACACATTTTAAAAGTTCTCTGCTTTTTCTCATTTCAACAGAAACCTGACCTTACTACCTATTAAGCAACCTAGCTTGTCCCACTATATGGGTGCAAACATGATGCATTTTTTTAAAGATTTTATTATTATTATTATTGGAAAGCAGGATATACAGAGAGGAGGAGAGACAGAGAGGAAGAGCCTCCATCCGATGTTTCACTCCCCAAGTGAGCTGCAACGGGCCGATGCGTGCCAATCCGATGCCGGGAACCAGGAACCTCCTCGGGGTCTCCCACGCGGGTGCAGGGTCCCAAAGCCTTGGGCCGACCTCCACTGCCCTCCCAGGCCACAAGCAGGGAGCCGGATGGGAAGTGGAGCTGCCGGGACAAGAACCGGTGCCCATAAGGGATCCCAGGGCTTCCAAGGGGAGGACTTTAGCCGCTAGGCCACGCCGCCGGGCCCGAAGCACTTTTTTAATAGAAAAAGTTATAGCATTCAGAGTGTGAGGGTAATTACAATGAACAAAGAGAAAACAATGAATTTGAAAGCAGCATAATCAACAAATTGCATAATTGTTTCCATTACAAAGTTGTGTGACCAAAAAAGAATAAATTAGGTTAATAGAAATCATCTAAAGTGCAAGAACAATAAAGCTTTTTAATTTCATACTCAGGAAACTGAGTGTATGTAGTTAAAAATTAGAAGCAAACAAGATCTGAGAAAACTTAATGCAACACTACTGTTTTTTTAATGTACTATAATAATAATAAAACAATAGATAAAAGCAGGAGAAACAAAAGTGAATTGTATTGTAAGAATGAGTTAAGTTTGTAATTAAGCATACTGGTTTCTGAAATATCAGAAAAAGAAATCAAAATATCACCATGGCAGGCACAGCAGAGTGGTGAGACCTCAATGGTAGATGACAGATGGTTGCCATTCATGTCTTATTCAAATAGAGTGAAGATTATTGGAGAAAATTCTATACTATACAAAAAAGGAAAGAAAAAATATATTTATGACTTATAATAAGAAATGATATCTCATTGCAGAGAAAAAATTGAAAATTGGATATGTAACTGCAAAAATAACCTGCCTGCAAAATGAAAGACATAAAAATACATATAATCAACAACTAATGTAGAATGAGATACTAAAATTTTACTTCATGTAATTTGTCACAGTAAGTATAAATATGTAAGTAAAACATAAAGAAATATGAATGATACATTGTCTACAACAGCCACATTTTAAGAATGAATGAAGAGGACTCAATGCAGTAGCCTCGTGGATGAAGTCTTTGCCTTATATGCGCTGGGTTCCCTTATGGGCACCAGTTCATGTCCTGGCAGCTCCACTTCCCATCCAGCTCCCCCCTCGTGGCCTGGCAAAGCAATTGAGGACAGTGTAAGGCTTTGGACCCTGTACCCACATGGGAGATCTGGAAGAAACTCTTAGTTCCTGGCTTTGGGTCTGCTCAGCATCAGCCATTGGTGCCACAGGGGGAGTGAACAAGTTGATAGAAGATCTTTTCCTCTCTGTCTCTCCGTTTTTCTGTAATTCTGGCTTGCTGGGGTCCGTGCAGTAGGTATGGATGGCGTGAAGGTGTGAAGAGAACAGCTCCCCTGTTTGGCAGGGCCCGGCAGATTTCTCTCTGACCACCTTGATGCAGACTTATCCGCTTTCTCTATGGTCACTCAACCACCCCACTAAGAATTCTGTAATCTATTGAGGCAATTTTTGCCCCTGTGAGATGGCTTTTGCAAGCAGCGTGAACTTGGGAGTTAATGCTATTGATAATGTCTTGGCGAGTGGGCCTTTAACTGCGCACAGGAGTACAATTAAGTCCATGCCATTTCTAGACACTTTATTTCATACTAACCCATTGCCCTGAAATCTGGCCCAGACATATAGCATGCCTTCTGGGAAACGGCTTGATAAGAATTTTGCAAACTAATGGAAGTGATGGGAGTATGAGGAGAACTGCTATGGCAAAAGATATAGTTACAGCGACCTTAAAGTTTAGCCTATCCTTGTAACCCTTTAGAGCATAGAAAATGTAGCTGTTTTAGCCGCTTTCATAATTCTTTAACTAGAGGAAATACTGGGCGATTTTATTAACATCATAGAGATATACTTTGGACTATTGTTTGATTGTTTATGAGGTTGTAGAGCCTACAGTTGAGGGGGATTTAGTGCTTGAAACTTTTTGTCTTGAATCTTTATGGTTTTTTTTTCTCTTTTGTTGTATTTCTCCCACTAAATGATAGATAAATTATGAAAACAAAATGTAGTAGGAATGTTTTACTGATTAGTAGGCAACCATCTGCACTTTGGCCTTGGAGTTCTGGCTGTCACCTAATGGCTACTTCTGAAGAATGAATAACAGCTTGCTTTAAATAAATTGATTATAGTAACTTATAGAACTATCTTTAAGAGTACCTGGTTGACCATGAAATAAAAAATAAAGTAATAAAACCTCTGCGCATACCCACTTAGTCATGAAGTAAAAATAGAACAATCAAACGATTGTGTAGAGGCTTGTGTTGTGTCTGAATAAATAAAAAGGACAGCTTCTTCTTGAGCTGTAACAAGAAGGCACCAAGTGACAGTGTCTGCATCTTTCTTTATCGCCGATGCCACGCACCCTTCTTGAGCTCCGAACTCAGCTGGAGCTGGACTCCGGCACTGGCTTTCCATAAATAAATGAATACATAAATAAATAAATCTTTAAAAAGAAGAAATATTGAAAGTGAAGCAATGATGTTTTTAACAAAATATTTCTTCAAATATAACAAGGATAGCAAATTTTTTATCAACTGAAAATCTGCTGCAATAACATAGGCTCAAAATATGGACAAAGGAAGAGTACTGAAGATAATTTTAGAGATCACATTGTATCGTGTTTTTTTAACAAATCTTTTTAAATCTTCCTCAAAAAAAGATAGAAAGCAATAGGAAAAATTCCAAACAACACACAGCAAATTAAGAGGACTGTAGAGAATTTAGGAGAGCAAAGGTTATTTTTGGAGTGTTAACATGTCATCAAAAACTAATATAATCAGCAGAAAAAGTAAGAAAAAAGTAACAATGATATTGAGCGTGGCATGATAGCCTAGTGGCTAATGTACTTTCCTTACATATGCTGGGATCCCATACTGGCGCTTGTTCACATCCCAGCTGCCCTACATCCCATCCAGCTCCCTGTCTGTGGCCTGGGAAAGCAGTAGAGGATAGGCCAAAACCTTGGGAACCTGCACCCGTGTGGGAGACCTTGACTCCTGCCCTTAGATCAGCTCAGCCCTGGCCTTTGTGGCCGTCTGGGGAGTGATCAAATAGATGGAAGATCTTTCTCTTTTTCTCTCCTTTTCTCTGTAATACTGGCTAATAAAAATAAATAAATCCTTAAAAATAAAAAAAAAATTAAAACAAATACAAAATAATATGTGTAAACTTTGTAAAATACTGAAAGGACAGAAATCAATAAAAAGGAAAAAGGGTGCTGTAAGCATTGTATATTTAGCTGACTCTTAATTTGAAAGTTAATAAAAATTAAATATATGTTAACATCAGGCTTAAGTGTTCTTATGGTTCTGTTCTAAAAGATATTAACAATAAATAATTTGTTAAATGCTGAAGTAGGCAGTGATTGATTTTTGGTGAATTTAAAAAGTAAAACTAAAATCAATTTTTTATCAAAATAACAATAAATATATTTACATTCTGAAAAATGGGGAATTATGTGTTTACTCCCGACACTTTGTCTTTCTGTCTATCTATTTATCCCTATTACACACAGACATGAACACCTTATTCCCAGTGCCTACCTAATTGTCTACCAGTCATACACAAGCATGGACACCTACAGGGGGGAAATGCAGTAGTCCTGGGCACAGATACCCATTTCAACATCATTGCAATATTCTAACACTGGAGGGTGGGTGCGAGGAATCCTTCCTGCACACACACGTCACACATGAAGATTGTCCATTGGGAAGCAGAAAGCCTTGTCTCTCGGCTCACTACACCAGATTTCTTAAACGTGTGCCTGTATCAGGAAAACTGAGAGAAGCACCTCTCAGACCCTGCTCCAGTCTCTCAGGTACCAGTGAGAAACAATAGTAGCCTACTGTAGGAGAAAAGAAAACATTGCAGAGAGGAGTCCTTGCTTACTGGCTTGGCCTACCAAAGAACCTGACAACTGAAGGTGGAACTGGAGCATTAAGGATGTGAAAACCCAAATTTACTACAAAGGCGTCACTGTAGTTGCATGAAAGCATGTGGAACAATGGAGGTAACCATAGCAACAACAAACTCAGGTCATTTCCTAACCAAGTAAATGCAAAACTCAGAAATGACAGGTTAACAAGCCCATTTCCAGATTAATCACATTTGCCTCAGTCTCTCCTGTCTGTACCCATGATGTCTACCACTAAGATTTTGTGAGATAAAAAAAAAAAGCCACAGAGAATTATGTGTCATTGTGGAGAGGATACATATGTATTCGAGGGTTCTTCTGTCTTTGGTTCTTTGATAAATATTTCACATCCGATGGGTCGCATTGCAGGGTGTCGCAGGTGGGACCATGCTTGGAGGACTGCAGGTAACCTGGAAAATGAATGTGGAGACATGGCAGAGAGGAGGCTGCTGAGGGAGTGTTTGACAGGTGTGGAATGATTTCTGGCAGCTTCCATGAACCATGCCATTACACAGGCACCAAGAGAGCTGAAACGAGATGCTTCAAAAGGCAAATCCAGAAGGCAAGTCTGAATCAGGCCAAGGCACCACCCAAGTGGGAGAGCCAGACTGGGCTAGGGAGTATTGCCAACCTAGGGCATATGAAAGCCAGGGCTTGAAAGATGCCCAAGAGGGAAAGGTCGCAGCATTGCACCATATAATGCTAGAATGCAGCAGCTGCTGACATGTGGAAGAATCAAGGCTTCTGGCCAATTCAGTAGTGGATTGGTGGGCTTGCTCTTGCTAGACTGCGGCACCCACCTGTATGCCCAAGAGCTGGGGTTAGTGGTGGGCCAGACCAAACAAGGCCATAGCACCCACAGGCAGCCACCAGAGCTGTGCCCAGGAGCTGCCTGGGTTGAGACATGCTGCAGAACCTGAGCACACAGGCAAGAACTGGTTCCATGGTTGGACCGACCTGGTCTATGCTGGGCCACAGGACCCACTGAGATATGTGAGGTGGTTAATATGGGAGATGGATCCAACCTGATCCTATACTATCACACACGAGAATCAAGTCAGAGGATCTGCCAGGAGATATTGCTTGGGGGATTCCCAAACTATAAACTTATATTGCATCCTCAGGGAAAACCACAAGATATGTGATCTAACCTTGGAGCATATGTATCAGGACTGGGCATCTTCAGTTGCTGCTGCCTCTGTAGTGTACAGCATGCCAAGATGCGCAAAGGGGACATGCAGCCAGCTCGTCTAGGCCAGCAGAGGATGGTGAGTGCTTCATCAGAGGATGGAAAGCAGAACAGGCTAGACAACTCCCCTGGCAAGGATTTGCAAAAGGTGTCTGGGTCTGTGGATGCACTGAGGTAGTCTTGGTCAGCCAACAGACCTTGAGAAAGATTTTCTCAACCCTTGTGCAATGAAGCTGACAACATCTCAGAGCTATCAAAATTACTCAAGTAATACCCTTGGAACATTCTTCCCCACACTGGGCTCGCTAAGGGATCATCAAATGAGTGTCTACCAACCCTGGGTGCTGGTGTAGCTTCACACTTAGAAAATACCCTCTTGTGACCCTCCTCTGCTACCCCGGCAGACACTGGAGAGAACAGCAACAGCAACAAGTGAAGCATCTACCCACCTTCCTTCCCACCTGCACCTTCCACATGGATCTGCATCCCTCTCAGTTATGTAATCAATATTGAAAATATCAAATAAATCAAGTTAAAATAAGTAAACAACATGTTGTCCCTGTGAAAACAACATCATCTTGGAAATTATTAGAGATACAAATGGTTTAATGAACTGGAAACATTATGGTTGGGGTTCGTGAAATCATTTCTAACACACTCAAAAGTGTGATAAGAATTAGTGCACTTGTTCCCTCGAAATACAAAACTTTTAAAGGACAGGAGAAGGACTGTGTTCATACTGACATGTTCCCATCAGCACATGTTTTTATAAAATGTAGGTGATTTTTTTTTTTCCTTTGGGCTTTTCGTCTCTAAATTGAAAATCCTGTTTTCTCTGCAGAAAGAAAGTCTATAGTGATGACTGACCTTCCTAGCTTCTCTTATGACAGATTTAGCTGATATATTAAAAATGATTTGTTGGAAAGTTTTATGAAATTTTTCAATTATATACTGAAAAGGAAATATCAGCTATGCTATTTCTTCACAATGTGATTTACCAAAAGAAGTAGACACATTTTAACTATTAAATAAACAAATCTATTCTCAGCTTAGGATTTCCTCTCTAAATTTTAATAATTGTTTCTTTTGAAAGATACTTACTAATATTCTAAGTATCAGAGATTGTTCATAATATTTAACATCTGGAGCATACGTTGAGAAATGAGTAGCATCGTAGAGTAATTCATCAATCATGATATAAAAGGGCTTACAGCACCACTCCATGAGCTTAAAAGGACTCTATTTTGATAGGCAAAAGCAGAGATAAAATAACCAATGATGGTGACTTATATAGTAAATTGCTTCTAATTAAATATTCCAATTTTGTTAAGCAATGCAATGATGAAAATATCATATTCTCTTTTAATTGATGATTGCATGCAATTATTCTATGTAATATCTAGAACAACTCTTCTCATTCTTAGTTTTGTCTGACAGACATGATAACCAATGCAATATCTCTATTTGTCAACATCCTCAAGATGCTGTTCAGTCCCTAGAGAACACAAGATTATACAAATGCAAAGAATTTCACGTAAACATTACATGCAGCTGTAAAACATAGTTCCTATCAGTGAAGACATAGAACACAGTTTAAAATATAAATGCCAGATTATGTATTTGGTCCCAATCTATTATTGTGCTTGTACAAATAGGTATTTCTTAATTTAAGTTGCTAAAACTCAATTTAATAATAGTTTTTTAATTTTTTTATTTCCTTTTAAGTTGTTCTGGAATTTCAACAAATATTTGGCCTTGATGAACAGACTTTCAGAATCAGCAAATGGCAAATGTCCATCCTTTTGTATTATTGCATTCCATATTAGCAAAACATTTTAGAATTAAGGAAACTTTCTGTGATGGCTCACACTATAGATTTTTCTCAGATCCTTTAGGGTTCATGTCTTACAAATGTTATGATAATGTAAGAGACTGCTCTTGGTACTAGCCATTCAGAGAAATTAACAATGTTATTACAAAACAGCTGGTTTAACTACAGCAGAGAAGTACAAATTGGCCTCAGGTATGAAACTACTGAGCCAGAGAGCAGCAGAACAAGGCCTGATGCTGAGGAAGAACACTGTGGCAGCGGCACTGGTGGGAAGGTGCCTTAGGATATCATGATGGAAAATGTGCAAAACAATTTTTAAAGGTCCTGCCAATTGAAAAAACAACTCAGCTCTCACCATTAAAGATCTATCTTCAGAATGAAGGCATAGCGACCTTGCATTCTGGTAACTCATTGCAACACCGTTCAGATAACCCATTTGGAAATGCAAAGCTGCTAATGACCTTATTTAACTTTTATCATCCAAATGTGTCAGATTTATATTTAATCCACACATCAGGGATCATCATGGTGAGTAATAATAAATGGTCCTGGTGTAATGTCAAAAAGTGCAAAACACCTACCTTTATTATTGTTTTTTCAGTTATGTGTAATGCCTTTTTACATGTAAATGGGACATTAACGGCTCTATTAAAAAAAATTCAGGATCTTCTGACAAACAGAATAAAAGGCATAGTTTGAGGGTGCGTCCTGTGGTGCCTCTCACTACAAGCTGTGTTTCTCCCTCTGCTTTAACACCATCATTTTTCTGAAGTTTACAGTATAGTTGAATTGTATCTGTCCCATTTCCATAACTTACCATTCAGCTTCCGTGCCTACCCTACAATTACTTGTCATCTTTCTTCTACCTACAAAGCCAACACTGCTCCTTGATGGCCTGTGGAACTTCTGCTCTTATTCAAAGTATATTCAAAGAGCTTTCTTCTGTGATGGCTTTTCCAATCCTCCCAGACGCTGGAGATATTGCTTCCTGAGAAATCTCAAAAGTCAGTAATAAAGAGCTCCGATGATAACTCATGACACAAACATATGTTTACAGCGCAGTTTTTCTAACAGATGATAACTCAAATGCCTATCTTAATTTCTCTCTCTCCACTTCCTTACCTATGTTTTATTCTTCAGCTCTTTATTTTTTTGTCATTTTCTCCCTGAGCTTATGGCAGAAGAAGCAAAAGTGCATGTCCAGATTTGTCAAAAATACTTTTTTGAAGATACTTTTTGGGAGCCATCATTTCCATTTGATATTTTCATGTTAGCTATCTCCCTTATCCCTAGTAATTAATGGTATTTCTTCAGTAATATGGCACTAAAGACAGGCAAAGTAACACTAAGTTCCTAAGTAAAGTAGGTAGACACTGAGAAGCACAGATTTGTTACAGTGCTTTTCCTTCTAACTTTAAAAAGAATAAAGAAAAAATACACACATTAAGAATGGTACTTATTTTGGCAATCATAAATTGATATGTCAGTTTTACCCTTTTCACATCAATATGATAAATAACATCATAGGGTGGCCTTAGGAAAAATTATTCTATCAAATTCCCAAGCAACAGAAATAAAAGAATTGCCTTAAAAAAGACAGATGTAAATTAATTTCAACCTCTTTTCTTTAATATCTAATAACATTTTATGTTTAATGAATAAGAGCTCATAAGAAGGGAATATTTTATAAATGAAAATGGAATTTTAAAAAAATCACACACAATTTGATAAATTGAAACACAATATATTTAACTAAAAATATAATTGACCTGATCTTTTTCATTTGATGTGATACTAATAATGGAATAATAATAAACTGAATACTAAAGATAGATTATCAATAAAATTAGTTTCTTTTTTCAAATGGTGATCATGAAATGCCAGTATGGGGCCCAGCAAAGTAGCCTAGCAGCTAAAGTCTTTATTTTGCACACGCCAGGATCCCATATGGGCATTGATTTGTGTCCCGGTGGCCCCGTTTTCCCAGCCTGGGAAAGCAGTCGAGGACAGCCCAAAGCCTTGGGACCCTGCACCCACGTGGGAAACCCAAAAGAAGCTCCAGGCTCCTGATTTCAGATTGGCATAGCTCTAGCTGTTGCCGTCGCTTGGGGTTGAATCAACAGACAGAAAATCTTCCTCTCTGTATATCTGACTTTACAATAAAAATAAAATTAATCTTTCAAAATGGCAATATAAATATTTTTTTTCACCTGATAGATTTGTAGTACAGATGTCCACATTTTATTTAATCAGAAACAGCTTGTGTTCCAATGCAGTTAATGAATTTATGTATGAAATTCATACTGAGCAAATCAAGCAGTATAGAATAAAGGGTTTCTTAGTTGTGTGGTTTTGTAACACAGACTAACTTTATGGCACTCACAATTGAATGACCATACAGAAAGACTGTATCTGAGAATAAAAATGAATGAAGTTTTCTGGAGCCGTGCCACTGGGTTATATTCAATGGATAAAACCAACACGTAAATGGACGCCTGGTGATGTGTTTACTGAATCTGAAGATGAGTTGAAAGGAATAGCTGCATGAGAGAGTTACAATTTTGAAAGATTTTAGCAGGCATGAAAAATGAGCCAAATTTAGCAACAGTGTATCTGAACATAATAAATGTCACCTTCTGCACATGCGCTGAGTGGGGGTAGTCATCTGGCCTTATTTGCAAAATGAGGTTCTAAAAGGAAATATACAGCAGCCATTCAGGTATGCTCCCCTCAGCACCTCTCATTGTGACTGAACCTCTCTGCTCTTTTCTGACCTGCTCTGACATTACCCTTGTAAACAAGTTTCTCTTTACTTATTTTTCTGTGATGCATCAACTGCCAGGAGAAAAATTCTGCTCAAATGACAACTTCAAGGAAGTGAATTCTCAGTGGTTTCTGTGCTATCGGTTTGTCTGCTGCAAGTTGGGAACGTGAGACAAGTTTTCAGGACATGTGTGCGTAGAAATAACAACTAAAGGAGGTGGGACTAGACACCAGGTGTGGCAGCAAGCTATGTATGTTTAATAAAGCGGATCTTTAATGATGTGAAGATATGATAGATATAAGCTTGTAAAGTGATTGTCTTTGTAGAGCCTTTCTCACAAAATATGTTAGTAGGCCTGTTTGATGGTAATTTTGCTAAACTCCCAGTCTCTTCTGTATGATTTAAACTAGCAATGCTACTAAATTAAGTTAAGATAAAGTTGACTGATTGACTCACAAACTATTACTATTCAACTTGAATAAATTATCCTTGAAATACTTCCCATCATTTGCTTAAAGAAGGTATATCTTGCAATTTAAATAACAACAAGCACATTATATGTATACTTTTCTTGACCTGGATCCATGGATTACTGTCTGATGCTTTCAAAATTAAAATATTTCAATAAAATTAAATTAGCATTATAACAACCAAATAATTCTAAGACAAGAACATCCAGTTGATTTAATCATGAGTGTCACTAAACATTCCAATAGATATATTCAGAAGACCATTAGGTTGGAATTGATTTTTACCTTTGAAATAATAAGTGTAAGACTCTCTTTAAGGTTAAAAAGAAGACATTTTAATCTGCATTCAAAATTAACACAGTAAAATATATGCAGGACAATATGGTACTAACTAAAATTTTAACAGAAACACAATATGTTTTTTTTTAACTGAAACCATCACTTATTTCACTTAAGGAAAAGGAAATTCAATGCGTATTCTTTGGAGAAACCAACTATTCAAAACAGTATGTGCTGAATATCAACTATTAGGTCTTAGAGAGTAAAGAAGAAAGGAAACTTTTTCTCTTTAAATTGAGGGTGTTCTTGATCAAAATGCCATCTTTTGTTTTATCTACTAGTCATACAGAAATTAAATAATTAGGTATTGCCACTGCAGCATAAAGACTTTTTTATAATTCTATCTCAGTTTTATTTCTTCATGCATTTGAAAACTTTTTACCAACGAGCATGTAAAGTTTTTAAAAGGACATATTTAGATATTATGTATCTAACTGCAAGAAAGATATCTTAATAAAGGACATACAAGTAATATTCAGAGAATGAAAAGCAAGTAATGATTGAAACTTTGATTTCCAAAATAAGGAAAACTGAAAATATTTAAAATTATACAATTTTGGGCCAGACGTGATAGCATAGCAGTTTAAGTCCTCACCTCGAAAGCATTGGGATCCCATATGGACGCCAGTTCTAATCCCGGCAGCTCCACTTCCCATCCGGCTCCCTACCTTGGCCTGGGAAAGCAGTCAAGGACGGCCCAAAGCCTTGGGACCCTGCACCCTAGTGGGAGATCTTGATCAAGTTCCTGGCTCCTGGCATCGGATTGGCTAAGCTCTAGCAATTGTGCACACTTGGGGAGTGAATCATCGGACAGAAGATTTTCCTCTCTGTCTGTTCTTCTCTCTGTATATCTGCTTTTCCAATAAAAATAAATCAATCTTAAAATAAATAAATAAATAAATTATAGAATTTTCAAAAAAATTTCCTCTGATCTTTACTTGGAATTTTAAAGTCATGGCTATACATGTGAAGGAAAGGCATTCATTTCACTTCAAATAAAGTAAAGCAAGTACAAAAAGTAAAAAATCGCAAACCGTTTTGTTTTCTTCATTACCCAGAATGCTGCATTCACTTACTTGTGTCACCTTCAATTTACAGTTTTTCAAACTCACATTTTCTTTGCCCGTGAGTTTCTAGTATTCTTGGAGCATAAGATAATGTGTGGGTCAAAAGATACAATTTTGCTGTTATCTATACTTAGATGTGAACTCCAAAATACAAACCTTCGGCTCCAACTTTTCAAACACCACAGCTTAAGATTGCCAATTCTTTAGTAAAAAATAATCATTTTGAGGACTTCCAGGAAATGCATCAAGCTCCTCTTTTTGCCCTCTACACTTGTCTACAACCTCATATCTTTAAGAGAAAATAATCATTCTTCATTTGCCTGATAGGTTTACATAATTTCTTTGTCTTTATGGTTTCAATCAGTCAGCTATTGTGCCAAATTTAGTTCCTTTCTCTGTGATCACTGTTAAAATGTTCATTTGTATATATCTTTTCTTTATATCATCTTTTTTCAGTGATTTATTTTGTTTTGTTGGAAAGGCAGGGTTACAAAGAGAATGAGATGCAGAGAAAAAGATCTTGCCCTTCATGGTTCCCTCCCCAAGTGGCCACAACGGCTGGAGCTGAGCTGATCTGAAGCCAGGAGGCAGGAACTTCTTCCAGATTTAATGTGGGTGCAGAGTCCAAAGGTTTTTGAGCCATTACTACTGCTTTCCCAGGCCACAAGCAGAAGATGGATGGGAAGTGGAACAGCTGGGTATGAACTAGCACCCATATGATATCCTGCCGCATGCAAGGCGAAGATTTAACTATTGAACCATCGCTCCAGGCCCCCATATCATAAAGGTTCTGCCATTTTACAACTCTTCCTTATAAAATTTTTGTTCCTATTTGTTCCACCATGATCTCTCTATAATAGAATTATGATTAGTTCTGCAAAATCAAAGGAAAATACTTGTTCTTTTTATATCTATGGGAAATATCTAGCCATACACTGCCATATGCACTATTAGAATCCCCAATTATTTTTGCCTACTCTTCTCCACATTGACTGTCCTGTCATGTCATGCCCTTTTAATATACTAAGCCAATCCACTTTTCTTGCAACATTTCTGCACTATTCAGTTAATTTTCTGTTATGATTGATTCTCAAATTCTAGATGAAATGTCACTTTTCAGCAAGCAAATGAGCACTCTTTCAAGAGCTTTGAGCATAATTCTGTTACAACATTCCTCACCCTCTATTATTTGTTGATGCGATTTTTCCCTTAAGAATGTACATTTCTTTTATTTGGAAGCTTTTATGGGTCACATTCGTAATCTTTGTTCCTAGTATCCTCTGATCCCAGATACTCAATCAATTTTCATAAATGTATGAACAAATGGTGTTGAGTACTATTAGGTAAATACATATTTCTAGTATTCCTCATATGTGACTATATTAAAAAAGAGGATCCCTAAGAAATAATTAAGATTACATGAGATACTAACGGTAGGATCCTAATCAGGTAATGCCAGAATCTTTATTTCAAAAAGAAGAAACAATAAAAAGAAAAAGAAACAACAGCTTTTTCCTTCAACCATGGGACTGTTAAGTGAAGGCTGCTGTCTGAAGGCCAGAGAAAGTTTGCACAGGGAATCATAAAAGATGAAGCCTTGATCGCAGATTTGACTCGGGAACTGTGACATACAAATCTGTGTTGTTTAAACAGCTGAGTTTTGGCATTTTATTACAGTAACCTAAGGAGAATATAACAATACATTTTGAAGATTTTTTTTTTAAATTTTATAGGGGACATTTCTTAAAGAAACAAGGTCTGTGCCCTGACTGGAAATTATCTTTACTCTATCACCATTTTCTACATTTACCGTTTTGTTGTTTGTTGCTGCCAAAAATGTTCATCTTGATTTTCCTGTTTGCACTCTAATGGGTCATCAACTTTCCATTGTATTTCTCAGTAGCTGTAGCCCGGGGATCCCTCGTCTAATACCCAGGGCTCCTCTTCCTGCTCTATCCTGAAGATCGTTTCTGGCTTTCTAATGCAACACCCTATGGAGACAAGATTGCTGTCATTTCCTAGGATCCCATCTCTGTACAGTATGTGCTGAGCAAGCTTCAGTGGATGCCAATCTTCTGGGTGAAGTCCATGCATACATCCTTGAATGACACTTATTCCTGGGATTTGTTAATTTTCTGCTCATCGTGGAGGTGAGAGAGCTTCCTGTTGATAGCTTTGTCCCAGACCTTCCACTGGCTCACAGACTTCGCCCGCTTCAATATGGTGTGTCATGACCTCTGCAAGGACCACAAGGCTGGAAATCCTTTCCCAAGGGGAACTGGAGGCTGTGGAAAAACAAGCAGGGTGGAGGAGGGGAGGTGCACATGTGCAGAGGGGGTGGCACAGCGCTATTGAGGGCAGCCTGATTATACATTTAAAAACAAAGAAAAGAACTGTGTATGAATTTAAAGAGCTATGTGTGTAAACATCTCTGTATGTGCACGTGTTTATGAAACCATCATCCACGAAGTTACAAGTCTGTGATGTTAAACATGGCATAGTGTTTCAGTTTGTATAACATTGTAACATTAGCTGTCTGGCTCCACTTCTGACACAAAGTGACAATAGGGAGGAGGACATTGTTCAGAACTTAAATGAAATGTTAAAGATTATGGTAACAGAATGCTTTTGAAACAAAATATTGAAAATTTGGACATATGTAAGTTCTTGACAATTTTCAGAAGCACCCTTTGAAAGAGAATATAGTATCAGCATTCCTAAATCAAAATTAGGAAATGTTAGCTATATTGAACTATTTTCTGTTGTGACAAAATATCTGAGGCTGGTCAGTTTGTATTCAAAAAGAGATTTATTTAATCAGAGTTCTGGAGATTTAAGAGGAAGCCCTTAGAGATTCTCAGTTTTGCTGAAATCTTTCTGGCTATTTCACAGAGTAGAAAGTATTGTGCTAAAAGTGAATGAAAGAAATCCAATGAAAAGACAGAATATTTTGTAGATTTTTTTTTCATGTAACAATCTCTTTTCCAGAAAATATCCAGAATCCTAGAACTATTTAAGCTCTTCTAAAGATCATGCCCCAATTATCTACTATCTCCCACGAGGCCACACTTCTTACAGAGTCCATGACTTATAAACAAAGCCATACAGGACACTTTCACGTACCATAGCACTAATATTAATAAAGTTATGTATGTTTATGAAATAATTATTTTTGTACTGGCAAATATAAATTTATGTAAGTAGTATCGCATTAATATGTACTCTTGTAAAATCATTTTTTAAGTTACTATTACCTAATCGGAACTTATCATGTCTACATTCAATAGTCTTTGAAAGTGATGTAGATTATAACATAAGAATATGTGTTTAATTATTAACTTCTATGTTATTTTCATCTTTAATACATTAGGATTTTTTTGGTTTGATTACAGGAAAGATTAGCAGTAAATATATATTGATATATATTGTTATTGGGTGTTAGGGCAACTTTCTGGAAATACTTATAAAAACATTTCAGGGTATGAATACCTTTTCATCTTTAATAAGTTACCAAATTCTAATATGCAGGTCTTCACGATTAATACATTGGAATTATTCATGGAATTAGAAGCCTATATCAGCCTTTGGTTCTGTCCCTTATGTTAAAATTATTTGCAGCTTTTTGTCAAAAAATATATGCATTGTTATATTTCTTAACTTATGAAAGCACAAAGAAAAAGTGGTACACACACGTGCATATATTCATTCAATGGAATGCTATCTGGGAAAAAATAATGCAATTTTGTCATTGGCAACAGCACAGAGTAGATTGGAGGTTATTATGTTAAGTGAAATGAGGTAAGTACAGAAATGTAGATATTATTACAGCGTTTCACTCCACTGGAATCTTTTTTAAAAATGTGATTTGATCGGTGTGATAATAATGTGCTTACCACCGCTTGGGGACAGTAAAATCATGGGAGGGATGAGGAAATGGTTAATAGGAACTATGTTAGATAGAAGTTACAGTGTTCGAGGTAGAGTAACTGCATTATAACAACAAATTGTGTATTTTCTTAAAGAAGAAAAAAAAAACATTAAAAGGCCCATTACAACAGCCCAGTGACCAAATTTTCACCTTGCATGCACTGGGATCCCATATGGGAGCCTATCTTTGCCTGAGCTGCTCCATTTCCTCTCCAGCTCCCTGCTATTGTAGGGCTGCCTCCAGAATGTCTTACAAGCCTGGTACAATAGTGGGGAATTCTCTTTTTTTAGTTGTTTTTTTATTTAGGAAACTATTTTATTTCCCTTTCCCTTCTAAAGAATAGTGTTGCAGTGTGTAATGTTGTTCGTTGGCTGTTTTTTTTTTTTTTTTTTTTTTTAAGATCTTCAATATATCATCCCACTCTCCTCTGGCTTATTAAGGTCTGCTGAAAATCCTGTTGTTAATCTGTTTTTCCTTTAGGTATAACTAAAGATATAATGTTTTCTCTTACTATGTTTTTAAAAGTTTTCCTTGGCCTTAACTTTTGGAGGAGATAGTTTTGGTTGAGTCTGATGAAGATTCTTTGAGATTTCTCTATCAGTTACCCTAGAGAATGGGATATCCAGGGCTTTTTCTTAGTGCTGGGGGTGAGGTACCCTTGCCCCACTGGCAAGCCTGAGGGATGCTGGAGACTGTGGCATTAACAGCTGCAGCACTGGAACTGTGTGATAAGGAGTGGCTGGTCCTCAGAAACTGCTGAGAGAATGCAACTCACGAAGGAGTTTATGCCATCGATAGCTCCTGACCGTAGGCCAGGGGATGCAACGTGAACTTGGCTTGTTCTACTAGACAGCTCCAAACCATACAGTAGATTTTTCACAATAGTTATATCAGTGGGGGTAGAAATATGGACAGGTTATTCTCTAGGTCTCAGCACTGCAGATCCCAAAGACTGCATGAAAAATACTAGTGATTATTGTAGTTCTAGACTACCAGGCTTTAACAGTCACAACAAAACCCCAAGACAGGACCCAGGTTGGAAATAGTGATAACTTTCTAAAACCTAAAGACAAGGATGGGACACTCCAGATGCTGCCTGTGATGTCAATTACTCCAGAGGTTGCAATAGCAACATCAATAATGCCCAGATTAGGTAGCCTCCTGTTCTCACAAAGCATTCAATGGTGTTGCTTGAGTTTGTGCTAGGTTTCCCAGCACCACTACCTAGACCTTGCAAATGCTGCTGATGCTATGCCCAAGAAGCTGAGATCATACAGAGTGCTTAAGCATAGCTCTGGGGCCAATGTCCAGACCTCCTGCGCTGTCAGATGCAGGGGTTCTGCTCTCCACTCTGCAAGCTGCCCTGCCTCTGCCCCTTCTGGTAGCAGGGGAGGTGATTTCACTGCACGACTCCAGACTCACCTGAGTGTTGTGCCCTGTAAATAAGGAAGGGGAAACAATGTGCCTTCCCTTCTCAGAGCAAACAGTCTCTGAGACTCATTCAGTTCTCCAAGCTCCCGTTAAAGCCATGGGGAACTGAAATTCTCCTTCATTCCACAGGAAAGTGTGCACCGACTTAACCAACCTTGACTTAAGACGATGATGCCTCCCAGCCAGCAGTCAGCTGTGCCAACTGGCCAGCCACAGCAATGTGTCTGTCCTCTCTATACTCTCCCAAAGTCTCTGTCACTTCTCCACTGAAAATTTTTTGTCAGTCAGTCTCCTGGAAACAGGATTTTTTTTTCTTTCTTTTTTTTTTCCTTAATTTTCTTTCTTCTAAAGATTTATTTACTTTTATTGGAAAGCCAGATATTATATAGAGAAAGGGGGAGACAGAGTAAGATCTTCTGTCCCTTAATTTACTCCCCAAGCAACCACAATGGCTAAAGCTGAGCTAATTTGAAGCCAGGAGCCAGGAGGAGCCTCTTCTGGAGCCTCTCCCATTCAGGTACAAGGTCCCAAAACTGTGGGCCATTCTCAACTGCTTTCCCAGGCCACAAGCAGGGAGCTGGATTAGAAGCAGAACCACCAGGACACAAAACAGTGCCCATATGGGATCCCAACATGTTCAAGGCAAGGACTTTGGCCACTAGGCTACTGTGCTGATCCCTTCTTGTCTTTTCTTCTGCTGCTGCTGCTGCTTCTTCTTCTTCTTCTTCTCATATCGTTTTGTGGATGAATTCAGTGTGTCCACGTACTACTCAGCTCTCTTGGATCTCCCAGACTTAATATTAGTTTGTGTGCTGTAGACACTTCACATTACCTTTTTTTAAAATAAATTTATTTATTAATTACATTGTATTATGTGACACAGTTTTATAGGTGCTGGGATTCCCCCAACCCGCTCCCCAAACCCTCCCCCCATGGTGGAGTCCTCCACCTTGTAGCATAACCACAGTTCAGGTACAGTTGAGATTCCTTCATTGCAAGCATATACCAAGCATTGGAGTCCAGCATCTTATTGTCCAGTTAAGTTCAATGGCTTCTTAAGGAGACCTTCTCTGGTCTGAAGGTAGAGCCAGCAGAGTATCATCCCGATCAACTGAAAGCTCCCAACATACCATCAACAACAATTTATAACATTATGGAAGTAATTGACATAGTCTTGAGTAACCAATATGTTAAAAATAAATGAGTGTTGGGCCCGGCAGCGTGGCCTAGTGGCTAAAGTCCTCGCCTTCAACCTGCCGGGATCCCATATGGGCGCCAGTTCTAATCCCGGCAGCTCCACTTCCCATCCAGCTCCCTGCTTGTGGCCTGGGAAAGCAGTTGAGGATGGCCCAAAGCTTTGGGACCCTGCACCCGCGTGGGAGATGCCGGAAGAGGTTCCTGGTTCCCGGCTTCAGATCGGTGCGCACCGGCCCGTTGTGGCTCACTTGGGGAGTGAAACATCGGATGGAAGATCTTTCTCTCTGTCTCTCCTCCTCTCTGTATATCCGGCTTTCCAATAATAATAAAAAATCTTTAAAAAAAACAATATATATATATATATATAAACAAAAAAAATAAATGCAAGTTCTTAACCACATTACCTTTTGATACTGCTCTTGCTGCTCCCATTGCAAGAGTAATTTATCTTGGGGCGGGGGCATCCAGGATCCAGGTGGCTGCATGCAGGCAGTGTTAATAGGGTTGGAGTGAGGCTCCTCCTGGGTGAAATACACCTCCTGCATACCAGACTATAGACAAAATGAACTGGGGACCACAGAGGGCTTATTTGAGATATATAAAATGATTTCTATGGACTTCTGCAGACCAGGTCATCATGTACCAGGCAATTGAATAAGTGAGGAAGGGTTGGATCAGATAGGAAAACCTGAATAGCATACTGAGACTAGACTGATGCATCCAGTGATAACTGAGGCAGCCAGATCAGGGGCAGTCTGAGGAGGGGTCTGAAAGGTCTTCCCTACCAGGCCATTGCACCCACCCAGGAGCTCTGGAGCCAGGTATGGAGCCACTGTTGCAAAAACGATTATACCTGCAAATACTCAGGAGAGTTAGGCCTTGTAGGAAGACAGCAGAAGGGACTTAGAGGATGTAAGACGTTACACCCACAAGCATGTATGAGGCATTACAAGCAATTTTTATGGGATGGCACATTGACACTGCTGCTAATTTTCTGTGCTGTGGTGCCAACAATCCTTTCGGGTGTTAATTCATTTCCCAGCTGCTCTAATTCCTTTTATGCTTATGTTTTGGAAAAGTAGTAGAGGATCCACTTCCCACATGGGAAAAAGTTTCTGCTCCCAGCTGCATATCAGCTCAGCAATGGAAATGGCAGCCATCTGTTGAGTGAACCAGCAGATGGAAGACCTTCTCTGTTTCTGCATCTTTCCTCTATCTGCAAAACATGCCTCTCAAACAAACAAAAAAAAATTTTAGGAAGTAATTTCTAATCTCTGTGAGACAAAGCCACCAATGTCTCAGAACAAACAAGATCACTCTGGTAACAGGTAGAGAATCATCCCTCCGGGGCGGGGGGGTCCCCTAGAAGGACATCACGGAACCCTCTCTGTCCCCATCTCTGATGTCATACTCTGGCAGCAAGTTGCGTGTCTCCTTGCACCTTCCTCCTGCAGTCACAGTGTAAAGAGCAGGGACTTTTCCATCACCCACTTCCCCCAGTCACCGTCCTAGTCAGTGGCCCACAAGGATCTGCAAGCCCTTCACCTTGCAACAAACATTATGAAATAGATTTTAAAAGTAACCAGTTTTCACCTCATCTAATCAGGGTAGGCCTTTGTAGAAAATGTTCATTACCCTGTGACAGACATTTCTGTTTCTGATGATTGTTTTTACTATCATGTTCTGTGCTCATTCACCTCTGCTCACTTCTTTAATAGCTATTAGATGCAGGGTTCTGTCTTTTCTTGTTGCCTTATTTAGCTGTTTAGCAAGAGAAAGTGGAGTCTAAAATGTTTACCTAGACTCATGATAGGAAAAGCCTATGAAAGCACAGTGAAATTCACATATTTCCTGAATTACTTCTTTCTTTTCACTACTCCATGCTGGAAATCAGGCTGTTTTAATGTCCCAAGAATTTATCCAGGCACGTTTTTGCTTCTTTTACACTAACTGAAGCCTCAAAATGCCAAACTATTAATTTGGCCTTTTCAAAAAAGAGAATTGATTCAGATTATTTTGAGATGTCAAAATAGGAGTGTTTAGACATATTGGGTATTATTGGTCTGGAATGTGAAAGGAATATCTGGAATTATGGAACTCAGAGTTTTGTGCAGAGTTTATAGATGAATGCATGGATAAAATTCCTGAAGGCAAACATGTAAAATAGAACTGTGAAAGAAAAAAAAAAGCAAAATATGAATGGATAAAGTGGTTCTCCATTCATTTTAAAGATTTATTTATTTATTTGGAAAGGCAAATTTATAGAGAGAAGGAGACAAACCAAAAGATCTTCCATCTGCTAGTTCACTCTCCAAACGGCCATTAAGATCAAAGCTGAGTCAATTGGAATCCAGGAGCCAGAAACTTCTTCTAGGTCTCCTATGTAAATTCCCAGGATTTGGATCCATTCAGCGGCTTTCCCAGACCATACGCAGGGAGCTGAGTGGGAAGTGGAGCAGCCAGTATTCTAACTAAAGCAATGTGGGATGCCAGCACTTGCAAGCAGAAGATAAGCCAATTGAATCATCATGCCAGCCTCTAGGATCCTTGAAGAAAAATAAGAAGTGAATTTACAGCAAAAATAGAAAAAAAAAAGGTGTACCTGAAATCAAGCAAGGAAACAAACATCACAAAACAAAATGTAAAACTATTTCTTAAATTATTTATTTATTTATTTTAAAAGCAACATAACAGAACAAAGATCTTCCATCCACTGGTTCACACCTTAAGCAGATGTACAATGTGGACTGTGCCAGGCCAACGTCATGAGCATGGAACTCCATCTGGATTTCCCATGTGGATGGAAAGAGCTCAAGTGCTTGAATCATCAGCTGCTACTCATAAGAATGCATTAATAAAACCTAAATTGGAAATCCATTAGCTATCCAATATGTGATGCAAGCTTCTCAAAAAGCGGTTTCATTTGCTGCATCACAATGACCTCTCTAAACAGCAAAATTTTAGGGGGAAAAATAATCAGCATTGTCTAATAAAAATGTAGTCTTATTATTAAACTGATAGACTACACTTACACACCAAGCTAATCTTGTAATCATTTGCTTTCAAAAAATTCTTTTTAATTCATTTGGAGCCCAGCACAGATGAGTTCAATAAAATCCAAAAGATAAAATGAAAAATGGTTCCAAGAAATAATTGCAATGTTTCTTTATTGTTTTCATATTTAATATTGATCTATGGTGTTCCAATAACGACTTCTCAAGCCCACAGAGCTCACCATTGGTTATGTGTCAAAACTGATGTCAACAAACCTCCCCCATTGTAGTAATTTCTTTTATGTCTTACCAGAAGCATACAAAGTAAATACCAACACATGAATAGAGTAGATTAATGACATCCTCATTTTATCAGTGTGTCATATGCTTATAAATATAGAACCTTCAGATATTATTCATTCATTCATCTTTATTCCCTGCATTCTCCTAACAGTTAACTATAAAGAAATTGAATGCAATTTCAACATTGCAAACCTCTGTAAACATTTTGCTGTGGCAATCAAGGTGCATATTCAAGTAAATCAAATTTCCCTGCATTAGGTAAGAGTTTAAGTGCTGATTTTATGAAAGGCTATTAAGGACACATATCAGGTATGCTTAATTGTAGTGTAAAATCGATTTATCAATGAAAAGAAGTCTGCTTTTTAAACAAAAAACAAAAACATTATCTTCATGTAACTGCTCTTGTGATACAGATCTATTGTATTACAGAAATACAAATGCCTGATATAATGAGTTATCATGAAATATTTATTACACACATTCCCCCTCTATCATAATAAAATGTTTATTCCAAATTCAATATGCAAAACTCTCATATTGTGAATCAAGCTGCTGAGCAATTTATAAATTTAACACTTTTAAGAATTTTATTTAATCTTCATGTCTTTACATTCTGATTCTTTCTGATACACCTAAAAGTGCTAGCGTTTACATCCTTGTGAAATAATACACACACCTACATACGCATGTGCACACACACACAAACGCATACATATACTAGGTTAATTTACTGAAAGTGGATCATATGCTTTTGTTCAAGAAAAAAGACATAATAATCTTATACATTCCTTGGTCATTAAGAAGTTAATCATTCATAAATGTTATTTTCTTTTAAACTTTTGCTAAAACAATGCTGTGAACACTGCAATTGTTCATTTTCTACTAGCTTTAGTGACACTGTAATATAAAACATACATGTAAATTTTACAGAAGTTATTTAAGCATATTTTTGGCCCTTACTGTACATTCAATAAAAGCAGGTGTAAAGGGGCAGCACATAAATGCTAAGGCATCTCTTCTACGTAATTCTACGTCATAATGCTGACTGAGAACCATGCAGTTGGGATAAAAATAATAAGCTTTCCTAACTACTGCACTTGAAAATTAACTACGATATATCAGTTATTTTTGTTTGTGTTCACCAGATATTAAAATTACCAGATTGCTTTCAATATGCCATGATCAATAGCCATGTTTAAATTCATCATGTCAATTCTTACTTGAAATCAATTAAATGTTCAAATTGAAAAAAAATAAGTTTCAGAGGGCCCAATGAGGTGTCCAGCAGCTAAAGTCTTCACCTTGAACGTGCCAGGATCCCACATGGGTACCAGTTCTAATCCTGGCAGCCCCGCTTTCCATCCAACTCCCTGCTTGTGACCTGGGAAAGCAATTGAGGACGGTCCAAAGCCTTGGGACCCTGGACCTGCATGGGAGACCTGGAGGAAGTTCCTTGCTCCTGGCTTCAGTTCGGCTCAGCACCAGCTGTTGCGGTCACGTAGGGAGTGAATCATCGGACAGCAGATCTTCTTCTCTGTCTCTCCTCCTCAATGTTTATCTGACTTTTTAATAAGAATAAATAAATCTTTTGAAAAAGTTTCAGAAAATAAAGATCACATTTTTCACGAAAGTAATAAAATGGATCTGATTCAAACCACTTTTATCATGGCAACAAGTGGAAATTTATAACTGAAAAGCAGGGTAACCAACAGATTCAAAAATTACCTGGAAGTAAAGGGAATGCTGGTTAAACCTATGGAAGGTGCTTGGTAATGGCACATGAACTTGGTTATACATCTCCTGGATTAATGACAGAGAAGGAGGGAATAATTAAACTTAATAATTTAAGTTATACTATGCCTAAGGAGGAATAGTAGGACCTTGCTAAACCTCGATTTCATGCAAAAGAGCAAAGGCAAGCGTAGCAGTAGATTAAAGAATTTGACTAGTAATGGCCAATGATTCTTGATAGACAATTATTGTAGATTTTATTCTAAATAATATGCACTTGTGAATGGATTTTGAAGCACAAATTGCATGATAGATAATAACAATTCTGACGATCTTAACAACAATAATAATTAGTATTTTTATTGACATCTTACAGTGTGCTTGTTTCTATGGTTGGCTGCATTTTTTATCCTTGTGTCTATAAAAAAATCATGAAGCAGATACTAATATCCCCACTTTACAGAGGAAGAAATGAGGTTTGGCAAATTTATGTAACCTTTTGAATATCTTGCAAGTTCTATGTGATTGTAGATCTCAACCGGTTATTATTTTTTATTCCAATTGTGAGCTTTTTTTTTTTCACAGCTGCTGTAGACAAGACATTAAATGGTAAGACAAGTAAAAGATAACTTAGCCCATTTCCTCCTCAGTCATACAAAATTTTGGACAAGATTTTGGATTACAGTTAAAAAATCTGAGTTTTCCTAAAATAAAAATATAAATGGATAATATGAGGAAGAAAATCATGGGAGAGAAAAGAAACTTTTTTTAGTGGATAACTATCATATTCCCATAAATGATTAGGGATTTAATCATACCTTTGTAAGTGGAAAGAAATTAAGGCTGAAGAGAAGCCCAGAGAAGATCCTTGAGAAAAGTGACTTCCATGATCACCTTCTGTAGTGTAGGTTGTGTCTTCCAGAAAGAGGAGGGGAAAGCAAGCTTGGGCCGGAGGAAATGTTGGCCAGCAATGCAAGCCAGGCAAGCTCGGTGTTCAGTCCTGGGATTTAAGACAGGAAGTCATAGGGGTGCTCTTGGAGCATTCTGCCTACTATACAAGCCATATGTTTTCTGTCACAACTATTTAATTCTGCTAGCTGTACGGTGAAAGAAGCCAGAGAAAATATATAAATAAACATAAATGGCTTATTTTCAATAAAATTTTCTTTGTAAGAACAGACAGTTAACTAGATTTAGTCCTAGGGAAATGGTTTGCTAATCCCAAGCCTAGTCAAGCAATGAAAGCAGAATCGCTAGAAATTGACATTCAATACATTGTTTTTGAGATCAGCTGATTAAACCTCAGGAAAGAAAAAAATGACCCTAAGATTCATCTTATCTTTATTTGCAACGGATCCTTTTTGAGAGAAAGTGCTACAAGATGATTTTACATCCAAAGCCCTAAGTCTGGGTAAGTTTTAGCTCTGGCTGTATAGACAACTTTTTTTAAAGATGACATTTCTAAATGTTTTCCCCAGGTTCTAGGCAGTTATGGATTAAGAAACTTTGAACATTAATTGCAGAATTCATAAAATTGTATATGAAGCCATAATCTGGTTATATAATTATGAAACAAAAAGATACAAGTAATGTCAGATCCCTTGATACATATAAATATCCAAGCGCTAACTAAGATGAAGAGACTGGGAAAGACACTCATTTTTCATTGTTTTCTCATACATTTATAAGAATTATATATCTCCCACAATTCCTAAGAATATTTCATGATTTGGGGCCCGGCGGCGTGGCCTAGCGGCTAAAGTCCTCGCCTTGAACGCCCCGGGATCCCGTATGGGCGCCGGTTCTAATTCCGGCAGCTCCACTTCCCATCCAGCTCCCTGCTTGTGGCCTAGGAAAGCAGGAGAGGACGGCCCAAAGCTTTGGGACCCTGCACCTGCGTGGGAGACCTGGAAGAGGTTCCTGATTCCCGGCTTTGGATTGGTGCGCACCAGCCCGTTGCGGCTCACTTGGAGAGTGAAACATTGGATGGAAGATCTTCCTCTCTGTCTCTCCTCCTCTCTGTATATCTGACTCTGTAATAAAATAAATAAAAATCTTTAAAAAAAAGAATATTTCATGATTTAAATTTGTGCTTCTATTTTTACTGAAGTTTAAGTTCCTTCAGAACAAATACATTGGTATTTCCAACATTTTTTCTAGATTATAGGAAATAAGAGTTACAAAGAACAATGGAACAAAATATAATGTCTAGAAATTTAAGTGGCATACTTAGAGCCAACTAGTTTTGGACATACAATCTGCAGTAAACTCAGGGAGAGAGGACAATGTTTTTGAACAAGCGGGTGTGGGGGAAATTGGATCCACATGTATAAAAATGTGAATCAAAAATCCTTCCGTGAAAATTAACTCCAAGTGTATCAAAAATTAAAATTTATAACCTGATATCATAAGATTGCTACAGCAAAACTTGGAGAAACTTTGGAAGGGAAATGTGGGAATGTAAACTAGCACAACCATTATGGAATATAGTATCGAGTTTCCTCAGAGATCTGAAAATGGATCCAAGAAATTATATAGCCATCCCGGTAAGTTATCCCCCAAAATGAAGTCAGAGCATGCAAGCATTGTCGGTATCGCCATGTTTATTGCAGCTGAATTGACAATAGCTGTGCTATGGAGTTAACCAACATATCCATCAGTGGATGACTGGACAAAGAAAATGTGGCATATGTGCACTTCTGCGCAGCCCTAAGTTGGTGTGTGGGAGGGTGGGGGAAGGGGGAGAGAGGAAGAAGGGAAGGGAAGGGAAGGGAAGGGAATGTAAATCCTTTATTCTGTAGCAAAATAGATACAAATAGGAACTTTTATACATAATGAAGTAAGTCAGTCATAGAAAAACAAATAATCCTGCTTTCTCTGATTTGTGGAAACTAATACAGACAACACAAAAAAATGAGTAATGTTGACAATTTGAGATTTAATTACTGTTCACAGCTTTTACATGCACACTTGGCAAATTAGGTTTTTTTTCTATGTATTATCTGTTGAATTCTTTACATAGCAAAGTATTTAAAGTCAATTGAAATCGTGTCATTATAAAAATAAATAAATAAAACCTTTTTAAAAAAGAGAAATAAGGAAACATGTAGATAGTGGAATATATCACAGACAGCCTAAATTTGTTTTGAGAAATATGTGAAATTTACTCACCTTATATAAATAATTTTTTTAAAGATTTATTTATTTTCATTGGAAAGGTGGATATACAGAGAGGAAGATCTTCCATGCGATGGTTCACTCCCCAAGCATCCGCAACCCCTGGAGCTGAACCAATCTGAAGCCAGGAGCCAGGAACCTCCTCCAGGTCTCCCACGCAGGTGCAGGATCCCGAGGCTTTGGGCGTCCTCTCCTGCTTTCCCAGGCCACAAGCAGGGAGTTGGATGGGAAGCAGGGCCGCCGGGATTAGAACCAGAGCCCATACGGGATCCCGGTGCGTAAAAGGCGAGGACTTTAACCACTACGCTATTGTGCTGGGCCCTACATAAATAAATTGTTAATGGGAAGTGAAATTCTCAGTCTACCTTTTTAATTCAGACAACCATTTTTATTTTCTTATGGATTTCTCATAGGATAATCATAATAACCATAAAATTGGCCCAACTTTTCTTTGTATGAATAACACATATTAGCTGAGTAGGATGTAATCCCTGTAACAAAAAATAATGTGCATCTGTTATATTCCCCACATTTCTACATATCTTTCAATAGTTCTAACCACCCAAATGTCAAAGGTTTGGTACTGGCGCTTTGGTATTGCAGGCAAAGCTTGTGTGAGTCCTGGCTGTCTCACCTATGGACAGCTCCTGAATATTGTGTCTTGGAACGTGACAAAGGACATCCTGATCCCTCATTCCCTACACCCCTTGGGACACCCAGGTGGGAGACCTGGCAGAGTTTCAGGCTCCTGACATGCACCTGGCCCTACCCTGACCCTTGTGATCATTTGGGGAGTGAACCAATAGATAAAAGATATTTTCTCTGTCACTCTCTCTCTGTAACTTTCTTACAAATGAATAAATGAATTCTTCTAAAAGTCAAAGGCAATACATGTTGAAAAAGGATCTTACTTCTTTATCCAGATTCACTTTCTGACGTGAAGAAGTACAGTATACATCTTTCATTTATTTTGTGTGAGGTATTTTTGTCTGCATGTTAACATCAGTGAATACACATAGAAGTTCATTACAGTATGAGAGGAGTATGAAGAAAATGTGTGCATGATTGTCAATGACAATAAACATTACCTTGAAACCTTGACATAAAAAAGTGCTTTAGACATAAGCCTTTGCTTAAATTCTTTTTTTTAAAGATTTATTTGTTTTATTACAAAGTCAGATATACAGAAAGGAGAAGAGACAGAGAGGAAGATCTTCCATCTGATGATTCACTCCCCAAGTGAGCGCAATGGCCAGTGCTGCACCGATCCAAAGCCGGGAACCAGGAACCTCTTCCAGGTCTTCCACGCGGGTGCAGGGTCCCACTGCTCTGGGCCGTCCTCAACTGCTTTCCCAGGCCACAAGCAGGGAGCTGGATGGGAAGTGGAGCTGCCAGGATTAGAACCGGCACCCATATGGGATCCCGGGGCGTTCAAGGCAAGGAGTTAAGCTGCTAGGCCACGCCGCCGGGCCCAACCTTAGCTTAAATTCTAACATGATTTTAAAGAAGATAAATTGGATTTAGAAAATTGAAAATTTAGACTTCTGCCTTTTATATCATCAAGTACATAACTGTCAATTAAATGACCTTGAGAAATAGATGTATTCCAGATATGTCCTATATATCAAGTATATTTTAAATTCTTATTTCCCACAAACCCCAAATTTTATTTCAAAATGGAACAAATGACAAAACTTCATACTTTCTCCAACAGAAGTTCAAAAGCCTGAATTTAAATAAAAGAGAATACAGAATTGACTTTTAATTTATCAAAATCTTGGTCAGCGTAAATGTTCTCTGAAACATTGTAAAAATATAGCTTTCCTGGGTCAACTTCAGATAGCTTTTTTTTTTTTTTTTTTTTTTTTGCAGGACTTAGAAAACCTGAATAAATTACTAAGTGAAAAGAAAGGTAATTTTGACAACTAAAATCCGCATTCCCATTTTGAAACATAATGGTGAGAGAAAAAAATAAAACTTGAATCAATGGCATCAAGTCCCCAAGCCCCTCGTATTTTTTGTGAGTACTTCTCCTTCACTTTCTGTTGCAGCCGTCCTTGAGCTCTTTTCCAAATATCATAACCGAACATGGTTTAGCACTTTTTGCCTAAGACAACACAAACACATAGCTAAATGTTTCTTTTTTTTTTTTTTTTTTTTTTTGCCTACCTTTTAAAGGGTAGAAGAAAAGTGATAATTTTTCCTGGAAGCAATTTTTTCAGGGGAAAGGTGATGGGGTATGTTTTCTCCAGGTTCATATTTTCTATATGAGAAAAAACTCAATAGAGACCAGACAAAATGAGCAAGACACACAGGAGAAGAAGTGAGAAAAATATACCAGCAAGGAATTGCAGCAACTCTAAAGTGGCTCTCCAGGGAGAATTGTCTGGCATAAGCAAAATCTTCACTTACTGTTTAACCTTTTGAGAACATAGTTGATGTTGTCAGTCAGCGCATAGGAGTAGATAGAATTAGCCCTGGCTGTGGCTGTGTAGATATAAAAGCAAAACTTCTGATTCTGCACAGATGCACCTATAATTTAACTATGTTAGGAGTACTAAATAAATGCATGTGAAAGCGCCTTTCCATTTATATTATGATCGGTGAGAATACAATCCTGCTTCCCAAGTTTTCATCAAATCTAAATCATTTTACAAACTGGTTTTTTTATGATGTTGAGACTAGAACTGGGAGAAACTTGTCATGTTGCAAGAGTTTGTGCACATGATCTAAACTGATCTGCTGGTCATCTTTTCTATGGATGTAGCTATTCCTCTTTGATATCCCCTGCAATAATCAAAAGGAATTTATACCACGGAGCTGCAGGGCCTGCTAAAAAGAATTAATTAATTAATTAATTAATTAATATATTTAAAGGAACTTACATAGCACCCACATGTATTAGAAAATCTCTCTTTTTTTTCTTACCATTGGCATTCACGGGCATTCAGCGCTCCTGCAGTATGGCAGTCACTTGGTTTGTGGAACCACTATGACCCATTAGTCCTCAGATAAGGACAGAAAGGAACCACTGGAAATCTCCCCACCCTTTGATGCAGAGAGAAATGCCATTTCCAGTGACATTTTTCTCTATACTGGAGACAGAGACCAGGTAAGGTTTCAGGTGGGGAAACTTCTTACAGTGACCTAGCATTTCATGCTCAAAAAAATCTCTCTTTGTCTTCTAGTCTGATTGGAGGCTCTCTGAGACCTTTAAGATATCAAGAAACTAAAGTGACTGTTATCTCATGAAACTCTCTCTTGGACTGCTATTTTCTGTATTGGAATCCTTTCCCTCTTTTTAGCTTCTTTGTTATAATTGATCACCTACGTAGTTCCAGCAGAAGCTGCCAGGACTCCCCAGCTCTTGTTTGCTGTTTGCCTCCAATCAGCACTTCATGAACAGCATCTAGATTTGTCCCCAGTAGGGGACGTTCCTTGAGATTTTTCATCTAAGACTTGAATGGCGTTGTTGGTGTGGTGAGGTCTAAATTCCTGTTGCAAGTTCTTGCCTTTACCTAGAGAAGCATTGTAAGAACAGACACGAATACAGTGCACAAAGTGATAAAAGTTATTTGACAGTAAAGATGCACACACATGGGCATTCTTTCAATAATAAAGTAGGCCAGGAAAAAAAGGGGGGTGGGGGAAGGAACTACAAAAATGGTGCCTTAACATCCTTTCCAGTGCTGAAAGAGAGAGAGAGAGAGAGAGAGAGAGAAAGAGAGAGAGACACCTCCTCTCTGTAGGTCTCTTATGAGACTAGAAGGAGTGTGGATATGTGGTAGTGACCCAGGTCTCAAGTGATTAGGAAGAGCTTATTTAATTGACAGGTAGGCAGATAAGCATATATAAGCAGGGTGAGTGGGGCTTCCAGTTCCTGGTCTATAATATCCTGGCCAGTTCCTGGCCTTACTCATATCACCTGGAAAATAGTTCTATTTATATGCCTCTCATGAGCCTGTGAAAAGAGGAATAATGTGGGGTCCTGCGCAATGATTCAGTAGCTAAATCCTCGCTTTATATCTGCCAGGATCCCACATGGATGCTAGTTCATGTCCCAGTCGTGTCGCTTCCCACCCCGTTCCCTGCCTGTGGCCTAAGAAAGCATTAGAGGATGGCCCGTAGTGTTGAGACCCTGGACTGTAATGGAAGACTGAGAAAAAATTCTTGGCTCCTGTCTTCAGATTGGCTCAGCTCTGATTGTTGCAGCCATTTGGGAAGTGAACCAGCAGATAGAAGACCATCCTTTCTATATGACCTACTCCAACTAATCTCTGTGGCTCTGTCTTCCCAATAAATTAAATAAATTATTAAACATTTTTTGAGTACCATCCTAAATGGTGTTTTTAATCACCATCTTATTCATTGATACATGATTGTTCCTAGTAAGGAGTATCTCAATAGTAATTTCTTCTCCAATCAGTGTCTTCTTTTCATTTCTTCTGTAGCCAAACTGTAACATTCCAGATCTTTCTGCTCCATCCACTTCTGTTTCTGATTATAAATAAAAAGCACACTAAGAATTGCCATTTATACTCATCCTGAGACCTGAACTCTTGGCTACCTTGAAAGTTCCTCCACGAAACAACCCAGTCCACTGTTTTTAAACTCAACCTTCCACAAACTTTCTACACTCACCAAATATGCTACTGTGTAACACGCGTGTCCTTTTAGTCTGATTCTCTTGTAGGAATCTCATTTTCAGCTGTAACTTGATCCAAGTGATCTGTCCTGTTCACAGTTTGACAAAACTTCTGGTCTTGTGAGTACTTTTATCTGTAACAATCTCTTGAAAGACTCACCTTATAACATTGTAGACTTTCTGTACCCAGCTTCTGTAAATTATTCCAAATTTTTCCAGCAAATTCCAAAGGCTGATCTATTTGTTCAGCCTTGGCCAGTAGTGATGATTCTACTACTTCCTATCAGGTTTTTGAAACTAACCTGTTTTGCATAACTTAAACTGAACTAAGAGGAGTTTCTTTGGTAAAGAAAAGACTAACTTCATCTTATCACTTATCATTGCAGAACTAGATGTCACTGTAACCTGCCGTCTGGTAGAAGCTGGTTGTAGCGGATGCAGCAGCGATCACATCATGTACCACGCAGCAGACAGAACCTGTAGCACACCTGGGCAGACATATTCAAACCTTTCAGGAGAATCTCTCTCAGGCCATCTCCTAATCAATCAAAGTTCTCCCAGCTAGTAGATGGTAACAGATCATCAAGTTCTGAAGCAGACGTGGAGGACCCCAATCCATCTGGGGATGATCTGTAACCAGGAGAAGCTAAAGTCTGAGTATTTGAACCTTGGGTAGTAGATACTGAACCACCGCCTATTCCTCAGAATTCAGTCTCAGGAAAAGTACAAGCATGACAGAGTCTGTGATTCCCCCTGATAGCTTGGGAATTGAGCAAAAAAATAAATAATTTTTTAAATGCATAAATAAATTAATAGGCAAGCTTTTTATCTTTTTTTTTGGTTTTTGAACATCTGGTCTGAGTTTACAAAAATTTTAAGGGTATAAATTTTCAAATTAAACATGGGTAATAATGAGTTATTACCCACAACTGAAATAAAACTCTCTTGTGAATTAGAACAGAAAAAGAATCTAGGGGAAGAACAGTTTGAAACTAGAGTGCCAGATTCCCGAACCCATCCCACAGCACCTCGGGAATCCCTGGGAGTCCTTGGCTGATCAAGACTTGGAGATTCGTCCCAGAATAAGTACAGCTCTTCATGCCTCTAACTTCCCTAATGGCAGTTTTCAGATCGGTATCTATCTAGATGCTGTCTAGGTCTTGAATACACCTGTCCAAACCCCAAGCGTCCCAAAGGCTCTTTCATTTTGTCTGATACTATTGACTGCTAGAGCTTTCCATGAGGAGAGCTTGGCTGATCATGACACATTTTTAGCTTTAGCCTTAACACCTTGGCCAGGTAGAATCCTGCTTAGTGCCCTAGGTGCAATAACTGAGGTCTGAATTTCTCATTTTTTTATATATAACTTTTGGCAATCTTTACATTGTTAATTAGGGTAAAACGGTACAAGAGCTATGGGAAAGTGGGTAAGACCACTATTTCCCTATTGTTTCCTTCATATATCCGAGGTAAAGGGAATATTGAGGGAGAAGCCCCACCCAGTCTCCCACTCACCCCAGGTCCCGGATGTAGG
This sequence comes from Ochotona princeps, assembly GCF_030435755.1. Classification (NCBI taxonomy): domain Eukaryota; kingdom Metazoa; phylum Chordata; class Mammalia; order Lagomorpha; family Ochotonidae; genus Ochotona; species Ochotona princeps. The sequence goes on from NC_080833.1 coordinate 66,963,496, forward strand.
GCACGCCCTGAGACCCTTGCTCAAGTGGTTCTGATAGTTCACCAGTCATAAGTCACTGCCAATCTTGCCATTCCAGGTATGATGAGGCTGTTGAAGAATCCACTGATTGATATAGTCCATCATAGAGACACCCTTTGTCCAGCATTTCACTGCCAACATACAGTTGAGATGGTTGATTGACCTATTCTGTCTTCCATCTTTTCTTGGTTAAGGTTCTGAGTCCGCCATGTTGATTGAGGAGATCCCCAAAGAAACTTTGAGGTGTTCCCGGATCAGATTCCTATATGTACTAGCAAGTACAGAGCCCACCACAGTCTACCACCACGATCAGCTGGGGGTTACAGCTGCTGGGCTGGTTCTGTTCTCAGCCCTGACCTCCACTGGAACCAATGAGTGTTGCAGTCCATCCTGACTCTGCCCATCACACATTAGGCCCTCACCTAAACCAGTGGTAGCTGCAGCCCAGTCAGAGCGACCCACAGTAACCTCCAGTAGGCCCGCCCCTACCCTGGTTTGCCAGTATGTGTAGCAGACTAGTCCAGTCTGCTCCATATCCCATCTGGCTCTCGTAACTGTCAAAGGACTTAGTTCCACCTAATCAGCTCATCAATCCAGCCCTCACGGATGTTGTTGTGTGCCTCTCGTCTAGCCACCCCAGCCCCCATCCTAGTTATTTTGTGCCCTCTCATGGGAGTGGTAACCCAAGAGGGAGGAGCCCACAATTACCCTCCCAGGTCTCTCAATCCTGGATTATGCACTCTCCAGGTGGCTCTGTGGTTATACTTGACAGTGTTAGCCCCTAGTGCCAGCTTCTGCTACGGGTAAGCTCTGACAGCTCTCATCCACTCTAATTTTGTACCAGTAGGAATAGTCCGCCCATCCTGGCTCTTCCTTGACCTGGTCCACACGAGGCGCACAGGTGCAGTAGCCCTGCCTATTCTTGTCTGTCCCCATCCCAGCTCACACTCTGCAGTGGGAGTAGCTATCCAGCAAGGGAACCATCCCTTATTCCCCTGTCGGCTCTGCTCCTCCTTTCCTGATTCTCACATGTGCTGGTTGGGTGCTGTGGTCCCATCTGGCACAGGCAACCCCACCTTGGCATTCTGTGTTGTGTACTGCTTTTGTCGCGACCAAACCTGGCTCCACCCACACTCTGCTCCAGCGTTCGGATTTGTCAGTAGATGACATGAACTGATTCAGCCTGGTCTGTCCCCGACCCATGCCAAATGTATGCCAGTGTGACACTTTCCATAACCTCTTCTGGGCTGTTTCCTTCCATGCTTATTGTGCTTATTTGTAGGGTCTGTGTCCTGTCAGAGGAGTTGCTCAGAGTCCTCCATCAGAGACCCTCCTGGTGCCAGCTTTCGCACATACCAGTGGGTCCATGGGCCAACACTACTCAGTTCACCCCCTGTCCTAGCAGGAGCAGTGGCTTTTCTTAACTGGCCTTCAAGCCATTCTAGTTCTTGCTGTTAGAAGTTTCACCCTAGCCACGCCTCGTCCATACTCACATATAGGTCCTACATGGCTCAGTTGGGGTTGAAACCCAGCCTAGTCCGTCCCACATCTACCCTGGTCCTCCAGAACACAAAAAGGTGTTGCAGTCTAACCCAGCCCGGTATGTCAAGTCCCAGTCCCCTCTTGTGCCAAGGAAAGCTACAATTGTATCCCAACCAAAACGCAGCCCCATTCCAGCCCATGTGCCTCTTAGTGGGAACCTCCACCCAGCCAGGGTCTCCCCCCAGCTCCCCAACCGGGCCTGTTCCCAGCCAGTGTTAAGCATGCCAGTGGTTGCTCTGGCTCAGCTCAGCACAGCCCATTGCCTGTTGCGACCCCTGTCTTAGACACTGTGGCTCATCGTCCTTGGCTCACACAGACCCATTGATGCAAGAACCTACTTGGGCATGTCTTGCGGTCCATCCTGGTTTCTAATATAACTTGTGGGCTAAGGTTTGCTCAGTACTGCCCGGTGCGCCTGATCCATCACCTTTCCCTACACTGAGGAGCAATTGGAGCTACTTTGCCCAGCTTGTCCGACCCCCAGGACTGGACCTCCTGTTCACCAGTGGGAACTATGGCTCACCAGGGGAGTTTCCCATGTTTCTCCCCTTTATCCCCTCCCAGACCTAATTCTCATATATGCCATTGGGTTTTAGGCCAGTGCCCGGTGCAGACTGGCTTTCCTTTTGGCATTGCATGTGTTGATGAACGTAACAGCCTGGCCCACCCCACACCCTATTCAGGATGCGCATTCGGGTGCTGCTGCCTTGACCTGTCCAGACTGTTGAGGGTTCCTTTATCTGTGGTTGATGGTAAACTCTTTGGTCACACCAGCTTAGTCCGCCACCACCCCCATTCCTAAGCCATCCAGTGGGGTTAGAATTTCCACAGGGTTTGGCCCACACATCTCCCACATATTCTACCCCTGGATATGGTTCCTGAATGCTAGTTAATGTCATGGCCCTGCCTACTGTGACCCCTCTGCTGATCCATCATCATGTCAGATAATAGGGACATCCTGTTGGACAAGCCTGGAGTCTTAGCTTTTGAATGAACTGGAGTTCGGTACTCAGCACTATTAAGTAATTACAGGCTCTTCAGAGGAAGATTTACTGTCATTGGGAATCTTTAGGATTGATTCATGTCCCCAAAGCACTGTGGGTTCATCATGGAGCTACCTAAGTAGTGAATCAAAGAACCAAAATCCCAGAGCTTCCCAGCTAGGTGGCCAGCAGGCAGAGCCTGGCGCCAAATGGTGCACTGGCCACCCAGGAACTGCTCACCATGTGCATGTGGTGGCTGGTGTGTGTGATCCAGGCATGAGACACCCCCATCCTGAGGCCCCCCCACAGCCAGGCAGCTGTTGGAAGTTTAAATCCCCAGGCCCAGGTCCCGCCCCTTCCCGGTCCCGTCCACATCTCAAGCTCATGGTGAGCTGTGGGTGGGCCCAGACCCGCCTAACAAAGCCCCAAGACTTATCCCAAAGATGGCAGCTCATGGGGTTCTGGCAGCATGGGAACAGCTCACCACGTGCACGTGGTGACTGGTGTGTGTGATCCAGGCATGAGAGCCCCCATCCTGAGGCACCCCGCAGCCAGGCGGCTGCTGGAAGTTTAAATCCCCAGGCCCAGGTCCCGCCCCTTCCTGTCCTGTCCACAGCTCAAGCTCATGGTGAGCTGTGGGTGGGCCTGGACCCTGAATTTCTCATTCTTAAAATTTATCAACTTAAGGGAAATATAAAAACACACACAGAAAAGAGGTCCTGCACAATTTGCAAGCAAGACCAAGCCATTATTTTAAAGGAGACTAGGTAAATCTTTAATAGCTTGAAATGAAATGTTAAAAAAAAAAAAAGGAAAAACGGCATTAAGACCCTCTAGCAAAAGAGGGATAACTCAGCTCACACAGTCACCCACTAGTGCCTGAGTGGAGTTTCAATTCAATACTATTGGCTGCTCACCATTCCTATCCAGTAAGAAACTCCTGGCCAAGCTTCAAGCTCATGGCTCTGTGTGAAAAACAATTCAAGAACCAGTTATAGAAAAAAAAAATAATGAAAAAGGGACAATATGTTTAAAGGTGAAGTATCCATTAAGGAGGAAATCAAACTCATTGTCCTTGACAAAGCTTTGGTCATATATTTTTTTAAAGATTTATTTATTTTTATTGAAAAGGTGGATATACAGAGAGAGGGAGAGACAAAGATCTTCTGTCCGATGATTCACCCCTCAAGTGGCCACAACAGCTGGTACTTGCTGATCCGGATCCAGGAGCCAGGAGCCAGAAGTTCTTTCAGGTCTCCCATGCAGCTGCAGGGTCCCAAGGCTTTGGGCCGTCCTCGACTGCTTTCCCAGGCCACAAGCGGGGAGCTGGATGGGAAGTGGGACCACCGGGATTAGACCCCCATACATATGGGATCCTGGCACATGCAAGGAGAGGACTTTAACCACTACGTTATCGCGCCGGGTCCCATACTTTTATATGATTGAGACTAATGCTTGAGCTAGGACTTCACTGGATGTTAAGACAGAGACAGAATTTGGGGCACATTTCCATGCCCCTTTGAAAGAAATCTCAGAAATGCCATAACATCAGGTACATGTAGAGCTGTAACACACATGGGGAATTACTGAAAGTGTCACAGCTTCACGCCGTGATGAAATCGAGTGTGCTGAGAATGATCATTTAATTATCAGCACAGGCACCCAACCTATAACCATGTTGGATATTTCAAGCTGGCCCAACCCTGGCAGCTGCATCCACAAGGAAGGGCCTTGGCATTGAGCAGTGCATACATCACTGCTGTACAGTTGCTGACAGTCCTATATTTCTTTCGTCACTTCATACCTGCTTACATATAATGGTGTCATAAAGGGATTTGGCAAGCAGTTCACATGTGGCATTCTTGATGTACCTAAATCCGTATTTTTCCATAATCTCTGAAGCACATTGAAACATATCATCTCTCTCCAATATGTTATCTCCTCACAGAACACTTACATTCTATGAATTACTTTCATCATACATATCACGGGCAAGGCTTAAATAAGTGGTAAAAAGGGTTTATTCTCTCAGATGACTAACGTCAAGAAGTCAGACACCAGTAGGCATTTATCTTCTCTGACACATTACAATAATAGCCCTTATTTTTCACACTGAACAGAGTAATCCATAGCCAGAGAATTTGAAAACAATTACAAAGACTGTTAAAAACTTGTTTCTAATTATTTAATTAAACTAGATTGGACAAGAAAGAAAAATCAAATTATCAATAAAGCAAGACTAAAAAATGCAAAGAAAAGAAAAATAGAAAGCTTCTTCGCCTTGCCCCCATGCAATTTCATTTGTAAAAAGCATACAGATTGTTATTCTTTTTAGAACATTCCAAGGACAACATTTTGCAAGCAATTCTGCCTTATAAGATAATTAGAGCATAGTATAGTTATTATAACATTTGAAAGGAAAATACAGCTTTTGATTATTTGGGTTTTTCATTCACCACTAAAAATTTGTTCTGTGCTTAAGGATTCATGTATAAATCTTGCAGGTTCAGCACTTGATAAGACAGGAACAGAAAGAATCATAAATACCTGTTTACTCTTTCTGCAGAAGATGAGATACAAGCTATTGCAAAGAAAACAAAAAGCTTCAAAATTCTTGTTCTGGTGATTTAGTGAAGCAAAACAAATGGTAAAGGATAAAAAAATCTTCTTGGAAACAGAAAAGAGACAAACTTCCTAGTATTCATTGAAATATGCCAGAGATCTGCATGTGAACACAGTAGAAGGATGATACCCAAATCCAGTTTTCTCATGAATAATTATCTCTTCTGTTGCTGTCAAATACTACACCCATTTCACTAGAAAGGGACACACACTTTTGAAAGGGTCAGCTGTACATCAGGTATACAGTTTTAAAATATCAAAACATCTTGGGCCCTAGCAGCTAAAGTCCTCGCCTTGAAAGCCCCGGGATCCCATATGGGCGCCGGTTCTAATCCTGGCAGCTCCACTTCCCATCCAGCTCCCTGCTTGTGGCCTGGGAAAGCAGTTGAGGATGGCCCAATGCATTGAGACCCTGCACCTGCGAGGGAGACCTGGAAGAGGTTCCAGGTTCCCGGCTTTGGATTGGTGCGCACCGGCCCGTTGCGGCTCACTTGGGGAGTGAAACATTGGATGGAAGATCTTCCTCTCTGTCTCTCCTCCTCTCTGTATATCTGGCTGTAATAAAATGAATAAATCTTTAAAAAAAATATCAAAACATCTCTTAGAAAAAAATAATCATCAGCTTCTCGATGTATTCCTTAGTGAACTCTGACGTTGGGAAAGGCTTTTGCTCCTTTGCAGGGGAGTCTTCCGTAATATTCATTATGCCTCTGTCTCTTCTTTTTCTCTTGGTCATAGTACCTCTAGTTATAGTACCTCTGGTTATTCGATTCTTCTCCTTGTGGCAGGTTTCTAAGCTGTGTCATCCACAGGTCTACAGTTTGAGTTTACGTATTGTGGTTGGTATATGGTTCTTTGTTTATAGTCACTTGTGCAACCCCCTCCAGTGAGTTCAAGGTCTGAGTTCTTACTATTAGACTTTCACCATAGTCTCCACAACCCTGTTCCTAGCTCAGCACTGTTCTTTCTGTGATCCTGTGTTGTTGTTGCACTGTTGTTTGTACAACATTTCTTCCTCTTCAGTTCACACAGTTCCCAGGGAAGGGAGACATCAGGTATTTTGAATAGCTGGGTTGTTAGTTTTACTGATCTTGCTTGAACCTGTTGGCCATTAGTTCTATTTGAGAGCCACCCAGACCTATTTTGAGTTGTAAGACACCAAAATCGATTTTATTTTTGATAGGGAACCCGTACAAAGTACTGAGAGCAGTGAGCTTGCAGCTCAGCACACACACAGCTCACTGTAGTCCCTGCAGTCTCAAAGCCTTTGCCACACTGTACAAAATGGCACATGATGTGCAGCTCATAGAGTTTTTGATCTGCTGACCATTAAGTCTGGGGGGAGCCCACACCTGTTTTGGGTGGAACCTGTAAGATGCCACATTGCCGCATTTCACTGATCCCAGAATGAGTTCTCTCCCAGCATAGTGCATGTGCAGTCCTGTCCCATAGCATTGCCTCCATAAACATATTCATGCATGTTTTATTGAATTTCATTAAAAATGAGAAAATTAATTATTTTGAGGGATTTAGTTTCAAAATATGAGAGCAAAGTTGAGTATATTCAAAAACAAATAAAATTAAAGTATCTAATATGTTAATGTGATAAAATTGTCATGCCTTTTATCCCAAATTACTCTACAAAATATAATAATATCAATAAAAGTCAGTTAATTTCGGGCAGCAGATTATAAAGAACAAGAAAAATCAACATGATTTTCTAAAATGATGAACAAAATAGCTGTTTTCAATTTATATAAAAATTATAAAACTGTCATTGTTCATCTTTTTATGATTTATTGATTTTTACTGGAAAAGCAGATACACAGAGAGGGAGATACAGATAGAAAGATACAGCATCTACTGGTTTGCTCCCCATGCTGATGCCAAGACAGGAGCCAGGACTTTCTTCCAGAACCTCCACAATGGTGTAGGGCCCATAGGTTTGAGCCATCCTCCATTGCTTACCCAAGCCATAGTAGGAAGCTGTATGGGAAGTGGAGTAGCCAGAATACCAACTGGTACCCATATGTGATTTAACCACTGAGCCATTGTGTCAGGCCCTATAAAGCTATAATAATTAAGAAAGGTAAAGTGGATTATTTAATCTACAATAAACATACCAATGTCTTATATCAGAATGCATGAGTTCAAATCCTGGCTTTGGTTCCCAATTCAACTATGGCAAATGTACACCAAGGGAGACAGTTGTGATATCTCAACTAAATTAAGTTCCTGCTATCAATGTGAGAAATTTAAATTGTGTTCCTGTTTCCCAGTCTTGCAAATATCTGGAGAATTTGTCACCAGCTAAGAATACTCCATTATGCTTCTAAACTCTAGCTGTTAAATAATTTAAAATTAAGACTTAAAGAACATTATTGATTCATAGGCTTATTCCATAGAAATAGATTTAGGGCTATAGCAGAAAACATGTCATATATCAGGAATTTGACCATGATTTCCAATGTTATTTTTTATGATACATTTCCATAGGCTCAGAAATTGCCCTTTCCATCCTCCCTACCTTCCCCTCACCCACACTATTTTTACTCTATATTGCTACAATAATATAAACCTTCAGTAGCAGTTACAATGCCATCATTCTGCTATTGAAGTTTATCATGACATTGTAAGTACAAACAATGGTAGAAAGTCTAGCATCCTGTTGTTAAGATACATTTAATATTTTTCATTTGGAGCTCTTGTTTTATTTTGGAGTCAAGATACAAATTAAGCTGTATCTTCACTTCTCAGTATGCATGGCTTCCTTATAGAGTTCTTCTAGATAAATATATGTTTTTATATATCTATTGATCTTGTATTTTCCTTGCAGGTTGCCTTATATCACAATGAACATATGCTCTTTGTCATTTGGGGACTGGTTTATTCCACTCAGCATGATGGTCTCAAGTTGGGATCATTTTGTTGCAAATAATAGAATTCCATTCTTTTTTTATGGTTGAGTAGTAATCCGAAGAGTAGCAAATGATGTATGGACATTGGCTAGCAGCCTGCAGAAGTAAGAAGCAAGACCGCAACCTTTCACCTTAATTAAAAAGCAGCTCTTGGGCTCGGCGGCGTGGCCTAGTGGCTAAGGTCCTCGCCTTGATCCCATGTGGCTGCTGGTTCTAAACCCGGCAGCTCCACTTCCTCTCTATCTCTCCTCCTCTCAGTACATCTGACTTTGTAATAAAAATAAAATAAATCTTTAAAAAAAAAAAAAAAAAAAAAACTATAATCAAAAAAAAAAAAAAAAAAAAAAAAAAAGCAGCTCTAAATGAATCAAGAACATAGATCTGCACCCAGACATCACCAATCTATTAAAGGAAAACATAGTGGAATACTGTGTAATACATAAGCATTGTAAAGATTTATTTAAAAAATTCACCAAAAAGCACAGGAAATAAAAACCAAACTAAACCAATGGAACTTCATCAAATTAAGAAGCTTCTGTACAGCAAAGGAAACAATAGACAACCCACAGAATGGGGAAAATAATCTTTGCATACTACACAACAGATAGGGAGCTAATATCCAGAACTTACAAAGAGCTTCAGGAACTCAACATCAGCAAAATAAACAATCCTGTGAATAAAGGGGTGAAGAAAATGATCTGGCATTTTTAATAAGAACAAATTCAAATGGCTACTAGATATGAAAAATGTTCAGGCTACCTAGCTATCAGGGAAACACAAACAAAAACTACATTTTGAAGTCCCCCCACCCCCAACTCCAGTGATAGATCTACATTCAGATATCTATTAGCAACACCTGCTGATATGGATGTGGAGAGACAGGTACCCTCCTTCACTGTTAGTGAGAGTGTAGGCTGGTATAATCATATTAAAGTCAGTATGGAGAGAGCTCATATAACTGAAAGTTGATCTACCTACGACCCAGCTATCCCACTTTTGGGAATAAATGCAGAAAGTGACCTGCCACCCTACATTTACAGCAGCACAATCTACAATATTGAAAACATGGAAATAATCCAGATGCTTGTCAAAAGAGGACTGGATAAAGAAACCGTGGCTTGTCTACTCTATGGAATACTGATCAACCAATAATAAATGTTAAGAGTGTTGGGTTGTCGGGAAGCAGCACTTGGGAAGTTGTCACCAAAATATTTGTTTTCCATGATCCCTCCATAATGCTGTGCTCTAAAAAGTGCTTAGCCGAAAAACATGTTCTTATCTTTCTTGCTTTGTAGCCTTCCTCATGTCTCCAAGATGAATAGGCTCTGCTTTTGTTTACCTATCTGTGTAAAGACTCAAGTTCTCTTTCTTTCCTTTGACATATTCTTTTTTTTTTAAGATTTATTCATTTTATTACAGCCAGATATACAGAGAGGAGGAGAGACAGAGAGGAAGATCTTCCCTCCGATGATTCACTCCCCAAGTGAGCCGCAACGGGCCAGTGTGCGCCAATCCGAAGCCGGGAACCTGGAACCTCTTCCAGGTCTCCCTCACAGGTGCAGGGTCCCAATGCATTGGGCCGTCCTCAACTGCTTTCCCAGGCCACAAGCAGGGAGCTGGATGGGAAGTGGAGCTGCCAGGATTAGAACCGGCGCCCATATGGGATCCCGGGGTTTTCAAGGCGAGGACTTTAGCCACCAGGCCACGCTGTCGGGCCCTTTGACATATTCTTATCAATTAATTTTCTAACAATTACAATAGCCTTGATAGAATCTTTAAAATTTTCAATACATATTGTCTCTTAAAGGAACCAAAGATAAAATATGAAAATATGGGTTATTTAATATATGTCCCTTAAGAATTGGTTAATACTTGTTGATTTTAAAAAAGAAAAAAAAAAAAACCAGCAGGTTGCATAGCCATTTTGGCCATTGGTGACATCTGCAAAATCTCGTGTCTGAACTTCAGGTCATCCCAGGCGTTCTGTTAGCAACCCTGCTCCTAGCTAACGGACCTTGTAAAGCACTGGAAGATGGTCCATGTGCTTGGACTTCTGTCACCAAATATGAAAAACAGATGAGTTTTGGGATCCTGACTTTGGCATGGTCTATATGTGCTTGTTACAGACATTTTAGATAGAAAACCAGCAGTTGAGAGAATTTTCTCTCTGCTTCTAACTCTATCTGTCACTCTGCCTCTTAATAAATAAGTAAATCATTTTTATTAAGATGCTGGACTTTGTACCATTGTCTATATTTGCAATGTCATTTTTACTTAAATAGCAGAATGATGGATTTGTGACTATTGCTGCAGGACTATACTACTTTAATAATATGGGGGGAAACAGTGAGAATGATGGTGGAAAGGGAAATCACTGAGTTTTGGGAACCTTGTAATGAAAAAAATTACCCTTTATTTAATCTATGGATGTAAATACATTTCTATAAAAATAAAATAATAAAGTAAAAAAGTAGGCTCTTTTTAAATAAGAATATATAGGACAAATCTTGATGGCTTCATGAGTTGAAGTTTCCCATATTATGCAACACACAAAAATATGAGCCAGAGAAAAGAATAATAAATTTAAGAAGAGAAAAGTTAAATTGCTCTTCAAAAGATACTGTAAGAATTGAAAAGGAGTCAGTGCAATTGAATAGGAAATTCACAGTGGAATTTGAGACATGGCTTCTGTAGTTACTTTATGTCAGAATGATTTCATGATTCAAAATGCAGCCTGAGATTTAAACTTTGGTCATCCTGTACTCAGAAGTACAATATCCCATTTCTATACAGTTCTCAGCAGTAACTTTTCTTTCCTGATCTAGGCTCAGCAGTGTCTAGGGCTAGAATTACAATCTGCATGTCTCAGTAGCCTGATTTTATATCTTCAAAAATAACTGATGACAGACAAGGGTGTCAATTACCATAGCCCTTGTACTGTGGATAGGGCCTATTTCCTCAGCTTAGAATCTCAGACTCCGTGAGCATCTCTCTGAACATTGTGAACCACTGCCATTGCAGAGCCCTGCATAGACAATGTCATCTACCCACAGAGAGAGTCCCACCAGCAGACTTTGTGTTCTCTCAGTAGGCAGCCATGCATTCTCTAGAGAATTCTCTAGTGTAACAGCTCCATTTATTACTATGAAGTACATATGTACAAATACACATACATATGGTAGCATTTTTAATATATATGTATTGAAGCATGCATTGAATTGTGCTTTGAAAACAATGAAGTTTTAAGCCCTTATATGCACACGATCTTATTTGAAAATAATGTTTGCATATGTGATCAAGTGGAGACCTTACTCAAATAATATGGACCCTAATCCAGTATATTCTGTTCTTACAGGAAGAGGGAAATCTGAACATAAGGGTACAAGTGTGCTTCAGTGAAGATACACTGGACTTTTGCATGTGTGAACCAGGAGACTTTGAAAATTGTTAGCATCCCCTAGAGGCTGCGGTAGGGACCTGTGCTGTATACACTATGGGTCTGAATTTCTGGCCTCCAGAATCATGTGTGTAAATCCCTACCTAGTGCTTTATACTTGCTACATTAAGGTCCTCTGTTAGAGCAGCTTTAGGAAACTAATACAAGTCTAATTTGGTTGAGCTTCTTTTTAGCTTAATGTTCACTGAATCTGTATTTAGAATATCTGATGCTTGAAAGGATCAGCTTCATTATGATTGTGTATTTAAGAGAAAAAGAGAGAGGCAGTGAGAGACAGATTTTATTTGTAAATGGGTTTTTGTTGTTGTTAGCTGCTAAGACCATGCTTAGTTGGAATAATCATTTATAGTTTTCTATTTAATTCTTACTGGTTAAAATAATTAAGGGAAGCAGAAGGAGGTATCTTACCTAATACATTGTTTAACATAAAATTTGGGAGCATGTTGTCAGTTTGGGCTGTTCTTGGGTACCAGACAGCACCGTATTTATGGACATGAATGTTACACTCTAAAAAAATGAATATGCTCACTTCCAGATATTATGAAAGTAAATCATATAGTAGGAAATGAGTTGGCACTTAAATTCTAAGTGGTCAGAGGTTTTGCAAGAATATTCTGCTCATCTCTGGGGATAAAGTAGGGCTGTGTCTGGAAGCTTAGTGTCATGTGCATTTCTTTCTTTCTTCCTTCTTTTCTTTTTCTTTTTTTTTTTTTGAAATGCAGACTTACAGAATTAGAGAGAAAGAGAGTGAGACAGAGGAGAAAGAGAGAGAGAGAGAGAGATTCCACTCACTGGTTTACCTCTCCCAATGGTTGCAATGACTAGAGCTGAGTTGATTTGACCTTAAGGAACTGAGAGCTTCTTCTGGGTTTTTCATTTGAGTGCAGGGACCAAGGGAGCTGAACTATTTTTCACTGCTGTGCCAGACCGTAGTCAGAGAGCTGAAATGGCTCTGGAGCAAATGGGACAGAAAACAGTGCTCATGTGAGACACCTGTGCTGCAGCCTGAGGCTTACCCTACTTCATTACAAGGATGACTCACCCCAAGCGTATTTCTTTCGGAGTGAGATGGCACAGAAGCCTAAATATAATTAGGCAATGATATATTTGAGACTATTCATCTGTGAGACCTAAGTTTAGACCCTGATAGGAATGATTTTAAGTTAGATTTACTTGCACTTATCATCAGCCTTTATAAATTCTTGACAAATGGGCTGAGTTACACTGTGTAAATCCTAATTGGAACAGTAGGATTATGGGTGCCCACTACCTGGGAAGGAAGCCTCTCACTCCTAACTCGGTAT